>NC_089505.1:230562968-231812968 GCF_036850995.1 Saccopteryx leptura | reverse complement strand
CTTCCCTCTCCCCCTGCCCTTCCTCTTCCCCTCTTGTAGCCAGTAGCTCCATTGCTACAAGCATCAGTCCTGGCCACTGAGTATAGCTTGTTGGTCTGAGCACATCAGCCTCAGGCACTAAAAATAGCTTCGTTGATTTGAGCATCAACCCAAGACAGGGTTGCCAGGTGGATGGATTGCAGCCAGGGTACATGCAGGAGTCTGTCTCACTATCTCTCCTCTCACTTAAAAAAAAAAAAAAAAAGAATGAAAGATAATTATAGACATGAAAGAATGCTTGTAATATAGTAATGTGTTCCCGCTTCCCCCATTCAACCAAGCTGTTTTCAAGATTTTCTTTATCATCTTTAGTTTTCTGCAGTTTGAATGTGACATACTTGAATGTAGATTTTACTGTATTTCCCCATGTATAAAATGCACCTTAATTTTGGGGCCCAAAATTTGAAAAAAAAATGTAATACATGAAGTTATCAAACTCGAGTTTATTCATCATAAAATTTATGTAACTCCTCAATACTGTCAAAACTCCCGTCCATTACCTTGTCCTCATCTGTGATAATGAATCACTGTCTTCAGCAATGAGAGCAAAAACAAGTGTGAAAAAGTAGGAAATATATACAAAAAAATCTGTAATCACTGTATAAGAAGCACCAGTTTTTGGCCTCCTAAATTATTTTTAAAAGGTCTGTCCTATACATGGGGGAATATAGCATTTATTTTGTGTTCTTTGAGCTTCCTGAATTTGTGGGTTAGAGTCTATAGTAATTTTTGTAGATATCTCAACCAGTGTTACTTCAAATATTTTGAGTGCTCTATTTTTCTTCTTTTTCTAGTACAGTATCCCAATTACATAGATGTCAAACCTTTAGAAATTGTTACACAACTCATGAATATTCTGTGTCACGAACCAGTGCAGTCCATAATTTTTCAGGTCTCAGGTAGGAATGGTGGAGGATTAGAAAATAAACACAGAAATAAAAGGATGGAATTGGGAATCCTTCTGTTGGATGATGGCCTACCAAAAAAGCACCTGCACTCCCCAAAACTTTATTTTTATAGTGTAAATCAATTCATTTGCAAATCAAAGAGAGCTCCCATACAAAGTCACATTTCCGAGGAAAACCAAGAATTCTCCCCAGAACCCAAAAAACCCTCCACCATACATAGCACGAAACAAAGGATAAAACCACCACAACAACAACAAAAACCTGCCTCCAGTCTCTCCGAGGGACATGGGGGATAGGATGAGTAGAAGAGTCCAGCATCACAGCTAACATGGAGGTGTTGAAAAGGGCATGTAAATTACCTTTACCAATTTACACAATCAGTCAGAGGTTGTGGGGAAGAGCTTAGCCTTTAGCAACTTAATCAGGCAAGTGAGGTGGGGGGATGGGCAGCAAGGACCCTGTCAGTTTACTGCCAGTCCCCAAACCTCTCTGTCCTCTACAAATCTAGACAGCAAGGAGCCTGTCAGCTTGCAGTGTTTCACAATGCTGGGCATTTTTTTTTCTCTTTGCATTTCAGTTTAGGAAGTGTCTATTACTATATCTTTAAGCTCACTGATTCTCCACTATGTCCATTCTACTGATGATTAAAAAATATTCTTAATTTCTGAAAGTGTTTTTTATTTTTTGCATTTTCTTTTTATTTTTTCTTAGAATTTCATTCACTCTGTCTGCATTAGCCATTTATTCATTTTTTTCTACTTTTATCCATAACATATTGATAATCACTATAATCATAATTGTAAAAGTTCTCTGATAATTACAATTTCTGCACCATATCACAGTAAGGGCCCTGTGATCGCTGGTAATGGTGATCACAGGGCCCCCAGAGATGTGTCCCCCATGGCATTCCACTGCTCCCTGCTCCACCGGCCAGAAGTGAGGTCAAAGATCCCCTAATGTCCTTCTCGGCATGTGGCCCCATACTTCTCTGGTATGCGACTGCATGCAGCTGCGTGTCATGGAAAATGGCTATGCGTGTCTTTGCTGACACATATGTCATAGGTTCGCCATCACGGTCCTAGAGAGTAGGCATCTGTTATGGAGAATGCTCTGAGCATATTTCAAAATGGTTTATTTCCCATTTCTCCTGAAAAAGAAAAAAAAATCAATAGGGTATTTTCTTGGCTCTTCACCATGAGAACCTATTGGAGTTCCTGAAAATAAAATTGTTAAAACTGAGGGTCCTCTAAGACTGAGACCCTCAAAAGTGTGTTATTCTCATTCTACTCCACGCTCAGGTACTTGTCAAATGTACCTCTTAAATATTTCTATCAATTTATGGCTCTGTATGGCCAGAGGCTGCCACTGTTGTGGCTGTTCAATGCAGGTTCTCACTAGATTTGGGAAGACAGTAGAGAAACAGTGGAGCCAAAAAATGGTGGGCCATTCATTTATTAAAGTTTCATACTGGCTGGCAAGCAACCAGAGAGGGAAAACACTTCCCTTTTATTCAAAGCTCCCAAAGCCTTGACACATTCTCCAGTTCCACAACCAGGAGAATCTTCTCTGATTTCTCCTAGAATCAAAGGCCCCCACAAGCCTCAGTAGGGTTCCCAAAGCCCCTCATCTCTGGTTTTTCATCCACACACCTTCTCTCTCTCTCTGCACAAACTGATATCTTCTTCAGCACTCTGCATTCCCTCTGCTCTCCTTACAAAACTGCCTGGGCCCACAGAGACCCCTCATTCAGCAAACATTAGCAAAACAATAACCCCTTCCAAGCAGGAATGCAATCTGTAATTTGCAATCTACTGCCCTGCTCTGAGGGCAAGCATACATGTGGCCACCCAGCGCCATTATTTAACAATAAAAGTGAGCAAACTCAAAAAATACAAATTTTACAAACTCATTTGCCCAGCAAAATTCCAAGCAGAAATGTAATTATTTAAAGACTGTAGAAAAAATTTGCCTAGCTTTAATTTTTGGTTCACCTCATTGTATTTTAAGTGCTCCTGAATGAATATATTAATTATGTATCAGAATTTCTTAATTGTCTTCAGAATTAAGAAATTAATATATAAAAATATCCTAGTACCTTAAATAAATACTGCATTTATTATAATGTTTGATATAAGCAATTGAGAAATCATTTCATTTTTGAATTCATTAAAACAGATGTAATTTATTATTCATATCCCTTGATGAATCTATAGTCTGAGTTAGTCATCATCTTCTCAAGTGGATCAATTAAATGTTCTTCACCATCTGTTTGGCTAGTGATCCAGTCTCCTGCTTCCAGTCATATACAATGTGGGCATCAGAGAATGCTGGAAGGGCACCAGATTGGAGAGTATCTGGGCAGGACAAAATGACACAGGAAAAAAAATATACATAAATATTTAGAAAAAAAGAAATATGCAACCTTTAAAAATTGTTTTTGCAAATTTTATTCCTGGCTTGTAACTCTGACATCAGTACCATAAATCTAAATATGTTTATCCACTTGACAGTTATTCTTCTGTGAAATCAATGTTTGATTTGTAGGAGGGATTTTAGTCAAGTTGGCAGGGATCATATTGGACCTTCTTTGTTTATCATACATTTTACTAATATTTGATTCTTATTTAAAAGATGAATTATAATTTTTCCAACTGTTTCCTTTTGAAACAGATGTAATACATTTGATTAGGCTTTAATCTATCAGCGGCTTGAACTGATGTTCTTGATTAACCCATTCTTGGAAAAATATGTGAACTTTAATTGTCAAGAAATAAAGTAAAATAACAATACAGTTTACTGCAAAAAAAAAGGAGGTGTTAAAGTATGCTTATTGTAGTCTAACATTTTTTATAATTTTCTTTACTCCAATTAGAGCTTTAATTGATACTGTTTTTACCTGAACAACAGAAATTTTTTAAATTAAAAGCTGCAATTTAAAATATAATTTAAAAAGTAGATTATAGGAAATTACATGGAGTATTAAAAAATTTATGTAGTATTTAAGAGGATTGATTCAGATTATTTATTTTGTAGTCCACATAAAGAAGGCATAGAATACAGAGAAAGCAGTAATTTGACAACTGCATTTTTCTCCAAAAAACTGTGTTTTTTAGATTATTATTTTTTTATTAAGTGGAGGCAAGAAGGCAGAGAGACAGCCTCCTGCTTGCCCTCCAACTGGTATCCACCCAGCAAGCCCTTTATGGGGTTATATTCTGCTGTCTGGGATGTTGCTCCATTGCTCAGCAACTGAGCTATTTTAGCATCTGAAGGAGGCCATAGAGCCATCATCAGTGCCTGGAGCCAACCTGTTTGAACCATTCAAGCTATGGCTGTGGAAGGGAAAGAGAGAGAGAAAAAGAAATAATGAGGAGAGGGAGGGATGGAGTAGCAGATGGTCACTTCTTGTGTGTACTCTGACCAGGAACTGAGCACTGGACTTCTACATGCTGGGCCAAGACTCATGCTGAGCCAACTGGCCAGGGCCAAAAATTTTTTTTAATCCAATGAGAAATGCTGATTAAAATAACTACTTTTTAGCCTTACACAGTTTTATCTGCTTTATATATAAAACACTTTTTAGTCTCCCCAATAGACAATAAAGCAGATGCTACTGTCCTTGGAAAATCTGGAAGAAGCATTTTGTGATTACAAAGATATGAGATGTATCACAACATTTTCTAGCAGTTATGAACAAAATCACAGAACATTTAGATTTTTATACAAAACCATGATATTAATTTATGATTAATAAAACATTGACCATTAAAAACAAATTCCACTAAAGAAGGACTGAGAAGTATATTTTACACTATTAATAAGTAACACATTTTATTTCATTAGATCCTTAGTCTAAGCTATAATGGCATTCAAATGGAAACAGAGTTGTAAATAAACACATAGGTAGTTAAAAATCTATAAATTCAAATAAATTCTATTTAATTAGTACTTGGAGATTGACTATTAGTAAACATTTAAAATAATAAAAGAAAAAAATAGTGTAACAAATCTGATTCTGAAATAAATTTTCAAATGAACAAGAAGAATCTGGTGGTTGAAGGTGTCAAGTGTATAATAAACAATACATTTTAATAGTAGTAACAATTAACCAATATAGAAACTTTTGTTTCTTAAGAACATGGCAAACTCAACTTGGGATCTTTGTTGTTGTTGTTGTTTTCTTCTTGTAAACAAATCTAGACATAACACAAAAGAATGAGAGGTTAAAATATCTTAAAATCAAAAACAAGAAATGTGAGAAATACCTACTATAAGGGAAGATGGTTGGTCCCAGATGTGAATAGGAGTGCATGGATATGGAAATGAAGAATGAAGGGAGAAAGAACTACAGAAAGAAAATACAGCTGCTGAATTTTTTCTTAATATTCTATTATGAAAATTTCCAAAAGTACAGAAAAATTGAAATAATTACAGGAAATCCTCATTTCCTACATTCTAAAATTAGCTTTTTAAAATAGACTTTTTTTAAACAAAGTTTCAGCTTCATATGAAACTGAACAGAAAGTTAAAATTTCCCATATAAACCTTGTTCTCCCAACTCTCTTCACTGCCAACATGACCAGAGTGATACATTCATTAAAATCAATGAACCTACAACAATACATCATTATTACTCTATGTCTGTTAGGATTCTCACTCTGTGGGTTTTGACAAATGTATAATGATTTGTCTACCATTATTGGAATAGACAAAATAGTATCATTGTTGGAAAAAATCATGTGTTCTCCTTAGATAACTCTCCCTCCTCCTACTCTTTGCCAACCACAGACTTACTGTCTCCATACTTTTAACTTGTCCAGAATGCCAAATATCTGGGAATCATAGGTTATATAGCCTCTAAATTTGGCTTCTTTCATTTAGAAATATGAATGTCAATTTTCTTCATGTCTTTCTATGGCCTTATAGCTCCTATTTTAGGGCTAAATAATATTCCATTGTCTGGATATACTATAATTTATTTATCTATTCACTTATTGAAGGACATCTTGGTTGCTTTGAAGTTTTGGTAATTATACATATATTTGCTATACATATCTGCATTTTATATAAATATTAATTTTTCATTAATTTAGGTAAATACCCAGGAACATAATTTTTAAATTCCATGAGAAGAATATGTTTAGTTTAACCAGAAACTGTCTTCTGTGGTTGCTATGGGCCAAATTGTGTGTATACTCAGAATAGTACTTGTGGTGCTATTTGGAGATGTGGTCTTTGGAAGTTAATAATGTTTAGATGAGGTCATGAAGTCAGGACCCTCATGATGGATTTGGTGACTTCATAAGAAGAGACACCAGAGAACTTGATCTCTCCCTCTCTTTACCTTATGAAGACATGGCAAGAAGAACAGGTTATTGGAATCTAGAAAAGAGTTTATTCTTGTTATATAGAACTTGACTGAACTGTGTTCCAGTGTTTTGTGGATGGTAGAACTTGTGAGTAATAAAATTAAATAATTGGCTAAGGCTATTTCTAAACAAAGTGTTGAAAGAGTGGTTTGGTTTTCCCTTATAGTAAGTGTGAAAAGAAAGACATGAATTGAACTAAAAATTGTTAAAGCAAAAGAAACCAGAACATTAAGATATAAAGAAATCTCAGTCGAAGTGACGTCACGGAAATGGCGCCGTGAGCAGCACGTCCGACAGACCTCCCCAAAATCTCAACAAATTTGTCAACTAGAAGCAGAAAAATTTATCCTCGGAGCATCCACACTGAAAGCAGAGGGACTGTTGCCCAGGAGGGAATACGCCTGGGGTGAGTAAACCCACACGTGCAGCTGCCCCCGCCGCGTCCCGGGGAGTGCCGGCAACCACCGGCGTGCTCTGAAAAGCCCGGCGCGCGCGCGCGCCCCGAGCCGCGTCCCAGCGCCCCGAGCCGCGTCCCAGCGCCCCGAGCCACGTCCCAGGGAGTGCCGGCAACCACCGGCGTGCTCTGTGCTCTGAGGAGCCACAGGCGCGCCCCATCCACGTCCCAGGGAGTGCCGGCAACCACCGGCGTGCTCTGTGCTCTGAGAAGCCGCGCGCCCGCGCCCCGCGTCCCGGGGAGTGCCCGCAACCACCGGCGTGCTCTGAGAAACCGCGTGCGCGCCCCAACCCACGTCCCAGGGAGTGCCAGCAACCAACGGCGTGCTCTGAGAAGCCGCGCGCCCGCGCGCCCCGGGGAGTGCCAGCAACCACCGGCGTGCTCGGAGAAGCCGCGTGCTCGCGCCCCGAGCCGCATCCCGGGGAGTGCCGGCCACCACCGGCGTGCTCTGGGAAGCCGCGCGCCCGCGCGCCCCGGGGAGTGCCAGCAACCACCGGCGTGCTCGGAGAAGCCGCGTGCTCGCGCCCCAAGCCGCATCCCGGGGAGTGCAGGCCACCACCGGCGTGCTCTGGGAAGCCGCGCGCCCGCTCCCCGAGCCCCGTCCCGTCCCGGGGAGTAGCGGCCACCACCGGCGTGCTCTGAGAAGCCGCGTGCGCGAGCCCCGCGTCCCCGGGAGTGCCGGCCACCACTGGCGTGTTCTGAGAAGCCGTGCACGCGCGCGCCCCGTGACGCAGTCCAGGAGGGGCGCCAAACCTGTCTTTCCTAGTCAGGAGATTCTCTCCGTGGACGGGGCACCTCACCCAGCCATTCGAGCTAACAATCAAGCGTTGGGATAGGGGCGCGCAGGCAGCCTGAAATACTCTCTGGAGCACAGCTGCGGATCCAATCACTGAAATTAGCTAAACCCACAAAATCTACGCACCCACAGGGCTCTAATTGATAAGATCTCTCCCAGTTCAGCGATCCAAGACAAGAGGCATAATATTTTTCACTGCCTTTCGCTAAAGGGGCGGGGGCAACTTCTGATTGACAGAGCCTCTATATTCAGGGATATACCTAACAAGAGGGACTTGGCAGATATTAAGATCTATATAGCAAGCAGCGAATAGTGCATCTTCTTCTACAAACGCCAACAAGCCTTGACTACCAGTGAGACTAAAGCCAATTATATGACATTGCCATAGAATCCCATCAACTGCAAATCCCTACCTAAGCGTGACACAGGGGCAGAACCTGGGGTACAGAGTAACCGACCAGGAAGAGGGAGAGAAAAGAAAAAGGAAGAAGTTAACCTCTCAAAATCAAGAAAAATCCACAGACTTTATAACTTGTTCCACTAATTCTTTGTTGTTGTGTTTCTCTCTTCTTTCTTATTGTCTTTATTTGTATTTCCTCCACCTCGGTCCATTTATTCTCTGCCCATCTTATGCTACCCTTTTCTTGAACTACACTACCCATAAGTGTTACATTTTATTTCTTTTCGTCATCCTTACTCTCCCTTAGGGTTACACTCCAAAACCCTTAACTCTCACTCTCTCCCCTTTTGTTTTCTTTTTGTTTTTTCTCCCTTTCCTTTTTTTCTTCCTTTGTTTCTCTCTTTTTCTTATTTTTTCCTTTCTATTCGTTCCTTCTTTTCTCCTTTTACTTTTCCTCTCATTTAATCCTCAATTACGAACAAATTATTTAATTTGGGACTAAATTTTTTTTTGTTTTTGTTGTTTGTACTTTTTTTTTTTTTTTTTTTTTTTTTTTTTTTTTCTGCTTTTGTTCTTGGTTTTCCTTTATTTGTTTGTTTTTGTGGCATTTTGGGTACTTTTTACATTGCTTTTTAACTCACTAGCATTCCTCCCAACCCAAAGTCTCCATTGTATTTAGTCTTCACTCCACTTAATACAACAAATTTTTACTTATTTTTATTTTTTTTCTTCTTTAAATATTATTTTTTCTCTCCTTTTTTCTGTTTCCCTCTTATCCCTCTCATTATATCTTTTAGTCGACCATCACTTACAAGCAAATCATTTGATGCTTGTCTAAGATATCCTCCTTTTTTTTTTTTTTTTTTTTTTTTTTTTTTTTTTTTTTTTTTGCATTTAGTAGGTCCCTACTCCCTTTTTTGCACCTTGAACTCTTCACCCCAAATCAGGCCCTCCATTATAGGCAATTTTTGTTCCATTTAGCATAATATAATTCACAGGTCATCACGATATTTACCTAAAGAGGTGAGAGGAGGGAAGGAGAAGAAAGAAAAAAGGGGGAAATAATACATCATTACTTTTTGTGTGTGTGGAGTGTTTTTTGTTTTTTTGTTTTTTATTTTTTTATTATTTTTTTTTCTTTTTTTTCCCTTTTTATTCTTTATTAATTTTAATTAAGAATATCAACAAGACCACCTTCAGATGCCAATAAGAAAAAGGAAATCGAATATTATGGATACAAAAGATAGAGAGGTAACACAAATAGATGTGGAAAAATCTATGGAGAAAAGATTTAGCTTACTGGAAGCCTTGGAGCCAAATGACAGAGAATTTAAAATAGAAATCTTAAAAATACTCAGAGATATACAAGAAAACACAGAAAGGCAATTTAGGGAAATCAGAAAACAACTCAGCGATCACAAAGAATATATTACCAAGGAAATTGAAACTATAAAAACAAATCAAACAGAAATGAAAAACTCAATTCACGAACTGAAAAACGAGATAACAAGCTTAGCTAATAGAACAGCCCAGATAGAAGATAGGATTAGTGAAATAGAAGACAAGCAACTTGAGGCACAACAGAGAGAAGAAGAAAGAGACTCAAAAATAATAAAAAACGAGAAAACCCTACAGGAATTGTCTGACTCCATCAGAAAGAATAACATAAGAATAATAGGTATATCAGAGGGAGAAGAGAGAGAAAATGGAATGGAGAATATACTTAAACAAATAATAGATGAGAACTTCCCAAGCCTGTGGAAAGAACTAAAGCCTCAAATTCAAGAAGCAAACAGAACACCGAGTTTTCTTAACCCCAACAAACCCACTCCAAGGCACATCATAATGAAGATGACACAAACCAATGACAAAGAAAAAATTCTCAAGGCAGCCAGGGAAAAGAAGAATACAACATATAAAGGAAGACCTATTAGATTATCATCAGACTTCTCAGCAGAAACTCTACAAGCTAGAAGAGAGTGGACCCCAATATTCAAAGCCCTGAAAGAGAGGAACTTTCAGCCAAGAATACTATACCCATCAAAGCTATCCTTCAAGTACGAAGGAGATATAAAAACATTCACAAATACAGAAAAGATGAGAGAATTTATCAGCAGAAAGCCCCCACTCCAGGAAATACTAAAGGGGGTTTTCCAACCAGATTCAAAGAACAAAAGAAAACAGAACCCCAAGTAACAGCTCCACCAAGAAAACAATAAAACCAAACTTAAACTGTGACAACAAAAGAAAAAAAAGGGGAGAAAGGATGAAGATTAACAGTAGCAAAGGACGATGAAGCGCAGAAATACTCATAAGAAAGGGT
Organism: Saccopteryx leptura; assembly: GCF_036850995.1. Taxonomy (NCBI): domain Eukaryota; kingdom Metazoa; phylum Chordata; class Mammalia; order Chiroptera; family Emballonuridae; genus Saccopteryx; species Saccopteryx leptura. The sequence continues at coordinate 231,802,679 of NC_089505.1, read as the reverse complement.
ACTACAATGAATATGGTAGGTACCCTTTTCATTACTTAATGGTAACCACCCTTGAAAAAAACACCACAAAAACACTTGACTTAAAAAAGGTAGCAACAGAGGAAAGAAGTATGGAATACAAACAAACAAAAACAAATGATAGAAAAACAAAAGAGAAGAATCAAACAAGATACAAAACTAACAGAAAGCAATTTATAAAATGGCAATAGGGAACCCACAAGTGTCAATAATTACACTAAATGTAAATGGATTAAACTTACCAATAAAAAGACACAGAGTAGCAGAATGGATTAAAAAAGAAAATCCAACTGTATGCTGCCTACAAGAAACTCATCTAAGCAACAAGGATAAAAACAAATTCAAAGTGAAAGGCTGGAAAACAATACTCCAAGCAAACAACACCCAAAAAAAAGCAGGTGTAGCAATACTCATATCTGATAATGCTGACTACAAGACAGAAAAAGTACTCAGAGACAAAAATGGTCATTTCATAATGATTAAGGGGACACTGAATCAAGAAGACATAACAATCCTTAATATATATGCACCAAACCAAGGAGCACCAAAATATATAAGACAGCTACTTATTGACCTTAAAACAAAAACTGACAAAAATACAATCATACTTGGAGACCTCAATACACCGCTGACGGCTCTAGATCGGTCATCCAAACAGAGAATCAATAAAGATATAGTGGCCTTAAACGAAATATTACAACACCTGGATATGATAGACATCTACAGGACACTTCATCCCAAAGCGACAGAGTATACATTTTTCTCTAGTGTACATGGAACATTCTCAAGAATTGACCATATGTTGGGCCATAAAGACAATATCAGCAAATTTAGAAAAATTGAAATTGTACCAAGCATATTCTCTGATCATAAAGCCTTGAAACTAGAATTCAACTGTAAAAAAGAGGGGGAAAAACCCACAAAATTATGGAAACTAAACAACATACTTCTAAAAAATGAATGGGTCAAAGAAGAAATAAGTGCAGAGATCAAAAGATATATACAGACAAATGAAAATGAAAATACGACATATCAGAATCTCTGGGATGCAGCAAAAGCAGTAATAAGAGGAAAGTTCATATCACTTCAGGCCTATATGAACAAACAAGAGAGAGCCGAAGTAAGCCACTTAACTTCACACCTTAAGGAACTAGAAAAAGAAGAACAAAGACAACCCAAAACCAGCCGAAGAAAGGAGATAATAAAAATCAGAGCAGAAATAAATGAAATAGAGAACAGAAAAACTATAGAAAAAATCAATAAAACAAGGAGCTGGTTCTTTGAAAAGATCAACAAAATTGACAAACCCTTGGCAAGACTCACTAAGGAAAAAAGACGCAGGACTCAAATAAATAAAATCCAAAATGAAAGAGGAGAAATCACCACAGACATCATAGATATACAAAGAATTATTGTAGAATACTATGAAAAACTATATGCCACCAAATACAACAATCTAGAAGAAATGGATAAATTCCTAGAACAATACAACCTTCCTAAACTGAGTCATGAAGAAGCAGAAAGCCTAAACAGACCAATCAGCAGGGAGGAAATAGAAAAAACTATTAAAAACCTCCCCAAAAATAAAAGTCCAGGCCCAGACGGTTATACTAGTGAATTCTATCAAACATTCAAAGAAGACTTGGTTCCTATTCTACTCAAAGTCTTCCAAAAAATTGAAGAAGAAGCAATACTTCCAAACACATTTTATGAGGCCAACATAACCCTCATACCAAAACCAGGCAAGGATGGCACAAAGAAAGAAAACTACAGACCAATATCTCTAATGAATACAGATGCTAAAATACTAAACAAAATACTGGCAAATCGAATACAACAACATATAAAAAAAATAATACATCATGATCAAGTGGGATTCATCCCAGAATCTCAAGGATGGTTCAACATACGTAAAACGGTTAACGTAATACACCATATCAACAAAACAAAGAACAAAAACCACATGATCTTATCAATAGACGCAGAAAAGGCTTTCGATAAAATACAACACAATTTTATGTTTAAGACTCTCAACAAAATGGGTATAGAAGGAAAATATCTCAACATGATAAAGGCCATATATGATAAACCATCAGCCAACATCATATTAAATGGCGTAAAACTGAGGACTTTCCACCTTAAATCAGGAACAAGACAGGGTTGTCCACTCTCTCCACTCTTATTTAACGTGGTGCTAGAAGTTCTGGCCAGAGCAATCAGACAAGACAAAGAAATAAAAGGCATCCACATCGGAAAAGAAGAAGTAAAGGTATCACTTTTTGCTGATGATATGATCCTATACATCGAAAACCCAAAGGACTCCACAAAAAGATTACTCGAAACAATAAACCAATACAGTAAGGTCGCAGGATACAAAATCAACATACAAAAGTCCATAGCCTTTCTATATGCCAACAATGAAATATTAGAAAACGAACTCAAAAAAATAATCCCCTTCACGATTGCAACAAAAAAAATAAAATACCTAGGAATAAACATAACAAAGAATGTAAAGGACCTATATAATGAAAACTACAAGGCATTGCTAAGAGAAATAGAAAAAGACACAATGAGATGGAAAAATATTCCTTGTTCTTGGATAGGAAGAATAAATATAATTAAAATGGCCATATTACCCAAAGTAATATATAAATTTAATGCAATTCCCATCAAAATTCCTATGACATTTTTTAAAGAAATGGAACAAAAAATCATAAGATTTATATGGAACTATAAAAAACCCCGAATAGCTAAAGCAATCCTAAGGAAAAAGAATGAAGCTGGGGGCATTACAATACCTGACTTTAAACTATATTATAGAGCCACAATAATCAAAACTGTATGGTATTGGCAGAAAAATAGACACTCAGACCAATGGAACAGAATAGAAAGCCCAGAAATAAAACCACATATATATGGTCAAATAATCTTTGATAAGGGGGCCAACAACACAAAATGGAGAAAAGAAAGCCTCTTCAACAAATGGTGTTGGGAAAACTGGAAAGCCACATGCAAAAGAATGAAACTCGACTACAGCCTGTCCCCGTGTACTAAAATTAATTCAAAATGGATCAAAGACCTAAATATAAGATCTGAAACAATAAAGTACATAGAAGAAGACATAGGTACTCAACTCATGGACCTGGGTTTTAAAGAACATTTTATGAACTTGACTCCAATGGCAAGAGAAGTGAAGGCAAAGATAAATGAATGGGACTACATCAGAATAAAAAGTTTTTGCTCAGCAAGAGAAACTGATATCAAAATAAACAGAAAGCCAACTAAATGGGAACTGATATTTTCAAACAATAGCTCAGATAAGGGCCTAATATCCAAAATTTACAAAGAACTCATAAAACTCAACAACAAACAAACAAACAATCCAATAAAAAAATGGGAAGAAGACATGAACAGACACTTCTCCCAGGAAGAAATACAAATGGCCAACAGATATATGAAAAGATGCTCAGCTTCATTAGTTATTAGAGAAATGCAAATCAAAACTACAATGAGATACCACCTCACCCCTGTTAGATTAGCTATTATCAACAAGACGGACAATAGCAAATGTTGGAGAGGCTGTGGAGAAAAAGGAACCCTCATACACTGTTGGTGGGACTGTAAAGTAGTACAACCATTATGGAGGAAAGTATGGTGGTTCCTCAAAAAACTGCAAATAGAACTACCTTATGACCCAGCAATCCCTCTACTGGGTATATACCCCAAAACCTCAGAATCATTGATACGTAAAGACACATGTAGCCCCATGTTCATTGCAGCACTGTTCACAGTGGCCAAGACATGGAAACAACCAAAAAGCCCTTCAATAGAAGACTGGATAAAGAAGATGTGGCACATATACACTATGGAATACTACTCAGCCATAAGAAATGATGACATCAGATCATTTACAGCAAAATGGTGGGATCTTGATAACATTATACGGAGTGAAATAAGTAAATCAGAAAAAAACAAGAACTACATGATTCCATACATTGGTGGAACATAAAAACGAGACTAAGAGACATGGACAAGAGAGTGGTGGTTACCAGGGGTGGGGGGAGGGAGGACGCAGGAGGGAGGGAGGGAGAGTTAGGGGGAGGGGGAGGGGCACAGAGAAAACTAGACAGAGGATGACGGAGGACAATCTGACTCTGGGTGAGGGGTATGCAACATAATTTAATGACAAAATAACCTAGACATGTTTTCTTTGAATATATGTACCCTGAATTATTAATGTCATCCCATTAACATCAATAAAAATTTATTAAAAAAAAAAAAAGAAGAAAAAAAAAAAAAAAAAAAAAAGAAATCTCAGTCTATTCATATAGAAAAAATTAAAAAGCATATTCTGAAAAAAAAAACCACATGTGTGGCTAGATTATCATTTGATAAAGCATTTCTGGTATAAAAGGAATAAAAACATTGCCCATTTGAAATGGAGAAAACAGAATAAATGCTATTGGGATTCTTCAGTTTGACAGGATGAGATGATAAGAGGTATTTAGCTGTAAAAGTGTGTTATTTTTAAGAAGGGAAAAATTTTACTTCAAATTCTATTTACAGATCATCAAGACCTTGGTTTTAACAGTTTACATTGTCTACACCCAATAACTGAGATGTAGGAATACCTCACAGAGCCATTGAATTGGAACTACACAATCATAGCCTTGGTGTTAAGACCTTAGCTCAGCAGAGTTATAGGAACAGAACCCCCATTTAGAGCTATAATAATAATGCTGTCACTCTGGTGGGTCTACAGGGCAGAGTATCAAATAAAAGAGGATTTTTCTCAGTTTTTAAAATCCAATGGAATTTGCCGTGATAGAATTTGAGCTTGCTTGGGACCCATCACACCTTTCTTTTTTCCAATTTCTCTTTTTTGAATTGAAATGTTTATTTTATGCTGGTCACACCATTCTATATTGGAAGCACATAACTTGTCTGCTTTCACAATTTCTAGAGAGAAATTTTTCCTCAGGTTGAACTGTACCTTGAATGTTATCTACATTTTATTTAGATGAGACTTCTGACTTTAAACTTTATAATTGATGCTGAACAAGTTATGAATTTTGGGGGCTGTGGAATGGAATGAAAGTAATTTGCAAGAAAAATAGCATGAGTTTTGGGTAGCTAGGGATGGAAATTCATGTAGTATCACTTCTCTGAAATATAATATTGGCTATTGAATTTCCATGTAAATTTTAGAATTAATATCCTCATAATAATGTATTAGTTTAAGATTGGGATTGTATTTAATGTATGGGTCAACTGGGGAAGAACTGAAATCTGTACAATATTGAATTTTCTTACCCATTAACTTGGACTCTTTTTCTCTCTCTTATCACTTTTTAAAATTTTTCTCCATATAGATTTTATAAAAATTTTATTAGATTTATATCCAGGTATTTCTTATTTTGTATAAATATAAATAATATCATATTTTAATTTTAAATTCTAATTATTCATTGCCAGTATATTAGAAAGCATACAACTATTTTATGTTAAACTTGTGTGTAACCTTATAACTGCAATAATCATATTATTTCTAATAGCTTTGTTGTTGTTGATTATAATCATGTAATCTGTTAACAAAGGGAGTTTTATTTCTTCTTTTCCAATCAATTTGTATAGTTTATTTCTTTTCTTTTTTTTGGTGTGTTAGCTATTACTTTCACTATGGTATTAATTGGTAGTAGTGACTAATATTCCTGCATTGTTCCTGATCTTAGGTAAAACAAACAAAAAAATTAGTTCTTACCAGTAAGTATAAAAGTAGATATAGAACTAAGTATTATGTTAAGAACAAAGAAAGGTACCAAATAATCAACCCAAATCAAAATTTTAACAAAGAAAAAGAGCAAAATAAACTCAATGTAAAGAGAAAGCATAAAATAATAAAGATAATAACTAAAATTAATAAAATTTAAAACAAGAAAAATGACAAAATAAATGAATAAAAGGCCATTTGAAAATATCAATAAAATTAATATATCTCTATTATGAATGAAAAAAATAAAAAGAAGAAGACACAGATCACAGTAATAAACTTGCAATATTACTATAAATCCTATAACATTAAAAGACTATTAAGGTAATACTACAAACAATTTACACCCATAAATTTGAAAACTCTGATTAAACATGTCCATTTAAAAACACATATTGTCAAAACTCAACCTTGATGAAATAGATAATTTAGTCCCACAATTATTAAATAAATTGAATTTTTATTAAAGTCTTCTAAACATTAACTCTCTGCTCCAGATAGTTTCACTAGAAAAATTATACTGATTATTTAAAGAAAACTTAACACTTATTTTAACAAAAGTATTCCAGAACATAAAAAGGAGCAAATATTTCTTAGCTCATTTTGTGTGTGTGTGTGTGTGTGTGTATGTGTGTGTGACAGAGACAGAGAAAGAAACAGAGAGACAGACAGATAAGTACAGACATGAGAAGCATCAATTCTTTGTTGTGATACCTTAGTTGTTCATTGACTGCTTTTTCATATGAGCCTTGACCAGGGGTGGGGCAGGGTGAGCTACAGTAGAGCTAGTGACCCCTTGCTCAAGCCAGTAACCTTAGGCTCAAGCTAGTGACCTGGGCTTTAAGACAGCAATCACTGGACTCAAGCCAGCGACCATGGGGTCATGTTTATGATCCTGCACTCAAGCCAGCAACCCTGCACTCAAGCCAGGTGAGCCTGTGCTGAAGCCTGTAACCTCAGAGTTTTGAACCTGGGTCCTCTGCATCCCAGTCTGATGTTCTATCTACTGTACCACTCACTGCCTAGTCAAGCTCCCAGATAATTTTATGAGATTGATATTACCATTATCCCCAAAGCCAGAAATAAATATACTGCAGACAGAAAAAACAAAAGCCCAAACTAGTAAAAATACTACAGATATCCTTAACAAATCATCAATAAATTTAATCTAAAAATGTGTAAAATAATTATTTATTATGACACTGTGATGACCTACTGTGATTTATTTCAGGTATATAAGGTTCATTCAACTTTCTAAAATCAATCAATACCAATTACTGTATCAACAGGTCGAAGAAGAAAAATCAAATGATTATATAGAAAAATCCAATACCCACTCATGGTAAAACACTAAAACTTTTTTTCAGAAAATTAGGAATAAAAGAAATACATTAACTTGATAAATAGCTCTATTAAACCTCTACAGCTTATATCTAATTTTGAAAAGACTAAAATGCTTTATCCTTAAAATTAAAATAAAGCAAAAATGTCCAGTCTCAAGACTAGATTGAACACAATATTTAAAGTTTTAAACATCATACCACAATACAATAAGAAAATATGATCTAATATGTAATATGATATAATAATATATAAAATATATATTCTAGTGCCATACACACACACACACACACACACACACACACACACACGGCAAAGTACAATTCCAGAAGTGCATAGGGCTTAAAATTATAAAATATATTTTAGAGGATATTATGCTAAGACAAATAAGTGTAACAGAAAAGAACAAGTATCACATGATTTCACTTATAAGTGGAATTGAAATAAAATAAACTAACAAACAAAATAAAAAATAGACTCATAGATACAGATAGCAGACTGATGGTTGCTAGAGGGTATGGGCATTGGGGGACTAAGTGAAAAGGTGAAGAGATTAAGAAGTACAAATTGGTGGTTACAAAATAGTTATGGGGATATAAAGTATAGCATAGTGTCAGGTAGGTACTGAAAAGTATACAATTGTCTAAGCACTATGCTGCACACCTGAAACTAATACAAAGTATTGTACTATTGAGTGTAACTCATCATTGCAAAATAAAATAAAAATATATATTCTACTTTAAATATATATAATGTATAATAACAAAAGAATTGTGGACACAAATTTAATACTTTAAATCACAAAACTCTTAGACAGCTGCAGAAAATATTCAAAGTCTGTGGTTAAGCAAATAATTTATATATTTAATGTGAAAATGGATTTTTCCATATTGAAAAATCCATGACAAATTTTAAACCAGATGGGACTTTAAAAAAGTGGGAGTTAAAAAAAGTAAAATCTGAAAATCTCCCAATAGCAAGTGCTTACCTTGTACAGGGTTAATATTTCTCATTGCTACAAACATGGTAGCATCACACTAAAAACAAACAAACAAGTAAACAAACAAACACCTCAAGTATGCTTTTTAAAAGGTAGTAGAAATTCTTTTTAGTGGAAAAAAATATCTGATTAGAATAAATTAACTTTTTTTTTATCAACTTCAGCAATTATGTGTTATTTATCACCTAGCCAATTAGTTTCATGTTGTTGCATTGAAAGAAAGATAAAATAAAATCAGAATGAATAGAAGGGGATATTTATAAAAGAAATAAAATAAGAATGGATGACAAAGGGACCAATGCAGGATTAAGGAGTTATTTGTTTATGTTCATTAACTACTCAAGATGGTGCATATGCCAAATAGTGTTATGAAAAACTGAGTACATTTAATTATAACATGTGGGATCTGTTTAGATCTTTTGCTAAAAACTCTGACAGGTAAATGCTTGTGAATCCATCCTTTGGCACATTGGTACTGTCAACCTGAGGACATAAAAATAAGACTTTAAGTAGAGCAACTCCCAGGAGCAGATGGAAGAGCAGAAAGACTTCAAAATTACCAGTCATTTATTATGCTATTTCTTAAGACTTAAAGGATAGAATATAGCAGGCCAAATCACACAGGTTTCATTAACAAAGACTCCTGAACTGAACATTTCCAGTAATGAGAAGATTACTGTTCAGAAGTAGAAGAGAGGGTACCACATCTGAAAGTGTAGAAAAGGTTAAATAGATGGTGGCTATCACAGATTCATTTGCATACAAATGCCTTTGTATATTTTAAGCACTGTTTCTAAACAATGCTTGGATGGTGTTTCCAAAATCATTCAATAAAATGCATTAAGTAGGATTTACATATAAATTATTTTTTAACCTTTACATTTTTTTTTTACTTCCCTTCATCCTTCCATTATTCTGATCTTACCTCTGAAGTGGCTATCATGGTTATACAATTTATTCTGTAATTTATTATATATTATAACCAATTCTCATTAGAAATGTAGATCTATGAATAAAACAAAGGTGAGTTGAACAAAGACCTAACTCTCCATATACTGGCTATGCATTAAGAAAAGCAGATTACAACAAGTGAAAGAGTATTTGAATATTATTATGCTACGTTAGACATTTTACAATATTGTAAAAACATTTTATTTCTATTATAGATAGATATTTTCTCAAGCTATCTTTATACTTATAACTAATTTTATATTTTAAATTAAATAATTCAGGGGTCATAATTATATTTATATATATATTGATTTCAGAGAGAGTAAGAGAGAGAAAAAGAAACATCAATTTTTTGTTCTATTTATTTATGCATTCATAGGTTGATTCTTGTATGAGCACTGACCAGGGATAGTACCCACAACCCTGGCATATTGTGAAAATGCTCCAACAAACTGAACTACACAGCCAGGCTATGTTTTTTAAAAATATAAAATATCTTAAGATGACATCAGTGTCAAGGTGGCATAAGACAGCACTCATTATTTGACTTAGGCAGATACCTATAGACATTAAAGACATTCTAAAAGTCCAAATTTCCAGAAGAGAAATTCCAACACTCACAGTTAGAGTTTTGATGCATTGGAATAGGTTAAGAGGAACATTGTCATCTTTTCATCCAAGGTTATACAGCTTAGAATAAGAATAAGCAAGGGATTCTTCTTGCAGGAGCAAATAGAAAGCAATGAATGAGAACCCACCTTCCCCAGCTGTATAGGAACTGTGAAAGAAACCCATTTCTTTTCTTGAGTATTAAAGCAAGAGCTCTTTGACTAGGGCAGTGGTTATCAAACTTTTTGAAGTCGGGGTGTATTTAAAATCCTACAAATAATTGTAGGTGCACTATATACAAATTTCTGAGAAATATATTAATATATGTTATAATAATTAAGTCAAATATTAAAGAAAAAATATAAAGTCCAAGCATGCTTTTATGGTAATTAAAAAAAATAAATACAACAAAATTAAATTTATTCTGACATTAAAAAACATATTTATGTTATATTTTTTGAGTTATGCTTTTTAGAATTTGTAAAAAAGAGGGGTTAAAAATAAAAAAGACAAAAAAGTTATCTTTTTTTATATATAGTTACATTTTTAGTAAGATTTAGTAAATTTGGCAGGTCACCACACAAATGTGTTAAGTTTTTTCATTCTTGTGTTTATGAGAAACATGAACCTGATGTGTCCTAGCAATTTCTTCAATGTTTGGGCATATATTTGAAAAGCAAGCTCTCATTTTCTCATTAATACATTGAAAAATTCCTTTTTTTTAACTCTTATTTGTGTTGAGTGCAGAAAACCCCCACCATACATGTCATCTTAACTTTACACCAAACAAAGGGTAGAAGAAACTTGCCTCCAGTCTTTCTGGGGAACACAGGGGGGTAGTGTAAACAATCCAGCACCACAGCCTAACAGCCTTTTGCAAACTAATCAGGCAAGTGAGGTGGGGGGGGGGGGTTGGGCAGACTGTCACCTTACAGCCAATTCCCCACACCTCTGTCCCCCCAAAATCTAAAACTCCAAAAACCATGTTGATTTTTTGGTGTCCAACAGGCACATATTTCTCTGGAATACCATAGGGCACACCTGGAAATCATCTAGGATACACCAATGCAGCCTGGTGCACATTTTGAGAACTACTGGACTAGGGGTAGGGAGCAGATCAAGAAAGTAGCAGATAAGAAAATCAAAGAGCAATAAAGAGGCATGCTTCCTGCTGACTCCATTCTAGACTTAAAGCCTGCCAACATATAAGAGGTTAAAAAGACTCACCTGAAGATACTCCAACAAGCCCTTAGTAAAAATTAATGCCCCAGGGCCAAGCCACACCTCCCCCACTCTGTGGGAACTTCCCCCACTCTGTGGCTGGTTCCTTATACATAGTCCAGTAGGCAGTGGCAAAACACATTCAGGTACACAGGAAGTGTGCACACAATATAAAGATAATCTGTGTGCATGGGAAAGCCCACAACCTTGAACTCTAGTGCCAACATTGGGGAAACAAAACAGAGGTAAATAACAGCTGACCAGATGCACCATAAGATGAAGAGAAGTCTTGCAAAAGTAAGAATTCTGTCACAAGAGGGAACAAGGTGTACTGATCAGGAGTAGCCATATAAGATCAAATAAAGCCCTAGATATAAACAGATAAATGAAAAGGATCTTATACCTGAAGAAAACTAGTAAATTTTGTAGAAAATCACTGCTACTTCAAAGATGGAAACAGAAATTGCAAAACTCCAAGTCAGCGGTTCTCAACTTGTGGGTCGCGACCCCGGCGGGGGTCGAATGACCAAAACACAGGGGTCGCCTAAAGCCATCGGAAAATACATATTTCTGATGGCTTTAGCCGCTGAGAAGCTGCGCTACTGTCTGCAGCAGCGCTATTCAGCTTGAACGCACACCATTATGGATGTGCGTTCCAAACTGAATGCCTGCGGTCATGTGCAGACATGATTGCATCATCTGTCTGGGGCCTAAGGGGCGGGGGAAGCAGGGGGAACACTCCACAGTCCATAGCAGCGCAATATACGTGTGTCCGGCGCTTGCTGACGTGGGTGCAGCAAGCATCGGAGGACAGAAGCCTAGGAGGCGGAGAGGCAAGAGGCTGAGAGCCAAGAGAGCCTGCGAGAGAGCCTGCTGGTGTAAAAAAGGTTAATAATGTAAAAACAGTACACACACCATGCACACAATACTGTGTAAGTGTAAGGTGCTTCGTGTGTAATCATTACACAATACACAAAGTAGCTTACACTTACACAAAGCACCATACATTTACACAGTGTGAACTACATTGGTCTTATAATATAAGAGACCACCATAAGATGTAGTTCACACTGTTCCCCAATGTATAATTATCTCCCATATCTCTCACTATTTTCCCATATTCTGAATGAGGAAACTGCTGAAATCAGCGGTTTCCGGCATTGAATCCGCCTCCTATTGATTTCATTGGGAGTGAGGAGGATTTTGTGGAAGAGAGCTCCCGAGAATCTCAGGTTACCACACAATTCACCGCAGCCTCCTTTTGATTTCAATAAGAGGCAAAGAAATGACAGTTCCCGACACATTTCTTCCTCTCCTATTCAAGTCAATGGGAGGCCGCAGCAGATTCCGCTCAAATATAGAGCACGTTGCTTAATTTTTTCCACACTAGAACTTTTCCTAGAGCAGAAAAATTCCAAAGGTGGAATCCGCCACCCCCAATAGACTTCTATAGGAGGCAGATCTTTTACACTGCAGAATCCACACAGCAGATTCCTCAGTGTGAGGCCTCTTTCAGTCTATTGGGGGTGGCGGATTCCACCTTTGGAATTTTTCTGCTCTAGGAAAAGTTCTAGTGTGGAAAAAATTAAGCAACGTGCTCTATATTTGAGCGGAATCTGCTGCGGCCTCCCATTGACTTGAATAGGAGAGGAAGAAATGTGTCGGAACTGCATTTCTGCCGTACAGGGGATCTCTCTTCTGTGGAATCCACGGGTCTCTCATTGTAGTAAATGAGATGTGGATTCCACCACAGAAACCGCTGCTTTATAGTGTGAAAGAGCCCTGAAAGACACCATGCTGTGCAGAAACTGCAGTGTATCCTATGACGTAGTTCACACTGTTCTATATAAAAAACTTGCCACTAATCTGGAAAAAACAGATCCATTAGTTCAGCAGCTATTTACGGAATGGTAGCCCCAATACTAGGTCCATTAGTAATAAATATTTCTCAATATATAATTAAATATTGTTTTTGTGATTAATCACTATGTTTAAATTATGTTTGATTTGTAGCAATGAGAATACATAATGCATATCAGGTATTTACATTCCAAATCATAACTGTAGCAAAATTACAGTTATGAAGTATCCACCAAAATTATTTTTTGGTTTGGGGTCACCACAACATGAGGAACTGTATTGCGGGGTCTCGACATTAGAAAGGTTGAGAACCACTGCTCCAAGAACATAAAAAACAAATAAACAATAAGATACTGCATTACTAAAAGATCATAATAGTACTCCAACAACTGAACTCAAAGATATGTTAATATATAATCTAATATACCTAATAAAGAGCTAAAAAAATGTGTTTGGAGGAAATTCTGTGAGTTACAAATGCACAGAAAGACAATTGAATAAAGTTGGTAAAAAATAATATATGAACAAAATGAGAAATTTAAAATAGACATAAAACATAAAAAGAACCAAACAAAATATTCTTGAATAAATTGAATGAAATAGAGAACATCAAAAGATAGAACAAGCAGAAGACAGATTCAGTGGAATAGAGGATGGGAACTTTGAAATAAAGTAGCTAGAAAAAAATGAAGAAAAGAGAATGAAAAAGCCTCCATGTCTGTGGAACAAAATCAAAACTATCCATATCAGAATCACTGTATTCTTCTCTAGAAGAACAAGAAATAAAGAAGAGTGCAGAAAGTTTATTCAAAGAAATAATGGCTAAGAACTTCCTAATCCTGGGAAGAGACTTGGATATCTAAGCTCATAAATTTAATAGATTGCCCCACTATTTTAATTCAAAGTAATCTTCTCTTCCAAAATTCATTTAATAAAATTGTCAAAGATCAAGACAAAAAATCTTAAAAGCAGCAAGAAACAAAATGTTGTTACCTGCAAAATCTATCAGCATATTTCTTTTTTTTTTTTTGTATTTTTCTGAAGTTGGAAATGGGGAGGCAGTCAGACAGATTCCTGCATGCACCCGACTGGGATCCACCCGCATGCTCACCAGGGGGCGATGCTCTGCCCATCTGGGGCATTGCTCTGTCACAACCAGAGCCATTCTAGTGCCTGAGGCAGAGGACATGGAGCCATCCTCAGTGCCCTGGCCAACTTTGCTCCAATGGAACCTTGGCTGCAGGAGGGGAAGAGAGAGACAGAGAGGAAGGAGAGGGGGAGGTGTGGAGAAGCAGATGGGTGCTTCTCCTGTGTGCCCTGGCCGGGAATCAAACCCAGGACTCCTGTATGCCAGGCCAACGCTCTACCACTGAGCTAACTGGTTAGGGCCTTAACAAAAATATTATAGGCCCGGATTTATTCTTGAGATGCAAGCATGGTCCAACATAAATTAATCAATCAATGTGATATGCCATATTATTAGAATGAAAAATTAAGATTATGTGATTGTAATCCTGTCTGGTTTGCTCAGTGGTAGAGCACAGCCCATGTGTACGTCCCAGGTTTAATTCCTACTCAGGGCACACAGGAGATGCAAACACCTTCTTCTCTACCCTTCCCACTACCCCTTCTCTCTTTGTCTTTCTCTTTCTTTCCCACAGGCATGGCTTGAATGATTTGAGTGCATCAGCCCAGGCTCTGTGGATGGCTCTGTGGAGCCTCCACCTCAGTTGCTAAATATAGCTTAGTTGTGAGCATGCCCAGATGGGCAGAGCATTGGCTCAGATGGGGGTTGCTGAGTGGATCCCAGTAGGAGCGCATGTGGGAATCTGTCTCTCTATCTCCCCTCTTTTCACTTGGAGAAAAAAAAAATTATGTTATTGTCTAAAATGCAAATAAAGCCTTTGACAAAATACAATAGTCTTTCCTAAAACTCTCAATAATTTATTATAGAAGTAACATACCACATTATAATAAAAACTATATATGGCAAACCCACAGCTAACATCATACGTAATGATGAAAGGTTGAAAGTGTTTCCACTAAGATTGAGAACAAGACAATGGTGTCCATTATTACTACTTTTATTCAACAAAGTACTAGAGATCCTAGGTTTAACAGACAAGATAAAAATATAAATTCAATTAAGTCAAAGGCAAATTATCTTTTCTTTGCAGATAATATAATCTGTATAAAATCTTAAAAATGCAACTGAAACACTACTGAAAGTAAGCAATACATTCAGTTAAGTGGATGGACATAAAGTCAACATAACATAAATCAGGTGTGTTTCTACATACTAACAACAAAATATCTGAAAAAGAAATAAATAAAATGATCCCATTTATTATAGCACCAAAATAATATAATATTATACTTAGAAACAAATTTAACCAAAGCAATGAATTATCAGTACACAAAGTTACAAGACTTTGATTAAAAAAAATTGAAGAAGCCAACAAACAAAAAGACAGTACATGTTTATAAATTTGAAGAGATATTATTGTTAAAATTTCCACATTACCCACAGCCATCTATGGATTCATTGCAATCTCTTTTAAAATTTCAATGGCATTTATCACAGAAATAGAAATAATTAAACAAAACCAATCCTAATATTTGTATGGACTATAAAAGATCTTGAATAAGCAAAGCAATCCTGAGAAATAAGAACAAAATTAAGGCATCACACAGTCTGATTTCAAACTGTAGAGAAAAGCTATATTAATTAAAAGTATAGTAATCATAAAAATAGACATATAGACTAACAGAATAGAATTGAGACAAGAAATAAATTCCTATATAAATGGTCAATTAATATTTGACAAGAGAACAATGTATACTAGGTGAGGAAATGGTAGTCTCTTCAATACATGGTGTAAGAAACACTAGGTAACTAAATGCAGAAAAATGAAATTAACCTTCTATCTTATACCATTTACAAAAATTAACTTGAAATGGATTAAAGTTTTAAACATAAGACCAGTAGTCATAAAACTCCTAGAACACATAGGAAATATGCTCTTTAACATTAGTCTTGGCAATAATTTTTTTAGATATAACTCAAGCAACAAAAGCAAGCATCAGCAAATGGGTCTGTGGTAATCTAAAAAGCTTCTGAATAGCACAAGAAACAATCAGCAAAATGCAAAGTCAATCTACAGAATGGAAGAAAATATTTGCAAGCCATAAATCTTATATGAATTAATATCTAAAGTATCTTGAAAAATGTATACAACTCAATAACAAAAATAAACAATCCAAATTAAATTGAGCAGTGGAACTAAAATGACATTTTTCCAAAGAAAACATCTGACATCTGAATAACTAACATAAAAAAGTGTTTGACATCACTAATCATTAGGAAAATGCAAATCAATACCACAATGAGATATCACCTCACATATCTTAGAGCAACTATCATAAAAAGACAAGAAGGAAAAAATGTTGGCAAGGATGTGGAAAAAAAGGAACCACTGTGCATTGTTGTTGGGAATATTGGTGCAGCTATTATTAAGAGCAGGGTTCCCCAAACTAAGTCTCGCGGGCCGCTTGTGGCCCCCTAAGGCCATTTATCCGGCCCTCGCTGCACTTCCAGAAGGGTCACCTCTTTAATTGGTGGTGAGAAGAGCACATTGACCATCTCATTAGCCAAAAGCAGGCCCATAGTTCCCATCGAAATACTGGTCAGTTTGTTGATTTAAATGTACTTGTTCTTTATTTTAAATATTGTATTTTTCCCCATTTTGTTTTTTTACTTTAAAATAAGATATGTGCAGTGTGCATAGGGATTTGTTCATAGTATTTTTATAGTCCAGCCCTCCAATGGTCTGAGGGACAGTGAACTGGCCCCCTGTGTAAAAAGTTTGGGGACCCCTGATTAAGAGCATTGTGAAGGTTTTAAAAAAAATTAAAACTAGAACTACCATAAGATTCACTAATCTCACTGGGGTACTTTCCCCAAAGAAATAAATATAGGATATCAAAATATCTGCATCCCAAGTTTATTGCAGCATACTTACAATAGCCAAAATATGGAAACAATCTAAGTATTTGTCAGTGAGTGATTAGATAAAAAAGATGTGGTATATATAATGAATATAATATATCATAGATATAATGACTATACTATATAACTATTATTAAGCCATGAGAAATATTCTGCTGCTCATGATAACATGGAAGGACTTTGAGGACATTGTGTTAAGTGAGATAAATCAGACAGAGAAAGACTAATACTGAATACATGGAACACTTATATGTGGAATCTGAAAAAAAAAACAAAGTCATAGAAACAGAGAGTAAATTGGTGATCACCAGAGACAGGAGGTAGAAGATGTTGTTCAAGGGTTATAGCCTTAAACTTATATGGTGGACAAGTTTTAGAGTTCTAAAGCACAGCATTATGATCATAGTTAGCAATCCTATATTATGTATTTCAAAGTTGCTAAGAAACCAGATGGCAAATATTCTCACCATAAAAAAGAAATGATAATTATGGGACATGATGAAGATGTTGACTAATAATATGATGGTAATCATAAGAAAAATGCGATTGAAAGGGTTTGGGGTAAACAAAATTTTCTTAAAATCTTAGCTTTAATACTCAGTAAAAAGTTTTTGCACTCTCAGTAAGTTATTTAACTTTGTTGAACTTCAACTTCCTCTGTAAAATTAATATAATGATATTGATACATATCACATATGATCAGCATTTCTAATTCATAATAAGCAAAAATAAAAAATAAATATTATTAATTTATTATTTGAGAATGATATAAAATAAAAAATATATATGAGAAGCTTTTAGAACAGTTTACCTGGCAAAGAATAGGTGCTCGTAATACTGGTAGTTATTTCATTTTTATTCTTATAATTAACAAAGAGTAAATGTAAAAATCTGCCAAACAAAATGTAGAAAATTAAATATTTCTTTTATAAAATTATTATACATTAATTCCTGATTTATAAAATGTAAATTTAAGAGGAAAGTTCAATCTACTGTGGATGGAAAATACAAAACTTTATTAAGTATTACATAAATGCATAAATAAAGACAAATAATGTTCAGTTTATATAACATTTGTTCTTTTCTAGTCTTTCTAGTCTGTGAGATAGCTTTAATCAGAATTAAAGATACTTGTGTGTCATTCAGATGCCTTTCTATAATCAGTACTGAAATGGCCATAAATAGAAAACAAAATACCCTTTATGTTTATCTGCTCTCTGAATTCCCAGGCTCCAAGGATGGGAAAGAAAAACAAAAAAGAAACTTTGAACTTTGAATAAGCTGAGAGTAAAAGCAGAACAGAACCGGCAGGAAAGGCATTTGGTTCAAAAGCTGAGACTTAGATGAGAGAACAGAAGAGTTCAGAGGGGAGAGTCTCCTTGGTTCCATCGAAGGTACCCACTATATACCTGGATACATATTTCTAGGAAAAAAAATAGTGGATTATTACTTAACACTATTAAGCTTTGGATGTCTAAAGGTAAGGTAATTGGTAATAGATTTTGAGTAATGTTTTATTAATTGCATTTGACAAATTATATATATATAATATATATATAAATAGAGAGATGAATAAATGATAAATAAATAGATAGGTAGATAGATGCCATTGTCATCCTGTGTTTTTTTCCATTGAATGTGAAGCAAATGAGAAGACTAGTCTCTTACCATTCATCACTAAGAAACAGCATGGTCTCCACACTTACTCCAATACAACTTAGGCCTTATTTAGTAAAGAAGGAAAATTAAGGCTATGATTAAGTACTTGCTTAAAAATTTACTTTTGCAAAGATAACCTTTTAATATTTGTCTATTAGTGTGCTAGATGATATAATTTCATAAAATTTTACAGTTTAAATTAAAGTTTCTTATTATGGTGTAATCATAGTGTCAGGAAAGGAAAATGTTTTCTTTGGATGTTTCCATGGGCCTTGTGTTTTACCTTTCACAAAAAACAATAAATGAATGAGACTCACTCTTTTTCTTTGGACCTGCTTGCTTATAAATGTGGAGATATAAATCATGGAAAATGATGTTTTTTGTTTTTATTTTTGTTTTATTTGTTTGTTTGCTTTGTCCATTTGTCTTACAGAATGAGCCTTTCCATGGCTTAAGGACTGTTCCTATTGTTGCAGAAGCCCAACCTCAAACCATGGGCTAAAAGCTGCATGGGAAATACCTGAATGAAAGTCTTGTGATTTATTAGAAACTGAGGAAAAATAAATATTTTGAGTATTTTATGTCTTTTGGTACTCAGCCATTTGTATTTTATGCTGTTCAAAATATCTTAATAGAGGTTTGCCTAGAAAATGTACATAAATATTATTTATTTTATATTTTCCCTTTAGGAGTATTTTTCATATCCAATATCGGTATTTTCATCATATTTATAAAACCTTGTAAAATTTTTAGTTTATTTATTTATTTATAGATTATATTTATTCATTTTAGAGAGAAGAGAAAGAGAGAGAAGTCGGGGGAGAAGTAGGAAAGCACCAATTTGTAGTTGCTTCTCTATGTGTCTTGACTGGGCAAGCGCAGAGTTTCAGACAGGCAACCTCAGCAGTCTAGGTTGACTCTATTCACTGTGCCACTACAAGTTAGGCAAATTTTTGTTTAAAAAACAACTAATTTTAAAAAGTCCTTTTAAACTGTTATTTTTCAGTTCCTAATGGAATTTGTGTTTCCCCTTTAATACATTTTTTATTCAATTATTTTATATATTAAATAAAAAAAAGTTTAATTCAAGTACTTATTTTTAAGAAGTTTTGGGGGTATTTGAGCCCTCATTGCTAATAATAATTAACTTTTAATTGAGTTATTGTCTACATCCTTACAGGCACAATCTTAATTAATCTCCATAATAAACCAATGATGTACATGCTATTATAAATTAGCTCAGATAGTGGACTGCCGAAGTCACAAAGCTAGAAAATGGGAGGGCTAGGTTTAACCCAGGGGTCTCAAACTCGCGGCCCACGGGCCGCATGCGGCCGGCCAAACAATTTTGTGCGGCCCGCAGACTAATCCACGAAGTTCAAAATATTTTGGATAAAATTAAGTAAGCCTAGGGGCCTACTTGTATTTTTCATTTCTCTAGCATCCTAGCTAGATATTAGCTTAGTTAACAGCAGTTGTGATGCGAACTACAGTTTCTGGTCGTTTTGTGACACTGAGTAAACTGCATGTACGATTGTGCTTGTTGTACTGATTTTTTTTTGTTTTCAACTGCAGTGAGAAAAGTGTTGCGTAACAGTTGCCTTTTGTAGACCTAGTGCGGCCCGCGAAACGACTGTGATCTTGCTCTGCGGCCAACATGCTGAATTGAGTTTGAGACCCCTGGTTTAGCCCGAGTGTTAAGCACTTAAAGCCCAAGTTTTTAACCACAGACCTATAATATCATGTGTGAATGAATGACAATGAATGTCTGCTTTGTTGTCACACAGGATGGCAAGTTGGTTGGATAGATGAGTGTGAGTCTTGGGGCAGAGCTGAAGGATACATACCGTATTTTTTGCTCCATAATATGCACCTGACAATAAGAGACACCTAGGGTTTTAAGGAGGAAAATAAAAAAAAAATATTCTGGCCTGACCTGTGGTGGCGCAGGGGATAAAGCGTCAACCTGGAAACGCTGAGGTTGCCGGTTCAAAAAACCCTGGGCTTGCCTGGTTAAGGCACATATGGGAGTTGATGCTTCCTGTTCCCCCCCCTTCTCTCTCTCTCTCTCTCTCTCTCTCTCTCTCTCCCCTCTCTATAATGAATAAATTAAAAAAATCTTAAAAAAATTAAAAAAAAATTCTGAATCAAATGATGTGTTAAAATATTTAATAAAATACCATATTTTTCTCCTGACCAGGTGGTGGCGCAGTGGATAGAGCGTCGGACTGGAATGTGGAGGACCCGGTTCAAGATCCTGAGGTCACAAGCTTGAGCACAGGCACATCTGGTTTTGAGCAAGGCTTACCAGCTTGAGCGTAAGGTCGCTGGCTCGAGCAAACTACAACAAAGAATTGATGTTTCTCATGTCTCTCCCTTCCTGTCTGTCTGTACCTCTCTCTAACTCTATCTCTGTCACACACAAAAAAAGCCTTATTTTTTGCTGTATAAGATGCATGGGCATTTTCCCCTCTACTTTTGGGGGAAGAAGAGTGCATCTTATGGAGCAAAAAATACACACATATATATATATATATATATATATATATATATATATATATATATATATATATATATATATAATTTTTTATTATGTTTACATGAGGAAATGCACCCATCAATGTAATATTTTTATCCCATCTCCACTTTTTTTACTGATATTTCTTCATGGCTAGTAGAGTGATGTAACAAATGATGTTTGGATTAAGACAAACTTTGCTTAGCTCAGCCAGATTCCTTCTTTTTTTTTTTTTCCTCTTTGGAGTAAGTCAGCTATCAACAGCAGGCAGGCTTGGGCTCCTCAATGTGTTAGTGTAGAGTCAGGCACTCGCTGGGAAGGCCTGCAATCATGCACAGCAATGAGTTTGGGTTGGTAGGTTCTTAAGTTCACTTTCAAAAAACTGATTAGTTTTACATGTTTAAGTAATGTTCCCCAAACCAAACTTTTTACAGCAGTAAAACTAATGTTTTGATATGTTTGTCTGAATGATCTATCTTCCTACTGTTTTCTAACTTAAAATATAAAAGAATGATTTAACTTAATTTTTTCTTAAAACTCTCAAAAGGTGTTATAATCTTTTTTTTTCCCCTCTTAAAAATCTATAGATATCGTGTCCTTTTGTCTTATTTTGATTATTGTAGTCAGTGACTCTAAGTTCTGTTTCCTTTGTAGGTAGCCTCTGCTGGGGCTTAAATTTTATAATCTTTTTTTTAAGGTTTCAGAAAAATTGCTAGTATGGAGGGGTAATCTAACTTTCATTGATTTGACCTTACAGCCTATGGTGCTATCAGAATGCTCACAGAACTAATTCTTCAGCTCAGGAAAGTTACATTTGTCATTAATATTATTATTTATAGTCAATAATTCATACAAAATATCAATTATACTTGTCTTAAAACTTTTATATTGCTTCTTTTCTATCCTCTTGTCATATTGTCCTTCATATATTGATTTCTTTATTTTATAGACAAAAAATTGTTTCAATTTTGTCCTTAATATCCATTTTAATTTATCAACTCCAGTGTGAATTTCACTTTTTCTTAGTTTCTTCAATGTACTTATGTTTAAATTTTCTTTTATTTAATTTTCTACTATATTTATTTATTTATTTATTTTTATTGATTGATTTTTAGATATAGAACAGATAGAGAGAGAGAGAAGGTGGTGGGGAATCGGAAAGCATAAGCTCATAATTGTTGCTTCCCATATGTGTCTTGATCAGGCAAGCCTAAGGTTTTGAACCTGTGACCTCAGCATTCTAAGTCGACACTTTATCCAATTAGCCACTATAGGTCAGGCTCTGCTATTTTTGTATTATTCTAAGTTTTTATCTATTTTGACTGTTCTTTACATATAACCTCATTTTTTACTATTCTCTTTCTCTTGTTTTATTTTCACCAAAGATGGAGATGAACATATATTAGAACAATTTATTTTTATAACTAAAATATATCTTGCCCAGCCCCAACCTACCCACAGTTTCATAGTCTACAGTATAATATGTAATTATTGTTGATATTTAATGCTAAAAATCAAAGCATGTTTTTTCTACTTATTCTTTTAACATCAATTTTACTTGTGTTTATTGTGATTATTAAAGTTTGGAGATTGTGAAAGATGAGTTTGTTTTATTCTTTCTTTCTTTCCCATTTTATTCCTCTTTCCTTTTTTTCTTTGTCTGCAATCACATATTACTGTAGTTATATAATTGTTTTTCACTTAACAATGAAGGTTTACATAATAATAATTATATGAAATTCAGCGATAAGCCACCTAACAAACTATAATTACTTTTACCCTAGCTGTACACTAAATTTTAATTTCTCAGGGGGATTAAAATTATTAAGATTTTTAGTTTTCAATTATTTTTTTTTTTTGCTTTTGTCAGCAATTATAGATTTTATACCTTGCCCTAATTTGAAGTGATTGCACTTTCTGCATGGACAGAGAGTTGTGTGGAGGTGGTAAACACACAATATAGTGTACAGATGATGTGTTGTAGAATTGTGTACCTGAAACCCGTACAATTTTCTTAACCAGTATCATGCCAATAAATTCAATAAGAATGAAAAAAGAATGACTCAATCTATTTGATTTTTTCATTTTTTAATAGAATAAAAATCAATAATGTCTTAGTTTAGAAAGTAAACATAACAGCAGACTCTTTTTATCTCTTTAAACACTGACAAAATTGTCTATTCATAAATTACAAAAGAATGGTTTTTTAAGTGATTGTCTTCTGAGAAAATAATAAATTAGTTTTTCTTACCAAATTGTAATGAAAACTAGTTTTAAATATTATTATTTTATAGTTAAATTTAATTTTTTTCTGAGAAAATAACTTTTGGTTCAGGTATTCGTAGACTATTTTAAAACCATAAAATGTATAGTGTTGATTTCTAATTTTTAGTAATAAAATGTAAAGAACACAATGAATTATAATCAATCACCTATAGTTATTAAATGAGATATATTATATAATTTAGTAAATAATATATGAAGTTCAACAAAAACCTTAAGTCAAGTAGTACATAAAACATTTGTTTTTCCTAATATTTGTGATATGACAATAAAATGAACTGATATATAATGTCTGAAGTCAGAAATGAATCTGATTTCTTCAATTTTTCAGTTGTAATTGGGCCCTGGAGGGTTTACCTTATAGTGTTATTCTCTTTACTTGTGGTATCTGTCTCTCATGTCTTTTTCTGTTAGCAATCTCACAGTCAGAATTTTTGACAGAAACCCTGAGGACAAACACCTAAAAAAAGATAACACTAGCTTTTGGGGTAAAATTAAAATGATCTGTACATCTTTCAGTTAACCTAAGGAACTGAATTATAATATATATAAAAGATATCTCCAGTTTGGTTTGAAGAAAAGAATTTTAAATGAACTATAGTCACTCATCCTCTCTACCCATCATTATGTTTTTATTTTATAGAAAATGTTTTAATACTTTCTCTCAGTAGTTTGCTGAAATTCTACTATGTCTTATAGTCTGACTGCAATATTCATGAATTTATTGTGGTTTAGATTATGTTGACAGAATCAGAGTAATTCTGAGCATCATATGTTAAGACATAAAGCTCTGTAATTAAGAGCTGCTTGTCTGAAAATGAGGTTACTCCTTCACACCCCTGAGAATGGCTAAAATTAATAAGATTGAAAACACCAAACATTGAAGGAATCAATATAACCCTATTGATTGTTAATGAGAATGTTAATGGGATAAGTACTTAATAGGACTGTTTGGCAGAACTATAATGTTAACATCTATCTTCTGATTAAGTAATTTTACTCCAAATTATTTATCTTAGAGAAAGGAAAAAATAATTCCTCAAAAATTTCTGTACAAGAATGTTCAGAGCCACTTTATTTCTAATAAGGCCTTTTCAGCCCTTTCTCCTTGCCCTCCCAAAAAACCCTGGAAATCACCCAAGTCCATCAATGCAAGCATTAATAAAGAATCTGTGGTATATTATACAATGGAATATGTGTTAAAAAGAAAAGAAAATGAATAACTGAATAAGCAACAATACAAATGAAATGTAAATGTTTTAGTTATAAAAGAATTCAGGAAAAATAATAAATACTATATTTTCCTTAATATAAAGATCATAAATAGAAAAAGTTAAGTAAGAACAGTGGTTCTTTTGTTGAAAATAGAGATTTACTATAAGAAAAGACTATAGGGCACTATTTTTTTGTATTTTTCTGAAATGAGAAGTGGGGAGGCAGAGAGCCTGACACCCACATGTGCCCAACTGGGATCCACCCAGCATGCTCACTTGGGAGCAATGCTCTGCCCATCTAGGGCATTGCTCTGTTGCAACCAGAACCATCCCACCTCCTGAGGTGGAGGCCATGGAACCATCCTCAGCACCAGGGCCAGCTTTGTTCCAATGGAGTCTTGGCTGTGGGAGGGATAGAGAGAAAGGAGAGGAGGAAGGGTAGAAAAGCAGATGGGTGCTTCTCCTATGTGCCCTGGCTGGGAATTGAACCTGGGACTTCCACATGCTGGGCCATTGTTCTACCGCTTAGCCAGCCAGCCAGTGCCTAGACAATAAGGCACTTTTAAGATGTTAAAGATATTCTGTAATGTGGTGATTACACTAGTGATTACACAGCTTTCATGCCTGACCAGGTGGTGGTGCTTTGGATAGAGTGTCAACATGGGATGCTCAGGACACAGGTTCGAAACCCCCAAGGTTGTGGGCTTATCCACAGGCTCATCTCGCTTGAGCTCAGAGTCACTAGCTTGAGTGTGGGGTCATAGACCTTGCTAGCTTGAAGCCCAATGTGGCTGGCTTGAGCAAGGAGTCACTGGCTCAGCCTGAGGCCCACCCGGTCAAGGCACATAAGAAAAAATAATCAATGGAAAACTAAAGTGTTGTAATAAAAAAATGATGTGTGTCATTTATCTCCCTTCCTGTCTGTCTGTGCCTCTTTCTCTCTCTCTCTTAAGAAAGAAAGAAAGAAAGAAAGAAAGAAAGAAAGAAAGAAAGAAAGAAAGAAAGAAAGAAAGAAAGAAAGAGGTTATTGTTGGACACTTAAGGTCTGAATATTTTAAAGTATGTAATTATATCCCTATTTTTAAATACTGGGGAAAAAAAAAACACTAGAATTCTAAAGTCCAAGTGTCTGGGATACCTTACTAGTTGTACACCTATGGTAAGGTTATTTAACCCATGAGTGCCTTTGAGATATTGTACCTGTCTCAGAGGTCACTGGGAAAAAAATAGTGCCTAGAATAATATAAACAACATATTTTAGCTTTCTTGGTATTTTTCAATTATAACAATTTTAACAATCACAATAATTATATAATCTTATTAACTGAACTCACTGTATGCTATACCCCATATACATATATAAAGTATTAATTTAACATATTCAGAATTAAATATCCATACCTATCGATAAACTAAACTCAAAAATCTTAGATTAATTAACAACACTTACAAAACTAAATTTATTTATTATCTTAACTGCAATCTGTGTGTCTTCACAGCTATCCTGAACAGAAATATAAGATATAGCTAGGACTTCAAGGTTGAGTACTAAATAATTAGTTTATTTAAAAACATTATACAATTTCTGTGCTAAATAGATTATTATTATTCTCTTCCAAGAAGTTAAAAAAATTCATTCTGCCCATTCTAATTACAAAAACTCTGCTAATGCCCTGGCCGGTTTGCTCAGTGGTAGAGCATCGGCCTGGTGTGCAGAAGTCCCGGGTTCGATTCCCGGCCAGGGCACACAGGAGAAGCGCCCATCTGCTTCTTCACCCCTCCCCTCTCCTTCCTCTCTGTCTCTCTCTTCCCCTCCCGCAGCCAAGGCTCCATTGGAGCAAAGATGGCCCGGGCGCTGGGGATGGCTCCTTGGCCTCTGCCCCAGGCGCTAGAGTTGCTCTGGTCGCGGCAGAGCGACGCCCCCTGGTGGGCGTGCCGGGTGGATCCCGGTCAGGCGCATGCGGGAGTCTGTCTGACTGTCTCTCCCCGTTTCTAGCTTCAGAAAAATACAAAAAAAAAAAAAAAAAAAAAAACCCCTCTGCTAATAAATTATTTATTTTTTTATGGTCTCACTTTTGTTCTTAAATATGGCTTCTCTAATTTGTGGTAATTATGTTTATTTTTATCTTGCTTATCTTGGTATAAAGTATATCATAAATGCATTTAATCACTAAATCAGATCTTCATCAATTATTTTATCATTATTGAGAACATTATATTAAAAATAATGTTATATAATTAAAAATTAATTAGACACAACTTGTTTATATTCTGTACCTCTGCCCTTGGTTCATCATTGCGGTTTTTAATTGGTTATTAGACTGTGCACATAAATGATTGACTATTCTTAGAACACATATTTCAGATACTCTTTTGATAATAAGGTAAAAAGATCCATAATACTGAATAAAATCAATAGGAAAATTTTGTATCCCTTTGCTTAATTTAGAGATGAGGAAGCTTATGTAAAGCAAATATGTAAAAGATGCTTATGTATGATAAAATAAGTGTCTCATAAGTGATATAAAGACTTTTGTGGGGTGATTTCTGTGCATCTTTTAAAATAAAAAATGTTAACATCTATCTTCTGATTCAGTAATTCTACTTCATTATTTTAATTCCTTTTAGCCCACCTGTTACTATTTCTTGGGTGTGGAAAATTTAAAAAGAGGTAATATAATATTTTTTGTTGATTCTCCAAATATTGTAACCTGAACCCCAGGTTTCTTCTGGTTAGATATTGAATTTTTTTGTGTGTTTGATTGTTTTTTCTGTGGAGGTTGTTTGTTTTAAAAGATTCTGGTTCAGTCTCAAGGCATAATCTGAATATTCAAGTTTTGTGTTACAACACCCGCATCTCACCTGGTGTTCTATTTTAGAGCTATAAGTTTGGAAGGTGAGTGAGGTGTGGTGATGATGAGAGTTAGAGATAACCATCACAGACCAGAGGATATTAGTTCATGTTTTATTGCCTAATGTATTCCAAAGATTCAGCCAAAGAAGTGAGAGAATATATCTTTAGCAAAATTGTATTGCTAAATATAATTTTTAGGAAAACTAAATTTAGCAAAAATAGTTAAAAAGAAACTTTTTCTGGCCAGAGTGTAATGATCAATACAAAAGTATTTTATATCCTTGTACATTTAAACCAAAAATATTTTAACTCTGTAAACCATGAACATGCTGAGTATAACCTGCATTTCTTTGTAGTAATAAAAAAAAATTCATAGAGAAACAACAAAGTGCCCATGATAGTGCTTTATCTATCTTTTCATCCTATGATGGAATTTATCTAATATTGTATATCACAAATAGATTTATGAAGAGTAATCTCCATGAACCTTTCAAAACATTGTGGTTTTTGGTAAATTGTTAAAAATTAAACTACAATGAATCTCAACAGCAGTCAACTATTTCTATTTCTCTGTTATCTCAGTTTGGGTTTCCTCAAAATATCCCCAAACTAACATACATGCTATTTGTCTTTATGCCTGACTTATTTCACTTAACATAATACTCTCTATATTCACCCATGTTGTCACAAATGACAAGATTTCATTCCTTTTTATTATTGTGTAACTATATATATTTAAAAAGAATGTTAACATATAAAACCATTGGCATCAGAAATATAAACAATCATAATAAATACTACAATTGAGTAACTAATAGAATTGTTGCACCAGTTCATGTTACCTTGAGAATATTATCAGACTGTCTAAAGTTGAAAAGCACATACACACACACATACACACACACACATACACACACACACACACACACACACACACACGATGGGGCCCACATATTCCTAACATACACATTATTTTTCCTCCTTCCTAAAATTCTCAATGAACTTTCTCTCTTCTCCACTATGAGTTTTTCCTTGCAGATTTCATTTTATGACTAAATTGGGAAGGTTTAACTTGTGGTGAGATCTTGAGAATGCTAATGGAGATGAAATGGAGACATATACTTTCCACATCAAGCACTAGAATTGTAGTTCATTGAAGCAGTTGAGAGAAAGCCAGAAACTTAATAAATCTATTAATCTGTTTCAGGAATAACTTGGTGGAAATTGGATCAAATGGTCCTCATTAGAGGTAAACATCATGTTAAAATTAGACTTTGTGGCCTGACCAGATGGTGGCACAGTGGAGCATTAGGCAGGACACAGAGGACTCACATTTGCTGGCTTGAGTATGGGATCACAGACATGACCCAATTGTCACTGGCTAGAGCCCAAAGGTCTCTGGCTTGAGCCCAAGGTCGCTGGCTTAAGCAAGGGCTCACTCACTCTGCTCTAGTCCCCCACTACCCATCAAGGCACATATGAGGAAACAATCAATAAACAGCTAAGGTGCTGCAATGAAGAATTGATGCTTCTCATTTCTTTTCCTTCCTGTCTGTCTGTCCCTCTCTCTAGATTTCTCTCTTTCTCTCTCTCTCTCTGTCTTTCTCTTGCTAAAGAAAAAAGAAAAAAAATGACACTTTGTGATACTCCTGGAACAAGACTTCTTTGGAATTTAGGTGATATAGTCTGTTTTAGATTTCGGGAAGGGAAGTTTTACCATTTATGTCCATAACCTGCTGATGATCATGGACTCTCAGAAAGAGCACACTTTCTATGTCAGACACTTTTCTTATGGAAATTTTCCTCTTGGAAAATGTGGCAGCAGCATATCTTCTCTGAGTGGTATTGATCATGTAGACAATGAATCGATAGAGAAGGTAAAGCTGTAACAATTTTGAAAGGACATGGTGACATCAACCAATTTGTATTCATAAAGAAAAATATTTAAGTACACCTAGGAGAAATGGAAAAGAACATCATGTTAAGTCTTAAAATGTTCAATACTAATATTACTATATCTAAAAGGGTTTGATAAGTGCTCAAGTTCCATTTACTAATGAACTAAATAGTATTAAAAGCCCAGAGACAGATCTATGTATCTAGGGTTATAGTGATTTGCTTAATTTAGAGATGAGCTAGAAGCTTATGTAAAATAAGAAACGAGGACCTTTTGGGAGATATTTCTGTGTATCTTTTTCAACTTAAAGATTCCCTATTTTAATTCTTATTAGCATACCTGGGATATTCAATCAATTAAACATTCAGTTAATGGAACTAAAAGAAGAAGAAGAGAAGAAAAATAACAACGCCTATTACTGTCTTTTGGGTAAAGGGGATTAAAGATAAAAGTAGTAACCTGATAAATACATCAATTAAAGTCTTAAACAGACAGAAATTGTTAAAAAACAGTACAGTTTTGTGACAACAGGTAACAATTAAATAATAATAATAAACTAAATTTCTATCACTTTAATTGCAAATATATATTTCAGTGAATATATATTATTTATAAAATAATAAAACTATAAAATAACATACTGAAATATTTTTATAAATTTATAGAAAAAGCCCTTTCCTTATTTTGGTATATAATATATATATTTGGTATATATATCTGGATATTCTTATATATTTTAAGTTTATCAAAACACACTGGGTAAAATATAAATATTTTCATTTGTATTCATTCCAGAACAAATCATTGTCAAAACTTTAATTGCCAACTTCTGTCACTCTGTGTTCACAACATCTATATATTTATACACACATACATACATATATATGGTTCACTTTTGTATGTCAAGTGGATTGCAAACTCATATTTATTTTTTATTGAGTGACAGGAAAGCAGAGAGATAGACTCCTGCTCCCTGCCTGGGATCCACCTAGCAATCCCCCTACTGGGGAATGCTCTGCCCATCTGAGGCTATTGCTTAGTTGCTTGGCAACTGAGCTATTTCAGTGCCTGAGATGTGGCTATGGAGCCATCCTCAATGTCCGGGGCCAGTTTCCTCAAACCAAGTGAGACATGGCAGTGGAAATGGAAGAGAGAGACAAGGGAGGGGGAAGAATAGAGTGGTGGAGAAGCAGATGGTCGCTTCTCCTGTGTGCCCTGACTGAGAATTGAACCCAGGACTTCCACATGCCAGGCTGATGCTCAACCACTGAGCCATCTGGCTAGGCCCTTGTAAACTAGTATTTTAAAAACACTGGTACCCTGAGATATGAGTAGACCAGAATACAAATTTTTTAAGATACGAACTGCGACTCGGTCCATTTTTGTTTTGCAGATCTGAGCAAAATTCCGAGATAAAAGTCATGATTAGGGAAGCTGCCGCTAGTTGGTGCACAGTTCCAGTATTGGCAGCACAACACCAGCATCTTGTTCTTTCTCACGTGTTACCTGCAGAATCAAGTCGAATGCCATGCGCTGTACTCGATCTTGCATCATTTTTGCATTTTTTACTAACTTATTTTGTGTGCTATCATGAGGCCGAGGAAAATGAGTGTAAAGGGTGGTGAGAAGAAGAGAAATAAAAAATATGTTTATACAAAAATTCATGAATTCTAAAATCAAAAGATTGTAATAAAAAGAATGTTTTAGAGGAAATTGTACAGAAAGCTAACATTTATACATATAAATGACATATAAATGGAAACATAGTTTTATTGATACATGCATATGTTCAAGAAGTTATGGGGAATAACAGAAACATATTTTAAAATTTTAGGATAGTTCTGTAGTGAAGAGAGAAGATTAAGATCATACTAGCATATATATTAGGGATTTTGATAATATGGGTATATTATATTTACCCTAAAAGTATGTTTATGAATTTTTATATGCTGGGGAATTGGCAACATTTATTCTTTACATTTTCTTTATTTAGCTTTTTGAGGATAGTACTACTTCTGTACTGTGAAATTTGAGGAAATTTCTTTAGTTTCTTACTACAAAGTTTATTTTGTAATTATCATATGTTTCACTGAAAACTGTGTTTTCTGTGAGGGGTGCACTTGTTAAACCAAGTTCATAAATTCAGTTAGAAAATCAGTTATAAAGTTCATAAATTCAGTTATATAGTTCCTTATTTTTACCTAATTAATCTGAAAAGCTTTGAGGAATAGTTTTGTTGTGAATCCTCTCTTTTCAATAGTTCAGTCTGCAGACATTCATTTGTATCAGTTTTTAGATAAATTTTAGGTTCATAGCCAAATTGAGCAGAAAGAACAGAGAACTGCCTTCTCCATTGCAATGGTGCATTTTCAGAAATCAGTAAACCTACATGGACACATTACTATCACCCAAGACGACAGTTTATATTAGGGTTCCTTTTGTTTTATATTTCCCTGTTTTGAACAAATGTATAAAGACATGTATCTACCTTTATAGTATTATTCACAACAGTTTCACTGTCCTAAAAATTTTTGTGCTCTACCTATTTAGTATTCCCTCCCCCAGAATCCCTGACAACTATTGATCATTTTACTTTTGTTTCCATAGCTTACCTTTTTCAAAATGTCGTATAGTTGGGGTCATACAGTAAGTAGCCTTTTCAGATTACTTCTTTCACTTCATAATTTACATTTAAGGATCTCTCATGTCTTTTTGTGGCTTGATATAACTCATTTCTTGTTAGCACTCAATAATAGTCCACTGTCTTAGTGTGCCACATTTTATTTATCCAGTCTTCTACCAAAAGACACATTGGTTGCTTCCAAAATTTAATAATCATAAATACAACTGTTATAAACATCTGTGTAGAGATTTTTGTGCACATATGGTAAGAGTATGTTTAATTTTCTAAGAAACTGAAAAATATCTCCAAAAATAGTTTAAACATTTTGCTTTCCCACCTGTTATGAATGAAAATTTCTGTTGTTTCACATCCTTGACTGTATTTGGTGTTGTCAGTATTTTAGACTTTGGCCATTCTAGTAGGAGTATAGTGTTATCTCGTTGTTTTAATTTGTAATGCCCTAATGACCAATGATGTTGAACACCTCTTCATACACTTATTTGCCATTCATTATTTTCTTTGGTGAGTTGGCTGTTCAAGTGTTTTGATCTTTTAATCATATTGTACATTTTCTTATTGTGGAGTTTTAAGAATTATTGTATATTTTGGATAGCAGTCATTTCTGAGATGTCATTTTACAAGAATATTCTAATCTGTGACTCATCTTTTTATTCTCTATAGTATATTTTATAGAAAAAAAATCTATAATTCTTTTTTCTGTGGCAGAGACAGAGAGAGTCAGAGAGAGGGACAGATAGGGACAGACAGAGACAAGAAACATCAATTCTTTGTGCGGCTCCTTAGTTGTTCATTGATTGATTTCTCATACTTACCTTGACTGGGGGGGCTACGGCAGACTGAGTGACTCCATGCTCAAGCCAGCGACCTTGGGTCCAAGCTGGTGAGCTTTGCTCAAACCAGATGAGCCCATGCTCAAGCTGGCGATCTTGGGCTCTTGAACCTGGGTCCTCCACATCCCAGTCCAACGTTCTATCCACCATGCCACTACCTAGTCAGGCTGAAAATATCTATAAAGTTTAGCTTATCAATGATTTCTTTTATTGATTATGATTTGGTTACATATCTAAAAGTCATCTGCATAAGGTCATTTAAATTTTTCCCAATCTGCATTCTAAGATATATATATTACATATTGTAGTCAGGTTTATAATTTATTTTAAAATAATTTTTATGAAAGGTTTAATGGCTGTGGGGATGTCTAATCAATCCAGCACCATTTGTTTACCCTTCTATATCTTAAAAACTGATTTTTAGATCAAAACAGATTTATGGTTATTATATTATCTTGGTTCAAACTTTTTTCAATATTAAATTACCTAGAAGTTCTAAGATTTGTCTAAATGAAGTTTCAGAGAAGTAAATAAAATCAAAGATGGGCTGGCAATTTTGTAAGATAATAAAGAAAAATATTTCCAAAGGTGAAGTAAAATACTCATACTTGTAAATGAAAATCAGGAAGAAAAAGGACGATTTTTTTTACTGTATAGTTGGAAACTATATAATACAAAGTATAAATAGATGATTTATAAAGACAGAAAAATACTAACAGGAAAACAATAAATGAATTTTCATTAGATAACATATTGAGAAATCTGTATTCAAAAGATAACAGAACAAAACTGTTATTATTACTTTTTTATTATTAAGTGAAAGGCAGAGAGGCAGAGAGACAGACTTCCTTATGAGCCCTCACAGGGATCCACCCAAGAAGCACCTTACGGGGTAATGCTCTACCCCTCTGGGTCTGTTGCTTCATTGCTCAGCAACTGAGCTAGGTTCTCAGCAACCTGAGGTGAGGCCATGGTGCCATCCTCAGTGCCCAGGGTGAACTTGCTTGAATGAGCTCTGGCTGCGGGGAAGGGAGGAAAAGAGCATGAGAGAGAGAGAGAGAGAAGGGGGAGAGGGAAGAGTGGAGAAGCAGATGGTCACTTTTCCTGTGTGCCCTGACTGGGAATAGAATTGGGAACATCTACATGCAGGGTCGATGCCTACCACTGAGCCAACTGGCTAGGGCCAATTTTATTTTATTCTTTTAGGTACTTTCTTCTTTTTAAAAGAATACTTTTTGGTTATACTTTAATTACACCATCAATTTTCTATACCATCAATTACTATACCATCAATTTTCAGCCTTTTTTTTTTAATCTCATGGCACACATAAACTAAATACTAAAATTCTGCCATACATATTAAAATACATAATTTTTTTGCTAACCTTAAAATAATAAGTGTGATTTTGATTTGTTCACACCAGAAAGCTATTGTGTTAGATGTTGTCATTTTTTTACATGACAATCTAAGGAAAAGACATCAGTGCCCCTGACTATATAGTCAGGTATGGCATGCTTTAAAAATTCTTGTGGCACACCTGTGTGTTTCTTGCAGCACACAGGTTGGAAATTGTTATACTAGACCATTTCCTATCTACTTGAGAAACCACTTCAAACAAAAATCTATGGTAGTTTAATTCAGAGTTTTATGTTTTATTTTAAGCACAGTAATTAAGATTT
This sequence comes from Saccopteryx leptura, assembly GCF_036850995.1. Lineage (NCBI taxonomy): Eukaryota > Metazoa > Chordata > Mammalia > Chiroptera > Emballonuridae > Saccopteryx > Saccopteryx leptura. The sequence goes on along the minus strand of NC_089505.1, from coordinate 231,768,321 downwards.
AGTTTTAAAAGCCTGTGGTTTTATTTTCATGCCACTGTTATTCTTTGAACAATGCATTTGACCTTTCTTCTAAATTGGTAGTAGTGGTGTAAGTAATGACTTTCTCCTATAATAATGATAATAAGAGAACAAATAATTTTTGTAATGACAGTCTGCTCTTAGTGAATAAATGTTCTATAAAAGAGATTTATAATCATAATTATGTAATTTTCTTGAATGTAAGGCAATATAAGCATGAGACCTTCCTTTTATTTCTAGTACAGTCTGAAGACTATTGAATAATCTTAAATATGTTTCCTAAACTTTTTATTTGTCAAACAATAATGGGATCAAAGTATGTTCCATGCTTTAAAATTTTTTTGAGAAAACTATATATTTTTAGAATGACTCATTTTTCTGTTCTTATTAATTTTTCCGGGTACTTGATGAAACTCCTTTTTTTTTCATTCAGATGAAAATTTTCTATTATTATTTCTTTTAATATTTTTTACTTGCTTTATTCTCTCCTAGAAGAATACTTATGGTAAGTGTATTAGTTATCTTGCACATTCTTTCAAATCTTATTAATTTAATATTTTTTTATTTTTGGAAGAATTCTCAGAGTCTCAATAAATTTTCTCTTCTAACTACTCTGCTGAATATGCCACACAATTGCATTAATTTAGCAGTCATATATTTAATTCAAGAAAACATTGTAATCACAAATTTTCCTCATTTACAAATTTATTGAACTCTTTGCTATTTAAAATTTATACGTCCTATAAAGGACTTACTTGAATTAAATATTCAAATTATTTATTTTCCCTGATTACAGTTGTTGATGACTTTAAATTTCTAATACCCTTTCTTTCCTATAAGGTGCTAATTCATTAAATATGTCTCTATTATTTCTTCTACTTATTGATAAAAGCTTATAATTATAGGTATATGGCAAGTGTTTGAATAATATGTGAGGTTCATAATTAAAATATTTAGTCTATATTGATCTCTGCTCTAAATGGTAATCAAATTTCCTATATAACATTAGTTTCTTTCCTTCTTTCCTTCTTTCCTTTCTTCCTTTCTTCCTTCCTTCCCTCCTTCCTTCCTTCCTTCCTTCCTTCCTTCCTTCCTTCCTTCCTTCCTTCCTTCCTTCCTTCCTTCCTTTCTTTTTTCTCTCTTTCTTCTCCTTGATTGGCAGTTTTGGCTCTAAAAGTTATATATCTTTGGCAAAATCTTATTTGAACTGGTAGGGAGTTGAATATTATACAAACAAACACACGCACATTTTTAAATATAAACTCTACCAATTAAAAAATCAAAAAATTTATTTTTCTTGAATCAATTCAAAATCTTTTAAGAATGTAGATTTCTTTTAATTAAACTTAATTCTTCTCCTTATTCATTTATTAAGGAGCATTCTTTTGCCCCCACTATTATTAATGCCCTCTTTCTTTTAAACTTATTTATTGATTTTAGAGAGAGAGGCAGAGGCAGAGAGAGATAGAGTAACATAAATCTGTTTCTGTATATGCCCTGACCAGGGATTGAATTGGCAACCTTGGCATATCAGGACAATATTCTAGCTAACTGAATTACTCAGCCAGGGACTTACAGTCTTCTTCTTTATGTAGGTAATTGTGTTTTATACATTTTTAAGCAATAAAGGTGATATTTTAAATTCTGAATTTGGTAAGGATTTAGGAAAAATTAACAACAGCCTGCTACACCCATGACCTTTGAAATTATGTTTTTACTAAAAACAATGTTTGACTTTCTATCATTTTTACAGTGACAAACTTATTACTGTGCTGTGGAAGGTGGAAAGAGAAATACAATGTATTATGGAAAGAGCAGTGAAGAATTTAAAAAGATAAAAATAATTTAAAAAGCAACCTTTACAGGGTAAAGATCATATATTGATCATTCAAAATTTTAATACTTAAAATAAAAGTTAAGAAAACTAAATTATGTAATAAAGGTGAAAGGTAACAGTAAAAAATGGCTACAATTTAAAATAAATTATATACATCTAGAACTAAATTTATAAAATGCCATATGTATAAAGAGATTAAAACTTTAAAACAGGTAGGTAGAACATATGGAAAGTCAAAGACATATTAAAATAAAAAATTAAAGACCTAAGAATTAGTAGAGAAAGAAAAAAAATAATTCCCAAATTTTTCTAGAGCTAGTTTATTTTTAAAATATTAAAATTCATAAAATATGGAAAGCAGTTAGAATTTGAGTTAGACAGAATGTTATATCTGTGACTCCAATATTCGTAAGAGAGCCAGTATCTCAGAAGTAGAAATGTATGAAAAATCTCTGAGATCTACAACCTCTAAATCTCATTCTTAATTCTGATGCCAATCCATCAACAATTTTGGATTAGCTCTTACACTTTTCATATACACTATTCTTATCTTGCCCTATTTGGTCCTGATAACCTGTCACAAGGTATCAGATTTAGAATCCTACATGACAGATTCACATAGGGTGTTGCTGTTACTAATTGATACTTGAAGAATAAAACAAGAAAAAACTTGGGTAAACTAAATTTAAAGTTTAGCAAAGTCATGGAAATATAATAGATATCACATATAAAAAGACTGATGTTAGATTATGTGCAGAGTTCTAAAATGCTTTTGATTGTTTTTGTTTTGTTTTTTAATGTGTTATATGACTTTACAATGCACCAAAATAACTAATTATATAAAAGGGTAAGGCTTGTGGAAGACAAGTGTATTTCAAGATCATTTCTCTGAAGAAAGTTGCTTTCTACTATTCATTCTACTTTCCCCCAGTGGAGAGTATGTATATGTAGGATGGAATTCCAGCCTCCTACCTCAAGCTCAGTGAGGGTTCCTCAAGTAAGAAATGTAGAGATATTCAAATGCATTTACTGAAATGAAGGACGTGGTAAACTAGTATGTTGTTCCTGCCTGGGAAATCCAGAGGATGAGAATAGAGCTATCAGCCTTGACAATGAGATAGAGGAGTAAATGACTAATTTAAATTGTACTTTTAAATATTTTTAGAAAAAAATATGTGAATAGTCTATACATGAGAATACCTGAAATTGTGAACAAATGGACTTTACCAGAAATAATATAGATCTGTACTGATAGGCAGAGTAGGAAGTGAGTCATTAACAAAATGAGGTATACAGGTTAGGACAAGGGAATTACAGAAGGATAGCTGTTGAAGGGTAGCAGTGTCGCCAAGGAACCCAAGAAAGCATCGTATTAAAAATCTGCTTAAAAAAAAAATCTGCTTAAGAAAAGAAAATCTTAGAGAAAAGTGGGAAGGGCATGGCAAGGATGGGGGCAAGGAGAATGTTGAGGGGAACAAGGGGGTGAGGGGGATGCATTTGGGGGGACACTAGAATCTATGTAAACACAATAAATTTAAATAAAAACCAAAAAAAATCTGCTTAACTCATAGAACATAAGGAAGCCAGGTTATAAGAATTTCAAATACATGTATTGCTTACTCTCTCCTCTTTCTTCATTTCAACCTAAGAAAGGGGCACATAACATTTTGCTAATTGGGACAGAGGTGAAAAAAATGTACAAGAAAATTCCACTCCTACCTGATACTGCCAATACCATCACTATAAACTGGAGCGTCCTTATTTTTTATAAGTATATTTATCATTAATTATTCCCTTACTTAAGGAAACTGTCCAGACTAACTAATGCCAGCACAAAGAACATTTCTGATCATGTTAAACTCCCCAACAAAAACAATCCTCCTGACTTCTACTTTGTAATCTAAATTCTTTTCATTACGGTTGATCATCCAACTCAATCTCTAACCACTTAGGACTTCCAAAATACTCAAATTTTTAATTCATAATAAAAATAAACTGTGGTAGCTTTATACCTATATCTGAATGTTTTCACTGTTTTTTATGGCTTTCCCAAGAAAATAATTACTTTTTCACCTATACCCAAATATAACTAACTGTAGAAGTAGGAAAATTGGCATCTGCCTGCCTCCTCCTCAAAACCTCTACATTTTGGAAGCAATTATCAACAAGCTCTTCTCCTTTCACATTACGTCCTTTCCTTTTCTTCTCTTTCCATCTTTTTTTTTTTTTCTCTTTCCATCTTATTTACATCCACCATCAGCCTTACACCTATGTCTCCACGATTGCTCATCTTTAATGATCTGTCCCTCATCTCTATCATCTCAACCTAACCATTTCTATAGTGGGAACACTCTAATATTTCATTTGTTGCCCAATTACTACCTTCTACCTTCATGCCATCCCCCTTGTAACTTCCAATTAATCTATCAACCATTTTTTCATAGTCTATTACCTTTGTTTGTTTCCTCACTACCCTTCTTATTTTAGTCTTCCTCCACAAAATCTTCTTAAAATTCTCTTGTATAAACTCCTACTACAGACTTCCTTCCCTGTACAATGTTATCTTTCAAGTCTTATAAAGTCTAACTCCAGCATATTCTCACTAAATTGTGTTTTCTCTGAAATTAACATACCTGTCTACCGTATAGTCAATTTTTTTCTATTTCCCATTTTAATCAGTATAATATTAGCTGAATATTTACAATGTTAAAGAAAACAAAAACTCTTTAGAACCTGAATGCCTTATCAATTGGCTTCTCATTCTCCTGTCCTCTTTCATAGTAAAATTACTCAAAATGTTAGATATTTTGCTATTTCTACTTCTTTCAAAGTGAAAAATTTCAAAGCCACATCAGTCTAGCTTTTTTTCTGTCTCTGAGATCTTCTTTTCAAGATCACCAAAAAATTTACAACTGTAAACCTGGTCTTTAATTCTCTTCTTAGTTGTCTCTGTACATTTGAAAAAGATACTCATCTATCTCTCTCTCTCTCTCTCTCTCTCTCTCTTTCTGTAACATGTGAAACACTTTGGGATAGAGGAAGAGCAAGTGAGCCAGAATAATGGTAAATTTACTTTAAGCTATTTTTAGCTTAATTAAAATTATGTCTGTATAAATATTTATCTCTATATGATAGGCTCTATCTAAGAGCACATTTTACATGTTTCTAGAGTACCCTTGATTCATTGGAGATACTACTTAAATAAAGAGTATAATGTATGCACATTTTTTTGTGTCTCTGGACCACGTAGGAGCAGAGCAGTCATACAATACAGAAAAGCTTTCCGGTGATGTGGTTTTCACATTGTACGACAGTTAAGTGACAGTTTCTTAGGATTTAACATGAAGTATTATACAATCAAAAGCAAGAAAGACAGAGAAAAGGGGCTTGAGTACCAGTAGTATGCAACGGGATTATATTATAGAAGAATCAGCATTAGATGGGAGAGAATGCTCAAAATATTCAATACTCACAATTACTGAAAAAATTAGTAACCTATAGAAACAGTAACAGTGGACCATTCTATTGTATCAAAATTGAATTTACAATCAAATTAATTCATATGCTCTGGTAAAGTATATTAATCACATGTACACTGTTATTTTTACCTTAAGTCATCATCAAAATGACCAGATATATTTATTTACAAATATAAATAAGTATTACTATATAAGAATTATAAAGTACATCTAAAAATAACTTCTGTTTCTGATTTTACCACCAAATTTTACCTAAATGAAGAGCAAAGCAGATTCCAGAGCTTGTTTCTTATTGTTCCTATAATGATAGGACTCTACTGGCAGTCTAATGATAGCAGTGCCAGTGACTCCATTTAGGGAGAGAAGTGAGAATTACATATTTATTTTAGCAAATAAGCATGCTGTTAATTATAGCTCTTGGCTTTAGTCTGCCTTTCTCTTGCCTCTTTGGAAGCTGGATACACATAGCTTTTTAAAATAACAACTTTTCTAAGAGTTACAGTGTTTAAGAAAAATAATATGTATATAAAAACTCACAATCTATGGAAAAAAGTTTCTCTTTCATTCTATAGATCCAGTAACTGATTTGTGCTTTAACAAATGGACGACCAAACCCCAAAGTGTTTATTACCAGTCTCAATGTTTGTGGAGCTCTTAAATAATTTTTTTCTAACTACCGTAGTTGCCTTCCACTGGAGTCTTAACTGCTTGTTTAATGTATGCCCTGTTTGTGTGTGTGCCTCACACACACACCTAATAGATTATAACAGATATTTAATTTTTAAATGTGATTGCAGAATAACATCAAAATAATTATAGAGTATAATAAGTGGGGATTTAAATAGATTTCTCATCACTCATTTGTGGAATCTAGTGAACAAAATGAAGTAACTAGCAAAATAGAGACAGACTAATATATTGAGAGGAGGCTGACAGCTGTTGGAAAAAAAACTGGATGAGGGGAATGGAGGGATTGAAAAAAAGAAACTTATAAACGCAGACAATAGTGTGGTGATTGTCAGGGGTGGAGGGAGGTGGCAGAGGGTATAGGGGGATAAATTTTGATGGATGAAAACTTAACTTGAGAGTAAACACACAATACAATGTATAGAGATGTGTTGAAGAATTGGGCACCTGAACCTATATAATTATGTTAATCAGTGTCACCCAATAATATCCATTAAAAATGTTTTTTAACTTTATAAATGCAATTTAAGAATAAGAATGATCAATTATGTCATATAAATGAGGCTAAAGAAGTACAATGTGGTGCAAAAATGCTTGATGATGGAATGCAATGAAAGTTAAAGAAACCCTAGAAGCTTAGTGTGAAGGAGTGTAAAGAAAAGAACAGCCACAATTTTACAATTAACAATACTAAGGACTTTTCTAGAGTATCACAAGCAACAGCTGCTTTCCAAATAAAAAAATAAGAGGAATTTGGCCCTGGCCAGTTGGCTCAGTGGTAGAGTGTTGGCCTGCCATGTGGAAGTCTGGAGTTTGATTCCTGGTCAGGGCACAAGGAGAAGTGACCATCTCCTTCTTCACCTCTCCCCCTCCCCCTTTTATCTCTGTTTCTTCCCCTCCTGAAGACATGGCTTGATTAATTCAAGCCTGTCGGCCTGGGTGCTGAAGATGGCTCCATGGAATCTCTGCCTCAGGTACTAAAAATAGTTGAATTGTGAGCATGGCTCCAGATGGGCAGAGCCTTGGCCTCAGATGGAGGTTGCTGGATAGATCCCAGTTTGGGGTGCATGTGGGAGTCAGTCTCTACATACCTTCCTCTCTCTTGGAAAGGAAGGGAAAGAAAATAAGAGGAATTCTAAATAGAAAGTAGTAGAAAGATAGAAAGTAGCTGAATGTGACCCTATTCATACCATCTTCCTATTCAAGGAACTAAGTTGTAAATGCTCGTTTCACCTCAGATAGCAAGAAGTGTTAAAATAACTCCTTTAATAAGCCATTACCCTGGCTGGGTGGGGCCAGGCAAAGAGGGCTGGCCAATAAGTTATAACGTAAGTACTTATTTCTCTCTTTGGGGTTAGAGAATTTAATTGGTGGTAGCAGATCAGCAAAAGTTGTCTTTTTTTTTTTTTTTTGATAATGACTAACAGTGTTATACCTAGTCACTATTTCAGAAAGTAGCTTTGTCACAGTGAAGAAAAACACAGTATCGGTCACCCTGGATGCACATATAGACTGAACAAAAAGTAAGCCTTTGTTTCTTAAACCTCTGATAATTTGGTAATGTTACCTAATAGGCTATATCATGATTTAGTATATCTTTAATGAAAAATACTGAAATGACTATAGACAATACAAAAAAAATATAAGACCTACAACAGTTTAGGACATTTGAGGTTGCCTAAAAATTACAGTCACAGTAATCAGAGTTTCAGTAGTCTTTTTTTACTTGATACTATTGAAATTATTCTGGTATTTAGGTTCTGGAATAAGATGACTAATTTTAATATTCAGTACAGTGGTTTCTGTCTTTAGATCGAAAAGTAAAGAAGATGAAAGAGATTTGAGAGATCCAAGATGATGGCAAAATAGGTGGAAGTTTCACTCAACTCCTCTCAGAACCAAACTGGAAATATAACTTAAATAAAGAACAATTAACCTGATTAACCAACTGAAGACTAGCTGAACAGAAGTTTTTAGCCAAGGATTTAGAGAAGAAGCTACATTGAGACTGGTCAGAAGGACAGAGACTTGAAAAAGTTCGTCTCTGCTTTCTATGGATGGTGGCTCATTTCTGGAGGAATATCTCAGCTGCAAAAGTTTCCCCTGAGGTACAAGGGGTCTCAATTCCACATTGGACTCACCAGCTAAAGGCACCAAAGCCAACCAAAAAGAAGCTCCAACATAACATCATGACATCTGGCTATAAAAATCAATGAGGATTCTTTCTGTCAGAAAGACATGGGAGTCTGCTAGAGGCACAGGTATCCTCTTAAAGCAGTGGTCCCCAACCCCTGGGCTGTGGACCAGTACCAGTCCGTGGGCCATTTGGTACTGGTCCGCGGAGAAAGAATAAATAACTTACATTATTTCTGTTTTATATTTGTCTGAACTATGTTTTATTTTTAAAAAATGACCAGATTCCCTCTGTTACATTCGTCTAAGACTCACTCTTGATGCTTGTCTCGGTCATGTGATACATTTATTAGTCCCACCCTAAAGGCCGGTCTGTGAAAATATTTTCTGACATTAGACTGGTCCATGGCCCAAAAAAGGTTGATGACCACTGTCTTAAAAGACCAGAGAGCCTGACCAGGTGGTGGCGCAGTGGATAGAGCGTTGGACTGGGATGCGGAAGACCCAGGTTCGAGACCCCAAGGTCCCCAGCTTGAGCGCGGGCTCATCTAGTTTGAGCAAAAGCTCACCAGCTTGAACCCAAGGTCGCTGGCTCCAGCAAGGGGTTACTCAGTCTGCTGAAGGCCCGCGGTCAAGGCACATATGAGAAAGCAATCAATGAACAACTAAGGTGTTGCAACGCGCAACGAAAAACTAATGATTGATGCTTCTCATCTCTCTCTGTTCCTGTCTGTCTGTCCCTGTCTATCCCTCTCTCTGACTCACTGTCTCTGTAAAAAAAAAAAAAAAAAAAAAAAAAAAGACCAGAGAACAAAGTCTCATTTACAGTCACTCACTCAGAGGTCCAGTGGAAGGAGGGTGGAGTGAACTAGATTGATGTGAGGAGAAACCAAAGTATGTGGCTCTAGAAGATAGCTAAAAGAACAGTTGCCAGAGTCCCTGTGCTGAGTGCCTCTCTCACACCACAGATGCCATCTTTCTTGGGTAGAGTACTCTGCTGTTTACTGTATCATCTTGGGAGAATACAATAGCCTCAACTTCTGGACTACTAACAGTGGTCACCTCACCCCGAAGAACTCACAACTTGTGGAAGAGTCAGCTGTCTAGGCCCAGGGTATAGAGATCCAAAAAAATTATGGGAGGTGGTCAGTGGCTCAGTTGTGTGGCTATGGGGTAGGGGCACTCTCCTCACCTTCCTTTGAGCCTGACCGATACTTCCCCTTCAAAGGAGATCCAGTGCTGGCATCCTCCAGGTTCCCAGAGGCCCCACATTTTAAATTCCTATTGGCCCTACCCTGCTAAATTTGAGCTCTCTAGAAGATCTTGGCAGGCTGTGTTGTCTGGCCCTGGGTCAAGGTTCATTCTCCACACTTTCTCACAAGCCAAACAGGTACTACACCTTCATGGGAGATCCACTAGCCCCACTCTTTTGACTCCAAAAAACCCTATGATGTTAAGAACAGGCTGACAATAGCAATGGTATTTTCACTTCAATGATTATAGTACAATGGCTATTATGTCATAAACTGAAGAAAAGTCACTGCCTCTCTGTCATATTATTATAAATACTTATAGTAAATCACTATAATAATCATAGTTAAAATTATATGTTATACATGATATGAAGCAAAATAAGTAAATCAGAAAAAAACAGGAACTGCATTATTCCATACGTAGGTGGGACATAAAAGTGAAACTTGAGAGATAAGTGATAAGAGAGATTGATAAGAGTGTGGTGGTTACGGGGGGGAGGGGGGAATGGGAGAGGGAAAGGGGGAGGGGGAGGGGCACAAAGAAAACAAGATAGAAGGTGACAGAGGACAATCTGACTTTGGGTGATGGGTATGCAACATAATTGAACGACAAGATAACCTGGACTTGTTATCTTTGAATATATGTATCCTGATTTATTGATGTCACCCCATTAAAAAAATAAAATTATAAAAAAAAATTATATGTTATACAAAATATGTAACGCACATATCAATTTTATTTCTCTCTCCCTTCCTGACCTCTTTACAAACAAACAAACAAAAAAAACACATGGAAACAATTTAAATTATTCTATTCTATTTATTTATTTATTTTTGTATTTTTCTGAAGTTGAAAACGGGGAAGCAGTCAGACAGACTCCCGCATGCGCCCAACCGGAATCCATCTGGCACGCTCACCAGGGGGCTATGCTCTGCCCATCTGGGGCATCACTCTGTTGCAACCAGAGCCATTCTAGCACCTGAGGCAGAGGCCACAGAGCCATCCTCAGCGCCCGGGCCAACTTTGCTCCAATAGAGCTTTGGCTGCAGGAGGGGAAGAGAGAGACAGAGAAGAAGGAGAGGGGAAAGGGTGGAGAAGCAGATAGGCACCTCTCCTGTGTGCCCTGGCTGGGAATCAAACCCGGGACTCCTGCACTCCAGGCTGATGCTCTACCACTGAGCCAACCGGCCAGGGCTAAATTATTCTATTTTTTAATGTTTATTTTATTGATTTTAGAGCAAGAAGAGGGAGTAGAGAGAGAGAGAGAGAGAGAGAGAGACAGGAACATAGACCTGTTTCTGTATGTACCCTGTCTGTGTAATGAACCAAGATCTGTGCTTCCGGACAATGCTCCAATCAACTGAGCTATCTGGGCAGGGCTAAATTATTTTAATGTAAGAAAATATAGTCTTCACATCAGGCGTCAATAGAAAAAAGACTTTATTTGAAAATTATTTTGATATCTCAAAATTATTTTTAAAAGTCAATTGTTGAAAAGAAGTTTTATTTTATATTGCACCTAATAATCTATGTCAAAGAAAGTATAGTTAACATTATAAATCCATGCTACTGATTATTTATGTCTTGCAAATGTAGTCGGTATGATACAGTTCCTTACCTTCTCCATGAAAAAACACACCTGCTCTATTGATTTTTTAAGTTGAATAAAACAATGATTTGGTTTTTTGCAATGCTCAAGTTTCTCTAAGTTTTGTCTATTTGTAACCTCTGTCACTTCCTCAAGAGAAAAGAATTTCCCATAAATTTTTAATTCTGTCATATTGTAAATCTGGCTCTGGGTTATGCAAATTTTTGTTCTGGAACAAAAATGATATAAAAAATAGTTACAGTTTTGTTTGGTATGTCTACCTGATTACAATCTTTTAGGATGATAAGTGCCTCTACTGCTTGTCTAGTCACCTCATAAATTTATATAATTAAACTAAATGCCTGACTGCTACCTTAATTTCTCTAATTTACATTAATAGCTATATTTTTAAAAGTAAAAAAGTGGTTTAGTCAGGTATTTAGATATTTATCATGTGATTAAATAAATTATTGGGTTTTTATTGGTTTTGCATAAACATTAAAATATATAAAACTTCTCAATAAATTTAAGGTTTAAACTACAATTACTATAGCATATATAATAATAATTTTTATAATATTTGTGAGTGAAAAAAGACCTATATTTCTTCTTTAGTATACCCTTATGATAAGATTTCAAAAATACTTCAATTTAATGAGTATTTATTTATAAAGCAAGATGGTTCTAAAGTATTAATTCATGTGTTTCTCTAAAGCTTAATTTTCTTAATCTATTTTACTGTTAAGTAACATTACCTTATTGATAGTGATATTCTAATACACAAAGATAGTGATATTCTAACTATACAAAGGAATAACTAAAAGGAAGCAGGACTCCTTATCAGTAAGGAAACATACAAGATAAGCCTGGAGATGCTTTTAGTGCCAGAAATCAATGACATGCTAAAAAGCACATATGCATGCACACACACCCCCACACACAAACATGCACAAACAAAATTCTGGGGGTATGTCAAGGAGACACAGTAGCCAACTGCATGAAGGAGCTATGATTAGCTAAAGCTGAGACAATCTGTGCAACAGATAATAAAATATCATTTGATCATTGTCATAGTGTAAAATAAATATTCATAAATCATTAATGATATAGATAAACACAATGGTACACAGATACTGTAACAACCAAGAGTTGCCAAGGAGCCATAGACTACCTTAATAAAAGGAAACATTAACATCCAAATGGGTTTCTTAATTTTGTGATTACATTTTGCTATGGTTATTTAAACACAATTTTGAATTCTAGTCTGCAGCCTCTGAGGGTAGGACTGTGTAAATCAAATAATCAATCCAGGTAAAAAGAAGCCAGGAAAATGAAGTATTCTGGGGATGACATTGGAGAAAAAATAATATGTTATTTTTGTCTATGCTGGGAACATGAGAAAGCATAGCTGTGATATCCTGCTATTCTCATCCACATTATTATCATAGATAATAAAAATGCATTATGTACTTTTTGTCCCAAAGAAAAGACTCTCTTTCACTTTATTTACCTTCTTTAAGTTAGTTTGGTAAGCTATTTAGTCCCATTAAAAAGGCAAGTAGAATTATGGTCAAGTCATCTGGTAAATACTTTTTTTTCTTAATATGTGTTCTATAGCAGTGGTCCTCAACCTTTTTTGGGCCACGGACCGGTTTAATGTCAGAAAATATTTTCACAGACTGGCCTTTATGGTGGGACGGATAAATGTATCACATGACCGAGACATCTCACATCAAGAGTGAGTCTTAGATGGATGTAACAGAGGGAATCTGGTCATTTTTTAAAAATAAAACATTGTTCAGATTTAAATATAAATAAAACAGAAATAATGTAAGTTATTTATTCTTTCTCTCCGGACCGGTACCAAATGGCCCACAGACGAGTACCTGTCTGCGGCCCGGGGTTTGGGGACCACTGTTCCATAGGACATTTTATTTCACACTGATTCATTAATTTGTGGCAGAACCAAAGGAATTTCCCTCTATTTTTTACATCGACTTGTCCTTTGCTTTGAACAGTCAATAACTTATTAGCCCAAGAGTAATGTATTATATACTTCTCCCATTTTATGGGCATGTGTTTGTGTGTGTATGTTCAACATTGTTATTAGCTAATTGTATATTTGATAGCAAACTATGTGACCTAATAAAATTTCTGGGATTTTATGATGGTATCCCCCTAGAACATTTCAGGATTTATTAGGTAAAACATCTTATTGAGTGCATAATTACTGTACTTATTTGTCTACACAGAATTACCTTTGTTGTCATTTTAAGGAAGTATTAATCAGAAATGTATAAAAGCATTGCATAATATTTGCTTAATACCTTGCAGAATTGTTTTTATTTTATTGAGGTATAATTGACAAATAAAGCTAATATATTTTAAATGTATATTGTAGTAATTTTATATATATATATATGCATTGTATAAAGATTCCCACTATCTACTTAATTACCACATTCATCACCTTACATACTTATCCTTTATCTTGATGAAAATATTTTAATTCTGCTTGTAGCAAATTTCAATTTTTATTATGAAGTGCTTTCAATTATAATTACCATGTTGTACATTGGGTCTTCAGAAGTATTTTTCTAGTGTTGTTTTTCTGTTGCCTAATAAAATTCTTTATTTAATGAATTCAGTGAGAATAAAATTCAGATATCTTTGTGTTATTTACCAACTGTTTTAGAACAAAACCTGAGACATAACACAACCTATTTACAAAGAAACATAGAAAAGCAAACTATCTTTTTTACTTTTTCCAAAGAGCTTACTCGATATCAGGAATCAAGATGCTTTTTGTGTTTTAATTTGTTGAATAACTAATGTGTGTTAATATTTTTCTCTATCAGATATATTTCCAGATGATTATCTGATTAGCTGGATTGGGTCCAGGCATATATTGAGCAGATCAATATTCAGGTCTTTTAATACTACATAATTTTCCTTTCTGCTCTTGTATCATAAAGCCAGTTATCACAAAATGTCCAAATAACCACTTAAAAGAAGGTGAAACTTGTCAAAACTGGTTTCAGGTCATATTTGGCAAAGTTATTTCCCACTCCCAAATGCTTCCCAACCAGATTGCAAGTTTGAGGAAGATTTCTGCCACCATCAACCAATTGCTAATACTTGCTTCCAACAACTGCAGAAGATGTTAGTGAATTTATATCAGATAAAGAACAGAAGACATTGCATTATATACTCTCTTAGCATGTCAGTGGCAGCAATAGAAATTAATTCCATTTTGGTGTTATCTAAGATTTTGTTGAACCCCTTTACTATTTTATAAAGCTTGGCAGAGTTCTCTATTGTCAGCCACAAAATTGAATGTATACATTTTTTATTTGATACAATATAATCACCTGTTCAAAACATTGACATCATGGACCTTGCCCTGGCCGGTTGGCTCAGCGGTAGAGCGTCGGCCTAGCGTGCGGAGGACCCGGGTTCGATTCCCGGCCAGGGCACACAGGAGAAGTGCCCATTTGCTTCTCCACCTCTCCGCCGCACTTTCCTCTCTGTCTCTCTCTTCCCCTCCCGCAGCCAAGGCTCCATTGGAGCAAAGATGGCCTGGGCGCTGGGGATGGCTCTGTGGCCTCTGCCCCAGGCGCTAGAGTGGCTCTGGTCGCAATATGGCGACGCCCAGGATGGGCAGAGCATCGCCCCCTGGTGGGCAGAGCGTCGCCCCATGGTGGGCGTGCCGGGTGGATCCCGGTCGGGCGCATGCGGGAGTCTGTCTGACTGTCTCTCCCCGTTTCCAGCTTCAGAAAAATGAAAAAAAAAAAAAAAAAAAAAACATTGACATTATGGACCTTGATTATGTCACAAATGTTATCCTCAGTCATTTTGTTACCTCATATTCATTTCGTGTTTATTTGTGTACTCTAATATTTAATGTATTTACTTTCAGGAGTAAATACTGAGAAAAGTTTATGTGTACCATGTTATTCTCCATATTCTCAGGCTATAATCTACTGTTGTCAACACAAATATCAACAGTAAAGAGAATAAATGGACTGTGATATATCCATACAATAGATATTATTTGACAGTAAAAATATGCAAATTCTGTTATACCCAAGAATGAATTGATCTCACAGATGTACACTGCACAAAAACAACAGACACGGAAGAGTATATACATATGCATGCCCTTATGTAATATATGGAGACAGGTAAAATTAATATGATAGAATAAAAACTAGTTAATTTGGAGATGAAAATGCCTAGAAATGGCACAAGTACTTGAGTATGGTTATTTTATATTTCTTGTTTCAGGAGGTGGTTACATAATGTTTTTACAGCTAGTGCTCAATTTACGACCACGATTGGTTCTGACAGACCAGTTGTAACATGATTTGGTCATAAGTTGAGTAGGCTATATGTACTGTTCTGTGAAATGATATTATAAAAATATTTAAGTCATATTTTATCATAATTTTTTTCATTATTGTTATATATCATAATTTTCTTTGTTCATTTTATGCCATTTGTATCATCTCTACACCATTTTGTTTCTTATTTTTACATTCATTGGGTTTAAGTAAAATACTACATTACCAGTACAACTGGTTTAATATTGGCAAAACATACAAAATTACAAAATACAGGTGCATGCAAAAATACAAAATACAGGTGTAAAAAATATAGGGCCCTGGCCGGTTGGCTCAATGGTAGAGCGTCGGCCTGGCGTGCGGAAGTCCCGGGTTCGATTCCCGGCCAGGGCACACAAGAGAGGCGTCCATCTGCTTCTCCACCCCTCCCCCTCTCCTTCCTCTCTGTCTCTCTCTTCCCCTCCCGCAGCCGAGGCTCCATTGGAGCAAAAGATGGCCCGGGCGCTGGGGATGGCTCCTTGGCTTCTGCCCCAGGTGCTAGAGTGGCTCTGATCGCGACAGAGTGATGCCCTGGATGGGCAGAGCATCGCCCCCTGGTGGGCGTGCTGGGTGGATCCTGGTTAGGCGCATGCGGGAGTCTGACTGCCTCCCCGTTTCCAGCTTCAGAAAAAAAAAAATCATAGAAAACATTTTCCCAATTGCAAAACATATCAAAATATATAAACATGTACAAAACATTTTATTGGCTGCTGGTGCTTGGCTGCGGATTGTTGATGTCATCATCTGAGGCAGCAGTTGGGATTACCAGAGTTGTTTTTTCATAAACGTGTGCAATCACAATCACTTTCTTTCCTCCTTTGTACTTGTTCATTGATTGCTTTCTCATATGTGTTTTGACCAGGGGGTTACAGCAGAGCAAGTGGCCCCTTGCTCAAGCCAGTGACCTTGGGCTCAAACCAGCGACCATGGGGTCATGTCTATGATCCCACGCTCAAGCCAGGGCCCCTGCACTCAAGCTGGTGAACCCATGCTCAAGTCCATGCTCATTTTCATGTGGAGATAGATGGCCTTTCTTTCCTTCTTGGCTGATTGAGGTGTAGACAAAGACAATTTTCTCTTGGTAGACATCTTGGGAGGAGTTTGATAAAAAATATCCAAGACACAAAACACAAACTGCTGTACCAAGTCTGGGATAACAGTTGAAATGGTGCATGCAGAGATGGTAGTGCTGCCGGAAGCTGGTCCATACCCAGATGGGCAATGCAGACACAGAGCAGTCATGGCTAGCGATTGTGGTCATAAAGTTGAATAGTCGTAAGTTGCCTGGGTCGTAAGTCGATCAATATCTGTATTTATAAAAATTTTTGAGGTGTAAATATTAACTTATTCAATTTTTAATGTATGCTGTGCCTTATTTAAAATATTTTAAGTCAGGTAAAATATTAGGAAATGGCCCTGACCAGTGGTTCAGTGGATAAAGCATCGGCCCAGTCTGTGTTTAATTCCCAGTAAGGGCACACAGGAAAAGCGACCATCTGTTTCTCTTATACATGCTCTCCCACTTCTCTCTCTCTTCCCCTCCCACTGCCAATGGTTCAATTAGTTTGAGCATGACCCCGAGTGCTGAGGATATCTTGGTTGGTCCCAGCACATCAGCCTCAAGCACTAAAAATAGTTTGGTACTTGAACATTGGCCCAAGATAGGGTTGACAAGGGGATCCCAGTGGGGACACATGCAGGAGCCTTGCTATCTCCCCTTTTGTCACACACACACACACATATATATATATATATATATATATATATATATATATATATATATATATATATATGAAAATAAGGGGTTAAACTGACAGCCATGTCAGTGCCAGCATATTATAAAAATGACATAGAAGAAAACATTTCAAAAAAAGAGTATTTATATATTTTTAAATAGTTCATAGCAGCAATTGTGATACTTATTTATAATCCCAATTGTGGGCAAGAAAAGATTCTTTGATATACCCACGTAATCATATGACCAAATCTTTGCCATCTTTCTTTATTTCAGCACAATTATTTTCTTTGCTCTCCTATCCCACCATAGTGAAGATATCTTGTTAGGACAGGAATAGCAACAACATTCTTGGTGAAGCAAGAAAATAAAGTAAAGTAATATTGCTTTTTTAAAGAAATTCCAGTTGTGAAAATAAATGTTGGCCCATATATTTAAAGCTTATATCTGAAATAAGAAAATGGGTAAAATGGGGAAGAGTAAACATCTAATTTGAACAAAAAATTACAGATTACAATGTAGATGGATTATATACTGACTTAATTAATTAAATTCTGTTGCTTAAATATGGAGAGCAATAAGGTTATTATTTTACTATACTACCTAGAATCAAATACACAGTAGTATTTCCTGTGTGCTTTCTCTCACTAACACATCACGAATTTTACTGTGGTATATACAGGTTCAGAACTATTTTCTTCTTACTCACAATGTTTATTTCAATAACTTTTTGTTGTCCCTTCACCTCTGGAAGACTTTGGGTGGCAGACGGCATGAGACAGTAAATACATACCTTAATGTACTATGATTGTGTACATATTTCCTTGAAATGATATCATTTTGCTATTTTTATGCTGTTACTATTTCTATTAGTCTAGTGGTATGGAGAATTGAAAACAATTAAGTCAATAAAAATATAATGTGACATATTTCCTTACACCACTTATATTTTAATTATAGAAGGAACCTTAAAAACAAAAAAATTAATCATTTCAAAGCACGTTTCAGCTCTGATTAAACTGAACACTTTACCTATGGCTGCTGCCTTCACCCATCACCTTTTTGGAGGGGGACTCCTCAGCAGAGGCAAGGACCAGGAGGCACCACTGATGTAGCCAGCTTCCGTAGCAGTCAGTTAGCAAGTATTCATACAGACAAAACTCAACTCTTAAAAAGCAGCAGAATATATTACATCTTCTCCCAGGAGTTGCCTTCCACATGCCTTGATGCTTGTGGATAAAACAGACAAGTGCTTCATCCAGATGTTCTTGCACTTGCAAAGTATATGTATTCTCCTTCATCCTCTTCTGTAAAATTTTAGCTATGTTATTCATCTTTCCAAATTCTATCCCAGAACTTCCCTTTGTCTGGTGGTTTTTAGAATATCTAGATAGTGAAGTTACTTATAAATACTAATGTCTGGGTCTTCAATTATCTCTCTGCCTTTGTAAAGGACTTGCTGATTGTTAAATTTATATAAAAAAATTTTTATCCTTACCAATATTTATAAAATTTCCAGTGTATTATTTAATATATTCAACTACTTAATACCAGTGGTCATCTTCACTATTGTCATAACGCATCAATGTATACTGTGGAATATGTATAAATAGCCATTATAAAATCATATCTCTCTCCATATTATCCTTATATTAAGGCTTGCTCCTGATGCTCTGTTCTTTCTCAGCAGTCTGTCATTCGCCTTCAAATGTGAATTAATATGATAGGCTTTGTACCAGACATTAAATAACTAGTTATAACATTTGACTCTTCCATAAACTTCCAAATGTAAAATCAAATACAGTGATAAAATCACAGTGGCTTGATAAAATTTTATTAGGGTTTTATAAAGTTGATATTTAAATATTCACTCACCTAAAAGTCATTTTCTCCTATATTAATTCACTGAAGTCATACAGAAAAGCATTCTTAAACAATCTCACACATACCAATAGTGAAGGATAATAAACAACTTAGTATATACAATGAATTTTTATGAAAAAAATATAATTTTAAAATAGAGAGATTAAACATGATGCAAAACCTTTTTTATTATTTAATAAGTATTTTAAACTTTATTATTTAATATCTTTCAAGCATTGCAACTAAAGTTAATGAACTTATATTATTTTGCCATGACAATTATTTTTGTTCATTACAACTGTAAAATTCTTTAGTACCTTATCAACACTTACCTTCTTTTAGGAAAATGTACTTGTGTTTCTTCAGGGCAATTACTGTGCTTCATAAAAACTGTGTTATTATGTTAGCTTAGTATAATATGCTTTTTACATAAAAATAACTTACAGTTACTCTCCCCTCCCTTGGTAATTATAACCCAGTCCATTGCAGTAATAAACTTGGTTTGAGTATTTGATAGACCACGTTATTTTATTCTAACTACCCTTCTTCTATTACCACTATTTATTATGTCTTCATAAAAGTGATGGAGGGCAAGAGTGAAGTGCAGGACACTAGCACACCTTACTGTTTTCCTGAGGTGTGCTTCCTTTCCTTCAGCAGAGGTTTCAAGCTATTCTTTATCTGGAACATTAGAAAGCAGTCCAAAGCCATATTCTCCCAGGTGTTTTTGCCACGAAAAAGAGATCTGTGAACACTTTATATTGAACAGCTCTAGCAGTCCCAATGACACATGGCATTGTCACCTATGGCAGCTGCATAAAAATGAAGGCTAAAGAAGCAGTAGGTTTGAACATAAAATATTTGAGTAGGTGAAAATATGCTAGTGGTGTTTGTTATTGGGGTTGCAAAAAGCTGAACAGAGTTTAATAAATTTGCTTATTTTTACTGACCATAGAAAAGATGCATTTTTAAAATTTATGCATCTGTTGTTGATTCTTATATCCTCAACCCTGGCATAACAGGATGATGCTCCAACCAATTGAGCTAACTGGCCAGGCTTAAACCCATTTTTACTTATCTTTTCCTTGATTAAAACTGCTCATTAAATATTTCAAATTTTTTACATTATATTAGCATTTGAGCAATGTTAAATTCAATTTTTTTATTCCATGTCTGAATGGTTTGTTATATATGAGTATTTAGTATGCTTTCACATAACTCCTGTGCTCTCTGCAGCTCTATAATTCCAAGAGCTATGGCCTTACTTACCTTTGGAAAACCAATACAAACAAAATAAAAAAAAACAGAAACATAAAAATGTAGGCCTAATTTTTTTTAAGTTCATTTAGCTGACTACATGATCAATCTATTGTTATGATCAACCTACAACCTCATAACAAGAGGTATGTTGACCTTTCTTTCAAAACTCTTAATAAAGCATTTTTTCTTTAAGCTGAGCCTTGCATTCTGAGACAACTGAAGTTGATATATATATATATGTGTGTGTGTGTGTGTGTGTGTGTGTGTGTGTGTGTGTGTGAAAAAAAACTGGTAGAGATATAAAAATTGCATCCAATAGAATTTAATATTATGAACCCATTAAATAAACAATTTTGGTTTCAATGTTACAGATGGAGGGATATTCTCAGAGTATTGAATTCTAGATAAACGGCATTTTTTCATCACCTTGAAGATGCCATTCTTTCATGTTCTATTTTTTTTTTTTTACATGGACAGAAAGAGTCAGAAAGAGTGGGATAGACAGACAGGAACAAAGAAAGATGAGAAGCATCAATCATCAGTTTTTCATTGAGACACCTTAGTTGTTCATTGATTGCTTTCTCATATGTGCCTTGACCGCGGGCCTTCAGCAAACCGAGTAACCCCTTGCTCCAGCCAGCAACCTTGGGTCCAAGCTGGTGGAGCTTTTGCTCAAACCAGATGAGCCTGCTCTCAAGCTGGCGACCTCGGGGTCTCGAACCTGGGTCTTCTGCTTCCCAGTCTAATGCTCTATCTACTGCACCACCGCCTGGTCAGGCAGAAATGCATACTTTTTAAAACTGTGTCTGTTTATAAATTTTTCTTTTTTTTTTTTTTTTGCATTTTTCTGAAGCTGGAAACAGGGAGAGATAGTCAGACAGACTCCAGCATGCGCCCGACCGGGATCCACCCGGCACGCCCACCATAGGGCGACGCTCTGCCCACCAGGGGGCGATGCTCTGCCCATCCTGGGCGTCGCCATGTTGCGACCAGAGCCACTCTAGCGCCTGGGGCAGAGGCCACAGAGCCATCCCCACCCAGCGCCCGGGCCATCTTTGCTCCAATGGAGCCTTGGCTGCGGGAGGGGAAGAGAGAGACAGAGAGGAAGGCGCTGCGGCGGAGGGTGGAGAAGCAAATGGGCGCTTCTCCTGTGTGCACTGGCCGGGAATCGAACCCGGGTCCTCCGCACGCTAGGCCGACACTCTACCGCTGAGCCAACCGGGCCAGGGCATAAATTTTTCTTTATGTCTATCTTTTTCAATACTTTTATTCAATGTACCCTGGTGTGTGTGTGTGTGTGTGTGTGTGCGCGCGCGCGTGTGTGTGTGTGTGTGTGTGTCTGTGTGTGTGGTTTATTGTGCTTGGAGTTTGTATGATCTCTTAAATTTTCATGTAGAGTTGTTTAAATTAATTTTAGTGAATTGTCTTCCAACATCTCTTCAAATAATGGCTTGTGACATTTTCTTTCTAATATCTATGTTTAGGATTTCAATCACCTTTATATTAGAACTTTTCAATGTACTCAATCATAATATTATTGTCTTTATTTTTTAACTTTTTTACAGTTTTTTTTCATTCTTAATATTTTCTACTGATCTAGAAATATTCTTATTTTCTGCTATGTTTGCTCTTTAATAAGCATCTGTTTACTTTTTAATTTTAGTTATTATATTTTTATTTTAGACCTTCATTCTGCTTTTTTATAGATTGAGGTTCTCTGGTGAGATGCTGTTTCTTCCATCTATCTTAACATATAACCACAGTTATATGGCAGTTCATGTCTGATAACTACAAAATTTAAATCTATTTCAGATGTCTTTAAATTATCTTTTGTTTCTTTTGCTTTCTGTTCATTAAGTATTGTTACATGACATCCCTGCCATTCTTTTTATTTAACTTTAGATATCATGTATGATGGTAATTCATAGACCCTCTGAATGATACCCCATGTCTCCCAAGAGAAGTTAGTGTTTGTACGGATAACAGTGGGAGTAAAAGTAGGGTGATAAGCCGTTCATTCCATGAGAAATAGTGTTGGTTTCTAGACCTTTGCACTGAAAGAGAGGGAAAAGGAATAATGTAATGTATAAGTCTAGTTTGTCCTTACTTCTAAGTAATAGTTCATCATGGATCTCAATAGAAACACTAGCATGTTGACCAAGTACACAGGTCCTTAGTAGGTCCATGTATTCCATTATTTTTCCTCCTTAGCTCTGTGAGCCAGATATATGACTGGTTGCTATGTCTCTTGCTCCCTTAAAGTTTGGCAATAAATTGTAATTCAACTTCACATAAATGACAGGTTTGTGTCTATAGTTTTCTTATTTCTTGTCCTAATAGCTAGTTCTCAAAACTTTGTCCCAAGTCTTAGCAACTATGGTTGACCTGATTCCAATTTTTTTTTACCTGGACATTTTATACTTTTAAAATTCTCCCAGTTACTGCTTTGTGCTGGGCTGCAAAAATTTGCATAAAGAATAAAAAAAATAACACAACAAGGAAACAGATGCAGAAATAAAGGTTTCCTTCTATTCTTGGATTTGTTGTTATACCTTCAAAAAGATGGAGCTTTTTTTTATTCTTGTTATGTTATCTAGTTTTATAGTGTTTCTTCAGAGCAGAATTGGTTTGATACAAGTAAAGTCATTATGGTCAGTAATACAAGTCTGTTTCATTTAGTTGTAATTATTTCTTATCAAATACTATAACATTTTGAACATGTACTTATCTTAGATCTCTTCTATAGTCAAATATCATAACTTCTGATATGTATTTTGTTTTTTAGATAATAAAATTTTAGCTTAATAATTATTTTGAAGTAAATTTTAAATTTTCAAGATATAGGGGATATTTGTCTTATATTGTATTATTCTTTTATATTTTAATTGCACTTCCATAAGAGAATTATTTATATATTTCTGCTTTTATAAATGTATTAAAGCTTTATAGTCTAATATATGATGACTGTTGAGAGTACTTATAGCATCTAAAGTATTACATTTTGGTACAGCTGTATTGCTTACAAATTGAGAGATTCTAGAGGGCACAGAATGTCTTCATTTCTATATCTGTAATACCTGACAATAATATACAGCTTGATCAATTATGCTAATTGGAATGCTAAAATAACACCATTGCCACAGAAAAAATAATAATTTTTATTTACTAAAAAGAAACTCCTTTAGAGAAAATAAAACTTTGTATTTAATTATATTAATAGCTCCAAATAATCAATTTTCTCCTTTAGAAGAGGTGACATTCTTCTTATTATTTTATAGTTTCTAATCAACCTGTACCAAAAAATAAATACTCATTCTTTTACAGTGATTTTGGTTTGGACCATAATATTGTGAATCTGTTCTTCTTTTTCATTTTCTTGTTTTGAGACATTTTCAAATATTATCCACATAGTCCAGAAAATTTAAAAAAACAACAAACAAAACACAAAGTAGACAGTAAGTTGTACATAAGATTTTAAAAATATGATCTTGTCAGTGGATATAATTCATTCAGAAGTGTCAGTCTCTTGTTATTTCTTCCCAAAATAAGAATTAGAAAGCTTACATATTGAAAGGCAAAAATTCTGATGATGAACAATACAGAAATCAATAGCACTGTTAGCAATATTTCTCAAATATGAATCATCTATCTATTTATTGATCTGTCCATCTACTAATCTATCTATATATATACAATATGGACCACTGCAAGTATAAAGCACACTTGGGTATTTTTACATACAAATTTATTTACATATACTTATAAAGTTTCATTTGATGTGTTAATTAGTATAATAAAATTTAACACATTCTAAATTTCTTAAATCAGAGTGGAGAAGAAAGATATGGAAAAGTTCATTTTAATGCTCATTATCCTATAAAAAAAAAGACTGCCATCTAATTTTATACACAATGAAAAATGTTCTCATTTTTTCTAAGTAGAGAATTTTAAAATCTTGTTATTTTTCAACATATTAATTGTGAATGTAAGGATAATTTTGACTAGTAAGTGATATTATAAAAATATTCTTTTATTTCTTACACTTGAATATCCTTAGTTGACAACTTTAAAATAAACTTGTGCTCTGACTCATAGATTCCATAAAAGTTATTATAAATTTAACTGTTGGTTTTTATAAATGTGTTACATCAAGAGTAGTATACATTTATTTTTCTTTTCTAGTTGTAAATAAGTTAAAAGCTAAAGCAGTAATAACAACAAAAGTGCAGAGAGAAAATTTTCTATTTTAATATTTAAATATTTATTTATTTAGCAGCATATTCACAGCTGTGATAAAATGACAAGATAAAATAAAAAAACATACATATGATTTATACTCTACAATTATAAAATTAACACACAACTACTAATACAATAATTAAAATTAAATAAATCTTTCTGATACTCTACTTACTCTTTTTGAAATAATTTGGGCCCTCACTCCCTGAGTTGGGAATAAACACACACACACACACACACACACACACAATCACACTAAAATATTTTAATATCAAATCTTTCACAACTGATAGATCTTCCAGATAAAATATCAACAAGGCAACAGCAACTTTAAAGGACATACTGGTCCAGATGGATTTCACTGATATTTAAAGACCTTTTTTGTAAATTCATCCCAAAACAACAGAGCATGCATTCTTTTTAAGTGTACTTGGTATATTCTCTAGAATAGACCACAAGTTTTGACAGAAAATAAGTTTCAATAAATTTAAGAAGACTGAAATCATTTCAAGCATCTTCTCTGACAACAATGGCATGAAAGTAGAAATCAATTACAGTAAAAAAGTGAAACACAAAGAAATGGAGTCTAAATACATGTTACTAAACAATGAATGGGCAATTCATAGCATTTATCAAGAAGCTAAATATAAATATATATATATACATATATATATAACTTTCAAATAAACAATTTAACCCTACACACACATACAAATAAACAAATAAAAAAAAAACTTAGAGAAAGAACAATAAACAAAGCCAGAGTAAGTAAAATGAAGGAAATGATAGAGATTAGAGTAAAAATAAGAAACATAAAGACTAAAAAACAATAAAAATATTAATAAAGTCAAGAGTTGGTTTTTTAGAAAGATAAAAGAGATTGACAAAACTTTAATCAAGCTCATCAAGAAAAAAATGACAGAAGACATAAATAAATAAAATTAGAAATGGAAGAAGAGAAGTGACAACTGACAACAGAGAAATTCAAAGGGTTCAAAATATATACATATATATTTATATATATGCCATATATATATAAATATATATATATGCCAATGTTTCTGATAGACATAGATGCTCATATCCTCAACAAAATAGCATATTGGATCAAGTAGTACATTAAAATGATTCCAGAGATTGAAGGTTGGTACAATAGTCACAAATCAATGTGTGGTATACCACATAAAATAAAAAAATAATAACTACATGATTATATAAATGATGTAAAACAAATTTGATAAATTCAGCATCCATTAATACAAAG
Source organism: Saccopteryx leptura (assembly GCF_036850995.1). Classification (NCBI taxonomy): domain Eukaryota; kingdom Metazoa; phylum Chordata; class Mammalia; order Chiroptera; family Emballonuridae; genus Saccopteryx; species Saccopteryx leptura. The sequence goes on along the minus strand of NC_089505.1, from coordinate 231,742,582 downwards.
TTAGAATAGAGAGAACATACTTGAACATAAAAAAGGCCAAATATGACAAAACCATAGCTAACAACATACTTAATGGACCAAAACTAAAACTGTTTTTCTTAATGTAAGGAAGAAGACAGGGATGTCCACTTTCACCACTCTTGTACAAAACAGTACTGGAAGTTCTAGCCATGATAGACAGGGAAATAAGAGGCATCCAACTGGAAAGGGAGAAATAAAATTGTCATTATTTGCAGATACATGATACTGTATAAAGCAGGGGTCCCCAAACTACGGCCTGCGGGCGGCAGGCGGCCCTCTGAGGCCATTTATCCACCCCCACTGCACTTCCGGAAGGGGCACTTCTTTCATTGGTGGTCAGTGAGAGGAGCACAGGAAGCATCCACATCCTGTGCTCCTGGAGTACTGTATGTAGCGGGGCCTCAAGGCACAGCGTCGCTCACATACAGTACTACTTCCGTTTGATGCGGGACGCATGCATCACGGCTCCGGAAGCACGACATATCACTTGTTAGGGCTAGCAGTGACAAATATGGAACCGGACATTGACCATCTCATTAGCCAAAAGCAGGCCCATAGTTCCCATTGAAATACTGGTCAGTTTGTTGATTTAAATTTACTTGTTCTTTATTTTAAATATTTTATTTGTTCCCATTTTGTTTTTTTACTTTAAAATAAGATATGTGCAGTGTGCATAGGGACTTGTTCATAGTTTTTTTTTTTTATAGTCTGGCCCTCCAATGGTCTGAGGGACAGTGAACTGGCCCCCTGTGTAAAAAGTTTGGGGATCCCTGGTATAAAGAAATACGTCAAGACTCTATCAAAAAAAAAAGCTACTAGAACTGATAAATGAATTTGTTGAAGTAGCAAGATACAAAATTAATCAGAAGTCATTGGCATTTTTATAAATTAATGATAAAGTATCAGAAAGAAAAACTAAGAAAATGATTTTATTTATATTTTCAACAACAAAATAAGGTACCTAGAAATAAATTTATCCAAGAGGGTTAAGGTCCTATATTTGGATAATTATTGGACACTGAAAAAAAAATTAAAGCAGATACAAATAAGTAAAAGCATAAACTGTGTTCATGGATTAGAAGACTTAATATTATTAAAATGTCCATAATACTCAAAGTAATCTATTAACTGAACACAGTTCTGATTAAAATACTAGCAGCATAGCTCACAGAACTGGAAAAGATAATCCAAAAATTTATTTGCAACCACAAAAGACACTGAGTAACCTCAACATTCTTGGGAAAGAAGAACAAAGCAAGAGTTATCATGCTTCTTGATATAAAATTATATACTACATGTCCATAGTAAATAGAATAGCATTGTACTGGCATAAAAACAGGCATGTGGATCAATGAAACAGAATAGAGAGCCCCAAAATAAATGAATTCCTTATGGTCAATTAATATTTGACCAAAAAGATACAATGGTGTAAATACAGCCTATTCAATAAATGCTGTTGGGAAAATTGGACAGATATATTTTTTTTAAATGATACTAATCACTTCTTTGCACCATACACAATAATAAGCTCAAAATGGATTAAAGACTTAAATATAAGTCAGGACACCATAAAACTCCTGAAAGAAAACAAAAGCAGTAAAATATCAGACATTTCTTATAGCAATACATTTTTGTTATATGTCTCTTCAGGCAAAGAAAACAAAGAAACAAACTAAAACCAATGGGACTACATCAAACTAAAAAGCTTTTGCACTACAAGGAAACCATCAACAAAGTGAAAAGACTACCAACCATTGAATGGAGGCACATATTTGCTGATACATCTGATAAGGGTTTATTATCCAAAATTGATAAAGAACTTATACAGCTTAACACCAAGGAAAAAAAATCCAATTATAAAATAAGCCAAAGTCCTGAGTGGACAATTCTCCAAAGAAGACATACAGATGGTCAATAAACATGAAAATATGCTCAATATTGTTAATCATTAGATAAAGGCAAATTAAAATCACACTGATATATCATCTGATGAATATAAGAATGATTATTTTAGAAAATCATCAAGAAATGTTGGTGAAAATGTGGAGAAAAGAAAACTCTTCTGTACTGTTCATGGGAATACAGATTTGTGCAGCCATTGTGAAAAGCAGTATGGAATTTCCTCAAAAAAAAAAAAATGAAACTGCCTGGACTACCAGTGGCCAAGGCCAGGCAGGTTTACATTGGATTCAGGCAGACAGTAGAGGAGTGGAAACCGGTGGGCCATTTCCATTTAATAGATTCTCACAATAGTGGATGAATAAGCTGGCAGAAAAAATCGCCTCTCACTGCAGCAGGTGAATGAACAGCAAAATGGCCCCTCAGGGTGGCAGGCAGGCAATCCACCCTGAGGGAAGCATCTGTAACCTTCCATGCTCACACACTAATCATGCAAAGTGCAAGCAAACAAACCTAACACAGGTGTTTTCCCAACAATTCACACCTTTAGGGCTCGCCTCACAATCTACATGACAGGTATGTTCCAAGAAGGTCCTGGTGTGAGGTGTGAGGTACATTACAGAAACAGAAACAGGACAGACTACAGCAACCAAGTTACAAAGTCACAAGCTATACCAAACATGACAATAATTAAAAGGTGCCCTTCACAATGTCCCTGAGTACTCTGCCCAAAGAGTTAACTGAAGGCCCATCTCTAGCCTCCCACCCAGTGGTGGGATTCAAATAATTTAACAAGTTTTCTGCCCTAATGACCATTTTAAGTATAAAAAAAGATATAATAAAAGATAATTTATTATTTTATGCATTTAATACTTGAATAAGAATAAAAGAGGTACACAGAAATAGATTGTTATAAGAAAAAATTTAAAATATTAATAAAAATATTAACCAATACCAGACCAAAAACAATAAAACTGTTATTTAAGATCCCAATGACAGCTTGTCACCCCCTGGTTGTTTGACACTTTTTCTATTTATGTTGTACATTTGTTCATTGAAGTAACAAACATGAAGGAATTAAAATGTAGTGTTTCATCAAAGGTATAATGAGTTTTATAAAATGAGTAAATAAATATTACAAGCATATTTCTGTCATTTTTTTTTTTACCTATAGATGAAATAAACATTACTATGGGCACTTAGAATACACTGTTGCCAGATGATTGTTAAAATAGAGTACCAAACTCCTCAGAAAGCTCACAGAGTTTGGTGGGGTCAAACACATTCATCACCTATACATCCTTAACAGTTCTCAGCGATTGCACTGTATCTTCTAAGGCCAAAATCTGCTGCACATTAGGTGAATTCCACATGAGGCCTCTGGCCATTGCCCATTCCCACTAGACAGGTCCCTCTGCCTTCCCCCCTATTCAGACTGGAACAATGCGTCTTGGGGATTCTCTTCTCCTACAGCTCTCTCCATCATATAATCCTGCAACTGTGCAACTTAAACACCAGACATTTTCTTGGCAGTTTCTGGGGCAGCCTGCTTCCTCTACTTTTTCAGTGGCTGGAACCTCTGCTCTAGGTTAAGCTGCCACCAAAACTCTAACAGGATTTTATTAGACTTCCCATTTAATTTTTCCTATCTGCCCTGGTTGCAATCAAATCTACCTACATCTGTGTTCCGGTAACCTTTACAGATCCTTTTCTCTTGTAAATTGCGGGGGTGAGGGCAGCACAGGCAGCAGATTGAACAGCCTATGTTTCTGTGCTGCCTCCACTTCCCCCAAATCTGCCACCATCCCTGTGACAGTGCTTTCATCTCTGCCATAAATACTTCCTCATCTGGCCCACGAGACCTCAGTTTGAAAGGAGCATTCTTCATACCTAGTTCCTGGAGGACCTGCTGCAGCTTTATTTATCACTGCCACTGACTCACTGCCTCTGACAAGTCTCCAGAATTCTTCCAGGCTATATGAATGACAGTATGGTTTCCCAGGTTATTATGACAGTTCTGAAGATGATACCTCAAGAAGGAGTGCATGGTAATGGTGGCTAATTTCTTCATCTCTGTTCTAGACAGCATGATACCATCCACCAAGATGTCCCGCAACCACAGCAACCAAGTTGCCAGGGACCAGGTGAGTTTTTGCCTGAATTTTGCCCCTAACTCTGTCAACTCTGTCTGGGTGTAAGGGCAGACCACAGAGTGCTCAACTACTTGTGGAGGAGTTGTGCCCCTACCTCTGAGGCACTTTCTGCTGCTGGGTTTTTACCTTCTGGTTGACAGACAACTGGCTGGGCTCTGGGTCTGTGGATGGCAGTTTCAGCCCAAACCTCCTCCTCAGAAGAAGAATCAGGAAAAACTACAACTGCTGACTGAGAGCCACTTTGCTGGCACAAATGCAGATTCTCCTTCAGTGACCACTTAGGCTCTTGCTGCTGTTGGTTCTGGGCCTGAAGCTGAAACTGGAGCTCTGGAACACCTAGTTGTCTATGTAAAAGCTGGTGTTAGCATTTGGCTTCTAGGGCAATCTGGAGCTCTTGAACCTACAATTCCTTCTCAAGTGACCATTCCAGTGCTAGGTGCCTCTGGTACTCAGCCTGTATTTCACACTGAAACTCTCTCAGTCAGTCTCCTTCTCCAGCAATTGTTGCAGTTCATGCTGCCATCAATGCTCAGTCTGAAGCTCATCCTGGAGCTTTTGACCTCATGCAGCCTGTAGCACAGAGCTTTTGGCTTCTGCTTGCAGGGCTATAAAAATCACTCAGCACATGGCCCCACAACAGGGTAGCCACAGGGAACAACCACTCCTCTATTCCACCCTTCAGGAGTGTTGGCAGCTTCATACTGTTCTGATCTGAATCCTCTCACTATGCCAGATGTAATACTAGTTCCAAAGCCAGGCAGGTTCACATTGGATCTCAGAAGACAGCAGAAGAACTGCAGAGCCAGAAAGCAATGGTCCATGCCATTTAATAGAGTCTTGCAATGGTGAACAAGCAAACAGGTGGGGGGAAACCACTTCTTATGGAAGCAGGTGAATGAGCAACAAAATAGCCCCTCACAGTGACGAGCAAGCAATTTGCAATCTGCCCTGGGTCAAACCACCCATGGCCTTACATAGGCTATGCACTCATGGCTCTACCATGTGCTCATACACTAAACATGCAAAATGCAAGTGAGCAAACCTAACACGGCTGTTTTCCCAACACTGCCTTATGACCAAGGTTTTTGGCTCTGGGAATATATCCAAAGAAACCTGAAACACTGATTTTAAAGAATATATACACCCTTATGTTCACCTGAATATTATTTACAGTAGCCAAGATTTGGAAGCAGCCCAAGTGCCCATCAGTAGTTGAGTGGATAAAAGGGAGAAAGAGAGGGAGGGGGGAGGGGGAGGGGAGGTGCACAAAGAAAACCAGATAGAAGGTGACGGAAGACAATTTGACTTTGGGTGATGGATATGCAACATAATCAAATGTCAAAATAACCTGGAGATGTTTTCTCTGAACATATGTACCCTGAATTATCAATGTCACTCCATTAAAATTTATTAATAAAATATTTTTTTAAATTTCAAATGATTTCTCAGTTACACTGCTGGCAAATGGCAAATTCTGAATTCTAACGCAGACCTGTGTACCTTCAAAGTACATGCACTTTCCATTATTCACGACTTTCATGCGAAAATCTAACAAGAAACGTGATTGGGGTAAAAACAAACAAACAAACAATAGATTGTGGACTTGAAGGCCAAGTAGGGGAGATTGTAGAATATAAAATGGAGTGATATACGGTTACTGTGCTTGGAATTTCTGATTATATCATTTGTTTATAGGCTACGTAGAAGCAGGTAGAGACTAAATAAACAAGGAGATATACTACCTATGGCAGCTCTATTCTAATTGGTGAAGAATAAGTTAGTGGGCTTTAAAAAAGTATGTCTGTGGCCATTACTGAAAAAGTGAAAAATGGGAGAGAACGTTTAAACAATTCTAGAAAGAAAAGAATTAGGATAAATTCCACCCAGGGATAAAAAGATAGGAAATTTAAAATGATATAAGACACTTCATAGGAAAATTAGAGGCAGCATAGATGTTAATAATTACTCATTTAAAAATGCACCTGATAAATGTTGGGGAAGCTATGTTCAATCCTTCTTTTAGAATCAATATCATTCTTTAAATAAAGATATGTGTGTAGGTGTTTGTATACCTTTCACTAAGCAATGGATAAAATAAAACATTAGTCAAATTTATTGTCAGGAAACTCAAGATGTAAAACGTGTTTTCATATTCTTTAATTTTTGATCATTTGGAGAAAACTTTATCTTTCTTAGCTATCTTTACTAACTTGTAAAATAGATATATACTGTATTTTTTGCTCCATAAGACGCACCTGACTATAAGATGCACCTAGGATTTTAAGGAGGAAAATAAGAAAAAAAAATATTCTGAACCAAATGGTGTGTTAAAATATTTAATAAAATATACCACAATAATATTTCAACAAGTAAACTCAACAGCAGTATTAACAATTAGCTCTGTTATTAACAAATGAGAAGAGACTTTAATGTTCAAATATTCTTCTGGTTGTCTGGGAACCCCAGGAACTCATCATTGCTAGTGTCAGAATTTAAGAAGCTCAGTTGCTCACAATCACTGGTATCACTTTCTTTGTAATTTTCATATATGATACCATCCTCAGTGCCATCTAAGGCATTGCTAATGCCACATTTTTTGAATGACCATACCACAGTTTCATTCTTCACTGACTGCCATGTTTTCACCCATTCACAAACTTGAGTGATAGTGGGTCTCTTCATTCTCCAGTTCAGAGGTCTCAAACTCAATTCAGCATGTGGGCCACAGAGCAAGATCACAGCCGTTCGGCAGGCCACACTAGGTCTACAAAAGGCAACTGTTACGCAACACTTTTCTTGAACTTCGTGGATTAGTCTGCGGGCCGCACAAAATTGTTCGGCAGGCCGCATGCGGCCCGCGGGCCGCGAGTTTGAGACCCCTGCTCCAGTTGATGTCAGATCATGATTACCGGCAGCCATCCATTTGTTCCAATCTTCTCGCATAAAGACTTTAAACTGTTTTTTGATGGAAAGATCGAGAGTTTGCAACTGGTGGGTAAGACCTCCAGGAATTACAGCCAGATGAGTCTTCACTTCTTTAAAGTATTTTTTTGTGGTTTCACTAATATGTCCTTTAAACTGGTCAAGCACTAATAGGGCAGATTTTTTCAGAAGCCCTCTAGGACGTTTGGACCAAACTTTTTCAATCCACACTCTCATTCCATTTTCGTCCATCCATCCTTTCTCATGAACCTGCACAACAACTCTTCATGGGATCACTTCTTTTGGCATGTTTTTCCTTTTGAATATTAACATTGGTGGCAGTTTCGTGCCATCTGCACAGCAGAACAACACAACCATGTAATGGGTTTCCTCATGTCCTGACATTTTCACAGTTATGGTGTTGGCATCTTTCAGATCAACTGTCCTGTTAGATGGCACATCAAAGGTTAGCGGGACTTCATTCATGTTCCCAATCTGGCCAATTTCAAAATAATTTTTCTTCCTAGCATCAATTACAAATTTATGAAAAGACAGAATTTTTGACTCATATTCTTTTTGGCATTTTTTTTCTTTGCAATTCTAGTTTTGGTACGTATAGTAAGGCCACATCGCTTCATAAATCTGTAGCAACATGATGGTGATCCAGTAAAATCGTGAATGCCTTTCTCTATAGCTATGCATTTGGCTTCATATATTATCATTGTTGTAGAGACTAAGAAACCATTATTCCTGTGATGTGTGATCCATTCTTTCATGTCCATGTCTCTGGCCACTTTGCAGCATGCCCACGAAAAGTATGCATACTTTTATCTGCTTTTTGCAGTTGATCCTCCTGTTTTATCCACTCCCTTATCATTTTTTTCAGTAGAAGGTGACCCAAAATGTCTCTCTGCTACTATGTTTCCATTTTTCTTAGCATATTTTACTACCTGTAGTTTAAAAAGAATTTTATACGCTAGCCTTTTTTGCTTTGACATTTGTGTAGGTAGCAAAAGAGTAGTATTTTTCTGCAAAAAAAAAAAAAATACAGTAATAACACACTGTTATGAGTGGATCTACTACTGATGCACTGTTATACAGATGGATTAGCTGCTGACGCACTGTTATGGGGGACACCATTAGGGTAAGGACACGTTATTGAAGGACATTTTCTTAGGCCTCATTCACATGACTGTATTTTGTTTCCACAGTCAACAGGTCTTGGAAAAAAATGAACAAAACACAGATGTCACTGGTGTTTATTTTGGAATCACAAGGATACGGTGGTGTGAATGGACCCTTAGGGGGGCATCAGAAGATCCTGTTCCCAGATCCAAACAATAATATACAGAGCACCGCTGAATCCTATCCCCTGACCCAAACATTAATATACAGAGCGCCATATACAGACTGGGGAGGGGGGATATATGAGGGGTTCTGGTAAGTTGCTGGAGGTTAGGCGAGGGAGTTAATGTCAGAAGCTAGGGAGGGGGGTTAGGTGAGGGGTTTCGTCAACAGCTGGAGAGGTGTCAGCAAGTTGCAGTGCCAATACGGCAAGGTCCGGATCAGCAGCTGCAGAGGAAACTAGAAACCCGGTGGTGGGCTTGAGGTGCTCAGTCTACAGTTCCGTCCTATTTTTTCCTCTATGAGCATTATATTTTTATATGTATAGTACATGCATGAGGCCTCTGTGTGTCCCAGAATTATGCTTTTCAGGAAAATGTGTGTTGGTACTCATGTACTAGGCTTTCTTGCACTTTGCCCCCCTGAAAAACTGGCATCTGTAATTGGGTGATGGCAGTCAGGCCAATAGCAGTGTGCAGGTGCAGTTTCGCATGGGAGCGCGGTGCAGATAAGTGAAACCAGCCTTTGAGGACGGTGGTTCCTTGCAATCCGGGTGCCCCCCTGAATCTAGTGAGCAGGTACTAAGACCCATTTTCTTACAAATTGGGGTTGGTTTGCTTTAAAGATGAAATCCAGTAAAAAATGACTGGACTTCCCATTAGTCCACAGCATGGGGCATCTCAAATTGGGATGCCCCCGTGTACATTGGCCCTCCGTACCACTGGAAACGGGGCCACTGATTCTTACCACTTTGCTATTTGTGCCCTGTATGCCCGTAAGCAGTTTATCATGTTTGCCATACAGATGTGCAATTTATTGTGCACCCTGCAAGCCTGATGGCTGCTCTGTGCTGCTATAGAAAGCTGTTAGAAGAGCTATGGTAAGTATAAGCTGTTCCTGGTAGTACAGAGGACCAATGCCACAAGAGGGCGACTTAAAGTGGACCAGAATACAGGGTTTTGGTCCATTTCCTTGGGACAGCTCAATTAGGGTTACCCCACCATATAAAACTCCCTGGATTGCTTGTAAAGTGTACCTTTCCCATGTTCCCATGGCATATGTGCAGGCTCTGGTTCAAGCAGCGCTTTTAAGGCCCTGTATCTGACAGAGCTCCAGTATTTGGAGGGAACAGCTGCATCCCCGCTACCACTGCGGTCTGCGGCATGCTCAGGCATTCAGCCTATCTGAATGGCTGGTCTTGGAAGCACAATTCAGCTGTGAAGATGCAGGGTGAAACCTATGGAAAAGGTGAATGTTTATGGGCAATCTAGGGGATAGTAAATCTAATGGCCCTAGAGTCTTTTAAACTCCAGCACTGGCCATTCAGGTTGTTGTTGTTCTTTAATTCAGGATATCCCCCTACTGCTGCACTAGGGAAAGTCTAGCTATTTTTTACTCTAATGTCACCATGTTGGTAAACTACCTGGATTACAGCTGGAATAAACTAATGGAGATAGCAGCACAGCCTGCTCGGCTGCCACTGCTTTGCCTGTGCTCCCGCTGGCTTCCCAGCTCACTGCATGTGCTTCACACCCTTGGCCCTTCTTCTATCTGCCAGCCAGCCAGCCAGCAAATGAAATGCTTTTAGGCTGGCAACAAGTGACGTCAGCGCTTCACACAGAGCTTCAGCATCTGCAGCACAGCCCTCCACCGCTGCAGCACGCCTCTCAGGTCTGTCCTTTAGGATGCCAAATGAATGCGCCCAAATAACATCACTAGCTTTCCCTCCTGCACTGCATGCAACTATGGGAACCAGAACCAGGAGATCACTCAGCAGATGCTGGGATTCTGCATGCCGTGGTGGGTCTGATTACGCTCCTGCTGGCGCTCATTCTACATATGTTACCAGCGCAGTACCCCATAGCAGCTAAAAAAAATGAACATTCGCTCCATAAGATGCACAGGTATTATTCTCTCCACTTTTTTTTTTGGGGGGGGGGAAATACATCTTATAGAGCATAAAGTACAGTAAATAGGTATTTGATTAGTATCATTGTAAAATTTATATGTATGATACTTATGCATAGATAGTGTAAGCACTAAATTTTAAATTCTTATGAATTATTACCTATTACCTCATTATCAGATTGGCAGTATACATCATTTCTTTCAAAAGTCCACTTAAACATTTGGTATTATATAAATATTTATAACCAGAACCAAAGGAATTATTTAGACCTCTAGGCTGATCAGCTGTGAGGGCTGGTGTGACTACAGTGGAGGAGTGTAGGACTCAACCCTATAGAGCAGGACTTGCTTCGGTGGGGCTTTGGTGCTCCCTGAGTTCATACCTTGTGTGTGTAGTTCATGGAAGTGGTAGGGTTGTGATCCGGCATGGTTTGCAGCTGTCCACTGGGTGTACTGGCCCTGGGACCTCACTAGGGGTACAAAATCAACCATCACTTATGCCCTGCCTAGGGCCACCCAAGCATAAACTGCATCGTGATGTGCAGATGGCTACTACTTGTGCTGGGCTTGGAGCTGCCTTGGAGAGGCCAAGCTGTGAACCAAAACTAGCTACCACTAGTGCCAGTCCTGGGGCCACTTAGCAAGAGGTACAGGGTACGCAGAGGCCAGAAGCTGCTTGCTTGAGAGATTTAAGAAAGTCCAAAGCATGAAGCTATTTGTATGGAAAAGCCATTAGAAACGGTTTGGGTGGCCCTGCAAGTTAGATGGGGCTGTGTAGGGAAAACAGCTGTGGTTAGGCTTTCTCACTTGTTTTCCAGGTGCAAGCACTTTGCATGATTAGTGTGTGAGCATGTGGGAGAAAGCTATGTGTGGTTATAGCCTATATAGGCTATGGGTACTTTCCTTCTGTGTGGATCGCTTGCCTGCCACTGCTAGGGGTGGTTTTCCTGTTTGCTCACCCATTGCAGTGAGAAAAGATTTTCCCTTGCCTGTTTGCTCATCTGCTATTGTGAGAATCCAATAAACAGGAATGGCTCAATACCTTTTGACTCTGTAGTTCTTCTGTGGTCTGCCTGAACTCAATGTGAACTTGCCTGGCTTTGGCCACTGTCATGCATCACAAGCATGCTTTCAGGGCAATGAACAGTATGAGTCAGGTTCATGGAGACTCAATATGGTGCTCACTTGCTGGCTTTGGTGGGAGAGAGAGCCTCAGAAAAGAAATAGCCTCTGCCTGCACTTTCGGGAGGTAGAAAGCTGCCCACCTGCTTCCATCTTTATGCCACACAATTCAGTTTATCCTGAAATGTTCCTCATTCTTTTCAAGCTGCTTCCCCAGTGCTGGAGCTCAGAAGGAGAGAGTCTGAGTAAATCTGTGTGTGGGTCCTTTAACACTAATGCAGGGGTTCCCAAACTTTTTACACAGGGGGCCAGTTCACTGTCCCTCAGACTGTTGGAGGGCCATACAATAAAAAAAACTATGAACAAATCCCTATGCACACTGCACATGTCTTATTTTAAAGTAAAAAAACAAAATGGGAATAAATACAATATTTAAAATAAAGAACAAGTAAATTTAAATCAACAAACTGACCAGTATTTCAATGGGAACTATGGGGAGGTCACCAGCTTGAGCGCGGGCTCATCTGGCTTGAGCAAAAAGCTCACCAGCTTGGACCCAAGGTTGCTGGCTCCAGCAAGGGGTTACTCGGTCTGCTGAAGGCCCGCGGTCAAGGCACATATGAGAAAGTAATCAATGAACAACTAAGAAGTCGCAACGCACAATGAAAAACTAATGATTGGAGGGACAAAAAGATGGCAGCGGAGTAGGTGGACGCACAGACACCCAGCTCTCACCATCAAACTGGAATACAAATCAATTTAGGAAAAATCAGCATGAAAAACCAACTCTGAACTACAAGAACAGCTCTCAAAAACCTAGGAGCAAAGAAGAAGCCACAACAAACCTGGTAGAGAGCACCTGAATCTCCCCTGCTTACAGGAACGGGGGAGGGGGTGAGGCTGAGAGCCCAGAGGGGATCTCACACAAGAGAAAAGAGCAGAAACTACTGCTCACAGCCATTTGCCTGGCGACCAGGGAGCGAGGTGTGTTGAAAAGACCAGCTTATCTCCCAAGTGGAAAGGAGAGAGAGAGGGACAGACTGTGAGGGGCTAAGGAATGAAGGAGATGACCTAAAAAAGCTGACTCATCCATGCTGGAGGTGGCCATAGCTTGGGGGAGGGACTGAACCTTTCACAAAACAGAGCTGAATTGCTTCCGGATCAGAGATCTCCGGACATCTATCCAGCTCCAATCAGCGCAACAAGACACAGCTGAAAACAAGAAGTAGGGAGGAGGGGCAGTAACTCAGGTCTCCATGGAGATCTGAGATACACCTCCCCCTACTGAAGCTGAGAAAACACCCTGTCCCTAGTGAGATTAGTTGACGAAAGAGGCCTTCAGAGTCTCAGGTTACACCCATCGCATTCCTGGATACAATTTCAAGGAAGCCCCCTGCTGAGATCATTAACAAGACTATCACCTGTTAAGAAAACAAACAAATCAAGACTTCAAAGCTGCCCAATCCAAAAGTGGATTACAGATAACAGCTGATACCAACCCAAGAAGACCTAGAAATAACACAACTGAAAACTGGAGGCAGACAACACCAAGCCTAGACTCAACCAACCCTTCAAATCAATGAGAACTATGGGCCTGCTTTTGGCTAATGAGATGAGATGGTCAATGTCCGGTTCCATATTTGTCACTGCTAGCCGTAACAATTGCTATGACGCACTTTCCGGAGCCGTGACACATGCATCCCACATCACTGGAAGTAGTACTGTACGTGAGCGACACTGTGCTTTGTGGCGCTGCCACATAGAGTGCTCCTCTCACTGACCACCAATGAAAGAGGTACCCCTTCCGGAAGTGCAGCAGGGAACCGGATAAATGGCCTCAGGGGGCCGCATGCGGCCCACAGGCTGTAGTTTGGGGACCCCTGCACTAATGCCTCTTGAAACCCTCCTTCTCACTCAGCCACAATCCCTGAGTGTGTTTACAGCCAGAAGTTATGGGGACTTCTCTTTCTGGCTCTGAAACCTGGGCTTGGTAGCCTGGTATGGGGCTGGGTCTCCTTGCTTTTCAGAGGGAACCTCTGCAGTTGAGATATTTCTCCTAATTTTTATCTGCCACACATGGGTGTGGAACCATCTGTTGGGCATCTCTTCCCTTTCTACTAGTCTAGATGTGGCTCTTTTAAATCCCTAGTTATAGAACATTCATTTAACTAGATTTTAGAAGTTCTGAATGATGGTTGTTCTATAGTTTAGTTGTAATTTTGATGGGTTGTGGGAGGATTTGAGTACAGCATTTACCTACACTGCCATCTTGACCAGATGGTTTGCTTTTTATATATTTCATTTTATGCATATTTATTTAATGTTTATTCATTGATAATTTTTTCTTAGATTTTGTCTCCCTTGACTTTTTTTCTGTGAATTTATACAGGCCCTATACTTTTATATTCTAGAGGATATAAAATGGTTTGTCCTGAATCTTAAATCACCCACTTTTAAAGATATTCTCTTCCCTTGTGATTTTCTATGTTTTCTACATGGCCAGATGTATATTTGCAGAAAATAAGAAGATTAAATTGCAGTTTATCTTGTTCACTATTTATTTCTTATTAGTGAGATAAAAACAGTACTTAGATCAACATAGGAGGTAAAGGTTAACATGTAGAAATCCAAGTCAATGGTCTAGGTTTTAAAGAGCAATGTTTAGCAAATACTGCTACCTGCTTTCTTTTAATATCTTTCTTTTATTTTACTTTTTAAAATTTATTGATTGATTTTAGACAGAGAAGAGAGAGAGACAGACAGACAGACAGAGATAAAGGAGGAGGAAGGAGTAGAAAGCAGCAACTCATAGCTGCTTTTTGTATGTGCCTTGACTGGGTGTCACGAACCAGTATGACAAATAATTTTGTGGGTCTCCCGTGGGAACAGTGGAGGATTAGAAATTAAACACAAAGAAAAAGAATGGGATCGGGAAGTCTTATAGTGGATGACGGCCTACCAAAAAATCTCCTATACTCCTAAGAGCTTTATTTTTATAGTGTAAGGCAAAGTCAATTGCAAATCGAAGAGGGCTCAGATACAAAGTCATTTTTCCAAAGCAAACCAAGAATTCTCTCCAAGTGTAGAAAACCCCCACCCTGTATAACATCTTAACTTCACAAAACAAAGGGTAAAAGACTGCCTGCAGTCTCTCTAAGGGACATGGGGGATAGGACAAGTAGAAATAATTCAACATCACAGCTAACATGGAGGTTTGGGGAAGGGGATATAAATTGTCTTTACCAATTTAAACAAACCGTCAGAGTTATGGGGAAGAGCTTAGCCTTTAGCAACTTAATCAAGAAAGTGAGGTTGGTGGATGGGCAGCAAGGACCCTGTCAACTTACTGCCAGTCCCCCACACCTCTGTCCCCCAAAATTCTAAACCGCAAGGACCCTGTCGGCTTACAGTCTCCAACAACTGGGCCTGCTCGGGGGTTCAAACCAGCAACCTCAGTGTTCCAGGTTGGCACTTGGTCCACTGCACCACCACAGGTCAGCTTTAATATCTTTCTTTTTTCTACTATTTTACTCAAGTAGAGCAAATCAGAAATTATAATATCAATTTACTTAGCATGAAAATTTAAGGGATTAATATCTTAACTTTTCATCTTACATGTTTTATTTCTTTTACTATGCCTTGAAACAAAGATAGCCTCATGGATTATTTTAGGTCAATTATCATAAGAAACAGACTCAGAGACAGATTAAAATGCATAAGGTAAATACTGGAGAGATATAATAAAAAATGTATATAAGACAATGAGGAGCACAGGGTTGATTAAAGAAGATATTGTGCTATTATTCAGTTGCCACAGATTAGGAAGTCAATTTGGCTTGACATTTTCTATTCCCATAGTCATAGGTCAGGTCTTGTGAGACACAGACTTGGAAATAGAGATTTACTTGCATGTGGTTTGTTAGGAAGAGCTTACAGTAACAACACCTGAATGAAATGGGAGAACCAGGGTTCCACAGAAAATTATAGGCAGCTGAAGCTTATAATTGTGCTGAACTGAGGTGAAAAACTGAACTTTTGTATCCTGCATCAACCAGTTACTGAATAGAGGTCCTGTGATTAAATATCTAGTCTTTGTCCCTTTTTCTAGCACAGAGTTCCTGAAACCCTTAGAATTTTCTAAGTATTAAGAATGATAAAAGCACCTTAATATTCCTAACAAAACCTGTCAACCACACCTGAGTGTACCAGTAATTATAAGACTGTGTGTAGGCCCTTTAATGGAACAATTTCTCTAGCAGCCCTCCTTCTCACTAGGCCACAGTACTTGCTGGTTTTCACAGCCGAAGTTATGAGGACTTCTCTTTCTGGCTCCAGAACCCTGGGCTGGAAGGCCTGGTGATTTTTGGAAAGCACTTAAGATGAGGACTGGGTTCCAAGGTATCTGTAATGCTAGTGGCCGAGGCCAGGCAGGTTCACATTGGATTTGGGCAGATGGTAGAGAAACTGCAAAGCTGGAAAGCGGTGGGCCATTCCAGTTTATTAAAGTCTTGCAACAGGTAATGAGCAAACAGGCAGGGGAAAACCGTTTCTCATGGCAGCAGGTGGACAAACAGTAAAAAAACAGCCCTTCAGACTGGCAGGCAGGCAATCTGCAATCTGTCCAGAGTCAAAGCCCTTGTAGCCTTACATAGGCTATGCACACGGAGCACTGCCATGTGCTCATGCACTAATCATTCCAAGTGCAAGTGAGCAAGCCTAACACAGCTGTTTTCCCAAAAGTATCCAACTATTTGATTGGAGGGTTGAAACTTTAAGCCCCACCCCATGACCTCCAGAGATGTAAGAGTGTCTAGAGCATAAATTCTCAGTAGCCAATAATTTAATCAATTATGCTTATGTAATGAAGCCTCCATAATAACCCAATAGGATAGATTTAGGGAGCTAAGAGGTTGGTGAACATGTGGAGATTCTGGAGGAGTGGTGCGCTGGGAGAGAGCGTGGAAGCTCTCTGTCCTTTCCTGATTCCTTGCCTTATGTATGCCTTCCATCCTGCCATTCATGAGTTTTATAGCCTTCTGTAATAAACCAGTGAAATGTTTCTCTGAGTTTTGTGAGCCCCTGTAACAAATTAATCAAACTCAAGGAGAGGATTCTTGGAACCTCTGATTTATAGACAGTTGGTCAGAAGCACAGGTAACAACCTGGATTTGCAACTAGAATCTAAAGTAAGAGAGGGGCCATCTTTTAAAGACTAAACCCTTCACCTGTGGGATCTGACCATATCTCCAAATGGATGGTGTCAGAATTCAGCAGAATTGTAAAACACTCAGCTGGTTCCTAAGAATTACTTGGTGGTGTAGAAAAAAAAAAGTAAAATAAAAATACCTCACACTTTGAAAGCTGGTGTTAGAATCATTTTAGTTTCCCTTAAGGAGGGGTCATAACATTGGGTGTGACAACTCCCTTCAGCCAAGATCAATTGTTGCAGAGAAACTGAGTCCTGTATGATTAACAGGCAATATTCCTGGCAGCTGGAGAGAATGAGTCTGAAAGGGCAAAACTGTGTCTACTACAAAGACATAAAAGCCATTACAATGGGTGAAGTGGTAAGGCATATATTTAAATGTTTACTCACACAGTCTATGATTCTGTACATGTTCCTGCCTTATAATCCATACTGACTATATCAACAGATACATGATATCATCTAGAATTAAAGGTAATTAACTAAGTACAAGTAGCAAACACTTTATGCATGATCATAATAATATTACTTTAAGATTCATTTTTCACCCTGGCCAGTTGGCTCAGTGGTAGAGCATCGGCCCAGTGTGTGGAAGTCCTGGGTTTTATTCCCAATCAGGCACAAAGGAAAAGCACCTATCTGTTTCTCCACCCCTCCCTCTCACTTCTCTCTCTCTCTTACTTTCCTGCAGCCATGGCTCGATTGGAGTGAGTTAACTCTGGGTACTGATGATGGCTCCATGGCCTCTGCCTCAGGTGTTAATAAGAGCTTAGTTGCTGATCAATGGAGCAATGGCCATGATGAGCAGAGCATCACCCTTTAGTGGGCTTGCTGGGTGAATCCAAGTGGGGGCACTTGCAGAAGTCTGTCTCTGCCTTCCCTCCACTCACTGAATTTTTTAAAAAGGGAAAAAATCATTTTTTATTGAGATTAAAGATAAATTTCTTAATGTTGTAGAGAGCCAGTATCATCCCAGATGCCAGAACTGCAAGGCTTTAAGTGAGTGTTTTATGGGATGGAGGCAATCTCACAGAGGGAAAAAAGGAGAAAAAAGCAGAGGATTTCCATGTCAGAAGACTGCAGATAAGGCAAGGGGCAGACTTGCCCATATTTGTGTGCTTTTCCCTCCATTATTTTTTCTTTTGTCATGGGACTTCAATGGCAGAGAAAATGTTAGAAAACACCAACACATTAGGCAGCCAAGGATGAGGAATTCCATGTTTGTATTGGGAGGCATAGATCTGGAGATTCCAAGTTCTTAAGCCACATCTAGCATGTCCTGGGAGAGAGAGAGTATATCACAGTAAAATGTGGCCCAATTGATAGGCTTACAGAATATATTGGTTCATCAAGTTCTTTACAGGGCATGCATGGCATGCATTCCAAATATTTCAGTAAACCACAGTGATATAAAGATGCTACATTTCAAGTAGTTAAGTAGTAGAGTAAATTTGTAATACTGTTCCAAATGTGCAGTGAATTGGCTTCAATTCAGAAACCTCATTTAAAACCCAGTCTTTCTTTCATTTATTTGCTATAGTTAGCACATACGACCATCAGAATTTAAAAATAACTTCATAGACTGAGAGTCATACTGATCAAAATCAACAAATATTTGCAAGAATGAGAAAGATCTTCTGAAACTCAATAAATTCAAGGCAAAATTGCAGAAAAGTATAAATGAATATAAAAGTCATACAATGTTGCAAATTACATGAAGAAATTATTGTGTCAGAAAGATAAGCTATTTGCAATCCTGAATAAAGGAGCCTAAAATCAGGAACTGGTCTTGTTCATATGTCATTATCTGACAGATGTGAGAATTCCTGTCACAAGAAAAGATTAATCTACTTTGGGTCAAAAGGTGTATCTATTCATTTATTCAATCAATGAATACTTGAGTGCTTATAATAATTGAGATCCTGGGCTGTGCATGTGGCATTCAAAGATGAATAGGATGTGGGCCCTCTCACCAAACACTTCACAGTCTTTTGGACGTGATAGACAAAGCAAATTATCACATAAAGAAGATTATATAATATATCAGAAATCTCTACAAAGAGATATTGGGCTTAGAATGTTCATGGAGGGTTTCTTTACAGAAATGGTACCTCCTGCTAAAGGTAGGAGGTAGGCAAGATCAGAAACCATTGAGCAAAGTTATTGGAAAAGATATTTCTAGCATGAAGAATAACATGTTATATGCTAAAGGGTAGAAATGCTTGGATAATGTACAACATATTTAAAGAAGGATAAATGTTTTACATGGGAATATAATAGAATATATTATGATGAAAATTAACATATTAATCTGAATTATAGATAAAACCAATTCACAAGGAACATCTAATAACTAAAAAAATATTTTTTTAATTTTATCTGTCAGTAAAGGAAAATTATTTATAAATCTAAAGCAGGAGTATGGTATGATCATACTTTATCTTTAGTAAATACAATATTCTTACGTATAGTATATAATGCTTTGAATGAAAATAAGAATAGGTTATAAATAAATATTAGGGTAATATTTCAGGTTTTGAAAAAAACAAATATGATGACTTAATCTGAAGCATTTGGACAGAGTAGGGAAAAATATAAATTCTTACAGTTATTGGGCAAATTAGATTTGTTGATTGGATATTGGAAAATGAAAAGAAAGGAAAGGTGCAATCAACCTTGATCTATTAATATTTTTTAGTGACTAGATAGATGTTAGGGCCACTCCATGAGTGAAGAATTTAGGAGGAGAGGAAACTATTTCTCTGATTAGAGTTTATTTATTTGTTTTCAGGGCAGAGATGGTGAGAAGAAGGTGAGTCTCATTTCTGTTTGGTCCATCCTGAATATGATATGTTTAGGAGTTACTTATACTTACTAAAATGTGTAACACTCAAGAAAACAGTAGTAGTAAGAATGGCAATTCTGCTATTCTTTAGAAGGCCAGTAGCATAGGAAGCAATGCTCTGCCCATCTGGGGCCGTTGCTCTATTGCTCAGCAACAGAGTCATTTTTTTTAGCACTTGAGGCGTGGTTATGGAGTCATCCTCAGCACCCCAGGCCAAGGCCAACTTGCTCAGCAAATCGTGCCATGGCTGCAGGAGAGGGTGAGCAGGGTGGGGGTGGAGACACATGGCTGCTTCTCCTGTGTACCTTGCCTGGAAATCGAACCTCGGAGATCCACACGCTGGGCTGATGCTCTACCACTGAGCAAATCGGCCAGGGCCAGGAGGGATAATTCTAACAAAGATGTATTTATTAAGACTATTCTGTACCTCAGAGAAGGTAAGCCACAGTTGGAAAATGCTCAAAGAATGCATGGTTATCCTGAGATAGGTGAAATGATTGAAAAAAATGAGAAAAATATCATATAGGATAATCTTCTAACTTTTTAAAGTAATTTAGTTACAATTTAGAGAATTATACTTGAATTTACATAGAAAATACCAGATTAAAAATTTTAAGATGGAAAAATGGGCAGAGTTATTCCTGAGCAAGATGTGGTAGTCAGGATAACAAGGGGTTGTCGACCAAGATTAATTAATAGATAATGATGTCTCTGGCTTGTGCACAATAGCAGACCCTCCTCTCATTGTACAGGTATAGATTTGAATTAAGCTGCTGATATTGGTGGGATGTGGAATGAGGAGGGAGATTTGAAGAGGTTTATATATAACAACCTTCTCTAGCACAAATGGGTGTTGTCCTCTATTGAGAGAATATGTTGAATATTGGTATGGGGATTGAAGACAGTAGCAAACACTTGAAAAAAGAAGTTTTGAAAAATGAAAGCATCTACACACAGAAAGCTTGCTGGCCTGTTAGGAAGACCAAACTAATATTGTGGATTATGATTATGTTATTGGATCCAATTCACATGTTTCTGGAATTCTTTCAGAGTGGTGCTGAGTAAATTTGTTGCAAAGGCAGATCTTACAGAGTTTTGGATTGATACAAATAGAGTGCCACAGAAATGTAAGACAGAGGACAATAGCTTACTGGATATAAGGAGTTAGGATCAAGTAGAAGTTGCAACAGTTTGGAGTGAGTAGCAACATAATAAATACAGCACAGTTATTCAATAGGAGAAAATAAAGGTGTCAGGAGACAAGAAGTTTTCTCAAGTCAGAGAAAAGGAGTAGTGGGAGGCAGAGCGGTTAAGTGCATAAACTCTATGGATTCAGCCTTTAATATAGAATTCACAGTGCCAGAACTAGCTTTCCTAGAACAGTGTTCTTCCAAACAATCTGTTTGCCTTAGTCTAATGCAGTGAGCATAGTACAACAGATTGAAACAATCATCAAATGGCTAATACCCGTTAATGTCCTGAGTCCAGTTAGCCTTTTCAGTATCATATCTATCATATCCTGGTATAAATACTGCTTTTTAACATTGGAAAATCCACAAATGTCCATTGCCTCAGATTCTTATTCATAAAATATTGAATTCTTACAATTTTTGAAAATTTGTGGTGAACCAACTTTATTGAATATTAAATAAACATATGTAAACTTTTCACTCTCACTAGTGGTAAAAAGATAAGTAAATGTTGCAATTTAGTTATTAAATATGTAAAACTTAAAGGGACCTTTAAAAAATATTACCTAGTATGTGGTGTATAAAATGTAGTGACTATCAGTAAGCAATAATTCATTTAAGTAATTATATTACTAGATTTCAGAACCCTATTGCTTACAAATATCAGAAAATCTGGTCACATAAACAATTTCTAGGTAAGGAGGGTCATTTAGGGGTAATTGAAACAAATGCTGGCATTGTTTTAAAGCTAATTTGAGAAGCATTGCCTATTTAACAGGTTTTTGTAATATTATAGCCTCCCCTTATTCATTTGAAGTTTCACATAATTAGTTGTTGTTATTGTGGAAGTGAACCAAACATATAAGAAAAATTCACAGAAGTATTCATGAAAAGGCTTTTGTGCTGGGTTAATTGGAATCTACAAGGGTAATGCATGCCTAAGTATATTTCAGTAAAAGGAAAGAAAAATAACAGAATATATATCTTCAACTAATTTTTTAGTTCCTAATGGCTACCAGCACAATAATGATACATTCATTAGAGAATTCACTAGATAATTTCAGTTTTAACTGACAATATGATATCATTGCATGCCTATCAGAATGGCTAAAAGAAAGAAAGAAAGGAAAGAAAGAAAGAAAGAAAGAAAGAAAGAAAGAAAGAAAGAAAGAAAGAAAGAAAGAAAGAAAGAAAAGAAAGAAAGAAAACTACTAGTAAAATAGTTCTTCCATATATTTCTGGTAAAATGTAAAATGGTACAACCACTCTAAAATTTTGGGGGAGTTATTTATAAAAATAACCTGTACTTCTATGATCCAGTAATTTTAATATTGGCTGCTTATTTCAGAAAAAAATAAAAACCTATGTTTATAATAAAACATATTGTGGTAAGGAACCAAAGAATTGCAAAAATTAATATTAATTTTTTAGGAGGAAAAGTCAGGTTTCTTGCCCAGTCCTTTCTGTGGAGAATGGAGAGAGAGGAATTTGGGAGTTTCCTGGTTTACAAGGACATACTATGTACTAAGATAAGAAACCCCTTTTTCTAAGATGGTTAAAAGGCATTTTATGATTTAGGCCAAGCATTGAGAGAGATTTTGTAAATATGATTTTATATTTGTGTTCATGCTTAGGAAGGGCTATTATATTATAAATAGAGAGGTTTTTGTACTAGGTTTTGAGTAAAAAGAGGAAAGAGGCTTGGACTCCTTCTCTTCCCAACACCTGTGAGGAAGAAGGTAAACAGCTAGCCAGGTGTGGGGGAAGGGAAAAAAGATTTAAGTAGCCCTTTCCTTTCCTCCTTTCTTTCTCCTTAATGGGTGATTTACAAATGCTTATACTCTGACATCATGTAAGCCCCCTCCCATCCTGAAGTTCTGTGATTGATGTATATACCTCTAGACAAAGGAATAGGAGGCAGACAATAAAAGATTTGGGGATGTCTTTTGATATGTAAAATGACATTTTCCTCTATTGTGTTACCTTTTAAGTTTTAATATGTAAGAATGTTTTTTTATAAACCCTATAGACAAATGTTATAAGCTTGTTAATGATTGTGTCATGCTCCCCCTCCTTTTCTACCAACCTGTATGTGGTCAAGGATATATAACCAGCCTCAGAGCTATATTTGAGATTGCAAGATTTGGGTCAGCTATACCCCGTGTTTGTCATATGCGGCCAGCTTAATCAATAAAACTCCTCAAAAATTCATTTGGACTTGGTGTCTCTATGTAAACCCGTGGAAGTAAGGTACGGTACTTTACAACAATATGTGAATGTCATAGCCCAAATTGGAAACAGCTGTCTCCTTAAATGAGTGAATGGACAAATGAAATTCGATACACATATACCATAGAGTATTAGTGAGCAATTCAAATAAACAAAAAAACTTTTTTTTTTTTTTACAGGAACAGAGAGAGAGTCAGAGAGAGGGATAGGTAGGGACAGATGGACAGGAATGGAGAGAGATGAGAAGCATTAATCATCAGTTTTTTGTTGCAACACCTTAGTTGTTCATTGATTGCTTTCTCATATGTGCCTTGACCGGGGGCCTTCAGTAGACCGAGTAACTCCTTGCTGGAGCCAAGGACCTTGGGTCCAAGCTGATGAGCTTTTTGCTCAAGCCAGATGAGCCCGCACTCAAGCTGGTGACCTTGGGGTCTCAAACCTGGGTCCTTCCGCATCCTAGTCCAACGCTCTATCCACTGCACCACTGCCTGGTCAGGCCAAAAATAACTTTTGATATGCACAGCATCTTAGAAGGATCTCAAGAGCACTGTCTTTAGTAAAAAACAAAACAAAACAAACAAAAAACAAACCCAATCTCAGAAGATTATTTGCTAATGATTCCATTTACCCAGCAGTCTTTAAACAAAAATTAAAACAAACAAGCAAAAAATATAAAGAACAAGAACAGATTAGTAATTTCAATATGAGGAAGGGAGGTGAAGAAGGAAGCTGTAACTATAAAAAATAGAAAAAAGGAAAATTTTTATTTGCTTTCATTATTCTGAAAGTTCATGCCTGGGGATAATGTTTAATAAACAAATTATTCACATGACTCTCTGGCTTAAAAAGTTCTAGGACTTTCTTTGATGTGAGGAATTTTCATTTTTTCTTTCTATTTTTTTTTCCTTTTTTATTTCTTTATTACTGTTTTCTGTATATTTTATCTTTGCAACTCTTTGTGGATGAATCAGTTTCTTAGATCCTTTATATATGTAAACTTTTTAATATATAACTTGGAAATTTTATGGGCTTTTTCTTCAATCACGTCTATTGACTCTTTGACATATTCACAAATATACAGGGGTCAGCAAAAGTAGGTTTATGGTTGTGATTATGAAAGAGTTTATTCTCGTACAATTATTTATGTTTTTATTTATTTGTATTGTTTTTTATTATCATTGTTATTATTTTGTATTCTTACTTATGATTTATCTTTTAGGTGATGATAGCTGGTAATTTAACATATGATATATATATATCTTTCCTGTGTTCTTGATTCCCATTTTTTATACCAGCCAAAGTGTTTTATCATCTGCAGTGACTCAATAGGAAAGATAGATAAATATATTTGTGGCTTTAATTGAATAAAGGGGGAAAGAGAATACAGTGACCTGTTCAATGAAAAACTAAAGAGTTCTCATTCGGTGTGCTAATTTACAATCTCAGATTCTTTGTCCTTTCCAAGCACACCACTCAGTCTCTTTAAAGGGTCTATAATGGGACTTAACTTGTGGGCCAAGGCAAATTCAGTGCAGGCAAGACTGAAGGTGGGAGGTATTCTTTTCATAGACAACTTTTAGCTCATCTCTTTCATCTTTCCCCACTGAAGGCTTCTGCTGCCTCAATTATCAACTCCAGGAGTGTCCCTGTGAAGACTAGCTCACAATGTTGCTCTTTTTTTTTTTTTTTTTCAGAGACAGAGTTAGAGAGAGGGATAGATAGGGACAGAACAGACAGTAATGAAGAGAGATGAGAAGCATCAATCATCAGTTTTTCGTTGAGACACCTTAGTTGTTCATTGGTTGCTTTCTCATATGTGCCTTGACTGGGGGCCTTCAGCAGATTGAGTAACCCCTTGCTCCAGCCAGCAACCTTGGGTCCAAGCTGGTGAGCTTTGCTCAAACCAGATGAGCCCATGCTCAAGCTGCTGACCTCTCAAACCTGGATCCTCTGCTCCCAGTCCGACGCTCTATCCACTGCGCCACCGCCTGGTTAGGCAATATTGTTCTTCTTTTATCTTGGTAGACTCAGTCTAATTTACGTTTCTACTAATGGAATTTATCCATTAGAATAATAACTCACATTTTCAGTGCAAAAATATATCTAAATGTTTGGAGTATTAATGTCTCCAATTCTAGTTATGTGAGTTTTTTCAATTATTATCAGTTTATTCCACTATATGGAATTTTGTTTTAAGTGCATATTTGGAAAGGGAGGAATATAAATACATTTACCTTGACTTTCATTTTAAATTAAGTTTTTAATTTTTAAGTTAAATTATTGAACATTTTTGCTTAAGATACACTTACATGACTATTTCTTCAGTAGAAACATTGTCAGAATAAAAACAAAGTGACATGGCCCCATTAATTATAATAATAGCTAATAGTTTTGAAATACTTAATATTTGCCAGGCATGATGTTAAAAGCACCTAAGAATATTTCATTTAATCTCCAAAACAAATGTGTAAGGTATATATAATTTTGCTAATTTTTTTCTGTGAAAAAACAAAGGATAATGCAGTTAAAGTAATTTACTCATGACATCATGGCTAATATATAGTAAATATCTAATCATAAATTCGACTCCCAAATCTTTCTTCTTATTTGTGTAACACATTGATTGATATAATTGGGGCTTCGTAACATAGCATGGATTTGGAAATATTGTGTTTTTTTCAGGCATTTTCAGCAATATTCATAAATATCTTTAAATAGCAAACAAGGCAAACATATAGTAAACCATAATTAGCCCTGTCCAGACAGCTCGGTTGGTTAGAGCATCATCCAGAAGCACAGAGGTTGCCAGTTTGAGTCCTGATTAAAACACATATAAGAACAACTCAGTGTTCCTGTCTCTCTCTGTCTCTCTCTCTCCTCCTCCCTTCCTCTCTTGCTGAAATCAATAAAAAAATTTAAAAAACAAACAAACAGAGAAAACCAAAATTAAATGGCTGTGGATAGAGAAACTGGAAATGGGAGGAGGGAGAGAGGGTGGCCAGCATTATGATAAGATATGCAAATCACCATAGATTTCCCTTTTCTATGAAAGTTACAATCAAGTTCACTACTAGTAAATTTGAAGACAATAGGGCCAGAATAATTAATATTTTATAAAACCACGGACAATTATGAGATCTCAGATCTTTTGAACCATATTTAACTGTTCTTGTTCTTACCTTTTCTGCTAATTTCTGTAAACTGGCTAAGAAGGTAACAGTCTTTGTAAAATTGGAATAACCAATAGATGTCTGTAATCACAGGAGAAATGATATATCGAGAACAAGTCTGAGCTGCTTTACATGCGCCACTGATGTTCAATGTAATTTTGTGATTAAATCCAGATGCTTTTTTTCACTTGTAAAATCATGTTAAAGAAAGTATAATGTACAACATTAATCATGTCATTATACTTGATAAATCATAAGGGTTCTTCTAAATAATTAAACCCACTAAATAATCTAAAAATGTAAGTGCCATTAAGAGAGAGTAAGTGAAATTTTCCCTTGGGTTAACAGTTCAATTAAAATGGATATGCTTCATCAACACTTACAATATTCAAGATAGTAGATTAGGTAACACCATCCCAAAAGTGAGGGAGAGAAAAGTCAGGGTAGCAATATCAACATAAAGGATTCAGAGGTGGATTTTAAAATTTCAAATATTTGAGTTAAATTTACAGCAAGCATCTTCATTAATAAACTTCAGGGTGTGATTCCAGTAATGAAAAAAATTTTATTCAGTGCCTACCTAGTACATGGTGTTGATTGAAAGAAGTATCATGTTACAGTCCATATATATACAAAATACCTCTTTTTGTTTACAATCTAATTGAAAATATATAACTAAACATATACATTAAAATACAGACCTCAATTTAAGTTATAGATACATTAACAAAATTATACTTAAGCACAGAACCTGGGTAAAACTAAGTTATGGTTGATGAAATAGATGCTTTATGAAAAAATTTCTGGGTTGTAAAAAGAAAAGCATGGATTTTTATGAATTGTCTTTTTTTAAGTTCAAATCTACAATTAGTAAAGGTCTACTGTTTTCAAGGACCCATCAAGAGAAAAGGATAGTGCTACCAATTATCTGGGGTATACATACTAATGAGGCATTTTGAGATGTTAATATAGATGTATTCACAGAAGGGATTATGAGGCATAGCAGGAAAAGATAGAGTATTGGGGGTTTAGGGAGCAATATTTACATCGGAGATATGAATGAGCAACTATTGAATACTTTCACCCCCAACTCCAAACAGTCAATATGATGGGCACTGTGAGTCTGAAGTATATCACTTAATGAAGATTTAACTTATTCTGTGACAATTAGAGACTGAATTTTAAGTAAATGACTGGTAGAGTTGAAATTACTTTTTCAAAGTTGCTAAGTAGCATGCAGGAGAGGAGGCTGATAGCAGGGATTTAAAGACAATGGACCAGCAGTCATGCTCAGAAAGAGAATCTAGAGAAGAAAGCCAGGATTTTTGAGACACTTTTGCAATGCAGTTAATCAAGACTGGTACATAAATGAATATAAAGTAGGAAAGACCAGAGAAAAAAAAGTAAAAAATAATTTGGGTTCATAAATAGGGTCTCAGTGATCTAGCTGGATAGCTCTGATGTGACACCACTGGGCAGTGCACTCAGAAGGTGGGACTGGGGAGTTTAAGACATCTGAGCTCTAGGTCATCTGTGAATTTTTTTTTTATAAAAATGTGTGAGTTATCCATGAAATATATAAGTAGACCTATGCTGTAGATAACTAAAATTCTGAAAATAAAAGACAGGTAGAAAAATTAGGATTATCACCATTTAGATGCTACGAGGAGCTATAAAAAAATATATATTTTTTAATTTTTTTTTTCCGAGACAGAGAGAGTCAGAGAGAGGAATAGACAGAACAGACAGACAGGAACGGTGAGAGATCAGAAGCATCAATCATTAGTTTTTCGTTGTGTGTTGCGACACGTTAGTTGTTCATTGATTGCTTTCTCAAATGTGCCTTGACTGACCGTGGGCCTTCAGCAGACCGAGTAACCCCTTGCTCGGGCCAGCGAGCTTGGGTCCAAGCTGATGAGCTTTGCTCAAACCAGATGAGCACTCAAGCTGGTGACCTCGGGGTCTTGAACCTGGGTCCTCTGGATCCCAGTCCGACCCTCTATCCACTGCGCCACAGCCTGGTCAGGCCATAAAAATATTTTTAACTAGGTAGGAATCATGGATCAGAAATAGGAGGTCTCTTCTATTATTAATGGGCTTGTGAATATATTGTCTTACAAAACCAGTTTAAATATGCTGGAGAATTTGAATCCTCATGATCAATTTGAATCAAATAGCAAGTGTTTTTCTTCCTGGATACTTAAGTGGAAAAGTGTTTGTTTGTTTTCCTATATTAAAACATGTAGATAATATTCTACATCCAGTTTACCAGAAGTGTTTCTTCTCAAGACCTAATCCATCAGAAGTCAGGAAAAGAAAACAGCAGAATTGTTTGCAATTTATTCTCTTTGGGGGCTAGTGTTTATTCAGAAGCTGATTATGCAGTTTTCTTTGCCTGCCAGCATCAGAGAAGTCAGGGTCAAAATACGGGTCCAAATCAAAACTGATAGGAAGAAAGCATAGTTTGTAGAGAAAACTTACAAGGTGAACTCCCCAGGTAGCAGTTTCTTTGTTTTGGCTCTCTCCTGGTTTCTAAAGAGAGAAGTAAATAGCAAAGGAGAACTCTTCTAAGCATATGTCATGTCATTTGATAGTTATGTTAATGGGGGAAAACTTTGATAGAGGACAGAATGACCATCTAAACTACTTCTCTGAGAAGCTGATGGTATCTGGCTTTTTATTTACATTTTATATGCTCATCTCCTCCCCATACCCTAACTCCCCAGTTGTCTGTGCTTCTAAATAAATAATGTGTGTTTGTTGACATATAAGCATTGATTCAGATGCTGCGTGATTTCTGTAATCTTTTCAGGTTCCTACAACTCATTTAGATAATGACCCTTTACCTTGAATTTAGCCACATTATATTTGCTTATTTGTGTTCTCTTTGAGTTTAATCATTCTTGTTTAATTCCAAAGAACAAATAGTCTTCCAGAGTCTTTAGGTAAAAGATCTATTTTATTACGCTCCTACTCATCATTATTTCTTTCGCAAGTTCTGCTCTTCTTACTCCACTCTCTCTGGCCTCATTCTAAGGAAAAAAACATTAAAGTTCAAGTTTCCCTAACATCGCTCCTCCTTTGCCATCAGAAACGCACCGATGCACTGAGTCATCATCTCATCCCATGTGTTCAAAATTAGGTTTCTGCTGCTACTGTAGCACTTCATACTGGGAACTCCCTTGGGATGCTAACTGACTTGGTTAATGTACATCCTTCCTGCTTAATATCCAACCACACCCTTGGCCTTTGAGTAGTACAAATGTTCATGTACGTCCTCAGGCCTCTTGACCATCCAGAGTATGATCATACAAAAATTTTAAATTTAAAAATGTGTAAGGCAACATTAAAAAAAAGGCAAATGTATGTTCTTCTTGTTTCCATAAATTCGTTATCAAACAAACATGATTTTAAGTTAATAAAACTATAACTGGAACTAATTTCATTTTTTGGAAAAAAACTCCGCTGGATCAGCAAGCATGAAAAAAACTCAGTACTCAAAGGGTTAATCCTCACTAATGCACAATTATACAAAATCTCTAAATTGAAGTTTCATTGCAAGATGTAAATGCTATATTGTCAAGTACATTGATTTTGTATTTTACACATAGGCCCCTGTAAGGCCAGGAGCCGCCATCGTGGCCATTCACATGCAGGTTCCCATTGGATTCGGGCAGATGATAAAGAAATGGCAGAGTCAGAGGACGGGGGGCCATCCTATTTATTGGTGTCTCACCAAGACAGGCAAACCACAAAAGAAGACAAGGGAAAAGCAGAAAACCAGCTCTTCCCATGAAGGGCAAGGGATCAGGGAAGCCCCTGCAATTGTGATAGCAGGAACTGTGTGTCCAAGCTCCTGGTCTGTCCCACTTTATAGTGTAGAAAACCAAAATCCCTTAATCCAATATACAAACAAGGAAGTCTCCGATACAAAGTCACCCATCCAAGGCATAATTGGATTCCTCATGAGAGTGCACCACCCAGATAATACAATCATTCAAGGGTGTGGGGAAAAGCTTAGTCCCAAAACCAAACCCTAGGCTACAACGACCTGGCCTGCTTATAGCCTGTCCCCCACACCCAATATAAGTCACAGGCGAGCAAACATATATATCACATTTACAAACTTATTTGACCAACATTCCACCCCTTTTGCTCGCTTTACAATCTAAACCACAGGCATTTTCCATGATGGTCACTGTGCAAGGAGTAGGATACATTGCATAAACAGAAATAGTACCAACTACAGCAATAGGATTAACAGATCAAAAACTATGGGCGAAATGAGAGAGCTGTCAGTGGCACCAAGAGAGGCAAATCTTTTCCCTCTGGCAGAATACAGGCCAGAGTTTTGTCTGCAGACAGCACCGTAGCTGGCACCAGAGGCTGCCCTGAGTGGGTATACCAAACCTTATTGGCCAATACACCAGCATCTGCTGGTTCTATGTGTAGTAAAATAGGGGAACTCATTATTGGCCATAAAGAAATTACAAAGGTGCCCTTCAAAATGCTGTCCCCTTGAGCACTCAAGGGATAATACACTTCTACCTTAGGTGGCCAGGTGCTGGTTGCCCAAGGAGTTAACTGGAGGTCCACCTCTAACCCCTTTCCCCATGGTGCCAACAAGGCCACCCATCTCAGATGGGGGGCCTGTACAGTCCAGGGCCAAGTCCATTGAAGCCGTTGTCCTTTAAGAAGGGCTGTTGGAGCAGGCAAGAGCACGTTGCCCTGCTGTCCGAAACCTGGCTTGAGTAAAATGTCCTTGGTGCGTATCTGCAACTGAATAGGGGCAGCTGTCCGATGCAGGAGGGCCTCTACTGGAGCTGGGCTTCCCCGTCGAGGTCGCTCATTCAAAATCCGAAGTACTGTCCATAAGCGGCGTGTCCATCCAGTAAGAGAGCCGGTGCCCCCCTCCTGTCGCAGTCCCTGCTTTAAGAGTCCATTATAACGCTCAATGATACCAGCAGCCTGGGGGTGGTAGGGAACATGGTACTTCCAGTCCACCCCCAGCTTTTGAGCCCATTGCCTCACCATTGAACCAGTGAAGTGGGTACCATTGTCACTTTCAAGGACCAGCGGTCGCCCGTATGCAGCACTGAGGCGGTCCAGAGCCTGTATGACTGCCCTCTGGTCAGGGTTACGAGCGGGGTAAGCAGCAAGCAGCCCGGTGGCAGTATCTACACAAGTGACTGCATACTGGTACCCTTCTGACTTTGGTAAGGGTCCAATGATGTCTATCTGCCATCGTGTCAGTGGGACATGACCCCTCTGGATCTGTCCAGGTGACACCAGTGGTCTCTGAGGGTGTTCCTTGGAACATACTGCACATTGCTCACAGGCTGCAAGTACCTCTGCATAGGACACAGGCAAGTTCCAAGCCTTAACCGTAGCCCACATAGTTTTCTGTCCTGCATGGAGCAGGCGCCGGTGGAGCCACTGTGCCACATCACCTGCAGGTGCAGTCTCCAACCATCGCACCCTTGCCAACGTATCTGCCTCATCATTCCCAGGATGGGCTAGAGGGGCATGCCCTGTGACATGATATACTGTCACCTGCTTCTGGTGTCCTATTTCCCATAAGTCCTGCCACATGGCCTGACCCCATAATGGACGGTGCATTACCATCCACTGGTTAATGTGCCAAGTAGCAATCCAAAGGGTCAGTCCACGATAGACAGCCCAACTGTCAGTACAGATCACCAGAGGTGAAGGTTCATTATGGGCAACTAGCCAAACAGCTCTTAATTCTGCCCATTGGCTGCTTTGGCCTGTACCCGTGTCCATCCAAATAGTCTCAGTGGCCGGATGGAAGGCGATAGCGGTCCATTTGGCAGGTTGGCCCCTGCTGGAACCATCAGTATACCAGGCATCTTCGGGGATGGGCACCCGCCCCTCCTGGTAGGGACTGACCTCAGGTTCTGCCTCCTGAGCCCCAGTTGCACCTGACTCTAAAGTCGCATAGGTGACTGGACCCAAGACTTCCTGCAGTTCTGCCCTCAATGGGCTGGTGCTAAGAGCACAGCATTGTTGCAGATAGGCACCCCACTTGGCCAGGGTAGACATTTGGGCCATACCACTACGTGGTTTAGTTGCCCAATCTCTCACCCATCCAGCTATAGGGTATGTTGTTTTGACTGTAACTGGTGTTGTGGTTGTAATACTCTCAGTTGCCAGGAGGGCAGCATACACAGCTGCCAGCTGCTTCTCTACTAATGAGTAACGAACTTCAGCACCTTTCCACAATTGGGACCAAAATCCAATAGGTTGCCGTAGGCGCTCTGTCCGCTGCCACAAGCCCCATCCAAACCCTCCGAGGTTACATGAACATCCAGCTCACAGGGCCTG
Source organism: Saccopteryx leptura (assembly GCF_036850995.1). Lineage (NCBI taxonomy): Eukaryota > Metazoa > Chordata > Mammalia > Chiroptera > Emballonuridae > Saccopteryx > Saccopteryx leptura. The sequence continues at coordinate 231,710,228 of NC_089505.1, read as the reverse complement.
GCAGGATCAAACACATTCAAGGCCTGTGCCACCTTGACAGCTCTCTTAGCAGCTGCAAATGAACCTTGCGCCTGCTCAGTCCAATCCCAGCGAACCCCCTTTCGAATAAGGTTGTACAAGGGGCGTAGTAACTGAGCCAAATGCGGTATAAATGCTCGCCAATACCCCAACAAACCTAAGAATTCCTGTAACTGTTTTACCGTAGTGGGCACGGGGTATGCTTGAATCTTATCTATAACTGCGTCAGGGATAACTTTTGTCTTACCCGACCAGACAACTCCCAAGAATTTAACAGATAACCCAGGTCCTTGTAACTTGTTCTCGTTAACTGCCCAGCCACATGCTTTCAAATGGGATAGCAGGGTAGGGACTGCTTGCTCCAATTCTGAAAGAGAATCACTAGTTAGCATAATATCATCAATATAATGGTACAAGCGGACTACCTCTGGCTGTTTCCATTTAGCCAGGTCAGCAGCCACCAGCCCATGGCACAAGGTGGGGCTATGCAAATAGCCCTGGGGTAACACTGTAAAGGTCCATTGTCTCCCTTCCCAACTGAAGGCAAATTGGTCTTGACTCTCTGCAGCTATATCAATAGAGAAAAAAGCATTGGCCAAGTCTGCCACAAAGTGGTATGTCCCCAACTCATGGCTTAGCTGATCCATCATGTTAGCTATCGAGGGAACAGCAGCGTGCAAAGGGGGAACAACTTTATTAAGTTCCCTGTAATCTACTGTCATTCTCCAGGTTCCATCTGCTTTGCGCACAGGCCATACTGGGGAGTTGTAAGGACTGTGTGCTGGCCGGATGATCCCCACCTTTTCTAGTTCAAGGATTGTCCCTGTGACTTCTTCATAACCACCTGCTTGGCGGTACTGCTTGGTGTTAGTCACACGCCGAGGGACAGGTAATTGTAAAGGGGAATGTGATGCATGTCCCCGCAATACTGCCTTCACAACCCTGATCCGCAGCCGGAACTCCCCAGCTGTAGTTTCCAACCACAGTCCTTGCAAGACATCTACCCCCAAAATATATTCAGGAATAGGAGATACATACACCTTATATGGCTTAGGAGGCAGTCTCCCTATCCCCAATGTAATAGTTATTGGCTTCACCTGAACAGTTTGGCCCCCATAACCGTCAATGGCCACTGGGGTCCCAGCAAACCGCTCTGGGTTTCCATAGAGAAGGGAACATTCTGCACCTGTATCCACCAAGGCCAACACCTGTTGTACATTGGAAGGGGACCAGTGGATAGCCAGTTCCACATGTGGCCTCCGGTCCCCGCCCATCCCCGTTAGACGGGTCCCTCGGCCTTTTTCCTATTCAAACTGGTACAGTGGGTCTTGGGAGTTCCTCTCTCCCTCGGCCGTCTCTATCATATAATCTTGTAACCGAGCTGTGCGCGCACCAAACGTTTTATTGGTAGCTGCTGGGGCCTTTCGTCTCAGTGGCTGGAACTTCTGTTCTGGTTTAAGCTGCCGCCAAAGCTCCAAAAGAATTTTATTAGACTGGCCATCCAATTTCCCCTTATCTGCTCCAGCCGCAATCAAGTCTACCCACATCTGTGTTCGGGTAACCTTTACAGGCCCGTTTCTCTTGTTAGTTGGGGGGGAAACATAGGCAGCAGCCCTCACTGCTTTATGATCCCGAGCGGCCTCCAGCTCTCCCAAATCTGCTACCATCTGTGTAACTGCATTGATGGGCTGCCCCACATAGGGGCCCAAGATAGCCACAAGTGACCCAAAAAGGGCTGACGGGGCGCTAGCAAGGACAAATTCCCTCATTTTGGCCGTAAACACTTCCTCGTCTGGCCCACGAGACCCAGGGTTGAAAACAGCATTCTTCATACCTAGTTCTCGAAGGACCTTTACTAACTCACTGTAGCACTGCCACCGACTCATTGCCCCCGGCAGTTCTCCAGCATTCTGCCAGACCATACAAATGGCAGCCATCACACATTCTAATAGGGTATGGTCTCCTGGGTTGCCATGGCAGTTCTGAAGACACTGCCTCAAGGAAGAGTGTGTGGTAATGGCGGCCAATTTCTCCATCTCTGTTCCGGAGAGCATGATGCCATCCACCCCTATATCCCATAATCGTAGTAACCAGGCTACCAGGGATTCAGTAGGTTTCTGCCTAAATTGTGCCCCCAACTCCATCAGCTCTGCCTGGGTATAGGGCCGGACCACAGAGTGTTCTATTACCTGGGCTGGAGGCTGTGGCTGCCCATGAGGGACTCTTTGTTGCTGGGTTTTTACCTTCTTGGCGACAACTGGTCAGGCTCTCAGTGTGCGTATGGCAGCTTCAGCCTGAGCCTTCTCATCCTCAGAAGAGGAGTCGCAAGCGCCTGCTCCCGCTGACTCAAAGCCAATCCACCGGCATGGATGCTGCTGCTCCTTTGGTGACCGTTTAGGCTCCTGTGGCTGCTGGCTTTTGGCCAGAAGCTGAGACTCGAGCTCTTGAATCCGCAGTTGTTTCTCCAACAACTGCCGGTGAACACGTTCAACTTCCAGGGTAAACTGCAACTCGCGAACCCGTAATTCCTTCTCCAGTGCTCGCTCCAATTCCAGCCTTTTCTGCCGTTCTATTTTCAATTCATACTGAAGCTTTTGACCTCGGGCAGTTTCCTCTTGAGTAAAAAACATGTAGCCCATGGCCCCTAAAAGGAAAGCCATGGGGAGCCAGAGCAGCAACCAGTACTCTATCCCACCCATCAAGGGTGGTGGCTCCATACCAATCTCTGAATCCTGCCGGAAACTACACCAGTTGTAAGGCCAGGAGCCACCATCGTGGCCATTCACATGCAGGTTCCCATTGGATTCGGGCAGATGATAAAGAAATGGCGGAGTCAGAGGACGGGGGGCCATCCTATTTATTGGTGTCTCACCAAGACAGGCAAACCACAAAAGAAGACAAGGGAAAAGCAGAAAACCAGCTCTTCCCATGAAGGGCAAGGGATCAGGGAAGCCCCTGCAATTGTGATAGCAGGAACTGTGTGTCCAAGCTCCTGGTCTGTCCCACTTTATAGTGTAGAAAACCAAAATCCCTTAATCCAATATACAAACAAGGAAGTCTCCGATACAAAGTCACCCATCCAAGGCATAATTGGATTCCTCATGAGAGTGCACCACCCAGATAATACAATCATTCAAGGGTGTGGGGAAAAGCTTAGTCCCAAAACCAAACCCCAGGCTACAATGACCTGGCCTGCTTATAGCCTGTCCCCCACACCCAATATAAGTCACAAGCGAGCAAACATATATATCACATTTACAAACTTATTTGACCAACAGCCCCTAATGTCACAGGAGATATTCTTATCAATCCCCACAAATATGGGAAAGGGAGAAAAGAATTCTCTGAGACAGGGAGACAACCAATCCTCTGATAAAAAAAAGAACAAACAGTGAAACAAACAAAGTCATGTGAATTTTTAAGGTCTCACAGCAGTTGTGCAAAGTTTTGAGACTACTAGTCAAATGAGCCGATAAACACTCATACATTGCCCCAGGAGATTGGAAACTTTCGAAGCCATTATTTTTGCATCACTGATTTCAATATTTGAGAAAGCAACTGATACGGGTATTCCTGATACCAGCACACAAGCCACTAAACCTGCTGATGAGAAAAACAGACTTTCATTCTCAACATTTATATTACATTTTTAATAAATCTATTTTTTCTTCCCAATTCTTTTGTGTATAAAATAACTGATGTTTTGTCAGTTTTGTTAATCAACTGTCTCCTTACAAACTGTAAAGCCAGGAGGTGCAGCCACCATCACAGCTGCCTGGCCCTTGCAGGTTCTCATTGGATTCGGACAGACAGTAATGAAACAACAGAGCCACAAACTGGTGGGCCATTATCTTTAATCTAGCTTGCACCTGGTGGGCAAGTAAAAACACACACTAGGCTCCAAAACCTATTCATTCAGTGCTCACAAGCTACTGACTTATCTGAGTTTCCTAGAATCAAAGGTTTCTAGCTCACTAGCCTCATTCTCCTTTGTTCTTCATCTCCTTCTCTCTGCACAAACTCTGCTCTAACTGACTTCTCTTTCAGCACTCTGCCATCTTGGCTGCCTCTCCTCTCCTCCACGTGGTCTTACTCTGCTCTCCAACCTGCTCTCTGTTCTAATGCTAATCTCAGGAACTGAGATAGCAAGCTCCCAGTCTGCCGGTCTGCCCCACTTTATAGTGCAGAAATCAGAACCTTTAATCCAATATACAAAATAGGGAAGTCTCTGATACAAAGTCCTCCCCACATAAAAAAGGGTGGGAAAGGCTTAGTCCTAAAACCAAGCCCCAGGCTACAAGGATCCTGCCTGCCCACAACCCGCCCCCAACACACATTAATACAATCACGTCCATCCCAAGCAATCACCTGGGCGATGGGTTTCCATGTGGGCAGCGCCATCTTTAACAAAGTGAGCATAATATATTTTATCTGCCCAACACAAACCTTTGTAGGTATTGAAACATTAAGAGTTGTGTAATATTTGAGTGTTATTCATATTGCCTCATAAGTTGAGTACATAACTTAGCATTTTTCGGGTTCTTTGGAAAATGAAGAATGACTTCTGTACAGTCCATGACTAAGAACAAATATATTATTGCTGCCTGTTAAGCCCTTCTTCATTCTCCCCCTACCTACATTTTCATGAATTTAATTCTGTCATCAACTGGTTTGCAGGTGCCAAAAGACCTATAGTTCTTTATTTTCAAACCATTATTATTCAATTGGTGTACACTGGCAGGGGTCGTCAAACTTTTTATAAAAACCGCCCACTTTTGCAGTGCTGGTAGACCTGGTCCCTACCGCCCACTAGTGGACGTTCCAGCTTTCATGATGGGCCAATCGTGGTGCTGTTTGGTTGCATGTAAGGAGATGAGGGTGGGAGGGTGGGATTCTCATGATAGGATTAGTGTCCTTACAAGACGAGATATCAGAACACTTAAATGAGAAGATGGCCCTAATATGATTCCAAAGGCCTCATTGCCAAATACCATCTCATTGGGTGTTAGTGCTTCAATATACAAATACAGAGGTGTGGCAGGGTATAAACATTCAGACTACAATAATATTTGTATTCAATTTTTACAGTAAATTACATACATTTAATTTCATCACTATTTTAACTATTTTCAGAATTCTCTGCCATACTTGTTTATAGCTTGACATTTCCAACTTGAACAAATACAGTTTACTTTTCTTTTAGCTATTTCTTATGTTTTCCAGTGTTTCTATTAAATTGTTTTAAAGTGTCTCAGTGCCTTTAGCATCTTAATTTATTCTTCTATTACCACCATAACCAACAAAAACAATAAATAAAAACAAACAAAAAAGCCAACCACTCTGTCTTTTGGGAACTGTTGGTCAAATAAGTTCGAAAATATATATATGTTTGCTTGCTTTGGGTATGGGAGACAGGCTGTAAGCTGGCAAAATCATTATAGCCTAAGGCTTAGTTTTAAGACTAAGCCTTTCCGAGTGACGTCACAGAAATGGCGCCGTGAGCAGCGCGTCCGACAGATCTCCCCAAAATCACAACAAATTTATCAACTAGAAACAGGAAAATTTATCTTCGGAGCAAACTGAAAGCAATAGGACTGTTATCACTCGAATCTGAGAGACGAGGGTGTGGAGGAAGCTACCCCAGGGACGTTCACTCAAGCCGCGAGAAAGTGCGCCTGTGGTAAGTCATCCCGCACTCGGAAGCCGCCGCCGGCCGCCGCCGCCGCCGCCGCCGCTGCCGCCACCAGCCCGGGTCAGTTGCAGAACGAGCAGCGAGCAGCTTCTGGCGCTCCCGGTCTGGTTGCAGACCGAGCATTGCAGACCGAGCACCGCTAACGTTCCCAGCGGCCCGCGCACGGGGAGCGGGAGAGGCCCCAGGGCGGTATTCCCTACTTGGGAGATTCTCTCCGCGGGCGGGGCACCTCACCCAGCCATTCAAGCTAACAATCAAGCGTTGGGGGAGGGGCGCGCGCAGGCAGCCTGAAATACCTTCGGGAGCACAGCTGCGACCCAATTACTAAAATTAACTTAACCCGTGAAATCTGCGCACCCTCGGTTCTAATTGATAAGATCTCTCTCAGTTCACCGACCCAAGACAAGAGGCTTGATATTTTTTGGTGCCTCTCGCTAAAGGGGCGGGGGCAACTTCTGATTGATAGAGCCTCCATATTCAGGGATAAACGCTAACAAGAAGGACTTGGCAGATAATAAGATCTATAGCACACTAGTCGCAAGCAGAGACTAGTCCCTCTTCTTACCGGCCAAAACAGGCTACAAAGTGTGGAAAGCCTGGGTTGAGAGGTCCAACGGAATGCTAGGCGCTGAACAATCACCTTGACAACAATTGACTCCCACCCCCGCCTGATTACACTGGAGGCCCTGACTGTCAGAGCCCTTCCCAGAGCCTTGCACTGAGTGGGGATAGAGTGGGGATTTCCCAGCTCTTTGAGCCTCTTACTCCCCAGACAGAAGCAGTGGCAGCCTTGTGGCTGGATCGCCAGGCTGCTGGTTCGGGAAGGGGGGACTGGGAGAGAGAATCCACGAAGGCGAACTCTCTCGTCGGTAGACCCTGCAGACGCTGGCAGGCCTTGACTACCAGCAAGACTAAAGCCAATTGTGTGACATTGCCGTAGAACCCCATCAATTGCAAGTCCCTGCCTGGGTGTGGCACAGGGGCAGGGCCTGGGGTGCAGAGTCGCCGACCGGGAAGAGGGAGAGAGGAGAAGGAGGAAGAGGTTGACATCTCAAAATCAGGAAAAATCCACAGACTTTGCAGCTTGTTCCACTGTTTGTTTTTTTTTGTTTTTTTTTTTTTGTGTTTTTTTTTTGTTGTTGTTGTTTGTTCCTTCTATCTTATTGCCTTTATTTCCTCCACCTCAGTCCTTCTATTCTCTGCCCATCTTATGCTTCCCTTTTCTTGAACTACACTACCCATAAGTGTTACATTTTATTTCTCTTCTTCATCCTCACCCTCCTTTGGGGTTATACTCCAGGACACTTAATTCTCACTCTCTCCTCTTTTGTTTTTTTTTGCCTTATTTTGTTTTTTTCTCTTCCTTTTTTATGTCTTCCTTCGTTTTTCTCTTTTTCTTATTTTTTCCTTTCTATTCGTTTTTTCTTTTCTCATTTTACTTTCCTCCCATTTAATCCTCAATCACGAACAAATTAGTTAATTTGGGACTCAAGGTTTTTTTTGGCTTTGTTTTTCTTTTTCGGTTTTGTTTTTGCTTTTTTCTGGTTGGTTTGTTTTTGTGGCATTTTGGGTCCTCCCAACCCAAGGTCTCCATTGTATTTGGTCTTTGCTCCACTTAATACAACGTATTTTTACTTATTATTTTTATTTTTTCTTCTTGATTATTCCTTTTTTTGTCCTTTTTCTGGTTCCCTCTTGTCCCTCTCATTATATCTCTTGGTTGACCGTCACCCGCAGGCAGATCAACTTATGCTTATCTAAGATTTTCTTCCTTTTTTTTTTTTTTTTTTTTTTTTTTTTTTATTTTTTTATTTTTTGCCCCCTTGAACTCTACACCGCAAACCAGGCCCTCCATTATAGGCACGATATTTCCCTGAGGAGGGGAGAGGAGGGAAGGAGAACAAAGAAAAAAAAAGGGGGAAATAATAAATTATTACTGCTTTTTTTTGTGGGGTGTTTTACCCTTTGTTTTTTGGGTTTTTTTTTGTTTTTTGTTTTTTTGTTTTTGTTTTTGTTTTTTTTGTTTTTTTGATTTTGTTTTTTATTTTTTACTCTTTATTAATTCTAATTAGTGCTATCAACAAGACCACCCTCAGATGCCAATAAGAAAGAGGAAATCGAATATTATGGATACAAAAGAAAGAGAGGTAACACAAATAGATGTGGAAAAATCTATGGAGAAAAGACTTAACATATTGGAAGCCTTGGAGCTAAATGACAGAGAATTTAAAATAGAAATCTTAAAAATACTCAGAGATATACAAGAAAACACGGAAAGGCAATATAGGGAGATCAGAAAACAACTCAATGAACACAAAGAATATATTACCAAGGAAATTGAAACTATAAAAACAAATCAAACAGAAATGAAAAACTCAATTCACGAGCTGAAAAACGAGGTAACAAGCTTAGCTAGCAGAACAACCCAGATTGAAGATAGGATTAGTGAAATAGAAGACAAACAACTTGAGGCACAACAGAGAGAAGAAGAAAGAGACTCAAAAATAATAAAAAACGAGAAAGCCCTACAGGAATTATCTGACTCCATCAGAAAGAATAACATAAGAATAATAGGTATATCAGAGGGAGAAGAGAAAGAAAATGGAATGGAGAATATACTCAAACAAATAATAGACGAGAACTTCCCAAGCCTGTGGAAAGAACTAAAGCCTCAAATTCAAGAAGCAAACAGAACACCGAGTTTTCTTAACCCCAACAAACCCACTCCAAGGCACATCATAATAAAGATGACACAAACCAATGACAAAGAAAAAATTCTCAAGGCAGCCAGGGAAAAGAAGAGTACAACATATAAAGAAAGGCCTATTAGATTATCATCAGATTTCTCAGCAGAAACTCTACAAGCTAGAAGAGAGTGGACCCCAATATTTAAAGCCCTGAAAGAGAGGAACTTTCAGCCAAGAATACTATACCCATCAAAGCTATCCTTCAAGTATGAAGGAGATATAAAAACATTCACAAATACAGAAAAGATGAGAGAATTTATCACCAGAAAGCCCCCACTCCAGGAAATACTAAAGGGGGTTTTCCAACCAGATACAAAGAACAAAAGAAAACAACACCACAAGTAACAGCTCCACCAAGAACACAAAAAAACCAAACTTAAACTGTGACAACAAAGGAAAAAAAAGGGGGGAGAGAATGGAGATTAACAGTAGCAAAGGACGATGAAGTGCAGAAATACTTATAAGATAGGGTACTACAATGAATATGGTAGGTACCCTTTTCATTACTTAATGGTAACCACCCTAGAAAAAACCACCACAAAAACACATGACTTAAAAAAGGTAGCAACAGAGGAAAGAAGTATGGAACACAAACAAACAGAAACAAATGATAGAAAAACAAAAGAGAAGAATCAAACTAGATACAAAACTAACAGAAAGCAATTTATAAAATGGCAGTAGGGAACCCACAAGTGTCAATAATTACACTAAATGTAAATGGATTAAACTTACCAATAAAAAGACACAGAGTAGCAGAATGGATTAAAAAAGAAAATCCAACTATATGCTGCCTACAAGAAACACATCTAAGCAACAAGGATAAAAACAAATTCAAAGTAAAAGGCTGGAAAACAATACTCCAAGCAAACAACACCCAAAAAAAAGCAGGTGTAGCAATACTCATATCTGATAATGCTGACTACAAGACAGAAAAAGTACTCAAAGACAAAAATGGTCACTTCATAATGATTAAGGGGACACTGAATCAAGAAGACATAACAATCCTTAATATATATGCACCAAACCAAGGAGCACCAAAATATATAAGACAGCTACTTATTGACCTTAAAACAAAAACTAACAAAAATACAATCATACTTGGAGACCTCAATACTCCGCTGACGGCTCTAGATCGGTCATCCAAACAGAGAATCAATAAAGATATAGTGGCCTTGAACGAAATACTAGAACACCTGGATATGATAGACATCTACAGGACACTTCATCCCAAAGCGACAGAGTATACATTTTTCTCTAGTGTACATGGAACATTCTCAAGAATTGACCATATGTTGGGCCACAAAGACAATATCAGCAAATTTAGAAAAATTGAAATTGTACCAAGCATATTTTCTGATCATAAAGCCTTGAAACTAGAATTCAACTGTAAAAAAGAGGGGGAAAAACCCACAAAAATGTGGAAACTAAACAACATACTTCTAAAAAATGAATGGGTCAAAGAAGAAATAAGCGCAGAGATCAAAAGATACATACAGACAAATGAAAATGAAAATACGACATATCAGAATCTCTGGGATGCAGCAAAAGCAGTAATAAGAGGAAAGTTCATATCACTTCAGGCCTATATGAACAAACAAGAGAGAGCCGAAATAAACCACTTAACTTCACACCTTAAGGAACTAGAAAAAGAAGAACAAAAACAACCCAAAACCAGCCGAAGAAAGGAGATAATAAAAATCAGAGCAGAAATAAATGAAATAGAGAACAGAAAAACTATAGAAAAAATCAATAAAACAAGGAGCTGGTTCTTTGAAAAGATCAACAAAATTGACAAACCCTTAGCAAGACTCACCAAGGAAAAAAGGCACAGGACTCAAATAAATAAAATCCAAAATGAAAGAGGAGAGATCACCACAGACATCATAGATATACAAAGAATTATTGTAGAATACTATGAAAAATTATATGCCACCAAATACAACAATCTAGAAGAAATGGATAAATTCCTAGAACAATACAACCTTCCTAGACTGAGTCATGAAGAAGCAGAAAGCCTAAACAGACCAATCAGCAGGGAGGAAATAGAAAAAACTATTAAAAACCTCCCCAAAAATAAAAGTCCAGGCCCAGACGGTTATACTAGTGAATTCTATCAAACATTCAAAGAAGACTTGGTTCCTATTCTACTCAAAGTCTTCCAAAAAATTGAAGAAGAAGCAATACTTCCAAACACATTTTATGAGGCCAACATAACCCTCATACCAAAACCTGGCAAGGATGGCACAAAGAAAGAAAACTACAGACCAATATCTCTAATGAATACAGATGCTAAAATTCTAAACAAAATACTGGCAAACCGAATACAACAACATATTAAAAAAATAATACATCATGATCAAGTGGGATTCATCCCAGAATCTCAAGGATGGTTCAACATACGCAAAACGGTTAACGTAATACACCATATCAACAAAACAAAGAACAAAAACCACATGATCTTATCAATAGATGCAGAAAAGGCTTTTGATAAAATACAACACAATTTTATGTTTAAGACTCTCAACAAAATGGGTATAGAAGGAAAATATCTCAACATGATAAAGGCCATATATGATAAACCATCAGCCAACATCATTTTAAACGGCAAAAAACTGAGGACTTTCTACCTTAAATCAGGAACAAGACAGGGTTGTCCACTCTCTCCACTCTTATTTAACGTGGTGCTAGAAGTTCTGGCCAGAGCAATCAGACAAGACAAAGAAATAAAAGGCATCCATATTGGAAAAGAAGAAGTAAAGGTATCACTTTTTGCTGATGATATGATCCTATACATCGAAAACCCGAAGGACTCCACAAAAAGATTATTAGAAACAATAAACCAATACAGTAAGGTCGCAGGATACAAAATTAACATACAGAAGTCCATAGCCTTTCTCTATGCCAACAATGAAATATTAGAAAACGAACTCAAAAAAATAATCCCCTTCACGATTGCAACAAAAAAAATAAAATACCTAGGAATAAACATAACAAAAAATGTAAAGGACCTATATAATGAAAATTACAAAGCATTGTTAAGGGAAATCGAAAAAGATACAATGAGATGGAAAAATATTCCTTGTTCTTGGATAGGAAGAATAAATATAATCAAAATGGCCATATTACCCAAAGCAATATACAAATTTAATGCAATTCCCATCAAAATCCCTATGAGATTTTTTAAAGAAATGGAACAAAAAATCATCAGATTTATATGGAACTATAAAAAACCCCGAATAGCCAAAACAATCCTAAGGAAAAAGAATGAAGCTGGGGGCATTACAATACCTGACTTTAAACTATATTATAGGGCCACAATAATCAAAACAGCATGGTATTGGCAGAAAAATAGACACTCAGACCAATGGAACAGAATAGAAAGCCCAGAAATAAAACCACATATATATGGTCAAATAATCTTTGATAAAGGGGCCAACAACACACAATGGAGAAAAGAAAGCCTCTTCAACAAATGGTGTTGGGAAAACTGGAAAGCCACATGCAAAAGAATGAAACTCGACTACAGCCTGTCCCCGTGTACTAAAATTAATTCAAAATGGATCAAAGACCTAAATATAAGACCTGAAACAATAAAGTACATAGAAGAAGACATAGGTACTAAACTCATGGACCTGGGTTTTAAAGAACATTTTATGAACTTGACTCCAATGGCAAGAGAAGTGAAGGCAAAGATAAATGAATGGGACTACATCAGAATAAAAAGTTTTTGCTCAGCAAGAGAAACTGATATCAAAATAAACAGACAGCCAACTAAATGGGAAATGATATTTTCAAACAACAGCTCAGATAAGGGCCTAATTTCCAAAATTTACAAAGAACTCATAAAACTCAACAACAAACAAACAAACAATCCAATAAAAAAATGGGAAGAAGACATGAATAGACACTTCTCCCAGGAAGAGATACAAATGGCCAACAGATATATGAAAAGATGCTCAGCTTCATTAGTTATTAGGGAAATGCAAATCAAAACTACAATGAGATACCACCTCACCCCTGTTAGATTAGCTATTATCAACAAGACGGGTAATAGCAAATGTTGGAGAGGCTGTGGAGAAAAAGGAACCCTCATTCACTGTTGGTGGGACTGTAAAGTAGTACAACCATTTTTGGTTCCTCAAAAAACTGCAAATAGAACTACCTTATGACCCAGCAATCCCTCTACTGGGTATATACCCCAAAACCTCAGAAACATTGATACGTGAAGACACATGTAGCCCCATGTTCATTGCAGCACTGTTCACAGTGGCCAAGACATGGAAACAACCAAAAAGCCCTTCAATAGAAGACTGGATAAAGAAGATGTGGCACATATACACTATGGAATACTACTCAGCCATAAGAAACGATGACATCAGATCATTTACAGCAAAATGGTGGGATCTTGACAACATTATAAGGAGTGAAATAAGTAAATCAGAAAAAAACAAGAACTACATGATTCCATACATTGGTGGAACATAAAAATGAGACTAAGAGACATGGACAAGAGTGTGGTGGTTACCAGGGGTGGGGGGAGGGGGGACAGGGGGAGGGTTGGGGGGAGGGGGAGGGGCACAGAGAACTAGATGGAGGGTGGCGAAGGACAATCTGACTTTGGGCGAGGGGTATGCAACATAGTTTAATGACAAGATAACCTGGACATGTTTTCTTTGAATATATGTACCCTGATTTATTAATGTCATCCCATTACCATTAATAAAAATTTATTTAAAAAAAAAAAAAAAAAAAAAAAAAAGACTAAGCCTTTCCCTCCCTTCTGATACTAAAGTCTTCTTAAAACTAAGCTTTTCCCCACACTCTTGACTGTTGCATGATGTGGGGTGGTACACTCTTATGAGGAATCCCATTTATGCCTCAGATAAATGGCTTTGTATCAAAGACTTCCTTATTTGTATATTGGCTTAAAGGCTTTAATTTTCTACACTATAAAGTGAGACAGACCAAGGGTTTTCTCTCTTGGTTCCTGCTATCAGCATTGTAGGGGTCTCCCTGATCCCTTGCCATCTATGGGATAAGCAGGTTTTCTGCCTTTTCCCTGGCTGCTCTTGTAGTTTGCCTGTCTTGGTGAGACACCAGTAAACAGAATGGCCCATCATCCTCCAACTCCACCATTTCTTTACCATCTGTCCAAATTCAATGAGAACCTACATGTGAATGGCCACGATGGCAGCCCCTGGCCATACAGGAACAATGTCTTCTGATCAATTTGCCTGAAATAGAAATATTTGCAAAGGACATGCATAAGCTTACTTCAACACAGAAAATTACTTTCTTACAGATATTTCTTGAGTTATTTATTGCCCTCCATTTTTTTTTCCATTCTTTAGAAACAACTGTCCTCAGTGTTGTTCTGAGTCCTTGACTCTCTACAAGTATCAACTTTTTAAAATTAATTTTAATTTACAGTGTTAACATGGATTCAAGTGTCCCACTCAATATAACTCCCTCATCCCCACCCCTGTTTCCCCCATTAAACCCCATTTACCTCCCTCTCCCTAACTCCCTGCCCCCTTTCCCTCTGGGATTTGCTGTCCTGTTATCTGTATCTCTGTGTTATGTATATATAATTTCACTAATCCCTTCACCTTCTCTGATCTCATCCCCTCATACCCCTTCCCTCTGACAGCTGTCCCTCTGCTCTCTGTGACCCCGCCTCTGTCTCTATTTCTTTAACCAGTTCACTTTGTTCATTAGATTCCACATATAAGTAAGATTATATGATATTTGTCTTTCACTGCCTGGTTTATTTCACTTAGCATAATAATCTCCAGGTCCATCCATGCCATCAGAAAGGGTAAGGTTTCCATCTATTTCATGGCTGCATAGTATTCCATTGTGTATATGTACCAGAGCTTTTTAATCCACTCATCCACTGACAGACACTTAGGCTGTTTCCAGATCTTGGCTATTGTAAACAATGCTACAATAAACATGGAAGTGTTTATCCTCTTTTTGAATTAGTGATTTAGTATTCTTTTTTTTTTTTTTTTTTTTTTTTTTTTTTTTTTTTTTTCTTTTTTCTTTTTCATTTTTCTGAAGCTGGAAACAGGGAGTGACAGTCAGACAGACTCCCGCATGCGCCCGACCGGGATCCACCCAGCACGCCCACCAGGGGCGGTGCTCTGCCCCCCAGGGGGCGATGCTCTGCCCATCCTGGGCGTCGCCATATTGCGACCAGAGCCACTCTAGCGCCTGAGGCAGAGGCCACAGAGCCATGCCCAGCGCCCGGGCCATCTTTGCTCCAATGGAGCCTTGGCTGCGGGAGGGGAAGAGAGAGACAGAGAGGAAAGCGCGGCGGAGGGGTGGAGAAGCAAATGGGCGCTTCTCCTATGTGCCCTGGCCGGGAATCGAACCCGGGTCCTCCGCACGCTAGGCCGACGCTCTACCGCTGAGCCAACCGGCCAGGGCTGATTTAGTATTCTTAGAATATATTCCTAAAAGTGGTATAGCTGGGTCAAAATGTAGTTGATTTTTAATTTTTTGAGAAAACTCCATACTGTTTTCCACAGAGGCTGCACAAGTCTGCATTTCCAAAAGCACTGCAGGAGCGTTCCCTTTTCTCTACACCTTTGTCAGCACTTATTGTATGTTGACTTTTTTTTTTTTTTGATGGAGACAGAGAGTCAGAGAGTCAGAGAGATGGGCAAATAAGGACAGACAGACAGGAAAGGAGAGAGATGATGTTGGGCAGATAAAATATATTATGCTCATTTTGTTAAAGATGGCACTGCCCACATGGAAGCCTGTTGCCCAGGTGATTATATTAGTTGCCCTTCTTGCTTGGGATGGGTGTGATTATGTTAATATGTGTTGGGGGAGGGCTTTCACGCCAAAAGGTTTTAAAAGGAAAAGAGATCACATTGTTCCAAGGGAAGAGTGATTATGTTCTAGGAGAAGCCCATGCTGTAGGAGAGCAGAGTAAGGCCACGTGGAGGCCAAGAGAGGCAGCCAAGATAGTGGAATGCTAAGGGAGAAGCCAGTTTGTGCAGAGTTTGTGCAGGAAGAAGGAGATGGGAAACAGAGGTGAATGAGGCTGGTGAGCTAGAAACCTTTGATTCTAGGAAACTCGGGTAATTCAGTGTTTTTGAGAGCTCTGAATGGAAAGGTAAGTGTCTTCCCACTTTGTGTATTGCTTGCCTGCCGGGTGCAAGCTAGGATTAAAGCTAATGGCCCACCAGTTATTGGCTTCATTGTTTCATTACCATCTGTCCAAATCTAATGCAAACATGCATGGGCCAGGCTGCTGTTATGGTGGCTGTGGCTACTGGCTTTACAGATGAGAAGCATTAATTCTTTGTTGCAGCACCCTAGTTTTTCATCAATTGCTTTCTCACATGTGTCTTGACCCAAGGGGGCTACAGCAGACCAAGCAACACCTTGCTCGAACCAGTGACCTTGGGCTCAAGCTGGTGAGCCTTGCTCAAACCAGATGAGCCTGAACTCAAGCTGGTGACCTTGGGTCCTCTGTGTCCCAGTCCCACACTCTATTTATTGTGCCACCACCTGGTCAAGCTCTGTGTTGATTGGTTAATGAGTACCATTCTGGCAGGTGTCAGGTGGTATCTCATTGTGGTTTTAATTTGTATTTCTCTGATGATTAATGATATTGAATATGTTTTCTTATGCCTGCTGGCTGTGTGTATCTCTTCTTTGGAGAAGTGTCTATTCAGTTCTTTTGTCCATTTCTTAATTTGATTGTTTACCTTCCTGGTGTTGAGTTTTAGAAGTTATTATAAATTTTGGTTATTAATTCTTATTAGATGTATTAGCAAATATGTTCTCTGATTTTGTGGGTTGTCTTTTTATTTTGTTAATGGTGTATTTTGCTGTGCAAAAGCTTTTTAGTTTGATATAGTTTTATTTGTTTATTTTGTCCTTTATTTCACTTGCCCATGGAGAAAATTGGCAAAAATATTGCTACAAGATATGTCAGAGAATTTACTGCCTATGTTTTCTTCCAAGATGTTTATGGTTTCACAACTTACATTTAAGTCTTATATCCATTTTGAGTCTAGTTTTGTGAAAGCTGTAATTTGGTGGTTTAGTTTCTTTCTTTCCTTTTTTTTTGCATGTACCTGTTCAATTTTCTCAACACCATTTACTAAAGAGACTATCATTACTCAACTGTATGATTTTAACCCCTTTGTCAAATATCAATTAATGATAAAGGTACGGTTTTATTTCTGGATTCTCTGTTCTGTCCCATTGATTAGGTATGCCTGTTCTTATGCCAGTAGCAAGCTGTTTTGATTACTATGGCCTTGTAGTATAATTTGCTATCAGGAAGTGTGATACCTGCCACTTTATTTTTTATTTTCAAGATTGCTGAGGCTACCTGTGTCCTTTTATGGTTCCATATAAATTTTTGGAATATTTGTTCTATCTCTTTGAAGTATGCCATTGGCATTTTAATAGGAATTGCTTTGAATTTATAGATTACATTGGGAAATATACACATTTTCTTTATCCAAAGTGAGAAGCGGGGATGGGGGAGGCAGACAGACAGACTCCTGCATGGACCTGACCAGATTCCATCTGGCCTGTGCACCAGGGGGCTATACTCGGCCCCTCTGGGACATTGCTCTGCTGCAATCAGAGCCATTCTAGTGCTTGATTTGAAGGCCATAAAGTCATCCTCAGCACCCAGGCCAACTTTGCTCCAATGGAGCCTTGGCTGTGAGAGTGGAAGAAAGAGATAGAGAGAAAGGAGAGGGGGAAAGATGGAGAACCAAATGGGCGCTCTCCTGTGTGCCCTGGCCGGGAATTAAACCCAGGACTTTCAAATGCTGGGCCAATGCTCTACCTCAAAGCCAACTGGCCAGGGCCTATAGACCTTTTTTTGATGTTTATTTTTTCTATCCATGAACATGGTATATGCTTCCACTTATTTGTATCTTCCTTGATTTGTTTTTTCAATGTCTTAAAATTTTCCGAGTACAAGTCTTTACCTCCTTGGTAAAATTTATTCCTAAATACTTTATTCTTTTTGTTTCAATAGTGATGGGATTGTTTTCTTAATTTCTCTTTCAGACAGTTTATTGTTGGTGTATAAATATGCCACTGATTTCTGAATATCAATTTTATATCCTGCCACCTTGCCAAATTCATTTACCAGGTCTAGTAGTTTTTTGACTGATACTTTAGTGTGTTCTATGTATAGTACTATGCCATTAAGAAATAACAATAGTTTTCCTTCTTCTTTTTCAATTTGGATGCCTTTTATTTCTTCTTCTTATCTGATTGCTGTTGTAGGACTTCCAGAACTAGGTTAAATAAGAGTTGTGAAAGGGGGCAACCTGCCTTGTTCCTGATCTTAAGGGAATTGCTTTTAATTTTGGTGCTCTGGGTATGATATTGGCTGTCATACATGGCCTTTCATATGTTGAAGTATGTTCCCTGTATTCCCATTTTTCCTGAGAGTTTTGATCATAAATGGGTGCTGGATTTTATCAAATACTTTTTCTGCATCTATTGATATAATCATGTAGTTTTTATCCTTCTTTTCATTTATGTGATTAATCATATTGATTGATTTGTGAATATTGTACCCGTCTTGCCTCCCTGAAATAATTCCCTCTTGATCATGATGTATGTATGACTTTTTTAATGTATTGTTGTATCCAGTTTACTAATATTATGTTGAGAATTTTAGCATCTATGTTTATCAGGAATATTGACCTATAGTTTTTTTTTTCTTTGTGGTGTCTTTACATGGTTTTGTAAAAAGGATTATGCTTGCCTCATAAAAGGAGTTTGCAAGTCTTCCCTCCTCTTAAATTTATTGAAATAGCTTGAGAAGGGTAGGTGTTATTTCTTTGAATATTTGGTAAAAATCTCCTGTGTAGCCATCCGATTCAGGACTTCTGTTTGCTGGGAGTATTTTGATAACTGTTTCAATTTCATTTTTTGTAATCAGTCTGTTTAGGTTTTCTGATTCTTTCATATTGGGTTTTGGAAGATTATATGTTTCTAGAAATTTATCCATTTCACATAGGTTGTCCAATTTTTTGGCATTTAGATCTTCACAGTATTTTCTTACAATTTTTTTTATTTCTGCATTGTCAGTTGTAACTTCTCTATTTTTATTTCTAATTTTATTTATTTAATCTCTCTTTTTTTCTTAATGAATCTGGTTAAAGGTTCATTAATCTTATTCACCTTTTCAAAGAACCAGCTCTTGGTATTATTAATTTTTTTGTATTATTTTTTAGCCTCTATATCTTTTATTTCAGCTCTGATCATTTTTTTTTATTAATTTTACTAGGGTGACATCAATAAATCAGGGTACATATGTTCAAAGAAAACATGTCCAGGTTATCTTGTCAATCAATTATGTTGCATACCCATCACCCAAAGTCAGATTGTCCTCCATCACCTTCTACCTAGTTTTCTTTGTGCCTCTCCTCCTCCCCCTTTCCCTCTCCTTCTCCCCCCCCCGTAACCACCACACTCTTATCAATGTCTCTTAGTCTCGTTTTTATATCCCACCTACATATGGAATAATGCAGTTCTTGGTTTTTTCTGATGTACTTATTTCACTTCGTATAATGTTATCAAGATCCCACCGTTTTGCTGTAAATGATCCGATGTCATCATTTCTTATGGCTGAGTAGTATTCCATAGTGTTTATGTGCCAAATCTTCTTTATCCAGTCATCTATTGAAGGGCTTTTTGGTTGTTTCCATGTCCTGGCCACTGTGAACAATGCTGCAATGAACATGGGGCTGCATGTGTCTTTACATATTTGTTTCAAGAAAATTTTTTATTTCTTTCTTGATCTTATTTTTACTCATTTCTTATTTAGTAACATGCTATTTAGCCTCCAAGTGTTTGAATATTTTTCAGTTTTTCTATTGTAGTTAATTTCTAGTTTCATTCTATTGTAATTGGAGAAGATGCTTGATATGATTTCAATCTTCTTGAATTTATGAAGATTTGTTTAGTGTCCTAACTTGTTGTTTATCCTAAAGAATGTACCATGAGCACTTGAAAAAAAAATGTAGTACATTCTGCTGCTTTGGGGTGAAAGGTTCTGAAGATATCTATTAAATCCAGTTGATCTAGTGTGTCATTTAGGCCAGTGTTTCTTTGTTAATTTTGTGTGTGGAGAATCAATCCAAAGATGTTAATGGGGTAATAAAATCCCCTATATTATAGTATTGTTGTCGATTTAGCCTTTTAATTCCATCAAAATCTGTTTATATATTCAGGTGCTCCTGTATTAGGTGCATAAATATTTACAATGGTTATATCCTCCTGTCAGATTGCTCCCTTTATCATTATGTAGTAACCTTCTTTATCTCTTTATATACCCTTTGTTTTAAAGTCTATTTTGTTAGATATAAGTATTGCTACCCGAGCTTTTTTTCATTTTCATTTGTATGAAATATGTTTTCCATTTCTTTACTATCAGTCTATGTGTATCATTTGTGCTGTGGTGGGTCTCTTGTAGACAGCATGTGTATGGGTCCTTTATTCTTATCCATTCATCTACCTATGTCTTTTGATTGAAGCATTTTTTAAACCTTATTTTTATTAATTTTAATGCAGTGACATTGGTAAATCAGGGTACGTATGTTCAGAGAAAACATCTCCAGATTATTTTGACATTTGATTATGTTGATACCCCTCACCCAAAATCAAATTGTCTTCCATCACCTTCTATCTGGTTTTCTTTGTGCCCCTCCCCTCCCCCCACCCTCTCTCTCTCCTTCCTCACACCCTCCTCACCCCCCCTACCCCACCCCTCGTTATCATCATATTCTTGTCCATGTCTCTGAGTCTCATTTTTATGTCCCATCTATGTATGAATTCATATAGTTCTTAGTTTTATCTGATTTACTTATTTCACTACGTATAATGTTATCAAGGTACATCCATGTTATTGTAAATGATCCGATGTCATCATTTCTTATGGCTGAGTAGTATTCCATAGTATATATGTACCAAAGTTTTTAATCCACTCATCCACTGAAGGACACTTGGGCTGTTTACAGATCTTTGCTATTGTGAACAATGCTGCCATAACATGGGAAGGGGTGCATTTCTCCTTTTGGAATCTATGGTGTTCTTAGGGTATATTCCTAAAAGTGGAATAGCTGGGTCAAAAGGCAGTTCAATTTTTAATTTTTTGAGGAATCTCCATACTGTTTTCCACAGTGGCTGCACCTGTCTGCATTCCCACCAGCAGTGCAGAAGGGTTCCCTTTTCTCCACATCCTTGCCAGCACTTATTCTGTGTTGTTTTGTTGATGAGCACCATTTTAACTGGTGTGAGGTGATATCTCACTGTGGTTTTAATTTGCATTTCTCTAATGATTAGAGATGTCGAGCATTTTTTTCATATGCCTATTGGCCATCTGTGTGTCCTCTTTGGAGAAGTGTCTATTCATTTCTTTTGCTCAATTTTTGATTGGATTGTTTGTCTTCCTGGTGTTGAGATTTATAAGTTCTTTATAAATTTTTGTTATTAACCCCTTATCAGACGTATTGTCAAATATGTTCTCCCATTGTGTAGTTTGTCTTTTTATTCTGTTCTTATTGTCTTTAGCTGTGCAAAAGCGTTCTAGTTTGATATAGTCCCATTTGTTTATCCTGTCTTTTATTTCACTTGCCCGTGGAGTTAAATTAGCAAATATATCACTGCAAGAGATGTCGGAGAGCTTACTGCTTATGTTTTCTTCTAAGATGCTTATGGTTTCATAACTTACATTTAAGTCTTTCATCCATTTTGAGTTTATTTTTGTGAATGGCGTAAGTTGGTGGTCTAGTTTCATTTTTTTGCAGGTTGCTGTCCAATTTTCCCAACACCATTTATTAAAGAAGCTGTCTTTACTCCATGCCCTTACTTTCTTTGTCAAATATCAGTTGTTCATAGAGCTGTGGGTTTATGTCTGGGTTCTCTGTTCTGTTCCATTGATCTATATGCCTGTTCTTATGCCAGTACCAGGCTGTTTTGAGTATGATAGCTTTGTAGTATAACTTGATATCAGGAAGTGTGATACCTCCCACTTTATTATTCTTTTTTAAGATTACAGAGGCTATTCGTGTTCTCTTTTGGTTCCATATAAATTTTTGAAATATGTGATCTACATCTTTAAAGTATGTCATTGGTATTTTGGTTGGTATTGCATTGAATTTATAAATTGCTTTGAGTAATATAGACATTTTAATGATGTTTATTCTTCCTGACCATGAGCAAGGTATATGCTTGCACTTGTTTGTATCTTCCCTGATTTCTTTTATTAATGTTTTATAATTATCCAAGTACAAGTCTTTAGACCCCTTGGTTAAATTTACTCTTGGGTACTTTATTTTTTTGGTTGTAATAGTAAAGGGAATTGTTTCCTTTATTTCTCTTTCTGACTGATCATTGTTGGTGTATAAAATTGCCTCTGATTTCTGAGTGTTAATTTTATATCCTGCCACTTTGCTGAATTCATTCATCAGGTCCAGTAGTTTTTTGACTGAGACTTTAGGGTTTTCTATATACAATATCATATCATCTGCAAATAATGATAGTTTTACTTCTTCTTTTCAAACTTGAATGCCTTTTACTTCTTCTTCTTGTCAGATTGTTATGGCTAGGACTTCCAGGACTATGTAGAATAAGAGTGGTGAAAGGGGGCACCCCTGCCTTGTTCCTGATCTTAAGGGGATTTCTTTTAATTTTTGCCCATTGAGTATGATGTTGGCTGTGGGTTTGTCATAGATGGCCTTTATCATGTTGAGGTAAGTTCCCTGTATTCCCACTTTGCTGAGAGTTTTGATCATGAATGGGTGCTGGATTTTATCAAATCCTTTTTCTGCATCTATTGAAATTATCATGTGGTTTTTCTTTTTTTTATGTGATAAATCACATTGATTGATTTGTGAATATTGTACCAGCCTAACCTCCCCAAAATAAATCCCACTTAATCATGTTGTATAATTTTTTCCATATATTTTTGGATCTGGTTTGCTAATATTTTGTTAAGGATTTTAGCATCTATATTCACCAGTGATATAGGCCTATAATTTTTTTTCTTTGTGTTGTCTTTGGCCTGGTTTTGGAATCAGAATTATGCTCACCTCATAAAAGGAGCTTGGATGTCTTCCTTCCTCTTGAATTATTTGAAATAGCTGGAGAAGGATCGGACTTAGTTCTTCTTTGAATAATTTGTAAAATTCACTTGTGAAGCCATCAGGCTCAGGACTTTTCTTTGTTGGGAATTTTAGTTTTGTTTTGTTTTTGTTTTATATATTTTTAGATTTTATTTATTCATTTTTATTGGAAAGAAAGAAAAAGAGAGGAAAGAGATAGAGAGAACGGAGGGAGAAGCAGGAAGCATCAACTCCCATTTGTGCCTTGACCAGAGAAGCCTAGGGTTTCGAACTGGCAACCTCAGCATTCCAAGTCGACGCTTTATCCACAGCACCACCACAGATCAGGCGGGAGTTTTTTGATAACTGTTTCAATCTCATTTGTTGTAATTGGTCTGTTTAGGTTTTCTGATTCTTCTAGATTAATTTTTGGAAGATTATGTTTCAAGGAATTTGTCCATTTCATCTAGGTTGTCTAGTTTTTTGGCGTATAGTTCTTCATAGTCCTTTCTTACAATATTATTGTATTTCTGTTGTGTCAGTTGTTATTTCTCCACTCTCATTTCTAGTTTTTTTTTTTTTTTTTGAGTCCTCTCTCTTTTTTTCTTGGTGAGTCTGGTTAAAGGTTCATCAATCTTGTTTATCCTTTCAAAGAACCAGCTCCTGGTTTCATTGATCCTCTGTATTGTTTCTTTAGCCTCTATGTCATTTATTTCTGCTCTGCTCTTTATTATTTCCTTCCTTCTACTAGCTCTGGGCTTTACTTGCTGTTCTTTTTTTAGTTCTTTTAGATGCAGGGTCAAGTTGTTTATTTGAGCTTTTTCTAGTTTCTTAAGATATGCCTGTAATGCCATGAAATTCCCTCTCAGGCCTGCTTTTGCTTTGTCCTATAAATTTTGAGTTGATGTATACTTGTTATCTTTCATTTCTAGGAATTTTTTTATTTCTTCTTTGATCTCATTGTTAACCCATTCATAATTTAATAACGAACTATTTAGTTTCTAAGTGTTTGAATATTTTTCAGTTTTTCTGTTGTGGTTGATTTCTAGTTTCATGCCGTTGTGATCAGAGAAAGTGCTTGATATGATTTCAATCTTCTTAAATTTGTTGAGACCGCTTTTGTGCCCTAACATGTGGTCTATCCTAGAGAATTACCATGAGCACTTGAAAAGAATGTATATTCTGCTGCTTTAGGGTGAAATGTTCTGAAGATATCTATCTATTAAATAGAGTTGATCTAGTGTGTCCTTTAAGTCTGCTGTTTCTTTGTTAATTTTCTTTCTTGAGGCTCTATCTAGTGATGTTAGTGGGGTATTGAAATCCTCTACTATTATAATATTGATGTTGATCTCGCCCTTTATATCCATCAATGTCTGCTTCATATATTTAGGTGCTCCTATATTAGGTGCGTAGATATTTATAATAGTTATATCTTCCTGTTGGATTGCTCCCTTTATCATTATGTAGTGACCTTCTTTATCTCTTACTATATCCTTTGTTTTAAAGTCCATTTTGTCTGATATAAGTATTGCTACCCCAACTTTTTTTCATTCCCATTTGAATGAAATATATTTTCCATCCTTTTACCTTCAGTCTGTGTGCATCTTTTATTTTAAGGTGTGTCTCTTGTAGACAGCATATGTACGGGTCCTGTTTTCTTATCCATGCAGCTACCCTATGTCTTTTGATTGAATTATTTAATCCATTTACACTTAAGGTTATTATTGATATGTAATTGTTTATTGCCATTTTATTCTTTAAAGCTGTATTCCTCTTTTGCTATAATCTTTTCCCACTTTGATCTGTTTATAACAGGTCTCTTAACATTTTCTGTAGCATTGGTTTGGTTTTAATAAATTCCTTGATTTTTTTTTTTTGTCTGAGAAGCTTTCTATTTCTCCTTCAATTTTAAATGATAGCCTTGCTGGATAAAGTAGTCTTGGTTGTAAGTTCTTTTTTTGCATTACTTTGAATATTTCTTGCCATTCCTTTCTGGCATCAAGTGTTTCTGTTGAGAAATCTGATGTCATCCTGATGGGAGCTTTTTTTTAGGTGATAGCCTCTTTTTCTCTAGCAGCTTTTAATATTTTCTCTTTTCCACTTAGCTTTGGTATTTTATTTATGATGTGTCTTGGTGTAGTTTTTTGGGTTTCTCTTTAATGAAGTTCTCTGTGCTTCTTGAACTTGTGAGAGTTTCTCCTGCATTAATTTAGGGAAGGTTTCAGCTATGATATGATTGAACAAAGTCTCTATCCCTTGTTCTTTCTCTTCTTCTTCAGGAAGCCCTATGATGTGGATGTTATTTCTCTTCATGTTGTGATAGAGCTCTCTAAGAGTTTCCTCAAACTTTTTGAGTCTCTTTTCTTTTTTATTCTCTGTTTTCATGGCTTCATTCAACTTGTCCTCCAACTTGCTGATTCGATCCTGAACTCCATCCATCCTGTTTTTTGTTTTTTTATTTTTTTACTTTTTGTATTTTTCTGAGGCTCGAAACGGGGAGAGACAGTCAGACAGACTCCCGCATGTGCCCGACCGGGATCCACCCGGCTCGCCCACCAGGGGCGATGCTCTGCCCACTAGGGGGTGATGCTCTGCCCCTCCAGGGCGTCGCTCTGCCGCGACCAGAGCCACTCCAGCACCTGGGGCAGAGGCCAAGGAGCCATCCCCAGCGCCCGGGCCATCCTTGCTCCAATGGAGCCCCGGCTGCGGGAGGGGAAGAGAGAGACAGAGAGGAAGGAGGGGGGAGTGGAGAAACAAATGGGCGCCTCTCCCATGTGCCCTGGCCAGGAATCGAACCCTGGTCCCCCGCACGCCAGGCCGACGCTCCACCGCTGAGCCAACCAGCCAGGGCCCATCCATCCTGTTTTTAATTCCTTCCATTGTGGTCTTCATTTCTGATATTATATTTGTCATCTCCAACCCATTCTTTTTTAATATTTCAATATCCTTTTTTATACTTGCTATTTCTTTATTTAGGTGTTTGTAATGCCCATCCATTGTTGCTCTAAGATCGCTTATCATCCTTACAATCATTATTTTGAACTCCGCATCTGAAAGTTTGGTTATTTCCGTATCACTCAGTTCATTCCTGAAGCTTTCTCTTGTGGTTTCATTTGGAGTGCACTTCTCTGTCTTCTCATTATGTCTGTGTGTTTGGGTGTTTTGTTTGTAGAGCTTGTTGAGTCTAAGCTTGGTGTTGTCTGCCTCCAGTTCTCAATTGTGTTATTTCTAGATCTTCTTGGGTTGGCATCAGCTATTATTTGTAATCCACTTTTTGATTTGGGCCGCTTTGAAGTCTTCATTTGTTTGTTTTCTTAACAGGTGATAGTCTTGTTTACTGATTTCAGCAGGGGCTTATTTGAAACTGTATCCAGGAATGTGATGGGTGTAACCTGAGACTCTGAAGGCCACTTCTGCCAGTTACTCTCTCTGGAGGCAGAGTGTTTTCTCAGCTTCAGTAGGAGGAGGTGTATCTCAGATCTTCATGGAGATCTGAGTTACTGCCCCTCCTCCCCACTTCTTGTTTTCAGCTGTGTCTTGTGCTGATTGGAGCTAGAGAGATGTCTGGAGATCTGTGACCCAGAAGCACTTTAGCCTTTCTTTTGTGGAAGGATCAGCCCCTCCCCCAGCTATGGCCGCCTCCAGCACTGGATGAGTCAACTTCTCAGGTCGTCCCCTGCATTCCTCTGCCCCTCACTGTCTGTCTCTCTCTCTCCCCTTTCTTTTTGGAAGACAAGCAGGCCCTTTCAACACACCTCATTCCCTGGTCACCAGGCAAGTGGCTGTGAGCAGTATTTTCTTCTCTTTTCCTTGGAGTGAAAAGAGTACTCCCCATCTGTTCTTGTAAGCAGGGGAGATTCAGGTGCTCCCTACATGGTTTGTTGTGGCTTTTCTTTGCTCTTTGGTTTTTGAGAGCTGTTCTTATAGTCCAGAGTTGCTTTTTTTCGCTGATTGTTCATAAATTAGTTTGTAATCCAGTTCGGTGGTGTGAGCTGGGAGTCTGTGCATGTGCCTACTCCTCTGCCATCTACAGGTCTCCCTTGATTGAAGCATTTAAACCATTTACATTTGAATTTATTAATTACATATACTTATTTATTGCCATTTTCTTTAAATCTACAATACTCCTTTTCTTGATTTTTTTTTTCCTTTTGATTTTTTTTACAACAGGCCCCTTAACATTTCTTACAGTACTGGTTTGGCTGTAATGAGTTCCTTGAGGTTTTTTGTTTGTTTGTTTTTTCTGGGAAGCTTTTTATTTCTCCTTCAATTTTAAATGATAGCCTTGCTGGATAAAGACATCTTGATTGTAGATTCTTGTTTTATGTCACTTTGAATATTTCTTACCAATCTTTTTTAGTCTCAAGTGTTTCTTTTGAGAAGTTGGATGTCATCCTTATATGGCAGCGGTTCTCAACCTGTGGGTTGTGACCCTGGCGGGGATCGAATGACCATAACACAGGGGTCACCTAAAGCCATCGGAAATATGTATTTTATTTTAAAATGTATTGTATAATAAATATGTATTTTCTGATGGCTTTAGGTGACCCCTGTGTTTTGGTCGTTCGACCCCCACTGGGGTCATGACCCACAGGTTGAGAACCGCTGTTATACGGGCTTCTCTGTAGGAAATTAACTGCTTTTCTCTTTCTGCTTTTAGTTTATTATTATTTCTTTTGTCTCTTAACTTTGGCACTTTAAATATAATGTTTCTTGGTATCTTGATGTAGGCCTCCTTGGGTTCTTCTTATTGGAACTCTGTGCTTCTTGAACTTGTGTGACTTTTATCTTCAGCAGTTTAGGAAAATTTTCATCTATGATGTCTTCAAACAAGTTCTCTATCTCTTGTTCATTCTTTTTTCCTTCTGGAACCCCTGTGATACAGATGTTGTTTCTCTTCATGTTGTCACAGAGCTATCATAGAGTCTTTTTGAGCCTTTTTTCTTTTTGCTGCTCTGCTTCTGTGCTTTTACTTATCTTGTCATCTAAATTGCTGATTCAGTGCTTTGCTTCATTCATCCAGCCTGCTATTGATTCCTTCTACTGTAGTCTTCATTTTTTATATTGTATTTGTCTTTTCTCACTGGTTCTTTTTTATGATTTTAATGTCATTGCTTTTTTGGGTGAGGTATTTTTCTGATGTGAGAAGCATGGAGGCAGAGAGACAGACTTGCACATGTACGTGACTGGGATACACCCAGCATACCACTAGGTGGCGATGCTCTGTCCATCTGGGTCATTGGTCTGTTGTAACCAGAGCCATTCCAGTGGCAGAGGCCATGGAGCAATCCTCAACACCTGGGCCAACTTTGCTCCAGTAGAGTCTTTGCTGAGGCAGAGGCCATGGAGCAATCCTCAGCACCTGGGCCAACTTTGCTCCAGTAGAGCCTTTGCTGCGAAAGGGGATGAGAGAGAGAGAAAGAAAGAAGAAGGGTATGGTGAAGAAGTCGACGCGTGCTTCTCTTGTGTGTCATGAACAGGAATTGAACCCAAGAGTTCCACACGCCAGGCCACTGCTCTAACACTGAGCCAACCGGCCATGGCCTCAACGTCCTTTTTGATGCTTGCTATCTCTTTACAGTGGTACCTTGAGATACGAATTTAATATGTTCTGTAACCAAGCTTGTCTGTCAGTCAACTCATATGTCAAACTGCCAATGCTGGACCTGTGCGCCAACATGCCAACTAGCGGCAAGCTTTCTGAATCACGACTCATATCTTGGAATTTTGCTTGGATCTCAAACAAAAATACGGACCGAGTTGCAGCTCATATCTTAAAAAATTTGTATGTTGGTCTGTTTGTATCTCAAGGTACCACTGTATTTGGGTGCTCACTATGTCCATCCATTGTTGCTCTAAGATCCTTGAGCATTCTAAAATCATTATTTTAAACTCTGCTTCTGGTAATTTGGTTATTTTAGTTTTATTTAGATCTTTTTCTAGGGATTTCTCCTGTTGATTGATTGGGGTCACAGTTCTCTTTCTGCCCATTTTGTCTGTGAATTAAATGGTGTTGTCTTACTTTGAAATTTTTGTGGTGTCTTTATGAGGAAGATGGGCTCAGTGGTATTGATCTCCAGGCCACCTGTTTTCCTTGTTCTAGGAATGCTGCTTCAGGGTAAAATTTTTCCCCTTGTATTTGAGTATTGAATGCAATTGGTCCTTTCATGGGTATGCTTATACTGCAGGCTGACTGGCTCTAAGGGTCAACCTTGATCATGTGTATTTCACACTGTGCAATGTCTGTCCTGTTTTGCTTTTTTATTCTCCATAATGTCTGGTGTCTTCTAGACTCCTCCTTTGGGTGTGTTGCTTGTGTCTAGCTGAGTCTAGGTCTGGAGCTTTCAGCCACCCACTATGAGTTTTACTGGCACTAGATCTTCTTGGGTTGACATCAGCTGTTTTTGTAACCTGCTGTGGCTTCTTCTCTGTAGCTACTGCACTTTTTGCTGTTTGTATCTGCATTTACTGTGCCTGGGTAGTGTGGGATGGGCCAACCTTTGTATAAGGATCAACTTCCTCCTGCTTTTAGGGAGATGACAGCATCTCCCTGAAAGCACCAAGATCCATAAGATTTGTCTCCACTTTTCAGCTGCTCCTCCTCCTCTTGCAGCTGCCTGGTCTTTCCATAGAGTCTTCTTTAGAAAGACTGTAGTGTGCGCTCAGATTGGCCTCATCAACCAACCCCTCTAGAGGTTGCATTTTTAGTGGGTTAGGGCAGCTTAGGTTGTAAATACAACTTTATTAGAACCTACTTTAGGAGTCTCTTGATTAAGAGCTTAGTACAGGGAACATTGCCCTTACTCCAGAACCTAATCCCTCAACCACTACTGGATACTCAAATTTTATTTCTCCCCAACAAGGTGAGCAGCAGGTGCAAATCATGTGGCTGACACTCCCCTCTGCAGAAATTTTTATACTTGGTGAGACCTTGTTCTCAGGGAGGTAGACTGAAAGAGTCCTTTCCTGGGGCTGACTGTGCCCCCAGAATGTGGCTAAGCCCTTTGACCAGATCCAACAATAGGCTCACAGACACCCACACATTAAATGTACAGGCTCCAAGCCTCTCTCCCTCCTCCCTATGGATTCTAGCCTAGCAGGGAAGGATATCCAACACCCAGTCTGGCTGACTGTGATGTACCACCCTATTCAATTAACATGAGAAGCTGTGCCAGTGCTGATCACAGAGAGCAGAACTCACCTCAGCTGAGCCAGCTGTGAGGAGCCCTTCTTTAGGATACCGCTGTAGCAAGGGTTGTTAGGTCCTGAACTAATGATCTCCACAGCTGACCACTGGATGTGACAGCCCTGGGACTCCCTGACAGGAACCCTGTGTAGACCAGTGGGAAACACTGCCCATTACTGGTTCTTAGCAACCTTCTTGGAGCTACAAGCAATCCAGACAATGTGGCTGCCTTTGCTGGGCCCAGGTGCACATAGAAATACCTGTGCACACCTACCCTGGCTTTTAACCACTCTGGACCTGGAGGAAGGTCCACTTAAAATTCCAAGGTTCCCTGAGTTTTGCCTCCTGCAGCCTCTGTCTGCTGGCTGCTTGTTGGGCTTGGCCACTGAAAACACCTATGCTAGATTCTAGAGCCTGCAGCAATTCAGGGATTAGGAAGGGTAGTGGTTGTGGCCCCACCCCTCAGCCCCAGGTGTCAGTCTGTCCAGACTTTTTTCACAGTCCTAAAGAGGGTGTGACCCCAGGAGTCCAGTGGGTGTGTCCTCTGAGACTCAGAGGTGTGGTCTACCCTTGCTCAGGACAGTTTCTACTGAGTCTGCCATGAGGTAGAATGATCAGTTTTAAACTCAGGAGCATGCAGGGGAAAGCTTCAGCTTCAACACCAGAAAACAGAGTCACTGATGTACTCCCTATTTCCTGACCTCTCACAATGACCAATCACCAGGATTGGGGTAAGAGAGACTCCTGAGAGCTGAGCTGCTACTTTTCCCCAGGCTGATGCTGTTCAGAGGGGTCTGCTCTACTCAAGAAAGATGTTGACTGCAGTATTGAAGAATGACTCAGCACATGGTTTGTGGTGGCTGTTCCCCACAGTGTCTCTCCTGGTGCCTCCGACTTTACATTCTTCTCATGCACTTTACTTCTCTTGGCTCTCCCTACACTAGAGCCCTTAGTAAGTTTCTGTGAATGAGATTTTCTGCACGGGCCCTTTAAGACGGAGCTTTCTCTCTGAGATCTCCATCTCTTTCTCGCTGACAAAAACCCAGCTCTTTTCACCTCCAAATGCTGTGTGAGCACCTCTGTCAGGTGCTGGGGCTCAAGGCTGGGGCTCCGGGCCTGGGGCTAAAGACCCACACCTCTCAGGGCAACCCTCCTCACAGTGAGAGTCCCTCCAGACCCTGAGCCGCTGCTTGCTCCTCGAAGCAGGATAGTCCCCTCTGCATCTCCGCCCTTCCTACCAGTCTCAATGTAGCTTCTTCTGTGATCCTTACTTCTTTTCGTTTAGTCCAAAGTTGGTTTTTCAAGATGATTTTTTTTTAATTAAGTTGTAATCCAATTTTGTCCTGGGAGGTGGCAGTAGGAATATCCACCTACTCTGTCATCTTTTTAGAATGCATCTATCGGTGCTTGGTCACAAAAATGGTGCCGTGAGCAGTGCGTCCGACAGATCTCCCCAAAATCTCAACAAATTTATCAACTAGAAACAGAAAAATTTATCCTCAGAGCATTCCGGAATTCCACACAAACTGAAAGCGAAAGGACTGTTATCACTTGAATCTGAGAGACACAGAGCTGAGGGTGTAGAGGAAGCTAACTACCGCACGGACGTTCATTCAAGCCGCGGAGGGAGTGCGCCTGTGTGCTATTAACAAGACCACCCTCAGATGCCAATAAGAAAGAGGAAATTGAATATTATGGATACAAAAGATAGAGAAGTAACACAAATAGATGTAGAAAAATCTATGGAGAAAAGATTTAACATATTGGAAGCCTTGGAGCTAAATGACAGAGAATTTAAAATAGAAATCTTAAAAATACTCAGAGATATACAAGAAAACACAGAAAGGCAATTTAGGGAGATCAGAAAACAACTCAACGAACACAAAGAATATATTACCAAGGAAATTGAAACTATAAAAAATCAAACAGAAATGAAAAACTCAATTCACGAGCTGAAAAATGAGGAAACAAGCTTAGCTAATAGAACAGCCCAGATAGAAGATAGGATTAGTGAAATAGAAGACAAGCAACTTGAGGCACAACAGAGAGAAGAAGAAAGAGACTCAAAAATAATAAAAAACGAGAAAGCCCTACAGGAATTGTCTGACTCCATCAGAAAGAATAACATAAGAATAATAGGTATATCAGAGGGAGAAGAGAAAGAAAATGGAATGGAGAATATACTCAAACAAATAATAGACGAGAACTTCCCAAGCCTGTGGGAAGAACTAAAGCCTCAAATTCAAGAAGCAAACAGAACACCGAGTTTTCTTAAACCCAACAAACCCACTCCAAGGCACATCATAATGAAGATGACACAAACCAATGAGAAAGAAAAAATTCACAAGGCAGCCAGGAAAAAGAAGAGTACAACATATAAAGTAAGGCCTATTAGATTATCATCAGATTTCTCAGCAGAAACTCTACAAGCTAGAAGAGAGTGGACCCCAATATTTAAAGCCCTGAAAGAGAGGAACTTTCAGCCAAGAATACTATACCCATCAAAGCTATCTTTCAAGTACGAAGGAGATATAAAAACATTCATAAATACAGAAAAGATGAGAGAATTTATCATCAGAAAGCCCCCATTCCAGGAAATACTAAAGGGGGTTTTCCAACCAGATTCAAAGAACAAAAGAAAACAAAACCACAAGTAACAGCTCCACCAAGAAGACAATAAAACCAAACTTAAACTGTGACAACAACAAAAAAAAGGGGGGGAGGGAGGATGGAGATTAACACTAGCAAAGGACGATGAATTGCAGAAATACTCATAAGATAGGGTACTACAATGAATATGGTAAGTACCCTTTTCATTACTTAATGGTAACCACCCTTGAAAAAATCACCACAAAAACACTTGACTTAAAAAAGGTAGCAACAGAGGAAAGAAGTATGGAATGCAAACAAACAAAAACGAATGATAGAAAAACAAAAGAGAAGAATCAAACAAGATACAAAACTAACAGAAAGCAATTTATAAAATGGCAATAGGGAACCCACAAGTGTCAATAATTACACTAAATGTAAATGAATTAAACTTACCAATAAAAAGACACAGAGTAGCAGAATGGATTAAAAAAGAAAATCCAACCGTATGCTGCTTACAAGAAACACATCTAAGCAACAAGGATAAAAACAAATTCAAAGTGAAAGGTTGGAAAACAATACTCCAAGCAAACAACACCCCCAAAAAAGCAGGTGTAGCAATACTCATATCTAATAATGCTGACTACAAGACAGAAAAAGTACTCAGAGACAAAAATGGTCATTTCATAATGATTAAGGGGACACTGAATCAAGAAGACATAACAATCCTTAATATATATGCACCAAACCAAGGCGCACCAAAATATATAAGACAGCTACTTATTGACCTTAAAACAAAAACTGACAAAAATACAATCATACTTGGAGACCTCAATACACCGCTGACGGCTCTAGATCGGTCATCCAAACAGAGAATCAATAAAGATATAGTGGCCTTAAACGAAATACTAGAACACCTGGATATGATAGACATCTACAGGACACTTCATCCCAAAGCGACAGAGTATACATTTTTCTCTAGTGTACATGGAACATTCTCAAGAATTGACCATATGTTGGGCCACAAAGATAATATCAGCAAATTTAGAAAAATTGAAATTGTACCAAGCATATTCTCTGATCATAAAGCCTTGAAACTAGAATTCAACTGCAAAAAAGAGGAAAAAAATACCACAAAAATGTGGAAACTAAACAACATACTTCTAAAAAATGAATGGGTCAAAGAAGAAATAAGCGCAGAGATCAAAAGATATATACAGACAAATGAAAATGAAAATACGACATATCAGAATCTCTGGGATACAGCAAAAGCAGTAATAAGAGGAAAGTTCATATCACTTCAGGCCTATCTGAACAAACAAGAGAGAGCCGAAGTAAACCACTTAACTTCACACCTTAAGGAACTAGAAAAAGAAGAACAAAGACAACCCAAAACCAGCCGAAGAAAGGAGATAATAAAAATCAGAGCAGAAATAAATGAAATAGAGAACAGAAAAACTATAGAAAAAATCAATAAAACAAGGAGCTGGTTCTTTGAAAAGATCAACAAAATTGACAAACCTTTGGCAAGACTCACCAAGGAAAAAAGGCACAGGACTCAAATAAATAAAATCCAAAATGAAAGAGGAGAGATCACCACAGACATCATAGATATACAAAGAATTATTGTAGAATACTATGAAAAATTACATGCCACCAAATACAACAATCTAGAAGAAATGGATAAATTCCTAGAACAATACAACCTTCCTAGACTGAGTCATGAAGAAGCAGAAAGCCTAAACAGACCAATCAGCAGGGAGGAAATAGAAAAAACTATTAAAAACCTCCCCAAAAATAAAAGTCCAGGCCCAGACGGTTATACTAGTGAATTCTATCAAACATTCAAAGAAGACTTGGTTCCTATTCTACTCAAAGTCTTCCAAAAAATTGAAGAAGAAGCAATACTTCCAAACACATTTTATGAGGCCAACATAACCCTCATACAAAAACCTGGCAAGGATGGCACAAAGAAAGAAAACTACAGACCAATATCTCTAATGAATACAGATGCTAAAATTCTAAACAAAATACTGGCAAACCGAATACAACAACATATTAAAAAAATAATACATCATGATCAAGTGGGATTCATCCCAGAATCTCAAGGAAGGTTCAACATACGTAAAACGGTTAACGTAATACACCATATCAACAAAACAAAGAACAAAAACCACATGATCTTATCAATAGATGCAGAAAAGGCTTTTGATAAAATACAATGTAAATTTGGTTACCAGGGGTGGGGGGAGGGAGGACGCAGGAGGGAGGGAGGGAGAGAGTTAGGGGGAGGGGGAGGGACACAGAGAACTAGATAGAGGGTGACAGAGGACAATCTGACTATGGGCGAGGGGTATGCAACATAATTTAATGACAAGATAACCTAGACATGTTTTCTTTGAATATATCTACCCTGATTTATTAATGTCATCCCATTAACATTAATAAAAATTTATTAAAAATAAAAAATAAAAATAAAAATAAAAGAATGCATCTATCAACTTTTATTGTTGTTTATATAACCCTTCTGTTTGTATATTCTATAAAGAGTCTCATATTTGTCCTCCAAATTTAGATTTAAAGAGCAACTTTTTTTTTTTTTAAGAGAGACAGACATGGAGAGGATGAGAAGCATCAATTCTTTGTTGCAGCACTTTAGTTATTCATTGATTGCTTTCTCATATGTGCCTCAACCAGGGGGCTCTAGCTGAACCGGTGACTGTTTGCTGAAGGCAGCAACCTTGGGCTCAAGCCAGTGACCATGGGGTCATGGCTATGATTCCGTGCTCTGGCCAACAATCCCGTGCTGGTTTTGAAGCTGGGACCTCAACATCCCAGACTGATAATTCTATCACTGTGCCACTGCCTGGTCAGGCAGAGAGCAACTTTTATTTACTGTTCCCAATATTCTTCAGAGTTTTGCTATTGTATTTTATTTTCATGAAAATGCTTCCTTACCTCCCGAGTCTCTATTTTTATCTCAATCTGGGGTACTTTTATTCCTGGATATATGTTCATTTCCACCTTTTCTGTTTTCTGCTCAAGCCTTTCTCCCCTTGATTTATTAAGGTCAAATTCATCTGAGTTTTTTTTTCCTCTGAATTTACATTAAATAAATTTTATTGTTATACAATGCTTCTCAGTCTTGAAAATAAAATTTTACTCTATCCCATCCATTGGATGCTTAATAAAATTAAGTAGTTAAAATTTTAATTGGCAGAAAGACCAGGTATTTCTCTGAGGATTGGAGGGGGTTGGCACTAAACCTATTTCTAGAATCCAACTTAATGTTCTTGTCTACTTACTAGTCTTTAGTTTATATTACCCTACTGTAGACTTTCTCTTTACTTCTGGTTTCATTTTCTTTCCTTCATTGCATATTAATTTCATCTAGTTAAATTTAATGATCTATAACCTTGAGCTACTTTTAATTGTTAAATGAACCTAGCACTTTCCTCTGAGTAATTTCATTTGTCCGAAATTCTCATCTTTTTCTCTTGACTCTGAAAATTCTAATTATATTGCTTCTTTCTCTGACTGCAATACAATTCTTTTCATACTAACTTTACTTTTCCAAAGGTACTGTGGCCCTCTTGATCTATTTGTTCCCCATTGGTGTTCTGTGATGTAGTTTTGATGTGGTAGAATCACTGTGCCTAGGCTCTACCACTTCTTAAATATGGACCTTGGGCTAGATATTTCACCATTACTTTGACCTCTTTAAATACTATATTTCTTGTATGCAAAATTAGTATTTTAATACTACTTTCCTAGAGGTTTGCTTTTTGAAGCAAATGAATAAACTCTGCAATTCACTTACATATAATAACTTATGTATACCATGAGCTCAGCATTAGTTAAGGTAGTATTATTCATGTGATTTGCTGTCTTTCTGGGACTTGAGAAAGGGATCCAAATACAGTGTACTTCAGGGAACTGATCACAGGAACAAAAATAATTCATTCATGGAGCAGAGACGTATTCTTCTGAGTTTTAGATATAAGAAAGAACATAGAAAATGTTAGTCCTCTTACTATTCAATAGTTGATACTATTTAAATAAGTTAAAGTTCAAAAAGATAAACGTGCAGGTAGTTTGTCCAAATTAAGCTATAAATGCCTCCATAGTTAATATATACATTTTCTTTAGTTAAAACTGGAATTAATCATTTGTCTTTCTTTTGTTTTTGTACATGTTTTTATAAACATGGTTTTAGAATTCAGAGATAAGCTAATGAGAGGTTCTTATTCTGCTTTCAGTATTCAAAACCTGCCCTTTGTGCTAGCCAGCCTTCATCAACTTCCGGGTTATTAGGATTCGTTTTTCTCTTTCTGCTTGATTTGTCCTTTCTTAATACTTCAATGGACCTCATACAGTTATTTTATGCAACTTTTTTCCTATGACTCTCCATCTTTAAACTTTTAGATTTATTTGTATAGGGCTTGTGTCATGGGTATTTCTTCATTTGCAAGGTATATTAAAAAAGATATACAAATATGGACATACCATTCTTATATTTGGTTGAAAGAACATGAATTATTTAAATAAATGCGTTAAGTCAGTCTGCTGAGACCGTTTTTGTTAATTGGTCTTTAAGGGAAGAGAAGAAGAAATAATATCCTCTTTTTAATATGACCTTTTTAAATAAACTAAAATTGTCTAAAACTTACCCTTTTAAATTGCTTATTTTTTATGCATGTTAGTTATTTTATTTCAAGAATTATAATATTCTAATAAAATAAACAGCAGGTCTGTTCAACTTAATTTATTACAAATCCAGCACTTAATACCCAAAACAAATAAGATATGTAATAGATATACTATAGTCACATTCAAAAGTGAGTAAATATTAAAATATTGTTACTGATAATCTTATTATATAAGTATTTTATTATAAAACATGTACTTTAACCTAAGTGAGAATAAAAGTCTTCATATTAACTGTGCTATTTCTGGTTCTTATCACAGTGGCTGACACAGAATAGACATTTACTTGATGATTCTTAAATGATCAAATTAATAAACAGATAGATCGGCATTATAATTACTAATTATTTGTTTAATCCCGTTCAGCTGGTTGCACAATTAGAAAGGGTGTATTCTCTTTGATAATTTCCTCAATTTTTACTCCTCAGATCGTGTTTTTTTTGGTGTTTTTTTTTTTATTTATTTATTTATTTTTTTTTTTCTGAAGTGAGAAGTGGGGAGGCAGACAGACAGACTCCTGCATGCACCTGACCAGGTTCCACCTGGCATGCCCATTAGGGAGCAATGCTCTGCCTATCTTGGGCATTGCTCTGTTGCAACTAGAGCCATTTTAATGCCTGAGGTGGAGGCCTTGGAGCCATCCTCAGCACCTGGGTCAACTTTGCTCCAATGGAGCCTTGGCTATGGGAGAGGAAGAGAGAAATAAAAAGGAGAGGGGGAAGGGCAGAGATGCAGATGGGCATATCTCCTGTGTGCCCTGCCTGGGAGTCAAACCCAGGACTTCCATACACTGGGCCAATGCTCTACCACTGAGCCAAAAATCTAGAGCCACTCCTGAGATAGATTAATCAATATCTATAATAATGCTAATCAGAAATCATAAACTTATTCTCGACAGTCCAGCAGGGAAATACTGTTCGTCAGACACTACTGGCAAATGAAGTATGAGTAAATACACAAAGGAACCAGAGAGGCAAAAAATATAAAAACTATGTTTTCCTAATACCAATTAATAAACTTGTATTTTTAAATATTACTTATTCATCCATCTTAAGACTTAAATTTTCACCAGTTCACCACACAAAACTGCACTGGCGTCCTAAGTGTATTTTGAAAGATTGCTACCCAAACATCTTATGAGGACTCTAAACTAGATATTTAAATTATTCCAGAAGGTATTTTATTTTTTAATTTTTTTTTGTATTTTTCTGAATTGGGAAACGGAGACAGAGAGACAGACTCCTGCACATGCCCAACCAGGATCCACTTGGTGTGCCCACTAGGGGACGATGTTCTGCCCATCTGGGGCGTTGCTCTATTGCAGCCAGAGCCATTCTAGCACCTGAGGTGGAGGCCATAGAGCCATCCTCAGCACCTGCGCCAACTTTGCTCCAGTGGAGCCTTAGCTGAGGGAGAGGAAGAGAGAGATAGAGAGAACAAAGAGGGAGAAGGGTAGAGAAGCAGATGGGTGCTTCCCTGGCTGGGAATTGAACCCAGGACTTCCACACGCTGGGCCAATGCTCTCACACTGAGCCAGCCCCCCAGGGCCCAGAAAGTATTTTAGTCCTACTATTTCACATATCCATTTTCATGTGTTATCTAATACTCCTATTATGGTATAGAAGCAAGTAAACATTCTTTTAGTGTGGGTTTAAAAAGAGATAGGTTGGAGCATCATCCTGAAGTACAGAGGTTGCCAGCTTGATCCCTGGTCAGGTCACATATAGAAACAGCTTGATGTTCCTGTCTCTCTGTCTTTCTTTCCGTGCTTCAATCTCAAAAAAAAAAAAAAAAAAAAAAAAGAACAATAATAATCATAATAAAAATAAATTAAAATGTTAGGATATAGTCTTCAATCCTCTGTCAGAAGATAGCAGAGTTTGGCTCTTATCTCTTATGGGTTGATAAGCACATTTTTCAGAACCTCAGTGAGTAGTGGGTTCTCATTCTAGTAATCACCTCATCTTAAGAACCAGCAGAGTAAACAGACATACACAGCATGTTTCCTATTTCCAGTATTTTGCCAAAAATTCCACATTGCTTCTCCCCCCCTCCATTTATATGTCTAATAGTAAGACAAAGCTTCTCTCAGAGTAATTTGCTAAAAGTAGAATGGTTTCTAGTGAGAATAACTGATACCATTTATAGAGAAAATTCCCTTTTTCCTATAGTCATGCATTTGTTTTGTAGTATACAAAGCCTACTTTTAATCAAAATAGGTAACATTATATATCAAATTTATTAGATTTGTGGAAATAAACTATTAAAAGCCTGAATGCATGTGTGAGAGTCTTCCCAGATTAAATCTAAGGAGTATTGAAAAATATCATTATTATAGCACTCCTGTTTAATTTTAGTGTGTGGCAACAGGTTTTTTATTTTCTTTAAAACCCAGCATATTTTATCACATAATTTTCCATTAAAATATTTCAAATCCCAAAACATTTGGAAATAAGTGCCTAAAAGAAGTGATTAACTTTTCAGCCATTATCATCTTCTATATTAAATACAAATGCATAAGATAAATCAACTAAAAATAGTCCTTACATCATGGAATATAATAACTATATGCATTTTATTTAAAAATAAATTAAGAAATTAAAATCTATATTGAGCATATTTTAGTAGATTTATCAGTATAGATAACTGACTTAATAGAATTTCAAAAATAATGCATGCTAAAAAATAACATGCTTCTGAAAGAACAAAGATGAAATAAAATGATCTCACACTTATTAAACAAACTTCATTTTATACTAACTACTATGTGCCAGGTACTCATCTAGGTGCTAGGGACACATCAAAGTCCATATTTCATAAAGGGAGTAAAACTAATAAATATGTACAGAAGTAAATAAAATTCTGATGCCTATGATAAAAATATAGAGTAATGTAGTAGAATGTTTGTTTTATTCTAATGAGGAACTTTCTGAGACAGACACAGTTGAGCTGTGGTCTACTAATCAGATACTGTGCTTGGAAATATATATATTCTATGCATAGAAAGCATAGAATTTCCCCCACATTGCCTTTATATATTATTAGATACTCTGGAGTTATGAAGTCAGAAAAAATATATTCTCTTCCCTCAAGGAACTTTCAGTATAGTACAGAGACCTGGCATTTTCACAGAGGTCTAATATAAGGAAATGTGCTTAAATAAAGTAACTTCATTTAGTTCATGCTCAGAACAGGTTTGGTCCTGTTCTAAAAACTGTTTATATTTCAACACTTTTAATCCTCCAGTAATATTATGATATAGTACTTACTTTATAAATAAAAAAGCTGAGACTATAAGAGTATGTTTTCCAATGTCACAATCTAATGGTGTGCTGAATTGGAAATATATTCAAATAACCTAGCATCAATCCATACTCTTAATTTCTATAATAAAGAATGAATGTTATGATATAAACCAGTAGTATAAAATTATTAAAAAAATAGATTTCCGGTTGATTTTCTCTGAGAAAGTGTCAAGGTGTATTTTTTTCAAGTGTGAGCAGCTCACTACCTCTCCAAGGCAATGTGGGGAAGTAAACTTTTGGGAGTGCTTCCAGGACAACTGTGACAACAGTCACATTCACAGTACAAATGACAATAGTCGTTTATGTCATAAAAGACCAACTGAATTTCACCTGGAGATTTCTCTTGGGACATTTGCAATATATCCAATTGGGTTAATACTCTAAGAACAAAAATATATGGGTAAAAAAGAAGAGGCATGGTTATTAAGAAATAGTAAAAAAAACAATATGAATTAACAAATATCTTATAGAAATACACTCCATCTGAAGAGAATCAAAGACATGGCTATTTAAAATGTAAAGCCTGTCCCAATAGCATTGACAAAGGAGAGAAATGTGGGGAGAGAGAGAGAGGAAGAGAAGGAAGAAGGGAAATAGAAGAAAGAAAAGAAAGAAAGCTCCAGACCTCCAGCTTTGGCAAGGGCTTGGAAGACAGCAACCTTCATATTTACCAGGGAACAATGAACTAAACAATATATTAAAAGGCCAATTTAGAGGTCACATTGATAAAGCAGTTTCACTTCTATAATATGAGAAGGTGTATACAAGTTTAACCTTAAAGAAATAATTTTAGAAGGCATGGATGAACTATTATAAATCACTCATATATAAATATACTTATCAATATACATAACTTTTCAAAATAAATAAAGTTTTATATATATATATATATATATATATATATATATATATACATACACACACATACAGATTTACCTTTGTTGCTTGTATATGGTACTATATTGATTTTGTCAGTCAACTTTATTTATGTTGATTCAAAAATAGAGTGAATGCCAAATTCACCTCTATTTAATAAATAATGTTGTAACATAAATATTCTATAAGAAATAAATGAACTTTAAATTATATACTTTATTGTACTTTTAAATGCATTTATGACAGTATATTTGGTCTTTAGTCTGGAGTTAAGTGGTATAGTTTTCTCTCCATCTTTTTAAATGCATCCTCTATAATTTAGGCATGGTTACCTTTTCTAGCATTATTATTACCTTAATTTCTTTTGTTTCTTTCAAAGATATTTGCAAATACAATAGATTGATCCATCAAAATATACCATTTATTTCTGTGTTATATTTTTAACTAATCCTTTTATATTGAGATAATTGTAGAGTCACACTGACTTACAAGAAATAGTACAGAGAGATTCTGGAATGCTTTAGCCATTTTCTTTCAATGGTAGATCTTGCAAAACTATAATACACTGTTACAAAGTGTAAATACCCTAGCAATCTTGACATCAATAGAGGTCAAGATAAAAGACATTTCCATCATTCCAAGGATCCTTCATGTTGTCTTTTTATAAACATAGCCATATCTCTCCTTTCCTTTGTCTCTAACCCTTAGCACCCACTAATATTTTCTTTATTGCTATAAATTTCCATTTCGGTGGTAGGAAAATAGATTCATA
Organism: Saccopteryx leptura; assembly: GCF_036850995.1. Classification (NCBI taxonomy): domain Eukaryota; kingdom Metazoa; phylum Chordata; class Mammalia; order Chiroptera; family Emballonuridae; genus Saccopteryx; species Saccopteryx leptura. The sequence continues at coordinate 231,668,231 of NC_089505.1, read as the reverse complement.
GAGTAAGTAAATTTTTGAGATTGGCTTTTGCGTTCAGTAAAATTTCATGAAAATTTTCTAAGTCACCATATATATTAATATGTCTTTCTTTTTGCTCAGTATTTTATACTACAAATGTTTCACAGCTTATTTTACTATACATTTGTTTAAAAAGCATCTGGAATTCTTCCAATTGGGGCTATTACAAATAAAATTTTGTCATTTAGAGACTATTATATAAATGCAATCTTGCAGTGTATGATCCTTGAGATTTACTTTTTTTCACTAAGTATTGTGTCTTTGAGATCCACACCAGTTGTTTGTTGCATGTATCAATAGTTTGTTTCCTTTTATGGTTGAGAAGGATAAATGGTATTTACCACTTTATGGCTCCGTGGTATAAATGCATCATAGTTTATGTAACCAAGCATCCATTGAAGGACAGGGTTGTTTGTAGTTTTTGGCTACTACACAGAAAACCACTATGAAAGTTGGCTCCTAAGTACAATTACTAGGTCACATAGTAAATGCATGTTTAGTTTTATATGTAACAGCCAATAATTTCCAGACGGGCTATATCATTTAATAGTCTTACAGCAATGAATGAATTGCTCTACATTCCTGGAAACATTTGGTATTATCACTATTTTATTTTCAATTTTAGCCCTCCTTATAGGTGTGTAGTGATATCTCATTGTAGTCTCAGCATACAGTTCATTTGTGTTAATGATGTTCAATATCTCTTCATGGATTTATTCGCTACTTCTATATCATATTCTGTGAAATGTTTGTTCAAATCATTTTATTCTTTTTTTTCTAATTTGATTGCTTATTTTTAACTGTTGAATATTGAGAATTTTCTCTATATTCTAAATACAAGTTTTTGTTTTTATGAGGTTTGCAAATATTTTTTCTTATAGTCTATAAGTTTGACTTTTTTACAGGGTCTTTCATATAGCAAAGATTTTTAATTTTGTTGAAGTATAATTTACTATGGATTGTGCTTTTGTTGTCAAGTTTAAGAAGTCTTGGCCCTGGCCGGTTGGCTTAGTGGTAGCGTCGGCCTGGCGTGCAAGGGGTCCCAGGTTCGATTCCCGGCCAGGGCACACAGGAGAAGCGCCCATCTGCTTCTCCACACTTTCCCCTCTCCTTCCTCTCTGTCTCTCTCTTCCCCTCCTGCAGCGAGGCTCCATTAGAGCAAAGATGGCCCGGGCGCTGGAGATGGCTCCTTGGCCTCTGCCCCAGGCGCTAGAGTGGCTCTGGACGTGGCAGAGCGATGCCCCGGAGGGGCAGAGCATCGCCCCCTGGTGGGCAGAGCGTCTTCCCCTGGTGGGCGTGCCGGGTGGATCCTGGTCGGGCGCATGCGGGAGTCTGTCTGACTGTCTCTCCCCGTTTCCAGCTTCGGAAAAATACAAAAATAAATAAATAAATAAATAAAGAAGTCTCTGCTTGTCCTCAGTTCTAAATACTGTATGCTATTTTTGCCAAAATTTTCATAAGTTTTATATTTTATATTTGTCTGAGATCCATTGTTTTTTGTTTGTTTGTTTTTCATTTTGAACTATGAAAAGTTAAATCTTTTATTTTTCTTCTTTTTATCCTTTCTCCTTTTTCTTTTTTTTCTTTTTTGCCTATAGATTTCTAATTTTACAACAGAATTTGTTTTAACTGCTATGGCTTTTGTGTTGAACAGTTATTATGCCTTTGTAAAAATTCAGTTGAGCTTAGTTTTGAGGTTTTATCACTAGATTTCCTATTCTGTTTCATTGACTTATCATTTATTCCTCCACTAATACTACACTTTTGTGATTCCTATAGCTATAATAAACTTTGACATTGGATAAAGACATTCATCTCAAATTATTATTTTTTAGCATTGTTTTATGTATGATAGGGCCTGTGCTTTTCCATATAAAGTTGGGTAAAAAAAAATCATTATTAAGAGTTTGATTGGAATTTTATTGAACCTACAGATTTTTTTGGATAGAAATGACATTTTACTATGGTGAGCTTTTTTACTCATGTACACAATTTGTGTTTATATTTATTTGCTTTTTAAATATTTTTCATCAGCCTTTTATAATATTCAATAAATAAATACAATGTATGTTTTATTAAATTTATGCCTAAGTATTTCATTTACTTGGGGCAGTTATAAATTTAATTTTGATTTACACATGTTCATTGTTAGTACAAAGAAATGTAATCTTTGTGTGTGTGTGTACATGCACGCTTTTCTCATGTGCAGTAACCTGCTAAATACTATTACTAGTTCTCAAGTGTTTTCTTTTTTTGTAGATTCCTTGCCATTTTCTATATAATCATGTTAGCTGCAAACAGACACAGTTTTGTTTCTTCTTTTTCAATCTGTGTATATTTTATTTCTTTTTTTGTTGCTTTATTACAATGGCTAGAACTTCCAATTATATATTGAAAAATAGTGGAATTTTCTTTTTTTGCTCTATTCCTCTTTTAAATTGAAAATATTAAATATTTCAACACTAAGATGAGGTTAGCTCTAAGTTTCTTTCACAAGTTGAAGTAAATTTCCTCTTTTTATAACTTCCTAGGATTTTTTGTATTTATTATGAATAGATAGTAGATTCTACTGAATAATTTTTTGCATCAATTGATTATATAATTTGTCTATTTCCCCCAAGTTGTCAGGTTTGGGATCATAATGTGTCTTGTAGTACACTCTTAGTATTCTGACAGTGCTACAGATGTGCAGCGATGTCCCTTTGTAACCCTGAGCTTGATGGTTTCTTCCTTCTTGCTTTTAGTCTTTCTCAGCCTTGCAAATGATTTTTAATTGTTTTGGGGTTTTTGTTTGTTTTTTTTTTGTTTTTTTTTAGAATCAGCTTTGTATCATTAATTTTCTCTATTAAATTTTTGTTTTCAACTTCTTTGGTATTATCTTGACTATTTTATTTTTTTTTTGGCTTTATTTTGGTTAAAACAAAAATGTAATGAAACAACTAGTCTTTTTCTAGTGACTTTAGTTAGAAACCTAGATGATTGATTTGATTCTTTCCCTTTAAAATAACATGTAACTATTTAATGCTAAAATTTTATACCTCGGCACTGATTTTGCTCTATCTTGCTTATTTTGTTATACTGTATTTGTCATTTTATTTCATTTTATATACTCTTTAAATATTGAGTTTCTATAAGCACATAGATTATTTAGTGATGTTTGCTTTAATTTCCAATGATATAGCTATATTTCTCTTTTTTTTCTGCAATGTTTTCTATCTTAGTTTCTTTACGATCAGAAAATATACACTGTATAATTTTAGTTATTTTAATTTTTCTAAAAGTATGACATATATCTGTGATTATTTCTTAATTCTTAAAAGAAAATATATTTTGATGTTGTTGAGTAGAATGCTCTATATTATCAATTAGACCCTCTTGATTAATTATGCTTTTCAGACTTTATATCAATAGATTTTGCTAAACTTTGTCAGTTTTATTAGTTGCTAAAAAGGGGTTATCGAAGTCACAAATCATTATTGTATATTTGCTTATTTTTTCCTTTTAGCTCTATTAATTTTTTTCTGTAATTTGAGGCTCTGTTGTTTTGAGCACACATACAGTAAATTCAGCTGTTTTTGTTGTATAATATTTTTCTGTATGTCTACTAATTTTCTGTATTCTGAAGTACATTTTATCTGATATTAAAATAGCCACTACTGCTTTTGCTTTTAAATGAATGCTTGTGTGGTATATATTTTCCTATTCTTTTACCTCCAAATTACATTTTGATGTTAAATATAAACAGGCATAGACATAGAATTCTTAACTATATATTTTTGCATTTTTGACATGTACCATGTTTTATAATTATTGATTTACTTATTTCTTTTTTCTATCAGATACTGGACTCTTTGAAGTCTTTGTTTATGTCATACCTCTCTGTGTATCTGTCACTTAGCACTGTAGCTGACATACAGAACTCACTTGTTAAGTTCTGGTTATGAAAACATTAAAATAATTCATATATACTTTTAACTAATAAAAATATGAAAACATATATTATTCTTACTTAAATTTTAGTTGCCGTGTTTAGAAATACTGTGATTAAATCAGCAAGTAACAAAGTATGTCCAACTCTGTGTCCAGTACTGACACAGGGTAAGCTGGAAATACATAACATCAGCTCCCTATCCTCAGGTTGAGAGTGACTCATTTGATAAGAGATGCTTATATAATACAGTATAGACTCTCCAAAAACCAGTTGCTGTTCCATGGAACAGTGAAGCAATAAGCTTTTTCAATAATCAAGATAGAAAGGATGGAAAAATGTGAGTCTCAAAGCAATGCTGTCCAAAAACAATTTGTAGTCTGTTACTAAGTTCACAAATGTATTATTTTCCCAACACTTTACTTATAGTTAGGACCAATAAAATAGAAGAGAGAAGCAGGAGATAAGAAGAAAGTTTCCTATACAAATTTAGAAAGTTAATTAAACTTTTGTGCTTTATTTCTTCCTTGTTAAAAAACAAGGGGGTAACAGATACTATTACATCCATCAATTAATTTATTAATGAGTTCAAATTTAGTTAATGTTCTTAATGTAATTACTGTGTTTTAGAAAACCTGGGAACTTTGAAATATAAGCAGAAATGTTATCAGTCTGTTTATAACATTTTAAAAAGTTTTATGATGGTAAACACTATATTCTAACATTTTTAACTCAGAATATTTTCAGGAACATACAATTTTGTAGTACCATCCTCAAAGCTCATAAAGACCTCTGAAATACTCTCATATTAATGAACGTTAATAGTGTACCTTAATAATACCCAGATTACTACAGTATTAATTAGGGAAGAAATACACGTCTCAAACTATTTAGAGCTCTTGAATGACATTGAAAAAGGAAGCTGGTTAAAAGATTTTCTCCAGCACAAGATTTAATTGACATAGATATAATGCCAGTGATAATTTTATGCAATTGCAAGATCAAGAGTTTAATATACCTGGAGGTAAGGCAGAAATTTTCTTTCTCTGATAGTGTTGAATAAACCTCTCTAATTCTCTTCCTTCAGCTTTCCCTTATTTCTCGGCTTAAGTTTAATAAAAGGCTTTCAAAAAAATCAAGATTACATTAGGCTTCTCAAAGCTCAAGGACATAGAGAAAAAAGATGTTATCTCAGAGAGGTTGTAGCTCAGAATCATTAAATAGACTAATGGCAGGATCAGAGGGCTAAGTTTACATCTCCTTGAATATCGCATAGGCATCTTCTTTTGTAGTAAACACTTGATCTACTTTCATCTTGCTTCCAAATCACCAGAATAGAAGCAGGAGTCCAAGAGGTATCAGATAATTAGAGTTTACAAGGTGCTGCAAAATGTCTCATTAGATGTTCAATTTGTATTACATATAAAGCTTGTTTATTCATACATAACTTATTCTAAAGCCTTGCTGTATGGAAATAAGTTATTTGGACATAGTGAACTGCTGCAGCATGTTGCTATAACATTTAGTGCTTTATGGTTGAAAATTGTGATGGTCTGCACGGGACATTTGGCAGAGTTTATGAAAAGCATAATATGTATTAAAACTTCTAATAGAGGCCAAATGATGTTTAATGAAACAACTGTTTTACATTTAATTATAAATTACAAACTGCAATGCTCAGGCAGGTCTAAAATCTGATTTTCAGGACCCTGAGAAACACCTGCTTTGTATAAGTTTGTTTTATACTTTTTAACTCCTTGAACACAATGCCTAGTTTTTATTTGCTTTCTTCCTTGACTCTTGTTCAATATTATAGATGTTAATATAAATTATTTTCATGCTTCTCCTTTATACTCATTTTTTAAAGTCAGATTTTAGGTTGGGAGTATAATAACCATGGAATGTAGCCTCTGAATCATGTCCTTTTAAGAATTCATTGAGGTTTACTTTGCAGTCTCAGGTATAATTATTTTCCTTAATAAAAAGGCTCGGGGAATTAAAAGGACAAGTTGTAGCATACAATCCAATTTATACTTATCAAGTTTTCTGAAATCATAAAATATAATATACAATATACATATAAATATATACATATATTTAAGTAAGAGGAGGGGAGGTAGAAAGACAGACTCCCATATATGCCCTGACTAGGATCCACCAGGCAACCCCCGACTGGCGCCAACGCTCAAACCAAGCAAGCTACTCTTCGCACCCAGGCCGACCCTCAAACCAAATGAGCCACTGGCTACAAGAGGGAAGAGAGAGAAGGTGGAGAGGGCAAGGAAGGGAAACAAGAGAAACAAATGATCACTTCTCATGAATGCCCTGACTCGGGGTCCAATCCAAGATGTCTGCACATTGGGCCAATCAATGCTCGATCCACTGAGTCAACCAGCCATGGCCTGCAATATGTTTATTTACAAAAGAAATTTAAGATCATTATTAAATAATAAAAATGATAAAAATAAACAACAAAAATTGTTAAACAGACAAATATAATAATATTCAACCATCAAAATTCATGGTGTAAGAACATTATTATGATATATTACTGATAGAAAAAGGATATATATACAAATTATTTCTTTTTGGCCCTGGCCAGTTGGCTTAGTGGTAGAGCATCAGCCAGGACACACAGGAGAGACACCCATCTGCTTCTCCACCCTCCCCCTCTCCTTCCTCTCTGTCTCTCTCTTCCCCTCCCGCAGCAAAGGCTCCATTTGAGCAAAGATGGCCTGGGCGCTGGGGATGGCTCCTTGGCCTCTGCCTCAGGCGCTGGAGTGGCTCTGGTCGCAGCAGAGCAATGCCCTGGAGGGGCAGAGCACCGCCCCCTGGTGGGCAGAGTGTTGCCCCCTGGTGGGCATGCCGGGTGGATCCCGGTGGGGCGCCTGCAGGAGTCTGTCTGACTGTCTCTTCCCGTTTCCAGCTTCCGAAAAATACAAAAAAAAAAAAAAAATTATTTCTTTTTATTTATTTTTTAATTAATTTTTTTTTTTTTTTTTTTTTTTTTTTTACAGAGACAGAGAGAGAGTCAGAGAGAGGGATAGACAGGGACAGAACAGATAGGAACAAAGAGAGATGAGAAGCATCAATCATCAGTTTTTTGTTGCGATACCTTAGTTGTTCATTGATTGCTTTCTCATATGTGCCTTGACCATGGGCCTTCAGCAGACCGAGTAACCCCTTGCTCAAGCCAGTGACCTTGGGTCCAAGATGGTGAGCTTTGCTCAAACCAGATGAGCCCACACTCAAGCTGATGACCTCGGTGTCTCAAACCTGGGTCCTCCGCATCCCAGTCCAACACTCTATCTACTGCGCCACTGCTTGGCCAGGCAAAATTATTTCTTTTTAAAAGTACACCTTTATTTTCTTCACAATTCCCCCAAATAATGGATAACTGATGTAATCGCAGTAACTCAGGTCTTACTTTGAGAATAGTACATAACAGAAACAATGAAGAATACAATATGATATAATCCAATGAATCAGATGAATTCTGGTTCTTCTCTTTTTGTCTTCCCTTCCTTTTTCACCTCTCCCTTTTCTTCATACTCCCTCTTTTTTATTTTTTTCCTTATCCTCCTCTTCTTTCTTCTTCATCTTCTTCACTGATGAAGAATGGAGGAATAGTTAAACATAGCAATGTCTAACTAGGAGGTCACTATCACCACTTTCAGGTCCAGGGGAAAGAAACCTATGGTATATAGAGTTAAACAGTACCTAGAGGAAGGTTTAAATTTCCATATAAGAAAAATTTGAAGGAAATATTTAGACTATGATGAAGGGGTAAGGTAGTAATGGACCATGAATTTTATAGGACATGTGGGAATGTTTTCAGGATTTAAGGAAAAATGAAAAAAGGAGAAAAAATAGTAGATTTCCAAAACATATGAAAATTAGTGTGAATGATTTAAGATGTTACCTGAGAATAAGAGAGATTATTTTTTGTGTGACTCAAACAACAAGATAAAATATATTAAAAGGTTAATTATGGTATTTTCAAAGCAGATTGTAGTGTCTGGGTCAAGGTATGGAGGGTTGGATATCTCTAGAGCTCTCTCTTTATAATCTGAAATGAAAAAGAGACTCTCTTTTAGAAATTAATAACAATAAAACACTTCTCACTAGTAAAGATATATCTTTTGTATTTCTGTGAAGGAAGAACAAATACAGCTATAGTAACTACCACCAAAAATAAGAATAGTCACTTGAAAGTAATCTTAATTCAGGCATACTCATAAAACTCAAGGCAGAAAACACATGCTACAGGGATATTAACTGGGAATTAAAGATTTACTTTATTGGCTATCTTATTAATAGGGATCAAGTGTTTTAGCTCATTCACTGGACAAAACCCCAATGTAAAAAATAAAGGTAGAGCTGCTCTTTAGAGGTGGGTATATTGTCCAGAATCCTGCTCACAAGTAGTGTCTAAACTTTGAAAGTATGTTATCTGAATCTTAGCAGTTCATTGAGAAAACTCAACTATGTCATGTAGACAGAAATATGGATATCCTAGAACTATCAGCTTGTTAAAAGTTATTTCAATATAAAACACTTGCTGTCCAACACTAGCAGAGAGTTATACTCTTCATTTGGCACTTTTAATTTTGAATAAATGTTTAAATACATACCCAATACCAAAATAATGCATAAAAAGTGTTTAGGAACAGCCCTGGCCGGCTAGCTCAGAGGTAGAGTGTTAGCCTGGTGTGTGGAAGTCTCGGGTTCGATTCCCATTCAGGACACACAGGAGAAGCATCCATCTGCTTCTCCACCCTTCCCCCTCTCTTTTCTCTCTCTCTTTCTCTTCCTCTCCCACAGCCAAAGCTCCATTGGAGCAAAGTTAACTCGGGCCCTGAGAATGGCTCCGTGGCTTCTGCCTCAGGCACTGGAATGGCCTGTTGCGTCAGAGCAACGCCCCAGATGGGCTGAGCATTGCCCCCTGATGGGCATACCGAGTGGATCCCATTTGTGCGCATGGGGGAGTTGGTCTATCTGCCTCCTGCTTCCCACTTCAGGAAAAAAAATGTTTAGGACCAAATTTGTTTTTCATTGTAGAATTATTCTGGCATGGGAGGGTCAAAGAGAAAGACAAAACATAAGTGTACTGATTTCTGCTAAATAATATGTGAATAGGACCAACCTAAGAAAATACTCTTTATAAAATAGTGTTGGAGAAATTTCTTACAGACAAAAGAGACATCATTGCTCTCTTTGTTTAATATAATGTCCTCAGGTAAACAGAGCTTTGTCATTTTTTGAGATTCTCATAAATAAAATTCAATAAAATATAGGGCATTAAATGCTCCGTAAAAATATCATGGCAAGGCCCTGCCTGGTGGCCCAGTAAATGGAGTGCCAGCCTGGCATGTGAACATCCTGGGTTCCATTCCCAGTAAGGGGACATAGGAGAAGCAACCATCTGCTTCTCTCCGCTACTTTTTCCCACTTCTCTCTTTCCCTTTCACAGCCAGTGGTTCAATTGGTTCCAGCACCACCCAGGACACTGAGGATAGCTCACTGGAGTGCATCAGCCTCAGATGCTATAAATTGCTTGGTTGAATCAAGAATTGGCCCCAGATAGGGGTTGCCAGGTCGATCCTGGTTGGGCATGTGTCCCACTATTCCCCTTCTTTCACTTGGAAAAGGAAAAAATATAATTTAATTTATAAATAGATGATCTACAAATTAGAAGTTTGTAGATCATCTACTTATAAATTATCAATTTAGTATTTCAAGTATTCTCAACCAACAGGTAAGCATGTGAGAAATAAAAAAAAATTAAAATTTAACACTTCAAGAATTTAAGGCATTATTTTCTATATGCAGCACCAATGTTCCAACCATATACTACATAATTTATGAAAAGTCAAAATGAATTGCCACATAATAAATGGTTTATTATGTTGTTCATAAAAGAGGTATAGAGGTATAAAAATACAGGAAAGGTGAAGTGGGAAGGCAGTTGGGAAGTTTTCTAGAGGAAATACAACTTAAAAGCAATACAAAAAGAGGGTCAGTTTTCAAGGTGTGCTCTATCTTGATCTGGCTAGCAAGCTCTGTAGTAACTTTGGCAATAGAGAGTTAGAAGACATGTACTGCAGTTTAATTGTGAGATGAATAGAGTTTTTACAGGCATTGTACAATCTATACTTTAAACACTCTTTTCCTTTTGAAGACAGCACAAAAGATTGGCCTTTCTTTGTGAGAGAAGAGTAATACTCTAAAGAACTTTAAAAGAAAGATATCAAACTCATAGGATTCTATATTTAAAGAGACCCCTTTTCTCCTGAATAGCTGTCAGGCATTAGCAGTGTGTAGTGAAGAGAAAGTAACATTGTCTCCTCATTTCAAACCTGAACAATTTGTGTAGGGTTCCTCTGTAAACATTTGCAGGGATTGTGTATATGTGCATATGCACATATGTGTATGAGACTGATTTTCTAGTTTGATATTGGATAAATGACCTTGTTACTTACATACAAAAACCAACATCTATTGAGTATTTCACTAGGTCATGACTGACTTTTGATTAAGATACTTAAATTAGATGAGCAGGATTATAATTTAAAAACAATATAAATTGTAAAGAGTTCCTAATACAACCATCATGAATGACAAAATTATACAATATTGAGTATAAATCATTTTAAAATAGTTGCTTAGAGATTCATAACTAAATCAATAAGAAAGAACAAAGACTTTATACTTATCTACATATAATAAAAACTGAGAGATGTCTTCTATGTAGAGATTGGATCTGAGTTAGTTCTTCAACAAAATTTTTTTCTTTTTGAAGTTGTCTATGCAGAAATAACACTTGGAAGACACTATCAGAAATTAGAAAATATAATACCAATCTTATAAAATATAAATCAAAATGAAGCCAAGAAGAGTAAAAAGAAAGTAAAATCAAACAAACACTATCCCAGGGCCACAAAATTAAAAATGCATCTTTATTGTTGAGTTCAGAAACAGCAATTTAGACTATATGGTGTACACCTACTCAGCAATGTTAGCCATTCAAAGTGTTATTTTTAATAGTTGTAGAGAGTATATTTTGATCCATTGATATCTTTATAAATTTTAGAATAAGCTCATTCAGTTTTACTAATAAACTGTTAAAAATTTTAGTGAAATTTCATTGCATCTATAGATTAATATAGAAAATATTTCTATGTTAACAATATAGAGTGTTCTCACACAAGAAAAGGGTACATTTCTACACTGACTTAGGTTTTCTTCAATTTCTCTTAGGATAGTCTTTTAGTATTCAAATTTCAGATCTTTTTCTCTGATTCTCAGATTTATCCTTATATATTGTCCTTTTTTAATTCAAAGGCAATTTAACTTTTAGGAACATAACAGTATAGACTGACAATGGAATGTATACTCCTTTGGGAATATAAATAATAAACAAGAAAAGAAAGATATTTAGAAATTTTGAAATGGCAATGAGGAAACAGGAAGAGAGAAAAGAAGGCAATTTGGGATACTATCTATACTTAGAAATAGTCTAATCAAGAAGATATTGTAAGAACTAATACAAATTTTAAAAGAGGCATGATTTCTCCTGTTGAAAACAAAGGAAGAGGTTTTCTCCCTATTAGGCAAATGAGTTTGTAAAATCTGTATTTTTTTAGTTTTCTCACTTTTATTGTTAGAAAATGGCACTGGACAGTACTAGGTATATGTCTGTGAAATTGCAAATTACCTTCCTGCTTGGGAAGGGTTATTGTTTTGCTAATGTTTGCTGGAGGAAAGATTTTTGTGCCACAAAGTTTTGAAAGAGAAAGGTGAAGAGGCAGAGAGAAGACAGTTTTGCAGAGAAAGAAGACAAGTTGGCAGGGAAAGAGAGAGAAGCCATGTTTTGCAGGGAGAGCAGAGAGAATGCAGAGTGCTGAAGAAGAAGCCATGTACAGAGAGGGAGAAGGTGTGCAGATGGGAACCAGAGGTGAGGGGCTTTTGAGAGCTCCGCTGAGAGTGGTGGGACCTTTGATTCTAGGAGGAACTGGAGAAGATTATCCTGGTTGTGGAACCGGATAATATGTCAGTGGCTTTGGGAGCCCTGTGTGTTTACTCATCGGCTGGTGTGAGACTTTAATAAAGGAATGGTCCACCATATTTTGGCTCCACATGCCGTGAACCAGCATGGCTAGTAATTCCAGGTCCTAAGGGAGAATGGTGCAGAATTAAGAAAATAGATTCCCTGAGAAAAGAGGATGGGATCGGGAGGCCTCTGCAATGCTTATGGCAGGATCAGAGAGAGAGAGCCCCAGGTCTTGCTTTATTATATAGAGTAGACAATTAAAGCCTTTAAGCCAATATACAAATAAGGAAGTCTCTGATACAAAGCCACTTATCTGAGGCATAAATGGGATTCCCTATAAGAGTACACCATCTCACATCATGCAACAGTCAAGGATGTGGGGAAAAGCTTAGTTTTGAGAAGGGTGTTGAGAGGATCTTAGTATTATAAGGGTGTGTGGAAGATCTTAGTATTAGAAGGCTGGAGCAGAGCTTAGTCTTAAAGTAAGCCCTAGGCTGTAATGATTTTGTCAGCTTACAGCCTATCTCCTACTTATGCCCGCCCCCCCCCCCCCCGTTTTGTAATTTTAGCTCAAGTGTTGAGATGTGCACTTGTTTGCATATTCCATGGGCTATTAGAAGGTTTAATGTGCCCAAGCTGTAACCAATTGAGCAGCTGCCTTAAGTTTCTCCTGAGAGAGGGGCCATGGGTCTACCCATACAGGATTATCTGATTTCTAAGTAATCGAGTCTGTACAATGCATTATTGGGGTAGCAGGAGATATCAAGGCCCCTATGCTAAATTTTGATACCCTAATCCACACCTTCTGGTATTGGGTGTCACTTCTTTGGGGGTGAAAATCCCCTGCTATTCTTTCCCTAGTCCCTAGTGGACAAAAATCCCTGATCAAGCATTTGAACACTGACTAGATTTTTAGGACTGATAAGCAATGCTCCCATATTTTTCAAAACATCTCTACCCCACAAATTAACTGGCAATCCAGGGAGCATATAAGGCTGAAAAAGTACAGTATGACCTTCTTTATCTTCTCATTGCAAAAAACTAGAGCTTTGTTGGGGGGATTTACTCTGTCCTATACCTTATAGTTCTGTGGCTGCATAAGTGGGCCAGGAAGGAGGCCAAAGTAGTTTAGCAATAACAGACACATCAGCTCTGGTATCTAATAGTCCTTTAAATTTACACCCTTGTATTGTTAGTTCCATTTCAGGGTGCTCCTGACCTATTTTTTAAATCCAATAGGCAGCATCAGTGGAGCCAAATCCTTGATTTTCTTGGGCCCTTTTGCAGTGTGGCCTGGTCTTAAAAGAGGTAAAAGGATTAATTGAGCAATTTTTATGTCAGGGGAGACAGTGCCTATATTCCTTAAAGTGTGAGCCATTTACTTTCATTTCCCCTGTATAATCCAAATCTATTACTCCAGGGAGAAGAAAAAATCCTCTCACAGTTAAACCACTTCTGCCTAATAAGAATCCTACTGTGTTACTGGGAAGTGGTCCAAAAAGTCCTGTGGGTATAGCTTGAGGTCCCATCTCAGGAGTTAATCCGAATTGGTAGGTGGGACTGAGGTCCAGTCTTCTGCTGCCTGCTGTTGCATGGGATAGTTGGGCAATATTTGGCCTGCTGGAATCAGAATTTGCTGAGGAAACACTGACATTGCCTCTATTTTTTGATGGGGCCGGGGAGGGCCCCATTTTCCATTTCCCTGAATTATCTGCTCTTTGGTAGTATATTTAGATTTACACTTATTCACCCAATGGTTCCCTCTCCTACAGTATCCTCAGAGGTCTGGAGTTTTAGGAACTGGATGCCCTTAAAGGGGAGGCTGATGCTGACATCCAGGGAGAGAAGGGCAACTTTTAGCAAAATGTCCCACACCCCCACATTGGAAATAAGATCCATGGGCAGAAGTACTTCCCTGACCTTCCTTCTTTTGTTTGTTTTGCCTTTTATCAAAGTATCCTGGAAGCCTCCCCTTAAGCACTGCAGCAATAGCAAGACCTTGCATTTATGAAGTCCCAATATCAGTGCATATTCTGATAAAGTTCTCTGTATCTCCCTTCTTGTGGTGAGGCTGAAGCACAGCCTGGTAAACAGAATTAGCATTTTGATATGCTAAATATTTTACTAACATCCTTCCTACCTTTTTGTTTACCACTATTATTTCAACTGCCTGAATCAGCCATGAAACAAATTATTGAAATGGTTCATCAATGCCTTTCTTAATTTTGCTCAATTCCTTCATTTTGGCCCCTGTAGTAGGCAGGCATTTCCATGCCTGTGTTGCTGTTTAATCATTTGATAATTAGTTGATACTCTAATTGAGCCACCATAGGGTCATATTGTCCTTCTCCAGTTAACATATCAGCAGTAACAGCAACCTGCTCTTACTGGTTTGTGTCATCTTGCTCAGTAGCCTTTTCATAAAAGTCTGACTTCCACAGCAAATAATCACTCCAGAAGAGACAGGCATGAGCAATCATCTTCCAGTCATTTGGGGGAAGAGCTTTTGCACTAATAGTATCTAATAAACCAAGTGTAAAAGGGGCAGTAGGCCCATACTGAACACAAACAAGTTTAAATTCTTTCAGAGTTTTAGAAGGTAGAGACTCATGCTCTCGCACTACATTCCCTTGCTCGTCCTGTCTTTCTACAGCAGGAAAACAGGCAAAGCCATTTATTGTTTCCCCTATATTTTGATATTTTGAGCCTGATCTAAAGATTGTTGGAGCAGGGATTTCCAAGGGTCTGAGCTAGAGACTCTGGAAGTAACCCAATAAGGGTATGGAGGAGCAGAGGGTTGAGTGTAAGAAGGAGAGATGGTGGCGGAGGCACCATGGTTAAGGCAGCCATAGCTACAAGACCCTCATTTTCTCCTAAGTTATCCTCAGACTCTAAGTTCTTCTCAGGTTCACATCCCTCCGTTTCTAGCTCACCCTGATACTCTTCAGACAATGATTTGTTTTCATATAGAAACATTTCTACAAAAAGGTCCCTTACTTTTGACCTTAACTGTCCCATAATTTATTAGTCCTGACTACACTCTCCCCCCAAATTTTTACTCACTGTGCACACTTGGGGAGTTCTGTCACCTGCCTTTTGTTTAGTTTTCTCATACCCAGATCCCTGTTTGGGTGCCACTTGCTATGAACCAGCGCAGCTAGTAATTCGGGTCCTGAGGGAGAATGGCGCAGAATTAAGAAAAAGACTCATGGAGAAAAAGAGGATGGGATCAGGAGGCCTCTGCAATGCTGATGGCAAGATTGGAGAGAGAGAGCCCCAGGTCTTGCTTTATTATATAGAGTTGACAATTAAAGCCTCTAAACCAATATAGAAATAAGGAAGTCTCTGATACAAAGCCACTTCTCTGAGGCATAAATGGGATTCCTCATAAGAGTGCACCACCCCACATCATGCAAAAATCAAGGGTGTGGGGGAAAAAAGCTTAGTTTTGAGAAGGGTGTTGAGAAGATCTTAGTCTTAAAAAGGTGTGTGGAAGATCTTAGTATTAGAAGGCTGGAGGAGAAGTTAGTCTTAAAGTAAGCCCTAGGCCAGGGGTCCCCAAACTATGGCCCACGGGCCGCATGCAGCCCCCTGAGGCCATTTATCCAGCCCCCGCCGCACTTCCAGAAGGGGCACCTCTTTCATTGGTGGTCAGTGAGAGGAGCATAGTTCCCATTGAAATACTGGTCAGTTTGTTGATTTAAATTTACTTGTTCTTTATTTTAAATATTGTATTTGTTCCCGTTTTATTTTTTTACTTTAAAATAAGATATGTGCAGTGTGCATAGGGATTTGTTCATAGTTTTTTTTTATAGTCCGGCCCTCCAACGGTCTGAGGGACAGTGAACTGGACCCATGTGTAAAAAGTTTGGGGACCCCTGCCCTAGGCTGTAAGGATTTTGTCAGTTTACAGCCTGTTTTCCACATCCAATGTTTCTTTACTGTCTGTCCAAATCCAGTGGAAACCTACATGGGAATGGCCACAAAGGCCACAGTTACTGGCCCTTACACCTCCCTTTTGTCTAACACTTACCTTAGAAAACATGTAATGTAACGTTAGCCAAAAATAAAAGCCAAATAGGAGAGGCAAAATGTATTTATTTCAGATCCAAAAGAATAGCTATTCTGGAAGCACTGATTCAGGCAAAAACCCAAATAGCGTTCTAATTTGTGGTTGAAGACAAGGGGTTTTTATGAAAAAGGAAAAGAAAATAATTACATGAGTAGAAAGAAAAAATCTCTATTGATGTTATTAAGTTAAGGAAGACATTTCTGTAGGGGTTTAAAAAAGCTAAGTTATTCTTGAGCTGTACATGATTGTGCTAATTTTAAAGAATGTGTTCAATTTTCAGTATAGTAGTCACAATGTTTGCTTTTCTGTTAGCTTCGCAAACAGTTTTTTGGAATACAATGTTGGTTTGGCCCAGTTCAAAGGCTAATTTGATGTATTTATTTATTTATATTGATTTAAAATTTTTTTATTTTTTTATTTATTTACTTTTTTAGATTTTATTTATTCATTTTTATTAGAGAGAGAGAGAGAGAGAGAGAGAGGGATAGATAGAGAGAGAACAGGGGGAGGAGCAGGAAGCATCAACTCCCATATGTGCCTTGGACAGGCAAGCCCAGGGTTTTGAACCGGCGACCTCAGCATTCCAGGTCGACGCTTTATCCACTGCGCCACCACAGGTCAGGCTATATTGATTTTAAATTATTTTGTTTACATAGATTCTAGTGTCGCCCCGAACAGCCCACTCGTATTCCCCTCAACATCTCCTTTGCTTCCCTTCCCATAGTGCCCTCCCCCTTCCCTTCAGGTTTATCCCATCCTATCATCTCCTCTCTAGTCCCTTTGATACCTGTTTCAGTCCTCAGTTCATATTGTTCACTGGATTCCTCAAATGAGTGAGGTTATATGATATTTTCTTTCTCTGCCTGGCTTATTTTACTTAACATAATAGTTTTCATGTCCATCCATGTTGTTGTAAAAGGTAAGATTTCCTTCTTTTTCATGGTCCCATAGTATTTCATTGTATATATGTACCATCACTTTTTATTCCACTCATCCACTGATGAACATTTGGCCTGTTTCCAGATCTTCGCTATTGTGAACAATGCTGCCATAAACATGGGGTGCATTTCTCCTTTTGAATCAGTGCTATGGAGTTCTTGAAATATATTCCTAAAAGTGGGATGGCAGGGTCAAAAGGCAGTTCCATTTTTAATTTTTTGAGGATTCTCCATACTGTTTTCCACAGTGGCTGCACCAGTCTGCATTCCCACCAGCAGTGCAGGACGGTTCACTTTTCTCCACATCCTCGCCAGCACTTATTCTGTGTTGTTTTGTTGATGAGCGCCATTCTGACTGATGTGAGGTGGTATCTCAATTATGGTTTTACTTTGCATTTCTATACTGATTAGTGATGTTGAGCATTTTTTCATATGCCTATTGGCCATCTGTATGTTCTCTTTGGAGAAGTGTCTATTCATTTCTTTTTCCCATTTTTTGATTGGATTGTTTATCTTTCTGTTGTTGAGTTTTACAAGTTCTTTATGAAATTTGGTTATTAAACCCTTATGAGACCTATTGTCAAATATGTTCTCCCATTGTGTAGTTTGTCTTTTTATTCTGTTCTTATTGTCTTTAGCTGTGAAAAAGCTTTCTAGTTTGATACAGTCCCATTTGTTTATCCTGTCTTTTATTTCACTTGCCCGTGGAGACAAATCAAAAAATATATTACTGGGAGAGATGTCAGAGAGCTTACTGCCTATGTTTTCTTCTAAGGTGCTTATGGTTTCATGACTTACATTTAAATCTTTTATCCATTTTAAGTTTATTTTTTTTAATGGTGTAAGTTGGGGATCTAGTTTCATTTATTTGCAGGTAGCTGTTTAATTTTTCCAACACCATTTGTTGAAGAGGCTGTTTTTACTCCATTGTATGCTCTTACCTCCTTTGTCAAATATCAGTTGTCCATAAAGGTGTGGGTTTATTTCTGGGTTCTCTGTTCTGTTCCACTGATCTATATGCCTGTACTTATGCCAGGACCAAGCTGTTTTGAGTACAATGGCCTTGTAGTATAACTTGCTATCAGTAAGTGTGATACCTCCCATTTTATTTTTCCTTTTAAAGATTGCTGAGTCTATTCGTGTTCTTTTATGGTTTCGTATAAATTTTTGGAATATGTGTTCTATATCTTTGATGTATGTCAATGGTATTTTAATTGGTATTGCTCTGAATTTATAAATTGCTTTGGGTAATATAGATATTTTAATGATGTTTATTCTTCCTATCCATGTACACGGTATATGCTTCCACTTTTTTGTATTTTTATTGATTTCTTTTATCAATGTTTATAATTTTTTAAGTATAAGTGTTTAATCTCTTTGGTTAAATTTACTCCTAAGTACTTTATTATTTTTTTGTTGTTGTTGCAATAGTGATGGGGATTGTTTCCTTAATTTCTCTTTCTGACAGTTCATTGTTGGTGTATAAAAATGCCTCTAATTTATGAACATTAATTTTACATCCTGCTACCTGGCTGAATTCCCTTATCAAGTCCAGTAGTTTTTTGACAGAAACTTTAGCGGTTTTCTATATACAGTATCATATCATCAGGAAATAATAATTTTACTTCTTCTTTTCCAATTTGGATGCCTTTTATTTCTTCTTCTTGTCCGATTGCTATGGCTAGTGCTTTCAAAACTATGTAGAATAAGAGTAGTGAAAGGGGGCACCCCTGCCTTGTGTGTGATCTTAAGGGGATTGCTTTTAAGTTTTGCCCATTGAGTATGATGTTGGCTGTGAATTTTTCATAGATGTCCTTTATCATGTTGAGGTATGTTCCCTGTATTCCCACTTTGCTGAGAGTTTTGATCATACATGGGTGCTTGACTTTATCAAATCTTTTTTCTGCATCTATTAAAATTATCATGTGATTTTTCTTTTTATTATGTGATAAATCACATTGATTGATTTGTGAATATTGTACCAGTCTAACCTCCCCAAAATAAATCCCACCTGATCATGATTTATGATTTTTTTCATATATTGCTGAATCTGGTTTGCTAATATTTTGTTGAGGATTTTAACATATAAATTCTTCAGGAATATTGGCCTATAATTTTCTTTCTTTGTGTTGTCTTTGCCTGATATTGGAATCAGAATTATGCTTGCCTCATAAAAGGAGCTTGGATGTTTTTCTTCCTCTTGAATTTTTGAAATAGCTTGAGAAGGATCAGAGTTAGTTCTTTTTTGAATATTTGGTAAAATTCACCTGTAAAGCCATCTGACCCAGGGCTTTTGTTTGTTGAGAGTTTTTTGATAACTGTTTCTATCTCATTTGTTGTAATCAGTCTGTTTAGGTTTTCTGATTTTTCTAGAGTGGTTTTTAAAAGATTATATATTTCAAGAAATTTGTCCATTTTGCCTAAGGTTATCTAATTTATTGGCATACAGTTCTTCATAGTATTTTCTTATAATCCTCTGTATTTCTGTTGTGTCAGTTGTTATTTCTCCTCTCTCATTTCTAATTTTATTTATTTGAGTCTTCTCTCTTTTTTTCTTGGTGAGTCTGGTTAAAAGTTCATCAATCTTGTTTACCTTTTCAAACAACCAGCTCTTGGTTTCATTGATTCTCTGTATTGTTTTTGTAGCCTCTATGTCATTTATTTTTGTTCTGATTTTATTATTTCCTTCCTTCTACTACCTCTGGGCTTTACTTGCTGTTCTTTTTCTAGTTCTTTTAGATGCAGGGTTATGTTGTTTATTTGAGCTTTTTCTAGCTTCTTAAGATATGCCTCTAATGCTGTAAACTTCCTTCTCAGTATTGCTTTTGTTATGTCCCATAAATTTTGACTTTTTTATGTTCATTATCATTCATTTCTAGGAATATTTTTATTTCTTCTTTGATCTCATTGTTAACCCATTTATTATTTAATAACATGCTATTTTGTTTGCAAGTGTTTGAGTATTTTTCAGTTTTTCTGTTATTTGTGATTTCTAGTTTCTTGCCATTGTGATCAAAGAGGATGCTTGATATGATTTCAATCTTCTTAATTTTGTTGAGACCCCTTTTATGCATTAATATGTGATCTATCCTAGAGAATATACCATGAGCACTTGAATAGAATGTATATTCTGCAGCTTTAGGGTGAAAGGTTCTAAAGATATATATTAAATCCAGTTGATCTAATGTGTCCGTAAGTCTGAATTTTTTTTTTTGAGGATCTGTCTAGTGATGTTAGTGGGGTATTGAAATCCTCTACTATTATAGTATTGCTGTTGATCTCACCCTTTACGTCCATCAAAGTCTGCTTTATATATTTAGGCGCTCCTATATTAGGTGCATAGATATTTATAATTGTTATATCTTCCTGTTGGATTACTGCCTTTATCATTATTTAGTGGCCTTCTTTATCTCTTACTATAGCCTTTGTTTTAAAGTATATTTTGTCAGATATAAGTATTGCTACTCCAGCTCTTTTTCATTTCCATTTGCATGAAATACTTTTTTCTTCCTTTTACTTTCAGTCTATGTGTATCTTTTGTTTTGAGGTGAGTCTCTTGTTGACAGCATATGTATGGGTCCTGCTTTCTTATGCATGCAGCTACCCTATATCTTTTGATTGGATAATTTATCCCATTTACTTTTAAGGTTATTATTGATATATAGTTGTTTATTGCCATTTTATTCTTTAAAGGTACATTCTTCTTTTACTATATTCTTTTCCCTCTTTGTTCTGTTTCCAACAGGCCCCCTAACATTTCTTGCAGCATTGGTTTGGTTGTAATGAATTTCTTGGATTTTTTTTTGGTCTGGTAAGATTTTTATTTCTCCTTCAATTTTAAATGATAGCCTGCTGGATATAGAAGTCTTGGTTGCAGGCACTTGTTCTTCATTACTTTGAATATTTCTTGGCATTCCCTTTTTGCCTCAAGTGTTTCTGTTGTGAACTAGAATTCATCCTTATGGGGGTTCCTCTGTAAGTAATAGACTGCTATTCTCTTACAGCTTTTAGTATTCTTTCTTAGCTTTGGTATTTTAATTATAATGTGTCCTGGTGTAGATTTCTTTGGGTTTCTTTTTAATGGAATTCTCTGTACTTCTTGAACCTGTGTGACTTTTTCTTTCATTGATTTAGGGAAGTTTTCAGCTGATTTCTTTGAACAAGGTCTTAATCTCTTGTTCTTCCTCTTCTTTTTCAAGAGCCTCTATGATGTGGCTGTTATTTCTCTTCATGTTGTCACAGAGCTCTCTTAGAGTTTCCTCAGACTTTTTGAGTCTCTTTTCTTTTTGCTGCTCTGCTTCCATGCCTTTGTTTATCTTGTCTTCTAACTTGCTGATTCAATCCTCAACTTCATCCATCCTGCTTTTAATTCTGTCCATTGTGTTCTTCATTTCTGATATTGTTTTTGTCATTTCTGACTGATTCTTTTTTTATTTCAATGTCCTTTCTTATACTTGCTCTCTTTTAATTTAGGTGCTTGTTTTGTCCATCCATTGTTGTTTTAAGATCTTTGAGCATCCTAACAATCATTATCTTAAACTATGCATTCAGTAATTTGGTTATATCTGATTCATTCAAGTCTTTTTCTAGAGATTTCTCTTGATTCTTCTGGGTTGCATTTCTCTGCCTTCCCATTTTGTCTGTGTATAAGAAGGGTGCAGCCACAGGAGTCCAATAGGTGTGGCCCTTGTGTTCCCTACATGTGATCTGTCTGCAGGCCTGCCACCTCCTCTGCTGCTGCCTCATATGTTTGAGTATGGGCATAGCCATTGCCAGCCTGCTGCGGCAGTTACTGCAGTTTTCGCCTCTCTTCCATGGGCAGGGCTATGTTCATTTGCCTGGGCTACAAGACCTGGCCAGCCTTGGCCTTTACCCTCCTTGCAGGTGGGGCTGTGGTCCTGTGCCATGCCAGTGGCATAAGCCTCTGCACTGTGGGCGGAGCTGTGCACCTATACTCAGCCACGGGTTTCTATCAGTTCCCTGGCTTTCGCCTATACCCTGCACATAGGGCTGTGCTCGCCCACTGGCTACAAGCCCCAGATCCATGGGTGGGGCTGTACACCCATGCTCAGCTGTGGGTCTCTGCTGGTTTCTCAGCTTTCTCCTTGCCCCTGTGGGCATGGCTTCACACCCCTGCTCAGCCTTGGGTCTCAGACAGTTCTCCAGCCTTCGCCTTGCCCCTGTGTGCAGGACTGCAGGTTGGACCCCTCTTGCTCACCAGGCCTGCAGCCGGGTCAGACCACTTTTGTGCATCCCTTCCACCCCCACAGCAGCCCTCAGCCTTCACCTTTTTCAGACGGGACTGAGCTCACACCAGACCTCAGTCATGTCCAGCTCAGCTTCTGCCCCTGCCAATGGGACCATGCTTCTTTGTCCTGACACTGCCTGCCCTCTGGCAATCACCCAACATTATGGGTTGTAGTGATACAGCTCAGACCTTAGCACTCAATACCGTATCACTGATGGCTCCCTCCTTCTAAGCTACTCTACTCTGAGTGCCACAGGAGAGCTTCTTTTTGGCTGGTGTACTGCTTCCCTTTGCTGGTATTGCTAGTTCCAGGGGAAATATTCACTTTTGTTTTGGGGAATGACTCAGCTCAGTTGATAGGGTGGCTGTCCTCAAAGTGTTTCTCCCTGTGCCTCCTACATTACACTCTTTTCCTGCTACTCTGGTCCTCTCATCTCTCCCAGTCCCCCGTAGTCCCAGTTGAGTGGTTGTGAAAGAGATTTTCTGTGCAGTCCCTTTAAGAGTAATCCTGGGTCTTAGAAATCTGTCTCTTTCTCACAAACAGTATCCTGGCTTATTTTGTAGCTAAATACTGTACATACGCCTCTTCTAGACTCTGGGGCTGCAGGCTGGGTCTTCATTCCTGGGGCCCACTAAACTCACTTCCCACCACGTGAGACCCTCTGGGCTGCCATTTGCTCCTGGGAACTGGGCAGCCCTCTTCGTGTTTCTGCTTTTCCTACTAGTCTCAGTGTGGCTTCTTCTGTGATCCTTGGTTAAAGAGTCCTTTTAGTTTAGTCCAAAATTGGTTTTTCCAGATCATGATTCTTAAAATTAAGTTGTAATCCACTTTGGTTCTGGGAGGTGGAAGTTGGTACTTCTGCCTAGTCCATTGCCATCTTGCCACCGCCCCCTAATTTGCTCAATTTAAACATTGCAAAGGTTTGAGAAGTAAAACGTGCAAGGCAGTTCCTCTGAGATAGCAGTTCTGACTCCATTTTGAAGTGGCTTCATTTATATTATATTTTAGGACAAGTATCTTCCCTATCTTTTCGAAATATATCTTTTGAGAATAAACAGGGAGAAATCCCAAGGACCTGAAAACTATCTCTTCAAAATGTAAATAATTTTGTATCTCCCTGTTTTTGTGGGAAATTGTAAAATTAACTTCAGTCATAAAGATAAGAGTTTTTTGTATGTTTGTTTGCTTTCTCTCTCTGTAAATTGAATTAACTAACATAGAACATCACCCCAATTACAAGATAAGTTAGGATGAACTCTGTGTGATTAGGATTTCTGTCAAGTCCTCTTAACTGAGGCCTAGTTATCATTTAATTTAATAATGTGCATGTCATGAGTTGTATCTCCTTGTCTATATAAAAGAATGAGTTTAATTTCTGTCTTTTAAATGTCTTAGAGAATTTCCAGTGATGCCTGTCTCATTCTTGTTTAATATTTATTTGATAAGAAAAATATTCTCTATCTCTACTGGCTTGTGAATACAATTTCTGGGTTGTGAGAAGTTTTTCTTTCTTTAAAATTTCTTCAACATTATCTACAAAAATAAGAAAATGTTGGAGAAATGCATTCCAATGAAATAACACAAATAAAGCCCTTAGTGAAGAAAGACTTCGATATAGTTTTAAAAAATTAAAAAAAAAAACAACCTACAATGGAGTAAAGACAGCCTCTTTAACAAATGGTGTTGGGAAAATTGGACAGCTACCTGCAAAAAAATGAAAATAGATCACCAGCTTACGCCACTCACAAAAATAAACTCAAAATGGATAAAAGACTTAAATGTAGGCCGTGAAACCATAAGCATCTTAGAAGAAAACATAGGCAGTAAGCTCTCGGACATCTCTCGGAGCAATATATTTGCTGATTTATCTCCACAGGGAAGTGAAATAAAAGACAGGATAAACAAATGGGACTATATCAAACTAAAAAGCTTTTGCACAGCTAAAGACAACAAGAATAGAATAAAAAGACAAACTACACAATGGGAGAACATATTTGACAATACGTCTGATAAGGGGTTAATAACCAAAATTTATAAAGAACTTGTAAAGCTCAACACCAGAAAGACAAACAATCCAATCCAAAAATGGGCAAAAGAGATAAATAGACACTTCTCCAAAGAGGACATACAGATGGCCAATAGGCATATGAAAAAATGCTCAACATCACTAATCATTAGAGAAATGCCAATTAAAACCAGAATGAGATATCACCTCACACCAGCCAGAATGGCGCTCATCAACAAAACAACACCACAGAATAAGTGCTGGCGAGGATGTGGAGAAAAGGGAACCCTCCTGCACTGCTGGTGGGAATGCAGACTGGTGCAGCCACTGTAGAAAACAGTATGGAGATTCCTCAAAAAAATGAAAATCAGGCCCTGGCTGGTTGGCTCAGTGGTAGAGCATCGGCCTGGTGTGCAGAAGTCCCGGGTTCGATTCCCCGCCAGGGCACACAGGAGAGGCACCCATCTGCTTCTCCACCCCTTCCCCTCTCCTTCCTCTCTGTCTCTCTCTTCCCCTCCCGCAGCGAGGCTCCATTGGAGCAAAGATGGCCCGGGCACTGGGGATGGCTCCTTGGCCTCTGCCCCAGGCGCTAGAGTGGCTCTGGCCGCAGCGGGCCTACACCCCGGAGGGACAGAGCATCGCCCCCTGGTGGGCAGAACGTTGCCCCCTGGTGCGTGTGCCGGGTGGATCCTGGTCGGGCGCATGCGGGAGTCTGTCTGACTGTCTCTCCCCGTTTCCAGCTTCAGAAAAATACAAAAAAAAAAAAAAAAAATGAAAATCGAACTGCCTTTTGACCCAGCTATCCCACTTTTAGGAATATACCCCAAGGACACCATAGAACGGCTCCAAAAGGAGAAGTGCACCCCCATGTTTGTGGCAGCATTGTTCACAATAGCAAAGATCTGGAAACAGCCAAGTGTCCATCAGAGGACGAGTGGATTAAAAAGCTTTGGTACATATATACTATGGAATACTACTAAGCCATAAGAAATGATGACATCGGATCATTTACAATAACATGGATGGACCTTGATAACATTATACGGAGTGAAATAAGTAAATCAGAAAAAAACTAAGAACTATATGAAACCATATATAGAAGGGACATAAAAATGAGACTCAGAGACATGAACAAGAATGTGATAACAACAGGGGTGGGGGTGGGGGGAGGGGGGATGTGGCGAAGAAGGAGAGAGGGGTTGGGGGAGGGGAGGGGCACAAAGAAAACCAGATAGAAGGTGACAGAAGAGAATTTAACTTTGGGGGAGGGGTCTCTCAACATATGTACCCTGATTTATCAATGTCACTGCATTAAATCTAATAAATAAATTAAAACAAAAACCTAAAATAAAATCAATGAAGTTGATTTGTCTGACCTAGAGAATGAGGGATCAAGTTGGAGAGAAAAGAGTTAAATACTAACTTATATTATGTAAGTATATTATGTCATAATTGGGAGTTCAGATTTTATTTCAGTTTCAGTGACAGAAAGTTGAAGAGGTCCAGGCTAAATCTAATTTGCATTTGCAAGTGATGAAACCAACTGTTGTGCTGAGAATTTAAGAGTTAAGAATGTAATACCAATTGGTGTTGCAGTATCCTTGGAAAGAGTTGTAATGGCTTCATGAATAAAAAATATACATATAGAAAAAACGCATCCAAATATATTTTGTCACTAAAGCACAAAATAAAGTTTTTAAAAAATGTAAAAGAATTAGAAGCCAGAGTGATTCATAATTTTTGAATGGAACAACAAGGGAGGTGTTGATGAGCTTTATGGAAATAGACAAACTTTAGGAGTAATTGATTTGGTGGAGTGGAAGGTAACAATTATTTTGAGTATAAGTTTTTATTCCCTTTGAACATTATATATCTTATTTAATACTTGTTTATTTATAATGTTATATTTCACCCTATGAATACACTAATTAAAATGAACATCCCTTTATTGTAGAATATTTTTCTAGAATATATATGCATATGAACAAAATTTTGATTTTTTTCTAAGGATAAATTTTTTGAAATAAAATCTTTTATTCTATGTAATGTTTCAAATGTTTTAATACTGTTGACTGTTGCCCTTCCAAAAAGCAATAGTGAAAACTGTTGATTAAACAAACTAAGTGTATTAGACTTACTACTAAGGGGGACCATCAGCTTGACATATTGTCAGTAGTGTGTCAGGAGGAAAAAGCGAGAAGGGTATATTTACAAAGTTTGAGTGCCTGAGTTGTATGTTATTAAGGTGAGACTTGTTATGTGTGGAACTGGTTGAGATTAGACAGATTTTATAATAATTTGGTTTTAGATTGATGTATAAAGTGAGGTAAGGGTCATGAAGTATGTCTTAAACTAGTTATTAGTCTTGATAAGAAAGTGGGCTTACTTTCAAATCTTCTATAAGCTTGTCCTTAGCATTTTAAGATTAAGACAGGGAAATGGCTCAGTATTGGTCAATATATATAGGAACAGAAAATTATATTTAATTTAGTCTGTAATATATTGTTAAATTACGTATAATGAAGTTTGCACCAACTAATATTTTTCTATATTTACTCTTTGGAATTTTATTGTTCTCACTGATTATATTCATAGTTGGATTTAGAGTATGGTCATCTGAAAGACTTTTATATTGCTAATCATATTTAATATGCTGCATTGCCACATCTGATTTGTGATACATGTCTTATTAATATAAATCTGTACTCTAATCAAGTAAAACATAAACACAATTGATCATTAATTAGTCAAATAGAATTATCAAAAGTATTGCATATATCATTAATCTTCTTAGAAGAAATGTGGTAAGAGAAAGGTGTTGAAAATTAACCGCCTTAAACCTCAAGGCAGATATACAAATTTCTCATGTTACAATCACTATTGCAATATTTCTACTATAATATTTCAATTGCCAGTAGATTTTAGGGAGCAAAGATGGCTTTTTTAGAGTATTTTCAAAGTGAGCTCAGTATTGAATCCTTCATTTAAGGAGCTACACAGTGTTAGATAGATGATGATGATGATGGAATCTCTTCCTGGAGGAGGACCTGGGCTGCATCTCTTATCATTCTCATACATAGTGACTATCAGGAATAGTTGTAGATTAGCAGGTTTGGGCTGCTTAATCTAGGCAGTGCTTGTATGAAAGGTATGAAAAGAAAGGCACAGAAAGCTCTTAATCCTTGTGAAATATAACCTAAAGCAGAGAAATTCCATTTTTGTATAAAAACTTCTGCAGGAAAAATGTTTTCTAAAGCAGCAAGCATTTCAGATTATGTAAGACAATATAATTATTTTTCTATTGACAAGCTTGACCTTTCTCAGTAAAGAAAAAAATACCTCACTTCCTTAAAACTGAAAAGAGTCACAAAAGAGAAAATGTGTGCAATGTGAATTCTTAAAAGTTGCAGATCAATAAACATACATAATCTTGCCTGACCTGTGGTGGTGCAGTGGATAAAGCATCAACCTGGAAATGCTGAGGTCACCGGTTCGAAACCCTGGGCTTGCCTGGTCAAGGCACATATGGGAGTTGATGCTTCCAGCTCCTCCCCCCTTCTCTCTCTGTCTCTCCCTCTCCTCTCTAAAAAAATGAATAAATAAAAAAATTAAAAAATAAATAAATAAATAAATAAACATACATAATCTTTTTGATGCAAAAAGGTAAGAGATAAAGGATACTGAGTTAGTCAATATAATGATTACATTTTTGTGTTTAATTAACTTTTTATTTCAAATTGACAGTATTTACCTAATATTTTATTTAATTTTTTCACAAATAAAATTTTCATACACATATTTTTCCTATCAAGAAGTATATAATGAACTTAGATTCTTTGGCAAAAATAAATAAACCACAAGAAATAAATACAAATTTTAAATTATACCATAGAAAATAGTTTATAATGTTTTATATGTATATCATTTAATATTTAGGATTTTAGATTATACAGTAAATATGGCTTTGCAATTTTTTTTAATTTTATTTATTTATTTATTTTTTACAAAGACAGAGAGTGAGTCAGAGAGAGGGATAGACATGGACAGTCAGACAGGAACGGAGAGAGATGAGAAGCATCAATCATTAGTTTTTCATTGTGCGTTGCAAGACCTTAGTTGTTCATTGATTGCTTTCTCATATGTGCCTTGACCGTGGGCTTTCAGCAGACCGAGTTACCCCTTGCTGGAGCCAGCGACCTTGGGTTCAAGCTGGTGGGCTTTTTTTGCTCAAACCAGATGAGCCCGTGCTCAAGCTGGCCACCTCGGGGTCTCGAACCTTGGTCCTCTGCATCCCAGTCCGACGCTCTATCCACTGTGTCACTGCCTGGTCAGGTGGCTTTGCAATTTTTCAACAATTTAAAATGACATTTTTATGTATGAGGAAAACCAGAAATGAGTTAAATTTTTGATAGAACTGGATGATAGGATTAAATTACAGAACTATAAGAAAAAAGAGTATATCAAAGACTATATATTGAAATGCACCAATCCTGTAGATAAGAAATGGAAATCGGGAGAGAAGAGATGATTGCTTGAATTTGTACTATTAGTTCTAGTCATTACTCCTCTATTTCTACTTGAATACAAGACCATTTCATACTTGACCATTTTTATTCCTCTAATAAACAGAATTATATAGGTAAATAAAAATAACTAATTAATAAATATATAATAATACTCACTATTTGTGTACTCACAATTGTAAATCTACTTTGCCAACAGCTGTATATTCCTAAGTATAATTTTTTGTTGTTGTTGTGTTAGTAATACCTCAATAAATCTACCTCAAAAAAATATTTGGTTTCTAAAAAGAAATAGTGGCAATTGTTTTGGCATACAATTATATAAGATTAGAACTTTTTCAAATATTTCAAGTTGTGCTTGGGCCATGTTGGTCAAATAAGTTTGTAAAATATGATTTTTTGGCCTGACCTGTGTTGGCACAGTGGATAAAGTGTCGACCCCGAAATGCTGAAGTCGCCAGTTCGAAACCCTGGGCTTGCGTGGTCAAGGCACATATGGGAGTTGATTCTTCCTGCTCCTACCCCCTTCTCTCTCTCTTTGAGAGAGCTCTCTTCTCTAAAATGAGTAAATAAATATATAATATAATTTTTATGTTTACTTCCTTACAGTTTATATTGGGGTCTGGGCAGTGCTAGGTATATGAGATCTGTGAAATTACAAAGTAACTTCCTGCTTGGGAAAGGCCATTGTTTTATTAATGTTTTCTGGGGGAGAGGTTTTTGTGCCAGAAAGATTTGAAAGGAAAGAGCATAAGAGGTAGAGAGATTCTGAACCCACCACTGAGAAGTATGTTAGAATTTGTTTTTTCCTCTCTGATCTCTTGCCCACCATGGGAAAACAAGTTTCTGCTTTTCCCGTGGCTTTCTTGTGGCTTGCCTGTCTTGGTGAGACACCAATAAACAGAATGGTCCACCATCCTCCGACTCGGCTGTTTCTTTACCATCTTCCCGAAATCACTGAGAACCTACATGTGGATGGCCACAATGGTGGTGGCTCTTGGCCTGACAGGCAATCTTCCAAAAAATTTCAGGGTAAAAGATTTTTCATTTCTGGATTCAGTTAACCCACTAATTTTGGGGTAACCACAAATGATAGATAGTTTTATGATTACTTGAAGATATCATTTTCTTGCTTATAAAATGCAATAGATCTTGATTTTTTGATGTAAAATGAATGGTTGACTAGTTGAATATAAGAAATGACACTTTCAAAAATGACATTTTTTCTCTCTTAACACATGAATATTTAAAATAACATGAGAATTACCCATTAATTTTATCTGGTAAGTTATTTGGGCTTTTGGCTTTACTGGGGATTAATTAAGAGGCAACACAATATCTATAGAAAGTATTAAAGTATGATTTAAAAAAGTGAGTTCAGACTTTTAAGCCAGAGAGAGACTCCTTGGTTTAATGTTAGCTAGGTAAACATTTCAGAATATCAGTTTATGTCTGTAATAGAGCAAAATGATTTTGCCTGACTTATGCAGATAGTTTGGAGTCCTGAATATATATACCACATAAAAAATTTTCTCATTGCCATTATTAAAATAAAAATTATATAGTGCTTGAATAACAGACTATTACTAAAGAAATGAATGATAATAAAAACATAGGGTTTCTCCAATACTAGTAAATTAATTCATATAATCAATATAAAATAAAAAAAATGTCTATTATTTCAACAGACAAAAAAATTTCTTCTGAAAGAAAAATAACATACATTTTGCAGGTAAATTTAAAATCCATAAGAATTGCAAATACTATACCTATTTTAAACAACCAAAATTATTTAAACCAACAACTAAACTATAAAACACTGGGAAATTTTTATCAGATGATTAATTCTAAAACAGCTATAAATATCTAGAAAATATTATTACAAATTAATCCATATTAAAACAACAATAAAATGTTAAATATCTAAGAAAATATGAGCACAAACATAAAATTGTAGAAAAAAATATTATATTTTACTAAGGGAAATAAAATTTTGCATAAATGAGAAGACCATGGTATTAAAGACATTATTTTTTCCAAATTACATTCAACCCAAAAGCAAAATAATGTTCTGAATCATCATGAGGTAGTCCATGTCCTCAATCTCTTCTCATGGAAATGACCACATATTCATCTCCTCTAATAGGGCAACCAACAGGTAATAAAAAAGCCATTTGAAAGAAGGAGAAATTACTTTAAAAACACTATATTGTAGTGGGGTAAAGAGTATCTTTTCAAAAACTAAGACAACACAAGAAGGTCAATAATGACAGTGAAAAGCGAAACTGCTTTATTATTAGGTCATTCGAGTTATGCAGCAAATTACTACTGCTGAGGAATTCATGGTTAGTCAATTTCAAATGTGAGCTCCTGACATAATCCAATAAAATTACATGAATTTTGGGAGATCACTGTCTTTCCTAATGTTATATAAATCCTTATAAAATTCACTCTAATTGACAAGTCAGTCTTTATTTTTTACAAAGAAAACATCCTAGTATATCAGCATACTTGCAGAAACTAGGTATTAAATACAAGGGAAAGCTTGTTTTATTAAACACTACATCAACAGTATTGATCTCTGTGTGTGAGATAAATAAATAGACTGAGACAGAGACAGAGAGAGAAAGCAAGCAATTTATCCATCTAACTGCTGAAATATTGTTCAGCAATAACGTAACATCCTCACCTAGAAAACATTGCTAAGGGTTATTATAAAATGAAAATAGAGGATTGCCAGTATAGTTGTGAACAAGACCATGATTCTGGATAATATTACTCAAATATTTTAGAAATTAGTTTATAATTTAAAGTCTGTTAGAATAAAAATTCTATTATTTGTAATATGCAGAAAGTTCATTCCTTTAATGTGAATTTTTCTCCTTCTTTACCTTTTGATTCAAATTAGCCCCATCCAGGCCCTGACTCACCTGCCTTTTTTTCCTTTGCACAACCACTCCCTTAATCATTAAGCCCTCTGGGTAATGGGGTTCTGGTTGGCATTAAAGATTTTAGGAACAAACATCCGGATCTGTTGACTGTAGAAACAGAATTTTAGTCAAACTAAACATAATATTTAGGCCTCAGTTGTATTTCAGCTCCAGGCCCAAAAAAGCTGGCAAAACTGGAGGTAGCTACACCATGGCTGACATCAGGAACAGATACACTGATCATCTACCCCTGCCCCTGGTACCAACCAAACAGTAGAAACCAAGACCCTGACCAGGTCCCTAATTCCCTTAGTCACCAGGATTAATGATTTCCCCACTATATAAACACATCTCCTGGAAAGTCTTTGAGCATTAGCTCTTGTCTCAGGGTATGGGCCATTTCCTGAAATTAAACCGTTATTTGTTTTTGCTGCAAGCTCCTATTTATGTCTTATCAGCATTTGATGGGTACAGGCAAACAAAGCCCTTTTGTTTGGTAACATATTTCATGATAAATTATATTGATATGTTTCAACAAATAATAAAATAGCTTTAATCCTTAAGATTCCTGGAGGAAGTTTTTCTGTAACAAAATAAGAAAATCACCCTAATTTTTCTCACAATTGTCATTTTTCATTTGAGGGGATTACTTTTTTTTTATATAATTTCAAACTTAAAAATTCATAATTAAAATACAAGGAAATCCCACATAACTTTTACACAGATTCTCCAGGTGTGGTTCATTGTTTTGTTTACATTTTGCCCCATTTTTCTCATTTTTCTTTGTTTCATATATAAATAAATAAAAATATATATTTGAATATACAGATGTATATATGTGTATGACACCTATTTTTTTCTTTTTGAAAATAATTTGAACACATTGTGCCACATTATTTCCAAATAGTTTGATATTTATATCCTGAGAATAAGAAAAAAAAGTATTAAATAACCACAGTATACTTACCAAAAATAAGAAAATGAAACATAAATAAAACAGTATTATCTAGAATTTTATATTTGTATTTCTTGAGTTATAGCAATAATATCTTCAATAACTATTTTTTGCTACCTAGGATCAACAATGCCTTAAATTGTCATGTTTTTCTAGTCTACTTCAATTTCAAGAAGTACCTAAAAATACATTTTGTTTCTTTACCTTGAATGTTTCTATAGTTTAATTCTATTAAAAATTTTGTAATATCTATGTGTAAATGCAGGTTTGATTTCAAAATCCCAGCAAAGTTCAAAATTTGAATTATATATATATAATATAATCAAATATATATTGCATATAATCAAATATATGCAAATATAAAAATTTTATATATTTTGATAATCAAATTATCAATATTTTAATAATTTATGTAAAATATAACAATAGTAAAATGAGTTTTGTTGGTAAAAGGAGTAAGAGTATTTCTAGAAAATAGTTTTAGAATATGTAAGAAAACAAAGGATATTTATTTATGTGTATGAATTCTCTATTAATATACATTTTTCCTTTAGGAAAAAGTATATACATTATTTTTTTAATTTTAAGAAATTAAATAGTATTGTATATTTAAATTGAAGATTAATTGCCTTACATGTATTATTTTTAGACTAATAGCTCTTTCATTTTTTTCCCATTGGAAATAGTCTACCAGAATGGGATGCCTATAAATATATTCATATTTTATAAGCTTTAAAACTGTAGAAATTTCAAGCAGTCAGTTCATATATTTGAAGCCGAATACATGGGGGACTTTAATTAAATATGTTATTACCACACTAAATAGAAAATGGTGCAGCCATAGTTTAACTTATTCCAGTGCAGAAATTTTTTGTCTTTTGTTTATATAAATATTTTTATCTCCAAAGCCTGGCACAGAGCCCTGCATATGGAGTGTTAAATTCTTTGTTTAATTTATATATAGAATTGGTAATCTGGTTGAAAAACTATTATTGAAGACAAAAAATATAATTCAAGTAAGTAAACAACAGATATATATAGTATTCAGGAAACAAAGAACATGTTATGTCATTATATTATAAACTGCAAAGTAATTGCCATCAGTGACAATTATTTATTGTACCTCAGCTTTTTCATTTTAGAAACACAGCATTACTGTGCAGGTACTTAAAGATTAAACAATATAGAGGAACTCTACTGAGGGGGAAGAAGAAATTTAAATTAACGTGATTTTTTCCTCTTTGTATTCCTCAGGTAAGTGGGCCCTGCCCACCCTGCCAGCCTCCCTGTAGCATGTAAAGAACTGAAATAAATCAAGAGTCTTTTCTTTTTCTTAAAAAAATGTTGTCTGATCTCAAAAGAGAAGCATTCTACAGGAATTTTCTTAGCTTGTTTGCAGCTGGTGAAGGCTCTTGGGATTAGAAAACAAGAGAGGAGCAGAATGCTTCCTTTCTATTTTAATGTGTGGAATAGCTGTTATCTAAGATTTTTGGTTTAATGTTTCTGGGTCCTACAAAACTTTAAATATTCCTCAAGCCATGGGAAGTTTGAAGTATAGATACCTGATTTTACAAATTTTCATGGTATAGAGTGGTAGCTTTTGAGATATGTAGAAAACTAAGACCGATTAAATTAACATATAAAATTGGCAGTACCTAAAATCTACGTTGGTGCTTTCTGTTTCTTTGTTTTAGTCCATTAGAGGGTGTGGTTACATTAATAGGGAGATTAAACATATTTGGAGAAAAGTTACTATTTTAGTCAAAGTGTTCTTATTTGAGATATACATAAAATTTGGTCATTCATGGCTTCACCTGGCATCCTATCATCAGTCTTGCTTAGTCTCTCCCCCTCATTTCCTTACCTTAACCCCCAGAGTTAGCCGAACTTTAAGATTTAAGGCATAGTCCTTCAGAATACCAGGTCTGTCCATATCTTTTGGCCCCCAACTGCAAGGTATTAGAGTCAAACTACCAAGTTAGAAGAAAAAGTCCACACAAAATGACCCTCCTTTCTGATACCTAGTGCAAGATTTGTGGCTTCCCCAAACCAACCTCAGATTTGATAATTGCTAAAAAAGACTCACAGGACATAATAAAAGCTACTATATTCTTGGATAAGGCTTGTTACAAGGAAAAGATACAAATTAGAACCAGCCAATGGAAGAGATCCAGAGTGCCCAAGGGTTGCAAATGTGAGTCTTTATTGTTCTCAGGATGTATAACCCAGTTAGCATTTATATGTATGTGACAATATGCATGAGATATTGCCTACTGAGGAAATTCACCGAAGCTTCAATGTTTAGAGTTTTATTAAGACTTTATTATGTAGGCATGATTAATTTGTTTCCCACATGATTAAATTCAGACTCAATGTCAACTGAAACTTCTGACCAAAAGCCCTACCCTGAATTACATGATTAGAATTTCTAGCATGGCTAGTCCAGACCTTAAGACTATCAGGTGTTGACAGTTTAGAATCTGTGTCATCTCCTTAAACTGTTAGTATGGTTATAAGGGCCCGCAATGAACAGAAAAGGTATTCCTATCACTCAGAAATTTTAAAGTTTGGAGGTTATGACCTAGGAACTCTGGAAAAGTTTGGACTTATTTTTAGGCAAGGCCACAGTTCTTATTTTACTCTCTTTCTTTCTCTCTCTCTCTCTCTTTCTCTTTTTATCCACATAAGTCCATGAGGAACACTAATCTCTGTTTATTCTACACTAGTGGAGAGAGAGGCCTAGCAATCTGTCTTTAACAAGCCCTGCAGGTTATTCTCAGTCGTGCTCAAATTTGCACTGCATTATTCTAATCTTCAAATCCTTAGTAGTTGTTAAATAAGGAAGAAAAAGAAGGAGAATTTAGGAGACTTTCCTGAGGAGTAATATCACTGAAAAACTAAGTAGTACTTGAATTGGCAGGGGCCTATTTATTTACTACTTGAATTAAGTTCTCCACTCTTGTGTCAAAGGAAATACACATGACACATTTCCTTTATCTTCCATTTTTTGTTTTCAATTGGCTTTATTTTTAAAGCAATTATTTAAAATTTATATTATTAATAACCATCAGGGAACTGTATAGAAATATCTTTTTTTTTTTTTTTTTTTTTTTTTAATTTTATTTTTTTAATGGGGTGACATCAATAAATCAGGATACATATATTTAAAGATAACAAGTCCAGGTTATCTTGTCGTTCAATTATGTTGCATACCCACCACCCAAAGTCAGATTGTCCTCTGTCACCTTCTATCTTGTTTTTTTGTGCCCCTCCCCACCCCCTATCCCTCTCCCATTCCCCCCTCCCCCCCGTAACCACCACACTCTTATAAATGTCTCTTAGTTTCACTATTATGTCCCACCTACGTATGGAATAATACAGTTCCTGTTTATTTCTGATTGACTTATTTCGCTTTGTATCATGTTATCAAGATCCCACCATTTTGCTGTAAATGTTCCGATGTCATCATTTCTTATGGCTGAGTAGTATTCCATAGTGTATATGTGCCACATCTTCTTTATCCAGTCATCTATTGATGGGCTTTTTGGTTGTTTCCATGTCCTGGCCACTGTGAACAATGCTGCAATAAACATGGGGCTGCATGTGTCTTTACGTATCAATGTTTCTGAGTTTTTGGGATATATACCCAGTAGAGGGATTGCTGGGTCATAAGGTAGTTCTATTTTCAGTTTTTTGAGGAACCACCATACTTTCTTCCATAATGGTTGTACTACTTTACATTCCCACCAACAGTGTATGAGGGTTCCTTTTTCTCCATAGCCTCTCCAACATTTGCTGTTACCTGACTTGCTAATAACAGCTAATCGAACAGGTGTGAGGTGGTATCTCATTGCCGTTTTGATTTGCATTTCTCTAATAGCTAAAGAAGATGAGCATCTTTTCATATATCTGTTGGCCATTTGTATTTCTTCCTGGGAGAAGTGTCTATTCATATCCTCTTCCCATTTTTTTATTGGATTGTTTGTTTGTTTGTTATTGAGTTTTATGAGTTGTTTGTATATTTTGGATATTAGGCCCTTATCTGAGCTGTCGTTTGAAAAAATCATTTCCCATTTAGTTGGCTTTCTGTTTATTTTGTTATCAGTTTCTCTTGCTGAGCAAAAACTTCTTAGTCTGATGTAGTCCCATTCATTAATTTTTGCCTTCACTTCTCTTGCCATTGGAGTCAAATTCATAAAATGCTTTTTAAAACCCAGGTCCCTGAGTTGAGTACCTATGTCTTCTTCTATGTACTTAATTGTTTCAGGTCTTATGTTTAGATCTTTGATCCATTTTGAGTTAATTTTTGTACAGGGGGAGAGACTGTAGTCCAGTTTCATTCTTTTGCATGTGGCTTTCCAGTTTTCCCAGCACCATTTATTGAAGAGGCTTTCTTTTCTCCATTGTGTGTTGTTGGCCCCTTTATCAAAAATTATTTGACTATATATATGTGGTTTTATTTCTGGACTTTCTATTCTGTTCCATTGGTCTGAGTGTCTATTTTTCTGCCAATACCATGCTGTTTTGATTGTCATGGCCCTATAATAGAGTTTGAAGTCAGGTATTGAAATGCCCCCAGCTTCATTCTTTTTCTTTAGGATTGCTTTGGCTATTCGGGGTTTTTTATAGTTCCATATAAATCTGATGATTTTTTGCTCTATTTCTTTAAAAAATGTCATTGGAAGTTTGATGGGAATTGCATTAAATTTGTATATTGCTTTGGGTAATATAGCCATCTTGATTATATTTATTCTTCCTAGCCAAGAACAAGGTATATTCTTCCATCTCATTATATCTTTTTCGATTTCCCTTAACAATGGTTTATAGTTTTCATTATATAAGTCCTTTACATTCTTTGTTATGTTTATTCCTAAGTATTTTATTTTTTTTGTTGCAATCGTGAAGGGGATTATTCTTTTGAGTTCCTTCTCAGTTGTTTCATTGTTGGCATATAGAAAGGCTATTGACTTCTGTATGTTAATTTTGTATCCTGCGACCTTACTGTATTGGCTTATTGTTTCTAGTAGTCTTTTTGTGGATTCTTTGGGGTTTTCGATGTATAGTATCATATCATCTGCAAAAAGTGATACCTTTACTTCTTCTTTTCCGATATGGATGCCTTTTATTTCTTTGTCTTGTCTGATTGCTCTGGCTAGAACCTCTAGTACCACATTAAATAAGAGTGGAGAGAGTGGACAACCCTGTCTTGTTCCTGATTTAAGGGGGAAAGCCTTCAGTTTTGTGCCATTTAATATGATGTTAGCTGATGGTTTATCATATATGGCCTTTATCATGTTGAGATATTTTCCTTCTATACCCATTTTGTTGAGAGTCTTAAACATAAAATTGTGTTGTATTTTATCGAAAGCCTTTTCTGAGTCTATTGATAAGATCATGTGGTTTTTGTTCTTTGTTTTGTTGATATGGTGTATTACATTAACCGTTTTACGTATGTTGAACCATCCTTGAGATTCTGGGATGAATCCCACTTGATCATGATGTATTATTTTTTTAATATGTTGTTGTATTCGATTTGGTAGTATTTTGTTTAGTATTTTAGCATCTGTATTCATTAGAGATATTGGTCTGTAGTTTTCTTTTTTTGTGCCATCCTTGCCTGGTTTTGGTATGAGGGTTATGTTGGCTTCGTAAAATGTGTTTGGAAGTATTGCTTCTTCTTCAATTTTTTGGAAGACTTTGAGTAGAATAGGAACCAAGTCTTCTTTGAATGTTTGATAAAATTCGCTGGTATAGCCGTCAGGGCCTGGACTTTTATTTTTGGGGAGGTTTTTAATGGTTTTTTCTATTTCTTCTCTACTGATAGGTCTGTTTAGGCTTTCTGCTTCTTCTTGACTCAGTCTAGGAAGGTTGTATTTTTCTAGGAATTTATCCATTTCTTCTAGGTTGTTGAATTTAGTAGCATAAAGTTTTTCATAGTATTCTACAATAATTCTTTGTATATCTACGGTGTCCGTGGTGATTTCTCCTCTTTCATTTTGGATTTTGTTTATATGAGTTCTTTCTCTTTTTTCCTTGGTAAGTCTTGCCAAGGGTTTGTCAATTTTGTTGATCTTTTCAAAGAACCAGCTCCTTGTTCTATTAATTTTTTCTATAGTTTTTCTGTTCTCTAATTCATTTATTTCTGCTCTGATTTTTATTATCTCCTTTCTTCGGCTGGTTTTGGGTTGTCTTTGTTCTTCTTTTTCTAGTTCC
This sequence comes from Saccopteryx leptura, assembly GCF_036850995.1. Classification (NCBI taxonomy): domain Eukaryota; kingdom Metazoa; phylum Chordata; class Mammalia; order Chiroptera; family Emballonuridae; genus Saccopteryx; species Saccopteryx leptura. The sequence goes on along the minus strand of NC_089505.1, from coordinate 231,629,347 downwards.
TTAAGGTGTGAAGTTAAGTGGTTCACTTGGGCTCTCTCTTGTTTGTTCATATATGCCTGAAGTGATATGAACTTCCCTCTTATCACTGCTTTTGCTGCATCCCATAGATTCTGATATGTCGTATTGTCATTTTCATTAGTCTGTATATATCTTTTGATCTCTGCACTTATTTCTTCTTTGACCCATTCATTTTTTAAAAGTATGTTGTTTAGTTTCCACATTTTTGTGGGATTTTTTTCCTCTTTTTTGCAGTTGAATTCTAGTTTCAAGGCTTTATGATCAGAAAATATGCTTGGTACAACTTCAATTTTTCTGAATTTGCTGATGTTGTTTTTGTGGCCCAACATATGGTCAATTCTTGAGAATGATCCATGTACACTGGAGAAAAATGTATACTCAGTCACTTTGGGATGAAATGTCCTGTAGATGTCTATCATATCCAGGTGCTCTAGTGTTTTGTTTAAGGCCACTATGTCTTTGTTGATTCTCTGTTTGGATGACCGATCTAGAGCCGTCAGCGGTGTATTGAGTTCTCCAAGTATGATTGTATTTTTGTCAGTTTTTGTTTTAAGATCAATAAGTAGCTGTCTTATATATTTTGGTGCTCCTTGGTTTGGTGCATATATATTAAGAATTGTTATGTCTTCTTGATTCAGTGTCCCCTTAGCCATTATGAAATGGCCATTTTTGTCTCTGAGTACTTTTCCTGTCTTGTAGTCAGCATTATCCGATATGAGTATTGCTACACCTGCTTTTTTTTGGATGTTATTTGCTTGTAGTATTGTTTTCCAGCCTTTCACTTTGAATTTGTTTTTATCCTTGTTACTTAGATGAGTTTCCTGTAGGCAGCATACAGTTGGATTTTCTTTTTTAATCCATTCTGCTACTCTGTGCCTTTTTATTGGTGAGTTTAATCCGTTTACATTTAGTGTAATTATTGATACTTGTGAGTTCCCTATTGCCATTTTATATCTTGCTTTCTGTTAGTTTTGTGTCTTGTTTGATCCTTCTCTTTTGTTTTTCTATCTTTTGTTTTTATTTGGTTGTATTCCATACATCTTTCCACAGTTGCTATCTTTTTTATCTCATGTGCTTCTGTGGTGGTTTTTTCAATGGTGGTTACCTTTGAATAATGAAAAGGGTCCCTACCCTGTTCATTGTAGCGAACTATTTTGTGAGTACTTTTGCACTCCATCGTCCTTTGCTACTGTTAATCTCCATCTTCTCCCCCTCTTTCTTTTTGTTGTTGTCACAGTTTAAATTTGGTTTTATTGTGTTCTTCTTGGAGCTTTTACTTGTGGCTCTGTTTTTTTTTGTTCTTTGTATCTGATTGGAGAACCCCCTTTAGTAATTCCTGGAGTGGGGGTTTTCTGATGATAAATTCCCTCATCTTTTCTGTATCTGTGAATGTTTTTATTTCTCCTTCATATTTGAAGGATAGCTTTGATGGGTATAGTATTCGTGGCTGAAAGTTCCTCTCTTTCAGGACTTTAAATATTGGGGTCCACTCTCCTCTAGCTTGTAGAGTTTCTGCTGAGAAATCTGATGATAATCTAATGGGCCTTCCTTTATATGTTGTATTCTTCTTTTCCCTGGCTGCCTTGAGAATTTTTTCTTTGCTGTTGGTTTGTGTCAATTTCATTATGATATGCCTTGGAGTAGGTTTGTTAGGGTTAAGAAAACTTGGAGTTCTGTTTGCTTCTTGAACTTGAGGCTTTAGTTCTTTCCACAGGCTTGGGAAGTTCTCATCTATTATTTGTTTGAGTATGTTCTCCATTCCATTTTCTCTCTCTTCTCCCTCTGATATACCTATTATTCTTATGTTATTCTTTTTGATGGAGTCAGATAATTCTTGTAGGGCTATCTCATTTTTTTTAATTTTTGAGTCTCTTTCTTCTTCTCTCTGTTGTGCCTCAAGTTGCTTGTCTTCTATTTCACTAATCCTCTCTTCTATCTGACCTGTTCTATTAGCTAAGGTTGTTACTTCGTTTTTCAGCTCGTGAATTGAGTTTTTCATCTCTGTTTGATTTGTTTTTATAGTTTCAATTTCCTTGGACATATATTCCTTGTGTTCATTGAGTTGTTTTCTGAGCTCCCTAAATTGCCTTTCTGTGTTTTCTTGTATATCTCGGAGGATTTTTAGGATTTCTATCTTGAATTCTCTGTCATTTAGATCCAAGGTTTCCAATATATTAAATTTTTTCTCCATAGATTTTTCCTCATCTAGCTGTGTTACCTCTCTTTCTTTTGTATCCATGATATTCGATTTTCTCTTCCTTAATGGCATCTGAGGGTGGTTTTGTTGATAGTATTAATGAGATTTAATAAAGAATAAAAAGTTTAAAAAAATAATAAAAAAAAAATCGAAAAGAGTTGTTTTTTTAAAAAAAAATTAATAATGAAATAAAGAAAAATAAAATAAAATAAAAATTAAAAAAAAAAAAAAAAGGAAATTATTCCCCCCCTCCTTTTTTCCTCTCCTCTCCTCTCCCCTCTTTCTTGATAAAATCTTGTGGTGGACTGTGAATTATAACAAACAATGCCTGTGATGGAGGGCCTGAATTGGGGAAAAGTAATAAAGGGGCAAAAAAAAAAAGAAAGAAAAAAGAAAAAAAAGAGCGTATGGACCCACAAAAAGTGAATAAGGAAAAAATTTGGGTCAAGAATAAAATGATTTGCTTTTAGGTGTTGGTTGTCTAAGAGTTATGATGAGAGGATTAAGAGGAAAACGGAAAAATGGAGGGACAAATTAAAAAATTACTATTGTATTTAGTGGAACAAGAACTAGATAATATGGAGAGCCAGGGATGGGAGCACTGCTAGTGAGTTAAAAAGGTGAAGTAAAAACCCCCCAAAATGCCACAAACATAAGTTTGAGTCCCAGATAAGATAATTTGTTTGTTATTGAGGTTTGAATGAGAGGAGATGTAAAGGAAAAAGGAAGAAACTAATATAGAGGGAGAAAAGAAAGAGAGAGAGAGAGAGAAAAAAAAGAGGGAACCACTAAAAGAAGAAAAAAGAAAGGAGAGAGAGAGAGAGAGTTAAGGGTTTTGGAGTGCAACCCTCATAGAGAGAAAGGAAGAGAAGAGAAAAGATAATGGGAGATGTAACACTTATGGGTAGTGTAGTTCAAGGAGAGGAGAGAGTAAGACCGGTAGGGAGTTAATCGGCCAAATTGGAGGAGGAAAAAAAAAGTATCAAGAATGAAGATAAGAGAAACAAACGAACAAATATAATAAAATGGGATAGGTTATAAAGTCTGCAGATTATTCTTGATTTTGAGAGGTTATCTTCTTGCTTTTTCTTTTCTCTCCCTCTTCCTGGTCGGTGACTCTGTACCCCGGGTTTTGCCCCTTTGCCACGCTCAGGTGGAGGTTTGCAGTTGATAAGTCTCTATGGCAATGTCATGTATTGTGCTTTAGTCTCGTTGGCAGTCGAGGCTATTAGCATTTATAGGCTCCGACAGTGAGAGAGTCCGTGTTCCTGGAGCCTTTCTCCTAGTCTTTCCTTCCTCAATTAGTAGCCTGATAATCCAGCTATGGGGTTGCTGCTGCCTCTGCCTGGATAGTAAGAGGCTCAAAGAGCTGGCAACTCCCCACTCTATTTCCACTCAGCACAGGGCTCTGGGTAAGGCTCAGTCAGTCAGAGCTGCTAGCATAATCAGGCGGGCTTTCCACCCACTCACAGACCTCTGGCTCTGCCACTCTGTCCGGTAACACAAGCGGGTGCCCACTTCCGGGGCGCTTGGAGAAAACTCTCACTCACTGGCTGCGCGCGCAGACCAGGATATCCGGCCAGCAGTCTCACGCTCTGAGTGAAACCCCCGACCGCAGGGAAAAGTTGCAGCGTTGGAATTGAGTCTCGCTCCGTCCCCGTGCGCGGCTTTTGCAAGGCGCTGGGGTGGCCCGAGATTCCGCTTTGGCCCACACAAAGGCCCCTGACTCTGCTCCTCTGTGCGATGACACGGGCGCGCACTGCCGAGGCACTCGGAGGAATCGCTCACTCCTTATCTGCGCGCCCAAACCAGGATATGAGGCCGGCCGCGTTTCCCTCTGAGTGAAACACCCTCGGCAAGGAAAATCTCCACCTTGTATTCACCCCCTTTGCCCGCCTTAGTTTCTATAGTCTCAGTTTCCAGTGAAAGCCACCCTGTTTAGGTTAGTGAGGAAGGCGGAGCATTTCTTACTCCCTATTTCCTTCGGGGTTTGGTTATATATTTTGCCAATTTTTCGCTCGATCATACCTTTGGGTGTATTGTGAAACATCTGGAGGCTCCAAGGATAGGTTTTTCTGTTTCTGGTTGAAGATCTTGTTGAGTTTTGGGGGAGATTTATCGGTATCGCTTCCTACCCCGCCATTACTCTGACGTCATCTCCGAAATATCTTTGATAAAATAAAAATTGTGCCTTCATTGTCAATGTTGGGTCAATGGGTATGTTTGTTTTCCTGATTAGGAGCAAAGACCATTGTCTTATGAGTGGAGAACTTATATCATATCCTAAAACATGGGATACATTTTTTTAATAGCTCAGCTATAAACCAATCAACATAGGGGTCCATTATATGAGGGCTGACAGTTTGTAGTGTAGAATTTAATTAAATTGGACACTGCTATGATTAAAGGTTTTGAGTTATTAATGCATCACTCTTACAAACATTTAACTTTTATCTCAATGGTGAAACCCTTATTAAAACAGGATATTACAACAGCTGAAGAATTTTCTGCAAAAATGGTTTGAATTTTTAAATATAATTTTGCACAATGCACTGCGGTGACTGTTTTTAAATAAGAATGAGAACTTTTGGAAACTCAAGAAAATGAGCTTAGTCTGAGATAAGAGAACAATTCCATTTAAGAAAGTCACATACCAGGTGGAGTAAAGTTATAACTTGACGGAGACTTGCTTTCAATGCTTACTGTTTGATATCTATCTAATGCTCACCCTAAACCACCCTGGTATCTTGGATGCTCAATACTAAGGCTGAAGTTTCAGGTTATCTCAGTTTTGTTTGTACTATTTTAACAAATAGTTTACATTTTCATTTGCATCAACCAAAGGCAGAAAGGAAGATGGATCATTAACCTATTGATTTCCAGTTTCCTCATAGAGCTAATATTAATTAAAACATCATCTCTATTTATTCATTGTGGGTTCCAGATGATTTTCCTAATTAGAAATATTTTTCCTGGCCAGCATTCCAATGAAGATTTGTTACCAAACTAAAGGGGCTTCTTCTCCTGTTCACATCAAAGCCCAATCAAACACCAACAAGAGTATACAGCCAAAGTAAAGATTTATTAAGAAAATGGAACAGGCCCTGGCTGGTTGGCTCAGTGGTAGAGCGTCGGCCTGGCGTGCAGAAGTCCCGGGTTCGATTCCCGGCCAGGGCACACAGGAGAAGCGCCCATTTGCTTCTCCACTCCTCCCCCTCTCCTTCCTCTCTGTCTCTCTCTTCTCCTCCCGCAGCCAAGGCTCCATTGGAGCAAAGATGGCCTGGGCACTGGGGATGGCTCCTTGACCTCTGCCCCAGGCACTAGAGTGGCTCTGGTCGCGACAGAGCAATGCCCTGGAGGGGCAGAGCATTGCCCCCTGGTGGGCAGAGCGTCGCCCCCTGGTGAGCGTGCCGGGTGGATCCCGGTCAGGCGCATGCGGGAGTCTGTCTGACTGTCTATCCCGGTTTCCAGCTTCAGAAAAATACAAAAAAAGAAAAAAGAAAAAAGAAAAAAGAAAATGGAACAATGCCCAGAGACACAGCTAAGGTCAAGCTCAATGACATGGCTCCCTGATAGCTCCTAGGAGAAGGATTATACAGAAGACTAAGGGAGTTAACATCCTGGTCTTTATTGATGGGTCAGCACTAGGAAAGGGGGTAGCCAATCATTGCATGTTGTTAGATTCAGGGAGTGCTGATATGCTGGGGCTGCCAAGAGTGTAACTATTGAAGGAACAGGGAGTGCTGATAGGGCCCCTGTGACGCTGAGAACAAAGAGTTCAGCAACATCCTGCATTTTATGAGTCAGAGACCCTTATCAGAAGTTTATGTTTGAAATTCTCCACTGAGCAATACCCCACCCTCTGTAACTGCGCACGACCTCCCTAGCCAATAGCTAACAGCCACATCAGCTTCTGTATAATGCGTGCTCAACCTAGATAGCCACCCTATGAAAAGGAGCCATTTTAGAAGCTCGGAGCTGCAGTGTTCCCCTGTGTGGGTTACCTGCAGTCCCTGCGCAGGTTTGCGGGGCTGCAGTGCTCCCTTGTGTGGGTTGCCTGCAGTCCCTGCGCAGGTCTGCAATAAAACTTACAAAATTCACTTTGTGTCTGCTGTGGCCTGTCTCCTGGGATGTAACACATGTGACCCTGGTGTCAGCTATCGCATCACTCTGTCTTGTTTCCTCAAGAGTGTGGTTGGTGAAGTCCCTCTGATTTTCTGTGTTTGGAGCTAAAACAAAACTGAGGTCTAGATGTTATCTCCAGTTTCACTGAAACTGCCTCTGTGGTCAACAAACCTGAGGCTTTGTTTCTGAGATTATTTGATGTCAACCAGAACCACATTTTCCAAGGGTTTAATGATTAAGGAAGAGGATGTAAAAGGGAGAGGGAGGATGGTGAGTCAAGGTGCTGGATGAGTTTGAGTCAAAAGGAAAGAAAGGAGAACAGGTCATATAAAAGAAACAAAGTTCCTGCTCAGTTACAGATTCAGTGATACTGTCTCTTCTCTGATACTTAGAAACTCAGAATCTTAGAGTGCAGAAAGAAACACAAAGGCCAACACTATTCAGAGAGAATTCTAAGAAATCCTTGTTCCAGATTCAGTCCACCACAGAGCAAACCTAAAGTTAAATTAAGTTGACAAATAGCCTGACCTGTGGTGGCGCAGTGGATAAAGCGTCGACCTGGAAATGCTGAGGTCGCCGGTTTGAAACCCTGGGCTTGCCTGGTCAAGGCACATATGGGAGTTGATGCTTCTAGCTCCTCCCTCTGTCTCTCTCTCCTTTCTGTCTCTCTCTCTGTCTCTTGCCCTCGCTCTCTCTCCTCTCTAAAAATGAATAAATAAATATAAAATAAATAAATAAAAACATTAAAAAAAAGAAAAAAAAGTTAAGTTGACAAATATTAGAATCTATGTTCCCCTTTGCAAGATTAAAATTACAAGATAGTATGTTACAAATTAGTTCTAATAAGAAATATAAGGACCTCTGTTTTCTTCAACATTGGTGAAACTTAATTTACCCTACTCCCTTCCCCTAACCCTTCCCAGAGAGCTCTCATTGAAAAATCCTGTCATAATGAAAAGAGAGTTAGTTTAGGCATTAACCCATTGTTGACCAGCAATTTTACACAGAAGTTATCTTATGTCACCAGCTATTTTTAAGTAATTGAGTATGAAAGTGAAACAATTTAAATAAACTTCAGTATATTTTATTTATACATAATAAATTTATTTTTTAAATTTTTTATTATTATTATTATTATTTTTTTGTATTTTTCTGAAGCTGGAAATGGGGAGAGACAGTCAGACAGACTCCCGCATGCGCCCGACCGGGATCCACCCAGCACGCCCACCAGGGGCGACGCTCTGCCCACCAGGGGGCGATGCTCTGCCCCTCCAGGGCGTCGCGACCAGAGCCACTCTAGCACCTGGGGCAGAGGCCAAGGAGCCATCCCCAGGGCCCAGGCTATCTTTGCTCCAATGGAGCCTTGGCTGCGGGAGGGGAAGAGAGAGACAGAGAGGAAGGAGGGGTGGGGGTGGAGAAGCAAATGGGCGCTTCTCCTATGTGCCCTGGCTGGGAATCGAACCCGGGTCCCCTGCAGGCCAGGCCGACGCTCTACCGCTGAGCCAACCGGCCAGGGCCTATACATAATAAATTTAAATAAAACATTGTACATATATGCTAAATATTATATTTTATACATATTATATTGTTGGTCAAATGGGTTTATAAATATGATATATATGTTTGCTCATTTGTGATTTGTATTGGGTGTGGGGGACGGGCTGTAGGCAGGCAGGGTCATTGTAGCCTAAGGTTTAGTTTTAAGACTAAGCTTTTCCCCACACCCTTGACTGATTGTATGATCTGGGTGGTGCACTCTTATGAGGAATCCAATTATGCCTCAGATAAGTGACTTTGTATCAGAGACTTCCTTGTTTGTATATTGGATTAAGGGTTTTTGGTTTTCTACACTATAAAGTGGGACAGACCAGGAGCTGGCTCACCCAGTTCCTGCTATCACGATTGCAGGGGCTTCCCTGATCCCTTGCCCTTCATGGGAAAAGCTGGTTTTCTGCTTTTCCCTTGTCTTCTTTTGTGGTTTGCATGTATTGGTGAGACACCAATAAATAGGATGGCCCACCATCCTCCGACTCCGCCATTTCTTTACCGTCTGCCCGAATCCAATGGGAACCTGCATGTGAATGGCCATGATGGTGGCTCCTGGCCTTACATATATATTTTAGTAATTTTTTTCAGTGTGGTATACTGTATAGCAATCACCCACATATAATAGTACGCAACATGTTTTGCAAATATATCTGGTTTTGTGATAAAAACCCAAATATCAGGAAAATTCACTTTTTTATATAATAAACTGAACACAATTGAACACAAGGAAAGATTTTCAATTTTCTTGATATGTATTTTCAGACTACGAGTGGTTAGAAGATAGTCTTAAGTTTAAACAGCTCGACACTCATTGTTTTTGTTTACCATACCGTCCATTTTTCGGTTTCATGCCTGGAGGAGTGGGAAGAAAAGGAGTCTGCATGAGAGTATAGAAGGGTGTGCTGTTTTTCCAACTTCGACCCTCAGGGCAAAGAGTCACCAATGCAACAATCCTATATTACCCTGAGTTTCAAAGATTGAAATAGCTAACGCAAGTGCGAACACAACTTAACTCATGAGGGGTCAACATTCACATACCCCGTCTCAATCCTGCTTCATTATTTGATGTGTGAGCTTAAAGAAATTAATTAAAGGCCTGAAGATTCAGTTTCTCATCTCTAAAATAAAGTTGATAATATAGTACAGGCTTATTTAAGGATTAAATGAATAGGTAGGTTCAGAAACTTGGTAAACTTTAAAGTAAAATTAAAAAGTTTGCTTTAACTTCTTAGTATTTTTTTCTGAAATTTGTTATGAACTTGTAACTTTCTCAGGCACTTTTTTCTCATGTCTTCCTCTATATTCCATTGGACTTCACTCATTCTACAGAAGTTGATGGGGAGGGGACAAATAGGAGGAATGCATAGAGTTTAATGAGCATATTAAGATAGGTTCACTTTGCTAAATATTTATCCCTTGGATTTGTTCAGGCAGAACTTATTAGAACATTGTACAGGAAACACCGTGCAAAGTTAATTAATGTCAGGTCTTTATTATTCAAAGATACTTTGACTTAACAAATGCATTAGTGCTCATAATGTAAATAAGCCATTAACTTTATCATACAATGAATACATATTGTCAAAAAATGCAAGAGAATGTGTTCAGATATAAAGAAAAGGGTGCACATTCATTTTCATGTAAGTTTCTACTAGGTAGTTATAATGACTGGCCTTCAATGGAGTTTCCCATAAACATGCTCATGATCTGGACCAGACGTTCAGTCAACATGCTAGTGGTAAAGAACAGAATCCCTATTTTAAAATAAAGTATTTTAGCAAAATATAGTTCATCTCTATGGATTGTTTATTATAAATATTCTTATAATTATAGGTTTTAAGACCATGCTTGTCTAGAGAATGGGAAGTAATTAAACAAACACTTTACATGCATGTAACTACCAGAGTATAAAAGTGGGAAATGCTCAAATTCAAGCAGCTTCTTGGATGATTTATGTTTTTTGCATAAATCATTCAGAATGTATCTGCTAATCCAGATCCAACATGTTTCTAATGCAAGAAAAAGAAATTTATTGGGAAATGTGATTGATTGTTGTCAGCTCCTTCAAAAGAAAATCCTACATTTGTGTTTGGTTCTTGTGTGAATTATCTAAATTATTAATCAAACACAGTATCAGGTAAGAATTACCATTATGTGAGTCTTTTAAAAATTTAACTCTGTGTCAGCAAAGACTAATATAAAATCTTTGTTATTTAACATCATTCATTACCACCCACCATCTGTGCTTCTGTGGACAACATTCATCAATGCTTCTAGGGTGCTCTTTCAATGCCCAACTCGGATCAGAACCTCAGGATTTAGATGCTTTATTGTACATTTACGTGCAATTGGTAAGCTCCATAAATATTCAGTGTCACTGTCTAGGCTGTGTTTTTAATTGACAAAAAATAATTAAGTAGTTATTATTAGAGAGTATTTTACACAAGATACAGTGTTTTTTTAATTTTTATTAATTTTAATTTATCCTGTCAACATGGATTCAATACCCCATTCAATATAACACCCTCACCCCTGTATTTCTCATTATATCCTCTTTGTCCCCCTGCCCCTAACACTTTCCCCCCTCCCCCCTGGGATTTGCTGTCCTGTTATCTGTATCTATGTGTTATGTATATATAATTTCACTAATCCCTTCACCTTCTCTGATCCCATCCGCTCCTCCCTCCTCCCTCTGACAGCTGTCCCTCTGCTTCCTGTGACCTCACCTCTGCCTCTATTCTGTTCCTCAGTTCACTTTGTTCATTAGATTCCACATATAAGTGAGATCATATGGTATTTGTCTTTCTCTGCCTGGCTTATTTCACTTAGCATAATAATCTCCAGGTCCCTCCATGCCACTGCAAAAGGTAAGATTTCCTTCTTTTTCATGACTGTGTAGTATTCCCGTGTGTAGTATTCCACTGCTTTTTAATCCAGTCATCCACTGATGGACACTAGGACTTTTTCCAGATCTTGGCTATTGTAAACAATGCTGCAATATACATGGGGGTGCATATCTTCTTTTGAATCAGTGTTTTGGTATTCTTAGGATATATTCCTAAATGTGGGATAGCTGGGTTAAAAGGCAGTTCCAGTTTTAATTTTTTGAGGAAACCCCATACTGTTTTTCACAGTGGCTGCACAAGTCTGCATTTCCACCAGCAGCTCAAGAAGGTTCCCTTTTCTCCACATCTTTGTCAGCACTAATTGTATGTTGATTTGTTAATGAACATCATTCTAACACGTGTGAGGTGATACCGCATTGTGGTTTCATTTTGTATTTCTCTGAATTTTAGTGATGTTAAATATTTTTTCATATACCTATTGGCCATCTGTATGTCCTCTTTGAAGAACTGTGTATTTAGTTCTTTGTTTCATTTTTATTTGGATTGTTTACCTTCCTGGTGTTGGTTTTAGAAGTTCTTTATAAATTTTGGTTATTAATTTCTTATCAGATGTATTGTCAAATATGTTCTCCCATTGTGTGGGGTTTCTATTTATTTTGTTCATAGTGTCTTTTCTGTGCAAAAGCTTTTTAGTTTGATATAGTCCCATTATTTTATTTTGTCCTTTATTTCACTTGCTGATGGAGATATATCAGCAAAAATATTGCTGTGAGAGATATCAGAGTGTTTACTATTTTTTGTTCCAACATGTTTAATTTAGCGACTTAATTTTAAGTCTTTTATCCATTTTAAGTTTATTTTTGTGAATGGGGTAAGCTGGTGGTCTAGTTTCATTTTTTTTTTTGCATGTGTCCAATTTTTCCAACACCATTTATTTATTTATTTATTTTTAAAAATTATTTTATTTTTTTTAAAGGGGTGACATCAATAAATCAGGATACATATATTCAAAGATAACATGTCCAGGTTATCTTGTCGTTCAATTATGTTGCATATTCATCACCCAAAGTCAGATTGTCCTCTGTCACCTTCTATCTAGTTTTCTTTGTGCCCTTCCCCCTCCCCCTCCCCCTTTTCCTCTCTCTCTCCCCCCTCCCCCCGTAACCACCACACTCTTATCAATGTCTCTTAGTCTCACTTTTATGTCCCACCTACGTATAGAATAATGCAGTTCCTGTTTTTTTCTGATTTACTTATTTCACTTCGTATAATGTTATCAAGATCCCACCATTTTGCTGTAAATGATCTGATGTCATCATTTCTTATGGCTGAGTAGTATTCCATAGTGTATATGTGCCACATCTTCTTTATCCAGTCATCTATTTTTTTTTAACAATTCTTTTTTATTTTTTTAATTATTTTATTTTATTTTATTTATTCATTTTTAGAGAGGAGAGAAAGAGAGACAGAGAGGGATAGAGAGGAGAGACAGAGAGAGAGAAGGGGGGAGGAGCTGGAAGCATCAACTCCCATATGTGCCTTGACCAGGCAAGCCCAGGGTTTTGATCCGGCGACCTCAGCATTTCCAGGTCGATGCTTTATCCACTGCGCCACCACAGGTCAGGCCCAGTCATCTATTGATGGGCTTTTTGGTTGTTTCCATGTCCTGGCCACTGTGAACAATACTGCAATGAACATGGGGCTGCATATGTCTTTACATATCAATGTTTCTGAGTTTTTGGGGTATATACCCAGTAGAGGGATTGCTGGGTCATAAGGTAGTTCTATTTGCAGTTTTTTGAGGAACCACCATACTTTCTTCCATAATGGTTGTACTACCTTACAGTCCCACCAACAGTGTATGAGGGTTCCTTTTTCTCCACAGCCTCTCCAACATTTGCTATTACCTGTCTTGTTAATAATAGCTAATCTAGCAGGTGTGAGATGGTATCTCATTGCAGTTTTGATTTGCATTTCTCTAATAACTAAAGAAGATGAGCATCTTTTCATATATCTGTTGGCTATTTGTATTTCTTCCTGGGAGAAGTGTCTTTTCATGTCCTCTTCTCATTTTTTTATTGGATTGTTTGTTTGTTTGTTGTTGAGTTTTATGAGTTGTTTGTATATTTTGGATATTAGGCCCTTATCTGAGCTGTTGTTTGAAAAGATCATTTCCCATTTAGTTGGCTTTCTGTTTATTTTGTTATCAGTTTCTCTTGCTGAGCAAAAACTTCTTAGTCTGATGTAGTCCCATTCATTAATTTTTGCCTTCACTTCTCTTGCCTTTGGAGTCAAATTCATAAAATGCTCTTTAAAACCCAGGTCCATGAGTTTAGTACCTATGTCTTCTTCTATGTACTTAATTGTTTCAGGTCTTATGTTTAGATCTTTGATCCATTTTGAGTTAATTTTTGTAGAGGGGGAGAGACTGTAGTCCAGTTTCATTCTTTTGCATGTGGCTTTCCAGTTTTCCCAGCACCATTTATTGAAGAGGCTTTCTTTTCTCCATTGTGTGTTGTTGGCCCCTTTATCAAAAATTATTTGACCTTATATATGTGGTTTTATTTCTGGATTTTCTATTCTGTTCCATTGGTCTGAGTGTCTATTTTTCTGCCAATACCATGCTGTTTTGATTGTCGTCCAACACCATTTATTAAAGTGACTGTCTTTACTCCACTGCATGCTCTTTCCCCCTTTCTCAAATATCAATTGACCATAAAGGTGTGGACTTTTTTCTGGGTTCTCTGTTTTGTTCCATTGATTTATATGCCTGTTCTTATGCCAATACCAAGCTGTTTTTTTTACAGAGGCAGAGAGTGAGTCAGAGAGAGGGATAGACAGGGACAGACAGGAATGGAAAGAGATGAGAAGCATCAATCTTTAGTTTTTTGGTGTGACACCTTAGTTGTTCATTGATTGCTTTCTCCTATGTGCCTTGACCGTGGGCCTTCAGCAGACCGAGTAACCCCTTGCTGGAGCCAGCGACCTTGGGTTCAAGCTGGTGGGCTTTTTGCTTAAACCAGATGAGCCCGCGCTCAAGCTGGCGACCTCGGGGTCTCGAACCTGGGTCCTCTGCATCCCAGTCCGACGCCTGGTCAGGCAATACCAAGCTGTTTTGATTACTAAGCTCTGTAGTATAACTTAATATCAGAAAATGTGATACCTCCAATTTTATTTTTCACTTTCAAGATTGCTGAACCTATTCGTGTTCCAAAAGGTTGTATATAAAATTTTGGAATATTTATTCTAATTCTTTGCTATTGGTATTTTAATAGAAATTACATTGAATCTATAGATTGCTTTGGGTAATATAGACATTTTAATGATGTTTATTCTTATCCATGAACATGGTATATGCTTTCACTTGTTTCTGTCTTCCTTGATTTGTTTTTTTAATATTTTAGAATTTTCCGAGTACAAATTTTTTACCTCCTTGCTTATATTGACTCCTGGTTACTTTATATTTTTTATTGCAATAGTGAAGGGGATTGTTTTCTTAATTTCTTTTTTAGACAGTTTATTGTTGGTGTATTAAAATGCCACTGATTTCTTTTTTTTTTTTTTTTTTTTTTTTTGTATTTTTCCGAAGCTGGAAACGGGGAGAGACAGTCAGACAGACTCCCGCATGCGCCCGACCGGGATCCACCCGGCACGCCCACCAGAGGCGACGCTCTGCCCCTCCCGGGCATCGCTCTGTGAGACCAGAGCCACTCTAGCGCCTGGGGCAGAGGCCAAGGAGCCATCCCCAGCGCCCGGGCCATCTTTGCTCCAATGGAGCCTCGCTGTGGGAGGGGAAGATAGAGACAGAGAGGAAGGAGAGGTGGGGGTGGAGAAGCAAATGGGTGCTTCTCCTATGTGCCCTGGCTGGGAATCGAACCCGGGTCCCCCGCACGCCAGGCCGACGCTCTACTGCTGAGCCAACCGGCCAGGGCCAATGCCACTGATTTCTGAATATTAATTTTATATCCTGCCACCTTACCAAATTCATTAATCAGGTCTAGTGGTTTTTTGACTGAGACTTTAGAGTTTTCTATGTATAGTATCATGTCATCAGCAAATAATGATAGTTTTACTTCTTTTTTACCAGTTTGGATGATTTTTCCTTCTTCTTCTTGTTTGATTGCTGTGGTTAGGACTTCCAACCAAGACAGTTTGTATCAGAAACTTTCAGATACTGCAGAGTAACAGATTTCATTGAGAAAACTTTACCCTTTTTTTTAAACTCATGTATTGTAACTGACAGTAAATGATTTTAGTACCAGGATAGTCACAGCTGGGATGCAATTGATTTTACATTAAAAAAAATCTAACCATACCATCTAATGTTTAAAACTTTCAAACACTTTCAGTATTGAAAAATGACTCTGTTCTTTATGTAGAATATTAGAGATAAAGATTCCTGAACACAGAGATTATACATGTTTAATGCTTGCATGGAAAACAGTCTTTCACTCCTTGAATTATTTTTAAATAATCTATGATAGTACAGTATATTAAAGTAATTTACTGTAAAAATCTAGTATAATATCTTACTCAAATAATCTCTAGTTAAACCTAAATTTTAGCTTCCTCATATCATGAAAAGTTTTCAATTAAAAAGAGGTGTGTGTTTTTTATGCTAATTGCCTGTGTATCCTACTACATGATGTGGCGGCATTACTATCCAAGCCCACAAGTTTTGTCTTAGGGAGAGGATAAAAAAGATAGATGTACTGAAAAATGACATAAATCTTCTTTGAGGTGGGGCAGAGATTTTTTTAATAGAAAAAGAAAAAGTCTCTAAAGAATTAGTCATGAAAATAGTTTTTCATAGAATACCTAATTCTATTTTACAACAAATACAAAATAAAATTGTCTTAGAGACTAAACATTCCTGTAGAGAAAAAGAGCTGCAGTTTTACAAACCTTGCTACAGTATACAGAAATATGGTTGGGTTTGTAGAGTTCAACATTTAAACTATGCATTTATTTGTTTAATAAAGTGTATTGTTAAATGAATATTTAGTGTTGAACATGTATTAAAAAATATTTTGAAGGCCTCTTATACACCAGACACCCTGTTAGTCCATGTGAAGGAATGGTCAGTCCTGGCTTTGCAATCTCCATTTTCACTCACTGAGAAAACTTAAACTTGCTCAGGCACTTTTCCAATTCACACATTGATTCTAACCGAGCAAGAAGATGGTCAGCGCCACAATCTCCTAGCTTTAAATATAATATGTGAGATATGACATATATTACACATATAGTATTATGTAATGCTAATGTTATTATAATTATATAATGGTAATTATAATATAATATTTGATTATATGTTATTAATATACAAGAGAATATATGGCATATGTATATATAAGTACCTTTAATACAAAAAAAAATGATGAGGGCCGTAAAATAAATAAAAGGCATATTCAAGACTGTGGAAAGGGGCAGGTGATAAGGAAAAGAAAAAAATGTATGGGTGTTTGGGTTTCAGAAACCTCTATCAGTTACACTTTGAAGGGAGCAAAAGTATGTATGAGAAAATAGTGAAAAAAATAAACTTTCCAATGGGAAAAGATTCATTAAAAAGCATGAGTTTAAACTTTAAGAAGTTTTACATTGTACAATAATTGTAAGGCACCATAACATAGTGATAAGATAAAGGAAACATTTGGTTGGAATGAAACTGATGAAGACCTTGAGTGGAAAAATACTTAATTGTAAGTGTGGGATAAATGTGAAAAAATTGTGAAAGGCTTCTTAGAAAAACTTTAGACATCATAACTACATCACTTAAAAAATTAGTAATTGATTTCTAATTTCATCATTTAATATATGTTGGTTCTACTTTCTAATGTTGGTTACATATATGAAAGTAAAAAAAGGTTATCTCTATCTTACTCTAACCACAAGAGAAAAAAGCACCAAATTCAAGACAAGGTTAAGAAAATGATTCTGTGAATCAAAAGGTAGACATCAAATATAGGAGCTTTGTGGTTTTTTATTCCTTTATCTCTTGATGACATCAATTTAAGTCTCATTTCTATAGAACAGATTTGGCTAAATTTCTCTATTGGGGATTTCTAGGGATTAGTAGTTTAGGTTAGCTTTTCTGTGGACCTTAGACACAGACTTCTTTATTGCTTTTTATGTCTTTCCCTTCCTCTCTTGTATTTGTCATTGGTTGCCTCATCTCAACATCAGAATGAATATATAAATTGTAAAATTCAACTGATTGAGATTAGATTGTACAATGGGACACAGTATCTGAAAAGCAAATCATATCAGATCCTCAAACTAACAAACTAAATGAAGGGGTAAGAATTGAACTTATCAAGGAACCTATTAAAGCAGAAGAGATATTATTTAGACTCACTCTTAATAAATTGTCACTGGGGATCATTTCACCCACGTAATTCAGAGACTTAACAAGTGCAGCTTTCAGATCTTATTAACAACAATACTAAAAACTGAAAAAGGAAAAAAAAAGGTCAAGTTTTTACAGTACTGGACTAAAGGGGTCCATTTGCCTGTGCCCTTCAAAGCCCACTATAATGGGAGCAGGAGTTTGCAGCAAAGATAGTAAGGGTTTATTTTAGGAAATGGCTCACTCCTGTAAACAGGTGAGCTTGTGGTCACAGACCTGGCTCCTTGATAACTTCCTGGGAATAGGCAATAATAGGGGGGAAATCACTAATCATGGTGACTAAGGGCGGTAGGGTTGTGGTCTCTACTGACCGGCAGGCGGGAGGGAGGGGTAGTTGGTCAGTGCATCTAGTCCTGATGTCATCCATGACACTACTTCCTCTACTTTCTCTGATTTTTGGGTCTGGAGCTGAATGACAAATGGAATCTAGATGTTATCTCCAGTTTGACTGAAACTCTGTCTCTGTGATCAAAAGATCCAAGTCTTTGTTCATAGAATTATTTGATGTTGATTAGATTTCATTGTTGGAAGGACTTAATGATTAATGCAGTTGACATGCAAGGGAAAGGGAGGCAGCTGAGTCAGGCGCTGGATGAAGACAGTTTGAGGCAAAATGAGAGAAAGGGAAAAAGGTCATATTTTAAAAAATGAAGTTTCTACAGGGTAACAAGTTGTCAAAAACAAAAATTGCCGCTGAGAACCTTACAATGTCTGCAATGACTAACAAAATTTAGTTTCTACTAAAAGATCATGATAATAATAAGAAACTTGCAGGCTATCAGAGCTAAAGGATTTCTGTCCAACCTATATAAAACTTATTTTTCTAGAATAAGCTCATGTGAACTCACTACCCACTTATGTTGTTGACAAGAGACATATAAACTAAATTTAGCAGCAAGAGTAAGAATCTCATCATTTTAGCTGCTCTAGGCTACATGAAAAAAAATCTGAAAATGTTAGGACTTCAGTAAAAAGATGCTTCCTATATTTTTAAAGTACAAGTCCAGATTCTAACCATTGTTGTTTTGTTTTGTTATTTTTCAACCTCTACTGGT
Source organism: Saccopteryx leptura (assembly GCF_036850995.1). NCBI lineage: Eukaryota > Metazoa > Chordata > Mammalia > Chiroptera > Emballonuridae > Saccopteryx > Saccopteryx leptura. The sequence continues at coordinate 231,611,149 of NC_089505.1, read as the reverse complement.
AGAGAGAGGAAAAAACTTAGGGAACTTGAATAATCCTTTTTATTTATTAATTCAAAATAATTCATCTAGAATATGAGTAGTGAGTACTTACTAGCCTCTCTGATACTCTCCAAAGTATATATACATAAAGTATATAAAAATAAAGTAGTTCTAATAATTATTTTATGACCAGTATTTCTATATATTCTATTCAGATTTCTTGAACTACTGTTTCAGTTTTTCTTCCACTTTTCTGTTTGTTAAAATCATCTTGAGCTTTTTTTTCCTTCTAAGCTTATTGATCTGTGTTATACATGGAAGTATACTGTCATTATTTTTATTAAAATTCATATATATTCTAAATGCTTCACTTTCTTTCTATTATATAAAGCAAACCACAAGAATTTGCCTGTACTTTCTTAGTCTTCTGAACGAATTAATTATATGGTCACATTTATTTTGTATTCACTAATCAGTACCACTTAAGGCAAGAATATGTTTCAGTCTGAATTTAGAGAGCTTGTTGTTAATTTCCACGATGTCTACAAAATGTGTGAGTGGAATTATTCAGGATCAAGAAAGTATCGTTGTAAAATTCATTTTATTATATTGGTGCTCAATTTTAATTTGATAAAACTGTTATGCAGGGGAAAAGGTCAGTATATAAAAGTCTAAAGCTGAGTATGAAAATAAAAGAAAACAAAACAGCTCTAAAATTATCATCTGCACCAAGTTAATTTGTTTCCTATTGAAGAAGACGCTAAGTAAAATTGCTCAATGTCTCTATAAAAGGAAATAATCTTCTCAGTAGCATGTTCTGGCTTTCAAAAGGAAATTATTATTAAAATAAGAAAATTATTCTTTTCTTACACATTGTAATTAAATAATCAATATAATCTTAAATTGTAACAAAAGATAAAGAAAAACCCCTGATTTTGGTCTATAAGAACAAAACAGAATTATTTTGTTCTCTGTGTTTTCTAACTAATATCTTGTAAGAAAAAAATGCAATCATTGTTTTATTATATTCCCCATGCCAGATTAAGAGAGAATTGCATTTTTAACTTAACTGAAAAACAAAATCAAGTTTGCATCACAAAGTCCTAAGTCAAAGAGTATTAAAACAAGAATATTATATATTGTACCTTTTATTAAATTGCATGTTAACATATACAAATGGGCATAAGTAGGTCTTATATTGGGCAGTATAAATAGAACTGCACTATGCATTAGCCCAGATGAGCTCTGTCTCGTCTGCCCTCTGGGTCTATGCTACTTACCTTAGTTCTGGGCTACAGCTGCCTCAGTACCATTTCCCTTTCTCCCTCATTCTGTCATCCCCAAGATTGCACCTTTTAATTAAGTGTTAGTTTGAAATGTGCTTTAAGACCTGTTTCCTAGGAAACCTATTTTTTTCTCTTGTATAGCCTCTTGATGAAAAGTTCAAGGTTTTTCTAAAATAATGTATTCTTTTTAATACTACATTATAATTTTTTAATTATTTAGACATCTTTATTTATATCATATTTGATAGGTACAAAAAAAAGAGCAAGTGTCAGCCTGTAAATAGATAATTTTCTAAAGAATACTATTATGATTACTTTTTGAAATATAAAGAAAAACATTTTAAGAAAGTTTACTTTTAATATAAATTAATCAGAGTTAGTTTTGTATTGCTCAGCATTAAATTCAGAGAAATATCATATTTTAAAACCCAGTTATTGTTATTTAATTTCTGATATTTTTGGAAAAACCATCATGACAAGAGCGATTTAGCTTCTAATTCTTTGAGTGACATTAAAAGAATGGAAGCTAGTAAAAGGTCACTCCCAGTGCTGATAGAAACACATAATAGAGGACGTGGATTAGGAAACTGCCCTTTAAAAACAATGGAGACCTAATAGAGCAGGAATCGGGAACATTTTTGGCTAATATGAATGCCACATATTTTAAAATGTAATTCTGTGAGAGCCATACAACAACCCATGTACGTTAGGCATTATCCAATAAAAATTTGGTGTTGTCCCGGAGGACAGCTGTGATTGGCTCCACCCACCTGCAACCATGAACATGAGTGGTAGGAAATGAATGGATTGTAATACATGAGAATGTTTTATATTTTTAACGTTATTTTTTTTTTATTAAAGATTTGCGAGCCAGATGCAGCCATCAAAAGAGCCACATCTGGCTCGCAAGCCATAGGTTCCCGACCCCTGTAATAGAGTATCTATTCAAGTCTTTCCCCTTAGTGGTATGAAACAACTTCACATAACTGAAAGTTCTGAGTAACTCCTTATCTTCAGGATTATCTGAAGACAAAGAATGTTAAAACTGATAAATAACTATAAAAAAAAAAACAAGAGAGAGAGAGATAAAGTATATGTGTGCCAAGTCCTTCCATGTTTGCCACCACCCTTACCCTGCCCCAAGAGTAGTGGCAGAATCAGAAAACTGAGTAGAAGTGTTGGGACACTACGGAAGAGGTCTGATAGTAAGGATAACTGGAAAGATTAATTCCATCTTAAAAATTACAATCATTAATAAATGTAACAAAGAATATTAAACTATGAACTATGTGGAAAACAGGCAAAGTATCCAGTTCTTAAAGGGAAAGACATAAAATTGTCAGGCGTGTAATTGTGATTTAAAAGAACAGTCTCTATTTAACAAAGCAAGTTGATTTAGAAGGACTAGCACAATTTAAGGAAACAGTTCTAACTCATAAATTCTGGAAAAGAATAAAAGACAAAGGGGAAAAATGCTTCCTGGTAATTAGATGCTAAAGAACAGAGAATGGAGAGTTTTAGGATTCTACATGCTAAAATAAATTCACAACACCCACCACCACAGAATAAAGCAAACAAGTATGACTGAGGTACCTGGAATTTGCTAGACTGATAAAAAAAGTGTCATTATACTACAAACCATTTAAAATGCTTCAGTGTAATAAAAGTTAACAAAAGTAAAGAACATAGAGAAATACTGAAGAAAAGAGAAAAGCAAGTTTAAAACATGAAAAGTAATCATGAAGTAGAAGAAAACAGTAACCTATATTTCAGGGGTCAGGAACCTATGGCTCGTGAACTAGATGTGGCTCTTTTGATGGCTGCATCTGGCTCACAGACAAATCTTTAATAAAAAAAATAATAACATTAAAAATATAAAACATTCTTATGTATTTCAATCCATTCATTTCCTACCACTCATGTTCATGGTTGCAGGTGGCTAGAGTCAATCACAGATGTCCTCCGGGACAACACCAAATTTTTATTGGATAATGTGTAACATACACGGGTCATTGTATAGCTTTTATGGAATTACATTTTAAAATATGTGGTGTTCATGGCTCTCTCAGCCAAAAAGGTACCCGACCCCTGCTATATTTCAAACAGAATTAAATATAAACAGATTGGTAGAATATAAGAATGACTTTGAAACAGAAATTCAAAAACAAAAACAAAAAAGCAAAAATACTGGAAATAAATAAATTATGGAGTTATATATTTGGTTTCAGTAGTAAAATGGATGAAAAAAGACAAAATTATTTCAGTATTGAATAATAAATTCCAAAGTTCCTGAAAGAAAATATAATAAAATAAAGGTTTAATAATGAACATGACAGGCAAATTACCAATAGATTGAAAAATACCATGAAGATACAAAGCAGTGAAAATGAAAAGAAAGAAGGAATAATATCTCTATTATTGAACCCCTATGAAAAAGAAAAATGGAACAGAGCTAATGTTTAAACCTCTGTCCCAGAAAACAAATCGTAAATTGAAAACAACAAGTGTGTACAAAATTGAAAGGGCTCACAGGGCACTTGGAAAAATTACCAAGAATGATAAACTCCAAAATGTACTTTAGTAAATCTACAAGATTTTTTTATTTATTTTTTTTAATTTTATTTATTTATTTATTCATTTATTCATTTTAGAGAGGAGGGGGAGAGAGAGAGAGAGAGAGAGAGAAGGGGGAGGAGCAGGAAGCATCAACTCCCATATGTGCCTTGACCAGGCAAGCCCAGGGTTTTGAACCGGCAACCTCAGTGTTTCCAGGTTGACGCTTTATCCACTGTGCTACCACAGGTCAGGCTAAATCTACAAAATTTAAAAAATAAAAATAAATTCAAGAACTTAATGCAAAAGTTTAAATAACAAACAATGGCGAAAACAAACAAACAAAACAAAAATCACAAAACAAAACAAAAAAACAGTTTGAGAGAGATTAACAAAATTCTTGTCAAAACATCAAAGCATGCAAAAATAAAATAAATTAGTAAGCAATTTTGAAACAAAGATTCTGTATTTATATAATATCTATGTATCTTTGAATTATCAAGTCTAGGTTTTTTTGTTTTGTTTGTTTAAGTGAAAGGAAGAGAGAGAGTGAAACAGACACCTGCATGTCCCCTGACTAGGATCAACCCTGCAACCCCTATCTGGAGCTGATGCTCAAACAAACTGAGCTATCCTCAGCACCAGGGACTACTGCTTGAAATAACTGAGCCACTGGCTGGAAGAGGGGAAGAGAAGGAGAGAAGGGGCAGAGGGAGGGGAAGAGAAGCAGATGTTTGCTTCTCCTGTATGCCCTGACCAGGGATAGAACCCAGGATGTTTGCACGTCGAGCCAGTGCTCTATCCACTGAGTAAACTGGCCAGGGCCAAGGCTAGTTTTCAACATGTAAGAACTGAGAGAATTTTGCATTTATCAGCCCTTACTGAGAAATACATTAAATGAAGAATAAATATTTTCTGTAAATGCTAAGATAGTAGTTTATAAATGAATACATTACACTAAAGCAAAGTTAAGATGAAAGTGGAAGATTCTTTTCCCAATGTATTGTAATTAAGTAAAAGCCATGCAACTAAAGATGGGAGAACTAGAAAAAAGGAAAGAAGGAAAAGATCTCATCGGCCCTGGCTGGCTGGCTCAGTGGTAGAGCATTGGCCTGGTGTGTGGAAGTCCTGGGTTCAATTCCCAGCTAGGGCACACAGGAGAAGCACCTATCTGCTTCTCCACTCTTCCCTCTCTCCTTCCTCTCTATCTCTCTCTTCTCCCACAGCCAAGGCTCCATTGAAGCAAAGTTGGCTGGGGAGCTAAGGATGGCTCCATGGCCTCCACCTCAGGCACTAGAATGACTCCAGTTGCAACGTAGCAATGCCCCAGATGGGTAAAGCATCGCTCCTTAGTGGGCATGCCAGGTGAATCTTGGTCGGGTGCGTGTGGGAGTCTGTGTCTCCCCCTACCCGGTTCTCACTTCAGAAAAATACACACACACACACAAACAAAAAAAAAAAAAAAAAAAAAAGGAAAACGACCTCATGATACTTTTTTAAAAAAGATAACAAGATAATAAATAATTACATTTTAAAACATAATTTTACGTGCCAATATTTTTTAGTTTTGGGGGTATATAGATAAGAGTGCAGTGGTTACCAGGGGGAGGGGAAGCGAATACAAGGATGGGGTGGGAGGAGGGGAGGGGCATAAAGAAAACAGGTTAAAAGGTGACAGAGGACGATTTGATTTTGGGTGATGGGTATACAACATAATCAAATGTCAAAATGATCTGAAGATGTTTTCTCTGAATCTATGTACTCTAGTTGATCAATGTCACCCTGTTAAAATTATTTTTCTAAATAAAATTAAAAAAAATAGGCCTTACCTGTGGTGGCGCAGTGGATCCAGCATCGACCTGGAACGCAGAGGTTGCCGGTTCAAAACCCTGGGCTTGCCTGGTCAAGGCACATATGGGAGGGAGTTGATGCTTTCTACTCCTCCCCCCTTCCCTCTCTCTCTTGCTCTCTCTCTCCTCTAAAATAAATAAAAATAAAAATAATTAAAAAAATAAAAATAAATAAAATGAATGTTTTAAGACAAAAAAATAAAATAAAAATGTAATTATGGGTCTTATAAAGGACATAAATGCAAAGTTGTCAACTAAAATAAAAATATAAACATCCTAACATCCAAAAAAAACCCAAACAATGATATATAGACACAGAGAAAATAATAAATTTACATATTATAAAATATTATGATTGATTTAAGACCAAACACAATTATAACAAATATGAATACTAAACTTACTTATTAAAAGAAAATAATTTTCAACTTGCATTACACCAGAAAATTCAAATCAAGCTAATATTGTATTATCAGGAGATAGTTGAGAAGAAAAGTTATTACCCTATATTACATTTTATTTATTTATTTGTTTTATTTATTTATTTTTATTTTTTTTTTATTTTTTTTTTACAGAGTCAGAGAGAGAGTCAGAGAGAGGGATAGACTGGGACAAAGAGATGAGAAGCATCAATCATTAGTTTTTTGTTGCGCGTTGCAACAGTTTAGTTGTTCATTGATTGCTTTCTCATATATGCCTTGACTGAGGGCCTTCAGCAGACCGAGTAACCCCTTGCTCAAGCCAGCGACCTTGGGCTCAAGCCGGTGAGCTTTTGCTCAAACCAGATGAGCCTGCGGTCAAGCTGGTGACCTCAGGGTCTCGAACCTGGGTCTTCTGCATCCTAGTCCAATGCTCTATCCACTGCGCCACTGCCTGGTCAGTACCCTGTATTACATTTTAAAGCAAATTATATTTATTGATTTTGGAAAGAGAGGATAAGAGAAAGAAAGAGGGAGATCAATTTGTATTTGTTCCACTTATTTATATATTTGGTTGATTCTGATATGTGCCCTGCTCAAGAATTGAGCCTGCAACTTCAGGAATATGGAGAGGATGTTCCAACCAACTGAGTGACCCAGCAAGTGCAAAATTTGTATGACTTTAACAATCATGTAGTGAGATTGCATTACAAATGTCTAGGGTTAATTTAGAAAAATGAAACAAATCAAGGTCATTGGGAATCAACTCTTAAAAGAATTTGAAGTATATGAACAGTGAAATCATCAAATCCAAGACTAATGATTATAATTAAAAGTATTACAAAATAATTTAAACTTTTCCCTGGATTTTATTTATTTAATTCAAACATCTATGATAACACTAATTTCATTGTTTTGTTATTGCTTATTCTCTACTTGCAATTTAGTAATGAGTTCCTAACATAGCACAATGTCTGACACAAAGCAGATACTTTATGTGTACATTAAGTAAAGATAGATTATTAGCCATTTTAGAGAATGTTACAAAATGAAATTCCTACTACTAAAATTTATTTTTGTAGAAATATTGATATTTTTTAATCTTTTTTTTTTTTGTATTTTCTGAAGTGAGAAGCAGGGAGGGAGTCAGAGAGACAGAATCCTGCATGCACCCAAATGGGATCCACCCAGCAAACCCACTAGGGGGTGATGCTCTGCCCATCTGGGATGTTGCTCTGGTGCAAGCAGTCATTCTAGTGTCTGAGGTGGAGGCCATGGAACCATCCTCAGCACCCAGGCCATCTTTGCTCCAATGGAACCTTGGCTGTGGGAGGGGAAAAGAGAGATAGAAAGAAAGTAGAGGGGGAGGGGTGGAGAAGCAGATGGGCACTTCTCCTGTGTGCCCTTGCTGGGAATTGAACCTGGGACTTCCACATGCCAGGCTGATACTCTATCACTTAGCCAACCAGCCATGGCCAGTACTGATATTTCTTAATGGAAAAGTTATGCGTATTCAGAATAATTAGGAAATTAAAAAAATAATCTAGGGATAACCATTATTTATGTTTCTAAACCATAGTTTCAGTATTTTTCTTATGGATAACTATGGTCATACATATGTATATATGTTTATTGCTTTATCTCTAGAGATACATAAGATATATTAAAAATTATTTTTATATTTTGTAGGCATAACATGATTATTCTTCTTGTCACTAGATATTTTTCTGTAAATTTACTTCTAATTATAGCACAACATTCAATTAAAGTGGGACCATGCCCAAGTGCATATTTTTTATTATTTACATCATTATAAATATTTCACTATTTTATATAATTGTGCAGTACATATTCTAGAGGCTAAACATTAGCATAATTTCAATTATATATTTTGTACCTGTCAATAAAGAATGACTCAGTTCAATGATGTGAACACTTTATGGTTTTTACTATTTTTTTTTTTTTTTGTACTTTTCTGAAGCTGGAAACAGGGAGAGACAGACAGACTCCTGCATGCGCCTGACCGGGATCCACCCGCCACGCCCACCAGGGGTGACGCTCTGCCCACCAGGGGGCGATGCTCTGCCCCTCCGGGGCATCGCTCTGCTGCGACCAGAGCCACTCTAGCGCCTGGGGCAGAGGCCAAGGAGCCATCCCCAGTGCCCGGGCCATCTTTACTCCAATGGAGCCTTGGCTGCAGGAGGGGAAGAGAGAGACAGAGAGGAAGGAGGGCGTGGGGGTGGAGAAGCAAATGGGCGCTTCTTCTATGTGCCCTGGCCAGAATCGAACCCGGGTCCCCCCACACGCCAGGCCGACGCTCTACCATTGAGCCAACCGGCCAGGGCGGTTTTTACTATTTATTGTCAAATTTTCTCCCAGACATGTTGTACTTCACTACAAGTTGAATAAAAATATCTGTCATCCAACAAAATACTTCTTTAATATTACTTGGAATAAATTAATTCCAAACAAATATTATTTTAAATTATATTTATAAGAGGACCATGGAAAAATAGAAACTATTTAAAGACTTAGGAATGAATATGAAAGGATTAAAAAAGGAAGACTTCTCTGGCCCACAAAGCTTACCTGCATTATACAAGCCAGTATTAAACACTGACTAGTCAGAGAAATCTGTACTGATCTGTTTTCCTTTGCTAAAAACAAGGAGTCCAATTTCTACACAAATGCATGAAATATAAAACACCCTTTAAAGCCCCCAAAACCAGCCTGACCTGTGGTGGCGCAGTGGATAAAGCGTTGACCTGGAAATGCTGAGGTCGCCGGTTCGAAACCCTGGGCTTGCCTGGTCAAGGCACATATGGGCGTTGATGCTTCCAGCTCCTCCCCCCTTCTCTCTCTCTGTCTCTCCTCTCTGTCTCTCTCTTTCTCTCTCTGTCTCTCCCTCTCCTCTCTAAAATGAATAAAACAAAACACTAAGCTTTAAAAAATAAATAAATAAAAAATAAAGCCCCCAAAACCAAAAGAGAGAGATTGTTACCCCAAGAAAATTTAAAATTATTTCATAAAATAATTCATTAACTATTATGACTTTCTCAAGTTGGTAAACTAAGAATAGAAAAGGTTAGGCAAAGACAGTGGCCCTGGAAAGCAGAAAGAGCGGCAGTTTTTCCATGGCAAAGTACAAAATCTGCACTTGAAACACAAATCTATTGGTGCCCCTGTCAATAGAGACTTGTTGAAACCAAGGAGAGTAACAGTACACACCACATTTTATCATACATACATATACATTTTAAAAAATACATATTATAATAGTTTTTCTATGTATTATATTAGAAAATGTATCAAGTTCTTTTCTAATATATATGTATATATCTTATTAAAAGTTGCTGGACATAGGACAAAACAGTTATATACATTATAAAACATATCAATAAATGTATATATGTTATAAAAATATTCTTTATATATGTATATATTATAAAAGGTATACATGAACTTAAATGTTTGTGAACACTTCAGAAGTTGCTTCCCATATAAATGTCCCTAACAGGAACACCTTAATTTACTTTCTAATATCAACTGCATTCAACCTCAAACAAGCCACATACTATATTGATGAAAAAATCTTTGTCATTGCCCAGGAGGGAATTCTGACCTGTTGTTTGTTTGTTTGGTTTTTGCCTCCAGAGTTCAGGGTTATAGGAGCTCACTTCACCACAGGTTTAATATTCTTTGAACCTGTCTTTCATTTTAGTACATGGATTGAAATTTGAAAGGGAAATGGATACAATGGTGCAAAAATAATGATATTTTCTTAGATTTTGTTAGTACAAATGGTTTTGGAAGATTCCTGGAATTTCAAATAATCTTTTACTAATATATTTTAATTTTTTATTTATACTACTTCATTTCCAGGAACAAATACTATGTACTTATTATATATATGAAGCCCTTTTATCATGAAAAAGGTACAAGCCTTATTTTCAAGAAGATTAAAATATATAGTAGGAGTATCTGAAATATGAACAGTTAACTATAAACTAAGGCAATATTATTGAAAAGGTGTCATATTATGTGGATTTCATCAGCCCCATAATACATATAAGCAGTTATATATGTTTTAAGAAAACTAAGACAAAAATTTAGTCTTTTATATTTATCCATATAAGCAGCATTTTCAATGTACTTTATTCTTTCCTGGAAGTTTGGCTTTCATTTGACAGTTCTCTTCATTTGTATTAATAGCTAGTATCAAATTGTGTTATTTTTAAATCTGAAAATGTCTTTTCTACCTACGTATTATTGAGAAATACTTTCACTGGGTATAGAATTCTGGGTTGACTTTTTGTTCAAGGGCACTTAAAATATTTTGGACCATCAACTTCTGGCTATCTTTGTTTCTAAGAGAAAACATTATAGTATATGGATATTAGCACACAATAAACATATCAGTTCATAACTTAATAAATTATATATAAATATCTAACTACAGTACAATTCTGATTAGTAAGGTCACAAATACAATTTAATATCTTTTTACTTTTTTGTGTGTGTGTGTGTATTTTTCTGAAGTTGGAAACGGGGAGAGATAGTCAGACAGACTCCCGCATGTGCACGACTGGGATCCACCCGACTCGCCCACCAGGGGGCGATGCTCTGCCCCTCTGGGGCGTTGCTCTGTTGCGACCAGAGACACTCTAGCGCCTGGGTCAGAGGCCAAGGAGCCATCCCCAGCACCCGGGCCATCTTTGCTCCAATGGAGCCTCGGCTGCGGGAGGGGGAGAGAGAGACAGAGAGGAAGGAGAGAGGGAGAGGTGGAGAAGCAGATGGGCGCTTCTCCTGTGTGCCCTGGCCGGGAATTGAACCCGGGACTTCTGCACGCCAGGCCGACGCTCTATCACTGAGCCAACCGGCCAGGGCAATATCTTTTTACTTTTGAGTGAATATAACTGCCTTATAGTTGGAAAAAGAATTAATTCATTTTCAAAATTCAGGGAGGACCCTGGCCAGATAGCTCAGTTGGTTAGAACATCATGAAATAACACCAAAATTGCAGGTGTGATCCTCCATCAGAGCACATACAGGAATGTATCAATGTTTTGGTCTCTCTCTCTTCCTCTCTCTAAAATCAATAAATAAATTTAAAAAATTTTAATCCTTAAATATTTGATGAGGCAGTATATTAATTTTGTATCTTATTTTTTTAAGATTTTATTTATTGACTTTAGAGAAAAAAGAGAGAAAAAGGTGGTGGGAGAGGACTGGGAAACATCAACTGGTTGTTGCTTCTCATATGTGTCTTGACCAGGCAAGCCCAGGTTTTAGACCAGTGACCTCAGCATTCTGGGTCAACACTTTATCCACTGCTCCACCACAGATCAGGCTGACCTTGTAACTTTTAATCCTCATCAACTCTATCAAAATTTAACTTTTCCACATTATATTACTTATAGCTTAGAGTTCTACTAAAAATGAAGAAGAAACATCTAAAAATATATTTTAAGATTTTTCCCTTGAAGTATAAATATATATTTATAACAATGTGTTGTTTCTGAAATTTTTAGCTTCCTTCTGGAATCATACTCTAGTGTCATAAAATGAATGAAGTCCCAGGGTTGAGAAAAGATAATTGAAATGCTTTTTTCTCTGACTTAATACTGGCTTTTGTTACTTCTTTGATTTTGAGTAATTTATTAAACACTTTGAAGCTTGGTTTCCTTGCCTATAAAATAGAAGTAATAGCTATATAGTGTGAAATATGTAGATTTCCCTAAAATATCATTGGACTATTCTTAACATCATCCTAAAGAAAAAATAACATTGCATATACTACACTGGTTTGTAAAATGCTCAAAGTTATACAACATTTAGTTGTAAAACTTACTTTTTCATTGTAAATATACTATAATGGCATAAAAAGTTAGAGAATTTTGCAGGTGTGGTTGCCAAGTGGGACAAATGGGTATATTTTGTATTATTGATTTGTCCATCAACTTGTATAAATACAGTTTAAAATATATATTTCATTTTTACCAGTTGTCAAATATTGGCCTGAGATTCAAAGAAAAACTAGGCATAATTCCTCTCTTGGAAAGGCTCACATATGGTGTGGTAGATGAAACAGAAATAAACAAGAAAATGTTTTAATATGGTCATAGAGATGTGAAAATCAGGAGATTGCCAAACAAGCAACTAAAAAGTAGCACAATTAGCCAAATTATGGGACCTCATAGAAAACTTAGAGAGAGTTCCAGTTTACTTTCAGTAGAGTTTATTATCATGCTGAGCACATTCTTCCTATGAGAGACTATAAAATGTGCTATATAACTTAATCCACTTATTTCAATTTGGAAACTTCAGATTGTCAGTTCCAGACTTTGCCCACTTTTTAAAAATTATTTCTAAGATTTTCATCATTTGTCACTTTTGCTAAATTGTGACAAAAGAATACATGCATTTATTACTGATAATGCTATAGCATTCACTTTTCTCCTAACAGTTTTTCGGTATATTCCTATTTAATACATAAGTCAGATAAAGAAAACATTTTTAGTGTATAAAATTTTATCAGTAAATTCAAATGATGGCACAAGTAAATCACTTATATTTAAATCACTTAATCTGTTTGATCTTCTGTTTTACTTCCCAATACATGAAACAGCAAACCAGTAGAAAGGGAATTGGTAGCTTGGGATCTATGGTCAATTCGTTTTGTGACATAGGGCATGACAGGTCTAATAGTTTGGATCTCACTTTCCTTTTCATAAAGTGTGTTCTGCTGGTAGTGGTTGTAATAGATTTCAAGCATAGTCAGCTAAAATTACCTACCATTTGTAAGTAAAGCTAAAAGTATGATAACATAAAACCTAGACCCTTCCACGTTACTAACTCAGTATCTCCATCCAGTGGTTCCAAACAGTAATTTCAAGTAATAGAAGCTGAAGGGAAAACAAGTTTGCTTCTATGTTCACCATTCCTGTATTCAGGAAAGTATTATGGGTAATAATTATCTATTGCTCATAAAAAATAATAAAATACTTTTATTTATAAATTATGATATACAATATTGCACTAAATACAATGCTTGTATTATTTTGGAAGGGGCTAAAGAGAAAATGACTTCTTAATTGATCATATCATAAGATATATAAAGGTCAAATCACTATGTTATACACCTGGAACTTATATATAATATTGTATGCCAGCTATACTTTAATTTCAAAAAAAAAAGAAAAGAAGAAAAATCATGGTCAAAAAATTAGATATCTGGAGAAAATTTCCTAATTGAAAATATAAAAATATTTATTCTTCATTTTATATATGATAATAATTGTCTCTTGGTACAGAAGAAACTATGATGGCCAAAAAAGAGATATTAATTATAACTTGATATTACTAAAGAAATAATTGTTCTTAGTTTTGGCAATAAATTATAATGATAATAAGTTAGTATAGGTTATTAAAAAAATCTAATACTTTTTTCTCTGGATTCTTGACAGTTTTTTAAAAAATAGCACCTTTTGTTGTTTAATGTTCCTTTATTCCTTAAAAATTACCCAACAGAAGTCAAGATTTCTACCTCTGACAATGAGCACAGTTGCTATGGAAATAATTGTGACTTTTGGTGTGAAAGGATGAAAAAGCTGAAGAATTTGAAATGTTAAGAAATAAAAATATGCTATTATCATGCAAAACGGCCTGGAAAAAAGAGACATTTACAAGGTAAATACTGAATTAATCAGAACTTTTCTAAATAGAGCATTTCCAAAATCTAAAGTTTTGGCAGCTTCAAAATTTTAATAAAATGCAGTAAGGGAATGGAGGCTGTGCATGTGAACATTCGACATGGCTCACCAGCTACTTATAATTAGAAGCAAGACATTTTCAAAAATTGAATTAATTTTTCCAACAAAAAGCTGGAAATATTGCCTGGCACCATTAATAGAGTTATCTAAAATACCGTATTTGTGTCTATTACTTTTCACCTTAGATTATGATCTTACTTTGCCGCTTCAGAGTTGCCACGGTGTTTTTCCCTCTCTTGTTACAATACCTTGCTCATGAAATAATGTTAATATAATATCTTTTTTAAAAAATTGTGTGTATTCAGTTCTAAAAGAAAAAATTAAATGAAACCCTTTCATGTCATTACAACAGGCAACCTCTGTTAAATATATTCTGGAAAATTGTCCCATCTAGAGAAGGTATTCCTGAATGAATACATAGAACTATTCTAAGTCTTTTTATTTTACAGGGAATGTTTACATTTCTTTTTTTCCCTTAACTGTATATCATACATCTTTCCATGTTAGTACATATTTATTACATACTTTTAAATGGTTAATTGTATTAAAACTGTGATTGCATTATAATTATTTAAGCAATACATGTTTGATATATACTGAAAATTTTAAAACATAAATTATATTATAAAAACATATTACTTAAGTAAATACACATTAAGGATGCAATACCAAACAAAAGTTTTACATCAGTTTTATAAAAACTTTTGGGACATATAGAAGCTATTTTTATAGGCTAAATTCCTAACTATGAAACCATTTTTCAAAAATATATTATTAAATTTTGATAAAATTTGCAACATTGACTTTCAGAAATTCTGAGTTAATAATGCTATTTGCTCTTAGTAGTGAAAAATTTCAGTATTTTGGTAATTGAATTAGTTTATTTAATAAATATCTGTAGACTGATTACTGTGTGAGGAATTTTGTCAGATTCCGGGTTTGAAGTAGTTAATAAAACCGATATAAAATGTACATTTTAAGAAGATAGCCTTTTAAAAATATCAAGAACTCTGAAGAAAGTTACAATGTAAGGATACTAATTGATATTGATATGCACTAGACATTCTGGAAAAAACATTGAGAGGGATCTGACGGAATCCAATTTAAATTTTCCAGAAATGTACTAAATTTTTCTTATCATTTTTCTTTTTATCGTATGAAGTTCTTCACACAGTCATGTTTAATTTGCTTCAATACTTTGAAGTAACTTTTCTGAGAATGTGTAGAAGTATCAAATTTTGTAAACTTTATAATTGGTGACCCACAGAAATAGCAGTAATGAACTTCAATAAATCAGTGGGAAAACATTAAAGGCAAAGATTAAGCTGCTCTGAGCTTCTGCCATGCTTAGGGAGGAAACTTCCATGTTTTTTCTTTATTGGTTAAGTTTTTCTTCACATTGCAAAATGGCTTACTATTATCCTGCTCATAAACATAAAAACACATCACAATGATAAGAAAATGGATACAATGAGAGGCAAGGGCAGATAACTAGTCTGAAATGCCACCTTTGCCCCAATGTAGAGGTACTGAGATTCAGTGGTCTTATATGATATAAGTGACCATTAATGTGAGTTGTCAGCACTCAAACTGTGGGTAGAGCATGAAAAATGTCGCTTTATCAGTTCTTTCATATGAAAAGCAAATAATAGTATAATGTGCTTGTCAGAAATGTGACAACACATAGAATCAGATACATTATCCATGGAAAATCAGTCACTGTTTTGATAACTTTTTCACAAGACATAAATAAACAAGTTTTATATCAAGCTAAAAGATAAACACTGACATTTAGAGTGACAGCAAGATCTACTGCTTCGCGTCCAAGGCATCTGTGACTCAGCCATTACTTTAATTTCTGTATTTTACCAATGAATTTTGAGTGATTAATATTTAAACCTATTTGGGGATCAAGAATCTTCCAAAATTCTGGTGACATGGGAAATGGTAAACATTGCTGGTGGACCTCTCACTATTTGGTATCAATAAATATGATTGTGTAGCCCCAACTTAAATATTTTGTAAAAGTGAGTTATCCCCATTCTAAGTCACACCCAGTTGTTTAATAGGGAAGCAAAATGGGATAACAGAATATCAAAATTTATTCTCAATGATGATGGTAACTTTAGCGAATATAATAAAAACTCTAATAACAGCAACAACTGATATCTCTTTATTGCTTAAATGGTGCAGCGCTTATGTGAAAAGCTGTTTAAATCAGGATAAAATAGGCTTATGTTGAATTAGGTAAATACACACAGACACACACATGCAGTTTATTCTTGCATACACAAAATGCTCTGTAGTTGTTATATCTAGAAAGCAGCTGATCTCCCTGGAGCTGCTCAGAGGCGAGTGCCTGCAGTTCTGTAATGCTGGCATCACAACGTATGGCCAATGAAAAGGAATAGAGAGAAAAAGACTATTCAGTTCTGTTCTCAGCCCATTGGCTCTATGGCTCCACCATTTCTAAATAAAAGAAGCAGGGAATATCTGATGAGCAGGATGACAGCCACAAGGGTGATCTATGAATGATCACATTTCATGTTCATAAGACTCTTAAGAGAGGCAAGTTGCCCAAACTAATCAGGAAGACTTAACGTTTAGAGACACCTAATTTCATTTTTGCATCCTTCGTTAATGTCTTTAAATTGCAAAAAATATGCTCCATGTAAGCAATTACTATGAAATAAATATTGTTAAACAAGGGAACTCATTTGGATTGTTTAAATATATGGGACACATTTTACTGCCTTCCTCTGAACTTTTATTTATTTAAAAAAAAAATTTTTTTTTTTACAGAGATAGAGAGAGAGTCATAGAGAGGGATAGATAGGAACAGACAGACAGGAACGGAGAGAGATGAGAAGCATCAATCATCAGTGTTTCGTTGTGACACCTTCGTTGTTCATTGATTGCTTTCTCATATGTGCTTTGACCGCGGGCCTTCAGCAGACCGAGTAGCCCCTTGCTTGAGCCAGCGACCTTGGGTCCAAGCTTGTAAGCTTTTTGCTCAAACCAGATGATCCCCGCGCTCAAGCTGGTGACCTCGGGGTCTCAAACCTGGGTCCTCCGCATCCCAGTTCAATGCTCTACCCACTGCGCCACTACCTGGTTAGGCTACTCCTGGCCAGTTGGCTCAGTGGTAGAGCATCGGCCTGGCGTGCAGGAGTCCTGGGTTCGATTCCCAGCCAGGGCACACAGGAGAAGCGCCCATCTGCTTCTCCACCACTCCCCCTTTCCTTCCTCTCTGCCTCTCTCTTCCCCTCCCGCAGCCAAGGCTCCATTGGAGCAAAGTTTTCCCAGGCACTGGGGATGGCTCTGTGACCTCTGCCTCAGGCGCTAGAATGGCTCTGGTTGTGGCAGAGTGACGCCCCAAGATGGGCAGAGCATCGCCCCCTAGTGGGCATGCCGGGTGGATCCCGGTCAGGCACATGCAGGATTCTGTCTGACTGCCTCCCCGTTTCCAGCTTCGGAAAAATACAAAAAAAAAAAAATAGTTATAGTGTTAAAGCTTTTAATATATCAATTGTAAATAACAGCTTAAAGAATATTCTGTATGAGCATGTTTTACAGGCATACATAATGAAATAAAACATTATAATAATTAATGAAAACTAACAGTCAAATAGCAGTTTACAAAGTACCTTTAAAACATGCTTTTATTTGATGAAAAGCCCTTGAACAAATGATGAACAGCACAAGCCCTGGAGTCTGATTGCCTGGGGTACATTTGGTAAATATTTAACCATGTCCTTTATCCTGTCCGTAAAATGTTGATGATAGGACCTAGCTCATAAAGCCATGTGCAAATTAAATGAATAAGTACACATAATGCTTTTAGACTCATGCCTGGAATATAGCAAACATGTAATAAATGCTAGCTGTTTTTATAACTATTATGAAAGCCCTCCAAGCTTGTGAGGTCAATATTATTGGCCAGACTTTTGTACTGTTAGAGAAAACCCAGCTTAGAAAGTGGAGTAATTTGTTCAAATATCAAACAACTGGGAAGAAGCAGAACAACAACTATGGCCAGAGGTTATTTGGGCTTTAAACACAGCTCTCCGATTCTTCCTCTATTCAAGTCATAAAACCAGTAAAATTTCCATGCAAGCTTTAGTGTTCTGGTGATGATCCTCTTGGACCTATTTAATATGAAAGGCTCATGAATGAATGAAAACTAGCAGCCCTGGCTGGTTGGCTCAGTGGTAGAGCATCGGCCTAGTATGTGGATATCTTGGGTTCAATTCCCGGCCAGGGCACACAGGAGGAGCCCTTATCTGCTTCTCCACTCCTCCCCCTCTTCCTTCTCTCTGTCTCTCTCTTTCCTTCCCTTAGCCAAGGCTCCATTGGAGCAAAACTGGCCAGAGGAACTGAATATGGCTCCATGGCCTCTGCTCAGGCACTGAAATGGCTCTGGTTGCAACGGAGCAATGCCCCAGATAGGCATAGCATCACCCCCTAGTAGGCATGCCAGATGGATCCCAGTCAGGTACATGCAGGATTCTGTCTGTCTGACTCTTTGCTTCTCAGTTCAGAAAAATACAAAACAAACAAACAAACAAACAAACAAACTAGCCAAATGCCTTATGGAGATTATTCACAAAATTAAAATTGTGAATTATGCAATGGCAAACAACACATAATGTGTCTGTGTAAAAATCTTCATTTCCCCCTGTTATAGCTATCCTCTGAGTTCAAGTACATTGGCGGGCTATATAGCGATATAATGATCTGTTTTTAGTAAAAACAGAATATTATCTTAGTCACACAGATCTGGATGCAAAATATACTTCAATCACTACCCAGCAAACGGTAGTAGAAATGTCTTTTTAAATTTCAGCCCTCTTTTGTAAAAAATTAGTAAGAATAGCTTTTCTGTATGTTATTGTGGACATCTAAAGGTAGTTTAAGTTTCCCTTGATAATTAAAAATAACTCAATTTGTGTATTTTCTATTGAAACACAGTTTTTCATGATTTGATAAAATGAACAAGTAAGAGTCAAACTATAATCACTCATTTAAAGAAATAATCCACTACCATTATTAAAATGATGGTATCCTCAGAGCTGCTCAGGGCTCTGGCATGGCTAGCCCTTTTAATATAATAATCTAAGTTTAGGAAAAAGGAAAGTAATAGTTGGCTTTCTTTGCTTTTATATTTAATGATCACAGAGAGCTCTTAAAACATAGTAAATTTCAGCCAAGAAAAGGAGCAACTTGAAATTAGCTGATGCCATTTTCCCTAAATGCAAATTAAAAGGTCATGGAGAACCGGACATTACAAAAAATCAAAAAGACCCTGAAAATTAAGACAAAGGGAGGTCTTAATCTACAGTTTTGAAATCTTCACTCACTAAAAGGCATGTAGCACTGATTTAAAAAATAAAAAACGAAGTTATGCAGAATCATAATTAACAGAGAGCACAGGGGTGGGAGACCAGGGGAGAGAAGCAGGAAAACATTTTATACTTACCCATTTGTAATTGTGGCTGGGAGACTGATAAGAGACCTGTTTTTCTTTCTGCCATTAAGTGATATATAGACTTTCAGATTCTACCCTTCCATATCTCTTACATAAATTTCAGAGAACAATCGGGCAAAAGTGTAATAATTGATGGTGCACTGTAACCTAAAAGTTATGACATGCTGATTAAAATATAGTTACTGAAATGAGAATTGAGCAAGATGTTATATTTAATGTATAAAATACAATACCATACTTACCTGGTGGGAGTGATGTGTAAATTAAATGAGAAGAGAAACTTAAGGTAATACACTTAAACTTAAGCACATAGTTATCAGAATAATGTTAGCAAAAAGCATTATTAGCTCGCACAAATGCATCACTGTCATGCAGAACTGGAGCTACAATTATTGTAGCATTTCAGGTTAGATTTTTTTTTCACATACTCTTTACGAGACTGTTGTAGAACTAGACGGTCCAGCAAAGTTCCACCTCTGTACAGTAAGGCTGAACTAACTACAGCCGGACAGAACTGGCATTGAGATGCTAGTCTGTTGGAACACTTTCAACAATTTAACACATCAGAACGTGCTGGTTTATGCATATATTTCCCCTTGTGTGTTTACATGTGGCATTCTCTCCTAGTAAAATAACATACTGGCCATGCTTCCACCTACAGAAGGTCAGCCCTACCCTGTGCTCCAGGTACTTCTTTCCTTTTCTTAATCATGGAAACCACTCTAGTCATTTTCTATGGTCCTTCACACCCACTTTGTCATATATATATATATATATTTTTTTCCAATTTCTGTTAGATTGTTACTGCCCTCATCTGTTTGCTTCCAAGTGATTAATTTCACTTAGTTTCCCCTCTTCCTTGATGGCTGCTCAGTCCCCATCTACCGTGGCGTCTCTTTGCCATTGACAGTGAGGCTTTCGACCTCTGTGAAACATAACTTTATCTTCCATTGTTTCATCCCTTACTTGTTTTGATCAACCACATTGGGCCTTCTTTCTGTTCCTAGAGTACAGCAGGCATTCTTTGGTATAAAACCTTTATGTATATTGCCTTTATTTAAGAATTATTTTTATAGTGATATCCACATGATTCTACCTTTGCTTCCTAAAGATTTAAAAATATCATTGAAATTTTCAACCACAATATTTAAGATTGCAAATACACTACATACACACACACACGCACACACACACTTCCTATTCTCTGCCATAGTTTATTCCTTAGACATTATTATCATATAACATAATACTTATTTTTTTTATTTATAGTTGACAATGCCACTTGAATGTCACTTTATAAAGCCAGACATATCAGTAATTTTGTTTATACTTACAACTATAATGCCTGGAAGAATGTCAGGCAGATTGCAGAAGTCAATAAATATCTGTTCAATTAATAAATCAACATTGTGAGGCAAAATACTCAGAAAACTTTCAAACATTACAGAATAAAAATAGACATTCAGGATCAATATGCAACACATAGTTTAGTAAAAAAAAAAAAAAATCACATCATTGACCTAGAAAGCAACTGAAAATGGGATTCTGAAACTAATATAGCTTTCCATTGAGGGTTTACTATGGTAGACACTTGACTAAACATTTTATACATTTTAATTTATTAGTATTCTCCACAATGCTTTAAGGCAGGTTCTGTTCTCATTCCTAGTTTCCAAGAGAGCAAATTGAGGCCTTTGACTGTTTAATTAACTTGAGTAAAGTCACACTTCTAGCAAGTGTCAGAGCTGAGGAAAATGCCTGATAATCTGGCTTTATAACTTGAGCCTCATAAAAGCATCTGTCATAGTTAAAAGGCAAGATTAAATGAGTTAGTTCGTGTAAAACACCATGGCAATTTCTATGCATAATTAGTGCTCAAAACAAGTTACTTGTTTTGGTTCATAATTTATATTTTAATGTTTGTGCTTACTTATGGTTTCTTTACTATATTTTCCTTTTATGTGTAGACATGTGTAAAGTATTTCTTTCTTCTAGTATTTTAAGAAATAAATAATTCATAAACTCTCTGAATCCTAAACTTCTAGAAAGATGAGAATAACAGACTGAACTGATCAAAGGCACTTTTGTTGGATGTACATACAATTCATAGTTGACAAAATTTGGGTTCAAAATTACATGTGTTTGTTTAATTGTCACTCAATTCAAAAGCCTGAGAATGCCTGATTTTGGAACACAATAATAAAAATTATTCCATAATTAAGGTATCTAAATCCTTGATTTGTTTCTAAATTCTAAATTCAACAGGCAATAGATAGAAAAGATCATATACTAAAAGTGCTTGCATTATGTCTAGACAAATAAATTGGTGTAAGTAGCTAGAGAAATCTTTATGTGGGCCAAAATCCTTAAAATTGTCCTAATCCTTGATTCATTGATTCCATAGCTGTCATTTATTACTAAGGACATATTCAGGAAAATGCACAGATATATAAGAGAAAGGATGTTTTTCAGTAATGAAAACTAGAAATCCATTTACAACAAAAAGAATAACTGCAGCTACCTAATTAAATAACATCCAGTCACTAAAAACAATGATACACATGAATAACAATGGGTACATAAAAATAATGCTTAATACATTAAAAACACATTTTAAAAGTATATTTATAACATAATCTCTTTTCAAATATCATTTACTATCAAAATTCTAAAGTGACATATGTAAAGAGTTAAAATGCTTTTTTAAGAATTGACTCTGTTTATCTTTTTTTAATATTTTATTTTCTCTTCTATAATTTTATTTTTGAGATTGAAACCACTTAATAAAATAACTCAGGAAACATAAAGTCTATTTTTAAAATTCAAGATAGTATTTTTTTGGATTTTTTTGTGTTATTTTATGTGATATTTTGGGTAAACTGATAATATTCCCTCTCTATAAAAAAAAATAGTTACCGGCATATCTCAGAGATATGTGAGTTCTGTTACAGACCACCACAATAAAGCAAATACCTCAATAAAGCAAGTCACTCAAATTGGGGTTTCTTAGTGCATATAAAAATTATGTTTACACTATAGTTAATGAAGTGTGCAATAGCATAATCTAAACATTTACATACTTTAATTTTAAAAGATTTTATTGCTAAAAAGTGTTAATCATCTTCTGAGTCTTCTGGCTCATCTTCAATTCACAAATGGCTTCTCTGTAGCATTCAATGCTGTTTGATAGGATTTTACCTACGGTAGAACTTCTTTCAAAACTGGAATCAATCCTTTTGAAGTCTGACACTGCTTTAGCAACTAAGGTTTGTAATATGCTAAATTCTTTGTTGTGGTTTCAGAAATCTTTACAGTATCATAACTGGGAATGACTTCAATATCAAGAAACCACTTTCTTTACTCATCCAAAAAAATGCAACCTTTCATTCATTAAAATGTTATCAAGAGATTGCAACAATTCAGTCACATCTTTATGCTTCATATCTAATTCTGGTTCTCTTGCTGTTCCCAACAAATCTGCAGTTACTTCCTCAACTGATGTCTTGAAACACTCAAAGTCATCTATTAGAGTTGGAATCAAACTTCTTCCAAACATTTATATTCATATATTGATCTCTTCTCATGAATCACATATGTTCTTAATGGCTAGTCTTCTTTAGAAGTTTCAAATTACTTTGCCCAAATCCATTAGTGGAATCACTAACTTTGTCAGCTATAAACTTCTTCAATAATAAGATTTGAATGTCAAAATTATTCCTTGATCCATGGACAGCAGAATGGATATGGATGTTTTGTTAATAGGCTTTTAAACACCATTATTCTCATTGTACATTTATATTAGAGCTCTTAGATGACCAGATACATTGTCAATGAACAGCAATATTTTTAAAAGAATTTGTTTTCTGAAACGTAGTTTTCAAAACTGGGCTTAAATTGTTCAGTAGACAATGTCATAAACAAATGTAGTGTCATTCAGGGTTTTTTGTTCCATTTATAGGTAACTGGAAGAGTTAATTTTGTGTACTTAATAAGGGGCCTATGATTTTTAGGATAGAAAATGAACTTTGACTTCAACTTAAAATCATCAACTATATTAGCCCATAACAATGAAGGCAGGTTGTCCTTGGAAGCTTGGAAGCCAGGCATTGATTCCTTCTCTCAGACTATGAAAGTCCTAGATGACATCTTCTTCCAATATAGGACAGTTTCATTTACACTAAAAATCTGGTAATTTATGTAGCCACTTTCATTAATATCTTAGCTACCTCTGTATGAAAAGCTACCTCTTGCCATGCCTTCTACATTAACACTTGCTCTTCATACATTGTACTTTTATGTTATGGAGACAGCTTCTTTCCATAAGTCTCATGAACCAACCTCTACTAGCTTCAAGCTAATTTTCTGAAACTTTTTCACCTCTCTGCCTCCACAGAATTTAAGAGAGTTAGAATCTTGCTCTGAATTAGTCTCTGGCTTAAACAAATGTGGTGGCTGGTTTGATCTTCTATCTAAACATATTTTTAGTAGAAATAGTGGGCATTGGGTGTAATTTTTAGTTTTTCCTTAATAAATTTTTCTATAACAAAATATACATTAATTTATGATAGAAAACAAAAGTTTAAAGTAACATGATCATCTTCATCTGATGCTGTCATGCAGACTCCATTGATGATTGGGGGGACAGAGATTTTTCCAGGTGGTAGGCAGAGAAGGTGGAATTGTTCTCTCTCTGGAAATGTGACCGAGTTATATAGCAGGCTCAGCAGTCCACAATGTCTTTGTATATAACTTTGTTCTATACTTGTCAAACCCCTCAGGGCAAGTTTGCCCAGATCAGTTAGGAATCAGGGTTCTCCAAAGTTCAAAGAGATACAGTCTCACTTGTGCACAGCAATCTACATCTCTACCCCCATAGAAAGTGAAGCTTGTGCCATTATAGCTTTCTCTATTATGAAATGATACTGTCAAATTAGAAAATTCTCATTTTTTTTTCTCTTAGAAGCCTTGCACACTTTCTAGATATTCACTGGGCAGGCTAATTTTCCTCTGTTGAACATGTATTTGATTTCTGAGATTACACAAAAAATGTTGAGAGCCAACTCTTGTAAAGAGGGCAGATAATTCTGTTGTATAACAATAGTACCAGAAAAAGAGGTGTTGCAATGGTAATGGAGTCAGCTGTCATAAAAAAGAAAGAAAGAAGAAAGAAAGAAAGAAAGAAAGAAAGAAAGAAAGAAAGAAAGAAAGAAAGAAAGAAAGAAAGAAAGAAAGAAAGAAAGAAGTGAGGGAGGGAGGAAGGAAGGGAGAGAGGGAGGGAGGGAGGGAGGGAGGGAGGGAGGGAAAGAAGGAAGAAAAGAAAAAGTTTTTTTGTGCATTCAAAACTTTGGTAATCATTTAGTATAAAAGACCTAACTTTCAGCTTATATTGGGTTTTGACATGTCTTTCTCTCTAAGCTTACTGATTTCTAGCCTTGATTTAAAATGTTACGACTCTTTGACTTGAACACTTAGAGACCAATGTAAGATTATAATTGGCCTAATTTCAATATTGCTCTGAGAGATAGGGAATCCAGAGGAGAGAGACAAAAACAGAAGGGGAAATGGCCAGTTTGTAGAGCAGGCAGAACACACAACATTTATCTGTTAAATTTGCTGCCTTAAGTGGCATGGGTTGTGGCAACCCAAATCAATTTCAATATATCATCACAAATCATGGTTTCATATCACAGTAACAAATATAATAGTATAAAAAAAAGTTTAAAGTACTATGAGAGTTACCAAGATGTGTCACAGAGACAGGAAGTGAACAAATGCTACTTGAAAAAATGGTGTGGTTGACTGCTCAATACAGAGTAGCCACAAAACTTTAATTTGTGAAAAAAGCGGTATTTTTGAGATGGAATAAAGGGAAGCACAATGAAACCAAGTATGCCTGCATTTTTATTGCTTGCTTCTGCTTCTTTCTAACACTCTCTCCCCTAAACCAGTTCCTTTTTATCTGAATTAGGAACAATGATATCGGCTCCATTTGGATTTTGTGAAGTTTTAAAAAGCTACCACTTAAGAACAGTAAAATTAACTGGCAACTATGTTCTAAATAAATGAAAGATACTATTGAAAATACAACAATCTCTCCTATTTCATTTATTTTTATAAATATTTTCATTACAGTTGGCATGCAATGTTATATTAATTTCAGGTGTACAAAATAGTAAGTAGATATTTATATAATTTAGGAACTGATCACCTTTATAAATCTAGAACCCATCTGACAAGATACATAGTTATTACAACATTACTGACTATGTTCCCTATGCTCCATTGGTAAGGAGGTTGGGAGTAACCAGTACCTCTTTCTCAGTCTGCTTTTAGGAATTTGCAGTTTTTGTTGGTTATTACTCCAGAGAAGCAAGTCAATTGCATTTGAGATGATCCTGTCATTTATATGTTTTGAATCAGAATTGTAAGTGCTTCCCTTCTAAGGTGCAAAAGCAGTAGTATGTAACTTAATTCTGAAATACACTATAATCTGGGTTTATGATAACACCCTTCTCTGCTTTTTAGAAATGATTAAAATATTAATTTCTTTGTTTTAATTGTTTTAATAAATTATATAAAAACTTGCAAATGAATAGATTTACATGTTCACATTTAAATGACCATCCTGAAAATTAAGCAAGAGACTTATATTCTAATTTTCACAAGGAACATATTACTCATGAAAATAATCCAATTCTTTTGAAATTAGATCACATTTTTTCTCTTTGCCTAACAGTATTCCCCAAGAAGCATAGATACTTTGTATATTAGCTAAAAAGCATAAAAGTGTAAAAAATATTTTGTAATTTTGCAGTGCTTGTCCTTTGAGAAAAATATTGTTATTTTTTTTTACATATGAAAGTAAGAGCTATAATTTTCAGTAAGCATAATCACATTTTTAATTTAAAGGTGTGCCTTTTTACAACTTCTATCTTGTAATAGTCAAGACAAGATATGTAATTGATGTTTATTCTTTAATGGCTCTAAAGAAATAAGTAAAAGTGAACTTTTCATAGTGGTTCTCCATAGTGATTGTGCCAAGGCTGCAACTGTCATAATAGAATTTACAAAGTGGGGCCCAGGTGTGTGTGTATGAGTGTGTGTGCTCTTTAACTTCTCATAATGAAATTGAAACAATAACTCCACTTAGGCTTCCTGACAGCTGGCTCTAGACAAGTTACATTCAGCTCATTCCTGATTCACCTTCAGGTGATAGATAGTTACATTGTAAGCCTTTATTTTTATTTATTTATTTTTATTCAGCCCTACCTCTATTTTAGTAGTATAATAAGCTAAATATGAAATAATGAGGCCAATTATATAGTGAGCCTCATTTATAAAAACACATTTGCAATTATTATCCCATTTACTTATTTTAGCACAGAAGACAGATATTAATATAACATTATTTTGACACAGAAAAAAAATTGGGCTAACTCCATACAGAAATTAAATTCAAGCCCCAGTCTTATGATTATTATTTTGTATTGTTTTCATCACAACAAGTATCTTTACATAAGGAACACCATAACAAGCTTTAAAAAGCAACAATTCCATGAGAAAATATATATTAGAAAATTTTCAGAGATGTCTTACCTTCTGATTAAATTAAAAAATTTTAGTTTACTTTATGAAACAACTTCTTAGATTAAAATTCATTAGAAATATAATAAATGTACAATTAGTACATCAGACTAGAAAATAAAAATATGCCCTCTTCAGTTTATTATAACTGTATAACTAGTCTACAAGAAAGTAGATATATTAAAAAAATTAAGATAAAAAGAAAGGCATGAAATATTCTCATTTATTAGTACCAGACACTGAGGAAAAAGAACCCACAGGCAAACTCATACTTATTACTCCACTTTTAAAGAAACAAATGTATGATATTCTTAAGAGAAATAAGAGGAAAACATATTGAATGCTTTTGGGAAATCAATAATATTCCTTTATTTTTAAAGAACAATTTCTATTTAATATCTAAAATGAATTTATATTTATTAGATAAAATTTGAAAATAAAACTTCTCTTAGAAAAGTTAAAAATTATCTATAGTTACTTCTTATTATGATATAAAAGAATTTTTAAAATTGTACTTCTATGAAAATGTGTCAGGAGCTGACCCACAACTGCTGGCTGACAAGGTCACAGCAGGAGAAGACCCACAACTGCTGGCTGACAAGGTCACAGCAGGAGAAGACCCACAACTGCTGGCTGACAAGGTCACAGCAGAAGAAGATCAAAAACTGCTGATTGACAAAGTCACAGCAGAGAAGACCAATGGCTGCGGGTTGACGAAGTCACCCAAAGGAGAGACACAACGATACTTCCCCCTTTGACTTTTTGAATTAATCTGGCCTTATATCCCCCCTTTTCTGGGTGTGTGCTATTATTTATGGCACAGGGATAATAGTACTGTGCTTTCCCTGTAGATTCATAGTAATTTCTTTGGAAATGAGACAGAGGGTGTGAGTTCCACAGAAAAGCCTGCAAGCCCCTTGAACTGGGCTCATAAACATAAGAGGCTGGCTATGATATCCCTCGTAAAGGGTTAAGTCTGTAGGAGAATTCCTTCTTAATCATGTTAGAAAGAATAGATTGTGACTTGTGAATGGGTAGGAGGCAGTGTCTGTGCACAGAGCACCTTTCGGCCTTCACTTAATTCAACATTTTTCCTCCCTAGCCTTTTCATGTGATAGAGTAGAGAAACATTCCTTTCTTCTTGCTTATTTGATCTGCAGATAGTGGTACACTCTGAGAAGAATAGAGTCAGAACTTAACTAGTGTTTAAATATAATAAATAAGTAATATTTGACTAGACAATAGTATCTTAGGTAAGGTATAGTAGAATGGCCCATTGTGTGGCCTAGAATGAGAGCGCAGTCAGCAAGAAAAGAATGTTTTACTAAGAGAATTGTCTTTTGACTAAAGGCAATTGCTAGGCTTTCTCAATGAGATGTTCTCATGAGATTTATATACTTTCCAAAATTCTTTGAATGAGAGAAATGTAGGGGAATCCATAGAAGTAATAACAGTTAATGTCTTATGTTGCTACTAGGCTATCTTGCAAGTGCACTATGTATATCTTTGGGTGAAAGTTATTCTTATGTTATGTCAATTTCTCTATAGGCAAGCCTTTTAGAATCTTGTGAGAAAAAGTAGGACACTGCTTAAACTCAAAGCCATTTACCTGAGCAAGCAGTGGTCCATTGTTAGTCCTTAATGATTTCGTCTGCTAATCTCTCTCTGCCCCTTGACTCACAACAGCAGTAAAGTTAGTTAACTATTAGTACTAATACCTTAAAAGCTTTTTCCGATGTTGTTATCGCTATTCAAGTTATTTTGTATTTTGAATGATTTGCTACCTGGTTTGTGATTTATAGATATAAATTAACTGTTATCTGGAAACATGTAAACATAGTGAAACAGAAGCAATGATTAACACCATGTAATTGTAACTCAGTGTGTGTGTATAAAAAGGGAGCTATACTAGCATTTGGCAGAGATGCCTGGCAGTAAATGCTAACCAGAGAATAAAGAGAAAGAAAAGAATTCGGCTCTCTCACTCGATTTCGCCGACGCCGTCTCCTCCTGTGGGACCCCTGGATTCCCCCCGGGGCTGGACCCCGGCAAAAATGTTCAGAAAATCTTGATAAATGGCTTATCAAAGAGCATTATTGCCCTGGCCGCTTGGCTCAGCGATAGAGCATAGGCCCGACGTGTGGAAGTCCTGGGTTCGATTCTCAGTCAGGGCACACAGAGAAGTGCTCATCTACTTCTCCACCCTTCCCCCTCTCTTTCCTCTCTATCTCTCTCTTCCCCTCCCACAGCCAAGGCTCCATTGGAGCAAAGTTGGCCTGGGCTCTGAGGACGGCTCCATGGCCTCCACCTCAGGCACTAGAATGGCTCCGGCCACAATAAAGCAACGCCTCAGATGGGCAGAGCATCGCCCCATGGTGGACATGCCTGATGGATTCCCATAGGGCGCATGAGAGAGTCTTTCTGACTGCCTCCAAGCTTCTAACTTTGTATAAATAAAAAATAAAAAAAAAAGAGAGAGAAAAAGCATTATTTACCATGAACAAAGGAGTACTCAATCCAGGCCATTTCTAGAGGAACAGACAGTGTCAGTAAGTTCGTTAGGGGCAAATACAGGGTGTAAGTACAGGTAAGAAGATAATAAGGCTTTTTGAAAAGTTATCTAGGTTGAAATGAGTCCAGTTAAGCTACTGGCAAAGGTGGGTGGAAAGTGGAACTTAATAATATGTGGAAGACTCCAAAATGCAACAGTAATTAACTCAATCTGATGATTTTTTTTCTAGCAAGAATTGAGAAAAATCACCAAGAGTTAATTGTTAGTACTTAAATAATTGACTATTGTTAAATCTATAACAAACTTCTCAAGAAAAAAAAATAGACAAGGAAAAACAAATTGTTAATAGTAGGATTGAAAGAGAGATATAACTACATATTTACAAAATTTAAAAGGCATTAATATAGTGAATAATATCATAACTATTTATGGGGCTGGGTAAATTTTGAAATATCAGGGGAAACTGTAAAGTATGTTTAACCACTATGCTGTATACCTGAACCTAATACAGTATAATTTTGAATGTAAATTGTAATTGAAAATTATGGTTCTGGCCAGTTTGCTCAGTGGATAGAGTATCCGCCCAGCATATGGACATCACAGGTTCAATTCCCAGTCAAGGGAGAAATATAAAAAATAAAAGGCATTAGAGTATTAATACGAACAACTTTATGCTAAGAAAGTCAACAAAAAATGAAAGGGCAACACACAAGATCTGGTGTGTTCAGGGTGGTATGGCTGTAGATTTAAACTAGACTACTGTTTGTCCCCATGTAAAAAATTAATTCAGAATGGATTAAATAACTAAATAAATACTTGAAACAATAAATTTTAAAAAAGCATAAGTACTAAACATATGGACCCTGATCTTAGAGAGAATTTTATAAATTTGACCCCAAAGATAAGAAAGTAAAAACAAAAATAAATGAATGGGACTATATCAAACTAAAAAGCTTTTGCACAGCAAAAGAGACTGCCAACAATACAAAAAGGCAACCAATTGAATTGAAGAAGATATTTGCAAAAAATAGCTCCAATAAGGGGTTAATGTCCAAAATACATAAAGAATCCACCCAACTCAACACTGAACACACAATCCAGTTTAAAATAGGGCAGGGAACCTGAACAGACAGTTCCCCAAGAAAACTTACAAATGGCCGACAAATATATGAAGATGCTGAACTTCACTAGCTGCTAGGATTTTTTTCTGTGCAAAGAAACAGAAAGCAGAAAAAATGACTCCTTCTCAAACTGGTTCACTCAAAGACTTTGGGACAAATCCTGTACACCCAAGCAGGAGAGAAGCCTTAGACCAGCCAGCTCAGAACTGAATACACCAGAGGAAAATCAAACGCTCCCTATTCAGCCTAAGCTAAACTTTCATGTAATGGCCCACCACTTCTCTTGGTACCCACCCATCCTCACTGCTTTCTCTTCCAAAAGATGTACACATTATCAGTTTCACTACATTCTTTTCATTGAAATGATACTGTATACCTTTTCATTTGAGTTTCTCAGTTGTATCTAGTTACATATCACAGTTTTGAAACTTTTCTGAGACTGACTTTATCAGTAAGGGAAACAGCAAAGATGAAATCCATATGTATATGCTTACACATTTTTCTTTTACTTGACAAGCCCAGGACCATTTCAGCGATATGAATTGTGTGCCCTCTGGCTTCACTAAAACAGTCCTGGACTTCTCAGAAACTGTGATGAAGTCTCCCACAGTTGTATAAATTGGATAATTTAGGAATTTTAAACTTCAATAGATCATTTGGCTCCTTGTATACTTTATAACAGGCTTAAATGAACTTTGATCTTTTTATAAAGGCTATTAAAATTTTGTGTGTATAAAAAATACCTATCTAGGCCCTGGGTGGGTTTGCTCAGTGGTAGAGTGTCAACTCAGTGTGTGAAAGTCCTGGGTTTGATTCCCAGTCAGGGCACACAAGAGAGGCAACCATCTGCTTCTGCCCCTGCACCTTCCCCCTTCTCTTTCTTTTTCTCTTCCCCTCCCACAGCCATCACTCCATTGATTCCAGCACGTCCATGTAGCCTCCACCTCAAATGTTAAAAATACCTCAGATGCAAGCATGGCCCCAGATGGCAGAGCATCAGCTCCTGATGGGGGGTCGCTGGGTGGATCTTGGTTGAGGTGCATGTGGGAGTCTGTCTCTTTATCGCCCCTCCTCTCACTTAAAATATGTATCTAAATTACAATGAGATACCATCTGACACCTGTTAGAATGGCTGTTATCAACAAGACAAGCAATAACATATTGGAGACGTAGGGAGGGTGGGGATTCACTGTAAAGGCATGGAATAGGTAATCATTGGAGTTTTCATTATACACTATATAGACTTGCCAATAATTATAAAATATTCATTCAGTGTTTAACTATATAACTCAATTTTTTAAATGTACCATAAACTTTTCAAAAACAGCAAAAAAAAAAACCCCAAAAACCCATCTGTAATTCTTGAATTAATGTTAAAACTTCTTGCTAGCTTGTCTGTAGTTTTCCTATGCATATTTTTAGAGTCAAGCATGTAATAGATATAAAACATAGTTGCTGGCTTTTCTTTACTAATTAATATTCAACCAATACTTCTTTCTGCGACACTTTAATGTTATTAGCTGCTCTTACCACGTCCACCCAAAATATCAATACATTCATATTTTAATAATATAAATACAGATGCATGCAAAAATGTATAATGTCTACAGAATACCACTCCTTTTAACTATAAATTTAAAGAAGTGAAATTAATGAGTTGAGATTACAAGCATTTTAAAGTCTACTCACCAACGTTAGCAAGTATCTTCATTAGAAGAGAAAGGGTGGCCAGCATGGAACATTTATTTTAGATATTCTTAACAATTTATCTATGGGGCTGTTAGTAAGCATACAAACATATACACTTATAGGTACATAATTTCATTTTATGCATGTTGCTCTTCAAACAATATATTTAGACAATACACCAATACACATTTAATGCAAAGCTTAATTTCACAGAGAAGTCTTAACTCTATTGTAACCAGCCTTTGCTTCAAATTCTAAAAGATAGTTATTTCATTGAGATAGGTTCTTTGTTCTATAGGTCAAGTCAAGATGTGTGACTCAGAAACAAATTTAATGTGGAAAATGTGGAATTAAAATGTGTCGAGTGCTGAAATCATGTATAAAAATGAATTCGAAATTGGAAATGTTCAAGATGTTTATATTTGCTATTCTCTCTCCCTATAAATTTATCTGAAACCCCTGATGGCAAGCTTATTCCTTTCCTTCACTGTCACATCCTCTGCTTTATTTTCCTTCACAGCCCTGATCTCTTTGCATTTGCCTGTGTGGGAGAGAGAGAGGGAAAGAGAGAAATTATTGTTAATTGTTATTAAGTCCATGTACATTCATAATTATTACAGCTTCTTAGAGTTTACATGTCTATCAAGATGTACCCTCCCTAGTGGTCTCTACTAATGTGTTTTCCTTTAAAAGATACTGATATTGCTACTATAGACATTTACTTTTTCTCATTTGCAGGCTGTAACTACTTCTATCTATTTTTAAGCAGTATTTATATATGCATGTGTGTGTGTTTTGATAGAAAAAATACTAGATATTTTTCTTAGGTAACTTGACAACTATTTTTAAAAGTTAATTTTTATTCACTTACATATATTGTAGTTTTCATTAATTTATGTCATCTTAATTTGCAATCTTTGCAATCTCTGTTTTTTTTCTATTTTTTTTATTTTTCTGACTTTTCTTTGAAAAAGTCAAATTTCCAAAATCATATTTCCACTTTAATTAAATATATATATATTATTTTATTTGTAGATTTTAGAAGCTGGGTATAATTATATTATTTTACAACAAAGCCCATATTTATTGAATTTTTCTTCTGACAATGAATAGCAACTTAACCTATCTTCCATTGAGTTGAAAGTATTCAGATATTTAATATTATATTTTAAGCATAAAAAGTATAGTTAACTGTATTTTTACTAAATAGATTTATTTACACCCTTTTATTTTTTAAATTTCTAATTAAATAGCTTTTCCCATATAACTATCTCTGGATTCATTTTTCTTCTTGCTAAAATACATTTTTCTATTGAGCATCTGTGGTGTAAATTGCTCAGTTTAAAAACATTTTAAACAATCTCTCTCCAAATAGAACTCCTATTCCATTTCTTGAAAGCTCTTCACGTTCTTATTAAAATTAGAGTCTCCTCATCTATCTTCCAGCTCATTTAAAACCTTTAACTTTTAACCTCATCTTTATAAATTCTATTTTGCATGAATGCATGGTTTTTCAACTCACTATTCTATTTTTGAATTTCTCCTACCTAGAGACCATTTAATTTATATTTAAAATTTCAGTTACAATATGTTTGACACCCAATGTTTTTTTATTTATTTTATAGTTATCTAACCTTGCTTCATTTCATCTTTCTTTGTATTATATTTGACTTAAATAATATTACACTTTTTGTTTTCTATCCCTCTAAAAATATTTATTTTAATATCTTTTTAAATTTTATTTTTGTTTCAAGGGTACGACATAGGTTAGATAATCATTTACTTTATAAAGTGTCCCTCCAATAATTTTAGTACCTATCTGGCACCATACATATTTATTACAACATTAATAACTATATTTCCTATGTTGTATTTCAGATCCCTATGACTATTTTGTAACTGCTATTTGATACTTCTCAATCTCTTTATCTTCTTAATCTAGTCCCCCAAATCCTCCTGCTCTCTGGCCACCATCAGTCTTTTCTCTGTATCTGTGAGTTTATTTCTGTTGTTGTTTATGTTGTTCTTTAGATTCCACAAATAAGTAAAATCATATGCTATTTGCCTTTCTCTAACTGACTTATTTCATTTAGCATAATGAAATAGTCATGCTATTGCAATGATAAGATTTAATATTTTTCATGGCCAAATACTATTCCATTATATATATATATATATATATAATACTATATATATATAATACTATTTCAATATATATATATATATATCATCACTTTTTAATCCACTATTCAGCCTATTTATGGGCACATGGGTTACTTTCATATCTACACTATTGTAAATAAAACTTCAATGAATAAAGGAGTACATATATTTTTTTCAAATTAGTGTTTTGGGTTTCTTCTTGAAATCACTGGGTCATAAAGCTGTTCCATTTTAAATTTTTTGAGTACCTCCATACTTTTTTTTTTTTTTTTTTTGTATTTTTCTGAAGCTGGAAACGGGGAGGCAGTCAGACAGACTTCTGCATGCGCCCGACCGGGATCCACCCGACATGCCCACGAGGGGGCGATGCTCTGCCCATCTGGGGCATCGCTCTGTTACAACCAGAGCCATTCTAGCGCCTGAGGCAGAGGCCATGGAGCCATCCCCAGCACCTGGGCCATCTTTGCTCCAGTGGAGCCTTGGCTGCGGGAGGGGAAGAGAGAGACAGAGAGGAAGGAGAGGGGGAGAGGTGGAGAAGCAGATGGGCGCTTTTCCTGTGTGCCCTGGCCGGGAATTGAACCTGGGACTTCTGCACACCAGGCCGACACTCTACTACTGAGCCAACCGGCCAGAGCCACCTCCATAATTTTCAATTGTGGCTTAATCAATATGCATTCCCACTAACAGTTCATGAGGGTTCTCTTTTATCTACATCCTTGCCAACACTTGATATTCATTAATTTATTGATAATAGTCATTCTGACAAGTGACTCATGTTTGTTTTAATTTGCATTCTTTGATGATTAATGACTTTAAATATATTTTCTTATGTTTATTGGCTATCTATATGTTTCCTTTAGCCCTGGCTAAAGGCTATCTATATATTTCATATTCAACCCTGACCAGATAGCTCAGTTGGTTAGAGAATTGTCCCAATATGCACAGGTTGTCAGTTTGATCCCCAGTCAGGACACATACAGGAACAGATTAATGTTTCTGTCTCTCTGTCCCATCCCCTTTCTCTCTCTCTAAAATCAATAAATTTTAAAAAATTAAATAAATGTGTATATTCTGGTTCTCCACTCATTTAATTGGATTTTTTTATTTTTGGTGTTGTTATATAATTTCTTTATAATTTTAGATATTATCCCCCTATAAAATATATCATTGGTAAATATCTTGCCCCATTCACTGGGTTGTCATTTTATTTTATTGATAGTTTCCTTTACTGTGCAAAAATTTTTTAGTTTAATATAGCAACATTCATTAGATTTTTTTCTTTTGTTTCCTTTGCCTGAAGTTATATGTCAGAAAAAAAATATTGCTAATTAAATGTCTGAGATTTTTACTGCCTAAGTTTTCTTCTAAGAATTTTATGGTTTTCAGTCTTACATTTAAGTATTTAATCCATTCTCTGTTTATTCTTGTATGTGATGTAAGAAAGTGGTCTAGTTTTATGCAACCTCAAAAGACAAAGAATAACCACAACAATTTTGAGAAAGAAGAACAAAGTTAGAGCAATCTTTCTACCTTGTATCAAACTATACAATAAGGCCATAGTGATCAAAACAGTATGGTACTGCATAAAAACAGACATATAGATCAATGGAACAGTAAAGAGCCCAGACATCAACCCATACCTATTTGGCCAATTAATATTTGACAAAGGGAGCAAGAACATATAATTGAGTAAACAATCTATTCAGTAAACAGTGTTGTCAAAAATGGATAGATACATGCAAAAAATACATTTCTCATCAGTCAAAAAATTTTAAGTGGACTACAGCAAGCTAATTTTTTTTTTGTACAGCAAAGGAAACCATCCACAAATTAAAGAAAACAATTTAAACTGAGTGGAAGAACATATTCACCAATAGATACATCTAATAAGGATTTAATGATGTTAATTCTTCTTATCCATGATTATGGTATATGCTTCCATTTATTTGTATCCTCTTCAATTTATTTCTTCAGTCTTATAATTTTCCAAATACAGGTCTTTTACCTCCTTGGTTAAGTTTCTGTCTGATTTTTTTATGTTTTATTTTTGTTGCAAATGTAAATAGGATTTTTTTTTATTTTTCCTTTCTGATTGTTTATTGTTATTATTATTATTATTATTTTTACAGAGACAGAGTGAGAGTCAGAGAGAGGGATAGATAGGGACAGACAGACAGGAACGCAGAGAGATGAGAGGCATCAATTATCAGTTTTTTGTTGTGGCACTTTAGTTATTTGTTTATTATTGATGTATAAAAATTCTACTTATTTCTAAATATTTATTTTTTATCTTTCTTTTTTTACTGAATTTATCAGTTTAGTAAATTTTTTGTTTGTTTGTATGGAATCTTTGGGTTTCTCTCTATACAGTGTCATTTTATCTGTGAATAATGATAGTTTTATTTCTTCCCAATTTGATGAATGCCTTTTATTTCTTCTTTTCTGATTATTGTTGCAAGAACTTATAATACTGTGTTGAATAAGAGTGGTGAAAGTAGATATATATATCTGTCTTGTTCCTGATCTTGAAATAAATGCTTTTAGTTTCTCCCCTTTGAGTATGTTGTTAGCTGTGTTTTTTATTAAGAGTGTATGGTTTTTATTAATTTGAATTATGTTCCCTCTGTTTCCACTCCGCTGAGTTTTTGTTTAATCAGAAATGAGTGCTGGATTTTGTCAAATGCTTTTTCTTTATCTATGGATATGATTTTTTGATTTATCCAACTTTATTTTATGCAGTATATCACATTAATTGATTTGCAGATATTGTACCTTGTATTCCAGAATAAATCTCCCTTAATGTATTGCTGAACTTAGTTTGCTAATATTTTGTTGAGAATTTTTGCATCAGTATTGATTAAGAATTTGTCCCATAATCTCTTTGTAGTGTCTTTTCTGGTTTTAGAATTAGATTAATGCTGGCCTCACAAAATGAGTTTGGGAGATTTTCCTCTTCTTGAATATTTAAGAATAGTCTGAGAAGGATAGGTATTAGTTCTTCTTTGCATGTTTGGTAAAATTCACCTGTGAAGCCATCCAGTCAAGAACTTTTGTTTGTTGGGTAGTTGTTGTTTTCCTTGTTGTTTTTCTGCTTCAATTTTATTGATTGTAGTAAGGCTGTTCAGATTTTTTATTTCTTATTGATATATGAAACACATTCATAATTAATTTGTTTATTTTGTAGTTTGTTTCTTAGCAATAGACTGTCTAATACATTTTTGGAAGTATTGTATGCTTTGTGTGTTTTGTTTTTGATATGATGGTAGTTTTTTGTTTTTTTCCTACCTCTGCAAAATATTCTGTCCATCAATTTCACTGATAGTCTTCTGGATTTTCATCTAAACCATGAATTATATTTGGTTTTGGGAATATTTTGTCCATAGAAATATTGGGGTAATTGCAGATTCCAAACAGTATAGTAAGAGACTGGGCTCATTTCTGGTTAAAGGTGTATTTGTCCTTCTATCCACAATGTCCAACCAATTGAGGTATATGTCTTCATAAAACAAAATCACATTCTCAGATTGACAAGCCTGTGATGTTGCTACTCTTCACTGCTAGAAGTTCCTTATGTCAGTTTCTTGGTTTTACCAGAGAATTTAGTTCTGGTACCTTATTTTATAAGAAACCGTGATATATATTCCATGCCCTTCTCCCCCTTCTTCTCCTCTTTCACCTTTTTCTCTTTCTCCTCTACCTCTTCCTTCTCTTTTTCCTTCTGTTTCTCCTCCTTCTGCTTCTGCTTCTCCTTCTTCAAGAATCAATGATCCTGGGATTGGTTATTCCCTTTTTTCAAGTGGATGTAATTTACTAGATTACCTGGGTCATGCTTTTCCACAATTTACTCTTTATTTTTTATCCTGGGAATGGCAGACACCAATTTCACTTTATTTTTATTCCAAATAAAATAATTATTTTTAATTAGTTCATAAACAGAACTTTGACATTCATATATTATAAAAACATTTGATTGAACATTTTTAGATATATTATATATTCTTCCCACATTATTTTTCTTAAAGATAAATTCTTGAGGGATTTGTTGGCTCAAAGGATACACAAATAGAAAAATATATGGACATTTTGTGCTGGCTAATAGTTAGTTCCCTGCTTCAAACTGATATTTGTTAAGTGTATGTTAAATGTAGGGGTTGAAGTGTACTAGTTTTTATTAATTAAAATTTAAAAATTGGAATTAATTTGTAGAATTAATTTACTTCCTCAGGTCAACGTTCTAAAGGAAATCTACAAAACATTTTCTTTGTAACTAGAAATTTGTAATTAGAATTCAATAATCTTTTGCCATTTTCCAACCCAAAACTTCTAGGAATATGTTAAAGCTTTTATTATCTAAATAGTAAAAATGACATTGATTTCTACTAAATAGCACATCACTTTGTAACCAAATTTCATTTGCCTGAGATCATTAATTTTCTTCTAGGTTATAACTATACATACATATCATAATATATTAAAGAGAAATATAAGGTCTACCAGAAAGTTCTATTTTTGGAATTAAACAGAATACAAATTTTTCTTACTGTCAATAAACTTTATTAAATAATATAATTGCCATTATTATTAATGATTTCTTGCCAGCGTGAGGGCAATTTGTATACCCCATTTTTGAAAAATGTTTTATCTTTTGATGCGAAAAATTGAACCAGTGCTTGTTTGATATCTTCTTCATTTTTGAATTTTTTGCCCTTCAAAAAATTTTGTAAGGTCAAAAACAAGTGATAGTCGGAGGGTGCTAAGTCCGGGGAATATGGTGGATGTGACAGACATGCTTCTGTAGCATTTCTTTCTTGTTGAAATTCGTAAAAATTACAGTGGCGTAAATGAACTTTATCAGTAGCCATGGGTACACTATCGCTTCACACATAAGACTAATGTGAATCAACTTTGTTTTAGTTAATTTGCTATGTCAGTATGTATATATTAAGTGATAAAAATAGAGAGGCACACATGCGCCAAATAAACATGTGCTTACATGTCGAAACTTGTTGTGATAGAAACGGACAGAACTTTCCGGTAGATATTATATATATATCTGTGACTGTATATGTTTTATATTTGTTGGTTTTATTTGATTATTTTTGAATGTTTTTTGTGTGTATCTGACTTCTGTTAGGTAAAACAGTGAATGAAAACAGAAGCAATTTGTATGTTACCAAATTGTATGTTATCATTTTAGAAATACTGTGGGGTTTTTTTGTTTATTTTGTTTTTTTTTCAGTTAGCTCTTTTTTTATTTATTAAATTTAATGCAGTGACATTGATAAATCACAGTACATATGTTGAGAGAAAACATCTCCAGATTATTTTGACATTTGATTGTGCTGTATACCCCTCACCCAAAGTCAAAATGTCTTCTGTCAACTTCTATCTGGTTTTCTTTGTGAACCTCCCCTCCCCCAACACCTCTCTCCTTCCTTGCCCCATCCCCCCTCCCCTCACCCCCCCATTGCCATCACATTCTTGTTCATGTCTCTGAGTCTCATTTTTATGTCCCATCTATATATGGATTCATATAGTTCTTAGTTTTTTCTGATTTACTTATTTCACTCTGTATAATGTTATCAAGGTCCATCCATGTTATTGTAAATGATCCGATGTCATCATTTCTTATGGATGAGTAGTATTCCATAGTATATATGTACGAAAGCTTTTTAATCCACTCGTCCTCTGACGGACACTTGGGCTGTTTCCAGATCTTCGCTATTGTGAACACTGCTGCCACAAACATGGGGGTGCATTTCTCCTTTTGGAGCCGTTCTATGGTGTTCTTGGGGTATATTCCTAAAAGTGGGATAGCTGGGTCAAAAGGCAGTTCAATTTTCAGTTTTTTGAAGAATCTCCATACTGTTTTCCACAGTGTCTGCACCATTCTGCATTCCCACCAGCAGTGCAGGAGAGTTCCCTTTTCTCCACATCCTCGCCAGCACTTATTCTGTGTTGTTTTGTTGATGAGTGCCATTGTGGCTGGTTTGAGATGATATCTCATTGTAGTTTTAATTTGCATTTCTCTAATGATTAGTGATGTTGAACATTTCTTCATATGTCTATTGGCCATCTGTATGTCCTCTTTGTGGAAAAGTGTCTATTCATTTCTTTTTCCCATATTTTGATTGGATTGTTTGTCTTCCTGGTGTTGAGATTTACAAGTTCTTTATAAATTTTGGTTATTAACCCCTTATCAGATGTATTGTCAAATATGTTCTCCCATTGTGAAGTTTGTCTTTTTATTCTGTTCTTATTGTCTTTAGCTGTGCAAAATCTTTTTAGTTTGATATAGTCCCATTTCTTTATCCTGTCTTTTATTTCACTTCCCCGTGGAGATAAATCAGCAAATATATCTCTGCGAGAGATGTCAGAGAGCTTACTGACTATCTTTTCTTCTAAGATGCTTATGGTTTCATGGCCTACATTTAAGTCTTTTATCCATTTTGAGTTTATTTTTGTGAGTTGTGTAAGTTGGGGATCTAGTTTCATTTTTTTGCAGGTAGCTGTCCAATTTTTCCAACACCATTTGTTAAAGAGGCTGTCTTTACTCCATTGTATTTCCTTACCTCCTTTGTCAAATATCAGTTTTCCATAGAGCTGTGGGTTTATTTCTGGGTTCTCTGTTCTGTTCCATTGATCTATATGCCTGTTCTTATGCCAGTACCAGGCTGTTTTGAGTACAATGGCCTTGTAGTATAACTTGATATCAGGAAGTGTGATACCTCCCACTTTATTCTTCTTTTTTAAAATTGCTGAGGCTATTCGTGTTCTCTTTTGGTTCCATATAAATTTTTGGAATATGTGATCTATATCTTTGAAGTATGTCATTGGTATTTTAATTGGTATTGCATTGAATTTATAGATTGCTTTGGGTAATATAGACATTTTAATGATGTTTATTCTTCCTAACCATGAGCACGGTATATGCTTCCACTTGTTTGTATCTTCCTTGATTTTTTTTATCAATGCTTTGTAATTTTCCAAGTACAAGTCTTTAGTCTCCTTGCTTAAGTTTACTCCTAGGTACTTAACTTTTTTGGTTGTAATAGTGAAGGGGATTGTTTCCTTAATTTCTCTTTCTGACTGTTCATTGTTGGCGTATGAAAATGCTTCTGATTTCTGAATATTGATTTTATATCCTGCCACTTTGCTGAATTCATTTATCAGGTCCAGTAGTTTTTTTGACTGAGACTTTAGGGTTTTCTATATACAATATCATATCATCTGCAAATAATGATAGTTTTACTTCTTCTTTTTCAAATTGAATGCCTTTTATTTCTTCTTCTTGTCTGATTTCTGTGGCTAGGACTTCCAGGACTATGTTAAATAAGAGTGGTGAAAGGGGGCACCCCTGCCTTGTTCCTTATCTTAAGGGGATTACTCTTAATTTTTGCCCATTGAGTATGATGTTGGCTGTGGGTTTCTCATAGATGGCTTTTATCATGTTGAGTTATGTTTTCTGTATTCCCACTTTGTTGAGAGTTTTGATCATGAATGGGTGCTGGATTTTATCAAATGCTGTTTCTGCATCTATTGAAATTATCATGTAGTTTTTGTCCTTCCTTTTGTTTATGTGATGAATCACATTGATTGATTTGCGAATATTGTACCAGCCTTGCCTCCCCAGAATAAATCCCACTTGATCATGGTGTATGATTTTTTCCATATATTGTTGGATTCGGTTTGCTAATATTTTGTTGAGGATTTTAGCATCTATATCCATCAGAGATATTGGCCTATAATTTTCTTTCTTTGTGTTGTCTTTGCCTGGTTTTGGAATCAGAATTATGCGCACCTCATAAAAGGAGCTTGGAAGTCTTCCTCATTAATTTTTTTGAAATAGTTTGAGAAGGATAGGAGTTAGTTCTTCTTTGAATATTTGGTAGAATTCAGTTGTGAAGCCATCAGGCCCCGGACTTTTCTTTGTTGGGAGTTTTTTGATAACTGTTTCTATCTCATTTGGTATAATCGGTCTGTTTAGGTTTTCTGATTCTTCCAGATTGATTTTTGGAAGATTGTATGTTTCAAGGAATTTGTCCAATTCATCTAGGTTGTCTAATTTTTTGGCATACAGTTCTTCATAGTATTTTCTTACAATATTTTGTATTTCTGTTGTGTCAGTTGTTATTTCTCCTCTCTCATTTCTAATTTTATTTATTTGAGTCCTCTCTCTCTTTTTCTTGGTGATTCTAGTTAAAGGTTCATCAATCTTGTTTACCTTTTCAAAGAACCAGCTCCTAGTTTCATTGATCCTCTGAATTGTTTCTTTAGCCTCTATGTCACTTATTTCTGCTCTAATCTTTATTATTTCCTTCCTTCTACTACATTTGGGCTTTAATTGCTGTTCTTTTTTCAGTTCTTTTAGATGCAGGGTTAAGTTGTTTATTTGAACTTTTTCTAGCTTCTTAAAGTGTGACTGTAGTGCTATGAACTTCCCTCTCAGTACTGCTTTCGCTGTGTCCCATAAATTTTGAGTTGTTGTATGCTCATTGTCATTCGTTTCTAGGAATTTTTTTATTTCTTCTTTGATCTCATTCTTAATCCATTCATTATTTAACAACCTGCTATTTAGTTTCCATGTGTTTGAGAATTTTTGAGCTTTTCTGTTGTGGTTCATTTCTAGTTTCATGCCGTTGTGATCAGAGAAAGTGCTTGATATGATTTCAATCTTCTTAAATTTGTTGAGAGCACTTTTGTGTCCTAACATGTGGTCTATCCTAGATAATGTACCATGGGCATTTGAAAAGAATGTATATTCTGCTGCTTTAGGGTGAAAGGTTCTGAAGGTATCTATTAAATTGAGTTGATCTAATGTGTCCAATAAGTCTGCTGTTTCTTTGTTAATTTTCTTTCTTGAGGATCTATCTAATGATGTTAGTGGGGTATTGAAATCCTCTACTATTATAATATTGCTGTTGATCTCACCCTTTAAATCCATCAAAGTCTGCTTTATATATTTAGGTGCTCCTATATTAGGTGCATAGATATTTATAATAGTTATATCTTCCTTTTGGATTACTCCTTTTATCAATATGTAGTAGCCTTCTTTATCTCTTACTATATCCTTTGATTTTAAGTCCAATTTGTCTGATATAAGTATTGCTACCCCAGCTTTTTTTTCATTTCCATTTGCATGAAATGTTTTTTTTCATCCTTTTACCTTCAATCTATGTGTATCTTTTGTTTTAAGGTGTATCTCTTGCAGACAGCATATGTACGGGTCCTGTTTTCTTATCCACGCAGCTACCCTATGTCTTTTGATTGGGTCACTTAACCCATTTACATTTAAGGTTATTATTGATATGTAGTTGTTTATTGCCATTTATTCTTTAAAGCTGTATTCTTTTTTTGCTATATTTTTTCCCACTCTGATCTGTTTACAACAGGCCCCTTAACATTTCCTGCAGCATTTGTTTGGTTGTAAAGAATTCCTTGAGTTGTTTTTTGTCTGGGAAGCTTTTTATTTCTCCTTCAATTTTAAACAATAGCCTTGCTGGATAAAGTAGTCTTGGTTGTAGGTTCTTGTTCTGCATTTCTTTGAATATTTCTTGTCATTCCCTTCTGGCTTCAAGTGTTTCTGTTGAGAAGTCGGATGTCATCCTTATGGGGACTCCTTTGTAGGTGATAGCTTTTTTTTCTCTTGCAGCTTTTAATATTTTTTCTTTATCACTTAGCTTTGGTATTTTACTTATGATGTGTCTTGGTGTAGGTTTCTTTGGGTTTCTCTTTAATGGAGTCCTCTGTGCTTCTTGAACTTGTGAGAGTTCTCCTGCATTAAATTAGGGAAGTTTTCAGCTATGATATGATTGAACAAAGTCTCTATCCCTTGTTCTCTTTCTTCTTCTTCAGGAACCCCTATGATGCAGATGTTATTTCATGATGTCACAGAACTCTCTAAGAGTTTCCTCAGACTTTTTGTGTCTCTTTTCTTTTTTCTTCTCTGCTTTCATGTCTTCATTCCAGTTGTCCTCCAACTCGCTGATTCAATCCTCAGCTCTATCTATCCAGTTTTTAATTCCTTACATTTGGTCTTTATTTCTGATATTGTATTTGTCATCTCCAACTGATTCTTTTTTATACTTGCTATTTCTTTATTGAGGTGTTCATAATGACCATCCATTGTTGTTCTAAGATCCCTAAGCATCCTTACAATCATTATTTTGAACTCCGCATCTGGAAGTTTGATTATTTCCATATCACTCAGTTCATCTCCTGAAGGTTTCATTTGGATTGCACTTTTTTGTCTCCCAATGTCTCTGTTTTCTTTGTAGAGTTGGTTGAGTCTAGGCTTGGTGTTGTCTGCCTCCTGTTTTCAGTTGTGTTATTTCTAGGTCTTCTTGTATTGGTATCTGCTATTATTTGTAATCCACTTTTGGATTTGGGCAGCTTTGAAGTTTTGATTTGTTTGTTTTCTTAACAGGTGATAGTCTTGTTTATTGATCTCAGCAGGGGGCTTCCTTGAAACAGTATCCAGGAATGCGGTGGGTGTAACCTGAGACTCTGAAGGCCTCTTTCACCAACTAATCTCTCTGGGGGCAGGGTGTTTTCTCAGCTTCAGTAG
Organism: Saccopteryx leptura; assembly: GCF_036850995.1. NCBI lineage: Eukaryota > Metazoa > Chordata > Mammalia > Chiroptera > Emballonuridae > Saccopteryx > Saccopteryx leptura. The sequence goes on along the minus strand of NC_089505.1, from coordinate 231,566,166 downwards.
GGGGTGGTGTATCTCAGATCTCCATGGAGACCTGAGTTACTGCCCCTCCTCCCCACTTCTTGTTTTCAGCTGTGTCTTCTTGCACTGATTGGAGCTAGAGAGATGTCTGGAGATCTCTGATCTGGAAGCAATTCAGTACTGTTTTGTGGGGAAGGATCAGTCCATCCCCCATCTATGGCCACCTCCAGCATGGATGAGTCAGCTTTTTTTAGATTGTCTCTTGCATTCTTTAGCCCCTCACAGTCTGTCCCTCTCTCTTTACTTTCCACTTGGGAGACAAGCTGGTCTTTTCAACACACCTCGCTCCCTGGTCACCAGGCAAGTGGCTGTGAGCAGTATTTTCTGCTCTTTTCTTTGGGGTGAGATCCCCTTTGGGCTCGCAGCCTCAGCCCCCTTTCCGTTCCTGTAAGCAGAGGAGATTCAGGTGCTCCCTACCAGGTTTGTTGTGGCTTCTTCTTTGCTTCTTGGTTTTTGAGAGCTGTTCTTGTAATCCAGAGTTGGTTTTTCATGCTGATTTTTCCTAAATTGATTTGTATTCCAGTTTAGTGGTGAGAGCTGAGTGTCTCTGCGTCCTCCTACCCACTGCCATCTTCAGGTCTCCTAGAAATACTGTGTTTTAACATCTTTTATACTTAGGTGTTCTGGACAAGTGACCAGCTAGTCAGTCCTTGCTTTCATCCTTGCTATATGTTATTTGATAACTTCATGTCCAGAATACAGTGGATTAGTTTCCTTTATTATATTCTCCTACTTTCTCTTCATCATATCTTTCTACTTCAGGAGGTTTAAGGTTTTTTAGTTTTGGCACTTATAATACCAATTAAATATACATGTGGTAGTATTTTCTAACAATAAAGAAAACTTGAATCTTTAGACTTAAGTATAACTACATGATTTAAATACTTTATATGTACATTTTATTTTTTTCTGGACTCTTAGTTACATAATATACTGTTTTCAATGTCATTGACACTTTGCATTTCTGTTAAGTGTTTGTAAATATGTCGTTGAGCGGTGCAAGATTCATGTTGTCACTGTATTATATGCCTCAGTCCCATTTTATATTTTTTATAATATATTAAAGGTTTTATTTATTGATTTTAGAGAGAGAAGAAAGAAAAAGAGAAAGGCAGGAATATCAGGAAGCATCAACTCATAGTAGTTGCTTCTCATATGTGCCTTGACTGGGCAAACCTAAGGTTTCGAACTGGTGATATCAGGCCGATGCTTTATCTGCTATGCCACCACAGGTAAGGCAGTCTTTTACAATTGTTATATTTTCATATTTTTATTTTTTCTCTTTACCTCAGATTAAAATCTACTTCAGTTAATGCTGTAGAAGTATTACCAAGAATTTTGAAACATATCTTTTTCAGGTCCTGTTCATTACACATATGTTATATTATTTTAACTTAGTGATATATTAAGTCTCATGCATCACTTCTTTCATTCTAAATAAAGTATAATCAAGTAGTGGAAATATGCTGGCATGTTTTTCCAACAAACACATAAAAATTAACATTAATAAGCAGGATGCATAATTTGTCAATTGTTAGGATTTCATGGAAGCATACTATACATACAAACACATTAACATGTTTCGTTTTCTTTTAAAATCAATCTGTTACTATCAACTTGAAAAGCAGCAATTGCATAAAAAAATCTTGTAATTTGATAAAGTTGATCTTACATATGATTCTGGAAGTTATGTAGTATACTGCTCTAGATAAGAAGTTGTCAAACATGTTTTCTACAGTAAATATTTTAGATTTTGCTAGCCACACCATCTCTGTTGTCGTTGCCTAAATCTGCTATTAAAGCTGAAATAGTTGTATAGAATATATAAATGAATATAGCCATGCTTTAATAAAACTTTATTTACAAAAATAGGTGGAAACCTAGATTTTTCCCACAAGCTGTAGTTTACTGACCTCTACTTTCAGTCAAGCAAGGGAAAAAAAATATACTTAGGAAAAAAGTATAAACAATGCAAACAATATTAATGTGTTAATAATATAAAAGTACTAAAATGCTGATATAATTTATAATGAATATCAAGGAAATACACAAATGGATGTATTTATTTTTTGTTCATAATAGCTTTAAATGTAACAGAATCAAGGGCTATATGTAGAGGCAATTTTATATTCTATTGTAATCTCTTTACATTTGTTCTGTGTGAATGATATATTGCTGCTTGTGGATGAAAATTAGGGTGAATTCCATGATTTTTTGTGTCACTCTCAGGAAAGATAACAGTGTTGATTAATAAATAATATGTGTAGTTCAGTCTAGCATATTTATAAAGCCTTTAGACTTCATTCATAGCTGTAGCTGCATGCACAAGAAGCGGGTTAACTTCAGCCATGATAAAGAGATGCATAATTTTCACTTCCCTTTCCCATCCAGTTTACTCATCATGATTTTTAAGCATTTCCAGTATGCTCTGCTCCATGGAGAGACAGGTGAAATATAAAGAGTGAAGTTTCTAATTGACTAACTTTGCATTAAGTAGTATCATGTGCTTTGGCTATAACAGGTATTCAATACTAATTACTTATTAAGGGTCCCTTTGTGGGAACATAAAAGAAACACAAATGCTCAGCTGGAGCTCTCAAACATAAAGTTCCTGTAAAATGTGAGGAGGAATACTATTTCAGTAGTCATTGATTACCCTGTTTCTTAAGTCATTAGGCACTAGAGGTGCCTCCACTTTTATTTTGCTGAGGTCTTTCTCCCATTTCTGGTAACAACCATACCCCAGACCTCTCACCATTGTGACCCACATCCTGTCCATAGAAATGACTCCCTCTTCTTCCGAAATATGTTAGAAGATTAGTCCAATTCCAATACCACCACATTTTCTTGGCTTTATTTTCAAAGCAACCAGGGCTGACCAACTCTTACCTTTTAGATTCTCTAAAAAGAAGTAGGTACATACACAATTCCTTATTCCCTCAAAATGGTAAGGGCCATTGATGAAGTTCTCTAAGTAATGGGTCTCTTCACAACACACCCCTTTTCACTTAGAAGTGGAAATACAAGCAACTTTGAAGATATTAGAGTATTTTATTTAGTCTCCAACAACTTCCAACTCATGTAGTCTTCTAGTGAGTTAAGACTTAAGAATTTTGTAACTAGCACCATTTTACTCTTTATAAAATGTATATTATAGCTTCTCTATTTGCCTTGGAGTGTATCATCTATTGCTTTAATGACCCAGAGACAAAGCTGAATATCTGATGACAGTGAAGGTTGTACATAGCGAGACTTTAGAATTTGTGTGAATGGAACTTCCTAGAGCTGCTGTTTAAGGCAGCATTTATTCACTAAAATATAAGAGTTTTAAAAGTATACTCAGCCTAAAGTTTCATCAGTAACATGTAATGCAATTAGTAGTTCAATGAGTAAATTTGTGTCTGAATTACATATTTGATCACACATTAAAACCTAACATATTTTAGTACTTCAGATATTTAATAAGGCATCCGAACTTTGATAATTTCTGTTTTGATAAAATATTTCCTTTTTTTTTTCTATTCTTTCAAAGTTAGAAGCACGGAGGCTGTGAGACAGACTCTCGCATGTGCCCGACAGCGATCCACCTGGAAATCCCACTAGGAGGCAATGGTCTGCCCATCTCCATCTGGGGTGTTTCTCCGTTGAGGCCAGAACCATTCTAATGCCTGAGGTATAAGCTATGGAGCCATCTGCAGTGCCCCGGCCAATGTTTGCTTTAATGGAGCCTTGGCTGTGGGAGGAAAGAGAGAGATAGAGAGGAAGGAGAGGGGATAAGGTGGAGAAGCAGATGAGTGCTTCTCCTGTGTGCCCTGCCCCAGCCAGGAATTGAACCCAGGACTTTCACACACTGGGTTTATGCTCTACCGCTGAGCCAACTGACCAGGGCCAAAATATTCCTTTAACATCATGTTATTTTACTCCTCAGAAAAATACTACTTACTTTCTACTTTCTTGATTTTGTCTTAGCTTATTTGCAAGTTTTTCTTTCTTTCTCTATCCTTAAGTAATTGAAATTTCTTAGAACTCAATCCTGGACACTTTTTCTGACATTACATTTTTTTCTATAAAATCTCACCCAATTCGCTGAATTACCATTTATATACTGAGGTGCTCATGATTTATAAATCTAGGTCAAACATTGCCTTTATAATATAACTGCTTATGTCTAATATGTCTTTTTTGTGTATCTTAAAGGCTTTTTAAATTTAACATGTCAACAACTGAAGCCATTGACTGACGCCCCCATTCCCTAATCTCCTCCAATTCTTCCTAATTTCGCAGACAACTTTATTCATTTACTGCATCACAATCAAGTAACATAGAAGAAAATCTGGCCACATACATTCTCTTCTTAAAACTCTTTAACACTTTCTTATTGCTTTATAAAGAAGGTCACCTAACTGTCATGCTTCTTCCCCCCTTTCTTTTACTTACTTCTCTAACCAAGGTGCCTAATACTGTCATCCATTTTATACATCTTTATTCTAATCTGATATTATTTTCTTTCTATGAATGTATATGATGCATCTATTATGAGTCTCTGTCTAGGACCACTGTCCTCCATCATCCTGTATCTAATTACAGGAGAATTACTTAGTAAAACCAGGTCTTGGTCCAACCAGTACATCCTTGGGAAATAATTTGATAGGCTTCTAAACATGATCATGTCTCATTTTATATATACTGCTCACAAAGATTAGGGGTTATTTTATAACTTCATATCCATTTTGAAATATCCCCTAATTTTTGTGAGCAGTATATTTGTAATCTAGTTTCTGATTAACTTTTTCACTTATAATATGCCTTCAAGTGATTTTTAACATAATTATTATCATCCCTGTAGGTCCTATGGAGACAGAAACTCATACTTTGTTTTCATCATTGCAACACTAATTACTGATGAACTGTTGCTTGGTAAATAGTAGACATTTTTTGATTGAATAAGTAAACATATGTTTTTACATTATGACATGATATTTATGAAAAAAATGTATAAGTTAGAATTTTTGCACATCTATTCTCAAGGCAAATTATGTAAAAATAATAAAACACTAACATGGAAAATCAAAAGCAATTAGTATTTTCTAGCAAAAAAAAACGATTTAATATGAAAAAGAAAAGATTGGGAGAAAATATTTTCAAATCATATTATCTCACATGGGATTAATTTAATAATAATATAAAGAATGTATAAAACACAATTATAAAGAAACAAACCACTCAAAATTCAGCAGAAGAATTGAATAGACATTTTTTTTCCAAGAAAGATATTCACATGGTCAATAGGTACATGAAGAGATACTCAAAATCACTAATTATCAGGGAAATGTAAACCAAGATCACAATATGTCACTTCATACTTGTTTAAATGATTATCATCAAGAAGACAAAAGATAACAAATATTGGACAGGATATAGAAAAAGAAACCCACTTGTACACCATTAATGAAAATGGAAATTGGTGCAGCCATTATGGAAAACAGTATAGTATTTCTTTAAAAAATAAGCTAATAGAACTACCAAATGTCCAGCAATTCTACTTCTGGGTAGAAGGAAATGAATCTAAAGGAAATGAAAACTGGATATTAAGGAGATATATCCACTCTCATGTTTCTTGCTGCTTTATTCACAAATTCCAAAATTTAGAAACAACCTAAGTGTCTGTGAGTGGATTAATGGATAAAGAGGATGTGAGATATGTGCGTATATATGTACATACACACACACACACGTACACACAATGGATAATTATTTCACAATGAGAAAGAAGAAAATTCTGCCATTTGTAAGAATATGCATAAACCTTGAGGGCATCATGCTTACTAAGATAAACCAGATAAAGACAAATATTGTATGACATGGGAGAAGGATAGGAAAAGGTAAGGGGAGGCAAACATATGATAACAAGAGATGATTTGACTTTGAATGTTGGGCACACCATATAATATAGAGATCATGTACACTTAAAACCTATATCATTTTATTAACCAATATCACCTCAATAAATTTAATAAAAATATTGTATGATATCACTTATATATGGAGTCTAAAAAGCCAAACTCATAGAAAAAAAGAATAGAATGGTAGTTACCAAGAGTTGAGAGTGGGGAGAATCGTGTGATGTTAAGGGGCATAAAATGGCCACTAAAAGATGAATATATTCTAGACCTGGAATGTACAGCATAATGATTGCAGTACACAATGCTGTATTTATATACTTCAAAATTGCTAAGAAACTAAATCTTTTTTTAAAATATATATTTAGAGAGATGGAGGGTCATACAGGGATATATAAAAAAGATGAGAAAGAGATGAGAAGCATCTACTTGTCGCTGCGGCACCTTAGCTGTTTATTGATTGATTTCTTATATGTGCCTTGATGGGGAGGGGTGCTCCAGCCAAGCCAATGACCCCTTACTCAAGCCATCAACTTTGGGCTCAAGCCAATGACCTTTGGGCTCACGCCAGTGAACATGAGATCATGTCTATGATCCCACACTCAAGCCAGTGACCTCACACTCAATCCAGCAACCTTGGGGTTTTAAACCTGAATTCTCAACATCCCAGGCCAATGCTCTATCCACTGCACAACTTCCTGGTCAGGCATAAGAAACTAAATTTTAAATTTTCTTACCATTAAAAAAAATGTTTTTACCACAAAAAATATATATACATAATTATGTGACATGATGATATGTGTTACCTGAACTATAGTAATAGTTATGTTGCAAAATATAAATATATCAAATCAACACATTGTGCATCTCAAACTCACACAATGTTGTAGCTGAAATATATCAGAATTTTTCAAAAATAAATTGCATTAATAATTAGTTATTTGTTTAAATATTTGGTACAATTCACCAGTGAAGCCATGTTGATCTGGGCTTTCTAAAACTGATTTTAATGAATATTTTATTATTATTAATTCTAAATGTGCTTCAGTGAATAAGTATTACTTTATTAATATTAAAGAGCAAATAGTAATAAAGTTAAATTGACACACTAAGGAATATATAACAAATATACCTAACATTTATAACCAGAATATCTCACTACATAGAGAATCCCATTCATCAGTGAAAAAAAGATAAAGAAAACGAACTGAAGAAGAACTGGCAAAGTTAAGGGGAGAAACACCCAGTCACATAATATTATAATTCTAGGTAGAGATATTACATAACACAACATTTTAATTATTTATTTGTTTGTTTGTTTGTTTGTTTGGAGAGAGAGGCAGAAATGGAGAGAGTTGAGAAGCATCAACCCCTAGGTGCGCCACTTTTAGTAGTTTATTGATTGCTTCTCATATGTGTCTTAACATGGGGGATCCAGCTGAGCTAGTGACCTCTTGCTCAAGCCAGCAACCTGTGGCTCCACCCAGTGACTCTGGGCTTCAAACCAGTGACTTTTGAGCTCAGTGCAGTGACAATGGGATTATGTTGATGATCCCACGCTCAAGCCAGTAACCTGGCACTCAAGCTGGTGAGCCTGTGATCAAGCCAGATGAACCCATACTCAAGGCAATGACATTTGGGTTTCAGTGTCCCTGTTCAATGCTCTATCCACTGCAAGACCACCAGATGGTCTACAAGATTTCTTGAGTATTATTTGCAATTGTGTGTTAGAAAATATACATATTGTTTAGTCATGATACCTTCCTTCTTAGTAATTTGTCTGAAAGATTTATTGAATTATTTTTGGCGACATTTTCTTCTTTCCAGTGTTCTTGCATGCTCTTTTATTGAAGATCTCACTTACAGAGAATTATTTGTCTATTTTGACATCACTAGTTTACTCCATGCTTTATCTCACTTATTTTATATAGAAAATGTACTGGGATATATTAGTTGTAACACACAGGCCAAAAACTGTATAATGGCTCATATGTGATAGAAGTTTATTTTTCATTCACATAGTGTCTAAGTGAATGTTTCTGACTGATGTTTCTCAAAGTGCATTGATAGATGTGCTCAGGCCTGCTCTATCCTGGAGCTCTACCATTTTCAACAGGGGGTTTCCACGGTCTCAATGCTCATCATGAACAAATAAGTGAAACTGAAGTTTGCAGGAAAAGATATGGAAGAGTTATGGGTAGACTTGGAAGTGTTGTGCATCACTTTTAATCATCTCTATTGCCTAAGTCTTGGTAATACAACCCCCTCCCTACAACTCTATGGTAGGTTAGTAAATCCATTCTAGTAGGTTGATGAATACTCTGCTTACTTCTGCTATAGGGTAAAAGAGAAATTATTTTCCCAGGGCTATGTGGTATGAATTTAAATTTAGGCTATGTAACATTCATTCTGTATTAAAATTCATTTCCAAATCTAAACATTTAAATTATTCATGCTTCATTTCAAGTTTCCTTTTCTTGCTCTACTTTATTCTGCCTCTGCTCTGTAACCAACATCCACTTTGTAAAAAATAACCTTATTTTACCTATTCCCTCTTAAATTTTTTTACTCCTACTAAAAGTATTTTACCTCAGTGCTGCTTTATCTTTTGATTTTTTTCTTTCATCCACAGTCCTTTTATGTAACCTCTATAAAAAATTTAATATTTACTCAATAATGTTTTTTCAAATAATAAATTTACTCATATAGTTATGTGTGTTCTCAAAGAATATAGTTTTATGGACGATCAATGAAGACTAACTATGAATGAAGGGAATAACAGAAATTACCTATTGTTTGTCTCTTTTACCCCACAATGTCTTTGAATCCTTAAATGTTACTTATTTTCAAATGAACTTAATTGTTTATCAAAGTAATATAAACATATGGTTTTAAAAAATGAAATAAAGCTTAAAAATACTTACAATGAAAAACAACATGCCTATCCCCCTATTTCTACCTATACACTCAAATCTCAGAGTTAACCTTTTCCGTATTGTTCAGTTTTTTCATCTTGCAGTTACTTCCTCTTTATTTTACCTAAACGTTGTTTCCACTGCTATTTTGTTCCAAATACTCAAATAGCTCTGTTGTATACCTATTAAAATTTTTGCCAAGGTTAAACCCACTAAGCCCCTAGCTGTTCACTCATCTTTATTGCCCTCCTGCACCCACCCACAGAGATTTCCTCACAGTGCTCTATTATCAAATGTCAGATTATAGTTGGCATGTCTTGGGCTAGTGTCCAGTTATGAACTGGGAATTCTTCTTGTTCATAGGATATAAATCTGCTCACTTGTTTTGCAGGAGCTAGAGCCAAGAAGAGGTGGATGTGCCACATTGACATGCAGGTTTTTAATTAATTGTCCAGTTTTCAATAGGTAACTTAAGATGTGAGGGCGATCTGGCTGCAACACCTGTCACCCCATTGATTGCCAGGTTTGATTCGGCTGATCTGGCTGACTAGATCGGTGTCCCCTTCCTCCCTCACCACTCTATGTACATCCCTCCCGAAGCTGCGTGCTCGGTGGAAGAGGATGACCTTCCCGGATAGAGGAGAGGACCATTCTTCTGTCAAGGGTATACACGTAGCTGAGCTCTCCTGCTAGAACCCACAAACAAGTCTCAATAGGTAACTTACTCCTGACTTCTAAAATGGTTTGTGCTCTTGCACCTGGAGTGTATCAGTTTTCAATTTACCTAAAGAATAAATGTTATATGCCTGGTGAGTGTAGGAAAGTGTTGAAGCTGAATGATTATCAATGAGAGACACAGGACCTGGAGATTCCAACTGCTCTGTACTTAGATTTCTAACAACTCATTTCAATCTCTGCCTTCTGCACTACCTGATTCCTTCACACAATGAGTCATTAAGGGTTATCTGAAGAACCTGATTTGTTCTTAGATCATTGGTATTTGATATTCAGGCACTCTTTTAATAAATTGGCTTTCTAAACCAGTTATCACTCCTCCATTTTCCTTCTTATCTTCAAATTTTGTTAAAATATTAGATCTACTGTTGTCTTTTTCTAGTTCTTTTTCTCTTTGGAAAAGAACCACTTTTATTATTGGATTAAAAAAATATGTATATAGTCAATATCTGATCATTTATTCTATTTCTTTCAAATTAAGTTTTAGGGTGATAGCTAAAAAGATATCATATATGCCTGAGCTGTTGGTTTTTTTAATCTTCTTTATTTCTGAAATCTGTGTTTTAATTATCTAGAGATCTAAGCTAATTAGTCTAGAAATATCAAAAATGATTATCAACTCCTTAGACTCAAGCTGGACATATATAATATTACCCACTTTCTGGTTTTTTTTTTTGTTTTTTTTTGTATTTTTCTGAAGCTGGAAACGGGGAGAGACAGTCAGACAGACTCCCGCATGCGCCCAACCGGGATCCACCTGGCATGCCCACCAGGGGCGAAGCTCTGCCCACCAGGGGGCGATGCTCTGCCCCTCCGGGGCATTGCTCTGTCACGACCAGAGCCACTCTAGCGCCTGGGGCAGAGGCCACAGAGCCATCCCCAGTGCCCAGGCCATCCTTGCTCCAATGGAGCCCCGGCTGCGGGAGGGGAAGAGAGAGACAGAGAGAAAGGAGGGGGTGGAGGTGGAGAAGCAAATGGGTGCTTCCCCTATGTGCCCTGGCCGGGAATCGAACCTGGGTCCCCCGCACGCCAGGCCGACGCTCTACCGCTGAGCCAACCGGCCAGGGCCTCCCACTTTCTGGTTTTAGGAACCATCTTGTATTGTGCTTAATCCTATGTGCATGGGAGGGGCATATTCCAAGAAAACAGGCAAATGCAACTGCCTTAATCAATTCAGGTCCAGAAAGAGAGAACAAAAAAGGTTAAAAGGAGGAAGAGAAAGTAGAAAAGTTTGTTGTAGTCTCCCCACTTTACACCCAAAAAGATGATATACTTCTCTCAATATTATCTTATTTTTATATTAAATGTATGATATTAAAAATTCTGTTTTGTATACAAAGCTATAAATATCAATTAAACCACATAATATGAGGGTGTTTCCATTTGGTCAGAAACATTAATGGAATTACTTAGCTCTTAAATTAGTTTAAAAATGTATACTAACATCAAAAGAGTTATTAACATCAAAACAGTAAGTTTCTGAAGAGTATTTATGAAATGACCTCATTTCTGAAAAGTAAACAATAAATTCAATAAATGATAGCATACCCAGGGAAAACTGTCTGGAAAATAATATATTCAACTACTCATACTCTAAAGAATAAGGATATAGGAGCCTTTTTAATTTTATGCTTCTATAATGTTTCTATTTTCTTACACTAAGTGCATGTAACTAGTTTAGTGATAAAGAATAAATTTTCAGACTTATTGAATATTTACCATTTGCGCAGATGGATGCCAGGAATTGAAGGGGATATTATACAGAAGAAGAAGGTGCTAGTTCTAACTTCATGTAACTTGTATTATCAAGACAAGATCCATAGACATAGACCACATAATATTCAAGAAAATATGTAAATAGTTGTCAAAATTAATGGTTCTGTTTTAGTTCAGTGAGCCAAAAGTTCAGAGTAAGGTAGAATAGGGAATTAAACTTAAGATGCATATTAATAGAGGGATCCTATTTGTATAAGCCAACTAGAATAGTAGAGTACACAAAAGCAGAAGATATTCAAGCTACAAAGACTTAAGTATTTAAAGAGAGTAACTAATATTAGCAGATCATTTTAATATCCAATATTCATAATCTTAAAATATTCAGATTTATGAGTGAGGTTGTGTTAGCATCATGCCAAATAATGGTATACACAGGAAAAAAAAACATATAAGTAGGAAAAGTAGCTCTTGTCCAATAAAATATGGAGAGCATATAAGGACAGAAAATTGTACTTTTTTTTTCTTTATTGATGATTGACATAGAGGATAACACCTATTGGGTACTTATATTATTTATGATATTATAAAAAATGACCAAAAATTACTGTGAATTATGTGAACTATATGTTTTCTTGTTGGAAATTCTTTTTTTTTTTTTAGACATCTGATCCCAATGTAATGATGTTTTTAAATCTTAGCTCTTTCCATTTGTGTCTCTGTAGTTTATGTCAGTCTGAACATTGGATCCAATATTTCTTTTTCAGTTTTTAGTGTCCTAAATTTTGCACCTAACAGATGGTATGGAAAAGGGTATACCAAGTCAAAATGAGAAAAACACAACCAAATTAGTAGAATTTAACCCTGACTGCCCATTAAGATAATCTGAGGCCTCCCAGACATCAGCAGAACTGGTCAATAGTGGTTTCCAAAGCTCCATTCCTAATTCCAATGTGCAGACAAGGTTAGTACAGTAAGCCTTCATTTAATGATGATAGTTCCTGCAACTTTAAGGTAATTAATATAGGACAAAACCAATTTTACCATAAGCTAATAGAAATAAATCAATGTTAAGTCTTAAAACACCTCATCAACATTATAATGAAAAGGTGTTGAACAAAATTATGTTACTTGAGGATATGCTGTACTGCTATACTTAGGTTAACTCAGACTACCGTGTGAAAAGTGACAGAATATAAAGAATAGGGAGTTTCCACTGCAGTAGAACTCACAAAAAATCCACATAAGAAATATATATATAAAGACAAAACTGAATTTTTAAAGGGAATAAACTAACAGACTAAATATTATCAAGCGCTATGTTCAAGAATTTGGAGTATAGAAATTGAATAGGCAAACTGAATTGAGATGGTCACTATTAAGAAGCAGCTAAGCCCTGGCCCGTTGGCTCAGTGGTAGAGCGTCGACCTGGCGTGCAGAGGTCCCAGGTTCGATTCCCGGCCAGGGCACACAGGAGAGGTGCCCATCTGCCTCTCCACCCCTCCCCCTCTCCTTCCTCTTTGTCTCTCTCTTCCCCTCCCGCAGCCAAGGCTCCCTTGGAGCAAAGATGGCCCGGGCGCTGGGGATGGCTCCTTGGCCTCTGCCCCAGGCGCTAGAGTGGCTCTGGTCGCAGCAGAGCGACGCCCCGGAGGGGCAGAGCATCGCCCCCTGGTGGGCAGAGCGTCGCCCCCTGGTGGGCGTGCCGGGTGGATCCCGGTTGGGCGCATGCGGGAGTCTGTCTGACTGTCTCTCCCCGTTTCCAGCTTCAGAAAAATACAAACAAAAACAAAAACAAAAACAAAAAAAAAGAACCAGCTAAGTCTTCTGTAATTTCATGTGGAAGAAACACCTTAAAATTCATAGAAAAATGGCAGAAGATTAAAAATATTAGTAAAAAAGAAAGTAATTTGGTGTACATATGCATGAGCCATAATATGGGACATAAACTCTTCCATAAAAAATATAGAGTAATATAGTTTGACTCAATTAGTAGAGAAAAATATTTACTATATAAATAATGCATTGACTGTATAGAATGTAGGGCTTACATAAGGTTCAGGAAAGACTATTGTAAGAAGAAGTAAAAATAAAAATGAAATGTCAATATTGATTATCAATAAGGAAATATTTGAATTCAAGATTAAAGAAAGTGATCATAAAAAGAAAAACTTAACAAAGTTTTCCTTTGCAAACAGAGGAGACTATAAATGAACAACACTCCGTAGGACAGAAACTAAAGGACAAAGACCCAAGAATCCTATTCCAAGTTAAAATATCACACACTTGTCAGGGAAAAATAATTTTTAATTATATGAGAAATTCAAAGGATGCATCATTTATGTAATTAATATGAAGGAAGTGGTTGGAAAATGTTTTACACAACAACAAAAACAAAAACCCTAACATTTTTAAAGAAGTAATATGAAGAAAGCAAAAAAAATCTTTTTTAAAAAATATTAAACATAATATAAATAAATTTCCAATATGTATGGAAGTAAAAATTTAAATGTATATTATTCAACCTAGTAGGTAAAAAAATGAGTGACTAAGGAAAAATAAAAATGCATTAAAATAAAAAAGCCATCTGTTTTTCTGTAAAGGGCAGGATAGCAAATATTTGAGGCCAAGTAGCCTTTGCCACAGCTATTCATCTCTGCCAAAATAACACAAAGGCAACAAAGGTGAGCATAGATGATATATAAACAAATGAGAAGACTGTGTTTTAATAAATGTTTATAAAATCAGGCAGTGGAGCAGATCTGGTATATGGGTAGTAGTTTAATAACTTCTACTTTAAAGGTTTTTTTTGTTTGCTTGCTTTTGTTTTGTTTTGTTTTTGTGAGAGAGGTGAACAAGGTAGTGAAAATAAAAAATATATAAATGAAAGAGAAAAAAATTGAGAAGCAACTTCATAAATGAAAGTGTGAGGAGTTTCATGGATATGATCCCCATTCAAACAACCATAACATCTAGAAGTCATATATAAAATATATGACTCCACTGAGCCTTCCTCAGCACCCAGGGCCAATCAACCCATGGCTGCAGGAGGGGAAGAAAGAGAGAGATGGGGGAGGGGGTCGAAGAATATGATTATTTCTCTTGTGTGCCCTGATGGGGAATCAAACCTGGGGCTTCCACATGCTGGATTGATGGTCTACCATTGAGCCAACCAGCCAGAGCCAAAATTAAATTTTTAAGCATTAAAGATTAAAGAAATTAAGGAGAAAAAAATGGCTCATAGAGGGAAGGGCAGAGGTAGAAGAGAGTAAAGGAGGAAGTGATGGAAGGAGACGACTTGGGATGGTTAATATATGGTACAGTGTCACCCCAATAAATTCAATTAGAAAAGAAGTATGCAATAGCTTCACAACATAAAAAAATAGCCATGAAAACTCCTCCAAAGTAAAATGAGAGCTGTAAATAATGAATTATAAAACAAAGAGAATTACCAGAGCTAAAATTTAGTTGTAAAACGTATACAAGTTAAAAAGTGACTAGAATGATGAAAAAAAGCATAAGCAAACAATGAGATGAATTAAAATAAAGGATATATAAAATATCTACATATATTAAAGAGAAGAAAAGCATATCAGGAAAACATTTTATGCCAATAGAATTTAAAATGTAAATATAATGGCAATATCATAAAAATATAATTTACCAATACTAACACAATTAATAATAGAAATTCTAAATAGCCCTAGACCTAAAACAGATATTAAATTTGTACTTAAAGATTTTGACACAAAGAATACCTCAGGCCCTGTAGTGAATTTTACTCAATGCAGAGGAGGATAACCACAAATCTAATTTGAACACTTCCATAAATTACACAAAAAGTGACATTATTCAGCTTATTTTGTAAGGCCAACTTGATATTCAATCACAACAAGAGTAATGTGAAAAGGAAAATTATAGTCTGTTCTTAATTATGAACATAAATAAGAAATCATTTAAAAATATTATCAAAAGATAACCATCTCTTTTCATAAAAGACTAAATATGAACAATATGTGTTTATTTTGGATATTAAAGGTTGATCTAATATTTTAAAATTATCAATGTAATTTAACAAATTATAAAATAATTGGGAAATATATAATATGCACTTGTAACTTTTTAGATTCTACCTTTACATAATTTATTGTATACTCTCATTTCTCTTCTCCTGTCTTTCGTGCTAGTTTGTCATACATTTTACTGATACTTTATACTTCACATATATGTTATAAACTTTTTCTACATTTTATTTATTTTGTTTAAGAATCAATTATTTTTTAAATATATTTACATAATAAGAAAAATTTTTACATAGCTTCTACTCCCACTAATCTTCATTCATTTGTGTAGATCCATATTTTTATCTGTTGTCATTCTCCTTCTGCTTTATGGAATTTATCATTTTATGTAATGCACTTCTCTTGGTGATAAATGCTCATCTTCTTGTCTTATCCTCCTATTCTTGGAATTTGTTCTGAGATGCTGTTGTTTATAAAGAGTTTAATCTTTGAATATTGGTTTTAAGACTTGTAGACTGACAATTAGTGTCAGTCTATCATTGTTATACACCACCACTGAGACATAGCCAGTCCATGCACTCTGCACAGTGTTTGTGAATCAAGAGGTTTTTCATCTATGATGAGAAGAAGCACTATTCTTAGATATGTATGAATACTGTGCACATATCTCCAATGTTTTCTGGCAGTTCTCTTCCAAGGCTTGAATGATTTTCTTATATACTTGCCCTAATCAGTAGTCAACTGAAGATGCAAAGGGGACCTGATAACTAGAGCCACTTAGATCTGGAAATTCAAGTCTATCTCTTCAATTCAGGAAGTCCACAGGTCTTTATCTGGGTATCCTGGCACCCTGCCTACAAACTTTCTCAAGCTGTGTCAATTATAAGCTCACCTTGTCACCTTGTTTGTTTTTCAGCTCTTAGAGATCACTGACCTTTATTGCCTGATATGTCTCAAAGCCATTGTTTTATAAATGTTGACAGTTTTATTTCAGGCAGAAGGTAAATCTAACTTGTTATTCTATTTTAGCAGGGTTAAAATTGCCTGAGGGTTGTAATTGCTTGAAGAAGTTAGTTTAAACAACAATTTAATGGTTTGAAAAAATAAGGTGTGTAATTTAAATTAAGGTTTTTTGTTTTTTAATTTCCCTTTAGTATAAATAAATATTAACATATAATTTTAAAATAGTCTTATGAATTTGAATGATTATTCTAAATTATTATTTATTTTTTTTATTTTAGAGAAAGAAAGAGAGAGAGAAGGGGAGAGGAACAGGAAGCATCAACTCACATATGTGCCTTAACCAAGCAAGCCCAAGGTTTTGAACCGGTGACCTCAGCATTCCAGGTTGATGCTTTATCCACTGTGCCATCACAGGTCAGGCTCCAATTATTTAAAAAATAAATTTATGATGCTTTTTTCAGGAAATATTTGCATAATGCTAAATCAGCATCTGATGATTAAAATCTCCAGCAACCCAATTTATTATTTCCTAAATTCATAAAAATTAAATGCATACATTACTGGATTTTCTCCAAATTGATTCCTGAAATCTATACTATGTTAATTTGTGAATGATTTATAAAAGATTTTAGAGAATTTAGAGAAAATAGGATATTTAGTAGAGATTATTCATTTCTGGCCTTTTAGCTTTAAGCCAAAGCAAATACCTTTACATTTATAGAGTATAGTCATTTTGATGACTGAGGAAAACTTGACACTTCCACACATGTGTGTTTTTCTATTTTTAAACATTTGATAATTTCTTATACATTATATGGCAGTTATAATATAGAAAAGTTTACATGAATGGATATTTACTGGCCATATAAAGTTTTTTAAAGTCTCTCAGAATATCACTATGAGAATCTATTGCATGGAACCTAAAATTAAATAAATAAATAAATAAATAAATAGGTCCTGTTAGCTCAGTAGATAGTTTGTCATCTGGGCATGCAAACTTCCTCAGTTTGATCCCCTGTCAGGACACACATGAAAGGCAACCATCTGCATCTCTTCCCTAACCTCTCTCACTTCTTTCTGTCTTTCCCTCCCACAGCTAGGGGCTGGATTGGTTCAAGCATAGCCTAGGTGCTGAATATAGTTCAGTTGATTGGAACATCAAACATTGTCCCCAGATGGGAGTTGCCAGGTGAATCCTGGTCAGAGTTTATGCGGGAGTCTGTCTCTCTATGTTCCATTCTCTCACTTAAAAAAAAATTTGTAGGGGCCCTGGATGGTTGGCTCAGCGGTAGAGTGTTGGCCTGGCGTGTAGAAGTCCTAGGTTTGCTTCCTGGCCAGGGCACACAGGAGAAGTGCCCATCTGCTTCTCCACCCTTCCCCCTCTTCTTCCTCTCTATGTCTTACTTCCCCTTCCGCAGCCGAGGCTCTATTGGAGCAACGTTGGCCCAGGTGCTGAGGATGGCTCCATGGCCTCCACCTCAGGTGCTAGAATGGCTCCAATTACAGTGGAGCAATGCCCCAGAGGGGCTGAGCATCGCCCCCTGGTGGACATGCGGGTGGATCCCTGTAGGGTATATGCGGGAGTCTGTCTGCCTGCCTTCCGGCTTCCCCCTTCAGAAAAATACAAAAAAATTGTAGGAATTGAGGGAAAAGAAATCATATTACAGTGTTTTCCAGGGAATGTTCTTAGCATGGAGCTTTGGCAGAAGTTATCATTCATTATTAACAAATATTTCAATAAGAAACTTTAACATAGAAGTAAAACTCACCCACTAATGAAGATAATTTTGAAGTAAAAAAAAGGCAGTTAAAATATTATCTGAGCATATGACTTAAATGTCAACAATAAAGCATGTAATCAAAAGCAAAATGTGTTAAAGATTGTAGAGATTCCTATTGTCATAATTGTGATGTATTTATATATCACAGGCTGGATAACTGAAATAATAAATTGCCATAATTTTTTTCAAAAGTTGAAAATTTAGTCTTAAGTAGTTTTCAGAAGTCCTTAAGATTGATGCTAAGTGTACCTAGAAACGGATGTTTATTTTTCCTATATCTTTTTTTGACATCTGTAAAAATGGAGATTTATATTATCTTTGAATATAAAAGGGACTGCTACTGACTATTAAAACATGTTGTGTACCTAGAGAAGTTTTGGTGTTGTTGCTATTGTTAAGTGAGGAGAAATTTATACAATAAAACTATTTTTTCTCAATTTTAATTTGAAGAAAAAATTTAACTTATAATGAACTTGAATTAATGCTTATGTCTTAATTATTCTTATCAGCCTGACCAGCTGGTAGTACAGTGGGTAGAGCATTGGACTGGGACATGGAGTACTCAGGTTCAAAACTCCCAGGTTGCCAGCTTAAGCACGGGCTCATCAGCTTCAGTGTGGGGTCGCTGACTTGAGCATGGGATCATAGACATGAACCCATGGTCACTGGCTTGAAGCCCAAGTTCACTGGCTTGAGCAAGGGGTCACTTGCTCTGCTGTAGCCCTCCTGTCAAGGCACATATGAGAAAGCAATCAATGAATAAACAATCAACAAACAACTAAAATGCCGCAATAAAGAACTGATGCTTCTCATCTCTCTCCCTTCCTGTCTGTCAGTCCCTATCTGTCCCTCTCTCTCACTCTCTCTGTCTTTGTCAAAAGAAATAATAATAATTATTATTCTTGTAGCCATAAAAATATGAATGACAAATAGTAAGTTCTCAATAAAAATTCTGCCTGATTGAATTTGAATCAATTTGAGGACACCAGAACAACTTGACAAAAATGAAAAAGAGAGAAAGAAAAAAAGGGAGAATGTGTACACAAAACAGAAACAAAAATGTTCTCTAAAATTGCTTGTATTAATTTGCAAGAAATCCCCAAAACATATCCTAACATTATTTTATTTTTTTAAAATTTTATTTAGACAAATTTAACAGTTACATTGATCAATAGGAGCACATAGGTTTCAGGTAAACGTTTCTATAGCATTTGAACTGTTGATTATGTTGCATATCCATCACCAAAAGGCCACTTTCCATCACCAGGTATTTGTCCCTCTTTACTCCCTTCCCCCAATCATAAAATTATTTTAAAATCTTTTTTTTTTTTCTAAAATACAGCACTTGAACAACCATCTCTAGAGTAACATAACCTTTTTATAAAGTAATTAGACAAGGAGGCCATTTCACTGGGGTTGTTCTCAGGCCTTAGTAGGCCAGTAAAAACCTAAGCCACAGTCAATGAATACACTTGAATCAGAGAAAATGAATCTAAGAACAACCAATTACAAACAGCCAACTATGCTCTCCCAAATAAAGAAACTGCTTAAGCTTTAGCCAATTTTATACCTTAAAGCTGCTAATGGAGATATTAAAAACTCTCACCACACACGTGCGCACACACACATACACACACATAGAAAATGGTAATGTGTTCATAATGTAGGTGAAGCTAAAATAGTGGTAATCATTTTGCAATATATAAATGTATAAAATAAAAGTGTTGTGCACCTTAAACTTACAGAATGGTGTATGCCATTTATATAGTAATTATACAGTCAGAAGAACTGTAAATTCTGGTTATGGTTCTGTTCTTATAACAATAATGACACTGCTGTCATCCTATGGCACTAAAATTGTAATAAAAACTATGACACACTAAAAATAAAATCTGATTATAAACGGTAACAAGGGTTATAATGGAAAGAACAGTGTGGTATGACAATGTAATAGGGGCCAGCTAATATTCAGTGAACAATGTCCCTAGATTTATAAATTGTCATTTACATAAGTTTTAATTTGATACAGATATGGAGCAAGGATTCTAGTAAAAGGAACTATCTGAGCAAACCTCTATGAAGGATGAAACAAAGAACTGAGAGAGTATGGGGGTCTCTGAAGACTAATGAAGAAAGCTAAATGAATATTGAGAGGAAGAAGAAATTTCCCGCAGCCACAATTTAGGTATGATCCAAGAGCAATAGAATATGATTGCAGAGATTAAAGCTGTATCACATGAAGAACAATGTTCAATAAAATGGTATTCTTTCTGCCTGCTATGTGTAAAATCAATAGAGGAGCTCAAGGGTAAATTGCGTAAGTTTAGACAACACTGGTGTGCATTAAGTGGTTTGGATAGATAAAAGAGAGGTGGGATGCAGAATGTATAAATATTTTGGATTTGAGGATGTGGATTTAGTGCAGGAGGGCAAAAAAGAATAATGTGTCAAGATTTCTAGCATTATTACTAGGTATAAGAAATAACATTTACTAGATGGGGTAACAAACAAGAAGACACTTTTAATGAGATAATAAAAATTAATTATGAACTTCCAAAGTTTGAGAAAAATGAGAAACATACTTAAGGAGATTTCAATAAGGTAGCTGAATAGAGGGAGTTTAGAAAATGGTCTGGGATTGATATAAAAATTTGAGAAATGTCTGCATTTTGTTCATTTGGTTATTTTGTAAAGATTCGGTAATAAATGAGATTGTGTTCAGAGAGAGAATAAAGCAGAAAGACATAGGGGAGAATCTCTAAAATATTAACTTAGTTGTAGAAATTAATAAAATGTGGTCAAAATTGTAGAAGTCAGGGGAAGTATGAATGAATTAAATGCTATTTAGTGGTCACTCATGCATTAACCTTAACAATAAGCTCATTAGTAACTGAGAGTAGTCATGTCACAATGAATCAAAGAGTAGATTCCTGGTTAGAGAAAGACAGAGAGACAGCAATAAGATCTTTCAACTTCACTAAGAATCACCTATTCAGAGGTGGGAGGAGATAGAAAAACATCTGGGCTTGGCTTACAAAGTCAAGAGATGGCATTGATTATTTGGGTTTTTGAACTTTGTTTTTTGTTCGTATTTATGACTTTGAGCATAGAATTGAGAACAGGCAAACATAACTCTAATGTAAGCATCCACCACTGGATATTTGAATCTGTTCGCTTACAGTTAAAAAATATGCTACTAATTCTCCACTCCAATTTATATTTTCCCTACTCTACCTCCAAAGAGGAAATATCTAACAAACATAATATAAGGGTGATTAATTCCAATGAAAAAGTTTTACATTGTTACTTTATATAAATTTCTAAATAAATAAATATAGAATATTTTTTGCTTTAATATATGTATAATTGTACCATACTCATAGTGTTTCATACTTTGACATCTACCTTTTTTAACTTGAACTTGTATCATTCATATTGATTCAGGGATATATGTAGATAGAGCTCATTTTAATTACTATATTCTATTCCACTGTTACAATAAACTAAAATAGAATTACTTTATTCACCTTTGAGGGAAATTTAAGATGCACATGTTCTTAGTTCTTATAAACAAGTATTATAAACATTCTTTTATGTCTCCTTTTAAATACATAAGAGATTAGAGTAGAAAATTAAAAGTATGGTGCTCGCTTCAGAGCAGTATACTAAAATTGGAACAATACAGAGAAGATTAGCATGGCCCCATGCAAGGAAAATTAAAAGTATAATTGGTTGTTGTAGGTTACATGTCTTTTCTCCTTAACTTGGTAAATTTAAATAATTTTGGCATATAATTATCAATTTTATTATTTCTAAAATATATAAATTTCTCTCCTCTTCTAGGTTTTCCAAATCGTAGACATTGGTTTTCTTGTTACCATATCCAACAATAAATGCTAATATACTGTTGTACTTATTAATGATTAGTAGTAAGTTTCAGCATTTATTCATTTTGGTCCTTGGAGATTATTCCTGTCAACTGTATGTTGAGGTTTCTTTTTGAGTTGTAGGTGGTCTGAATTGTGAACAATAAGGGGTCCTGGATAGAGGGTGTAAGTAAATAAATCCACCATCATCTTGAGATTCTTGAAAATGTAAAACTTGTCAGAAGAGAAAGTTTATTAAATGTTAGCTTTATTTCTCTTTCTCTATTTTGCCAAAGAGCT
Organism: Saccopteryx leptura; assembly: GCF_036850995.1. NCBI lineage: Eukaryota > Metazoa > Chordata > Mammalia > Chiroptera > Emballonuridae > Saccopteryx > Saccopteryx leptura. Next base: position 231,543,956 of record NC_089505.1, on the reverse strand, counting down.
TCAGCAAAGTTTCTGTCTGCTTTGCTGTATAAATTAGGAACTTAAATTAGTCTTGCCAAATATGCTTTTGGTCTCTTTCTACCAATCTGAAGTTCTGCTATGATCTGCCAAAAAACTGAAGATACAGAAACAAGAATATAACATAAGCATGTTGGTGTTTATTTAAGGAAAAATAATTACCATTTTATATTTATTACTTGTTAAAAAACTTTTTAAGGCATTATTCTACTTAAGAAAATGTATGCTTTAAAACAGTCTGTCTCCTGTATGGTAAAAGAAGCAACACTGTAAAAAAAAAAAAGCACTTTAATTTTAAAGCACAAAAAGAATTTTTTTTTTAATGCACGTATATTCTTTCTTAACTGAAGTTTGAATTGATATTGACAGATTGGTATGAATACTTTTTCTGGTTTTTTGTTTGTTTGCTTGTTTGAAATCTACACTGCTGAGAATTTTTATAAGCCTAAAGAACCCTTAAACAAAATAACAAAAATAATAGCAGTAAAAATGATAATCATATTTACAATGCTTGTCTTCCAAAGAAGATTTTTTGCATGTTCTGTTTTCTCTGCTAAAAAAATTAAAATATGCAAATATATTTTCCATTGATAAAAACTGTAAAATCTTAATCTATGTAGTTCAATCAGTGTGGTATATATCTCAATCATGTAGAGTAAATTGGGAAAAACACACAATTATATTACATCAAGAAACTTTGTTTTTTAAGTTGTAGAGAAACCTCAAATTTGAGTAAATCATGGGCATCTATGAAATTATGTAACATTTTAATCAGTTATGCTCTGAAGTGCCTTGACAAGAAAGTAGTTCAATCAGTAATATCAGAAACTCATTCATAGAATAATACATATTGATCATCACATCATAATACTCTGTCCCCAATGAGTAACTTTGAAATTCATCATATTTATTTCCAATTTTGTATCTATTTAAAGTCACAACCTAACAACCATGTCTATAAGTAATCATATTTCATATCCTTTCCCCACACTTACACACCCAATATATCCCAGAGTTCATCATTAACTGGGACTCCGATCACACAGAAACAAATGTTCAAGTAAATAATGTATAAATATAGCCTTGAATTCTGCAAACACCCTAGTAAGTCAGAAAAAGAGTAAACTCATTCTGCACTTTGTAGGTCTGTCAAACACAATATAATTTCTAGAGTCTATTCTTTAGCTAGAACTACAAATGAGTTTCACCATGACCCCAGCAATTTGCAGAGAAGAGATTCAAGGTTGTCTCGAGATATTTTTTCCTTAAATATGAATAAGAAGAGGTTCTTTTTCATTGTTTTAGATGAAGCACTTAGGGGACAGCATTAGTTTTCTTTCTTTTATAATGTAGTCAATTGTTTTGTTTAATTGGAGCCTTCATAATAAAAAAATGTACTTATGGGGGGAGACACTACTCTTTTTTCATTTTCTCTGGTTGTTTTTGTTTCTGAATCCTGGTTAACTTTTTAAATTACTTTTCTTTTATTTATAGTTCTTCATATTTCTAATTTAGGTGATAATCATAAATTACTCTGCCTTATTATGATTAATCACATAAGTACACAATTCACAAATGTACACACCCACATGCATGATGTGGATCAACTTCCAAAACTGTTAACAATATGATTGGAGCTCTGAGTTACTTTGAGCATTTAATATTAATCTGAAATGCACTGTAGGTTTGGTTAGGTGTCAAGCCACCCACAGCTTCTCATTTAAAAACTTTAGAAAGCAAAAGAGAAGTAAAGAAGAAGTAAATATTCAATGATAATAATAAGGGCACAGTGTAGGGATGTGGGGATGTAATAGGGAGGAATAAACAAAAATGTGTAAAATCTTACTATATACAAGATGTACACCCAAACCATTATGGACTTTTGAATATCTTCCTAAGTCTTGCTTTTCTAAATGTTACAGTAATAAACTTTTCCAGGAATTGTCAAATTGAGATTTATATGATGACTTCATGCCCCAAAGCTCTAAAAATACTATAGCAAAATAAAGCATCTCTTATTTGTAAATATTGATGGTAAAATGGGATGGTGTGATGGCAAAAGGCAATGCAATGAGCTTCCTGAATTACCTGGACATGGATAACTACTCTCACTAACATTAAATCATAAAATGTTGGGATCTTACAATAAAGATAGTATATAAAACAGAGCATCCTGGGGATTTAAGATGTGTAATCTAGTATAACATAATCTGTCAGTCAGAGAGTATCTACCTATAATCAAAGAATGATATACAAGATACAAGTATGATTGGGAACTTGGAAGCAAATTGTTTTCTTGAGCTGAAGGATTTGACTGAAACGTAGTGTGAATCATGAAGCATACCATGAGTACAGCAATGAAGGGTTATTCACTTAGTTCAAGCAACGTGGATAACCTTTGCAAAGACAAAAATTATAAAGTTGTGTGGTATGTTAAAGGAACAGAAATTGGCTTAGTGTGGCTGGACATTGATTATGACTAAAAGTGCTATATGCAAGCCCATTATGAAAAGTTCTATATGTCATAGCCAAAGGCCTTTAAAGTAGGAGAAAAATCACATTAAAGATTCTGAAAAAAAAGGGTGGATTTCCTGAAATATTGAGCCTTCAAGCACCATTGTTGACCTGTAAATATATGCTATCATATATAAGCTAATTTCTCATGTTTAAGGAAATTTCTTTTTATTATTAACTTCAGGTAGGTGTTTAAAATAAATATGTATCAATCATTACCAAACATTATAGATTTAAACATTATTTGTTTATTTTTTATTCTTTAATGGTTTAATATAGATTATTATATTGATACATTTTCAATGTATCAATATGCTTTTGGTCTCTTTCTACCTGCTACACTGCTGAGAATTTTTATAAGCCTAAAGAACCCTTAAACAAAATAACATAATGATACATTTTCAAATGTTAAGTATTTTTTTTTATTTCTGAGAGAAACCTTAATTGGTCATAATGTTTTCTACTTCTACTCATGTAGACTCAATATAATAATACTTTATTTTAAAGTCTTAAACTTACTGGGTGAATGAAAGTGCTATTTTTCATCTAATATTTATTTCCTCATTATTTTGTTTAGTAACAAAATCTAACACTTTAGCTTAGGACATGCTGCATGCAGAAGACTACATTTCTAAGCCTTCTGTGTAACTAATTAGGTCACGTTGTAGCCAATGATAGATGAGAAAAGGTGTATGCAATAGCAAGCTATGTCCTCTAAAGGAACCTGCTACTTCTCTAAGATTTTATTTCAAATTCTCCTAGTTTGGAACTTGGATATGGTGGTTGTAATGACTCATTATTGACTACAGATAATTTAGGAGACAAAAGAGTAAGAAAAAAAGTAAACTAACTCCAATCAGAATTATCCTGTTTGTTTTTATAACGTACATACTGAAAAATTTTTTGATATCTTGTATTTATTTATTTTAGAGAGGGAAGAGAGATAGAGAGGGAGAGAAGCAGGGAGAGAGAGAGAAGTGGGGGAGGAACAGGAAGCATCAACTCCCATATGTGCCTTAATCAGGAAACCAGGGTTTTAAACCAGAAACCTCAGAGTTCTAGGTCGATGCTTTATCCACTGCACCACCACAGGTCAGGCTAATTTGTATATTTTAAAAAGTTTTACTATTTAATTTTTTGTTCTTTAGAAATTCATTTAAATTAAACCTGGCTGAATGTGTACTATAATTTATCTTTTTATTATTTATGTATATTTATTCTGTTACATAGAGATAACTGTATAAGGCCATGCTTTATTATTTACTTATTATTATATTATTTTTATGAATAAAGTTTTTGTAGTATTCTGTGATACTGTAGTTCCTTTATTTTAATGCTATATTGTAGAATATTTTTACAATTTAGTTTTTTTTCATACATTTGTACTTACAGATGCAGCTTTGATAAAAAACTGTGTGCACAATACAAAAGTGTCTAAAGAATGTAGTAGTAAAAGAGATATTTCTGAGAGTTTGAATTTGCACATATTTGGTTTGTTAAATAATGCCAAATTATTTTACAAATTGTTATGGTATAATTTACAGTCTCAACAGTCATGGCACAGACATAAGCACCAGTGCTTAATATTCACTGTTATACTTTCTAATATGTGTCAGTCTGTTGAGTACAGATAATACCAATCTATGTATTTATTATTTGTATTTTTCTAAATGCTAATGAATGTTAATTCCTTTTAATGCATTTACTGTCACTTCATGCATTTTTCTGTTAGCCACATATTGAAATCTTTTGCCTCTTTTCAAACATTTAAAAATATTCTGAGCCCTGGCTGGTTGCCTTAGTGGTAGAGTGTCCACTGGCATGTGGATATCTGGGTTCAATTTCTAGTCAGGGAACACAGGAAAAATGACCATCTGGTTCTCCAAACCCTTTCTTTCTCTCTCTCTCTCTTCCTTTTCTGCAGCCATGGCTTGATTGGTTCGAGCACATCACCCCAGGTGCTGCAGATGGCTCTATGAAACCTATCCCTCAGTCACTAAAAATAGCTCAGTTGATTCAAGCATTGGCCCAAGATGGGGGTTGCCAGGTGAATCCCAGTCAGGGTACATGTGTGAGTCTGTCTCTCTATCTCCCTTCCTCTCACTAGGAAAAGAAGAAAATAAATACAAATAAATGAAATAAATAAATATATTCTGGACATTCATTATCCTTTGTGTGTTTATGCATTTTTAACCTCTCTCAGTTAATGACTTTTTTTATCCTTATCTAATATTGAAAGTCTTAACTTTAATGTAGCTTTATTTACCAGTCCTTTTCTTTATGGTTTGGACTTAAATATTTTATAGAATAATTCAGATCCTTCTCCTTTTTGAGGACCGAACCATTGGGGTCTAGCTCTGAAAATGTTGACAGGTGTCATGTAACAGCTGAACTCACTGTCCCCTTTGTTGCCCGCACACACATCCATTGCCAGAAATTTGCTGTTGGCTGAAAAAAAGCCACCTCCACAAGCTTTTCTTTCTTCCTCAGAGGCATACTGTATGCAATGACTGATCAGTATAGAGGTAGAAATTTATGGTTTCTTGTCCCACATTAGGATGATATGGTAGGACCATTCCAGTTCCAAGGCCCCATAAGACTAGATGAGGCCTATGTTGTGCCTTATGTCACAACTCAAATTCTTTCTTTGACCAATCATGCTTCCTTGATGGGTAACTCACAATAGGGTTCCTCAATCTATACAATTAATAAAAAAAGTAAAAATAAGTGATCAGGATACTGAAGGCTATTACCACACCAATTAAAAATAAGTTAAAATCCCTGTCTTAAGCTAAATCTCAAACCCCAAAACCATTGATTAAAGAAGAGATCAGGACCCCATAAGAAGGTGGGATTGAAATCCCCTGCAATGCTATCACATGAGTATATAGTAAAGATTCCCTGGAATATAGTAATATTCCCTGAGGAATATAGTCCTTCCTCAAATAGTCTTACTCAGTTAATTACATAATGGAGAAAGGAAAATATTCAGATATTTTGAGAAATGTGAAATACAAATATTATTGACATCTACATTTGAGAACCTCAAGTATCATTATAGTTCCTTAGTAGATAGAAAAGAGTATACGATACAGGTAACAAATGGTGTTCTGGTCAAGGTATAGTTAACATTGGGTCCACTGGGTCCACAGACTCACGAAGAGTCATTTTCTCAGTCTTGAATTTTGTTCTTAGAATAAGTATACTTGTTAACTGACACAATAACCATATTGACTTCTTGACCTGAAAGAGCTACCACACTGAGGAAGGTCAAATAAAATCCTTTGACATGATAATGCCCTTTCCATCCCCAGTAAAGATAGTAAATCAGAATCAATAGTGCATATGAGTGAAATGATAGAGTATAATGACATTCTTAAAGGTACAAAGTATATAAGGTTCCATACCACATGTGAGGCCTGACCTGCGGTGGCGCAGTGGGTAAAAGCATTGACCTGTAACACTGAGGTCGCTGGTTCGAAACCCCAGGTTTCCCTGCCCACATGTGAACATATTTCACTCCTGTAAGAAAAAAGAATGGATTTTGGAAGAAACAGTGGACTATTGAAAACTCAACCAAGAAGTATTACAATTAAACCCACTGTAGCAGATATGTTACCTATACTGGATAAAGTAAGAAAACTAAAGTTAAGGATGATTAAATTATTGTTTATATTCCTTTTCTTAATGAGTTTGAAATACAACCCATGAAGAGCTTTTTTTTCCTACTCTCAGATTTTCCTGCTTATTGCTATTTATGCCAAGAAGCTACCTTGTAGGTGAGGGCAAATTTTGACAGTAGTTGATGTAAAAAGAAGTCTAATTACTAAAAGCTTTAAAAGAAAGTTATATAAACTTAAAGTAAACATTTGTCATTTTTGGTTTTCCAACCTCATTCTTTTGGGGAAATAAAATTACAAAATAAGCCAGGACTAGAGCCTGATCTATCTCTACAGATGTCACTGTGGGTAAGATTTTATATTGTCTCATCCCCTGAGAATGCTGGTCAGAAATTATTTGTTGCAGATGTAATAGACAAGAGGGCCCACTGACACAGCAGTAAATAAGTACTGGCAATTTGGACAGTGGAAAAAATTTAAACACTTCCAGTGGTGGGATTTTTGACTTTGCTTTGCTTCCCTTGGTGCCCACATTCACTAGGTTTCAAATATATATGTATATATTTGTAATTCATTGTAACCCAAAAGAAAACCAAAGGCACATGATGGAGGTGAGCTAGATAATTCTTAACAAAATTATAATGATTATTCTCTACAACAGACAATGAAAATAATATCCTTGATATTAGGAAAATAGATATATTCAAGAAAGACAGAGAGCAATGAGTTGCATTTAAATGTTAGAAAAAATGGTTGAAATGATCATTGGAATGGTCTTTCAATATATACAGTAATGGCTAAAACAAAGTAAACATATTATGACAGGCTATGATGAAAATTATTTCTTATTTTTTAATTAATTTTATAGAGAAAAAAAGAGAAAAAAAACATTGGTTTGTTTTTCTATATGTTTATATATTTATTGGTTGATTCTTGTATGTGCCCTGATCAGGGATTAGATTTGTAACCTTGACATAATGGGATGATGCTCTAACCAAATGAACTACCCAGCCAAAGCAAGAAAATTTTTATGAAATAAACATAAAAATTATTACACCAGTTAAACAGGTGTTTGACTGAAACCCCAGCATAAGAGTTGGCTCTGGGATGCCTGTGGTATCACCAATGTAGAGAAAGTTGTAAGGTAACCTTGAGCCCTTATGAAGACTGTCTAAAAGCATCCATATTTCTTTATTTCTTAAGAGTCTCTCTAAATAACTACACAACAGTCTTGTCCCACCAGGGCAGTCTTTCTTCAAAGGAAAGAATCAGACATGGGTCCACTATAATATTATTCTTCCACAAGAGGGAACATTGGGGTGTCAGATAGTATGAATGCATTCCATTATTAAATGTTTAGTTGGTTTCTAACACTGTCAGTCTGCTAAATTGCTTTGCACTTGTCACATGCTTTGGATGACCCTACATGACAGATCCCTCACTTGTTACACAAGGGAAATTAAGAGTGTGGTCACGGTGTGCTTTTCCTTCATTACAAATGTTTGCATTGATTCGATTTTTACTCATTTCTATTTTCTGTTTCAGGTCAGAATAAACTTTGCATTAACCCTCACTGCTTAGCTCAATGTGATGTCCCTTCACTGAGCTACATTTTCTAATTCAAAACTGAAATACAGCCTTTCTGTGTAAAGAATGAATTGTCTTCCCCTTGAATCTTTATGTCTCTGTTTCAGTAGCTGTACTAACCCCGAACAATTACAACTTATTGCATAATGCTAATAATTTTGGGTGGCTTATACATTCTGCTTTAGAAAATTTAAGCTTCTTAGATAATGTCATTGCTCCATCCCCCCCCACACACACACTTTCTATGTTCTGATGTTTGTTTTCCTTATCTGTAAAATAACTGTGTATGTTCTTCCTAATTTACAGTAAAGTTGGGAACTGAATATCAAAATATCTATGGTAGTGCATTGTATTCTTTAAAGCATAAATAATACTCATGAAATATGTTAGAATGTGAGGTTCTTGATGAATACATGTATTTCTTTAATTTTTCTTTATTCTTTCATTCCTGTGTCCCCACTCTCATTGATTTAACTTTTCTATACTTTAGTTTCACAAGAAAATAAAAGAAACACTCTGACCAAGTTCAAAAGTGATAAAGAAATTTGTGTAAAAGGAAACACCAGGTTCAAAATCAGAAGAAGGAGTTATTCCCTAGTTCTTAAACACTTTTTAAAAGACTACCTTTCCACATTTATTTTCACCTTATAATCCTTTACCCATCATTGGAGTCAACGAATCCAGTGAAACAGAATTATTCATATGCTACAAATAGAGTCACTATTTTGCTACCTTAGCAAATTTGCTCCACATAATTCACCAAGTTAACATTCTGCTATTCTCCATGGCCAGCCACAGTCATATCTGCTTCTAATCTTTGCCAAATGTGAGCTCTTTCTTCCCAAATGTCTAGGTCTTTGTATTTTTCTTTAGTGACAGCTCATTCTCTGCCTTATATTAGAACTGTAGTTTTGCCTGTCTTCTCACTGCATACCTGTAAGTTCTCTAAGAGCAGAATCTTACTTACATATAGCTGTGTGCTCTACAAAGTTTACCATGCCTACAGCATGAACAATTAACATTTTGAACTGACTGAAATTGAAATGATTTAGAGTAATATGCTATAACGATCCTTTTTAGAAAAGCTATTTAAAATTTTTTAACTCAGCCAAGAAAACTCTTAAGCTTAAATAAGTTATATCAGATTGATTGCATTAGATACAGATCAACATTTCTGATTGAGAGTTGAAAGATGTTAAGTGTTCTCTACATTCAATCGTTGTCAGGGGATTTTGCCACTAAGCTATGACCATTCTAAAATTTAAGTGACAAGAACACTTTTTTTTTAAATTAAATTTATTGGGGTGACATTGGTTAATAAGATTACATAGGTATCAAGGGTACAATTCTACGACACATAATCTGCATATTGCATTAGAACATCTCTTTAGAGTTATATTTTCTTCTACTCTCCATTGACTATGTGATTTCTGAAGTTACTCTCTACTTTAAGATATCCATGATTTAAACAAATCTAAATCTTTAGATTGAAAGTTTTTTGTCCTCCAGGATGCTTTTTTACTTTCTCTTTACAAAACAACACTGATAAGGAATATATGTAACTGTATTTTAAGGTCAACATTATAAAAGGCATTTCCCAAATACTGAAGAGACAATGCAATATATTCTTAACCTCAAATGAAAAATTTCAAGAAAATTTTCAGAATTTTCTCAAACCTTTTCTTTTATTCTTGGTGTTTAAAGATATATCTCTGCAACAATCATATCTTTCCATTTACTTTTGAATTTTATTATTGTTGACCATACCCTAATTAGGTATGTATCTTAAAAATTATTGTCTTTAATACCACTTACATGGAAATCCATGGAAAAATAACCTACATTAAATTTTCAGACTATTTTACCGACCCCTCAATTATCATTATTTATCCAGGCCCCTTGAACATAGGGAATTTGGCTGTTTATACACATGAATAATATAGATATCATCTATCACTCATACTTTTCTATTTAAAGGAATGAATGAAAAATAAAACCTTAACAGCCTCATTACTAATAATATATAGCAATTTTATAAATTCTGTAGAGAGTGCTGAGACAAAAGAAACATTATGTATTTCTACATTATAAGACACACCTTAATTTTGGGACCCAAAATTTGAAAAAAAATTTATTACAGAAAGTTACTGAACTCAAGTTTTATTCATCATAAAATTCATACAATGCCTCATCACTGTCAAAACTCCCATCCATTAGTTTGTCCTCATCTGTGTCTGATGACGAATCACTGTCTTCATATATTGCCTCATCCTCAGTTCCATCTATGGCATTTGAAAAGCCATACTTCTTAAATGACTTGACAATGATCTCAATCTTGATACTATCCCAGGATCTTTTCACCTAGTTACAAACTTCTCCTGTAGTTGATTTCTTTACTCTTCCTGCTGGTGTCAAATTTTCCCTAGAAGACTTCATTCATTGGTTCCATTCATCTCTCATGGCAGCTTTGAAAAGTTTGTTAATGCTGACATCAAGTGGTTGGAGCTGGATGTCAAGCCTCCAAGTAGGATGGCAAGTTTTATTTTTTGCTCTACAGCAATTTTCTTTGTGTTTTTGTTATGTGTGCCCTAAACTGATCAATCACCAATAGGGTAGATTTTTATAAGACCCCACCTCGTCTCCTTCTCCAAACTTTCATAAACCAGATTTTCATCCCACCTTAATCCATTCAGCCCTTGTCATGAATATGGATGATCACTCCTTGATGAATATCTTCTTTTGGTATTGGTTTTGTGTTTGAGAATCAACATAGAAAGCAGCTTGATTCCCTTGCTACAACAAGCTAGAACAAATGTTTAATAGTTCTTTTCACATCCACTTGTCTTCAAAGTTACAGTTCTCACCCCCTTCTAATCAACAGTTCTGTTACTTGAAATATCAAATTGAAGGGGGACTTTGTCCATATTTTCAATCTGTCTCAACTCAAACTGATTTGTCTTCTGACATTAAATGACAAAACAATGAAATTCAAGGACCTCCTGCTCATAGCTTTCAGGCATCTTTTGGGAAAGTCTGGTGTGTGCACGCATGCTTAGTCTATTCTGTTTCATGAACCAGAGCACCAATTGTATCCTCCTTTGAAATCAGTAATTTCTTTTTCATCATCAATTCTTCTTGCCTCAATCTGAACCATTTTTGTGGACATAGGAATTTCAATTGCCTTTTGCTCTTCAATCCATATCTTCAATTCCCTCTCTAAATTAAACCATTTTGCTGACTTGCCTCTCATGGCCTTCTTCTGCTGTGGCGTTTTCAGTAGGGTTTCTTCTTCCCATAGCAGTCTTGGATTGATTTCTCAGTTGGAGAAGGACTAAACTAATGTTCAGCAGCACAATTTCCATTCACTTTTGTAAACTAGATCACTTGAATTCAGCACTATACAAAAATCTTTTCTGAGCCATTACTGGGCAGAACGTGGCAAAACATAACCCACTGTAATGTACTGGTAACAAGTGCGAAACAATGAGCACAAAGACAAGTGCAAAAAAGTGGGAAATGCAAGTAAAAAAATCTACAACAATGAGCACAAAAATAAGTGCAAAAAAGTGGGAAATGCAAGTAAAAAAGTCTACAACCATTGTATAAGATGCACCCAGTTTTTAGACTCCAAATTTTTTGAAAAATGGTGCATCTTATACCTGTGAAATATGGTACTAACACTTAAAATATTGCTGGTAGCTGTGTAAGTCCTTATGACACCATCTTTATTCTTTTTGTAATACCTGAGTATTATGAATTTTAACTCCCATACCTCTGAGGATCTATAATTACAGAGACAGATTATTTTATATCTGTTTGCAATGACCCATGATATCTCTTGCCTGGTAGTATTTTTGTTACCTTATTAAAAATCCTTACTCATAAATTGTTGTGGATTAAACTTTTCAGTAAACAATTTGGTCATGGTTATGATGATGATGATTAAAATATAACCATAGTACTGGACCCTATAAGAATTTATCACAGATTATTCACAGTGGCCAAGACATGGAAACAATCAAAGTGTCCCTCAATAAAGAATTAAATAAGGAAGATATAGCAAACATATAAGATGGAATACAACTCAGTCATAAGAAATGATAACACATTGCCATTTATGACAACATGGATAGACATTGAGAACATTATACTAAGTGAAATAACTAAAGCAGAAAAAAATAAGAACTATATGATTTTATAATAGGTGGGATATAAAAATAAGACTTATGAGCATAGATAAAAGTGAAGTGGTTACCAGGGAGATGGGGTTAGGGAGAGGGGGTGAGAGTGGAGAGGAGTAAAGAGGGACTAATATATGGTGAAGGAAAATGATTTGACTTTGGGTGATGGGCACACAACACAATCAACAGTTCAAATGCTATGGAGATATTTACCTAAAACCCATGTACTCGTATTGATCAAAGTCACCCCGTTAAACTATATTTTCTAAATAACATTTTTTAAAAAATATAAAAGAACCTATTACAAAATTTGAAAAAATGTGAGCAAAGGTAGCACAGGGTGAGCTTTTTTAAAAGACAAATATGATTCTATCTCTTTTCTGATAATTTTAAATAAAATAGAAAACAGATTAAATATATGCACAATTAGATTTTTATCAAAAATATATTTTCATTATATTATTATGTGTGAGTATATTAAAAAAAGTACCTAAACTAAAAGCATCAAGATAGTAACATGAGTTATTTTTTAGGGGTATAATCTGAATTTTGTTTTTATTTTTGTGCTTTTTGTATTTCCCACATTCTTTCAGTAAATCAAAACAGATTTATTAAGAATTATTATAGACTTAATTTTGCAGGTCAACACAATTTTAGCCCAGGAGCCAAATATCAACCAATATATTTTATTTTTAAAATAAAACTCTACTAAAACACAAGTATTACCATTTGCTTGTTTACTGTCTAAAGCCTATGTCATATTATGACAATAAATTTGAATAGTTGTAAAAGAGATAATATAGTCAGCATTTCTTAAAATATTTATTATATGGCCCTTTATAGAAAATACTTGTGTATCTTTATTTTATAGCATCAATTTTTTTCTCAACTCACTGTAGTAGGACAGCACAGAAGATAATTTATAAGCCAACACTTTCTTAAAATTATAATATTATTTTTACAAGACATAGAATGTGTCCTAGGATTAAGTTGTGATACAGCCAGCTTATATTCACAGGTGGAACACTATGTCAACAGACACTAAATTTTGACTCCTGCTGTATTTTAGTACACTATTTTAACAGAAATTTGTATTTAGTTAAAATATTTTTATTACAATTCAAGCTTAAATAAGCTCTGTGTCTATCTGTTAAAAGACTTTAATTTTCTGACCTTTCTTCTGAAGCATTTTCTTAGTGAAAAGCAGATGGGATTCTAGAACTAGAGAAACAGTATGCATATTTGAGTTACTTGTTTTTTTATAAAAAGTAAAAAACAAGAGAAAAGTTTATAGATAATTTAAATAAATAATCCAGAAATTTAATACCTTGGATGCACATTATTTATGATGTATGTTGTTAAACTATTGTTTGGTTTGTATTAAATGTATTGGATAGTTACAAAATATGTAATTAAGCAATGTAAATGCATCCTCTTAAAAAAGTGGATTCTACATAAATAGTAATATAACACACAGAAACACCACAAAGATTGAAAAAACTAACAAATATGTAGAGATAAAAATAGAATCAGGAAAAGTTTTCAGTATTTTATTCATGAAAAAGTTCTTATAAACAAGCCACAAAATTGATTTGATTTCACATAGGCAACATGGAAGAGAAAGTATGCTCAATTACAGAGTGAGTTGATACAAATGAAACCTAGATCCACTGTCTAGAAGCACAAATATCCCTATGTACTTAAAAGTCAGGCAGGTAATTCCTCAAGAAGCCACAGGAAGAGGGCCCTGAGCCTCCTCCATCTAATTTATACAACAGCTAAGAAAAGAAACAAAATCATTGAAATAAAAAAAAAAAATGCCTGACCAGGCGGTGGCGCAGAGGATAGAGTGTCGGACTGGGATGCCAAGGACCCAGGTTCGAGATCCTGAGGTCGTCAGCTTGAGCGCCGGCTCATTTGGTTTGAGCAAAACTCACCAGCTTAGACCCAAGGTCACTGGCTTAAGCTAAGGGTCACTCAGTCTGCTGAAAGCCCGCGGTCAAGGCACATATTAGAAAGCAATCAATGAACAACTAAGGTGTCGCAATGCGCAACGAGAAACTAATGATTGATGCTTCTCATCTCTCCATTCCTGTCTGTCTGTCCCTGTCTATCTCTCTCTCTGACTCTCTGTCTCTGTAAAAAAAAAAAAAAAAAAAAAGAATGTACAATGTTTATAAATTAGCATTTTAGTATATGCTAATTATGTCACAAGACAAAGGGCAAATTATTTATTTCTTTATTTTAAATAAAATAATGATGTGAATGGAAGCCCAGCTTTCCTCTACTCAGGTCTGATGCAAGGGTAAATAATAGAATAAATAAAAGTAAGTTAAGCCCTGGCCTGTTGGCTCAGTAGAGTGTCAGCCTGGTGTGCGGAAGTCCCGGGTTGGATTCCCCGCCAGGGCACACAGGAGAAGTGCCCATCTGCTTCTCCACCCTTCCTCCTCTCCTTTCTCTCTTTCTCTCTCTTCCCCTCCTGCAACCAAGGCTCCATGGGAGCAAAATTCCCCAGGGAACTGAGGACGGCTCCATGGCCTCCACCTCAGGCACTAGAATAGCTCCAGTTGCAATGGAGCAACGCCCCAGATGGGCCGAGCATCACCTCCTGGTGGGCATGTGAGTGCATCCTGGTGGGGAGCATGTGGGAGTCTGTCTTCCACCCCCCACTTCTCACTTTAGAAAAATATTTTAAAAAGTAAGTTAATAAATTACTTATCCTGTTGATCAAAAACACTTTCCTTTATAATATTCTGCATATAACATATGTGATATATGTATATGTTATACATATTTATATATATTGTACACACACATACACATATATATAAATAAAATTTTCTCTGAACCTTATCTTATATAATTTGTGAAAACTTCCTCACTGCAATGTTAGCAATGGGTTTCTCTTATTTAAAAGAGAATTGTGGATAATTTATTTTTTTTGATGTGTTTTCTAAAGGGTTTAAAGTTTAAAATAGTCAAGTTGCACTCCTTTAACAAAAAATACAAGTTCATCTGCCATTTACCTGTTCATTAAGCACTCTCTTAAATTACTGCTTTTCTACCCTTAATTAACTTTACTATATATAATGAATTCTTATTCTGCAAACATCCATTTATAAATTTAAAGTGAAGCTGATCAAAAGTTTGAAGCATCTTTGCTACCACTAAGTAGTAGCATATTAAAATCAAATGGGACAACTTAGGAGATATAATTAATTCAAAATAAAAAAAAACATCCATGATACAATTATGATACATATAGCCACCCTTAATTTAGGGTCAATATATATGTCATGATTTATTTAACACTCTAAATTATCTAGTAAAACTGTGTGAGATGTTCCTTGCAATTTCTGCTATAATCAAAAAACTAGAAATTAAGAAAACCATGAAATAACATGTTGAACTATTAAATTACATGCTGATTTTTAACACTAGTTTCAACATTGGTTAAAGTGTACAGGAATTTGTTAAGCATACTCTTAAAGTTATTTTTGAATACAAAACTTCTGGATCATAGTTTGCAATGGGCTGCTTTAATCAAGCATTTAACCTGGTGGCCTTTATACAAAAATAACATCACAATATGCCAAGATTTATAAACAAGAATATTCCCAATTATCAGTCAGTCCCAATAAACAAAAGAGAGGGAATTTAATCTAGATAACCGGCTACACAGGTGATGGGAGAGCTAACTTGCCAGTTAGAGAATTAGAAGACTTACAAAAGCAGGAAGTGTTCAGTAGTTTAGGCTGCAGGTTCAATGGAAGAAGGTCTCCATAACCCAGAGATCAATATCACCTGGTAAGTGCTGAAACCATGGTGAACTTTTCTGGTGGTTGCTGGGACCTCAGAGATGCAGCTGATGACTGAATTAACACTCAAGCTAGGGAGAAAGGGGGGAAATGTACTCTATCTCTCGCTCCTGTCTTAAATCCCACGGATCCAGCTAGAAGAGAGCAGACCTAGAGGAAAAATATGGCAGCGGAGTAGGTGGACACACAGACGCCCACCTCTCACCACCAAACTGGGATGATACAAATCAATTTAGGAAAAATCAGCATGAAAAACCAACTCTGAACTGCAAGAACAGCTCTCAAAAACCAAGGAGTAAAGAAGAAGCCACAACAATCCTGGTAGAGAGCGCCTGAACCTCCTCTGCTTACAGGAACGGAAGGGGGGGGTGAGGCTGAGAGCCCAGAGAGGATCTCACAGAGGGAAAAGAGCAGAAACTACTGCTCACAGCCACTTGCCTGGCAACCAGGGAGCAAGGTGTGTTGAAAAGACCAGCTTATCTCCCAAGTGGAAAGGACAGGGAGAGGGACAGACTGTGAGGGGCTAAGGAATGCAGGAAACGAACTAAAAAAGCTGACTCATCCATGCTGGAGGCGGCCATAGCTGGGGGAGGGACTGAACCTTTCACAAAACAGAGCTAAAGTGCTTCCGGATCAGAGATCTCCGGACATCTATCCAGCTCCAATCAGCTGAAAACAAGAAGTGGGGAGGAGGGGCAGTAACTCAGGTCTCCATGGAGATCTGAGATACACCTCCCCCTACTGAAGCTGAGAAAACACCCTGCCCCCAGTGAGATTAGCTGGCTAAAGAGGCCTTCAGAGTCTCCGGTTACACCCATCGCATTCCTGGATACAGTTTCAAGGAAGCCCCCTGCTGAGATCAGTAAACAAGACTATCACCTGTTAAGAAAACAAACAAATCAAGACTTCAAAGCTGCCCAAATCCGATAGTGGATTACAGATAACAGCTGATACCAACCCAAGAAATCCTAGAAATAACACAACTGAAAACTGGAGGCAGACAACACCAAGCCTAGGCTCAACCAATTCTACAAATAAAACACCCAAAAACAGACGATGAGAAGACATAGGAGTGCAATCCAAATGAAACCACAAGAGTCACCTTCTGGAAATAAACTGAGTGATATGGAAATAATCAAACTTCCAGATGTGGAGTTCAAAATAATGATTTTAAGGATGCTTAGGGATCTTAGAACAACAATGGATGGTCATTATGAAAACCTAAATAAAGAAATGGCAAGTATAAAAAAGAATTAGTCGGAGATGACAAATACAATATCAGAAATAAAGACCACAATGGAAGGAATTAAAAACAGAATAGATAGAGCAGAGGATTGAATCAGCGAGTTGGAGGACAACTGGAATGAAGGCATGAAAGCAAAGAAGAAAAGAGACTCAAAAAGTCAGAGGAAACTCTTAGAGAGCTCTGTGACAACATGAAGAGAAATAACATCCGCATCATAGGGGTTCCTGAAGAAGAAGAAAAAGAACAAGGGATAGAGACTTTGTTCAATCATATCATAGCTGAAAACTTCCCTAAATTAATGCAAGAGAAACTCTCACAAGTCCAAGAAGCACAGAGGACTCCATTAAAGAGAAACCCAAAGAAACCTACACCAAGACACATCATAATTAAAATACCAAAGCTAAGGGATAAAGAGAAAATATTAAAAGCTGCAAGAGAAAAAAAGGTATCACCTACAAAGGAGCCCCCATAAGGATGACATCTGACTTCTCAACAGAAACACTTGAGGCCAGAAGGGAATGGCAAGAAATATTCAAAGTAATGCAGAACAAGAACCTACAACCAAGACTACTTTATCCAGCAAGGCTATCGTTTAAAATCGAAGGAGAAATAAAAAGCTTCCCAGACAAAAAACAACTCAAGGAATTCTTTACAACCAAACCAATGCTGCAGAAAATGTTAAGGGGCCTGTTGTAAACAGATCAAAGTGGGAAAAGAATATAGCAAAAAAGGAATACACCTTTAAAGAAGAAATGGCAATAAACAACTACATATCAATAATAACCTTAAATGTAAATGGATTAAATGATCCAATCAAAAGACATAGGGTAGCTGCGTGGATAAGAAAACTGGACCCATACATATGTTGTCTACAAGAGACACACCTTAGAACAAAAGACACACATAGATTGAAGGTAAAAGGATGGAAAAAAACATTTCATGCAAATGGAAATGAAAAAAAAAGCTGGGGTAGCAATACTTATATCAGACAAATTAGACTTTAAAACAAAGGATATAGTAAGAGATAAAGAAGACCACTACATAATGATAAAGGGAGTAATCCAACAGGAAGATATAACTATTATAAATATTTATGCACCTAATATAGGAGCACCCAAATATATAAAGCAGACTTTGATGGATTTAAAGGGTGAGATCAACAGCAATACTATAATAGTAGGGGATTTCAATACCCCACTAACATCACTAGATAGATCCTCAAGAAAGAAAATTAACAAAGAAACAGCAGACTTATTGGAAACACTAGATCAACTCGATTTGATATCTTCAGAACCTTTCACCCTAAAGCAGCAGAATATACATGCTTTTCAAGTGCTCATGGTACATTATCTAGGATAGACCACATGTTAGGGCACAAAAGTGCTCTCAACAAATTTAAGAAGACTGAAATCATATCAAGCACTTTCTCCAATCACAAAGGCATGAAACTAGAAATGAATCACAACAGAAAAGCTCAAAAATTCTCAAACACATGGAAACTAAATAGCAGGTTGTTAAATAATGAATGGATTAAGAATGAGATCAAAGAAGAAATAAAAAAATTCCTAGAAACGATTGACAATGAGCATACAACAACTCAAAATTTATGGGACACAGCGAAAGCAGTGCTGAGAGGGAAGTTCATAGCACTACAGGCACACTTTCAGAAGCTAGAAAAAGCTCAAATAAACAACTTAACCCTGCATCTAAAAGAACTAAAAAAAGAACAGCAATTAAAGCCCAAATGTAGTAGAAGGAAGGAAATAATATAGATCAGAGCAGAACTAAATGACATAGAGGCTAAAGAAACAATACAGAGGATCAATGAAACTAGGAGCTGGTTCTTTGAAAAGGTAAACAAGATTGATGAACCTTTAAGTGACTCACCAAGAAAAAGAGAGGACTCAAATAAATAAAATTAGAAATGAGAGAGGAGAAATAACAACTGACACAACAGAAATACAAAATATTGTAAGAAAATACTATGAAGAACTGTATGCCAAAAAGTTAGACAACCTAGATGAAATGGACAAATTCCTTGAAACATACAATCTTCCAAATCTCACTCTGGAAGAATCAGAAAACCTAAACAGACCAATTAAACCAAATGAGATCAAAACAGTTATCAAAAAACACCCAACAAAGAAAAGTCCGGGGCCCGATGGCTTCACAACGGAATTCTACCAAATATTCAAAGAAGAACTAACTACTATCCTTCTCAAACTATTTCAAAAAATTCAAGAGGAAGGAAGACTTCCAAGCTCCTTTTATGAGGTGAGCATAATTCTGATTTCAAAATCAGCCAAAGACAACACTAAGAAAGAAAATTATAGGCCAATATCTCTGATGAATATAAATGCTAAAATCCTCAACAAAATATTAGCAAACCGAATCCAACAATATATGGAAAAAATCATACACCATGATCAAGTGGGATTTATTCTGGGGAGGCAAGGCTGGTACAATATTCATAAATCAATCAATGTGATTCATCACATAAACAAAAAAAGGAGAAAAATCACATGATAATTTCAGTAGATGTATAAAAAGCATTTGATAAAATCCAGCACCCATTCATGATCAAAACTCTCAGCAAAGTGGGAATACAGGGAACATACCTCAACATGATAAAAAGCCATCTATGAGAAACCCACAGCGAACATCATACTCAATGGGCAAAAATTAAAAGCAATACCCTTAAGATCAGGAACAAGGCAGGGGTGCCCCCTTTCATCACTCTTATTTAACATGGTCCTGGAAGTCCTAGCCACAGCAATCAGACAAGAAGAAGAAATAAAAGGCATTCAAGTTGGAAAAGAAGAAGTAAAACTATCATTATTTGCAGATGATATGATATTGTATATAGAAAACCCTAAGTTCAGTCAAAAAGCTACTGGACCTGATAAATGAATTCAGCAAAGTGGCAGGATATAAAATCAATACTCAGAAATCAGAGGCATTTTTATACACCAACAATGAACAGTCAGAAAGAGAAATTAAGGAAACAATCCCCTTCACAATTACAACCAAAAAAATAAAGTACCTAGGAATAAACTTAACCAAGGTGACTAAAGACTTGTACTCTGAAAATTACAAGCCATTGATAAAAAAATCAAGGAAGATACAAACAAGTGGAAGCATATACCATGCTCATGGTTAGGAAGAATAAACATCATTAAAATGTCTATATTACCCAAAGCAATCCATAAATTCAATGCAATACCAATTAAAATACCAATGACATACTTCAAAGATATAGAACACATATTCCAAAAATTTATATGGAACCAAAAGAGAACACGAATAGCCTCAGCAATTTTAAAAAAGAAGAATAAAGTGGGAGGTATCACACTTCCTGATATCAAGTTATACTACAAGGCCATTGTACTCAAAACAGCCTGGTACTGGCATAAGAACAGGCATATAGATCAATGGAACAGAACAGAGAACCCAGAAATAAACCCACAGTTCTATGGACAACTGATATTTGACAAAAGAGGTAAGGAAATACAATGGAGTAAAGACAGTCTCTTTAACAAATGGTGTTGGGAAAATTGCACAGCTACCTGCAAAAAAATGAAACTAGATCACCAGCTTACACCACTCACAAAAAATAAACTCAAAATGGATAAAAGACTTAAATGTAGGCCGTGAAACCATAAGCATCTTAGAAGAAAACATAGGCAGTAAGCTCTCTGACATCTCTCAGAGCAATATATTAATATATTTGCTGATTTATCTCCATGGGGAAGTGAAATAAAAGACAGGATAAACAAATGAGACTATATCAAACTAAAAAGCTTTTTCACAGCTAAAGACAACAAGAACAGAATAAAAAGACAAACTACACAATGGGAGAACATATTTGACAATACGTCTGATAAGGGGTTAATAACCAAAATTTATAAAGAACTTGTAAAGCTCAACACCAGGAAGACAAACAATCCAATCCAAAAATGGGCAAAAGAGATGAATAGACACTTCTCCAAAGAGGACAGACAGATGGCCAATAGGCATATGAAAAAATGCTCAACATCACTAATCATTAGAGAAATGCAAATTAAAACCACAATGAGATATCACCTCACACCAGCCAGAATGGCGCTCATCAACAAAACAACACAGAATAAGTGCTGGCGAGGATGTGGAGAAAAGGGAACCCTCCTGCACTGCTGGTGGGAATGCAGACTGGTGCAGCCACTGTGGAAAACAGTATGGAGATTCCTCAAAAAACTGAAAATCGAACTGCCTTTTGACCTAGCTATCCCACTATTAGGAATATACCCCAAGGACACCATAGAACAGCTCCAAAAGGAGAAATGCACCCCCATGTTTGTGGCAGCATTGTTCACAATAGCGAAGATCTGGAAACAGCCCAAGTGTCCGTCAGAGGACGACTGGATTAAAAAGCTTTGGTACATATATACTATGGAATACTACTCAGCCATAAGAAATGATGACATCGGATCCTTTACAATAACATGGATGGACCTTGATAACATTATACGAAGTGAAATAAGTAAATCAGAAAAAAAACTAAGAACTATATGAATCCACACATAGAAGGGACATAAAAATGAGACTCAGAGACATGAACAAGAATGTGATGGCAACAGGGGTGGAGAGTGGTGGGAGGGGGGATGGGGTGAAGAAGGAGAGAGGGGTTGGGGGAGGGGAGGGGCACAAAGAAAACCAGATAGAAGGTGACAGAAGACAATTTAACTTTGGGTGAGGGGTATACAGCACAATCAAATGTCAAAATAATCTAGAGATGTTTTCTCTCAACATATGTACCCTGAGTTATCAATGTCACTGCATTAAATTTAATAAATAAATTAAAAAAAAAAAAGAAGAGAGCAGACCTAAGAACACACCCCCCCCTCCCCGCACACACACAGGCTGCTGGAGTCTGTCTTCTTGAGATGTAGAGATCAAGGCTGAAATGGTTCAGAGATCAGACAGGATAAGGACTAGAAATTATCAGTAAGTCATTAATAATATTTATGTCAATAATAATTATACAACTATATAATGGAATGAATAATATGCAGTCTTGGAATATTACATACATAAGAGCTTATAAAAATATTCAAGGTATGTTGATAAATTTATATAGAAAACATAATATTTTTAAAATATAATTCAAGTATTTTATTTTCTTTTTCTTTTTATTTTTTTGTATTTTTCTGAAGTGAGAAGTGGGGAGGTAGAGAGACAGAGACCAGCATGCGCCCCACTGGGATCCACCCAGCAAGGCCACTAGGGGGCGATGCTCTGTCCATCTGGGGTGTTGCTCCATTTAGGCCAGAGCCATTCTGGCGACTGAGGCGGAGGCCATGGTGCCGTCCTCAGCGCCCGGGACAACTTTGCTCCCATGGAGCCTTGGCTGCAGGAGGGGAAGAGAGATAGAGAAATGAGAGGAGGAATGATGGAGAAGCAGATGGGCGCTTCTCCTGTGTGCTCTGGCCAAGAATTGAACCTGGGACTTTCACACTCCGGGCCGATGCGCTATGGCTGAACCAAGCATCCAGGGCTTACTTTTTTATTTTTTAAAATCCATATTACCTCTCACTTCACATATACTCTCTGTCTAAAAATAGAGGTGAATGGTTATACATAGTTAACATATATGATTGTTTTATTTTGCTGTGTGATAATGATTATAAAGGGCTTTGTTTACATGGGATTAGCTGAGAACTATGTGCTCTCAACACACACACATAATTACCTTACTTATGTTAAGCTTTTACAAACCACAGGGTAATCTTTATAAAATCAAAAACTCCATTAATTTAACATGCTCAAAGCATTAAATATGCATTTTAATTTAATTTTAGCAATTTTATTTACACAGAACTTAAAGACTATTTAATTTGAATTTTTTCCTTTTCAAGATTAAGGTATTCATATATTTTTACAAAGAGGCTTATAAATTCAGAACTGTGCTGTTAAAAGTTTATTCCTGGTTAAGTGAAGATGAAATAAGGGGAGAATGAACACAGTCTCATCACTATATGGTGCTATTAAGGACAAAAGCAGGAATTTGGTTTTGGTATAGTATGCTATGGTGAGAAAGAAAGGGATGATCAGATGGTGTAACCTTAGTAATAACTTTATTGAATTAAAACTGTTGCTGATGCAAGGCAGGGGTGTTTAAGAAATCAGCCTTTATATGAGAAGAAATATGTATTTTCTGAATGTTTATTACATGGTAAACACTGCAACACTTTTTAAATGTTTGGTATTAGTTTGTCTTTAAAATAGCTATTTTGAAGTTTCTTTAACTTATTTCTAAAAAAGTCTTAGTCCCTGCAGAGTGGTATAACACTCCCCAGCCTGAATGCTACAGAGTCTTTTTCTCACCTCCTGAGCACCATGCACTCCTGAGTAACATGGAGCCTTCTTGCCTGATGCTCACAGAGCCTTTCTCTGCTAGGGTTTTAGATGGTGTTCTGGACACAACATTGCTGTAATTTTCACTTGTTAGGGAGTGCAGTGGTCCCAGACACTGACTTGTAATCAGTTTTCCTTCCTTTCTTGCAATGCAGAATTTTTTAAAAAGATCTTTAAAATTATAAATAGAAGATTTTGAATTCTTAGTCCAGGGTCTTATAATAGTGAGAATAGTCAAGCTAGGAAAAAGGAAATAAAATAAGGTGCTCAGGTTTTGACATGTCAAGTTTTATTATTTTAACAAGATATCCAAGTGGAAATGTCTTGTTTGAAAATAGAGCTATAGAACTAACTTCATTTAGATTTTAAATCTGTAACCATAAAGGTTGATTCAAAAATGTCACAGGGACTACAAAATAATTCAGAATTTCTGATTGTTGTTAAACATAAATTAGATTCTCATTTGCCTCAGGACAGTTAGGTAATGTTCATTTTAAAAATGAGTAAATGTGTGAGCATCACTACCATCTGAGCTAAAAAAAAAAAAAAAAACATAAAAAAGGAACAGTACATATACACTTGAACTTTTTCATTATTGTATATTACAATCTATTGCAAATTTTATGCATTGTGTTTTTTTATAGAGACAAAGTTTTATTCTTGCTAGATACATGAGCACTTTTTCTTTTTAAATTTCTGAGATATGTAAAATTAAATATCACTTGTTTTTTAAAAGACTCTTTACTGGTATAATATTGCCACAAAATTTTATTGAAGTAGAAGATAAACTTTCCGAACATATATATAGATACACACACACACACACACACACACACACACACACATATATATATGAACAATAAGATGGTTCATTTGAAAAACATTAAAATTGTCATTGAGAATGTGACTTCTCCAGTACATTCAATTTTGAAGTTTAAAATAACAAAGTAACATTATTTTTATAATTCCCTATATTGTTTCATTTCATGTTAGTCTATAGATAATTTGGGGAAGGAATTGAGTCTGGTCTCACCTTCCTGATATGAATTTCTGCCTTTATCATGCCAGAACTAACATGTAAGTTTTTATTTCTGCATGTTTTGCAAATATAAGAAGTTCTAAATGTTTTATTTTTAACTTGTATCTTTACTCAGGGCAAGTATGTATTCTGAGTCAAATATATATCATTTATAGTTTTTTAATTAAAATTTTCTAGTGAAAAACATTTTTAACATGTAAATAATATTTAACATTGATTTAATGTTCTTTCTGGATCATAGATCTGCATATCTCTATGTTTCTTTTGTGCTCACCCTCCAACAGTTTTGCTAAACATTTTTGTTTTTTACTAAGCAGTGCAAGTTTTGAAACAGACTAAGGGACACAAATATGTAACACTACAAATTTGACTTTCATCTCCCAGTTCCCTGTAAGGAAATTGAAACAAAGACCAGTTCATAATTTCTAGATTACCTGGTATTTAATTGCTTAAAACTAATCTAAAATTGCAAAATGTATAGAATTTTATTAGAATGGAAAATAAATTTGATTTAAATCATCTATTATTAAAAATAATTTGTGTGTTTTCTTAAATGTTTACTTTAATCATTTTTAGAGAGAAAAAGGGAGAGAGCAATACAGAGACTGGAACATCTGTACCTTTATGGCCCAGACCAGGGACTGAACCAGCAACCTTTAAACTTCCAGGTGGTGCTTTAACCACCCAAAGGTAATTTGTTGTTTTTGAAATAATTGCCTCTTTTGATATGGGCTAGAGAAGCTCACTGCATGAATAAAACTAAGTGCAGAAAATAATTTGATTTATTCTTTGAAGTAAAAGAGGTAAGTAAATAAATTTTATGATATTAATAAGTATTTACATTTACCTAAGAAATTTTAAGATCTAAAGAATAGTGCTTATACATTTTAAATAGTAAGTATTACTGTACTGTTATTTTGTATGTTAATTATATGAAAACTACTTTGTAGGTGAAATGAAAAACAAGGCTTGGGGAAACCTGAGAAAGCATCACCATGGTCTAAAAGGCCCTGTATGACCTGATTCTAACCTACCTCTCACATCACATCTTATTGAATTCTCACTCTAACTCCCTTTAACCCCCACTGACTGAAGTTTTAATATTTATTTTTGTATACATACAAATGGCCAACAGATCTATGAAAAGATAGTCATCTTTACTAGCTATTTGAAAAATGCAAATCAAAAATAAAATGAGATACCACCTCACAAGTGTCAACAAAACCAGTAATAAGTGTTGGAGAGGCTGTAGAAAGAAACCCTCATTCACTGCTGGTGGAATGCAAATTAGTACAACCATTATGGAAGAAAGTATGGTGGTTCTTCAAAAAACTAAGAATAGAATTACTATATGACCCAGCAATCCTTTTACTGGGTATCTTCCTCCAAAACTCTAAAACATTGGTACATAAGGACACATGTACCCTCATGTTCATCATAGCATTATTCACAGTGGCCAAAACAAGGAAACACCCAAAGGATCCCTCAATAGAGGATTGGGTAAAGAAGATATGGTATATCACAGAAGTAAGATCTCAGGCTTAAAAATATAAAATAAAAAAATGAAGCAGGAGATTAAATTTTTTTCATAAATTATTTTATACCAATAGTAATACAAAATTATGATAATGACAGTAAAGCAAAGAAATCAATAAATCCACAATTCATAAGAATAAATTTTAATATAATAATACGTTCATGTAAACTATGTTGACCAGTGTAAAAATAGAATTATACATTATATTCAAAGAATCAACTATAATAGAAATTCAAAGCTGGTTCAACAATGAAAATAAAATAATTTATTTGTCATCATATTTTTATTGAACACATACTATGTGCCAAGCACAATTAAATGACCACAGTATATTCAGTACAAAATTATATGGCTTATGGGACCCAAGTTTTGAATAAAGAGAGAGAAAATAATATACAGCACAAGTTAATATATATATATATATAGTAAGATAGAATGTGATAACTCCTTTCAAAAGACAGAAGAGATAGAAGAAATTGGAAATATTCACATTAATAGATTTACTGAGAATGAAGAAGTATGAATATTGAAAATTCAAATTTTAGAAACCATTATAGATACTGAAAAGTTAGTGTCATTAAAGCAGAGAAGAGAACCAAGACCTGAATCATAGGACACTTCAATGTTAAGGTATTTGAGTAAAAATGACAAGAAAATTTGACTGAGAAGGCATAATTAATGATAAAAAACACAGCCAAATGAGTAAGGTACAGTATATTAGAAATCAAGTGTAGAAAAGACCGAGCAATAAACTGTGTTCAATGTTTCAAATAAGATAGTGCTTAAAATTAATTGTGTTATATTGATGTAGCAATTATAAAACTATTGATGATCTCCACATGAATAACAAAATGGTAAAAGCAAAAGTCTAATTTGAATGAAGTTAGGAGAGCATTAGAATACAGAAATTAGAGACAGATTAAATGAGATATTTTTTAAAGAAATTTTGTGGCCCTGGCCAGTTTGCTCAGTGGTAGAGCGTGAACCCGGCATGTGGATGTCCTGGGTTTGATTCCCCGTCAGAGCACACAGGAGAAGCTACTATCTGTTTCTCTTCCCCTTCTCCTCCCCTTTCCTCTCTCTTCTTGTCCCACAGCCATGGTTCCATTGATTCGAGCTTCTTGACCTCAGGCACTGAAGATGGTTCTGTGGAGCCTTTGCCTCAGGCATTAAAATAGCTTGGTTGCAAGCTTGGGCCCCAGATGGGGGTTGTCAGGTGGATCCCAGTTGGGGTGCATGAAGTAGTCTGTCTCACTGTCTCCCCTCCTCTCACTCAAAGAAAATTTTTTTGCTATAGAAGTGAACAAAGAAGTGGAACATAACCTGGTAGAAAAATTAAGAAATAATGAGATACTAATTTTTAATTTAATATTGGAAAGATAACAGCATGTTTCTATATGAAAAATAAGGAAGTGTTAAAGAGGGAAAGAAAAAGAAAAAAATCAGTTATAGGCAGAGATATTGGCTTCATAGAGCACAGACGGTTCAGTACAGAAACAGTTGGGAAGATAGATAACCTGGGTGCAGATGATGGATGGTTGGGGAATGAAGTTGGGGGCATTTGTGGAATTTGTTTCTGATTACTTAATTTTTCTCAGTGAAATAGGAAAATTCATCAACTGAGATTCAGAATGGGGTAAGATGTCTTATAGGTTTCAGGATAAATAAAAGCTAAATTACCTATCTAGGGAAATGTTGGAATATATGATTAGGAAAATGCAGTGTAATTGCTATGCATGTGTTCAGAGACCTCTTCATTCATGATCATGGTTGTGATTTCAAATGGGGCTTCTTTTTTAATCCTACAGCCACATCCAGTTACATGGGTGTGGATGTAGAGTAGACTGCATTATATTTGATAAGGGTTGTAATTTTAGTAAGTGAGCATGATGATGCAAGATAAATCTAGGGTAGGAAACCTGAAGATATTAGCAAGAAAGTGTGATGATTATCAAAATTAAGTTGGAGTAAGTAGGAAAGAGTCAGTATGGTGAATGTGTACATAGATTAAATGTGCTAGTGAGCAAAGAATTGTAGAGTTCAGGTAGTAGAGGAATGAGAAGGAACTGTGTGGATTTGTGATCATAAGTGAGATGAGCCCAGTGAAATTTATAAAAAGATTGCAGTTACTGGTAAAAAAAAAAATATTATAGGGTATCATCGTGGAATGTGTGGTGAAGATTGGATAATGAAGATCATTGAAGGAGAATTCAAAGAAATTAGAAGCCAGAGTATTGGGAGAATCACCCATGAATGTATTATAGACTTAAGAGTCATATAAGAAAGATTTAAAGTGACTAGAACTGAAATCATTAATAAGTTAAGCAGTATGGCTCAGTGATAATTATCAGCAACAATGAAGTTTAGATTACTACATTTTTGTTAATAAAATCTTTCAGACAACATACAGTTGTATCATGGTTATTAAATACTATTCCATATCTCCACACAATTTCCATGTTGAAAGTTCACAGAAACTACTGTGTAATATTGCTGCCTCAACATTCATTTTGTGTGGCAAAAGATTGAATGGATGCTAGCCACTTTTTCTTATTGCATGCCCTAGATCAGTGTTTTTCAACCAGTGTGCCGTGAGACATGGTCAGTTGTGCCGTGGGGAAATTAAACATGGGTCCCTAACTACGGCCCACATGCCGGATACGGCCCGCAGAGGCTGTTTATCCAGCCTGCCGCCAGCCGCCTCCATCTGAACATAAACATTCCCCTCACAATTCCTCTAGCTATCAGCGACAGGAAGAGTGGAGGCACAGGGAATGCTCACTGACCAATCACCTTCTAGGATTCATCCCGACCACTAGCGATGAACCAATAGTAGGCCGCCTCTCATCCACACCCAGGAAGGTCCCCGCTGGGGCTGCCGCGCACTTGTCATTGTGTGGCCGGGCGAGTAGTTGAAGCTGCTACTCCAACCCATGGTCTCGATGTCTAATCCTGGTCAGGACTGGAGGTAAATGTTGCCAGCACTAGATTAAGCCTCAGCCTCATCTGGTTATGTCTATCCTGATGGTGTATATAGATATTTGACCTTTTTCTTTTTAAAAGAGGCCCCTGCAGAGGGTGATATACAATGCATCACAGTGCATATATTGTATATGGCCTCCTGAAGGGTCATCTTCTTAAAGAGCTCAAATCTCTATATACACCATCAAAACAGACAGAACCAAGGCCCCTGCACCCAGCTGACCATGGGATTTGCACCCACAACCTCAGGGAGAACTCTAGTATTTATCAGAATCCTTACCTAGAAAGCAAACATCTCAATCTGACAGTAGAGATGCTCTGAGGACTTACGATGTTACACAAGTACCCAACATTTTCTAAAATTGATTTTGTCCAGTCTCTATTTATAGAGAGTATTTGCCAAATTGATTTGAACCCACACCTTGATGAAAGCTCCAGTATCTATTAGTGGGACTGTATATATGAGGGGATACATGGGACTGTACATGAGGGGATGTTACGTGGGACTGTATTTATAAGGGGATGTTACGTGGGACTGTATATATGAGGGATGTTACATGGGACTGTATATATGAGGGATGTTACAATAC
Source organism: Saccopteryx leptura (assembly GCF_036850995.1). NCBI lineage: Eukaryota > Metazoa > Chordata > Mammalia > Chiroptera > Emballonuridae > Saccopteryx > Saccopteryx leptura. The sequence goes on along the minus strand of NC_089505.1, from coordinate 231,514,431 downwards.
ATGGGACTGTATATATGAGGAGGTTATCCTTTTTTATTTAACTTTTTTTTAATAAATGTAATTTATTTAAACTTTAAATAAATTCTAACAGTCAGAGTGTCATTTTGTGTACTTTTGGTAGGTGGTGTGCCCCAGGATTTTGTAACTGTAAAAAATGTGCCGCGGCTCAAAAAAGGTTGAAAATCACTGCCCCAGATAATAAACAGGGGAGTCACAAGTCAGTGTAAGTTCCTGATATGAATGACTTTCTAAGTATCCCTGGTGATAAACAGTGTCTCCTGATTATTATCTTCTTCTCTTTGTACACTTAGATAAGATGCCTGTACAGGTTACCAAAATCCTCTCTTTTTTATTTTCTTATTAATTTTTTTATTTTATGTTTCAATGGAATAATCTAACTTCAGTTTGGGAACCCAGAAACTCTCCACCCATAAACAATAATAAAAGAACGTGCCTCAGGTCACACTGCCTGCACACTGCCTGCATCTTGCCCTAAACATTCCATGTGCCCCCTTAAGGTTGCAGTGAAACTACCCGTGTCTGTAATTTTAATGCTAGAAACTATGACAGTTTACCAAAACCCATAGCAAGTTACACTACATGAAGGGTAAATCTTACTATACAAAATTTTAATAACAGGAGATTGAGAGATCCCAAGAATAAATGTAGATGGTTTAAATAAACTCTTACTATTTTACAAATATATGAAACATTATCATAAAAGAGCATGGAGGAAAAAGTGCTAACTTTGGAAATGAGTGAAAAGAACTAAGGCACAAAAAATGATGTATAAACAATATACTCTAATAAAATGTTTTTATCCAGAGTATAAGTTAATAATTCTTATATTGATATATATGAGCACTGAAAATAAAACAAACAAATGAGTGCAGATGATGGGAGTTAGGTTAATCATTGTAGATAGGTGGGGATTCACAGATTGTCAGGGGTGGGAAGCTAAATAATATACACAATAATTGGAGATATTAATATGCACACATTTATTCTAATATAGATGTAGACAGTTATAAATAAAAATATGCATAGGTATGGGTATATACAGTGTTTAATACACATGCATTTCTATAGGCTCTGGGCTTAGATGGCTTCCTATAGCAATGAGCGCACCTAGCACTTAGAGCAAGTTTTCTAGTACCATTTTTTAATAAATAGAACCAGTGCACAGTGGAGAGATAGCTGATTAATAACATCAGGGTGGGAAATATATGAGACAATCCCAGACCTTCTTGGAGCGCTGAAAAACAGTTAATGAGTGTATATTACAGGAAGCAACTGCGAAAATTACCAATGGTCAAAGTTGAAACAATTTGAGCAAAACGTCATGTTTTACTGTTATAACCCAAAATATAAAGCAAATATTCATGTATCCATACTAATTTAAATAAATTATTGAGTAGATTAATAAATAGGGTGAAGACAAAAATCTCCTATACAGAAGAATTCTAAATAATTTATCTATATAGTCTGCTCTAAAGAAGATGGCATAAATCTTCACTTTGGAAGAGGAAGATTGTTGTATTTTGTTCAGCAATTTTAGGTGTTCTGTAGCTGGAAAAGTTTTCAGAATATATAGTCTATTTTTGTGGTCTATAAATTTCACTGTCATCTAATCTTTAGTATTGTGGATGAGGAATTGATTCCTATGCTAATTTTTTCTTCTATATATATATATATACTCTTCTTTCTGTGTGAATTATATCTTTTTTTCTTTATGGCATGAGGTCATAAATTCCATGAATATACAAGTGAATTTTTTTTTCAGTTAATATACCTGACAATCAAAACCTTTAATCTGAAAATCTAAATTTCTTATGTTGGGGACTTCATTCTCTTATTGTTCTTCTATGTATTATTGCTCTTCTAACCAATTACTTACCAGAAGAACTGTTCTTCTTTAAGTAATATTTTTGGTTTTCTCTATTAAACAAATTATTTTCTTCAGTAATGGCTCATTTGTGGTTTTTCTATCTTCTGTGTCCTCCTTTATAAAGTATTTGCACTTTACTGTAAAAGATACCCTCTGGTTAACCATTAATTGAACTTTTCCATTGTTCTATTATCTTATTACCTCTATTTATGAAATGTATATGGCATCTTATAGATGATAATTTTCTGAAGTATCCTTTGAACCTTCACAGAACATTTTTTATTTGTTTGCTTATTTGTTTTGTTTTGTTTTTTTCCTAGTTCTGCACTGCTTATTTCCAAGGCCCTAGGCTCTAACTTCTTATGGTTCTCATTTAATTCTTTATATTAATCTCCTATTGTTTTCTTTGTCTCACATTTCAAGCAGCAATTTGATGATTACCACCTTCAATTCAGTTTCTAGGTTTTAAATGGTCTTCTCCTATTTATCTTCTGTTCTCCAGGAATGGAAAATTATTTTCACCTTTACATCTTGAGTTTTTTAAAATTTCTGCTGTTGTTTTTATTTTTGTTTTAATTTTTAAATCATCAACACCATGCAACAAAACTATGTATGTTCCTCCCCAAAAAGCATCCAACACAGTACTTTGGGGCTGTTTATGAGTTTGTTTGAGGACAGCACAATTTTTAAAAGCAAGAGAACTTATTGTAAGAAGCACAAAGGAAATTAGACATGGGACAGGCATAAGAAAACCAAATTCTGACTCCTATACAAGAAGCACATAAGTTCAGTATCTTGGATAGTAATATAACAGGCTCCCTGAAATCTTTAGTGTAAATGTAATCAGCATTGGAGATAACTAACCCTGTTTACTGTTGTAAGTGATCTGTCTTATGCAATGGTAACAGTAAACTTTTTTAAATTAGCATATTGTGAACATCGAATTTCTTCCAGATTTTGCTATTGAATTTGTCATTCAGTTAATGTGTGTTGGGAAGGTTATTTTACTTTTCTAATACTGTCATAAGTTTTTTTTTTATTTTTTTTCTTCTTTTCCAAGGGAGAGGAGGCGAGACAGAGAAACAGCCTACCGCATGTGCCTGACAGGGATCCACCCGACAACTCCCTCTTCTAGGACTGATGCTTTGCCCACCTGGGGCAATGCTCAAAACTGAGCTATTTTTAGCACCTAAGGTAGAGGCACCATGAAGCTATCCTTAGGGCCTGGGGACAATGCTCAAATCAATTGAGCCATGACTGTGGGAGGAGAAGAGAAAGAAAGGGAGAAAGAGAGAGAGAGAGAGAGAGAGAGAAAGGGGAGGGTGGCGTGGAGAAACAGATAGTTGCTTCTCCTGTGTGCCCTGATGAGAATCAAACCTGGGACATCCACAAGCAGGGCCAATGCTCTACCACTGAGACAACTGGCCAAGGCCTTTTTTAAATGGAATTTTTGGGTGACTGCACTAGGAACACCTATTTAGATTCTCCTATTAGAGAAATTAGGATTTTATGCTTTTATGCAGATATACGTGATCTACCCAGATACTTCATCTAGGGATTAAATTTATAAAACTGGTTTTATTTTAAATTACTTCTTTTAACTATCCCTTCTATTATAATAGTATTTGAATTTTTAGTGGCCCATATTTTAAAAGCTCATACATTTCTCATATTCAGAAACCAAACAAACAGATTGCCTTTAAAAATATTAATAACTAAAATGATTAAAGACATTTTAGTGGGCATTTAGATATGAGATGTGTTTGCTAATTTTAAAGATATTATGGTAATAAATTCTTAAATTAGAAAGTAAAATAATATTTTACAATTGATTACTTACAATTTTATTTATAGAGTATAAAAAAGTCTAAAATTATTGCTGTAGTACTCACTTGCTAAACAAGAATTTTTTGTTGATTGCTTTTGTTTGTTTTAGAGGATAGATGATAAAAATAGCAGAAAAGAGAGAATGAAGATGAAGACGTTAAGTATAAAAGTGTCATGCTTCTTAGCTAGTTTGCTGTTAACCTCATTTACAATTCAATTTTGATTTGTACCAAAACATTTAGCACAAATAACCTTTTTCTAGTTACCTTTTTCTGCTTCCATGGAAGTTTTGACTCTGGAAGTAAGCCTTTCCTAGTAGTAAACCACATTGACAGCACTATATTTAGGTAGGTGTGTCTATATTCAAAACAAAACAAAAAGAAGCATCAGTGATGGCCTTGGGATGTGAGAGGGTTGTCTAGGCATCAACTGCAGTCTGTTATCATTTCTACAGCTTGAAAGCCAGAAACTCAGATTTTATGTCCTCAAATTGTGTTTAACTGAAAAACTAATGGTTGCAGGAAAGGCGGGGGGTGAGGGGAGTAAAAAGGGACAAATATACAGTGACGGAAAATGATTTGACTTTGCGTGATGGGCACACAACACAATCAACAGTTCAAAAAACATTTAAAAATGAAAAATGTGAAAGTTTTTATTTGCAGAGGACCTAAGACCTAATAAAACTAAGATTGTGTTTGGCTTTAAATTAACTCACTAACAAAGTGAATAAATAAATACAGATATGGACAACACATATGCACACGCACACACATATACGGTATTTATACTTAGGGAGATTTTGAATGGAAGTTTGAGTTTTTAAATAGTGTTTTTTACATATTACAAATGTATCTGTTCTTCATTTCTAATCTACTACAATTACTGATTAATTTTTCAAAAAAAATCATAATTATAAAATTGAATGAAATTAGTATAAAATGGCTATGACTTAAAAGTTTAACTAGTAATTTGGATACTTCAAGATAATTTGTTGCAGATTCCACAGTACTTTGAATCATCACATGCCAAAAATAACCTACATCCTGAATATAGGTAATAAGTGCTCTGACAGGAATCTTGCAGTTGTCATTGTCCATCTGACCAATAAGCACAGCAAAATGCATTTGACATGAAACTGTATTCCAGTGTCAATGGCTCCATAACAAACCCTCTTTAAAATTTAGTGACCTGAAACAGTAATTATATTATATATCATCATTTTGTGGCTTTGTAATAGTGGGAACAGTGTTTAGGAGGAATCTCTTTGCTTCAACATGGGAAGATGGGAGTCCCTCAGTTCTATTTAGCTTAGGGTCTGGATGGCCCAACATGGTTTTGTTCAGCTGTCTGGCACTTTTGCAAAAATGGCCAAAGACTTTGCACAGCTGGACAGTTTTCGTTTCTTCCATGTATTCTCAGGGCCTCTCATATGGTCCTTATAACAGAGTATCTAATAGATTTAAATGTTGTCCAAGGGTTCCAAGAACAATTATTCCCAGAAACATAAGAAGATTCTTCAAGCCTTTCACAACTCAGCCTCAAAAGTCTCAGAGTAACATTCCTGCCATATTATTATTGTCAAGCAAGTCTTTGAAATACATCCAGATTTCAGGCAAGGGAAATTAGACCTTACGCCTCAGTGGGAGAAGTAGCAATGAATTTGAGGCCATCTTTACTATGAAATGGCTGTGTTTAGCTCCTCTTTAAGACATCCTAGAGAAGTAAACAAATAATTTTTTTTTAACATCAAGAAAATATTTTAAAAAGTCACTGGAAAATGAAATTCTGGTGGCACTTCTAGGAATAAAAAAATATATATAACATTAAACATATTACCTATCTTCTAAAGGGTAAGAACATTATTAGGCAAAGGAAAAAGGATTCTAAATTATGAGATAGAAGAAACTGTAGAAGAAGTAAAGATAAATGCAGGTTTCATGGTGAATCTGAGAGACACAATGGAAGGAGAGAGTGAAGAGGTAAATGAAGACTTCATGAGATTAAACTCAGCAGTAGCAGAAAATTGGATCCAAACTTACTCATCTGCTGCTTGGAAACTGTCACTAACTCAATTCTTTAAAGTAGAAATTGCTTTCCTAAGCAAGACATACGGTTGTAGAGGTTGATTATAGTTAGGCTATGCATTTAATCTACCTGATAATAATAATGAAAATCTTATTTTACATTATTTTAATTAAAAATGTTAGTAGCCCTGACTGAATAACTCAGTTGGTTAGAGCATTGTCCCTAAGTGCAGAAGTTGCCAGTTCTATCTTCAATCAGAGACGTACAGGAGCAGATCTATGTTCCTGTCTCTCTCTCTCTCATCTCTTTCTCCCTCTCTCTCTCTCACTAAAATCAATCAATAACTTTTTATATATATGCAAGGCTTAAAGTTCACTTAAAGGTTTATTATGTTTGAATTATAAATTATATTGTTTTAAAGATAACAAAAATAGTCTATTGCTGGAGAAATTGACAGAACACAGTGCAGATTGCCACCTTCAGGTCCAAAGTAATTTAAATAGAATGTGGCCCCAGCATCAATATAGAATTTGGTAGACTTATTTAAATATTAGTAACACAACAACACAAAATGTCCTGTTTAGTAATATATCAGGGTTGGCAAAAGTAGGTTTGTAGTTGTGAGCACAAAAAAATTTATTCTTGTATTATTATTAGTTATTGTATTATTTTTAAATTGAAACTGTAAGCCTACTTTTGTCCACACCTGTATATAATGTCCTGATATGCAAGTGTCAGAACAAAGGAGTATATAATGACCAAAAAAATAAGGCTCATCTGAAACTAACAAGTCTCTAGGGAATAGGATATTAGGAAAGTCTGAAAAACCTTATATTAGTTTATTCAGTTATTTGGCTAAGTAGAGTATTAAAGGATATTAAATTCACAAAGAGAAAATAAAATAAAATTTTCTGTAAGCTTCCATAATTATCCGTGTATGTAATTTAAAAATCTATTTCCCCCAGAAAACTGTTATTTTGTTTTTTTTACCAAATATAGACCACTGAGGTAGATGGAAAAATAAACAGTCCAGAGAAGCAATTTGTTGGTCTGGAAGTACCACAGATGATTAAGATTTTTTCATATCAGGAGCAGAAGGACTTCAGCTAAATTACTGTAATATGCTTGAATTGACCAGGACACACAGAAGAGCACTTTCCTAGAAGTTGGTATAACTGGGGACAATCAAGTCTACATTCTTTTGTGTGTGTGTGTATGTGACAGAGACAGAGGGAGAGACAGAGCGAAGGACAGATAAGGACAGGCAGAGAGGAAGGGAGAGAAATAAGAAGCATCAATTCTTCAATGTGGCACCTTAGTCGTTCATTGATTGCTTTTTCATATGTACCTTGATGCGTGGGAAGCTACAGCAGAGCAAGTGACCCCTTGCTCAAGCTAGCAATCTTGGGCTCAAGCCAGCAACCTGGGCTTTACACTAGAGACTGGCTTGAGCCAGTGACCATGGTGTCATGTCTATAATCCCATGCTCAGGCCAGCAACCCCACACTCAAGTTGGTGAACCTGTGCTCATGGTGGATGAGCCTGCACTCAAACCGGCAACCTTGGGGGTTTTTTTTTTTCATTTTTCTGAAGCTGGAAACAGGGAGAGACAGTCAGACAGACTCCCGCATGCGCCCGACCAGGATCCACCCGGCATGCCCACCATGGGGCGACGCTCTGCCCACCAGGGGGCGATGCTCTGCCCATCCTGGGCGTCGCCATGTTGCGACCAGAGCCACTCTAGCGCCTGGGGCAGAGGCCACAGAGCCATCCCCAGCGCCTGGGCCATCTTTGCTCCAATGGAGCCTTCGCTGCGGGAGGGGAAGAGAGAGACAGAGAGGAAAGCGCGGCGGAGGGGTGGAGAAGCAAATGGGCGCTTCTCCTGTGTGCCCTGGCCGGGAATCGAACCCGGGTCCTCCGCACGCTAGGCAACCTTGGGGTTTTTAACGTGGGTTCTCCGTGTCCCAGTCCAACACTCTATCCATTGCGCAAAGGGTCCACATTCCTTAATATGAGTCCACTCAGCTACATGAATTAGGACATTGCCTCAGAGGATTATATATCTATGCAAATTATTAATTTGGGTAATTTTAAAAATTAAAATTGAGCCCATTTTTAATTGAGCTATCTACCATGTGGAAATGACCATACTAGAAACAGTGTATTGGATTTGCTGGAGACTTTGTGTGCCCTGGTCAAACAAATTGGTCTTAAGGAAGAACCAATTTCTTCCTATTGGGTCTATGTACTTTAAACCTACATTGATCTAAATTGCAGCACTTTGAGTATTTAATTAAATTTATTATTTATTTATTTATTTATTTATTTATTTTTATTGTAGTTTTCCGAAGCTGGAAACGGGGAGGCAGTCAGACAGACTCCCGCATGCGCCCACCCAGGGGCGATGCTCTGCCCATCTTGGGGCATTCCTCTGCTGCAATCAGAGCCATTCTAGCGCCTGAGGCAGAGGCCACAGAGCCATCCTCAGCACCCGGGCAAACTTTGCTCCAGTGGAGCCTTGGCTGCGGGAGGGGAAGAGAGAGACAGAGAGAAAGGAGAGGGGGAGGGGTGGAGAAGCAGATGGGTGCTTCTCCTGGCCAGGAATCGAACCTGGGACTCCTGCACGCCAGGCCGACGCTCTACCACTGAGCCAACCGGCCAGGGCCAAATTTATTTATAAAAATACTCAAGTTTTGATGGAGCTTGAAAATTAGTGTTGAATAATATAGACATAAAGTCATGAAAGTTAAAATCATCATGCAAACAAGGCAGATTATAAAATTAGAGGCTTACCAAAGACATTTTTTGATAATATTATGTGAACATTTTTTTTGTGAACTACAAAATAATTTATTTTTACTCCTTTAAAAGAATTAAGCAGAATAGAAATAGTCATCAGGTCAAGATTTTGTGATTTTTAATGGACATTTAATCATATCATTATCTTAAATTTCTTTAACACTTTTTTTAAAGAGTATAATTAATCCATTAGTCTTTCTTAATTACAGTTAAAACATTCCTTTAATAAGCTTGTTTATGACTTCTTAGCTAAGAAAATAGACACAGTGGGAATAAGTTCTCTATTTAATATCACAAAGCTAGCCTGAAATCATATCAGTCATAAAATCAGACATACTTTAGTCAAAGATAGAATCTTATGAGCTCACTCTGTGATATTTATTTTTAAGAGTCTGCATTTAGCTGTTAACATAATAAATTCTGGTATAGTTCTTCCACTTACTTAGATAAATGGAAATTTGTATAGTTCCAACTAGGCGAGCAGAAATAGAGAAAGATCCTTCTTCCTAACATTCCAGAATTAACTTCCAAAATGCTTTGCTAGGAGAATCTAATTGAAGTTAAAAGCCAGCAGCTCACATAGATCTCAGGTATACGGATCCCCTTTAATACATATAAGTCTAGGTCAGTTTCAGAAAATTAATGCCACTCCAATTAGTAATTAGTTCAATAGGTGGAATAAATAACATTAGTAAATAAAAATCTTATAAGAGTTTGGTATACAAAAAAAAATTGCTAAAGTAATTCAAGATTAACAATGATAGTTCCTATCTTTCAGAGATAGGACAAAAGAAATAGTGTTACCAGAACCTAAAATCTCAGCTCACTTAAAAGGTGCATAAACAGCAATGGGGGTTTCCAACCGGAGCTGTAGCCCTAGAAGGAAGATCTGTTCATGGAGGATTCACACCACAGTGAACATGAAGACAATGCAAGAGTCTCAGCCAAAAACAGACAAGAGTGAGGGCATGAAATTCCAATCTTCCATTCTCCTCTCACTTATCAAAACTAATGTAAAATAATTTACACAAAGGTACCACATGAATATGGTTTGCAGGGATATTGGGCAGAATAGGGAAAGTACAGGAAATAGATGTAAGCAAATAGGAACACAAAAAGGTAGATTGTTGTGTATAATATAAGAATTGTGGTCCATTGTGTAATAAGTATTCACTGGCTAAAATTTAATTTTTCTTTAAAGTATTGTTTTGAATAATCTATTAATACTGCTTTGTTGATATACATTTCCTATGTCATATAAGCAGAGAGAATATTTTGTACTCAATTCCAGAATCACTGCATTCTGGGAAAGAACCACATAACTAAAGTCTGGTTTGGCAAGTTAACTGTGATTTAGAAATTTAACCAATATTTTATCAGTAGAAGATTGGTACTTCTAGGGTAGGAGATTAAAAATTTATAGCCTCTGGGTCATCTTCAACTATCTTCCTAAAGATCTATGCTAATATTGATGAACAAAAGAAAGAAAAAAAAGAGGAAATAAAAAATAGTGCAGAATAAGATTTAATATAATGAGCTACAAAAAATGAAGAATAATATCCAAAGTTTAAATTTTGGGAGACTGGCTCTGGTTGGTTAGCTCAATTAGTTACAGGTGTCATCCCAAATGACAAGGTTGTGGGTTTGATCCCTGGTCAAGGTACACTTGGAGAACAATCAAATAATGCACAACTGAGTGAAACAACAACAAATGAATGTTTCCCTTCCCCCTCCCTTCTCCCTTCCTTTCTCTGTGTCTCTAAAAATCAATAAAAATTAAGTCCTGGCTGGATAGGTTGGTTGGAGCATCCTCCCACATCTGGAGGTTATCGGTTCAATTTCCCAGTCAGGGCATATATAGGAGCAGCTTGATGTTTCTGTCTTCTTTCTCTCTCAAAAAAACCCAAAAACAAAACAAAACAAAACAAAACCACAACAAAAAACCAAAAAAAAATTAGAGACTAATACAAAAGTAGGACCATAATATAGGGGTGTTGGTAAGTCCACATCTAATGTTGTATTCATAGCTTTGATTAGAGAAGTGGCATTTCTGTTCTCACATCAGGAAGAAATAAAGGAAAATGAAGGAAAAGAAAAGCCAACCCACTTCATTGTTTATTATGTTATTTCATTCTCTAGAACTAAGACTATGCTTTATGATACAGTTCTTTCTCCACCTTGTTTATACAATATTTAGAAGTAGCAAAATATATTTTTAGTGCATTGTAGTATATCAACATTTATTCCTATTAATTCTATATCAGTATAATTGTCCTTTATTTTTTTCCAAATAAGAACATAGAAACTAGCACTTTTTTTTTTTTTGCACTTATACGTTTCAAAACTTTCTTTTCAGCCATGTTCTCCATCCTGGAAATCTAGTAGATGTCATGGCATCTTCATCCATCAGGGAAAGCTAGTGCTTTGCTTATCAGTAGTGTTCTCTGGATAGCTATGACTCTGCCATAATACAATTCCCACTCCAATGCTTATTTAATTATTTTTTCAGATCCAGTAGCATTTAAATTATATCATGTGAAACTGATAGTTGGGAATGTGTTTGGAAAAGGCATTGAAATGATGCAATCTTATAGTTAATTCTGTCTAGATAAAAGAAGAAACTATATTTCAAGCTATTCCAGGTTAAAAAATAACTTTTTTGAAAAAGGAAAACATAATGGCAACCTCAGGCCAGTATATCAATAGATTCATAAAATAAAGGCTCTAAAGAAACTGTTGCCTGAAAACGGTGATATCTATTAATCCTTAGTAGTAATAACCTAATAATACAGAATAGTTGACCTCAGAGGAAACCACAAGTAACCACACAATTTGATACTTAAAAATAGGTGTTAAATGTAAGGGGAAAGCAAGTGATACAGTTCAGATCCACTAACCACTCTCTCTAAAGTTGGATTAATCTCTTTAAATTAATCTCTTCTTTTTACTCTTATAATTATCTATCAGTTCAATTCACTGTGAAGCACTGCCCAACATGAATAGGTACATTTTACCCCAAAATTTTTCACTAAAATCTAGAATAAATGAGATTATTTGATTGTTTCTTTTAGGAGAGGAGAAAATGAAGGTCACCATTTTAGATATTCATCTACAATGTGAAGTTCAATTAATAGAAAATGATTCTTGTTTACAGTGTTAGTTTTCAACATTAAAAAACACCAAAAGATCTAAGTAACTTATAATAGGTTCTATTGAATCATGTGTTTTGAAGAAAGATTGGATGTTGGCTGATACGATATCATTTATTGACTTTGAGAAGTCAGTGATTCTTTTCTGCATGCAGTAGTTGAAAATAACCAAAAGAGCAATTCTAAATTTAGGGCTGAGGTCTGTATTTTATATGCCACAATAGATTTTTCACATGTGAAAAGAAAAAGCGCTCAGTAAAAAAGATATGAAAGCACTCTATGAATAAGTGTTTTGAATTATAAGACATTTTGAGGTAGAGAGAGTTAGTAAGAGACAACCCTTAGAGATTTTGTTCAGTTCATGCAAACTACTTTAATTGGGACACATATGAGTTGAAGTAAATTCCAAGAAGATTAACCAGAACAATGAATATACTCAAGAGAGTGTCATAAAGAAGACACTCAATATCTGAGGTGTTTATACTCTGGAAAAAGTAAATAAGATGGCATAAGACAGATTTCTTCAAATTTTTGAGAAGCTATCCTTTGGGAAAGAAAAAGTTCTGTGGGACCCTAGAGTTCAGATCAAGGATGAAAAGTGAAGTTTTCAGAGAGTAAGACTTCTGCTCAAAAAATGGAAGTATAGTAATGCATATCAATAAAAGCTATCAAAACAGAATGAATTTGGTGGATTGTTTAAGAAAAATACAAGCAAATAATACTATATTTGGATGTGAAGGAAGCAACAGATAGAAAACTAATTATAAAATTTGTAGACTTTTAAACATTTCTTTCTTTGATTTTTTAAATGACATTACCAAAGATATTGACCTCATTTATTTAAAATCAATTAATAAAACAAGCATAGAAATTTTTATCAAAACTATTAAGTGTTGCATACCTTACATAAATGGTTTTAAAACTATTGGTTGTAATCTATTGATAAGCATGAATTCAATTTAATTGGTCAGAACAGTATTGTCAAGTGAACAAAATAGAACAGATAAAATGTGGTGAAAGTAAAATTTTACCTAACAAAGATTAAGTACAACTTTGTAAAACATCTCTTTTAATGTGTGAGTGCATGCATGTGTGGGTGTACTTTGTCATAACATAAGTCTATTTACTACTGAGGATCATGTCCTAAAACATTTGAAAAACACTCTCTTAGACCATGTCTCTATATCTAATTTGCACAATTTTAATTTAAATGGATAATAAAGTGATTGAAAAATTCTTGTGAATAAGTGTGAAATCGGCTGACTTTTTTATTGAATTTATTTTAATTAATTTATTTTATTTACTATTAGCTTTATTTAGAAATTTAGTCTTTTATACTGTCTTACAGTAATGTCTTTTTTTTTTTGAGATTTTATTTGAATCCTTTGAAATAGAGGAGAGTTTGGGAAAGAATATTTCAAGCAAGTATACTTGAAACCCTGGGTCTAGGCATTATTTAATTTTAAGATTTAATATAGACTGAGAGGAGTTGGTATTAGGATAAGCCTTACAGCCAGGAATCCTTGGGTTCAAACATTTGCATTTATTAGATTTTACTTAACTTTGGACATACTATTTCACTTTTCTGATTCTTACCTTCATATATATAAATAAAATAAATAAAAAATAAGATTTTTGTTTTATGACATGGTTGGTTCCTTTCTTAAATCTAACTTTATGAGTGATATTTGGATCACAGAGTATACTAGAGATATTACACTTTTTGATAAAGTAATCATGAAGAGAAAGAAATGAAAAAGAAAAAATATAGAGAGAGAGAGACAAAAGAAAGAAAGAAGGAAAGAAAACATGAAGAAGGAAGGAATAAAGGGAGAGTGGGAAGGAGGGAGGGAGGGAGGGAGGAAAGAAGGAGAAAGAAAGAAAGAAAGAAAGAAAGAAAGAAAGAAAGAAAGAAAGAAAGAAAGAAAGAAAGAAAGAAAGAAAGAAGGAAGAAAGAAAGAAAGAAAGGAAGAAAGAAGGAAGAAAGAGAAAAAGAAAGAATGAAAGAAAAGAAAGAAAGAAAAAAGAAAGAATAAGGTCAATTTCTGTCAATTCTGCTTACTTAATATATAACACTGTACCATCTTTTGTTGAGGAGAGTGTGTCCATCTACTTAGGAACTGTTTTTTCTTCACATGAACATTTGAGAGTAGAACAATGCTATGAGGAATATGAACTAATGCATGGACATAGATAAGAGTGCAGTGGTTACCAGGGGGAGGGGAAGGAAAGAAAGAAAGGGAGTGGGGGAGGGAGAAATGAATATAAGGTGACAGAGCATGGTTTGACTTTCAGTGATGGGTATACAACATTATCGAATGTCCAAATGATGTAGGGATGTTTTCTCTAAACCTATGTACTCTAGTTGGCAAATGTCACCCTGTGAAATTTAATTGTCTAAATAAAAATAAATAAATTTAAAAAATAACGACATTGTTCATTAAAAAATAAATGATTAGGGTAAATTGGCACTTGCCCAAGAGTTTTATCACATCACTCAAGATAAGACCCCTAAGTAGGAATTTGGAAAAGAATGATCATCTAAGAATTAAGAGAATTATTTTATTTTGTCATGTGAACAAGGGTAACCTAAATTAAGTTTCAGATTCCAGGCAGTGAAATTTGTGTATTTAGTACTCTATTCTTGATAAGGAGCTTGAAGGAGACTCCCCTCAGCTCTCACAGAAGACTCGCAGAACAAATACAGTTTTGTTCCTCATGGTTTCACTTTCTGTAGTTTGTTACCAAGTTCAATAACAATTTGAAATATTAAATGGGAATTTCTAGAAATAAACAATTCATACATTTTAAATTGCAGGCTGCTCTGAGTGGTCTGATGAAATCTCTCATTAGCCATCTCCATCTTGCCTGGAGGCGTACCTTATTGCACTGTGCACATTCCCACCTGTTAGTCACTTGCTAGCTGTGTTTGGTATCAGATCGACTGTGACATTAGTGCAATTTTGATCAAGTAACCCTGATTTCTCTTATCGTGCTTCATTTATAAATCAAACTTTATCATAAGCATGTATGTATAGGAAAATATATATTATACATATGGTTATGTACTCTCTGTGGTATCAGGCTTCCACTGCAGGTCTTAGGATATACCTTTGAAGGATAATGGGAGAATGCTGTACTATTTTGCAATGACTATTTCTAAATTTTAGTCATTGATAATCCATAAAATAGTTGATATCACAAATCTTTGATATAAGGATAATTACTATAATTTGTTTATATTAAAACAATGAAATAAGAGATGCATATATATAATATATGTATAGATATGATATTTATATGAAAAGGTATAATTTTATTCAGTAGTCTGCTGGAGTCAACTTGTGTGGCTCATAAAAACCAATTTGTAATTTTCAGAAAAATTTTAAAGTGACTTAAAAATTAAATTGCATAAATGCACATTTTAATAAATTATTTCTATAAAAGATTCTCCTTAAGGTACTCAAATTTATTAATTTGTAATTACTTTGCTACATTTTAATATTATTTATACTCTTAAGGGTATGTATTTTTTAAGATGTTAATAAATAAAGTATAATTTCATGTATATAGATTTTTTATATAAATATAATATAAATATATAAATATGTAAATATACAAATCATATATGAATATGTTATATGTAAATATATATGAATATAAATTTATATATTTATATAATAAAGCATAATTTTATTTATCTAAATAAATAAATATATGCTTTTATAGAAATAAATAAAAGTGTTTCCACCAGTCTTCAGTGATTTGCTTTTAGTTTGAAAACAACATTGCAGAGTATTTCTACACCAAAAAATTGACAAACACTACAAAGTGGGGCTTTTGTTTTTATAAGAGTAAGTTATAAATTACTATCATACTAATAGATTTTGTCAGTGGATTTCAAATGTATTGGTGGCTTACATCTGTCAAGGAGGCCCCAGACTGAAAATTTCTAGGTATTTCTATTTTATTATTATGTTGGCACATCCATTCTCTGTATATTGGTCTCTTTAGAGACAAAATAGAAAGGCAGTTGCTCTAGAACAGCAGAAGGCCATAGTATAAGCAAGCATCTATTCCAGTCCACTGCCTGAGAACCACTGAATGAAATTCCCTGCTTTTTTTAGATAAGACAAGAAAAACCTAATGGGTCAAGACATTGTGAACAGTTCTTGAGGCAATCAATATAAAACATTTTTATTTGAAACAGTTAATACAAAATATTTTGCAATACATATTAATCCATAAATTTTATTTCTCTTATGATTTGTTTTCTTTTATCAAAATGAACTTTTTCAGATTGAATAATTTGCTGTTGACAATGTCATCTGAGACTCAAGTCAACATGCTGTGAGAAGGAGCCTTCCATAAGATTGTTCATTCTATGAAAATGCCTTTCCTTTTACTGCTCTATTTCACTGCAAACTTCTACTACAAAGAGCATCTTTGTTCTAGAGCTAAAATTTAATGAAAAGGCTAATGTATAATGAAGTAAAAAAATTATGAATCAACAATGGGGACTCTATTGACAGCTTCATCAGCCAAGTACAAAACACACTGATTTTTATGTTAGCTACAGCTCAAGCCTGCATCAAAAGGAACTTCATATATGAGTGCTTTCTGTCTACTAAGATGAATGTATGTAAAAACTGTGTATTACTGAGATACAGTAAATAGTTAAATTTTTCTTTTTTCCCCCAAACTAGAAGGTCAAATAAAAAGAGTGATTATTAAAGCTGTAAAAGTAAGAGCCCAAACACTACCTGCTGTGTACTCTGTTGAGGCCGCTCTAAAAGCAGTTTATTCTACTTTAATGCCTTTGGGAATATATATATGTACATTTTAATAAATTGAATCTAGCAAATATATATATATATATGTATATATTCTTAAAATCTTTAGGTAAAAGAAATTAGAAATTTGAGAATCCATCTTGTTCAACTGTTGTCTGCTGGTAGATAAACATTATTTTTCTTTTTCTATGAGGATGCATAGTCTATTTTTTTCCTGGAAAAACTATCATGATATTTCTGTTGTAAAAAGCAGGCAGTTAAGAACTTCTTAAATGTATCTGATGTAGACGTATTCTATGCTAATTTAAAATTTCTCCATAGAAATGACAAGCAAGTGATAATCGCTGCTTAATTAACCATCTACTTATGAAATAAATTGATCATTTCATACTGGAGTTTTCTTTATCCTAACCTAAAAAATGCAATTGTGCCAGTTGTCCCTATTTCAACTTATATCATTATCCTTGACACTTCCAAATTATCATCATACTTTTTTTAAATCTAGGAGGTAAAATTTATGTTTTCTTCTTATTTAGTTTAATACTGGCTTTTTCCCATTAAAAAAGTTAAGAAAGGCACATAGAACTTCTGATCTTCAGGTTAAATATTTTGTTTTAAATGTTTCAATTAAGTATCTGATTCTATTTTTGACAAAATCAAATAAATAAGCCAAACTAATGTAAAAATTTACCTACAAAACATCTAGATATGTAAGAAGATTCTACACTATTGATTTTCTTCTTGGCTTGTCTTTTAATGTTCTTGGAATTTTAAAAACATCACTACACTAAAAAAATATAGAACACAAATATCATAGCCCATTTTTACTATGAATGGTATACTAATGTTGGCATGATAAATTCCCATAACTCATTCTTATTAACTCTGAAGCATGCTGTGAAGTAATATTACACAATGTTTGTAAAGAGGTGGATTCAAATTTTATGTCATATGTTTTCTTTTTTCTTTCTTTTTTTTGTATTTTTCTGAAGCTGGAAACGGGGGGAGACAGTCCGACAGACTCCCGCATGCGCCCGACCAGGATCCACGCGGCAAGCCCACCAGGGGCGACGCTCTGCCGCGACCAGAGCCACTCTAGCGCCTGGGGCAGAGGCCAAAGAGCCATCCCCAGCGCCCGGGCCATCTTTGCTCCAATGGAGCCTTGGCTGCGGGAGGGGAAGAGAGAGACAAAGAGGAAGGAGGGGGGGGTGGTTAGAGAAGCAGATGGGCGCATCTCCTATGTGCCCTGGCCGGGAATCAAACCGGGGTCCTCCGTACGCCAGGCCGACGCTCTACCACTGAGCCAACCGGCCAGGGCTGTCATGTGTTTTCTTAATGTAACAAAATAGCAGTATTTGTGGGAAACAAATTATGTGTAATTACATATTAAATAGTAAAAGCTTAATGTTTTTCTTTTGGGAGATTTAGGCACAAAGTTATCCTATTAAATATATAGATAAGTAACAAATTAGAGATTAATTTTAAAGATTATACATATCAAATTAATTATAAACTTGGTTTTTATAAAGCCAGATTATTTGGGTCACACTTCACTGTAGGATATATCACTAGAGGGTAATTTAATATTTTAGTAAGTGCACTGAGAAATCGATTTACCACCTAATCTTTTCTCTGTATGCTACAGTAATAAAACGTTATTTAAAATGTGACAGGGACTCTGGCACTTGCCACAAAATGAAAACTGTCAGTAAAGTAGTTATTTATTTTTATTAAAAATTAATTTATGTTGAAGCACTCCAGAGTGAATTAGAAGTTTTAGTTTACCAATTATGTGATTCAAAGATTTTATGAACATGAACATGATGTTTATCTAGAAACTTTTTATTTTTTTCTTCACCTTTACATGCCTTTGAATTCTTCCACAATCCATTTTGTGATTATTGATATATTTTATGAATTACTCTGTTTTGGAGAAAGATTAATTGAACACTAAATTTTTGCAAGAATCTCAAGGTCAAGTTCAGATCCAGGTAACATTTCACAATCTCATGATATAATAAAGTACTTTTTTTTTCTTTTTTACCTCTTAAGATTGTTTTCATTGAGCATGCAGATAATTCATTTGTTTTACTCTTAGAGAAAAATACAAAGTTGTTTTAATAGGATAACTTAGAAGAGGCTAAGATGTGGATACTTTTCAAGTTGTTGAAGGGAAGCTGACAAGAGAAGGGAAGTGGTGGGATGAGTATAAGGCAAGGAGAGAAAGCTAAGCAAGTATGTATTCTCAGCTGCAAGTCGGCCTCATTCTATCACATAGGAAAGCTCTGAAACATGCCTTAAACTTACAGGATTAGTCCTCTCTTTAAGCCAAAAAGAGCCAGTCTTTTGTACCCCCGAGTTAATCATTCAATCACTGGTTGTACACTGTAGTTTTAGTTTGTCTTTGGACTAGGAGGTGAGTCATCAGTAGCCTACACCAATAGGGTCTAGACAGCATGTGTGTACAATCAACATAAAAGGGGTCTGAATGAGTCACTAAGAGAATTAATTATAGAGATTAACAAAGATATTGACTAATAGATTAGATAAGTGATAAATAGATAAACGGATTTATATCAGATAAAAATGCTTGATGCATCCATTTCAATTATAATTCACAGATTTATTTTTCCTAATTTTTATATTGATTTAAGTTTATTTGAAGCAGAATGGTTGTAGATTAGGTATGGCCAAGCAATATTCTCTAAATCCTTATTGTCCCATATATACTCACCCCACAAATGTTTACTATCTCTTTGGATCTTGAAGTTATTTGAATCTAGCAAATATAGTATATCTTTATTAGGAGGAACTTAGATATGACAATTGAATAAGAGCTAGGCAAGGATACTTGGATACTTGTCTCAACATTGTTAAACTCCAGTCTCTCAAGATATTATCACTTTTCAAAACTTCAGTTCTACTTCATAAAATCAAATTAATGAGCTGTGAAGTCCTTAAAACTGCTTAACTTTATAAATAAATTAAAATCTAAATAGTGGTTAGCCATGATAAATGAATGATATATCTATATATCTATATATACATGATATAAGAGATAGATACATGTTTTTAGCTATTATTGCTGTTTTTTTGCTAATCTTTCCACTATTATCTAAGCAATTTGCTCAAGATTTTTTAGCTAGTGAGAAGAGAATCAGGACTTGATTAATAAGTTTCAAATTAGTAAATCCAACTGGATCAGTAAGTTGGATTTGATCAGCAAAACCTGTTTTTGTCTTTACAATTTCTCTGAATCCTTACAATCAATTCATTTTCTGCTTATGTCTAAGACCTGAGCAAGAAGCAATACCCATCTTCATTGCTACCCTCTGCTATGAAACTAAACCATGAGCCTAATTCATTCCTTGTGGGTTTTCTTTTCTTTTCTTTTTTAAGTGAGAGGAAGGAAGATAGACAGAATCCTGCATGTGCCCTGACCAGGATCAGCCTCCCAACACGGGTCTAGGGCCAAAACTTTGCCAATCTGGGCCATGCTCCTCACAGAGATACTTTTAGTGCCTGAGGTGGAGGCTCAAGGGAGCCATCCTCCGCGCCCAAGCCAATGTGCTCAAATCAATCAAGCCATGGCTGCAGGAGAGGAAGAGAAAGAGAAAGAGAGAAGGGGAAGGGAGGAGGGGAAGCATATGGTCACTTCTCTTGTGTGTCCTGACTGAAAATCAAACCCAGGACTTCTACTCATGGAGTTGAGGCTGTAAATTTGAGCCAGCCAGCCAGGGCCTCCTTGTGGTTCTTTATAATGGTCTGGCATGGAACTGGTCCTGTTATTGGTGTCTACCTATTGGCCAACTGTTAGAAATACCTTGTTCTTCCCCTCACATTTTTACTAACAAAGCCTCTCCTTCAGTGCTCTGTCCAATTTCAGTACTGGGGTGAGTCACTCTGATGGAATGTGTAACTGATATCTGGTGACATATCTTCCATTTTGATAATAACAGCTCAATTTAATGAGCTTTCTTGATGAAACCAGTTTTAAGACCTGTTAAGTATTAAAGATTCAGTGGCCTAAATTTAGAGACAAAAGACAGAGTTATCTTTACTGAAATCTAGCCATTTCTTTGAATTTACTCAGTGATCTTCCTTGTGCCAATCTTAAATCTGAATTGAGACAATATCATCATGTGTTTTCAAGTTGATTGGGGTAAAAATTGTCCAGCTAGTTGATAAAAACATTATTCCTGGGTGTCTATGAGGGTGTTTCTGGAAGATATTAACATTTGATTCAGGAGAGTGTGAGAAGAGATCCTTCTTATCAATGTGTGCAGCATTATTTAATCAACTAAGGACCTGAATAGAGCAAAAAGTAATAATGATAAAGAAAAGGCTAATACAAGAAGAAAAAGAAAAAAAAAGAAGAATGAAGGGAGAGGAAGAAGATGAGGAGGAGAGAAAAGAATAGCAATAAATTTTGATGTTACATCCTAGCGAGAAAGGCCACAGCAGACACAAAGTGAATTTTATAAGTTTTATTGCAGACCTGCACAGGGACTGCAGGCAACCCACACAGGGGAACACTGCAGCCCCCCAAACCTGCGCAGGGACTGCAGGTAACCCACACAGGGGAACACTGCAGCCCCCCAAACCTGCGCAGGGACTGCAGGCAACCCACGTCTCCAAAGAGACTGGAGCACTGCAGCCAACCAAACCTGCGCAGCCAACAAACTGCGCAGGGACTGCAGCCCCCCAAACCTGCACAGGGACTGCAGCTCCGAGCTTCTAAAATGGCTCCTTTTTATAGGGTGGCTATCTAGGATGAGCAAGCATCATACAGAAGCTGATGTGGCTGTTAGTCATTGGCTAGGGAGGTCGTGCGCAGTTACGGGGGGGGG
Source organism: Saccopteryx leptura (assembly GCF_036850995.1). Lineage (NCBI taxonomy): Eukaryota > Metazoa > Chordata > Mammalia > Chiroptera > Emballonuridae > Saccopteryx > Saccopteryx leptura. The sequence continues at coordinate 231,493,100 of NC_089505.1, read as the reverse complement.
GGGGTATTACTCAGTGGAGAATTTCAAACATAAACTTCTGATAAGGGTCTCTGACTCAATGCAGGATGTTGCTGAACTCTTTGTTCTCAGTGTCACAGGGACCTTGTACACTCTTGGCAGCCCCAGCATGTCAGTACTCCTTGAATCTAACATTCCCCCATCTCTTTTGGGCATAAATCAAATCCTTGATTCTTCATCAGTGGGGAGAATGGTATAAGGCTGGGGTTCATGAGAATTTTCTACTTTAGCTGTAGCTATAAGCTAATTAGGTCAGGGGTCCTCCCTAGTATGTGCTGGCACGCTGATAGTGTGCCCTTAGTACTACAAGCTTTATGGACTAATTTCTTTCTGCCTTGTATTTTTCTTCTCTGTACTAACTTCTTACAACTTGCACAAACCTTCTGCAACTTACACAAACCTTCTGCAACTTACATAAACCTTCTGCAACTTACACAAACCTTCTGCAACTTACATAAACCTTCAACTTTTATGCACTTTCTTATCTAGGAATAACTGGCCTTCATAACAACTTGCTTTTTCCTTTCCTTTTCAAAAGTACCTCTACACCTTATACTTTCTATTATTAAAACCATACAATTCCTTTCTAGTCAAAACTCTTGATTTTTAAAAACCTTAACCTTCAGCAAAGACTAAGTTAGTACTAAGTAATCCTCTTTTAAAGATTGCTTTTTGGAGGTGTCCTTTTCATAAGTAGCCTATTGGACACATAACCAATATTCATAGGTTATTCTATAGTGGTAGCTATGAGCACATACATAACTTTCATTTACCTTATAGCTTCTCTCTCAGCCAAAGGACTTACACCTTCTTTCTGTATGACTCATAGCAGTACATGCATCAAACCTCAAGATGACTTAGTTTCCCTCCCTCCCCAAAGTCTCCGTGTGTGGACCAGTTAACTTCTGGTTTGTGGCTGAAGCAGGGCATGCTGTCCTTCTCAGGGTCAGCTTACAAGGGTTGGCAGGTCAGTCTTCGCTGTCCACAAAGGTGTCTCTGCTGGGACCACAAGCTTCAGCCGGCTGCGGTGGATCCAGGCGGGTATGCCTTCTACCTTGGCAGTAGTGGGAGTGGTCGGGATCATGGTGTCTGGACCCGTCTAGGTGGGAGTCAGTCCTTGCTAGAAGTGCCTCTTGGACAGTCTTTGAACAGTTTGCTGAGTAACCTATTAAAACCTGTAAGTACTTAGGGGAAGGGTGTTACATTTCTACACTTTGCAGTTAGAGTTTAAGTCCGAGTGACTACTGCTTCTAGCTGGAATTAGCAGCAGGTCCCAGCCTATAATAGGCATGGGGCATTGAGATAAAAGAGACACTAAACATAAAGCAATAAAATCAGACTGTCAATACCCACAGTAGAGATCTTTGAGGGATAAATAAAACTTAAATATTCAAGCAAGGCATAGTAGATGGCCCTTGTGTTATTAGCTTATCTGCTACTTGGAAGAAATACCTTAGGCTCCTGAACATGTCCTTAGGCCTTCAGTGGCAATTCCCAGCACGCTGGGCAAGGTCAGGTCACAGGTAGCTGGAGCAGGGCTAGGAGAGACTGAACCCTCCCTCCATGGAGCAAGGGGGCAGCTTACCTTCTTATGTCCCTCTTTCCACAGCACAGGTGTGTCAACCGGTGGGGCCCGGAAGCCTGGAAGGCTTCAGTTCAATGACCTTTCTTTCCACTCTGGAGCAGGGCCTTGATGAAATGCTGTGAAGCAAGCCCCTTAGGGCGCTGGAGCCAAAAGTTGGTATTTCCTGACTTCTTTTGGGCCTTATTTGCCTTTTCTGTCATTTCCTTGGTCATTATAGACCTTAAAAGCCATGCTCAGAAGATCTCACTGAGGGGCTTGACAAACAGTCTCGAGACTCCAAATGTTTCAAATCAGCCAAATTCAGTTTCCAAATGGCAACTGCCGGAGACTGGCCAGCTACCAATGTCTGCTGCAGCCCACTCCGTGAGGAGGGGTCTTACACGGCCTATCTCGCTGGGGCCTCCATCTGTTACATCCTAGCGAGAAAGGCCACAGCAGACACAAAGTGAATTTTATAAGTTTTATTGCAGACCTGCACAGGGACTGCAGGCAACCCACACAGGGGAACACTGCAGCCCCCCAAACCTGCGCAGGGACTGCAGGCAACCCACACAGGGGAACACTGCAGCCCCCCAAACCTGCGCAGGGACTGCAGGCAACCCACGTCTCCAAAGAGACTGGAGCACTGCAGCCAACCAAACCTGCGCAGCCAACAAACTGCGCAGGGACTGCAGCCCCCCAAACCTGCACAGGGACTGCAGCTCCGAGCTTCTAAAATGGCTCCTTTTTATAGGGTGGCTATCTAGGATGAGCAAGCATCATACAGAAGCTGATGTGGCTGTTAGTCATTGGCTAGGGAGGTCGTGCGCAGTTACGGGGGGGGGGTATTACTCAGTGGAGAATTTCAAACATAAACTTCTGATAAGGGTCTCTGACTCAATGCAGGATGTTGCTGAACTCTTTGTTCTCAGTGTCACAGGGACCTTGTACACTCTTGGCAGCCCCAGCATGTCAGTACTCCTTGAATCTAACATTTGATATACCTGAAAACAATTCTTACAAAAAACTACTGTGTCTATATTAAAAGCTGATAAAATAAAAAAATAAGTATTACTAAAGATAGTGTTTTAGTAAAATAAAATAGCAAATTTATTACAAAGCATGAGATCAATGTGAATAATATTAATTATATTATAAGTATGTATTGCAGAAACTAATAAATTTATAAACATATTTTGCAGTTTTAACATCCATTTCTCAGACATAACATATTTAAACAATGCAATAAACCAACATATATTAAGAGACATTTATAAACCACTATGCTCAAAAAAGGATGAGATAAAAAATTTAAATCATACATGGATTATTCAATAAAGTAAGACCATATGCTGACTGATTTTTAAAATCTCAATAAAATTCAAAGATTTGAAATTATGCAGAATATGGTCTCCAATTATAAGAATTTTAAATTAGAATGAATTTTTTAAAATCTGGAAAGTTTCTCATTTTCAAATTAAGCAATTCTCTTCTAAACAATTCATTAGTCAAAGAGAAAAATTACAAGAACTGAATAAAAATTTAAAATGTCATATTAAAATATATGTTATACATATTTTTCCTATGTGCTTAGAAGAAATGTTATCATTCTGAGTGTTACATTAAAAAAAAGAACAATGTAAAATTTATTACTTAATAGTCACCCTAAAATCTAGAAAAGCAAATTATACCTAAAGAGAGTAAAAGGAATCGCTAGATAAGACCATAAATACATTAAATTGAAAAGCAATACAAAGATAAATAAAAAGACAAACCACTTGATAATCTGATAGGGAAAAAAGAAAGAAAGCACAAACTATAATAGAGAGTATCTGTTACAGAATAAGATATAGCATTTAGACCCTAACTTTATCGAAGATACCACTAAATCAGAGATAGGTAAACTAATGCTAAAAGAACAAATCCTGCCTGATCTGTACTGGCTCAGTGGATCAAGCGTTGATCTGGAATGCTGAGGTCATGGGTTCAAAACTCTGTGCTTGCCTGGTCAAGGGATATATGGGAGTTGATGCTTCCTGCTCCTCCCCCATCTCTCTCTCTCTCTCTCTCTCTTCTCTAAAATGAATTAATAAATAAAAATAATTTTAAAATATTAAAAGAACAAATTCTACCTGATTCCTGGGATTAAATTTTGAAAATAAAACTATTGATATACAAATATCTATTTGTTTATATGTTGTCTATGACTACTATCACATAACAAAGAGTTGAGTAATTATTGTGTCAGAAATTGTATGGTCTTTGAAGCCTAAACTATTTAAAATCTGGTCCTTTACAAAGAATAAAATTTGTTGACCCCTAATATAAATATTAAAAACATAATAAAAGAATATTATTAACAGATTTTTAAAATAAATTTTACAATCTAAATGAAATTCTTGAAAAACAGAAATGAACAATATACAGATAAATCTCAAATCACATGAGTTTGGCCTATGTGGGTTTACTTAAATATGAATTTTATTTTCACTAAATACTGTACTGTTTTTTGTTTGTTTTTCTGGTTTTTTGTTTTGTTTTTGTGACAGAGACAGAGAGAGGGACAGATAGGGACAGATAGAGAGGAAGGGAGAGAGATGATAAGTATCAATTTTTTGTTTTGGCACCTTAGTTGTTCATCAATTACTTTGTCATATGTGCCTTGACCCCGGGGGCTACAGCAGAGCCAGTGACCCCTTGCTCTTGCCAGTGACCCCACACTCAATCTGGTGAGCCCATGTGCCACTGCCTGGTCAGGCCTGTACTGTTTGTGATCCAAGGTTGGAAGTGGAGTACTTAGATGTGAACATCTAATTGTATGGGATAATAAATGCTATTTTTAATTAATTATCTATTTATTTATTTATTATTTTTTTTATTTTAAAGAGAGAGAGAAAAGGAGACAAAGACAGAGAAAGAAATAAATCTCTATCTGTTGTTACATTCATCCCTGACATCATTGGTTGATTCATGTATGTGCCCTGACCATGTATGTGCAACCACACATTTCTGAATGGAGCTCCAACCAACCCAGCTACCGGGCCAGGGCCAATCTATGCCATGTCAAATATGGTAGTTGATTATCTGAGGATTTTAATATCTACAGGGGTCCTGGAACCAATTTCTAACAGATACTAAAGAAGCATTTAGGTATTCATGGATTTTTTGACTGCACATGGGGTTGGTGCCCTAACCCCCATGTTGTTAAAGGCTCAACCATAATTGACTAAATTAAAATCAGAGTAACCTTATGATTAATAAATTAAATTTATAATTAAAAATATACCCCCACAAAAAAACCCCCAGTTTTCTTTACTGGTGAATTATATAAAATATTTCAAGAAGAAATAATAATAATTTTATACAAAATCATTTTAAAAACAATAGAAGAGGAAATATTTTTTAACTCATTTTATAAGTTCATTATCCTAAACCTAATTTCAAGTCCATAAAGGACATTTTAAATTTCAGATGACTATCTTTGTTAAATATAGGTTCAATGATTTTTTACAGAAGACTGAAAAATCAAACCCATTAATACATAAAAGTTTATCTCAGGAATGCAATCTTAGGACAACATCAGAAAAAAATTATTTTATCCTCCACATTACTACAATAAAGAAAAAATTCTATTATCATCTAAAGAGATATAGTAAAACATTTGCTAGTATTAAATTTTAATCATAACGAATATTTTCAGAATATAAATAACTAAATAAAGTTCTACAGCTAATATCATGCTTAATGGTAGAAAATTGATTATTTCTCCATAATTTCAGAAAAAAGTATGTTCTCAATATTGTACTTAGTGTAATTAGGCGAGGAAAAGAAAACAATCAGTGATTGGAAATCAAGAAAAATAATGCAAGTTTTCACAAGTGATGATTGTTTATGTAAAATATCCTAAAAAAAAATGCTCTCCAAATTTGAAACTAATAAGTGAGTTTAACTATATATATATATATATATATATATATATATATATATATATATATATATATATTTATAGAATATAGTTTAATTTGGGGATTGTACTTTTAAAGAATAAGAAATTATTTTGGAAATTTTAATATATTATCAATTAAATTTTGAACATAAATAAATTTTATTTTCAATTTTGTAACAAAAATGCATGTAAATATTTTAATAAAAATTCTCAATGGCATATACCACTATGCAATTTTTATCCTTTAGATGTAAGATTTATTACTAATTTTGTCTTTATTTTGCTTACATTTTCCACATTTTATAATTGAAAACAAATAAGTTACATAAGGAATGTCACTGACAATTCTTGTGATATAACACTGTTAATGTGTTCATCTTTACTAAGTCAGTGGAGCATTGGAAATGACTTCTACTGGCTTGCAGGAGCCTATTTATGCATTCTTTCCTAACTCTGTTCTGAGGAATATCATGTTGGTTGCTTAAAATTGATCATGGTGAATTTTTACACTGTGAAAATGTTACATATCTGCACTTCTTATTACAGAATGTTAGTCGTTAAACATTTACCTTCACACCAATGTTAGGAAAACAAAATAAAAATATATCAGATGATGTATTTAGTAAATAATTCATAATTCTCCTGAAAGAGATAGTTAGGTATCTGTACATTAATTTCTTCAAAAATAATAAACTCATATTTTTAGCAGCAGCTAGCAAACATATTCTTTCCATAACACTTATTTTGTTACTCTTGTCATTTAAGCCAAGTTATTATTTTCTAGTACTCTTAAGTCATTTTTGTTTGATGTTCACCCTCCAAAAGTTATGCAGAATACCCTATTAAGATTCACATCTTTAGCAGTCAATATTTATGAAGTAAACATATCTTAGTGCAATAACTATTCATTTGGTTGAACATAACAACATCATAAAATGAGAGACATAGAAATAAACCATATTAATAAGACTAGATCTTGCTGGAAAAAACTCAGGCTTTTAAAATTACAGGTGCTAATAAGACCATGCATGCTGAAAGAGAGAGAAGCTGAACATTTTATGTAGAGATATGGATACAACAGACTTTGTACTAGTGTTAACCAATCTAATTAATGAACATTATAAAGTCATACAAAAACGTATTTTAGTACTTGCTATTTTTAACATGGTTTAAAAATATTTGTGTGGATTTGTATGCATTTTAATAGCTACTTATAAAAAAGCTTATTTTTTGAATTGTAAGTGATTAGTCCTATAATTTACTATACTCAAAGTTTACATCAGCATCAACTAGAAGCTTGTTAGAAATGCAACTTCTAAGGCCCACTCTAGACATACTGAAACAAAAATCTGCATTTTAACTAGATGTAATATGTAAAGGATGTTTGAAAAGTAATATTCTAAACCATCCTCATTGTCAACTTATTAGATAATTTATTTTCATTTGTTTTGACATCAACATCAAAAGTTAGTTTATAAATCAATATTTTAAATGAATATGATTTATATTACATTTTCAGGTCTGTTATATCACTGTAAAGTTGTAAGAAACAATATATGTAGTACATATGTTGTATATAATGTTATTTCTATGTTATATTACAAAGCCACATATATTTACACAAATACTTATAATAGAGTTATTTGGAAATATAAAAAGATCAATGTCTTTGAAGATCAGATTTTATTTGTATTACAACACTAATGTTAGCTATGTACTTTTTGTCTGTTCCTCAGTTTTCTGAATTATAATTATACTCTTGGGTCAATTAGATGAGTTTATAAATAAAAACAGCTGACATATATTAGTAAGAATGTGTTTATTCAAATCTATTAATATCTAAATTTAGCATGTCTGAAACTTCTATTAGCCTTTCTTAATTCACTAAGTAAATGCATTAGATGCATAGATCTTATTTTGATAATCCAGTCCTAAACCACTATAAAAATTTATTGAAATTTATATAAAATTATGAGTTTTCTCACCCATACTACTTAAATATAAAAAATAAATGTGATCTATAAAGGTTGGTACTAAGAATGCTTCATTTGTTTAGTCAACATAGGAAACATGAAATTTCATAAGAAATCTTGTCAGATCTTGAGTTACTTTGCATCTAAGTGTAGCATCTAAGGAGAAAATGCCATGTATCTTGAATTCAATTTCAAGTAACTGACTATAGTTTAATCTCATATCATTTAATGACATCCAAAATATTAAGAAAATCAGGTATTATTGGATATAGTATGTCAATAATTTTGCATGCAGGATGGTTTCCTGAATTCTTTATATGCTTTTAAATAATCTGTCATTAGGCTGTTGGGAGTGGCAACAGTCCTCTAAGACTTGATTGAATCTCATACACTCTAAATCAGAAAACATTTCTTTTCAGTTTTTACTAACTTAAAGACATCTTTAACAGTGCTTGTCACAGTGATTTTTACAGTAATAAAAATTCTAAACAAAATGACTCTCTAATATCACAGCTAGGTAAACCAAATATATCACATTCATAAATGGAGATAACTGATTATAAAAATTAATATTTATTTACATAAAACTTATTTAAGATATTTTTAAATATTGTTATGTCTGGAAGCTTACAAATCAAAGTAATAAAAGCATTTAATCTCTGATGAAAATATGAATAGTTACTAGTCACTTTTTAGTTAACTTTATTTTCCAATGAACAATGAAGAACAAATATTTCATCATAAATAGAATCCATAAAGGTTTATTTTATATAAATTTTTATTTATTGTTTTCCAAGGGAGAGAGCAGAAGGGAGAGATCAAGAGAGAAACATTGACCTGTTCCTGTATGTGCCCTGACCGGAGATCAAACCGGAATCCTCTGTGCTTCCAGAAGATGCTCTAACCACAAACTAGCTATCCAGCCAGGGCACGTTTATTTTTAAAATCAAATTCAAGTTTAGCATTTCTTGAAGACTTTATATAAAACACCAAAATAATTTTAATATATTTGTATATTTTTTCTGTGCTGAACACAGAAAATGTTCCTTACCACTAAGCATCAAAAGATAGTTTATAAATTAACTATGCTCATTGGTTAATAGAAGTTAATACAATTACTTGAAAGCATTATAAATTGATTTAGTCTTCCAGTTTTAAATTTTTTAAAAATGTTATTGATTTATTAAGGTGACATAAAATTTTATAAGTTTCAGATGTACAATTCTATAATACATCACCTTTATATCATATTTATTGTGTTCACCACCTAAAATCAAGTCTATTTCCATCATCACTTCTCCCCCATTTACCCTCTTTTACCTCTCTTCACCCCACCCCTTTCTCTCTTGTAATCCTCATACTGTTGTCTGTGTCTACAAATTGTTTTTCTTGCTTAATCCATTTACCTTTTTCACCCACCTCCCCAACCCCCATTTCTTCTGAGAGCAATCTGTTTTTCATATCTATAAGTCTGTTTCTTTTTTTTTTTTTTTTCACTTTTCATTTTTTTTTTCTAAGTTCCCAGGGACAACCACCATGAGTTACTGGATTCAGATGCAGTGGAGAGAGAGGCAAAACTAGGCAGAAAGTGTGTCCCCACAACAGAAACCACAAAGTAACCAAAAAGGAACATGTGATACCAGATGGCATGATGGTCTATATGCTTCTGCTTAACAGAGATTCTGCTGAGAGCAAGGAGAAAGAAGAATTGGGGGAAAATAACCTAAGATGTTATTTACCCCAAAAAGTATGAGGTAACCCGGAAGTGACCAAGTTATTTTAATAAACAAGTTCAATTTTATTTTTTTCTTTAGAACAGAATTTGGGGCTCAAGAGCTACATGAATAATACTAACAGATAAATAAATACAATTTTATGTTTGTAGATTTGAGTATTGAGTCTGAATTGTAAATCTGCTCTAAACTTAAGGAACCAGACGTCACTAATTCATTATTTTCTGCATTAAACATATCAGATACAAAAATAGTCTTCAGCCTCTAACCTGAAATATGTAGTAAAACATGACTATTTCTCTTCAAGCTGACTTAAGATAGCCTTACTTAACTTCAGTAAGAAAAAAACAAAATAAGCAGTCTGCTTTATTTTTTCTCCCTCCAATGTTACAGAACACAATACAGTCACATGAAACTGTCTGAAAATTATAGTCTGGATTTCTTTAACCTGTATTTTGTACCTGGACTTCAATTTCATGTAAATTTTTGTTTGATGTCCCTGATAAAAATATGTTAATCATGCTTATTAGATTTATGAACATGGAATAAAAAAAAATCTTACAAATTTTTTTATTATTATTATTAATTTTAATGGGGTGACATTGATAAATCAGGGTACATATGTTCAGAGAAAACATATTTTGACATTTGATTATGTTGCATACCCATCACCCAAAGTCAAATTGTCTTCCGTCACCTTCTATCTGGTTTGTAAGTTTATTTTGTTCATTGGATTTCACATATAAATGAAATCATATAGTACTTGTCTTTCTCTGACTGGTTTATTTCATGTACCATAATAATTCACTCATGCTGTCACAAAGCATAAGATTTTCTTCATTTTTATAGATGAGTAGGATTACATGTGTAAATGTATCACTGCTTTTTTATCCACTCAATTACTGATAGGCATTGGCACTGCTTCCAAATCTTGGCTATCATAAATCACATTGCAATAAACAAGTGTGTGCATATATTTTTTTTCACATTAGCGTTTCGGGTTTCTTTTGGAATATTTCCAGGAGTGGAATTGCTAGGTCATAAGGCATTTTAATTTTTAATATTTTGAGGTAACTCTCTCTACACTGGTTTCCATAGATGCTGCACCAATCTGCATTCCCATCAACAATGCATGAGGGTTCCCTTTTTTTCACATCCTCACCAACACTTGTTGTTTGTTATTTTATTAATAATAGCCATTTGAGACGTGTGAGGAGATATCTCATTGTTGTTTTAAATTGCATTTCTCTTATAATTAGTAATGTTGAGCATCTTTTCATATGTCCATTGGCCAATCTTTCTTTCATTTAAATATGAATAAACAACTCAATTTATCAAGATTTCCACAGTAGAAATGACATTGCAATCTCTAAGAGAAAAAAAAAGTAGATATACTCCTGGAGTTTATCTCTTCTGCAAAAATTTAATATTATTGTCAATAATGTAGATATGTTTGACAATAGAAAAATAATGACAATAAATCAAGGTATACTTAATGCAATGTAGAAAAATGAGTTTATGTTCTCAAAACATAGTTTCTTTAAACATAATATTTTTATAGGTTAACAAAATATATCAGTGAATAAAAAGAAAAATAACTAACTTCTTGAATATAAAAGTTTGGTTATTACTATGTTCAATATATTCTATAAGTAACATGTCTAAGGATATTTACACCAGATTTCAATACTAGTTCTGTGATTTGAAGAGCATAGGAAAGAGTGTTTTTAAGTTCCATAACTGACAGAACAATAGTTGATCTGAGCATTAGAAAAAATAATTGTCATTTTCAGGTAACTTCTGTGGAGCAAACCACATTACTTAAATAAAAAGAAATATCAAGTATCTAGAAATATATTTGTATAGACATCAATTTTCAGAACTTCATATGAGCTATAAAAAAAGTATGTAGTTCAAGATTTGTTATCAGTTTATAGGTGTGTAATTTTTCAAGTTTTACAAGTTCATACATTTAGTATTTCTGATAGATCTCAACCCCAGACCTCTTCTATCATTTATTATGTTTTCCTATCATTGTCTTTTTCTTAGTCACTTAATACTTCTTCTAAAACCTTTGATTGGTCTTACATAACTTACTATTTAATGGCATAATTAATCATTTTAGTTAATTGATTTCCTGTGTGATGCCCACGGAACATACAGTGGCAAAAAGCTATTAAGCATGAACATTATTCTCTGTATGAGAGAAAAAGATAGTATTAAATAGTATTTGATACTATTTAGATTCTATTAATAGTAGAAATGGTATTAAAACTGTAAAACTTGAGAAGTCATCAATGAACAACTAAAATGACACAACTATGAGTTGATGTTTTTCATCTCTTTTCCTTCTTGTTTCTCTCTCTTTTTCTTATTTTTTATTTAATTTATTGTGTTTACATAGATTTTACTGTCACCTCAATTGCATCCCCCTCCCCTGTGTTCCCCTCAACAGATCTTTTGCCCCCTCCCAACAGCTCCCTTCCCCCTTCCCTTCAGGTTTAATTCTGTTCCTCCGTTCACATTGTTCCTTGGATTCCTCAAATGAGTGAGGTCATATGATATTTTTCTTTCTCTGCCTGGCTTATTTCACTTAACATAATAGTTTCCAGGCCATGAAAAAGAAGGAAATATTACCTTTTGCACAACATGGATGAACCTGGATCTCTCCCTCCCTCTCTCTCTCTCTCTCTCTGATGTGCACACAAAACAAAACAAAAAATAATAAAACAGTGAAACTTCAAATGCAGTGTAATACCAGTGCCATATCTTTAAAAAGATTTAGATCACACTTTAACACTCATGGACATTTTATTAACATTAAAAGAATAAATGCTACCAAAAGAGTATTGTCAAATGATTTCATAATCCCATCAAGCATTTTCCATTCTTTTTCTTTAAATGTGTAGATCAAGGACTAACCATGTGAAAAATATTGTGATTCTCAATGTGTAGGCTATCAGGAATAATACTGTCATGTCTCAGAGAACATTCACAGGGAAGATAAGACATAAAGCAATTATAATGACTAAGATTTTAAAAGTTTAGTATAATAAAAAGACATAAAAATTATGGTGAGCATTTGGATGAGAACAGAATTTTTGCCCCTATAGAGAAGGGATAAAAATTACAATAATATAGCATCTCTTATATGTGCAGAAAGGCTTCCCAGAAGAAGAGGAAATTAAATTTGGCTTTAAAGAGAGATAAGATACAAGTAATCTCACTGTTCTATAATGAATCCAGTGACTTTTGCATTTAGATGTCAGGAACCTATTGTAGCATTTATAACTAGGTAATACAATTATTTGTAATATGGCTTGATTGGTACATTCTAAATTCTAGGTCTGATATGTTCCACATTAAAATGCTTTGTAATTAAATTGATTGCTACATCTCCAAGTTGTCTAATTAATTATAATTTCTAATTGCAAAAAGAACAGAAATACAGTTTTCTCAGAAATAAAATGCACATCTGATATGGTGAGAAAGAGTTCAGTACATGAGATTAAGGTTGATGCTAACCTTTTTACACAGCAGGTTAACTGGGTTAATTGTCAGTATTGTGAGTGACAAGTTCAGTTAAAGGGAATTGTGATAGCATTTTTTGATTCAATAGAGATCTTAAGTGAAGAAAATCTATAATAAAACAAAGTCATAAAAATAAGTGATTTAAAAACTGTGATTCATAGAGTACAATTTGAGTTCATAAACATTATCTGTTTAAAACTATATTTGTTAATTGAGGAAAGATCAAGAAATGTCAGTCTAATTTAGCTGAACTTTTTTTATTTAGAGTCAGGAAAATCCCAATGAATGTTGATGGATCTTTTTGCAAAGAGTAGAACACAAATATCATTATAAGAAAAAAAAACTTTGTGGAACATAAAGGAAAAAGGAACTCATTAGAAAATTAAATGTGAGCTTTCAAATATATTTCATGCTTGCTGCTTGCTGCTTGCTACTTTACTTCTTCCTCCCAAACAATGCCAGAACACTTTTGCTTTCAACTGACTTTAGAAATTCTTCAATTAAAACATTTGAAAGAATAGTTTCAGGCTGACAGTTTCATCAACAATGGAATAAATTATTATTTTGCCAAATGTCATACATAATGAATATTAATTATTTTTATCAAACAATCAACAGAACGTATATTATAAAAAGGTGATATCCATTTGTATAGTCATACAAAATAAATGATAGTCAAGGACTAATACAACTTTTTCCGTGTTAAAATTACCTCGTTCAGTTTTATAAAGTCAATAAAGCATTAAGCTCTCAGCAATCTCTCAAAACAAATGAAGATAATTCAGGTAATAATGATTCAATAATTCTGTTAAATAACTAAGTAAAAATGCATTTTCAAAGTCATAGGTGTATAGAAAATATAATGTCTCAACAGGGTATATCTTTATCCTCTGTCTTTAAATAGTTGCTACTATTGTCCAACATTCTGGATGATAATTCATTTTCCTAAATTAGGATATAGAAAAATCCAGGGTATCAGAGACCAGTGTGGGGACCTTCAGAAAACAGAGGCTAATAATCTATGACCAATTCTACAAAAAAAAAAATAAAAAAATATTTCAAGTATAATTTTCAGATGAGAGGGTCATATTCTTTAACTATCAGTTAGATGTTGCTTGAGCCATCATTGGAATGTCGGCAAGGATCCAAAAATAAATTACAGTGCATAATAAAAATGAAGATATAGAACAACATAACTTAATTTTTTTATTTAACTGGAAACTCACTGAGAAGAGGAATTATATTTTAGACATTTTTCCTCAAAAATTATTCTGTAATTGTCATAGATTATAAATTTAATATTTAATAAAAATATCATTAATTATCTAATTATCACAGAGAAAAGAACATTTAATGTTTGGCCAGGTACCAGGAATACCAGGATTCAAATGAGAAAGATGAAAAACTCATATTTTTATCTCAGTTAATTCAACATAATTAAAGGCACAATAAGGATCCAAAGAAATAGTGAAGAAAGAAATTGGTCAAAAGAAAGCCTTTAGTTTGGAGGGGATGATAGATGATGTTATTATTATTCTTTACAAGAATCAGAATTCTACTCTTGTAGTTTTCTTTAATCAATATTTCTAGTACTTTGTATTTTTCTTAGTTTTAATATAGACACTTTTTTTTAATGTTATAGGAGTATATTGTAACAAACACAAAAAAAATTAAATGAAAACAAATCTTATGTTATCATTCAAATAAAACCAGTTAACATTTTGTTATTATCATTCAGATTTTTCATAGTAATATGAAATATCAATGTTTACATGCACAGGCACACAAGTACACACATACACACAATTAGAGTACTATTCTGATTTGCTAAGTAATTTACACTTCGAGAACATGCCATGTTCTATCACATTTTAATGGCCTTATCATAAAAAAGCAATATGTCTTTAAATAAATAGCAAATTAGCATCAAATAAGGTTTCAAATTTTTTTTATATAAATAAATTTTTATTTTAATGGGGCGACATCAATAAATCAGGGTACATATATTCAAAGAAAACATTTCCAGGTTATCTTGTCATTTAGTTCTGTTGCATACCCATCACCCCAAGAGAAATCATCCTCCATCACCCTCTATCCAGTTTTCTTTGTACCCCTCCCCCTCCCCCTCTCCCTCATTCCCCCCCCACCCCCCATAACCACCCCACTCCTGTCCATGTCTCTTAGACTCGCTTTTATGTCCCACCAATGTATGGAATCCTGCAGTTCTTGTTTTTTTCTGATTCACTTATTTCACTCCGCATAATGTTATCAAGATTCCACCATTCTGCTATAAATGATCCCATGTCATCATTTCTTCTAGCTGAATAGTATACCATGGTGTATATGTGCCCCATCCTCTTTATCCAATCTTCTATTTTTTTTACAGTGATTAAAAGCCTTTAAGCAAACTTTTGGCCAATACAGCAAGAATCCATAAAAGAGTAGTGTCCTTAACATGTTCACCAAGTCCAAGTTGGCCCCATCACCATGCCAAATCCCTGAAAAATGCAACCCAACCACAGTTCAGTCTGTTAGGAGCTGTCACAGGGAGCAGGAGTCCAGGAAAAGTCCACATCCAGGAAAAGTCTGCATGGCACTGGAATTGTTGTCACCATTCTATACTTTGCAGCCCATGTCCAAGTCCCAATGACCACTGCTTCTAGCTGGTAATGATTCAGGTAAAATGGAAAAGCCATTTGCAGCATGCGTGGATATGGAGTTTCTGTTCTCCTCTGCCTGGAGAGATGAGAGCAGGTTGCTTTTCCCTGGAGCTCTGCGACTGTGGCATGGTAAAGAGAACCTTGGCATACACTAAGCAGTCTCGGTGTGGCTTCTTCAGTGTTCCTTGGTTGAAGAGTCCTCTTAGTTTAGTCCAAAGTTGGTTTTTCCAGATGATAGTTCTTAAAATTAGTTTGTAATCCACTTTGGTTCTGGGAAGTATATGTTGGTATGTCCGCCTACTCCAGCGCCATCTTGTCTCTCCCTCAAAATTTTTTTTCTATAAATGTAAGTTCATTCAACATTCTTGTAACTATATGTCACATTTTATTATTTATTTAAATAAAGTTGTTGAAATAGAATGGTTTATTCCAGTGGTGGTCAACCTGGTCCCTACTGTCCACTAGTGGGTGTTTCACCTTTCATGGTGTGTGGTAGCAGAACAACCAAAGTATAAATAAAAAGATAGATTTAACTATAGTAAGTTGTTTTATAAAGATTTATTCTGCCAAACAGCAAAAATCTAACATAAAGTATTTGGTAAGTAACTATTATTATATGCTTTAACTTGCTGTAACTCTGCTTTAAAAATTTTATAAAGAATTGGGGGTGTATACCCAGTAGAGAGATTGCTGGGTCATATGGTAGTTCTATTTTTAGTTTTTTGAGGAACCACCATACTTTCTTCCATAATGGTTGTATTACTTTACATTCCCACCAACAGTGGATGAGGGTTCCTTTTTCTCCACAGCCTCTCCAACACTTGTTATTACCTGTCTTGTTGATAATAGCTAATCTAACAGGTGTGAGGTGGTATCTCATTGTAGTTTTGATTTGCATTTCTCTAATAAGTAATGAAGATGAGCATCTTTTCATATATCTGTTGGCCATTTGTATTTCTTCTTGGGAGAAGTGTCTGTTCACGTCCTCTTCCCATTTTTTTATTGGATTGTTTGTTTGTTTGTTATTGAGTTTTATGAATTCTTTGTATATTTTGGATATTAGGCCTTATCTGAGCTGTTGTTTGAAAATATTATCTCCCATTTAGTTGGCTGTCTGTTTTGTTGTCAGTTTTTCTTGCTGTGCAAAAATTTCTTAGTCTGATGTGGTCCCATTCATTTATCTTTGCCTTCACTTTCCTTGCCTTTGGAGTCAAATTCATAAAATGCTCTTTAAAACCAAGGTCCATGAGTTTAGTTCCTATCTTTTCTTCTACATACTTTACTGTTTCAGGTCTTATATTTAGGTCTTTGGTACATAAAGACACATGCAGCCCTATGTTCATTGCAGCATTGTTCATAGTGGCCAAGACATGGAAACAACCAAAAAGCCTTTCGTTAGACAACTGGATAAAGAAGATGTGGTACATATATACTATGGAATACTACTCAGCCATAAGAAATAATGACACCAGATCATTTACAACAACATGGATGGATCTTGATAACATTATATGGAGTGAAATAAGTAAATCAGAAAATACTAAGAACTACATGATTTCATACATAAGTGGGACAATAAAAATGAGACTAAGAGACATGGACAAGAGTGTGGTGGTTACCGGGGGGAGGGGAAGAGAAAGAGGAGGGAGGGGAGGGGCACAAAGAAAACCAGATAGAAGGTGACAGAAGACAATTTGACTTTGGGTGATGGGTATGCAATATAATTAAATGTCAAAATAACCTGGAGAAGTTTTCTCTGAACATATGTACCCTGATTTATTAATGTCACCCCATTAAAATCAATAAAAAATTTTTATAAAATAAAGTACTTCCCTACTTTATAAATCACCATTACTGTGGAACCAGTGGATGGTTAGAAAATTTTACTACTAACAGAGATACAAAAGTGGGTGATAGGTATAAAAAAGTTGACTACCTCTGGTTTAGTCAAACAAAATGTAAGTTTTTAAAAACTGTTTCTCAAAGGTGTCAAATAGACATATGAGAGAATTGTTAGTTTTAAATCCACTTAAACATGTAGGACAGAATCCATATAACTTTATTATAGTCAGTGATAAAAATTGCAACCTATTTTTATCTTTGAGGATTAAATAGAAAAATATGGCATCTAGTCATTTTTCTAAATTTTATTAATTTTATAACTTACAGAAATAAAATGCTTTTACTGCATATTAATTGCTTAAATGGGTCAAGCGCATGTGGGAGTCTGTCTGATTGCCTCCCCATTTCCAACTTCAGAAAAATACAAAAATAATAATAATAATTTTTTCTAAATAAATAGAGTGTATTAAAGTCATTTTCAAATAATTCATTTTCTCCCATCTAATTGGGCATGTTCTAAAGTTTTGAATTATTGAATCAAAATATATGTTGAGATTTTGATAGAAATTTTGTTTAATCAATAAATTAGATTCTAATAAATACCACCTCAGAAATACTATTTTGTTTTATTTTAATTTGGCCTCTCAAGAAGTTATCTACTATAATCCTACCTTTTTATTATATATCATATTAATCTTATTCATTTTTATTTGATTTTTAAGTTCTCTTTAAAAGAATAGCACCAATAAATAGAAATGTTTCTATCTCTTTTTTCAATAATTACAATACTCGTTTTGTTTTCTTGTCTAAACTTACTGCTAAAATTCCCAGGAAAAATGTTAAACTGTCTTTATACTTGCAAGTATTGATATACTAATTGAAAAATACTAATGAGAATGTCTCACCTTTAAGCAGACTTTGCTTGTATGATATAAGAATATGCCTATAGAAATGTTTACATAGCTTTTATTAAATGCTTTTAAATTTGTCTAAACAGTAATTAAAATTTCCCTTTAATATTCATAAGATGAATTAAATTAGATTTCCTATAAATTGAAATGTTAATAAAATAAATATATTTTAAAAAGTGTTTGTCAGTGGACAAGTGGATTAAAAAGTTGTGGTACATATACACAATGGCTACACAGCCATGAAAAAGAAGGAAATCTTACTTTTTGCAATGGCATTGGATGGACCTAGAGATTATTATGCTAAGTGAAGTAAGCCAGGCAGAGAAAGACAAATATCATATGATGTCACTTATATGGAATATAATGAACAAATTAAACTGAAGAATGGAATAGAAGCAGAGGCAGAGTCACAGGGAAAAGAGAGGCAGCTATTAGAGGGAAGGGGGATGTGGGATGGGATCAGAGAAGGAGAAGGGATTAGTGAAATTATATATACATAACATATGCATACAGATAACAGGACAGCAAATTTCAAAGGGAAAGGGGGCGGAAGTTATGGGAAGGGAGGATAAGGGGGGTAATTGGGGACAAGGGCAATGGGGGTGAGGGAGTTATATTGAGTGGGACACTTGAATCCATGTGAACACAATAAATTTAAATTAATGAAAAATTTAAAAATAGTTAATTAAATATTTAATATAAAACTATTTCAACATCTAGTTGCATACCTATGACCTTCAAATGTTCCTGACCATGGGTCAAATGCACAACATCTGGTGACTGATTGGACACTTTATCCAATGAGCCACCCAACCAGAGCCAAAACAGATTAGGTTTTATATAACCTGGAAAACATTAAATATCAGAAATTAGTTAATACTAGAATGTTTGAATAAACAAATTTCAAACATGTCTGGTCTTGATACTTTAGAAAAGATGATTTATTTAGGTGTATTTTTAAAAAATGTATCCCGGTCCCTGGCTGATTAACTCAGTTGGTAAAGAAGGTTGTTCTGAAACAGCAAGGTTATGGGTTCCATCCCCAATCCGGGCACACACGGGAAGCAACCAAAGAATGCACAGCAGAGTGGAACAATAAATGAACACTTTGATTTCCCCTCCTCTCTCTCTCCCTTCCTTTCTCTTTCTTTCTAAAAATCAATAAAAAAATTAAAATTAAGTCCTGGCTGGTTAGCTCGGTTGGTGGAGTGTTGTCCTGGAGCACGGAGGTTGCCAGTTCGATTCCTCAATTAGAGCACATCCAGGAGCAGCTCAGTGTTCCTGTCTCTCTCTCTCCCTACCTCTCTCTCTCTCTCTCTCTCAAAAAAAATTAATTTCAAAAAATAAAGAAATTTATCCTGTTATGGCCTTGTTCAAGTTGTTGTTTGTTTGTTTTTATTTATTAAATGAACACTTTATATTTTTTTAGAGAACCATCCAAGTGAGTGAAAAAAAATAGTTTCTGATTTTAAGATACAGTAGGAAATCTGTCATGTATCTTTTGTGAATATTTATGCTATGTATGTACCATTTTCATTTTGATTAGACATTTAAGAGGTTGTAGCTATCATTACTTATAAAGAAGTTTAAAAAGTTTTAAAAAGCAACTTTAAAGAATAATAAAATACCATAAAATTTACCCTTGATAAGCATTTAATTGTTTTCATTTTATAGAATTGTGGGGAGATGACGTCAGAGTAATGGCGGGGTAGGAAGCAATACCGATAAATCTCCCCCAAAACTCAACAAGATCTTCAACCAGAAACAGAAAAACCTATACTTGGAGCTTCCAGATGCTTCGCAATACACCCAAAGGTATGATTGAGTGAAAAATTGGCTAAATATATAACCAAATCCCGAAGGAATTAGGGAGTAAGAAATGCTCCGCCTTCCTCACTAACCTAAACAGGGCGGCTTTCTCTGGTAACTGTGAATATAGAAACTGAGGCGGGCAACGGGGGTGAATACAAACGGCCGAACCAGGCTGTGGCACGGAGATCCAAGCCGAGGAAAATCTAATCCTGTGGCAACCCGGGCAATACAAGCTAACACTCGCGCCAAACCCAAACAAAGAAAGACAAGCGGCGCGGCCATTTTACCCGGTCTCCTGGTTGGTGCGCAGTTAGTGGGCGAGAGATTTCTTCCTAGGCCCCGGGAGTCAGTGCCCGTGTTGCCCCACGGAGAGGCAGGGTCAGAGGCCTTTCTGTGGGCCGAGGGCAGAGTCTCTGGGCAGCCCCAGCGCCCTGGGAAAGCCACGCACGGGAGGGAGTGAGAACTAATTCCAACGGTGGAGATTTTCCTTGCCGGAGAGTATTTCACTCAGAGGGAAAGCGGCCGGACTCATATCCTGGTTTGCGCGCGCAGATAAGGAGTGAGCGATTCCTCTGAGTGCCTCGGCAGTGCGCACCCGTGTTATCGCACAGAGGGGCAGAGTCAGGGGCCTTTGTGTGGGCCAAAGCGGAATCTCGGGCCGCCCCAGCGCCTTGCAAAAGCCGCGCACGGGGACGGAGCGAGACTCAATTCCAACGCTGCAACTTTTCCCTGCGGTTGGGGGTTTCACTCAGAGCGTGAGACTGCTGGCCGGATATCCTGGTCTGCGCGCGCAGCCAGTGAGTGAGAGTTTCCTCCAAGCGCCCCGGAAGTGGGCACCCGCTTGTGTTACCGGACAGAGTGGCAGAGCCAGAGGTCTTTGAATGGCCGGAAAGCCCACCTGATTATGCTAGCAGCTCTGACTGACTGAGCCTTACCCAGAGCCCTGTGCTGAGTGGAAATAGAGTGGGGAGTTGCCAGCTCTTTGAGCCTCTTACTATCCAGGCAGAGGCAGCAGCAACCCCATAGCTGGATTATCAGGCTGCTAATTGAGGAAGGAAAGACTAGGAGAAAGGCTCTAGGAACACGGACTCTCTCACTGTCGGAGCCTATAAATGCTAATAGCCTAGACTGCCAACGAGACTAAAGCACAATACATGACATTGCCATAGAGACTTATCAACTGCAAACCTCCACCTGAGCGTGGCAAAGGGGCAAAACCCGGGGTACAGAGTCACCGACCAGGAAGAGGGAAGAAAAGAAAAAGCAAGAAGATAACCTCTCAAAATCAAGAATAATCTGCAGACTTTATAACCTATCCCATTTTATTATATTTGTTCATTTGTTTCTCTTATCTTCATTCTTGATACTTTTTTTTTCCTCCTCCAATTTGGCCGATTAACTCTCTACCGGTCTTACTCTCTCCTCTCCTTAAACTACACTACCCATAAGTGTTACATCTCCCATTATCTTTTCTCTTCTCTTCCTTTCTCTCTATGAGGGTTGCACTCCAAAACCCTTAACTCTCTCTCTCTCTCTCTCCTTTCTTTTTTCTTCTTTTAGTGGTTTCCTCTTTTTTTTCTCTCTCTCTCTTTCTTTTCTCCCTCTATATTAGTTTCTTCCTTTCTCCTTTATATCTCCTCTCACTCAAACCTCAATAACAAACAAATTATCTTATCTGGGACTCAAACTTATGTTTGTGGCATTCTGGGGGGTTTTTACTTCACCTTTTTAACTCACTAGCAGTGCTCCCATCCCTGGCTCTCCATATTATCTAGTTCTTGTTCCACTAAATACAATAGTAATTTTTTAATTTGTCCCCCCGTTTTTCCGTTTTCCTCTTAATCCTCTCATCATAACTCTTAGACAACCAACACCTAAAAGCAAATCATTTTATTCTTGACCGAAATTTTTTCCTTATTTGCTTTTTGTGGGTCCATACGCTCTTTTTTTTTTTTTTTTTTTTTTTTTGCCCCTTTATTACTTTTCCCCAATTCAGGCCCTCCATCACAGGCATTGTTTGTTATAATTCACAGTCCACCACAAGATTTTATCAAGAAAGAGGGGAGAGGAGAGGAGAGGAAAAAAGGAGGGGGGGGAATAATTTCCTTTTTTTTTTTTTTTAAATTTTTATTTTATTTTATTTTTCTTTATTACATTATTAATTTTTTTTAAAAAAAACTTTTTTCGATTTTTTTTTTATTATTTTTTTAAACTTTTTATTCTTTATTAAATCTCATTAATACTATCAACAAAACCACCTTCAGATGCCATTAAGGAAGAGAAAATCGAATATCATGGATACAAAAGAAAGAGAGGTAACACAGCTAGATGAGGAAAAATCTATGGAGAAAAAATTTAATATATTGGAAACCTTGGAGCTAAATGACAGAGAATTCAAGATAGAAATCCTAAAAATCCTCCGAGATATACAAGAAAACACAGAAAGGCAATTTAGGGAGCTCAGAAAACAACTCAATGAACACAAAGAATATATGTCCAAGGAAATTGAAACTATAAAAACAAATCAAACAGAGATGAAAAACTCAATTCACGAGCTGAAAAACGAAGTAACAAGCTTAGCTAATAGAACAGGTCAGATAGAAGAGAGGATTAGTGAAATAGAAGACAAGCAACTTGAGGCACAACAGAGAGAAGAAGAAAGAGACTCAAAAATTAAAAAAAATGAGATAGCCCTACAAGAATTATCTGACTCCATCAAAAAGAATAACATAAGAATAATAGGTATATCAGAGGGAGAAGAGAGAGAAAATGGAATGGAGAACATACTCAAACAAATAATAGATGAGAACTTCCCAAGCCTGTGGAAAGAACTAAAGCCTCAAGTTCAAGAAGCAAACAGAACTCCAAGTTTTCTTAACCCCAACAAACCTACTCCAAGGCATATCATAATGAAATTGACACAAACCAACAGCAAAGAAAAAATTCTCAAGGCAGCCAGGGAAAAGAAGAATACAACATATAAAGGAAGGCCCATTAGATTATCATCAGATTTCTCAGCAGAAACTCTACAAGCTAGAAGAGAGTGGACCCCAATATTTAAAGTCCTGAAAGAGAGGAACTTTCAGCCACGAATACTATACCCATCAAAGCTATCCTTCAAATATGAAGGAGAAATAAAAACATTCACAGATACAGAAAAGATGAGGGAATTTATCATCAGAAAACCCCCACTCCAGGAATTACTAAAGGGGGTTCTCCAATCAGATACAAAGAACAAAAAAAAACAGAGCCACAAGTAAAAGCTCCAAGAAGAACACAATAAAACCAAATTTAAACTGTGACAACAACAAAAAGAAAGAGGGGGAGAAGATGGAGATTAACAGTAGCAAAGGACGATGGAGTGCAAAAGTACTCACAAAATAGTTCGCTACAATGAACAGGGTAGGGACCCTTTTCATTATTCAAAGGTAACCACCATTGAAAAAACCACCACAGAAGCACATGAGATAAAAAAGATAGCAACAGTGGAAAGATGTATGGAATACAACCAAATAAAAACAAAAGATAGAAAAACAAAAGAGAAGGATCAAACAAGACACAAAACTAACAGAAAGCAAGATATAAAATGGCAATAGGGAACCCACAAGTATCAATAATTACACTAAATGTAAACGGATTAAACTCACCAATAAAAAGGCACAGAGTAGCAGAATGGATTAAAAAAGAAAATCCAACTGTATGCTGCCTACAGGAAACTCATCTAAGTAACAAGGATAAAAACAAATTCAAAGTGAAAGGCTGGAAAACAATACTCCAAGCAAATAACATCCAAAAAAAAGCAGGTGTAGCAATACTCATATCGGATAATGCTGACTACAAGACAGGAAAAGTACTCAGAGACAAAAATGGCCATTTCATAATGGCTAAGGGGACACTGAATCAAGAAGACATAACAATTCTTAATATATATGCACCAAACCAAGGAGCACCAAAATATATAAGACAGCTACTTATTGATCTTAAAACAAAAACTGACAAAAACACAATCATACTTGGAGACCTCAATACACCGCTGACGGCTCTAGATCGGTCATCCAAACAGAGAATCAACAAAGACATAGTGGCCTTAAACAAAACACTAGAGCACCTGGATATGATAGACATCTACAGGACATTTCATCCCAAAGTGACTGAGTATACATTTTTCTCCAGTGTACATGGATCATTCTCAAGAATTGACCATATGTTGGGCCACAAAAACAACATCAGCAAATTCAGAAAAATTGAAGTTGTACCAAGCATATTTTCTGATCATAAAGCCTTGAAACTAGAATTCAACTGCAAAAAAGAGGAAAAAAATCCCACAAAAATGTGGAAACTAAACAACATACTTTTAAAAAATGAATGGGTCAAAGAAGAAATAAGTGCAGAGATCAAAAGATATATACAGACTAATGAAAATGACAATACGACATATCAGAATCTATGGGATGCAGCAAAAGCAGTGATAAGAGGGAAGTTCATATCACTTCAGGCATATATGAACAAACAAGAGAGAGCCCAAGTGAACCACTTAACTTCCCACCTTAAGGAACTAGAAAAAGAAGAACAAAGACAACCCAAAACCAGCCGAAGAAAGGAGATAATAAAAATCAGAGCAGAAATAAATGAATTAGAGAACAGAAAAACTATAGAAAAAATTAATAGAACAAGGAGCTGGTTCTTTGAAAAGATCAACAAAATTGACAAACCCTTGGCAA
Organism: Saccopteryx leptura; assembly: GCF_036850995.1. Lineage (NCBI taxonomy): Eukaryota > Metazoa > Chordata > Mammalia > Chiroptera > Emballonuridae > Saccopteryx > Saccopteryx leptura. The sequence goes on along the minus strand of NC_089505.1, from coordinate 231,468,389 downwards.
GACTTACCAAGGAAAAAAGAGAAAGAACTCATATAAACAAAATCCAAAATGAAAGAGGAGAAATCACCACGGACACTGTAGATATACAAAGAATTATTGTAGAATACTATGAAAAACTTTATGCTACTAAATTCAACAACCTAGAAGAAATGGATAAATTCCTAGAAAAATACAACCTTCCTAGACTGAGTCAAGAAGAAGCAGAAAGCCTAAACAGACCTATCAGTAGAGAAGAAATAGAAAAAACCATTAAAAACCTCCCCAAAAATAAAAGTCCAGGCCCTGACGGCTATACCAGCGAATTTTATCAAACATTCAAAGAAGACTTGGTTCCTATTCTACTCAAAGTCTTCCAAAAAATTGAAGAAGAAGCAATACTTCCAAACACATTTTACGAAGCCAACATAACCCTCATACCAAAACCAGGCAAGGATGGCACAAAAAAAGAAAACTACAGACCAATATCTCTAATGAATACAGATGCTAAAATACTAAACAAAATACTAGCAAATCGAATACAACAACATATTAAAAAAATAATACATCATGATCAAGTGGGATTCATCCCAGAATCTCAAGGATGGTTCAACATACGTAAAACGGTTAATGTAATACACCATATCAACAAAACAAAGAACAAAAACCACATGATCTTATCAATAGACGCAGAAAAGGCTTTCGATAAAATACAACACAATTTTATGTTTAAGACTCTCAACAAAATGGGTATAGAAGGAAAATATCTTAACATGATAAAGGCCATATATGATAAACCATCAGCTAACATCATATTAAATGGCACTAAACTGAAGGCTTTCCCCCTTAAATCAGGAACAAGACAGGGTTGTCCACTCTCTCCACTGTTATTTAATGTGGTACTAGAGGTTCTAGCCAGAGCAATCAGACAAGACAAAGAAATAAAAGGCATCCATATCGGAAAAGAAGAAGTAAAGGTATCACTTTTTGCAGATGATATGATACTATACATCGAAAACCCCAAAGAATCCACAAAAAGACTACTAGAAACAATAAGCCAATACAGTAAGGTCGCAGGATACAAAATTAACATACAGAAGTCAATAGCCTTTCTATATGCCAACAATGAAACAACTGAGAAGGAACTCAAAAGAACAATCCCCTTCACGATTGCAACAAAAAAAATAAAATACTTAGGAATAAACATAACAAAGAATGTAAAGGACTTATATAATGAAAACTATAAACCATTGTTAAGGGAAATCGAAAAAGATATAATGAGATGGAAGAATATACCTTGTTCTTGGCTAGGAAGAATAAATATAATCAAGATGGCTATATTACCCAAAGCAATATACAAATTTAATGCAATTCCCATCAAACTTCCAATGACATTTTTTAAAGAAATAGAGCAAAAAATCATCAGATTTATATGGAACTATAAAAAACCCCGAATAGCCAAAGCAATCCTAAAGAAAAAGAATGAAGCTGGGGGCATTTCAATACCTGACTTCAAACTCTATTATAGGGCCACGACAATCAAAACAGCATGGTATTGGCAGAAAAATAGACACTCAGACCAATGGAACAGAATAGAAAGTCCAGAAATAAAACCACATATATATAGTCAAATAATTTTTGATAAAGGGGCCAACAACACACAATGGAGAAAAGAAAGCCTCTTCAATAAATGGTGCTGGGAAAACTGGAAAGCCACATGCAAAAGAATGAAACTGGACTACAGTCTCTCCCCCTGTACAAAAATTAACTCAAAATGGATCAAAGATCTAAACATAAGACCTGAAACAATTAAGTACATAGAAGAAGACATAGGTACTCAACTCAGGGACCTGGGTTTTAAAGAGCATTTTATGAATTTGACTCCAATGGCAAGAGAAGTGAAGGCAAAAATTAATGAATGGGACTACATCAGACTAAGAAGTTTTTGCTCAGCAAGAGAAACTGATAACAAAATAAACAGAAAGCCAACTAAATGGGAAATGATTTTTTCAAACGACAGCTCAGATAAGGGCCTAATATCCAAAATATACAAAGAACTCATAAAACTCAACAACAAACAAACAAACAATCCAATAAAAAAATGGGAAGAGGATATGAATAGACACTTCTCCCAGGAAGAAATACAAATGGCCAACAGATATATGAAAAGATGCTCATCTTCTTTAGTTATTAGAGAAATGCAAATCAAAACGGCAATGAGATACCACCTCACACCTGTTCGATTAGCTGTTATTAGCAAGTCAGGTAACAGCAAATGTTGGAGAGGCTGTGGAGAAAAAGGAACCCTCATACACTGTTGGTGGGAATGTAAAGTAGTACAACCATTATGGAAGAAAGTATGGTGGTTCCTCAAAAAACTGAAAATAGAACTACCTTATGACCCAGCAATCCCTCTACTGGGTATATATCCCAAAAACTCAGAAACATTGATACGTAAAGACACATGCAGCCCCATGTTTATTGCAGCATTGTTCACAGTGGCCAGGACATGGAAACAACCAAAAAGCCCATCAATAGATGACTGGATAAAGAAGATGTGGCACATATACACTATGGAATACTACTCAGCCATAAGAAATGATGACATCGGAACATTTACAGCAAAATGGTGGGATCTTGATAACATGATACGAAGCGAAATAAGTAAATCAGAAAAAACCAGGAACTGTATTATTCCATACGTAGGTGGGACATAATAGTGAAACTAAGAGACATTTATAAGAGTGTGGTGGTTACGGGGGGGGAGGGGGGAATGGGAGAGGGATAGGGGGTGGGGAGGGGCACAAAGAAAACAAGATAGAAGGTGACAGAGGACAATCTGACTTTGGGTGGTGGGTATGCAACATAATTGAACGACAAGATAACCTGGACTTGTTATCTTTGAATATATGTATCCTGATTTATTGATGTCACCCCATTAAAAAAATAAAACTATATAAAAAAATAAAATTAAAAAAAAAAAAAAATGATCAAAATGTGTGTGCCCTGGAAGAAAAAATAATTCTGGGACAACAAATCTGGGAATAGGATTCTCTTGTTGGCTCAATAACTGGGAAGTTCTGCCAAGAGACTGACTTGCTCCTAGTATCGATCTTTTTCCACTTTTTAATTCTAATAAAGCCTACTTGGGAGACTAGCAAAAAAAAAAAAAAAAAAAAAAAAAAAAAAAAAAAAAAAGAATTGTGCAATGATAACCATATCCAGTTTTAGAACATTTCTATCACCCTAAAATATTCCCTTATGACTCTGTGCAGTCAATCTTCTTTTTCTACCCCCATCAACAAGCAACTACTATTCTGTATTTTCTATATATGTTTGCCTTTTTAGAAATTACATATAAATCATGGCATTCAATGCATACCTTTTTGTTTTTGGCTTCAGATTCTGCTAAAACCTTCAACTTTACTCATCTTATTAATGCCTTAAATAGTAGGTTATTTTTTATTTGCTTTACAGTTTCAATTTAAAAGCTGGTATTGATTTTGATTAAGACTGAATTAATTACATAGATCACCTTTGGAAGAATTGGCATTTTAAGAATATTGGACTATAAAATCTAGGAACACCAAATCTGTCATTTATTTAGGTTTTTGCTGCAATGCTATGTAGTTTCCAGTGTACAATCTTGCACCATCTGCACACTCTGAAACGTGACATAAAAAAGAATTCTATAGACAGGCCTCTGAAAGGTCTGAACTCTGGAATATGTCTCAATTTTCTCTTTCTCTCCCTAAGGGTAAACCAAAAATTGGGAAGTTTTCCCACACACACTTCATTGAACCAGAATGATAGAGGGACTATGGTGAGTAAGTGTACAAATTTTCCCCACTTTGATGTGGCTGATTTCTTACCTGTTTGGGGTGTATGAGCCTTTTAACTGATTTTGGGTTTCTCATAAAGGGAATTGGTCAGTATATTGTTGAACTGGTATCCCCTGAGTGAGAAGGAGGATGTGGGGCTCTTTTTACGCCACCTTGTTAACATCAACTCATTCATAATTTTAATTCTTAATTGTTAGTTGCTAATATGTAGAAATGCAAATGGTATTTCGAGAGCTTTTTTGGAGGTTCTAAAAGGGAGTACAGCTACTCATATACTCTTGACAGAAAAAGAGCCCTCTGCTCTAGCAGGGAAGGTCGTCCTCTTCAGTGGAGCATGCAGCTTCAGGAGAGAGGCACATGGAACAGTGAGGGAGGAAGGGACAGACCAGCTAAATCAATTCTAGTGATCAATGGGATGACAGATGTCGCAGCCAGATTGCCCTCAAATCCAAAAAGGTATTTTCAAAAAGATCTCATAGCCTTCCAATTCTCTAAATTAATTAGTTCTAGTAGCTATTTGGGTACATTTGTAAAAACTTTCTCCATAGATGATGATACTATTTATGAATAAATATACTTTTTTGTTCTTTTCTAAGCTCTTTTATTTTATTTTTTTTTCTTTTATTTATTTATTTTTTACAGAGTGAAAGTCAGAGAGAGGGACAGATAGGGGCAGACAGACAAAAAGGGAGAGAGATCCAAAGCATCAATTCCTCATTGAGGCTCCTTAGTCTCCTTTGTTGTTCATTAATTGCTTTTTCATATGTGCATTGACCAGGGGACTACAGCAGAGTGAGAAACGCCTTGCTCAAGCCACCAACCTTTGGGCTCAAACCAGCAACCATGGGGTCATGGGGTCATGTCTATGATTCCACGCTCAAGCCATGACCCCGTGCTCAAGCTGATGCGCCCATGCTCAAGCTGGATGAGCCCACACTCAAGTCAGTAACCTTGGCGTTTCAAACCTGGGTCCTCTGCATCCCAGTCCCATGATCTATCTTCTGTGCCACTGCCTAGTCAGGCTAAGCTCTATATTTTCAACATTATTTTTTGTTCCTTTGAACTGCCTACAATGCCCAGTATTATAGTAAATAAAAGTTTTGAAAGAAAACATAGACATCTTTGTCTTCTTTCCAGGCCTAAGGGAAAGCATTCAGTCTTTCTCCATTTTACTCTTTGGATCAAGATTATTAGTCTTACAGAACTCAAAGTGTGGGGATGGAAATTACAAAAGTCAAATAATCCATTGGGAGTGATGGTTAGTGGTGCTGTATTCTTGTTGGAGATAGAACATTCTATAACGGTCAATGTTTTAATAAATACACTGCATTCTGTTTGGTACCGTATACTTTCAGAGTGTTTCTTTTGGACTGTGTACCTTTTATAAGGCTCCTGGAATCTTCACCTACATAAAATATCAATGATCCAAATTATCCAAAAAACTTTGATCTTTTGCAGAGTCAAAATAGTAGAATTAAATGGAGATGTGAGAGGATTCATCACTCTTTCATCTTTAAAAAATTTGAATATTTTCATTAACTGCTGCAATTCCCTGTGGGCTGTATGTTGCTTTGAATTAACTGTGAGAGAGGATCAGTCCCTAATGCTCAAGTTGGCACTGTATACAATAATAACTCTTATTGTAAAAGACAAGGATCCATTATGAGTATTCTCCCAAGTGATCAGGTAGCCAACATGAACTAAAGTAGAAATGCTAGAAACTCCTACATAAAATGTAGAAAGAATCCAAAACTTTAAGGAGGTAGGAATAATGAATTTTGTTTAACCAAGGACCCATTGAAAGAAGCCAATTATGCTTCACAAAACAGCTTGCAGCAAAATGCATTTACCAAGTTAAATATATATAATATATGTAATATATATATACTCACTTATATGTGTATAATATATATATATTGGCATAAGAAGTATAGTGATTTTTGTTTGTATGATGGTTGAATATTTAGTTTGGAGAAAATAACTAAAAATTGATTATGCTCACTGGGATCGTTATGTGATGAGCCCAAATAAAATTCCATTTATTATTCAACTTCTATAACTTCTCACTTCTCACTGTATCTGATTGGCTAAAAAGGTGTTATGAGTCTCCCAAGAATAGTGTTGAGACAGAGTTAGTATCCAGTAATTCTCAGAACACCTGAGAATGTTATTTTCTTTAAGAACATGGTTACTTTGTAAACAACCTCTGGTCACCTCGAAGCATGCTAGAAAGATTTACAGTGTGTTTGGGATTTTGAAGAGCCCTTCCTAATTACTATGTAATTCCTCCTTTATATGGGAGTATCTAGGCCTGTGAACTAAACCATGCTGGGAACTAAATGAAAAATCATGAATGTATCTCTTCCCATAGATAATTAGGACCTTATTACCAGGACTATTTTACTATTGTTGTTGTTATTGTTGTAGTAGTAGTTATTTCAAATTATAGCACTGAAATCAAACTATAACACTTTTTAATACTAGTTTAATCTAGGAATGCCAAGATCAGTTAATAGCCACCAAAGATTCCTTGGATCAAAACAGTCTGACCTAACAGACCTTCTGCCTTGAATGATAACTGGTAAAACCCTGACCATTAATCTTTGAAACTCTAGGATCACATTCTCCATGCAGAAATGGGGAAGCCTATTTCAATTTATAGTTTCTCCTTTCATGGTCAGTTGACAAAGTTTCATGAAAGAATTTTAATTCGTAAACTTTATGGGGCTCTGTTGAGATTTAGTTATGGGTCTAAAATATAAATCAAGCTAACTTCTCTACCTTCTTAAGGTTTTGGATTCCTTCCTTAATATTAGACTTTGAGCCTGACTGGTGGTGGCACAGTAAATAGAGCATGGACCTGGACCATTGAAATCCCTGGTTGGAAACTGGTAAGGCAGCTTGAGCATGGATCATCAGCTTGAGTGCAAGATCATCACCATGGTTGCTGGTTTGAGCCCCAAGGTTGCTGGCTTAAGCAAGGTGTCACCGGCTTGGCATGAGCCTCTCACTCAAGGCATACATGAAAAACAATCAAAGAGTAAAGTGAGGCAACTATGAGTTAATGTTTCTCCTCTATTTCCTCTTTCTCTATCTCTCTCTTCCCCTCTAAAAGTAACAACAACAAAAATAACATTAGACTTTAATTCCTATCATCTCAACTTATTTTAAGGTTGACCACTGTAAATCTAGGTTATACTTTTCCAGCTAAACAGGCAAATAGAATCATTTCTAGTTGGTTGACATGCCACACAAAATGCAATATCTCTGACAACTATACCATGTCAACAAATTCATCCTGATTCAAAGTGTAATTGGAAAATAAAAAATTAAAGTGAAAAAAGTTTTTGTTTCTTCAGCTCTGCTCTAACATGTTTGAAACTAGTTTGCATATCATTTTCTTTCGATACTCCTGATTAAATTTATCAAAATAATATAATCCTTTTACCCTATAGAAATTATTTTTCTTGGTTAAATACTAGATTTAATTAATAAGTTATTTCATTTGTTTTTTAAGTCTACTGTCAAGAATAGTTGGTAGAAATAAGGCATAATAAGAAATAGGCATTCTCCTCCTCAGATTTTACCATTATCTCTAAAAAAAGAAAGAATGACTTTCACCAGAGAATGGAGAAGGAATTACTTCTCCAGACTCTTGGAATTTTGAAGTACACTTGAAATCATATAAATGTTCCCAAGCATCACTAATTCAGTTCTTAGGTGCTCAGTTATTCCCAAGTAATGCCTTAAAATAGGATCTCTGAAAGGGTTGTATAATTATAATTTAACAACTTAAATGCTCTATATTAGCATGTATTTGTACAGCTCAATCAGTCCTAAGATAAACTATAAAAGAAGCTGTATAAAGGAAATTTGAAGCTCCTTGGTACTCTAATCATACATGGATCTAAGTTACAATATTTTTTAAGTTACAATATTGCATCTTTATTTATTTAAGTTTTACTGCATCCATAGGCATAATAAGTCTCACCTCCATTCATGTGTCTTTTTACTTTCAGTAGGTACATTATTCTAAGTCATTAGAACAAATATTTTAAGTGATTTTTTTTTCTCTTTACATGCCATGGCAAATGGGATTGGGTGAACTAATTACATAAGTTAAATCCACTTCAACACTTAAGCATTTCTAAATCTTTATACTTATTCTTTCTAAATTATAATGGTAACCTTACTTTCTTATTGAAATAAATCCTCACTGCTTACAAACACTGTGAGATGAAACAGAGATTCTTGAGGGTTGGGTTATCTGCAACTATTTCTTATATCAAATAATTTTTAAGTCAGAGTTAATTGGAGAAAGCAGAAGCAACCCTAGGGTTTTAAAGCAGGAAGTGATTTAATGCAGAACACTCGGTTTTCTACAATATTTAGAAGAGTTGGAAAAAATATGCTGTAAATGAAAACTAAAAATGGCTTTCAGATTAATTGCTAATCTGGGTTCCCAAGGATAGTATTACCTCTGTGCAACTACAAAAATGAGAAATAAAGAAGCTACGTCTTGAAATACTGGCCCCAGAATATACACTTTTATCTCTGGTCCAGGCATTAGGAATCTGCTATTATCACAGGTGGCTGAACTATTACTGAGATCCAGAGAGGAGGTTTGTGTCTTACTTTTGATACCCAGTGCTTCCTCCACTATGCCAGGGAAGAGAAGCATGAGAAGCAGAAGAGGAAAAGTCTCCTCCTGAAATAACATTCAAAATCGTAGCTGTAAGGTTGTCTGGAAAAATGCATTTTGTTCACTCAGTTTCTTCTGTACAGATGAACAGTGGGAGGAGGGTGGAATAGATGTTGAGTCATCCAACCTCATACCTTATTCTGGATATTTTTAAGTGGGAATATGGTATTAATTTTTACCTCAGCTCAATCATCCTTTTAGATCTGAGCATGCAAATTATTTAGGAGTTTAAGTAAAGATTTCTATTACTATTGTGGTTGCTACTAATTTTACTTCCCTTCGTCTCTTCACTCATTAAAATTTTAAATTATGTTTTAAAATGTCTTTGAGAGTTATTTACCTCTTCTTTTGCCGAATAAATGATTACTAAAACAAAAATAAACCTATAGCATCATTGCAACATTTGGAAAGATACTATTAAAGAATAAGGATGTTTGAGAGATTTCTTGATATAATGGAAATGACAGTTAGTTAACCGCTGATAAAACTGCAATTGAGCATTCATCACACTGAGTTTTACCAAGATGATAGCCCAAGTTACCAGTTCAGTTTCTCTGTTTTGGATGAATCAGAGAACCAGGGAAGACTGTGGAGGAGCCAGCAGGGTGATTAATTACACAGTTTGGGGAAACTGCCTCCTTCTTTCACAGCCTGTGATTTTAAACCCTAGATAAAATACAGAAAATTATCACTGTTTGTAATGACAATAAACCATCAGAAACTTTCATTGCTGGCCACACATATGAGAGAAAACATGCCAATCCCTGCAGGAGATTTTTCAGCTTCCTCAATGGATGTAAGGCTTTTCCTGGAGACAACTGCAATAATGTTAATATTAGCATAATTAACTAGCCAAAACTAAAAAATAACCAAAAACACATTGAGGTATATTGATAAAATAGATTATAATACAGTAATGAAAATAAATTAAATGATGTAATGATGCAACATGTAATAACATGATGAATCTCAGAAACATAACATTGAGTGAAAGATGGCAGACACACAATAGTGCACATTGCATGATTTCATTTGTATTGATGTTAAAGAATAAACCTAAATAATGGGTGTTTATATGGTTAGGGATACACTTTTTTATATTTGAAAATGAGTAACATCTCAGTGTCAGGTGCCAAAGGCCAGCTTCTCCCAGACTCCACAGTAAGCATTTCAGCTCACTCCACCTAGAGCACAATCAGCAAGACCTGTGGACTGCTGGATTCCCCACCCCACCAATCAGAGTCACAGTGTGTGTGAGGATACATTGCCCCAGAAAGCCATCCAAGTGCAGGAATATCTTCTGGTCCAAATGTTGAAGAGACCAATGGAAACCAGAACAGGGAGTGAATTATACATGCGTGGCTTAAACCTGTAGTCTTCCAGGAGCCAGAAGGGATGGGGCAACAATGGGGCTTCAAACCCTGGACCCTAGTCTGATGTCCTCCAGAAACCAAGGTGCAGCAACCTGAACAGCCATGACATTTTTGGGATCCCTATTCTGGGTGTGCTATCCTAAGAGCTAGCATTAACGTTAGTTCTTTGAAATTAATATAAATTAACATATATTAATATATGTAAATTAATGTGATGTCAAGATAGTAAGTACTTTGGATTAGATAATGTTAAGTGAGTTTTAAGATTAAGTACAAGGGAGCACTTCTGGGGTGTTGAGAGTGTTCTCTTTCTTAACCTGCATAACAGCTACATAGATACAAATGTATAACTCGTTGAACTGCATAATTTGCTTTGTGCACTTTTATGTATGGACGTCTTATTTTATAATAGAGCATGAAGACTCTTTATAAAAAGATGCAAGCTTTCCTTTCCCCACAGATTCAAAACAGCCTCACTTCACATCTTTACTCTCTAGGATGGCCCAAGCTTCCATAGTTAGCATCAGCATTACATGACTTTCACTTTACTCATGAAAAGTCTTAATTTAGTTACATGTAGGCATATACATGTGTATTTACGAAACAAGAAATACAAAGGTTTTAATAATCACCAACTCCATTGGAACTGCTAATCTAAGAGGCACTAACCCATCATCAAGCCAAAAGACAAAAAGTGATTCTGTATATTTGAAACATAACCAGTAGAGTGTGTGTATGTGTTAGATACAATACACACACACACACACACACCCACACACACACAGAAAAACTCTATTTGAAATAGTAAGCTCATTAAATAATTGTCAATGGTATTTAGGATAGTGGTTAACAAATATAACAACAAAAATGTCAGCTTATTTAATATAGAAAAAGCTGAAGAGTTCTCCTCCAAAAAATAATAGTTCAATACAACAAAAAGATAAAAATCCTGAAGGAGAATATAAAAGTTCAAAAACTGATTGAATAAATTCAATATATATATCCATTTATTAGTTTTTAGAAAATCCAAAGAGAATGATAAGACACAGCACAGATAAATAAATATAAAAGCATAATTAAAGAAAATATGCCAAAACTAATAAACTATGGAAAGTGACCAAGGTGTCTCTCAATGTTATTACTGTGAGACAAGTACTTTAATACTTAAAAAACAATTACTGAAGTCTAAAGAGAAATAGAAGTACTAGGTAACCTACAACTTGGGGAGAACAAGGATTATAATTACAAAGGAATCAAGTGATAGCTATTTTCAGACCACTTGTTAGAAATACAGGATACTGAAAACCATGTATCTACTACCTCCAAATTCTAAGAATAAGTATTAACTCAACATCTCCTAGTTGGCAAATTTTTTATCAAGAATTAGGCAACATAAATACATTCCTGATATGTGAGGAATGATAAAGTACACATACCATATGTCCCTTCTAAAAAGTACATAAATAAGGCTAAAAAAGAAGAAGCCACAGATGTAAGAAACAGGAGAAGCCAAGTAAATACATGAACATAAAATTAAGTCTAAATAGTTGCAGATGATTCAGCTGGGAAACTTAAAGCAACTATTAAGTAAGAATTCCAAATATAGAAAATCATAATGTTTGAGTAAATTAATTTATTTTTTTCTCCTAAAATATACAAACAGAAGAATGAAAAATAACCAAAGAAAATTTAATAAAAGTAGTGAACAAACATATGTTAGGCAAATTTTAACATCACCAAAAATAGAATCAATATTAGTAATATAAAAGAGAAAAACTAAACATATTATTAAACTGAAATGACAGTAGCATTTTAATAGAGTACAATCCAGTAAGATTAACAACAAAACCTCTATGCACCTGGAAATAATAACATAAAATTATAACAAATAATCTATTAAATATAAAAAGACAATAAACTCAATCATCATATTTAACTAGTCTCTTTCAGAAACAGTCATATCAAGTCAACAAAATGAAATCAGGTTATCTATTAAAATTAAGAAAGGAGAAAGCATATGTAGACATAGTTATATGTATTTAGAATTTTGTGATTGAATAGGTCAATGAAATTAAATAGCATATTTAGCATATATAATATTACTTTTCTTACTTGAATATATTGTTTTGTATTTTGTTCCAGTGATATTACCATGTCTGAGAGATTCTAAAACTGATTTAATTCTTATAGCTATAGTAGGGTTTGATACTGGCCATAAAAAAGAAGGAAGTCTTACCTGTGTGACAGCATGGATGAACTTGAAGATTATCATGCTAAGTGAAATAAATCAATCAGAGAAACACAAGTACCATATGATTTCAATTATATGTGGAATCCAGTGAACAAAATGAACTAACAATACATGTTTTAAAAAATTCAACATTATTCTTTTTAATTAAAAATTTTATATTTACCCTTACATGATTCTCATATAGTCAAAATACAGAGATGATCAAATTAAAGATAATGAAGTATGTTTACCTTTATAATCTAAACATAGGAAATGTTTATTATGATAATATTGAGTTTTCCCATCCATCTATAGAACTTGTTTTCTGGCCCCACTAAACTTCATAATTTGTTATTTAATTTCCTCCTAGATTGTGAGGGGTTCCAAGCTCATCTGCATTCAGGAGCTTACTCCATTCTGTGCCATTTGATAACATTCTGACATGTGCCTGCTTTATTTCTGGAAATGTACTAAGAGCTCTTAGCCATTATTGTTCATGTCCACCTGCTTCTTGGTCCTGTGAATTACTTCCCTTTGTATTTCTTTCAGAAAATGAAATGCAGTCACCCGAAGGAGTGGGCCAGGAGTTTAGTTTTTCATCTTGAATTAAAAGCCAATAAATTTATTTAATTTGTATTTTGCATTTGAAACCCAACTGTGGAAATCTTCTTGGTTGGAAAGCAAAGCCAGCAAACTTACCTAATTGATTTCTGTTTGGGTGTCTGTGTTTGGAGCAACAAAAACATCATGACTAGTTACTACATATAATACAAAAAGTGTTTTAAATTTTATTTCTTTTACTGATATTGATTCAAATCATATAATTTTTGAGACATATACAAAAACTAACAATAAATCTGATTGAAAATAATTGTTTTTAGCAAATACTATCAAATATGAGAATATATTTTTTCCTAGAAAAGGAAAATTTTACTTGTAAATGGTTAGATTGTTTGACAAAATTATTAAAATACTTTTAATTTTTATTTTCATTCTATAATTGTACATTATTTTAACATTACTTATATAAAATGATTCCTAAGAAAATTTTATTATTCACTAATGGAGTAGATGTCTCAACTTCTTCCACTTGTTTTATTTAAGTTAAATATTTTTTTGAAAAAAAAAAGTCTGAAGAAGAGAGAACATAAAAAGAATGAGGTAGGCACCGGCCAGTTGGTTCAGCGCTAGAGGGTTGGCCCAGCATGTGGAAATCCCAGTTTTGATTCCCAGCCAGGGCACACAGGAGAAGCGCCCATTTGCTTCTCCATCCCTCCCCTTCTTTTTTCTCTCTGTCTCTCTCTTCCCTTCCTGTAGCCAAGTCTCCAGTGGAGCAAAGTTGCCCCGGGGAACTGAGGATGGCTCCATGGACTCTGCCTCAGGCGCTAGAATGGCTCAGATTGCAGCCAAGCAATGCCCCCCCCCCAGGGAAGAACATTGCCCCCTGGTGGGCATGCGGGATGGATCCCGGTCCAGTGCACGTGGGAGTCTGTCTGCCTCTCCCTTGCTTTACACTTCAGAAAAATTAAACACACACACACACACACACACACACACACAAACACGAATGAGCTGATCAGTGCTTTCAAAGAATGTAAAAGTAGATTACTCTCACAAAAAGCCTTCAGACAAATCATTATTCCATTTTACAAGCTCATGGGAAGAAAGACTTTAGAGTTTACCAGAAGAGAGACAATGTATTTGATCCAAGTTTGGCTTTTACCTCAGAGTGCTCTGGGTCGTCCTAAGTAAAAAATGACAAATGTTTTAATTAATTAATTCTCATGCACATGCAAAAAGACCTAGGTTAATTGATACCTTATGAAATTTGTCTATGGACATAGTACAGCTGATCTTTGAAAAACACAGATATGAAATACACAGGTCTATTTATATGCAGACCTTTTTCAGTAAGTACTGTAAGTATATTTTCTGTTACATATATATATGTTACATATATATATATATATATATATATATATATGTATAAACATATGATTGGTAAGGCTACCAGTCAAAAGTAGGCTACTGACAGTAAAGGTCTGGGGGAGTCTAAAGTTCTATACAGATTTTTGCCTGCGTGGGGTTCGATGCGTCCAACTCCTTGCATTGTTCAAAGGTTAGCTATACTCAATTATCCTTTTTAGTGTGGTAATATCAAAATCATCTGGAGGAATCTCTATGCTTATCTGTGATAAAAAGGTAAAAAAATAGCCATGACCCATTAGAAAATATATTATTTTAGCTGATTTTTTCAATTGATTTTGTGGCTGTTTCCAATTTTTAATGGCAAATAGGATGCAAAGTGGAGTAATGTGATTGGCCCAGTTTCCTGGAGGATGCTCCAGGATTCTTTGTGGTGAGAAAATCAGTAAGCTTTGAGTGGTTACTGATTGACATTAGTATCACACACACTGCACTTTTTTTCTCTGTCCAAAATATGTCATGTGTACCTGTAGTTGTTTTTGGTGTTTCTGCAGAAAAGTTAGAAGTCTTGACAGACTACGTATTCCATATGCTTTGTCATAGTGTTTCTTCCCTACCTATACACGTTCTTTCTAGTCCCCTGTTGCTCCCAAATTCATCTTTCTATAAAGATGTTTCTATTTCTATTATCTGCAGGTCTTTCTATCAGTATTCAAAAGATTACTTGCATTTACCTTCTATAATCCTTATTAGATGCAATTTACACTTCTTTTTAATATTAATTTTAATTTATTATGTTAACCTAGATTCAAGTGTCCCACACAATATAACACCTTCACCCCCAACCATGTGCCTTCTATTATACCTGTTTTGCTCACCTTGCCCTAACTCCCTCCCCCACTTCCCTCTGGGATTTGCTGTCCTGTTATCTGTATCTATGTGTTATATATATATAATTTCACTAATCCCT
Organism: Saccopteryx leptura; assembly: GCF_036850995.1. Lineage (NCBI taxonomy): Eukaryota > Metazoa > Chordata > Mammalia > Chiroptera > Emballonuridae > Saccopteryx > Saccopteryx leptura. The sequence continues at coordinate 231,453,370 of NC_089505.1, read as the reverse complement.
TCACCTTCTCTGATTCAGTCCCCTCATCCCCTGTCCTTCTGACAGCTGTCCCTCTGGTTCCTGTGATCCTGCTTCTGACTCTATTCTGTTCCTCAGTTCATATTGTTCATTAAATTCCACATATAAGAAAGATTATTTGATATTTTTCTTTCTCTGTCTGGCTTACTTCACTTTTCATAAGAGTCTCCAGGTCCATCCACGTTGTCGCAAAAGATAAGAGTTCCTGTTTTTCACAACCGCATAGTACTCCATAGTATATATGTACCACTGCTTTTTAATCCACTCGTCCACTTACAGACCCTTGGGCTGTTTCTAGATTTTGGCTATTGTAAACAATGCTGCAATAAACATGGGGGTACATTTCTTCTTTGGAAACAGTGATTTTGTATTCTTAAGATATATTTCTAAAAGTGGGAGAGCTGGATCAAAAGGCAGTTCCAACAACAACAAAAAAGGCAGTTCCATTTCTAATGTTTTTAGGAATCTCCATACTGTTTTCCACAGTAGCTGCACCAGTCTGCATTCCCACCAGCAGTGCAGGAGAGTTGCCTTTTCTCCTCATCCTTGCCAGCACTTATTCTGTGTTGTTTTGTTAATAAGCACCATTCTGACTGGTGTGAGGTGGTATCTCATTGTGGTTTTAATTTGCATTTCTCTAATGATAAATGATGTTGAACATTTTTTCATATGCCTATTGGCCATCTGTATGTCCTTTTTGGAGAACTATCTATTCATTTCTTTTGCTCATTTATTGATTGGATTGTGTAATTTTCTGGTATTGAGTTTTACCAGTTTTTTATAAATCTTGGTTATTAACCCCTTATATGACGTATTGTTGAATATGTCCTTCAGTTGTGTGCTTTGTCTTCTTATTTTGTTCATATAATCTTTAGCTGAGCAAAAGCTTTTTAGTTTGATATAGTCCCATTTGTTCATCCTGTCCTTTATTTCACTTGCCCATGAAGACAAATCAGCTAATATATTGCTGCGAGAGATGTTGGAGAGCTTACTACCTATGTTTACTTCCAAGATGATTATGATTTCACAACTTACATTTAAGTCTTTTATCCATTTTGAGTTTATTTTTGTGAATGTAGTAAGTTGGTGGTCTAGTTTCATTATTTTGCAAGTACCTGTTTAATTTTCCCAAAACTATTTGTTAAAGAGACTGTCTTTACTCCACTGTATGCTCTTACCTCCTTTGTCAAATATAAATTGTCCTTAAAGATGCAGGTTTATTTCTGGATTCTCTGTTCTTTTTCATTGGTCTATATGCCAGTTCCTATGCCAATACCAAGCTGTTTTGAGTACAATGGCCTTATAGTAAAACTTGATATCAGGAAGAGTGATACCACCCACTTTGTTCCTTTTTTCCAAGACTGCTGAGGCTATTTGTGTTCTTTTTTGGTTCCATATAAATTTTTAGAATATTTGTTCTATATCTTTGAAGTATGCCATTGGTATTGAAATTGCATTGAATGTATAGATTGCTTTGGGTAATATAGGCATTTTAATGATGTTTATCCTTCCTATCCATGAACATGGTATATGCTTCCACCTGTTTGCATCTTCCTTGATTTCTTTTATCAATGTTTTATAATTTTCCAAGTACAAGTCTTTACCTCCTTGGTTAAATTTACTCTTAGGTACTTTATTTTTTCTGTTGCAATAGCGAATGTTGTTTTCTTATTTTCTCTTTCAGACAGTTTATTGTTGGTGTATAAAAATGCTACTGATTTATGAATATTAATTTTATATCCTGCCACATTGCCAAATTCATTAATCAGGTCAGTAGTTTTTTTGATTGAGACTTTAGGGTTTTCTATACATAGAATCATGTCATCTGCAAATAATAATAGTTTTAGTTCTTCTTTTTCAGTTTGAATGCCTTTTTTTTCTCCTTCTTCTCTGATGTCGGTGGCTAGGACTATCAGAACTATGTTGAATAAGAGTGGTGAAAGGGGCACCCCTCCCTTTTTCCTGATCTGAAGGGGATTGCTTTTAATTTTTGTCCATTGATTATGATGTTGGCTGTGGGTTTATCATAAATGGCCTTTATTATGTTGAGGTAGGTTCCTTGTATTCCCATTTTGCTGAGAGTTTTGATCATAAATGGGTGCTGGATTTTATCAATAATTTTTTCTGCATCTATTGATATTATCATGTGATTTTTCCCTTTTGTTTATGTGATGAATCACATTGATTGATTTGCAAATATTGTACCAGACTTGCTTCTCCAGAATAAGTCCCACTTGATCATGATGTATGATTTTTTCATATATTGCCAGATCTAGTTTGCTAATATTCTGTTGAAAATTTTAGCATCTACGTTCATCAGTGCTATTTAGTCTCCAAGTGATTGGATATTTTTAGTTTTTCTATTGTAGTCGATTTCTAGTTTCATGCCATTGTAATTAGAGAAGATGCTTGATTGATTTCAATCTTCTTAAATTTGAGACTTGTTTTGTGTCCTAACATGTGGTCAATCCTACAGAATGTACCATGAGCACTTGAAAAGAATATACATTCTACTGCTTTAGGGTGAAAAGCTCTGAAGATATCTAGTAATCCAGTTGATCTAGTATGTCCTTTAAGGCTACTGTTTCTTTGTTAATTTTCTTTCTTGTGGATCTATCCATTGCTGTTAGTGGGGTAATAAAATCCCCTACTATTATAGTATTGCTGTTGATCTCACCATTTATGTACATCAAAGTCTGCTTTATATATTTAGGAGCTCCTATATTAGGCACATCAATACTTATAATGGTTATATCTTCCTGTTGGATTGCTTCTTTTATCATTATGTAGTGATTTTCTTTATCTCTTACTATAGCCTTTGTCTTAAAGTCTATTTGGCAGATATAAGTATTGCTACAGCAGCTTTTTTTTCATTTCCATTTACATGAAACATTTTTTTTACATCCCTTTACTTTCAGTCTATGTGCATCTTTTGTTTTGAGGTGGGTCTCTTGAAGACAGCTTATGTATGGTTCCTGTTTTCTTATACATGCAGCTACCCTATGTCTTTTGATTGGAGTATTTAATCCATTTACATTTAAGGTTGTTATTGATATGTAGTTGTTTATTATAGATTTTATTCAAATCTACAGTCCTCTTTTTCTAGATATTTTTCTTGTTCATTTAGAACAGTTCCCTTAACAATTTTTGCAGCATTGGTTTGGTTATAATAAATTCCTTGAGTTTTTGGTTTTTGGTTTTTTGTTTTCTTATTTTGTCTGGGGATTTTTTTATTTCTCCTTTCATTTTAAATGACAGCCTTGCTGGATAAAGAAGTATTGGGTGTAAGCTTTTGTTTTCATTACTTTGAATATTTCTTGACATTCCCTTCTGGCCTCAAGTGTTTCTGTTGAAAAGTCAGATGTTAACCTATGGAGACTACTTTGTAGTTAACTGAGAGCTTTTGTCTTGCAATTTTTTATACTTTTTTTTATCTCTTAACTTTGGTATTTTAATTATGATGTGTCTTGGTGTCGGTCTCTTTGGGTTCCTCTCTAATGGGACTCTCTGTGCTTCTTAAACTTGTGTGACTTTTTTCTTTGTCTATTTAGGGAAGTTTTCAGCTATGATTTTTTTGATCAAGTTCTGTATTCCTTCTTCCTTCTTTTCTCCTTCAGAAACCCATATGATGTGGATGTTGTTTCTCTTTATATTGTCACAGAGCTCTCATAGACTTTTCTCAGACTTTTTAAGCTTTTTTCTTTTTGCTGTTCTGCTTTTGTGCTTTTGTTTATCTTGTCCTCAAAATTGCTGTTTTGATCTTCTGCTTCATGCGGCCCTGCTGTTAATTCCTTCTAAGGTTGTCTTCATTTCTGATATTGTTTTTGTCATTTCTGTCTGATTTTTTTTATGATTTCAATGTCCTTTTGATGTCTCCTATCTCTTTATTTAGGTGCTCATTATGTCCATCCATTGTTGCTCTAAGATTCTTTTCTTTTTCTTTTTTTTCTTTATTCATTTTTAGAGAGGAGAGAGAGAGAGGGAGAGAGAGAGACAGAGAGAGAGAAGGGGGGAGGAGCTGGAAGCATCAACTCCCATATGTGCCTTGACCAGGCAAGCCCAGGGTTTCGAACCAGCGACCTGAGCATTTCTAGGTCAATGCGTTATCCACTGCGCCACCACAGGTCAGGCTAAGATTCTTGGGCATCCTAACAATCATTATTTTAACTCTGCATCTGGTATTTTTGTTATTTTCATCTTATTCAGTTATTTTTCTGAGGATTTCTCTTGTTGATTCATTTGCATTGCATTTTTTTTGTCTTCCTATTTTGTCTGTGTATAGACTGCTCCTTTGGGTGTGCTGTTTGTGTAGCTAGCTGAGTATAGGGTTTGTGTTGTCTGCCTCCAGCTTCTAGTTGTATTTTTTCTAGATATTTTTGGGGTGGCATCAGCTGTTATTTGTATTCTGCTGTGGAATATTTGTCTGCTGTACTGCTTTTTTTGCTATTTGTGTTGGTATTTTCTATGCCTTAGCGGGGTCTGGTGTGAGGAGCCCTTCCTTATGATACTACCCCAACAAGGGTGTTTAGGTCCTGAGCTGATGCTCTCTGTTTCTGGCAGCTAGATATGCTATCCCTGGAACTCCCTGGCCATAACCTGGCACAGACCAGTGGTGGTCACTGCCTATGACTTGTCCTTAGCAACCTTCTTGGTGCTACAGGCAATTCAGAATTTGTGGCTGCCTCTGCTGGGCCCAGGTGCCATTGTAAATATCAGCTGCACTCCTAGGCTGGCTTTTATCTACTTTTGGCCAGTGGGTGTGGTCTCTGTGTTCCTGAGGTATGCTCTGCTTGCCATTCCACCACCACCACCACCTCCTCAGGCATTTGGGCACAGGCACCACCAGGTAAGCAGGCCTCCATGCAGGAAGGCCTGCCCACATTTCGGGTGGTACTTAGCAACTTGGGGCAGCACTGTAGCCCAGACTTCAGCACTTAAAACCTGTGTCCCTGATGTGCCCCCTAGTTCAATGTGACTCTTTGCTCTAACTGGAGTAGAAGAGTCTCCAGAGGGCCAGGTCATTGCTTCCCTTTGCTGGTGTTGCTTCTCCCAGGATAAATGGACTCTTTAGATTTGGGGAGTGATTCAGCAGCACCAGGGGTTAGTGTGGCTATCTCCCACAGTGTGTCTCCCTGTCCCTCCAAGATTACACTCTGCTCTTGCAGCTCCAGTCCTCTCAGTGCTCCCCTCTCCCAGAGCCTCGGGTAAGTGGCTGTGAATGAGGTTTTCTGTGTGGTCCCTTTAAGACAGAGCCTGGTCTGAGAGTTCTGTCTCCCTCTTGCAAACAGTAACCCATCTCTTCTCTCAGCTAAATAGTGTCTGTACACCTCTTCTAGTCTCTGAGATTCTGGTCTGGGGCTCTGGTCCTGGGGGTGAGGACCCACAAGTCTCTGAGCAACAAACACCACCGTGAGAGCCCCTTTAGGCCGCCACTTGCTCCTGGGAGCGGAGCAGCCCTTTCTGTATCTCCACCCTTCCTATCAGTCTCAGTGTGGTTTCTTTGGTGATCCTTGGTTATTGATTCTTCTTAGTTTAGTCCAAAGTTGGTGTTTCAAGATGATTTTTCCCAAGTTCAATTGTAATCCACTTTGGTTCTAGGAGGTAGGAGTTGGAAAGTCTGCCTACTCTGTCACCATTTTCTGGATGGTGAGATCCTATTCTTAGGAAGAAAGACTGAGATAGCCCTCTATTGGGGCTGATTGTGTCTCCCTCTAGAAGGTGGCTGAGCCCCTCAACCAGATCCAACAATAGATTCACAGGGACCCACACATTTAGTGTCCATGCTCCAAGTCTCTCTCCCTAAGCCCTGTGGAATCTAGCTTAGCAATGCTGGATATCCAGCACCCAGGCTAGCTGACTGTTAAGCTCCACCCTATCCAATGCACACCAGCAACTGTGTTGGTGCTGATTACAGAGAGCAGAACTTGCCTCAGCTGGGCCAGGTGTGAGGAGCTCTTCCTTAGGATACCACTCTAGCAAGAGTTGATAGGTTCTGAACCGATACTCTTCAAAGCTGCCCAGTAAAAGAACCAACCCTGGGCCTTTTTGGCAGAAACTCGGTACAGACCAGTGGGATACACTGCCCATGACTGGCCCTCAGTGACCTTCTTGGAGCTACAAACAATCCAGAGTTTGTGGCTACCTCTGCTGGGCTCAGGTGTACACGGAAATACCAAGCTGCACACCTAGACTGGCTTTGACCCACACTGGTCCCGGGGGAAGGTCTGCTTAAAAGGCCAAGGTTCCCTGAGCCTTGCCTCCTGAAGCCTCTGTCTGCTGGCTGTTTGTTGGGCTCAGCCACTAAAAAACACCTCTGATAGAGTCTAGAGCCTACAGCAATTCAGGGATTGTAAAGTGTAATGGATGTGGCTTCACCCTTTGGCCCCAAGTGTCAGTCTGTCCAGACATTTCTCACAGAACTGTAAGGTATGACTACAAGAGTCTGGTGGGTATTGCCTCTGAAATCCAGGGGTGTGTTCTGCCAACACCCAGAGACTTTCTACTAAGTCTCCCATGAGGCAGAATTACCAGTTTTAGAGTCAAGGGCATGTGAGGAAAAGTTTGGGCCTCAACACCAGAAAATTGAGTCACTGATTCACCCTTTGATTTATGACTTCTCAGAACAACCTGTCGCCATGACTAGGGGAAAAGAGACTCCAGAGGATAGAGCAGTTGCTTTTCCCCAGACTGATGCCACTCAGAGGAGACTGCTCCACCCAAGAAAAATGGTGACTGTAGTATTGGAGAATGACTTAGCACTGGGGTTCCAGTGGCTGTCTCCACAGTGTCTCTCTCTGGGCCTCCAACTTTACACTCTTCTTATGCAACTCTAGTGCTCTCAGATCTCCCTCCTATGAAGTCCCGGGTAAGTTGCTGTGAACAAGATTGTTTTTGTGTGCGGGCCCTTTAAGATGGAGCCTGCACCTTTGAGAGCTCTGTGTCTTTCTCACAGACAGAAACTAGGCTCTTTTCACCTCCACATGCTATTAGGCTCTTCTTTTAGGCTCTGGGGCTCTAGCCTGGGGCTCTGGGCTTGGAGTTGAAGATACAAACCTCTCAAGCAACTCTCCCTGCAGTGAGAGTTTCTCAGGACCCTCAGCTGCAGCTCACTCCTGGGAGCAGTGTAGCCCTGTCTGCATCTCCACCCTTCTTACCAGTCTCAATGTAGCTTCTTCTGTTATCCTTGGTTATAAACTCTTTGTTTAGTCCAAAGTTGGTTTTTCAAGATGATTGTTTTTTTTTTTCTTTTTTTGTATTTTTCTTAAGGGAGGCAGAGAGACAGACTCCCACATGAACCCAACTGGGATCCATCTGGCAAGCCCACTAGGGGGTGATGCTCTGCCCATCTAGGGCATTGCTCCATTGCAACTGGAGCCATCCTAGTGCCTGAGATGGAGGCCTTGGAGACATTCACAGCATCTGGTCCAACTTTGCTCTAATAGAGCCTTGGCTGTGGGAGGGGAAGAGAGAGATAGAGAGAAAGGAGAGCGGGAAGGGTGGAGAATCAGATGGGCACTTCTTCTATGTGCCCAGGCCAGGAATTGAACCCAGGACATCCACACACCAGGCCGATGCTCAACCACTAAGCCAACTGGCCAGGGCCCAAGATGATTATTCTTATATTAAGTTGTAATTCAATTTATCCTGGGAGGTAGCAGTTGTAACAACCACCGACTCCATCGCCATCTTGGAATTTTCACCTAAAATATGCTTACCCTTGACCCATCCTTTCTACTTTTAAATATTTATCTCATTAATCCCCTGTATGACTTTTTTTTTTAACTACACATGAACAAATTATGGTACAGGGTTTGGTTTCTGATTGGGTTTTTAGAAAACAGAATTAAAAGATGTGAAACAAGTCATGTATCTGAATGTAAGTAATGCCTAGTCTATCTTTCTGTTTGATAGTTACCAAAATTAAGATTTGGAGATATTAAATATTAATTTCTAATCATATAGATAATTACTATGGAGATAAGAGTAGAATGTAATATTCTGTTGTTTATTCCAGTAATGTATTTTTCTGTCTCACAGACATTTCGTTATTTGCATTATTCTGCAGACATCATTTGTGTAATTCTGTAGATATTTTCATGTTATTCTGTAAAATGCTTTGTTATTCATAGAAAATAATAAAAAAATTGTACCAGTTTAAGAAATCTTTGGTTATCTCAAAATCCTAGCTTTTCAAAATACATGCATGCCAACTTATTCTACTGTAATAAATAGAAGGAAATAAAGACGTTTTGCCTCAGGCAGCAAAAAAATTATGTGTGAATTTATTGTTTTAGTTATTTATAGAAATGTATTAAATAAGTATCTTTCATACTTTCTGTTAGTGCATATAAATACACAAAATCTGTGTCATAGTTTAGTAAAAGCAAAATAAGTGTTCTTTAATATTTTTGAAAATTTATACATATTATAATTGTGTCTTAGAAAATATTTCCTTTTGAACAATAGACCTATCATTTTTCTTTTAAGTACAACAGAATATTCTCTAAAAATTTTCCCTAAAATAGACATTTCTCTGTTTCAATTTTTCTCCATAATATATAATGTTTTCATGAGTATTCTTGAATATAAAACTTTGTATTCTAGTGCAAGTATTTTTAATAAAAAAAAAAAAAAGAAATAATACTGGGAGGGTAAGTGATCTGAAAATTATATGTTAGTCAAATCATCCATAAAGACATTCTAGCCTGACCAGGTGGTGGTGCAGTGGATAGAGCATTGGGATGCGGAGGACCCAGGTTCAAGACCCCGAGGTCGCCAGCTTGAGCGTGGGCTCATCTGGTTTGAGCAAAGCTCACCAGCTTGGACCCAAGGTCGCTGGCTCGACCAAGGGTTACTCGGTCTGCTGTAGCCCCACGGTCAAAGCACATATGAGAAAACAATCAATGAACAACAAAGGTGTCACAATGAAAAACTAATGATTGATGCTTCTCATCTCTCTCCTTTCCTGTCTGTCTGTCTGTCTCTATCTATCCCTCTCTCTTACTGTCTCTGTAAAAAAAAAAAAAGACATTCTAGTCTAAACTTCCAACAGTTGAGTATTGAATGAATGCTTCCCCATAATTTTGCTTATTATTAATTACATATATATAATTTATATATATATTTGAAACAGTATATTTTAATGGATTTCCACAAGTACTTTAATTTTAATTAATAAGATTATTTGGGATATTTGATACCTTCTAAATGTTCATTTAGTTTTTGAGTAATTTGGATTGGTTCTTGTGCTAACTGACTTATGTCCAGAGTTAATGACAGTTCATACATTTTCCCATTTTATTCTGTGGGGCTAATTTTTTTCTTATTAATTTAAAATAATTATTTATATAATTTTGTTCTGGCCTATTAACTGTGATATATATTGAAAATAAATTCTACCTGTCTTCTTTATTTTTCAGAATGTCCATATTTTCTTTGCAACCTGAAAATTGATTTAATTTTCATATGGTAAAATTCATTGACCTTTTCCCTTCTGGTTTCTTTTTTTTTTTTTTTTTTCTTTTTTGTATTTTTCTGAAGCTGGAAACGGGGAGAGACAGTCAGACAGACTCCCGCATGCACCCGACTGGGATCCACCCGGCATGCCCACCAGGGGGCAATGCTCTGCCCCTCAGGGGCGTCGCTCTGCCGAGACCAGAGCCACTCTAGTGCCTGGGGCAGAGGCCAACGAGCCATCTCCAGCGCCCGGGCCATCTTTGCTCCAATGGAGCCTTGGCTGCGGGAGGGGAAGGGAGAGACAGAGAGGAAGGAGGGGGGGGTGGAGAAGCAAATGGGTGCTTCTCCTATGTGCCTGGGCCGGAATTGAACCCGGGTCCCCCGCACGCCAGGCCGATGCTCTACGACCCTTTCTGGTTTCTTGATGGCTTGTCTTCTTGTTTACTGAGGCTAAAAATAGTTTTAAAATATATTATATTGAATACTTACATTTCATCTTTATAAATGCACATGTTCATAGCTTTATAACATATATGTGTGTATGTATACATGTACTATTCTGTGAAGATTTTTCATTCATTTGAGAAATTTGTGTACAAGAACACAATGTTTTTTTCACAAAGTGATGGTCATTACTTCAATATTTAAAATACTATTCAAAATTTGTTTGTAACATATGTAAATTCTCAAATACCCATGAAATTTATTTTGTCTATTTCTTGGCTTATTTCATAATGTGAATTGGAAACAGGTCCTCGAAAAAAAGATCCCCCTCCCAAAATACTTTTTTTTTTTTAAGGTATTTTAGTATAGTTTTGTCAAATCTGTAAGGATTTTCTTTTTTTTTTTTTTTTTTTTTGTATTTTTCTGAAACTGGAAAAGGGGAGAGACAGTCAGACAGTCTCCTGCATGCGCCCAACCGGGATCCACCCAGCACACCCACCAGGGGGCGATGCTCTGCCCCTCCGGGGCGTCGCTCTGTTGCAACCAGAGCCACTCTAGCGCCTGGGGCAGAGGCCAAGGAGCCATCCCCAGCACCCAGGCCATCTTTGCTCCAATGGAGCCTTGGCTGCGGGAGGGGAAGAGAGAGACAGAGGAAGAAGAGGGGGAGGGGTGGAGAAGCAGATGGGCGCTTCTCCTGTGTGCCCTGGCCGGGAATCGAACCCGGGACTTCTGCACACCAGGCCGACGCTCTACCACTGAGCCAACCGGCCAGGGCCCCAAAATACTTTTATGGGTTTTATAACCTGCTTTCTCCTGGCTTAGGTTTTAAGGTTTCAGAGTAAAGTTTAAATAATTTCTAGTATTCTTAGGGCAAATAATAGATTCATTGGCAGTAAATTTTCTGCTAAAACTTAGAAAGCTTCGAGCGGAGCAGCTTTAGTTCCATGGGAAACTAAGCACAGCCCAAACCACAAGATCATAATGTTTAAGGCTGAATTCTCATTATTTAAAGGGCTCTGCTCTTGTTTTTTCCTTATTTTTCCACTTGAAGTCATTTGAAATTATAGGTTGGATGAAAAGTCAAATCAAAATGAAATAAAACATTAGTTGGGCAAAAGTATATTTGATGTTTGAGACTTTGCTGCACCTATTTTATGGCCAAGAATACTACCTTGACTGTTCATGCAAAAGACTTTAAAACAGAATATTATTTTTTCCTCTTATGTTTTATTCTGTTTGTTTTTGTTTTTGCATTGATCAAATATCTTTTGAAAATCTATGAAGTACCGAATTATTTACTTCTTTTTTTAGGTGCATATAGTGAAACTTCAACAATATACTAATTAATTGCCAGTTCTTTTTTGAGATATAAATGACATAGAATAGTGTATAAATTTAATGTTAACATAATGATTAGAGGTTTAGCCTACATGAAAAGAAAGTTTCTGTTTGCAAAACTGTATACCTTTTCATTTTTCTTCAAGAAGCCAATTCTTCCCTGATACTCTCTCTTTTACCAAAAGCAGCGGAATGTAGCCACCACACCCCAACAGTCTGTTAGATAACTTCATGAAGAGCTGGGGCTCAAGAGTCATTTAGTTTGACATTCAGATCATAACAGTGTTTGCCACAGCATGACTAAAGCTTTTATTTTTTATACATGCATCACTCTTTCTGTCCCTGTCATAGAGTTAACTGGAATCTAATTGGTTTGTTGATGCTTCTAAAATTAACAGTTTACAAAATAAAACTGCAAAAATACCCTATTTTCATTTTATTAAAATAGTAATATAATAAACAAGCATATATTATTGTCCAGCATTGCTATGTAAGCATGGAAATAATGACATCATTTACAGAAATAACATGTCACATCCTTACAGGTTAACACAATCATAGTTTTATACTCCAAAGCTATTTAAGATCTTTGCCTCTAAATTCTTTATTTTAGATATGATTTTGAGATCTTGCATATTACCAAGTAAAATTTAAATCATGTGGTGACCATGGCATAACTGGCCTAATAGCAAGTCTTTGTTTGTATCCTTAAAAAAGTTTGTTCTCACATTACGTTTTCTGCCTTATACCTTCAAATTACAGTAATTTCCTACCATCAGGTAGTTTGAGTTGCAAGAATATTATCTGTTTAGCCCAATGACAGAAGCAAAACCCAAGAATGAACCCTATATCCCCAAATAATATGTAGGTAATATACAAGGCTATTTACATTGAAACAAACTATTCTATATCAAGAATCACATCTCTGAGGAGACTATGTTTTTCCCACAATAGAAATATTGATTCTTGGTTAGACAGAACTGCTCATCAACTTTGTTGTCCACAGCCAACATTTAAAAACTACTTCATGTTAAATCAGTTTGTGAAGAAATTAAATACCACAAAAGAATAAAAGTTATAATTCTGAAAAAATGGAAAAGTGCAAGTACTGCTGAATTTGATAAGTATTTTGAAGTTGCTTTTCTAAGAGAAGTTTAATCACAGAATGTTATAATTCACAGCATAAAAGAATGTCTTTCTGTCACACACCTAAATTATTTTCTTTTCCCTTTGCAATCACTTTGGATTATACCCTGTCATGATGTTCTTCTGAGAAATTTACAAAGGATTTGTATAACTGAGGAAAAAAATGTTTTAATTACTATCAGATAAGAGATTTCTTCTCTGTTAAAACTGATAATTTTGGGTCAAAATACCTAATATAGCTTTTTTTAGTTCTTTTTTTATATATAGTATCATTCCAATATTTCAAAAAATTACCCATGGGAAAAAAATTCTTCTTATTTGATTTGAATGAGCCACTATATAGGTAAGAGAGAAAAAAAGAAAGAGAGAGAGAGAGAGAGAAAGGGAGATTGAGGAGAGTACATACATCTTATTTTGAGATTTTTTACTACTTTTTCTTTTTTTTAGAGAGAGAGAGGAAGGGAGAGAGATGAGAAGCATCAACTCATAGTTGTAGTATTTTAGTTGTTCATTGATTGTTTTCTCCTACATGCCTTGACCAGAGGTGGGGGCCTCCAGCTGAGCCAGTGACCCCTTGCTCAAGCCAGTGAACTTGAGCTCAAGCCAGTGATCTTGGGTTCAAGCCAGAGACCTTTGTGTTCAAACCAGTGACCATGGGGTCACGTCTATGATCCTATGCTAAAGCTTATGACCCTGCGCTCTAGCTGGTGAGGCCATGCTCAAGTCAGGGACTTTGGGATTTCAAACCTGGGTCTTCAGTATCTCAGGTTGACTTTTTATCTACTGCACCAAAACCTGGTCAGGTGGGATCTTTCACTACTTTTAAACCTATGTATTATATGTTCCCTTAATGGACAATCACAATACCAGTAGTTCTTCAAAATTAGTAATAACTGTTTTACTTATAGCTTTAATAACATAGTCAATTAAGAAACAAATTTTAAAATATACAGGAGTTGGTAGAAGTAGGTTTACAGTTATAGTACAAATAAATAATAAAATAATTAATTACAAGAATACATTTTGCTTCATGTATTTACAACTATAAACCTACCTCTGCCCACCCTTGTAGTATGTGGATATTTTTCTTAATATTACTAATCAAAAATAAGAAAGCAAATCAAAACAGCAACATTACATCATATTTTGATAAACAAAAATGTAAGCAAGTACTTAAAAGATGTGTTAGTAAATGTTGCAATAACCATCCCCTACCACTAATTTTATGCTCACTGAATGCATTTTTAATGAATTAAAAATAAACCCAACACTAAACTCTTTCTATGGCTTTTAAGACTAATGGTTTTCAGGCATTAAAGAATTACGGTTGAGGCCTGACCTGTGGTGGTGCAATGGATAAAGCGTCGACCTGGAAATGCTGAGGTCCCCGGTTCGAAACCCTGGGCTTGCCTGGTCAAGGCACACATGGGAGTTGATGCTTTCTGCTCCTCCCCCTTCTCTCTCTCTCTCTGTCTCTCTCTCCTCTCTCTCCCTCTCTGTCTCTCTCTCCTCTCTAAAAAAAAAAGAATAAATAAATTAAAAAAAAAAAGAATTACGGTTGAAATTGAAGTAGGTAGATCTGTGTGTGTAAGGTTCAGAAAATATTCATAGCTTTATAAAAATCTAGTGCACTTTTTTAAAACACCACCAGCTCATGGTTCACGTGTTCATCAACTATAGTCAGAGATAAAGAGTGAATTTTTAAGGCCCCATTGAACACTGCTGATAACCACAAACACATAGCTAAAAAGAGCACTAGGAAACCATTTTGTTTACAGTAATTAACTGGACCAAAAGCCTTGTCAGCAGTTCCTGCAGTGTGGTCCTTCTCTGTGTCTGTCTTTTAATATTCAAAACTTGTTCAATAGTTTGAAAAACTGAATACATCTCTCTGCTGTAACTGATACATTTGAAAAACTCAGGTTTTATTTTATTTTTATCCCAGGTTAGAACAGAAATTTTAATTAAAATCCTCAAATCAAAGCAACTAACTGTCCATCCATATAGCAGCATTTAACAGAGCTGGATTCACTCTCATTAACAGAAAGGACCCTAGTTTAAAATTTTAATTTTACATAGTCATCAGACAGAGCACACACTTTTTGAATTTTTTAAAGAACAGTAAGTGACAATATAAGGGAACAGGACAGGGATCTTCAATGTGCCACATAATTGGCCAAGCACTCTCTTGCCACCTCTGGGTAGTATGAATTAATGGACATTCATGTCCATATTTTTGGGCCCTGTGTAGTAAGAGAACTATAAAAATAAAACTCTGCAATCTGTCCTCCAAATTAAGATATTACAATTTTGATCTCTACTTTTATTTTATCACAATTTTTATGTATCATTGAGACTTTCTATTCAACTGGCATTTCAGAATAAAAACACTGATAATACCCTGAAGAAAGTAGTGGACTAGATACTTACAAATAATTATAACATTAAGATGATAACATTGTAATGTTTGCTAACAAACTATTATATATGAAATTTGAGTTTTCTATATGTCAAAGTGTTTAGATAAATGAATATGGGAAAAGTCCCATTCAGATAAAAAGCATATACAAAAATACCTTTCTGAGCCTGGGGCATGAAGACAAGACCTAGTGATCAAAATAGGACAGGTATCTCTGCCAAACTACCCCTAGCCTACGCACAAGAAATCTCAACGGGAATTTCAAGACAGTTGTGTATCGAGGAAAAACAGTGCAACCACAAAGTGGATATGGCCTCAGTTCTCCTGTCGGTCCCCCAGCTCTATTCTGCTATTACTCGTCATTTGAATTTTCTTAAGGTTGGAGGTGGAATGTGGTTTTGCTATTCTGATTAAGGATAAGTCTTAGGCAAGGTATTCTTGGCAGGGAGCATGGGTTTTTTAGTTTTGCCCTGCCAAATCTGTCGTTCTGGATTCAGCACTTACTGCTGCACCCTTTTCCACCTCAGTTCTCTTCACTCAGGTACAATAAGTGTTTACCTATGCTTTCCAGCAACTTCTTTGGTCTATGTTTTTCCTGCCTGCCCCAGGTGGACACGAACTATTTAAGTACACGTGTACTCTATTATAAACCCTCCTTTTAAAATTATATGATGCATTATAGAATTATATACCAGAATCCTGTATATTTTTATTAATCAATGTCACCCCAATAAGTTTAATAAAAAGATTAATAAAAAATAGAATAAAATAGTATACATAGCAAAGATTTTGGGTCCTTAAGAAAGTGAGGGGAGATAAAGCCATAATTTTTGTGTCTCCCACCCTAGACTCTTTGCTCCATTGGAAATACCTGAAAGAAGGGCCCAGGTGGTTTTGGGCCACCCCTCCTACCCTAGAAGCAGTTCAGCATGGACACTTATTAGGGCTCTCCTACAATCTTTTACAAACAAGGTTTCAGTTAATAGCCTTGTACATTTACAATATTAGGAGGTAAATAAAAAGATAGATGATAGATAAAAAAAATTTGCTAGTGTAAACTTTAGATAGAGGCTAGAGTTATATGAGTTTGATTTGGGAAGAACTAACTATTTACAGAAAAAACACTAAAATTAATCACAAAAAAAAATCCATTTTCTAAAAGTTAAATACTAACAGAAACATAAAGACCTAACTGTATCAAGGTTAAAACACACCCACCCACACACACACACTCACACATACATCTTTAACAATGAAAATATACCTTTGTAGGGGATAACTAGGAATATTAAAAAGTAGACGAATTATGGAGAATTTGTCCTTTAAGTTATTTAAATATGTTATTAATCATTAAAATTTTCTGGTACTCAGGTTAAAAATGAACTCTATGAAAAAAATATTTTCAGAAATAAAGAGTCAGGAAATTGTCTAAATGAAGACTATAAAAATGTTAAAATTTAAAAATATACAATAAATGTAGACTATTCAATAAGTATATTGCTTCAACTGTCTAACCATTTGCCAAAATGGCTGCTGCATACCTTCTAAAACATAATTTCAAAGTAGGTAAAATGTGTAAATGGAAAATAAAAATTGAGAACTAATTACTTGAAAATACCTAAATGAGTATTTTAGAGTTTCTTTTTTAGTTTTTAAAATTTTAGTAAATGCTTTAGTATCAAATAAATACTTTTTTTAATTTAACAGTAATAGATGTAGAAAACATAACATAGGAATAAGAACAATCAAGTCTACATACAGGAAAGAGATCAATAAATTCAGTAAGATTACTCAAGAAAACCTAGACATTATATGACAGGTTCAGGCAGGTAGGCTCTAGAACAGGGGTCCCCAAACTTTTAACACAGTGGTCCAGTTCACTGTCCCTCAGACCGTTGGAGGGCCGGACTAAAAAAAAAACTATGAACAAATTCCTATGCACACTGCACATATCTTATTTTAAAGTAAAAAAATAAAACGGGAACAAATACAATATTTAAAATAAAGAACAAGTAAATTTAAATCAACAAACTGACCAGTATTTCAATGGGAACTATGCTCCTCTCACTGACCACCAATGAAAGAAGTGCCCCTTCTGGAAGTGCGCGGGGGCAGATAAATGGCTTCAGGGGGCCGTAGTTAGGGGACCCCTGCTCTAGAACCACACACTTTATAACCAGGCTATTGTTCTTGAGGAAGTTAACACATTTATTGTACTCAGTCTACTTTTTTTTTCTGACATGTCCCAAATTGGCTCAACCAATACCCAGGTAGGTTTCCACCCACTCCTATTATACTTAGGTTTAACAACTCTTCTGCTTTGTTTCTTTCTTTATTTCTCCCTCCCTAATAATCCAATTTGCTCTCTATGTTTAAATGTAGAACATTGACATTTGAAATTTTTCTTGAATATCTTGGTTTTAATAAATGTCCTAAATGTTATTTTTCCTATCACAAGCACTCAAAAAGCTAAAAAAGAAAACTCGACTAAAGTGTCCTTAGAATAGTAAAGCCAAGATAAGCTGGATCTCACGTCTATCATGATTCAAAATTACTAAAACATCCAATGGATAAATCTATTGTAAAGTTTGTAAAACTCAAATTCAAACCAGAGCAGTGCTTGGTATTATATATATCATCTTTTTATTTTTTCTTTAATGACACAGAGCAAAAGTCAACAGATACTCTATCCACCTTATTTACTTAAAATCTTATAGATGAAATCTCCAATCACTCACAATAAACATGTTCTGTGCCAAGGCAATATGGGAAGTTGATTGTGTCCATGTAGTAATAATAGCTTTGTAAAATATGTTAATAAGTAAATCAACAGAAATTGAAACCAAAACATTTTAGCAATTTTATGTTTATTTCAGTGCTAATAGTACTCAATATGAAATAAACTGGCAAGCTGGTAGAAATATGAAAAATAGAAAAAAAGAATTAGTAGGTAAGACATGTCATACTATTTTTTAAACTGATAAAATCTTACCTAAGGACCTATGTCATTAATGTCTAATATATTTTCTTTTGAAATTACTATTCACATGATTTTAGTTTTATACATTTTTTTTCCCCTGAAGTTGGAAATGGGGAGGCGGTCAGACAGACTCCCCGCATGTGCTTGACCGGGATCCACTCATCATGCCCACCAGGGGGCGATGCTCTGCCCATCTGGGGTGTTGCTCTGTTGCAACCAGAGCCATTCTAGCACCTGAGGCAGAGGCCATGGAGCCATCCTCAGTGCGGGGGCCAACTTTGCTCCAATGGAGCCTTGGCTGCGGAAGGGGAAGAGAGAGACAGAGAGGAAGGAGAGGGGGAGGGGTGGAGAAACAGATGGTTGTTTCTCCTGTGTGCCCTGGCCGGGAATCGAACTCGGGACTCCTGCACGCCAGGCCGATGCTCTACCACTGAGCCAACCAGCCAGGGCAGTTTTATACATTTTTAAATTAATTTTAAAGTTAATGAGATAGCATATTTTACTGCTAATATCTTTAAAATTATCATTAAATGTGAATAGTATGAGCTGTAAACCATTTGAAGAGGGCATGCAAATCTCTATAAATTGTATAAAGTACAAAAATAAACTTCCAAAATGTAAGACTAGACTTTCAGCTAAAATATAGATAATTATCAAGGAGAAAATTTTTTTCATCCGGAAAATCAAAACCAAAATAAAAACAAAAACATATCATAAACATTAAAAAATTTAAATATAATTTTAATGGATTTATCATAGAGTTAATTTGAATAGGTTAAAGCTTAAATATTTCATAATATAATGAGGTTTCTAACATTAAAGTAGATTTGAATAAAGGATATATCAATTTAATCTTTTAAAAAGTTTATAATTTTGTCATTGCTATATATTTAATAACAATCATAATAATATGAGTTAAATATATTAAAATATATTTGATAACCAAAATCAATTCCTCAGATTTATACATGGATACATATATTTTGTGTAAATGCTAATGCTTTTTTTGGTTCTATGTCTTGAATGTTCTGTTATATTTACTTTCCTTTATCACACAACTAGAAAATCATAAACAGCTAAAATCATGTTAAGCAAGGTAATTTGCAATGAAGATACATTATTAAAGCCAAGACTGATCTTCTCTATAAACAGAAATAATCTTGCCATACATTGAACTTTGAAAAAACAATGTCAAAAGTGGAGGACTAAATATTACTAAGTTCTTAAATTCATAGGAAGAGAACCTGACCTGTGGTGGTGCAGTGGATAAAGCTTTGAACTGAAACACTGAGGTTATTGGTTTGTAATCCTTGGGCTTGTCTGGTCACGGCACATATAGGAAGCCACTACTATGAGTAGATGCTTCCCGCTTCTCCCCCTTCTTTCTCACTCTACCTCTCCCCCCCCCTCTTTCTCTATTTCTCTCTCTTACCTCTCTTCAAAAATCAATAAATAAAATCTTAAAAATTAAAAAAAAAAAAAAATTCATAGGAAGAGTGGATGACGACTTTTCCTGGACCAGTGCCTGCTCAAATCTCTTAACTAGTTTACACCTAGCAGGTTAAAAAGAGTAATCTGTATTGTTACTGACATTAAACAATATAGTTAATTAGCTAATTTTTAATTGCAAAATTAACATCTTACTTGATGAAAATAACTCATTTCAAATTAAAATAATTCATTTAAAAATTGTCTATGGAGAAGCTCAGATGAACAATTAATATATGATGTTTTATTACTATCTGTACATGCCACCATGTTTTAAAGTGATTCTTAAAAAAACTTTGATTCAAAATGGAGAGCTTGTGAAAAAGAACTGTCTTTGGTTTTAGGAGGAAAAAAATTCCAGCATATTTTGACCATCATTTCTCTATTTTTGTCAGTTGATTATTTTTACAAGGCTTTTTCTTACATATATTTTATTTCACAGCTGGTTACAATCATGCCAAAATACAATTTTAAAAAATATATTTTAAAATGTGCTCATAGGCCCTGGCCGGTTGGCTCAGCGGTAGAGCATCGGCCTGGCGTACGTGGGACCTGGGTTAGATTCCCGGCCAGGGCACATAGGAGAAGCGCCCATTTGCTTCTCCACCCTCAACCTCCCTCCTTCCTCTCTGTCTCTCTCTTCCCCTCCCGCAGCCAAGGCTCCATTGGAGCAAAGATGGCCCGGGCGCTGGGGATGGCTCCTTGGCCTCTGCCCCAGGCGCTAGAGTGGCTCTGGTCGTGGCAGAGCGACGCCCCGGAGGGGCAGAGCATCGCCCCCTGGTGGGCAGAGCGTCGCCCCTGGTGGGCGTGCCGGGTGGATGCCGGTCGGGCGCATGCGGGAGTCTGTCTGGCTGTCTCTCCCCGTTTCCAGCTTCAGAAAAGAAAAAAAAAATGTGCTCATAGTATGTGATTACACGATGTATTATCCATCTAATTAAGCTTATGCCTTGAATTCATCATTTCTAGGTCCCTCTCCTTCACCATTCCTATAAATTCATAAAATAGTTTCACCAGCTTTACCTGCAAGTACATTTCTTTTTTTTTTTTTTTAATTTTATTTTTTTAATGGGGCGACATCAATAAATCAGGATACATATATTCAAAGATAACAAGTCCAGGTTATCTTGTCTTTCAATTTGTTGCATACCCATCACCCAAAGTCAGATTGTCCTCTGTCACCTTCTATCTAGTTTTCTTTGTGTCCCTCCCCCTCCCCCCTTCCTTCTCCCTTTCCCCCCTCCCCCGTAACCACCAAACTCTTATCAATGTCTCTTAGTTTCACTTTTATGTCCCACCTACATATGGAATAATGCAGTTCCTGTTTTTTTCTGATTTACTTATTTCACTTCGTATAATGTTATCAAGATCCCACCATTTTCCTGTAAATGATCCGATGTCATCATTTCTTATGGCTGAGTAGTATTCCATAGTGTATATGTGCCACATCTTCTTTATCCAGTTATCTATTGACGGGCTTTTTGGTTGTTTCCATGTCCTGGCCACTGTGAACAATGCTGCAATGAACATGGGGCTGCATGTGTCTTTACATATCAATGTTTCTGAGTTTTGGGGGTATATACCCAGTAGAGGGATTGCTGGGTCATAAGGTAGTTCTATTTTCAGTTTTTTGAGGAACAACCATACTTTCTTCCATAATGGTTGTACTACTTTACATTCCCACCAACAGTGGATGAGGGTTCCTTTTTCTCCACAGCCTCTCCAACATTTGCTATTACCTGTCTTGTTAATAATAGCTAATCTAACAGCTGTGAGGTGGTATCTCATTGCAGTTTTGATTTGCATTTCTCTAATAACTAAAGAAGATGAGCATCTTTTCATATATCTGTTGGCCATTTGTACTTCCTCCTGGGAGAAGTGTCTGTTCATGTCCTCTTCCCATTTTTTTATTGGATTGTTTGTTTGTTTGTTGTTGAGTTTTATGAGTTCTTTGTATATTTTGGATATTAGGCCCTTATCTGATCTGTTGTTTGAAAAGATCATTTCCCATTTAGTCGCCTGTCTGTTTATTTTGTTATCAGTTTCTCTTGCTGAGCAAAAGATTCTTAGTCTGATATAGTCCCATTCATTAATTTTTGCCTTCACTTCTCTTGCCATTGGAGTCAAATTCATAAAATGCTCTTTAAAACCCATAGGTCCATGAGTTTAGTAACTATGTCTTCTTCTATGTACTTTATTGTTTCAGGTCTTATGTTTAGATCTTTGATCTATTTTGAGTTAATTTTAGTACAGGGGGACAAACTGTAGTCCAGTTTCATTCTTTTCAATGTGGCTTTCCAGTTTTCCCAGCACCATTTATTGAAGAGGCTTTCTTTTCTCCATTGTATGTTCTTGGCCCCTTTATCAAAAATTATTTGACTATATATATGTGGTTTTATTTCTGGACTTTCTATTCTGTTCCATTGGTCTGAGTGTCTACTTTTCTGCCAATACCATGCTGTTTTGATTGTCGTGGCCCTATAATATAGTTTGAAGTCAGGTATTGTAATGCCCCCAGCTTCATTCTTTTTCTTTAGGATTGCTTTGGCTATTTGAGGTTTTTTATAGTTCCATATAAATCTGATGATTTTTTGCTCTATTTCTTTAAAAAATGTCATTGGAATTTTGATGGGAATTGCATTAAATTTGTATATTGCCTTGGGTAATATAGCCATCTTGATTATATTTATTTTTCCTAACCAAGAACAAGGAATATTCTTCCATCTCATTATATCTTTCTCGATTTCTCTTAACAATGGTTTATAGTTTTCATTATATAAGTCCTTTACATTCTTTGTTATGTTTATTCCTAAGTATTTTATTATTTTTTTGTTGCAATTGTGAAGGGGAATATTCTTTTTAGTTCGTTCTCAGTTGTTTCATTGTTGGCATATAGAAAGGCTATGGACTTCTGTATGTTAATGTTGTATCCTGCGACTTTACTGTATTGGCTTATTGTTTCTAGTAGTCTTTTTGTGGATTCTTTGGGGTTTTCGATGTGTAGGATCATATCATCTGCAAAAAGTGATACCTTTACTTCTTCTTTTCTGATATGGATGCCTTTTATTTCTTTGTCTTGTCTGATTGCTCTGGCTAGAACCTCTAGTACCACATTAAATAAGAGTGGAGAGAGTGGACAACCCTGTCTTGTTCCTGATTTAAGGGGGAAAGCCTTCAGTTTAGTGCCATTTAATATGTTAGCTGATGGTTTATCATATATGGCCTTTATCATATTGAGATATTTTCCTTCTATACCCATTTTGTTGAGAGTCTTAAACATAAAATTGTGTTGTATTTTGTCGAAAGCCTTTTCTGTGTCTATTGATAAGATCATGTGGTTTTTGTTCTTTCTTTTGTTGATATGGTGTATTACGTTAACCGTTTTACGTATGTTGAACCATCCTTGAGATTCTGGGATGAATCCCACTTGATCATGATGTATTATTTTTTTAATATGTTGTTGTATTCGATTTGCCAGTATTTTGTTTAGTATTTTAGCATCTGTATTCATTAGAGATATTGGTCTGTAGTTTTCTTTTTTTGTGCCATCTTTGCCTGGTTTTGGTATGAGGGTTATGTTGGCCTCATAAAATGTGTTTGGAAGTATTGCTTCTTCTTCAATTTTTTGGAAGACTTTCAGTAGAATAGGAACCAAGTCTTCTTTGAATGTTTGATAAAATTCGCTGGTATAGCCGTCTGGGCCTGGAGTTTTATTTTTGGGGAGGTTTTTAATGGTTTTTTCTATTTCTTCTCTACGAATAGGTCTGTTTAGGCTTTCTGCTTGTCCTTGTCTCAGTCTAGGAAGGTTGTATTGTTCTAGGAATTTATCCATTTCTTCTAGATTGTTGAATTTAGTAGCATATAGTTTTTAATAGTATTCTACAACAATTGTTTGTATATCTACGGTTTCTGTGGTGATTTCTCCTCTTTCATTTTGGATTTTGTTTATAGGAGTTCTTTCTCTTTTTTCCTTGGTAAGTCTTGCCAAGGGTTTGTCAATTTTGTTGATCTTTTCAAAGAACCAGCTCTTTGTTCTATTAATTTTTTCTATAGTTTTACTGTTCTCTATTTCATTTATTTCTGCTCTGATTTTTATTATCTCCTTTCTTCGGCTGGTTTTGGGTTGTCTTTGTTCTTCTTTTTCTAGTTCCTTAAGCTGTGAAGTTAAGTGGTTCACTTGGGCTCTCTCCTGTTTGTTCATATATGCCTGAAGTGATATAAACTTCCCTCGTATCACTGCTTTTGCCGCATCCCATAGATTCTGATATGTCGTATTGTCATTTTCATTAGTCTGTATATATCTTTTGATCTCTGCGCTTATTTCTTCTTTGACCCATTCATTTTTTAAAAGTATGTTGTTTAGTTTCCACATTTTTGTGGGATTTTTTTCCTCTTTTTTTGCAGTTGAATTCTAGTTTCAAGGCTTTATGATCAGAAAATATGCTTGGTACAACTTCAATTTTTCTGAATTTGCTGATGTTGTTTTTGTGGCCCAACATATGGTCAATTCTTGAGAATGATCCATGTACACTGGAGAAAAATGTATACTCAGTCACTTTGGGATGAAATGTCCTGTAGATGTCTATCATATCCAGGTGCTCTAGTGTTTTGTTTAAGGCCACTATGTCTTTGTTGATTCTCTGTTTGGATGACCGATCTAGAGCCGTCAGTGGTGTATTGAGGTCTCCATGTATGATTGTATTTTTGTCAGTTTTTTTTTAAGATCAATAAGTAGCTGTCTTATATATTTTGGTGCGCCTTGGTTTGGTGCATATATATTAAGGATTGTTATGTCTTCTTGATTCAGTGTCCCCTTAGCCATTATGAAATGGCCATTTTTGTCTCTGAGTACTTTTGCTGTCTTGTAGTCAGCATTATCAGATATAAGTATTGCTAAGCCTGCTTTTTTTTGGATGTTATTTGCTTGGAGTATTGTTTTCCAGCCTTTCACTTTGAATTTGTTTTTATCCTTGTTACTTAGATGAGTTTCCTGTAGGCAGCATACAGTTGGATTTTCTTTTTTAATCCATTCTGTTACTCTGTGCCTTTTTATTGGTGAGTTTAATCCGTTTACATTTAGTGTAATTATTGACACTTGTGAGTTCCCTATTGCCATTTTATAGATTGCTTTCTGTTAGTTTTGTGTCTTGTTTGATCCTTCTCTTTCGTTTTTCTATATTTTGTTTTTATTTGGTTGTATTCCATACATCTTT
The DNA here is from genome assembly GCF_036850995.1 of Saccopteryx leptura. Classification (NCBI taxonomy): domain Eukaryota; kingdom Metazoa; phylum Chordata; class Mammalia; order Chiroptera; family Emballonuridae; genus Saccopteryx; species Saccopteryx leptura. Next base: position 231,428,871 of record NC_089505.1, on the reverse strand, counting down.
CCTCTGTTGCTATCTTTTTTATCTCATGTGCTTCTGTGGTGGTTTTTTCAATGGTGGTTACCTTTAAGTATTGAAAAGGGTTCCTACCCTGTTCATTGTAGCACACTATTTTGTGAGTACTTTTGCACTCCATCGTCCTTTGCTACTGTTAATCTCCATCCTCTCCCCCCTTTCTTTTTGTTGTTGTTACAGTTTAAATTTGGTTTTATTGTGTTCTTCTTGGAGCTTTTACTTGTGGCTTTATTTTTTTTTTGTTCTTTGTATCTTATTGGAGAACCCCCTTTAGTAATTCCTGGAGTGGGGGTTTTCTGATGATAAATTCCCTCATCTTTTCTGTATCTGTGAATGTTTTTATTTCTCCTTCATATTTGAAGGATAGCTTTGATGGGTATAGTATTCATGGCTTAAAGTTCCTCTCTTTCAGGACTTTAAATATTGGGGTCCACTCTCTTCTAGCTTGTAGAGTTTCTGCTGAGAAGTCTGATGATAATCTAATGGGCCTTCCTTTATATGTTGTATTCTTCTTTTCCCTGGCTGCCTTGAGAATTTTTTCTTTGCCATTGGTTTGTGCCAATTTCATTATGATGTGCCTTGGAGTAGGTTTGTTGGGGTTAAGAAAACTCGAAGTTCTGTTTGCTTCATGAATTTGAGGCTTTAGTTCTTTCCACAGGCTTGGGAAGTTCTCATCTATTATTTGTTTGAGTATGTTCTCCATTCCATTTTCTCTCTCTTCTCCCTCTGATATACCTATTATTCTTATGTTATTCTTTCTGATGGAGTCAGATAATTCTTGTAGGGCTATCTCATTTTTTTTCATTTTTGTGTCTCTTTCCTCCTCTCTGTTGTGCCTCAAGTTGCTTATCTTCTATTTCACTAATCCTCTCTTCTCTCTGGCCTGTTCTATTAGCTAAGCTTGTTATCTCATTTTTCAGCTCGTGAATTGAGTTTTTCATCTCTGTTTGATTTGTTTTTATAGCTTCAATTTCCTTGGACATATATTCTTTGTGTTCATTGAGTTGTTTTCTGAGCTCCCTAAATTGCCTTTCTGTGTTTTCTTGTATATCTCTGAGTATTTTTAGGATTTCTATCTTGAATTCTCTGTCATTTAGCTCCAAGGTTTCCAATATATTAAATTTTTTCTCCATAGATTTTTCTTCATCTATCTGTGTTACCTCTCTTTCTTTTGTATCCATGATATTCGATTTTCTCTTCCTTAATGGCCTCTGAGGGTGGTTTTGTTGATAGTATTAATGAGATTTAATAAAGAATAAAAAGTTAAAAAATAAAAAATCAAAAAAAGTTTTTTTAAATAATGAAATAAAGAAAAATAAAATTAAAAAAAACATTTTTAAAAAAAGGAAATTATTCCCCCCCCCTCCTTTTTTCCTCTCCTCTCCTCTCCCTTATTTCTTGAGAAAATCTTGTGGTGAACTGTGAATTATATTGTATTTAATAGAACAAACAATGCCTGTAATGGAGGGCCTGAATTGGGGAAAAGTAATAAAGGGGCAAATAAAATAAAAAAAATAATAAAATAAAATAAAAATAAAAAGGGGGTATGGACCCACAAAAAGCAAATAATGAAAAAATTTGGATCAAGAATAAAATGATTTGCGTTTAGGTGTTGGTTGACTAAGAGTTATGATGAGAGGAATAAGACGGAAACAAGAAAATGGGGGGACAAATTAAAAAATTTCTATTGTATTTAGTGGAACAAGAGCTTGATAAAATGGAGAGCCAGGGATGGGAGCTCTGCTAGTGAGTTAAAAAGGTGAAGTAAAAAAACCCCAAAATGCCACAAACATAAGTTTGAGTCCCAGATAAGATAATTTGTTCATTATTGAGGTTTGAATGAGAAGAGACGTAAAGGAGAAAGGAAGAAACTAATATAGAGGGAGAAAAGAAAGAGAGAGAGAGAGAAAAAAAAGAGGGAACCACTAAAAGAAGAAAAAAGAAAAAAGAGGAGAGAGAGAGAGAGAGAGAGTTAAGGGTTTTGGAGTGCAACCCTCATAGAGAGAAAGGAAGAGGAAAGAAAAGATAATGGGAGATGTAACACTTATGGGTAGTATAGTTTAAGGAGAGGAGAGAGTAAGACCAGTAGAGAGTTAAACGACCAAATTGGAGGAGGAAAAAAAAAAAATCAAGGATGAAGATAAGAGAAACAAATGAACAAATATAATACAATGGGATAGGTTATAATGTCTGTGGATTATTCTTGATTTTGAGAGGTTATCTTCTTGCTTTTTCTTTTCTCTCCCTCTTCCTGGTCGGTGACTCTGTACCCCAGGTTCTGCCCCTTTGGCATGCTCAGGTAGAGGTTTGCAGTTGATAAGTCTCTATGGCGATGTCATGTATTGTGCTTTAATCACGTTGGCAGTTGAGGCTCATTAGCATTTATAGGCTCTGACAGTGAGAGAGTCCGTGTTCCTGGAGCCTCTCTCCTAGTCTTTCCTTCCTCAGTTAGTGGCGTGATAATCCAGCTATGGGGTTGCTGCTGCCTCTGCCTGGATAGTAAGAGGCTCAAAGAGCTGGCCACTCCCCACTCTATTCCCACTCAGCACAGGGCTCTGGGTAAGGCTCAGTCAATCAGAGCTGCTAGCATAATCAGCCAGGGCTTCCAGCTCAAAGACCTCTGGCTCTGCCACTCTGTCCGGTAACACGGGCGGGCACCCACTCCCGGGGCGCTTGGAGGAAACTCTCGTTCACTATCTGTGCATGCAGACCAGGATGTCAGACCAGAAGTCTCGCCCTCTGAGTGAAACCCCCCCGCCCACACTGAAAAGTTCCAGCGTTGGAATAGGCTCTCGCTCCGTCCCTGTGTGTGGCTTTTTCAAGGCACTGGGGTGGCCTGAGATTCCGCTTTCGGCCCACACAATGGCCCCTGACTCTGCCCCTCTGTGGGATAACACGGGCAGGCACTGCTGAGGCACTCGGAGGAATCTCTCGCTCACTATCTGCACGCGCAGACCAGGATGTCAGACTGGAAGTCTTGCCCTCTGAGTGAAACCCCCCTCCCGCACGGAAAAGTTCCAGCGTTGGAATTGGCTCTTGCTCTGTCCCCGTGTGTGGCTTTTTCAAGGCGCTGGGGTGGCCTGAGATTCCGCTTTCGGCCCACACAAAGGCCCCTGACTCTGCCCCTCTGTGGTACAACATGGGTGCACACTCCCGGGGCTTTGAAAGAAATCTCTCACCCACTATCTGCGCGTGCCGACCAGGAGATCAGGTAAAAAGGCTGCCCTGCTTGTCTTTCTTTGTCTGGGTTTGGTGCAAGTGTTAGCTGTATTGCCCGGGTTGTCACAGGAACAGTTTTTCCTCGGCTTGTTTCTCCGTGCCACAGCCTGGTTCGGCCGTTTGTGCCACGGCCTCGATCTATTCACCCCCTTTGCCCGCCTTAGTTTCTATAGTCTCAGTTTCCAGTGAAAGCCACCCTGTTTAGGTTAGTGAGGAAGGCGGAGCATTTCTTACTCCCTATTTCCTTCGGGGTTTGGTTATATATTTTGCCAATTTTTCGCTCGATCATACCTTTGGGTGTATTGTGAAACATCTGGAGGCTCCAAGGATAGGTTTTTCTGTTTCTGGTTGAAGATCTTGTTGAGTTTTGGGGGAGATTTATCGGTATCGCTTCCTACCCTGCCATTACTCTGACATCATCTCGCAAGTACCTTTCCAATTGGTGTGCTTCTTTGCAAAATCACACTCAAACCCAAGCTCCAATCTCTGCTCTGTTTTTTGACTAGTTTGCCCCAATGATATTTCTAATTGCTTCATCTTCACATACTCTTATACCTCTCCCCCACTTTTTTCTTCACACTTCAGCCAAAACAGTGTTTTCAAAATGCAAATCTGCTAATGTCATCCTTCTTTTTTTCCATACGCAACACTAACGATCTGACAGGCATGGCAATTGTGTTTGTCGTGAGATCAATTTCCATTCATCACTCATACTGCCCTGGACCTAAGCTTTAAAAATGCATGCCAGATTGATAAAAATAACTTAAAGGAATGAACCAGTGTTTCAAGTGAATCGGAGTAAGGATGAACATTTAGGTGGCTCTAGATTGGTAAGATAGACTCATACTGACATCTGAGTCATTTTTTAGATAAAAAAAAAATACTTTGGTGAGACTGATAGCAAATGTCTTTTTATTTTATTTAACTTTTTAAATTTTGTGAGGGGGGCAGGCAGACAGGAAGAGAAAGAGATGAGAAATATCAACTCATAGTTGTAGCACCTTAGTTGTTCATTGATTGCTTTCTCATATGTACCTTGACTGGTGGGCTCCAGCTGAACCAATGACCCTGTGCTCAAGCTAGTGACATTGTGTTCAAGCCAGTGACCTTTGGGCTTCATCCAGTGACCATGGGGTCATGTCTATGAACCTATGCTCAAGCCAGTGAGCCTGCTTTCAAGCCAGTGAGCATTCACTCAAGCCAGCGACCTTGAGGTTTTGAACCTGGGCCCTCAGCATCCCAGTCCAATGCTCTATTCACTGCACCACTGCCTGGTCAGGTGCAAATATCTTCTTAAATGGTACCAAATAATATTTGTCTCCTTGAGTTTGCAATTTGGCTGTCATACACCAAAAATGCCATTTTATATAAATAGCCTCCAAACACCACCATTGTCACCAAAATTAACAATGTTTATTCTAGCATATGGTTATTCTCCTTCACACAATGGTAATTTTCTCAAAGTCTTTGGAAAATGGAGTAACTAAAGGTTCCATCGGTGACTATATTCATCTCACAACCCCAGTCACTGAGAGTTGTTCATTCTTTTATAAATTCACTATATTAACTTGACATTCTATAATTTAGAAATTAAATTGTAATTTAACTGCCTTACAATTCTTACATAAAATTATAAAAATCAGAGGAAAAATTAAAAATGTACATATAATATATTATACATATTTATTATATAAATATAGAGACACAAGTATAGATTATTTTGTTTAATATGTATGTGCATATAAATTATGTGAATGTAAATATATGATATGCATATTATATATATTGATATATAATATGCATATATATGATAGAGAGAGAAAAATTATAACATTAGATTTACAGTCTTTGTTTCTGCAAAAGATCATGAGGCTATTACCATACTGGTCTTTAAGGTTTCTTTCCTCTGCTACTTATTTTACATTTTATTTAGGGAATTCTTTCATTGGAATTTTTTTTCATTTAAAAAAAATTTATTCATTTTAGGGAGAAAAGAGAGGGAGCAGGAAGCATCAACTCTCATATGTGCCTTAACTAGAGTTTTGAATCAGCGATCTCAGTGTTCCAAGTTGACGTATTATCTATTGCACCACCATATGTCAGGTTCATTGAGATTCTTTATCCAGGGATAATCAAACCTTCAATTTTGAGAGAACAGTGAACTTGGTGATGCTATTTTACTATAGACTTCCAAAAACTTTTGGTGCTAGATATGGTCATGTTTGGAGGAGTCCCAGAGATTCATAAATAGTCCTCTTTACTCTCTTTGGGAGGGAGTGATATACTTTCCCTTTAATAGTGTAAAATCAAATACTTCTGATAGCATAATATTCCCTTTGTTGCCTGTTCTATCCATAGAATTAAGAAACTGAAGTGACCAGGGGCAGTTCCAACTCCCAATGCAGTGGAAGTGTGCTATTCTTATTTAAATCAAATTTACCAACATTTTTTACTTTATTTATATTACCATGGTTTTCAATTTCCCTTCTTTCTCTGAGTATTCTATGTTCTATCTATTTTCCATTCTTTTATAAAAATAAAGCTTTAAAGAAAACAATACAAAAGTAATTAACATTGATTTAGGACTATGTACTGGAAACTTTTCTAAGCATTTGAAATTATTTTAACCTCTAAATAATTCTGTAAGGTAGATAGTGTCACTACTCTAATTTTACAATGAGAAGATGAAGATACACAAGGTTATTACCTGCCATAAATTAATAATCATAGTGGCAGGCTGATATTAGAATCCAGATAGAAACACAATGTTGTACTTTAAATTTTAAAATCATAAAAATACTTTGGATTTTGACTATTCAATGGTACCCCATTTCTTTTTAGATAACATCCAAACACCCTAACATGACTTACAAAGATGCTTCTTCAATCATATATCTTGGTATTTTCCACATACTGCACTCAAATATTTACATTTTACTGGAGGTTCCAGAATCTCAGTTTGATTTTGAGTCTCTCTATAGTTGTTTCTCACTTCTTAGGATTAATTCTTTTATATATCTTATTTGAAGAAGTAACCAGCCTCAGATATGTGATAAAAACTATGTTATTAATATATCTGATGTATCACCCATTGTAGTACTCACCAAGCTGCGCTATAACTGTATGTTTGTCTCTACATAAGGCTGTATGAATTGTGAATGTTGGTCCTATATATGTCATATTTTATTTCTATTACTTAGTTGAAGACTTGGCACATAGTAGATAATCAATAAATGTAAATTGAATAAATTGATAAGCAAATAAGAGAATGAATAAATGGAAGAATTTATAAGATTTATTTTTAATTATATGTAAAATACTATATGTTTCATGCAAAATACAGTATATTTTACTGTAAATTTCTACTATATTTTGCATAGATATTCATGTTGTTTATACTGTAATTATATCAGAAGTTAATAAAGTAAACCAAATTCAGTGAGTGGCATATAGTTAATGAGATATTCTAGTTTTAAATCCTAATAATGTACATATAGATACTTTGTTTTTTGAGAATTTTATGAGCCTTGTGTATGTATATAGAACTGAACCAGTATCAGGATGGAAGAAAAATATAAATCATGGTCTTTATATTTTAAGATTTGCCTTCTAAGTCATGATTTAATGAAAATACAAAATATAAAGAAAAGCATGAATTGGAGAAATTCCAATATGGCAACAGTGTAGGCAAACATTCTAACTGCCACCTCCCAGGACCAAATTGGATCACAAATTAATTTAAGAACAATTATCATAAAAAACTAACTTTGAACTAACCCAAGGACCACAGAAGAAGCCACACCAAGACTGGTAGGAAGGGTGGAGACATGAAAAATGCTGCTTGAGACCAGGAACAAGAAGGAAGGAGGGTCTGGAGGGGCTTCCACTGAAAAGAGTTTTATCCTGAGAGCAGAGGGTCCTCAGCCCAGGCCAGTGTCCCGGCCTAGATTCCCAGAGCCTATAAGAGGTGCCCACACAGCATTTGGCAGTGAAAAGAGCCAAGGTTTTTGTTTGTGAGAAAGAGATGAAGCTCTCAGAGACAGTCTCTATCTTAAAAGGCCAGTGCAGAAAATCTAATTCAGAGCCACTTACCCAGAGCTCCAGGCAGGGGAGAGCTGAGAGGACTAGAGTTGCATGAGGAGAGTATGGGGTTGGTGGCCCAAGGAGAGGCACTATACAGTATGGCCACTGAAACCCCTGTGGTGAGTAATTTTCCAATACCACAGTTGGCATCTTTCTTGGGTGGAGCAGTGCCCTCTGAGTGGCATCAGCCTGGGGAAAAGCAAATGCTCCAACCATAGGACTCTCTCCTGCCCCAATCATAGAGACTGGGTTGTTCTGAGAAGCCAAGAAACAGGGGGCATGTCAGTGACCCAGTTTTTTGGCATGGAAGCTGGAGTGTTCACCTGCATGCTACCGAGTCTATGACTGGTGCTTCCGCCTCACAGGAAAATCAGTAGAAACTGCCCAGAGTGCAGGCAGACCACACCTCTGGGGCTCAGAGGTGACACACAACAGACTCCTGGGCCACAATTACTGAGGTCTGTAAGAAAAGTCTGGGCAGACTGACACCCTGGGAACAGGGGCACAGCCACACCCACCACCTTTCCTAATCCCTGAACTGCCACAGGGTCTATACTCTACAAGAGGTTTTTTCAGTGGCTGAGCCCAATAAGCAATCAACAGACAGAAACTGCAGGAGGTGGGTTTCAAGAAAACTTGGACTTTTCAATGGAACTTTCCCCAGGCCGAGAGAGGGTATAAACTAGCGTAGGTGTACAGCTTGGTATTTCCATGATACCTGGGCACAGCAAAGGCAGTCATAAACTCTGGATCTTTAGCTCCAAAAAGGTTGTTGAGGGCTAGTCACAGGCAGTGTCTCCTTCTTCTCTGTGTCAGGTTCCTGCCAGGGAGACCCAGGTCAGGCACTTCCAGTGGCTAGCTGTGGAGAGCATTGGTTCAGGACCTGTCAACCCCTTGCTTGAGTGTTAGCCTAAGGAAGGGCCCTTCATACCTGGCCCAGCTGAGGTGAGTTTTGCTCTCTGTGATCAGCACCAGCACAGAGGCTCATGTGCATTAAATAGGGTGGAACTTCACAGTCAGAAGCAGAACAGCAAAATAAAAAGAGCACAATAAGACTGAGGAAACTCTACCAGACTCTGTGATGACATGAATAGAAAAAACATCCGCATCATAGGGGTTCCTTAAGGAGAAGAGAATGAATAAGGGATAGAGAACATGTTTAAAGAAATCATAGTTGAAAATTTCCCTAAATTGATGAAGGAAAAAGTCACACAAGTTTAAGAAGCACAGAGTCCCATTAAAGAGAAACCCAAAGAGACCTACACCAAGATACATCATAATTAAAATGCAAAAGTTAAGAGACAAAGAAAGGATACTAAAAGCTGCAAAAGATAAGTAGTGAATTACCTACAGAGGAGCCCACATAAGAATGACATCTGACTTCTCAACAGAAACACTAAGGCCAGAAGAGATTGGCAAGAAATATTCAGTCTAACCAGGCACTGGTGCAGTGGATAGAGTGTCGGACTGGGATGTGGAGGACCCAGGTCTGAAGCCTGAATGTCCCTGGATTGAGCATGAGCTCATCTGGTTTGAGCAAGGCTCACAAGCTTGAGTTCAATGTCACTGGCTTGGGCAAGGGATCACTCCATCTCCTCTAGCCCCCTGGTCAAGGCACATACGAGAAAGCAGTCAATGAACAACTAAGGTGCCACCATGAAGAATTGATGCTTTTCATCTCTCTCTGTTCCTATCTATCCCTGTCTGCCTCTTTCTGTGTCTCTCTCCATTCTGTCACAAAAAAAAAAAACAGACAAAAAAATATTCAACATGATGGAAAAAAGAAACTACAACCAAGACTACTTTATTCAGCAAAGCTATCATTTAAAATTGAAGGAGAAATAAAAAACTTCACAAGAAAAAGAAAACCACCTCAAGGATTTCAAACAACCAAACCAGTAATGCAAGAAATGTTAAAGGGCCTGCTATAAAAACAGCAAAGAAAAAAAAGGCATTTAAAAAAAAGAAGTTTGGTATATTTAAAGAATAAAATTGCAATAAATAAGTACATATCAATAATGACCTTATATGTAAATGGCTTAAATCCTTCAGTAAAAAGACATAGGGTAGCTGCATGGGTAAGAAAACGAAACCCATACATTTATTTACCTTCTACAAAAGACCCACCTCAGAACAAAAGATACACATAGATTGAAAGTGAAGGGATAGAAAAAAGTATTTCATGAAAATGGAAATGAATAAAAAGCTGGGGTAGCAAAACTTATATATGACTAAATAACCTTTAAAACAAAGGCTATAGTAAGGGATAAAGAAGGTCACTACATAATGATAAAGGGGGCCATTCAAAAAAAGGATATAGCCATTATAAATATTTATGTGCCTAATATAGGTGCACATAAATATATAAAGCAGCTTTGGATGGACATAAAAGGTGAGAAAGACAGCAACACTATTATAGTAGTGGATATTAATACCCACTAACACCAATGGACAGATTTTTTTAGTCAGAAAATTAACAAAGAAAGAGTGGCCTTAAATGATACGTGAGATCAACAGGATTTCATTAATATTTACAAAACTTTCACCTCATAACAGTAGAATATACATTCTTTTCAAGTTCTCATAGTACATTCTCTAGGAAGGACTACATGTTAGGACACAAAACAAGTTTCAATAAATTTAAGAAGATTGAAATCATATCAAGCATCTTCTCTGATCACAATGGCATGAAACTAAAAATGACTACAACAGAAAACCTGAAAAACATTCAAACACTTGGACACTAAATAGCATGTTATTAAATAATGAATGGGTTAACAACAAGATCAAGGAAGAAATAAAAATATCCCTTAAACAAATAAAATAAACATACAACAACTCATAATTTATGGGGCACAGGGAAAGCAGTCCTGAGACAGAAGTTGATAGCATAGCAGACATACCTTAAGAAGCAAGATAAAGTTCAAATAAACAACTTAACCCTACATCTAAAAGAAATAGAAAAAGAACAACAAATAAAGCCTAGAGGAATTAGAAGGAAGAAAATAATAAAGATCAGAGCAGAAACAAACAACATAGAGGCTAAAAAAAAAAAAATACAAAAGACCAATGGAACCAAGACCTGGTTCTTTGAAAAGGTAAACAATATTGATGAAACTTTAACCATACTCATTAAGAAAAATGAAAGCCCTGGCTAGTTAGCTCAGCAGTAGACCATTGGTTGAGTGTGTGGAGGTCCTGGATTCAATTCATGGCCAGAGCACACAGGAGAAGTGCCCATCTGTTCTCCAACCTTCCTTCTCTCTTTTCTCTCTATCTCTGTCTTCCCCTCCTACAGCCAAAGCTCTATTGAAGCAAAATTGGCCTGGGCATTGAAGATGACTCCCTTGCCTCTGCCTCAGGTGCTAGAATGGCTCTGGTTGCAATGGAACAATGGCCCAGATGGGCAGAATGTCGATCCCTTGTGGGCATGCCGGGTGGATCCCAGTCGGGCACATGCAGAAATCTGTCTCTCTGCCTCCCCATATCTCACTTCAGAAAAATACAAAAAAAAAAAAAAAAAAAAGAGAGAGAGAGGCCTTAGCAGGTGGTGGTGCAGTGGATAGAACATCAGATTGGGAGACAGAGGACCCAGGTTTGAAACAGGAGGTCACCGGCTTGAGCACGGGTTCATCTTGATAAAGCAAGGCTCAACAGCTTGAGCCCAAGGTTTGTAGCTTAAGCAAGGAGTCATTCAGTCTGCTGTAGCCTCCCAGTTAAGGCACATATGAGAAAGCAATCAAGGAACAACTAAGGAAACTAAGGAGCTGCAACAAAAAAATTGATGTTTCTCATCTCTCTCCCTTCCTGTCTCTCTGTCCCTATCTGTCTGTCTGTCTGTCTGTCTGTCTCTCTCTCTCTGTCACAAAAAAAGAGAGAGGACTCAAATAAATAAAATTAGAAATGAAAGTGGAGAAGTAACAACTGACACTGCAGACATACAAAGAAATGTAAGAAAATACTATGAAGATCTATATGCCAAAAAATTGGACAAACTTGGTGAAATGGACAAATTCTTAGAAACATACAATCTTCCAAAACTCAATCTGGAAGAATCAGAAAGCCTAAACAGATCAATTACAACAAATGAAATAGAAGCAATATTTAAAAAATTCCCAACAAATGAAAAACTTGGAAGGGATGGCTTCCCGGGCAAATTTTACTAAACATTCAAAAAAGAATTAACACTTATCCTTCTCAAGCTTTTTCAAAAAATTTAAAAGGAAGAAACAATTCCAAACTCTTTTTATAAGGCAAACATTATCCTCATTCCAAAAGCAGAAAAAAACACTACACATAAAGAAAACTATAGGCCAATATCCCTGATGAACATAAATCCTAAAACTGTCAACAAAATATTAGCAAACCGGATCCAGCAATACATTAAAAAGATCATACATCATGATCAAGTGGAATTCATTTCAGGGAAGCAAGACTGGTACAACATTGGCAAATCAATAAATGTGATTCATCACATAAACAAGAGTAAGAATAAAAACCACATGATTATATCAACAGATGCTAAAAAGGCATTTGATAAAATCTAGCACCTATCTATAATCAAATCTCTCAGCATATTGTGAATACAGGGAACATACCTCAACATAATAAAAGCCATCTATGACAAACCCACAGACAACATCATACTCAATGAGCAAAAAAGAGCAATCCTCTTAAGGTCAGGAACAAGGCAAGGGTGCCTCCTTTCACCACTCTTCTTCAACATAATTCTAGAAGTCCAAGCCACAGCAATCAGACAAGAAAAAAAAATAAAACGCACCCAAATTGGAAAAGAAAAGTAAAACTATGATTATTTGCTGATAACATGATACTGTATATAGAAAACCCTAAAATCTCAGTCAAAAACTACTGACCTGATAAATGAATTCGGCAAGGTGTCAGGGTATAAAATTAATATTCAGAAATCAGTGGCATTTTATTCACTGACAGTAAACTGTCTGAAAGAGAAATTAAAGAAACAGTTCCCTTCACCATTGCAACAAAATAATAAAGTACCTAAGAATAAATATAACCAGGTGTAAAAGACTTGGACTTGGAAAACTATAAGACATTAAAAAAAAAAGTCAAGGAAGATATAAACAAGTGAAAGCATATATCATGTTCATGAATAGAAAGAATAAACATCATTAAAATGTTTATATTACACAAAGCAATCTATACATTTAATGCAATTCTTATTCAAAAACCAATGGTATATTTCAAAGATATAGAACAAATATTCCAAAAATTTATATGGAAACAAAGAAGAAAACAGCCTCAGCAATCTGGAAATGATGAAAAAAGTGGGATGTATCACATTTCCCGATATAAATTATATTACAAGGCCATTGTAATCAAAACAGTTTGATACCGGCATAAGAACAGGCATACAGATCAATGGAACAAATCAGAGAACACAGAAATAAACCCACACCTTTATGGTCAATTGATGTTTGACAAAGGAGATAAGGGCATACAATGGAGTAAAAGTCTCTTTAATAAATGGTATTGGGAAAATGGGACAGGTACATGCACAAAAATGAAACTATCACCAACTTGCACAATTTACAAAAATAAACTCAAAATGGATAAAAGACAAATATAAGTTACAAAACCATAAACATCTTTGAAGAAAACATAGGCAGTAAACTCTCCAATATCTCTTGTAGCAATATTTTTGCCAATTTATCTCCATAGGAAAGTGAAATAAAGAACAACATAAACAAATGGGGCTATATCAAACTAAAAAGCTTTTGCACAGCAAAAGACACCATGAACAAAATAAAAAGACAACCCACACAATGGGAGAACATATTCGCCAATATGTCTGATAAGGATAACAACCAAAATTTATAAAGGACTTCTAAAATTCACTTCCAGAAAGGTAATCAATTCAATTAAAAAATAGGCAAAAGAACTGAACAAATACTTCTCCAAAGCTGACATACTGATGGCCAAAAGGCATATGAAAAAATATTCAACGTCACTAATCATGAGAGAAATACAAATGAAAATCATAATGATATATCACCTCACACCAGTCAAAATGGTGCTCCTTAAGAAATAAACACACTAACTGTTGGCAAAGGTGTGGAGAAAGGGGAGCCCTCCTGCACTGCTGGTGGAAATGCAGACTTGTGCAGCCTCTGTGGAAAACCATATGGAGTTTCCTCAAAAATTTAAAACTGGAACTGCCTTTTGACACTGCTATTCCACTTTTAGGAATATATCCTAAGAATTCCAGAACACTGATTCAAAAGTATATATGCACCCCCATGTTTACTGCAGCATTGTTTACAAGAACGAAGACATGGAAACAGCCCATGTGTCCATCAGTGGACGAGTGGATTAAAATGCAGTGGTACATATACACAATAAGAAGCTGTGAAAAAGAAGAAAATCTTATCTTTTTGATGACATGGATGTACCTAGAGATTATTATGCTAAGTGAAATAAACCAGGCAGGGAAACACAAATATCATATGATCTCACTTATATGTGTAATCTAATGAATAAAGTGAACTGAGGAACAGAATAGAGGCAGAGGCAGGGTCACAGGGAGCAGGCGGACAGCTGTCAGAGGGTAGGGGGATGGGGGTAGGTGGGATCAGCGAAGATGAAGTGATTAGTGAAATTATATATAAATAACACATAGATATAGATAGCAGGACAGTAAATCTCAGAGGAAAGGGGGGAGGCAATAAGGAGGAGGGGGGCAACGGTGTTGTAATGGGATACATGGGGGTGGGTGGTGTTATATTGAGTGGGACACTTGAATCCATGTTAATGCAATAAGTTAAAATTAATAAAAGTTTAAAAAAATGGGTTGGCATACTTTGTATTTAATTTTCAGACTCTCTTTAAAAATATGTGTCAAGCTGAAGTGTCATGATATTATTTCCAAATAACCTCTCCTAGTTATGATGTCACTAAACAAAAAAAGATGAAAAAAAAATGACAATTGGAAAATGTTATCTCATTATTTTCTTGCATTTCTGAAGTCACACTAAATTGCTTTATATTCTGATAATGCCACTTTCTAGCTTTAAAACTGAGCAATTAGAATATTAGAATAAAAACCTCTCTTGGATAGGATAATTAATATGTAAAGAGGGGGAAACAGTAGTAACTGGTTCTAGGGTAACTGTGAGCAACAATTAGATCATTTAAATAGAGAGTGTAGATGGGACAATTGGCTCCATGTTAGAGCATTAGCCTAGCTTGTGGAAATCCTGGGTTCTTTTTCTAGCCAGGGCGCACAGGAGAGGTGCCCATCTGCTTCTCCCCCTTCCCTCTCCTTTCTCTCTGTCTCTCTCTTCCCCTCCCACAGCCAAGGCACCATTGGAGCAAAGCTGGCCTGGGTCCATGATCTCCACCTCAGTTGTTAGAATGGCTCCCGTTGCAGTAGAGCAATGCCCCAGATGGGCAGAGCATTGCCTTCTAGTGGGCATGCCGGGTGGATCCTGGTTGAGCGCATGCGGGAGTCTGTCTCTCTGTCTCCCTGCTTCTCCCTTCAGAAAAATACAAAAAAAAAAAGAATATACATGGTATTTGAGTAACTGCTCAGTATTTGCGACATTTATGGCTATTACTTATGCCTTTTTAGTTTACTGCCTTATTTAATATGGCCTTCTAAACACTTAATATTATGAATATATTCACAAAAAATAATATTTTAGTACTATAAAATACTTCCTTCAGCCATTAAGAATGTATTATTTAATTTAGTGTGAAGTAATGATTCCTTTCCCCCTTCAAATTTATGACTTATAATAATAGGCAATGTGTTGGATACTCTAATTTTTCCTTATTTATGACAAATATCACTTTCAATATTTCATACTAAATTCCTATTGCTAAAAGTATCTGTTTTTAATTTTCACAAATAAATGCATCAATGTTTTGGGGAGAAATAAATATCTATTTGTAAATTGAGTTTATTTATAATTTTTAGACTCAGATGTTGATGTGTAATGTCATTTATACCATATGGTAGAGCTTATATTTTTCTTTTTACATCACTGAACTATTAGCTGTTAGCTTTATTTCACTAAAAACTTTACTACCATGCTTTTTTTTATTAAAATAGAGTTATTATACACCTAGCTACTTCATATACATCATTAGCTTTTCAAAATTTTAAACAGTGATTCTAAAAGTATTCATACATATCAAGATTTTTAACTAGATTTCAAGTTTGGGAAATACTTTTTGCTTTACTCTCCCTTGTCATTGGGTTAAATATTAAGGAAAAAGGGAATTACTTATTTAACCTCACCTACACAGAGTTTTTCCAAACATATTCAACCAGCCATCTTCTAAAATAAATTTAATATCTCATAAAATACTGTTTTCTATATAGTATAGCTTAGAAATGGAATATAGGGATCTATTATACATCATCTGCTTTTCAAAAAGTACCAACTCAAGCAACCTATCTTGAAAATATAAAATAATAAAGTATCAGTAAATTTCTTCATCTTGGAAATCAAAGTACAAAAACCTCATTATAGTTTTTATGGTAAATAATCACTGCATCTATATTATCTAATTTATAACCTGATGGGAACAAGAAAGCATTCACTCTTACCTGCAAGGATGAAAGAAATTGTCTTTCTGAATGATTTCCAACATTACTTTACTTAGAGAAGTAAGTTTTGATATTTGGTTTTCACACTACAATATTCTATATATTTGATCAGATGTGATAATAGAATTATGATGCTATCATAAGGAAGAGTCAAGTGATAACTATGTAAAGGTATAGTAGTAGATTGTGTAACTCAACAACTACCATGCTTAAATTTGAATATGGGATTTACCAGTTAGGAGCTATATGACATTAAAAAAGTTGTGTTATTTTTATAGACCTCTGTTCCCTGATCTAAATCATCAAGAAATAATCTGGAAAAAATTATAAGTTTTTATGTGTGGGTTTAATGTGCTTATACATGTACTTTTCTTTGAAGAGATTTTGAGACAGACTAAATGTTCAACCAAAAAAATCACTTTTTATTGTCATTCTGAACCAGTAGTTTTTATTTATGTTTTTTAAAAAACTATTTTAATTGTATATTTTATTTTTAGCTTTATGTATTTTTTGTTAAAAGACAACATGTTTATATTCTACCTAATAGTGTGGGGTTATTTTGTTTGTAGCAAACCAACTTTATTAGAGCAGTTTTAGGTTCATAGCAAAATTGAGTGGAAGGTACAGAGATCTCCCATGTACTCTTCTGCCCCAACTCACTCATAACCTTCACCATTATCAGTATCTCTCCCTGTACAATTGTTACAATCAGGAAACTTACACTGACACACCATAATTTTGCTACAAACAAAATAACCCCACACTTCTCTGAGTCTCAGGCCCAGAGGGACAGCTAAAAGTGGAGAGGTCACTTAGAGGAAAGCCCTTCAACATCTCAGTTCCTGACCTAAGAACAATGTGTCATTTGATACATTTGAATTTTGTGGCACAAATTAAGTAAATTATTGCAAAAACAGAATTCAAACCTAACTCAACTTTTAATAAGAACAGCTCAACTGCTCACACGCCCCATAATGACATTTTGGTCTATGATGGACCAGATATATGATGGTGGCCCATTAATATTATAATGGATCTGAAAAATTCCTATCACCTATTAATATCATAATATAACACATTGCTCTTGTTTGTGGTGATCCTGGTGTAAACAAACCTACTGTGCTGCCAGTTTGTATAATAGTATTACATATAAAATTATGTACAGTAATGTACAGTACATAATATTTGATAATGTTACTGGATTTTATTTACTATACAAGGAGTTTTAGGGTTATGCCTCAGTTTCATTCCTATGACAGTGATGTAACCCAAATTTTGGTGTAAGTTAAAACACACCCTAGCCTAAGTCACTTGCCTATCCAAACACAGTTGTAAAATCATGATCTGGAACATAAAAACACAACTAAGCCACAAAAAAATAAAAAAGACATAAATATACTGTACTATATACTGTACTATTTCCTGTACTATAATAACATAAATAATGACAAAAATTGAGTGAAAAAAAAATCTTTACCTTTATTCCTGTGATTGGCTTGTACACTGGAAGGGGCATTGCAGGTTGGGGGAGAGTGACCTATTGGGAGGAGGAAGCTGGAGAGGCAAGAGAACCTGCAGGAGGTGCTGAAGATGCTGGGTCAGGTGAATCAGGATTGCCTAAGGAACATGCAAGAGACGCTGGAGATGATTCTACCTGTACTGCAGCTGTGCCATCTTGAGAAACAGCTGGTGTAGAGGGTACAGGGTCTGTTGCAGGCCTCTCTGCCTTCTTAAAAAATTGTTCCATGTGAGTCTAGAAGATTGATGACTTCTTCTCTTCCAAAATCTGCCTACAGCATTGCAAGCCATCCATAAAAGCTCTGTAGACCTTACTGAATCTGTCATCGCTGTACGACATTAGTGGTGTAAGCCAAAACACTCACATCTCAACATTTTAGAGTTTTGATGAGAGTGAGCATTATAAACTCGAAACATCATATGTTGAGACTGTCATACCCTGAAGAACCCCTGTACTATACTTTTATTATTTTATTGTGTACTCTTTCTACTTCATAAAAAATGTTTACTTTTTACTGCATTACTTGATAGCATCATTTTCTGTTGTGCTGAGTTTATCTCATGTTGGTTTGTACAGTAACATGATGTATAAGTTTGGAACCTAGAAGCAATAGGCTACTATACCACATAGCTGAAATGAATAGTAGGCTATGTCCTCTAGGTTTCTGTGACTGCACTCTGTGACATCTATACAATATTGAAATCCCCTAATGACACACTTCTAAAAATGTATTCCCTTTGCTAAGTGGTGCATAAGTGTACTAAAGAAATGACAGAAGAGGTATGCTCATTTCAGATTTAAGTACTATTTTCTTCAATCAATGTTGTTCTATATATTATGTTTAACATTCATTTAAAAAATTATAAGATGCATTCAATAGCAAGGAAAAAAGATACTACATACTTTAAACAAAACAACCAAAATACACAGACTTTAATGTTTAACATTTGGAATAATAACACTAAGACTCTTACTGTGATTCACATGTTCAGGGATAGAGTGGTACAGATGCAAAACATGTATAAAAAGATTGAGAATTTCAGCAGATAATGGAAAATATAAGGGTTAGTAGACAGTCAGAAATGTATTTTATAAAATTATATCAAAGGCAAAGAAATTCTCAATAGATTCATCAGTAGACTCAAGAAAAGCTGAAAAAAGAATCCATTTGTAAATATGAATGTAGGTCAGTAGAAATTATATAAACTGCATAACACAAAGAAAAAAGTAGAGAAGAAATAGCATTGAGATGTTTTAGAAAATTTCAAATGATTTAACGTATGAGCATTAGGCATCTCAGGAAAGAACAGAGTAGAAGCAAAAAAAATTAAGTACAGATAATTGTCAAGAATTTTCCCAAACTAATAAAAGACATCAAACTACATGTCTGAGAATCCTAGATCACTTCGAACAAGATAAATATCAAATAAGGTTTACTTAGACACAATATATTTAAACTACTGCAAATTAAAAATAAAGGAAATTATTGAAAGAAACCAGAGAAAAAGCCATATTATTTAAAAACAAATGATCATAAAAATTATAGCACACTTCTTGTCAGAAGCTCTGAAAGTTAGAAACAATGTTGTGATATATTTAAAGTATTGTAAGAAAAAATAAATAAAACCCTTGTCAATGGACATATTTAAAAAATTTTATTGAATTTATTGTGGTGACATTGATTAATAAAATTATAAAGGTTTTAGGAGCACAATTCTACAATACATTGCCTGTACATTGTATTGTGTGTTCACTGTCCCAAGACTCCTCCATCGCCATCTAGTCTCCCTCTACCCTCCTGAACCTCCCTCCCTCACGCCTTTATAGACAGTAAAATACCTTGGTAAAAGTAAGTGAAATAGAACATCTTTAAACAAACAAAGTTAGAGAATTGACTTCCAGCAGATGTGTGTTACGAGAAATAATGTGATACCAAAGAGAAAAATGTTTCTGTACAAAGAAATAAGGACAAAGGCAAATGTTAAAAAGGGGATCAAATCTATTAAACATTTTTCTGTTCATTATTAATATCTCTGCAGGGCACTCTAATGTCTAAAACAAAAAATAGTAACAATTTGTTTTAGGTTTATCACATCTATAAATGTTGGATATAGGTTTTGCACTCTATACAAACTAGTCTAACAGTTCCTAAAAGCATGTTGTAATAAAGGCATAAATTATTAACTCTAAGGAAACCTCTGAAAAAATTTTAAATGGATTGTAACAAATAAGCCAACTGAGGTGATAAAATAGAATAAAAATAAAAGCCATACAGCAAACAGAAAAAAAAGGACAAATGGAACAAGGAGCAAATAAAACAACCAAGATTATGATTGTATCAAATACAATCACATAAATTGTTGCATTAAAACAAATTTTCAAAACACTCCAGTTAAAAAGCAGAGATTTATAAATTGTATAAAATAGGAAGGCCCAACTATATATTCAATAAATGCTTTTATTAGAAAGAACACAGAAGTGAAGGTATGAAAAACTATATATTGTGCCATCACTAATGGAAAAGAAAAAAGGTGAATGCCTATATTATAGTATATTATGAGATAAAATAGATTTCAAAAGAATACTGTCAAGGATAAAAATAAGTATTAAGTAAAGTTGTCAATTTACTAGAACTTTAAAATATCTAAAGCAAAAATTGATAGAAATAGATAAAGCTAAAATGTATTTGAAGACTTCAATAATTTTATCTTAGTAATAAATAAGACAAATAGAGATAAAATCAATAACATAAAAAATGCCTAAAGAAAACTATCAACCAACATTATCTCTTTTATCTTTTATATTTATGTAACACTCCATCCAGCAACATAAGAATATTTATTCTTTTTTATTAATAAATATTTATTTTTTTCTATATATATATAGCTTTTCCCTAGATAAACTATATTCTGGACTATAGAAAATCTATATACAACAAATTTAAAACAATTAAATAATAAAAAAATAAAAGCATGTTCTTTATGAGAAAAATTAAACTAAAATTTAACAGGTGATAATTTGGAATTTTTGTAAGTCAAACAATATAATCTTCAACTCTCATGGGTCAAATAGTAAATCACAGTGAAAATGAAAATATTTCAATTTGAGTTAAAACTGAAACATAAGAATATATGGGTTGTGGATTTAGCAGTGTTAATCAGGAAATTAATAGCATCAGGTATTTTATATTAGAATGAGGTTTCACACTAACGCTCTTACTTCCAACTAAGGAAACCTCTCTTTTCTTTTATCTTCTTTCTATTACTCTCCAATATCATTCTAATGCCTCTCTTTGAATAAATCTAACTAAAATTCAGAGGGTAAGAAACCCTGACTTACAGTTTATAGAGATCATAGAGTTGCTTAGAGAATGTTGGGAATGGAATTGGTGGGAATAAATGAAGAATAAACAACATCAAGCTTCTTATAATAAACCACTAAATATTACTTTGATGACCAAATATAAAAAATGAGGTCTGTGGTCTAGTATTAGGAAAGGCACTAATAATGATAATAGTTGTTTGTTTTTTGTTTTTGTTTTTTTTTGCATAGTGGTGATCAGTAAAAATGAATGTTGATTATACCACAAACAGATTATAAACAATCCAAAAGCAATTTCTAATTTCACCTACCTCTTTTACTTTCTTTTCTTTTTCACTCAATATAAATGGTTGTTATTTTAATGGATTCTTGTCAAATTTTATTTATTTTCTTCCTTTACTCCTTTTTTCCTACTCAAGAATAATCTTGTGATGAATACTACAATCTACATTTTTTGTGTTGACTTTGAACTAGTGAAATTTTGCATGAGCGCCATGAAAGAAAGAAAGAATGAGAAAGATATACAATTAGGAGGCAATATAGTCTTCCAGGCAAGAAATGAAGGTGGCTTGGGTTAGGGAAGTCAGATAGAAATACTGTGTGGTCAGACTTTGAACATATTTTCGAGATTCTGACTATTAAATATGAATATAAGGGAAGCACAGAAATAAGATGGCTCCATGGTTTTGTGCATCCACAATTTAAAGAAAACTGCAGTAAGGTTAACATACCAAGTAAAAATATAGCCTGGGATACAATGTTGAATGTAGCTTCTCTGGTAAGGTATACTCATATCAATATATTGAGCTACATAAATTAAACTTTAATATATTCTTTGTCATGCCTTTCTCTTTCTATTCCCACAAATGATTCCAGAACTTTTACAATATACTTCTTTCTTCATTTTTTAAAATAAATTTAAGGTGTAAAATTTACTTTGGATATTCTTTGCATTTTACCACTAATGCATTTGGAGTTTCAAAACCACTTTTTCAATTAAGAAAAAAATGAGCAGTATACATAATAAATTATTTTTCTTGGCATTTTATTTTTTTATTTTTTGTTGCTGTGTTTTAAGGAAAACTTCCTCAGGCAAAAGAAATTCAGTTGGGAGATTTTTTCTATAAATTCTTGGGGTTTAAAATTATCCCGAATCTCTGAGTTCTCTGAGATATTGTTCCTGTTGTTAAGATCCTAATCTTTTTCACACCCTATGTTTCACAAAAACACCTTGAAAAATTCAACTGTTGTTATGTATTCCCAATTGTATGAAATCAGTTGCTGAGTTTAATAGGTAGTAAAGTTCTCTAATCAGGTTTAAGCACTAAACTTTGGTGCTTAAAAGACTTGCATTTTATTTCATACCTTGAGGCAGAAATTTAAAGTTTGTGCTTGTTGCTGTCTAGATTTTAATGTTGCTATGAGCAACCTCCATTGGTGTACTAGGGAGGATAATGATCAATTTTCCTAACAAAAGCTAAAATAGCAATGGCTTAACCGATAGAATTTTAATGTTCTCTTAGAATGTAGTCCAAATAAAAGTAGCCCAGGGCTCTGTGAATGTTTCTGAGTACAGCTCTGGCATCCTAAACTCATGGATTCCATATTATAGCCTAAAATTGTTCTTTCCGCCTCTCTTCACCACAAGTATTTTCTAGCCATTGAAAAGAATGGAAGAAGTAAAGAGTATGCTTCTTCAGTTTAATGACATAATGAAGAAATTTCATTAGTACTTTTGCAAATATATTTTATTTATTGGAATTCAGGCACATTGCCATACCTAGCTACAGGTAAGCATGCATAGGTAGACTTTGACTGGTAGCCCTGTCCCAGAAAAGTCCTGCAGTTTTCATTTTAAAGCAGGGGTCAGGAACCTATAGCTAGCAAGCCAGATGTGGCTCTTTTGATGGCTGCATCTAGCTCACAGACAAATCTTTAATAAAAAAAATTAATAACATTAAAACTATAAAACATTCTCATGTATTACAATACATTTACTTCCTACCGCTCATGTTCATGGTTGTGGGTGGCTGGAGCCAATCACAGCTGTCCTCTGGGACAACCCTAAATTTTTATTGGATAATGCTTAACATACATTGGTCGTTGTATGGCTCTCACGGAATTACATTTTAAAATATGCAATGTTCATGGCTCTCTCAGCCAAAAAGTTTCCCGACTTGTTTTACAGGAATAAGAGCAAAATGGATGAAGGGGAGCAAAAAAGCCTCTTTATCACAATTGACATTATTCATCTTTAAACTAACCTATTCCGTATTGACCACTTACCTGCAGGTTTCATTCTCACTCAGTGTATTTTAATTACCTAAATACTTAAATATATCTGGTTTTTCAATGCATCCTGTATAAGGCTAGCCCATTAAAAAAAAAAATAACACACACACACACACACACACACACACACACACACACACACACCCCTTGCTGGATTTTACCCTCTATTGTTCTATCAACTAATTGCAAATGTTCCCCTATTTCACCTGGAGTTTTTTGCTTATATTCCTTTTTCTTTATCAATTCTTTTATGAAATAAATTTCTTTGTAAGGAACAGAAAACAAATCTAGTTAACTAAAAAAATAAATAAATAAAAGGGAAAGTATGCTATTGGTAGTATACTATGTGTCTCACTGTTATCAAAGGCAAAGTTAAAATATCAGGTTGTGCTCAGACACATCTGGAGATTTCAGAATCATGAATTCATGAAACTTCATCAGGGGCTGCCAACTGATGAGTCAGCTCCAAAAGATTTTTGTTCCCAGACCTTGCCTCAATATTCAAATGCCCAGATAAGAGCATCCAATTGGTTCATCTTTCTCATAGTTCTACCCACTTTTCCTTGGGTGGGTATCAAGAAAGAAAAGGAAGGGCCAGATGCAGTAAAGTAGACATAGTTTCTAGATAGAACAGATATTAAAAAGCAAATACCAGAGTTGTCTTCTCTCTTCCTTGGATTATGTCAGTTGTTCTTACTCTTCTATTTACTTGGATACTATTATTGTCCTCTATGAAGAGGCAGGTGTTCTAAACATCTGCCTCTAAACAAATTGTTCTATACACTGTTTACCTCCTAGTTTCTTGGCTAAGTAATTTATTTTCTTTCAGCATGAGTTTTATTATTTTTAAAGTTGGGTAATACTATTAAATTATTTATTTTTGAATACTTTTTAAAAATTTTATCAATTTTAATTTATTGTGTTAACATGGATTAAAGTGTCCCACTCAATATGACATCCTCACCCCCACACCTGTGTTCCCCATTATACCCTTTTATCTGCCCTCCCCCTCACTCCCTTCCCTTTTCCTCTTTCCCCTCGGAATTCCTGTCCTGTTATTTGTATCTATGTGTTATGTATATATAATTTCACTAATTCCTTCACCTTCTCTGATCCAATCCCCTTCTTTTTCTTCCTTCTGACAGCTGTCCCTCTGCTCCCTGTAACCCTCCTCTGTCTCTCTTCCATTCCTCAGTTTACTTTGTTCATTATATTCCACATATAAGTAAAATCATATGATAATTTTCTTTCTCTACCTGGCTTATTTCACTTAGCACAGTAATCTCCAAGTCTATCCATGCCACCACAAAAGGTAAGATTTCCTTCTTTTTCAAGGCCATGTAGAATTCCATTGAATATATGTACCACAGCTTTTTAATCCAGTTGCCCACTGACGGACACTGGGGCTGTTTCCAGATCTTGGCTATAGTAAACAATGCTGCAATAAACGTATCTTTTTATAAATCAGTGATTTGGTATTTTTAGGATATATTCCTAAAAGTGGGATAGCTGGGTCAAAAGGCAGTTCCAGTTTTAATTTTCTGAGGAAACTCCATACTGTTTTCTATAGTGCTGCACAAGTCTGCATTCCCACCAGCAGTGCAGGAGGGTTCCCTTTTCTCTGCACCTTAGTCAGCACTTATTCTGTGTTGATTTAAGGAGCAACATTCTGACAGGTGTGAGGTGATATCTCATTATAGTCTTTATTTGTATTTTGCTGATGATTAGTGACATTAAACAGTTTTTCATATACCTATTGGCCATCTCTATGTCCTCTTTGAAATAGTGTCTATTCAGTTTCTTTGTCCATTTTTAATTCAATTGTTTACCTTTTTAGTGCTGAGTTTTAGAAGTTATTTATATATTTTGGTTATTAACCCCTTATAGACATATTGGCGAATATGTTCTCCCATAGTGTGTGTTGTCATTTTATTTTGGTCATGGTATCTTTTGGTGTGCAAAAGCTTTTTAGTTTGATATAATCCCATTTGTTTATCTTGTCCTTAATTTCACTTGCCCATAGAAATAAATCAGCAAAAATATTGCTACAAGAGATATCAGAGAGTTTATTGCCTATGTTTTCTTGCAACATGTTTATGGTTTCATGACTTATATTTAAGTCTTTTATCCATTTTAAGTTTATTTTTGTGAATGCTGTAAATTGGTGGTCTAGTTTCATTTTTTTTTTTTTTTTGCCTTTACCTGTCCAGTTTTCCCAACACCATTTATTAAAGAGACTGTCTTTACTTCACTGTATGCTCTTATCTCCTTTGTTAAATATTAATTGACCATAAAGGTGTAAACTTATTTCTGGATTTTTTGTTCTGTTCCATTGATCTGTAATCCTGACCTCATGCCAGTACCAAGCTGATTTGATTACTGTGGCCTTGTAATATAACTTGATATCAGGAAGTGTGATACCTCCCACTGTAGTCTTCATTTTTAAGAATGGTGAGGCTATTTGTGTTCTTTTTTGGTTCCATATAAATTTTTGGAATATTTGTTCTATATTTTACATTTCATTTGCTGTAATTAGTCTGTTTGGATTTTCTGATTTTTCTAGATTGAGTTTTGGAAAACTGTTTATTTCTAGGAATTTATCCATTTCACCGAGGTTATCCAATTTTTTGGCATATAGATCTTCATAGTACTTTCTTACAATCCTTTGTATTTATGCAGTGTCAGTTGTTACTTCTCCACTTTCATTTCTAATTTTATTTGAGTCCGCTCTTTTTTCTTGGGGAGTATGATTAAAGGTTCATCAATCTTGTTTACATTCTCAAATAACCAGTTCTTTGTTTCATTGACATTTTGCATTATTTTTAACCTTTATGTCATTTATTTCCCCTCTGATTTTTATTATTTTCTTCTTTCTACTTCTTCTGGGCCTTATTTCTTTTTCTTTTTCTAGTTCTTTTAGATGCAGGGTTGTTGTTATTTATTTGAGCTTTTTCTTGCTTCTTAAGGTATGCCTGTAATGCTATGAACTTCCCTCTCAGGATGGCTTTTGCTGTGTCCCATAAATTTTGAGTTGTTGTATGTTCATTTTCATTTGTTTTAAGAAAATTTTTTTTTCTTCCTTGATCTCATTAACACATTCATTATTTAATAACATGCTACTTAGCCTCCAAGTGTTTGAATGTTTTTCAGTTTTTCTGTTGTACTTGATTTCTAGTTTCATGCCATTATGATCAGAGAAGATGCTTCATATGATTTTGATCTTCATAAATTTATTGAGACTTGTTTTTTGTCCTAACAGTCATCAATCGTAGACAATGTACCATGAGCACTTGAAAAGAATGTATATTTTGCTGCTATGGGGTGAAAGGTTCTGAAGATATCCTTGGAATCCATTTGATCTAGTATGTCATTTAAGGCCATTGTTTCTTTGTTAATTTTCTGTCTGGAGGATTTTTTCCATTGATGTTAATGGAGAATTAAAATCCCCTACTGTTATAGTATAGCTGTTAATGCTGCCTTTTATGTTTATCAAAATCTGCTTTATATATTTAGGTGGTTTGATATTAGGTACATAAATATTTACAATGGTTATATCCTTCTGTTGGATTGCTCTCTTTATTATTATGTAGTGATCTTCTTTATTCCTTACTATAGCCATTTTTTAAAATACTATTTTGTCAGATATAAGTATTGTTACACCAGCTTTTTATTCATTTCCATTTGCAGGAAATACTTTTCTCCATACTTCACTTTCAGTCTATGTGTATCTTTTGTTCTGAAGTGGGTCTCTTGTAGACAGCATATGTATAAGTCCTGTTTTCTCATTCATGCAGCAACCTTATATCTTTTGATTGAAGCATTTAATCCATTTATATTTAAGGTTATTATTGATGTGTACTTGTTGCAATTTTATTCTTAAAATCTACTATCCCCTTTTTCTCAATTTCTTTGTTCTTTGTACTTTTTCCAGCAGGTCTTTTAACATTTCTTACAGTACTGGTTTGGTTGTAATGAATTTCTTGAGGTTTTTTTGTTTTGTTTTTGTCTATGAAGCTTTTTATTTCTCTTTCAATTTTCAATGATAACTTTGCTGGATAAAGTAGTCTTGGTTGTAGGTTGTTTGGCATCACATTGAATATTTCTTGCCAATCCTATCTGGCCTCAAGTGTTTTTGTTGAAAAGTCGAATATTATCTTTATTGCAGCTCCTCTGTAGGTAATTCACTGCCTTTCTTTTGCAGCTTTTAGTATTCTTTCTTTATAACAGTGGTTCTAAACCTGTGGGTCACAACCCCGGCAGGGGTCGAACGACCAAAACACAGGGGTCGCCTAAAGCCATCAGAAATACATATTTTATTTAAAAATGTATTGTATAATAAATATGTGTTTTCCGATGGCTTTAGGCGACCCCTGTGTTTTGGTCGTTCAACCCCCATCGGGGTCGCTACCCACAGGTTGAGAACCACTGCTTTATAACTTAACTTTGGCATTTTAATTATGATGTGTCTTGGTGTAGGCCTCATTGGGTTCCTTTCTAATGGGACTCTCTATGCTTCTTAAACTTATGTGACTTTATTCTTCATAATTTTAGAAAAATTTTCAGCTATGATTTCTTTAAATAGGTTCTTTATCCCTTGTTCTCTTCTCTTTTAGGAACTCCTATGATGTGGATGTTGTTTCTATTCATGTTGTCACAGAGTCTCAGAGTTCAATCAGTCTTATTGCACCTCTTTTTGTTTTGCTGCTTTGCACCTGTGCTTAGGTTTATCTTGTCTTCTAAATTGCTGATTTGATCATCTGCTTCATCTAGCCTGCTATTGATTCCTTCTTGTGCAGTCTTCATTTCTGATATTGGATTTGTCATTTCTGACTGGTTCATTTTATAATTTCAGAGTCCTTTTTGATGCTTGCTATCTTTTTATTTAGGTTCTCATTATGACCATCTATTGTTGCTCTAAGGCAGTGGTTCTCAACCTGTGGGTTGTGACCCCAGCAGGGGTGGAACAACCAAAACACAGGGGTTGCCTAAAGCCATCAGAAAATACATGGCTTTTTGTATATTTATTATACAATACATTTTGTATATTTATTATACAATACATTTTTAAATATGTATTTTCCGATGGCTTTAGGCAACCCCTGTGTTTTGGTCGTTCAACCTCTACCTGGGTCGCGACCCACAGGTTGAGAGCCGCTGCTCTAAGGTCTTTGATCATCCTAAAAGTCATTATTTTAAACTGTATATCTAGTAGTTTGGTTACTTCCATTTCATTCAGGTTTTTTTTCTAGAAATTTTTCTCCTTGATTCATTTGGGCCACATTATTTTGTCTGCCTACTTTGTCTGTGTATTAGGTAGCTCTGTTTGACTATGAAATTTTTGTAGTGTCTTTATGAGGAAGATAAAGTGGTACTGATTTCAGGGTCACCTGTTATCCTTGCTCTAGGAATGATTTTTTTTCTTTCTTTCTTTTATTTTGTGAAAAAGACAGAAAGAGCAACTGATAGAGGAACATATAGGGAGAGACAGATTGGAAGGGAGAGAGATGAAAAGCATCAATTCTTTGTTGCAGCTTCTTAGTTGTTCATTGACTACTTTCCCAAATGTGCATTGACCACAGTGCTACAGCAGAGCGAGTGATCCTTTGTTTAAGTCAGTGACCTTGGGCTTCAAGCCACTGACCTTGGGACTTAAGCCAGCAGCCACGGGGTCATGTCTATGACCTTATGCTCAAGCCAGAAACTGGGCACTCAAGCCAGCAACCTTGGTGTTTCAAATCTGAGTACTGTGCATACCTATTCAATACTCTAACCACTGTATCAACCCCTGGTCAGCTAAGAATGCTTCTGGAAGATATTATTTTCCATCCTGTTATATGTGAGTATTTAGTGCAGTTTGCCTCTTCATGGGTACAGTTATCCTTTCAGGCTGGCTGGCTTTAATGGTCAACCTTGATCATGTATATTTCACACTGTGCAATGTCTGCCATGTTAGGTGTATTTATTCTCTACAGTGCCTAGTGCCTGCTAAAGACTTCCTTTGGGCATGCTATTTGTGTAGCTAGCTGAGTCTAGTGTTGGTGCAGTTTGCCATCCACTACCAGTTGTGTTGGTTCTAGATCTTCTTGTGTTGGCGTCAGCCTTTGTTTGTAACTTGCTGTGGGCTACCTGTCTGCAGCTACTGCTTTTTCATTATATGTCAAAATTTTCTCTGCCTGGGTAATATGGAGGTGCCAATTTGTGTATAGGGATCAGCTTCTTCCTGCTTGGAGATGACAGCAGCTCTGTAAAAGCTCTAAGCTCTGTAAAATTTGCCTTCACTTTTCAGCTTGCTCCACCTCCTCTTGCAGCTGCCTGTTCTTCTGACAGAGTTTTCTGTAGAAAGACTATAGTGTGAGCTCAGACTGGCCTCACACAACCATCCTCTCTGCAGGTTGCAAACTTGTTGGGTTAGAGCAGCTGAGGTTGGGAATACAATGTTAGTGGGACCCCCCTACTTCAGGGATCTTTTGGTCAGGAGCTCAGTATGGGAAAAATGGCCCCTACTCCAGAGCTTAATCCCTCTGCCCCTGTTGAATACTCAAATTTTATTTCTCTCTGATAAGGTGAGCAGCAGGTTCAGATCAAATGGGTCCAACAGTCCCCTCTGCAGAAGTTCCTACAGCTGGTGAGACTGTGGTCTCAGGGAGGAAGACTGAGAATCCTCTCCTGGTGCTATTGTGCCGCCCCAGAAAGTGGCTAAGTCCCTCGACCAAACCCAACAATAGGCTCACAGAAACCCACAGTTTAAATGTCCATGCTTCAAGCCTCTCTCCCTTCCCTCTGTGGAATCTATTCCAGTGGGACAAGATATCCAGCAACCAGGAGGACAGACTTTGTAGCTCCACCCTATCTAATACACATGAGCCACTGTACCAGTGCTGACAACAGAGAGCAAAAATAACCTCAGTTAGTCCGAGTGTGAGAAGCCCTTCCTCAGGATTCCAGTCTAGCAAGGGTTATTAAGTCTCAAATTGATGCTCTCCACAGCTGGCCACTGGATATGCCAGCCTGGGGCTCCCTGGCAGGAACCCAGCACAGACCAGTGGGAGACCCTGATCATGATTGGCCCTCAGCAACCTTCTTGGAGCTACAAGCAACCTAGAGTTTATGGCTACCTTTTCTGGGCCCAGGGGCACATGGAAATACAAAGCAGCACACATAGGCTGCTTTTATCCATACTGGTCCTGGGGGAAATTCCACTTAAAAGGTCAAGGTTTCCTGAATCCTGCCTCTTGCAGCCTCTGTCTGCTGGCTTCTTGTTGGGCTCAGCCACTAAAAAAAAACCTCTGATAAAGTCTACAGCTTCCATCAATTCAGGGATTAGGAAGAGTGGTGGATATGGCTCTGCTCCTTGTCCCCAGGTGTATGTCCAGACTTTTTTTACAGACCTCAGTATGATGTGGCCTCAGGAGTTGGGTGGGTGTGGCCTCTGAGACCCAGTGGTATGGTCTCCCTGCACTCTGGGTCTCAGTTTCTACTGAGTTTCCTGTGGGGCAAAAACACTAGTCTTAGACTCAGGAGTAAGCATATGGGGGAAAGCTCTGGCCTCAACACCAGAAAACTGAGTCACTGATGTGCCCCCTGCTGCCTGGCTTCTCAGCACAACCCAATCTCCATGACTGGGGCAGGAGAGACTCCGGAGGGTGGAGCAGTTGCTTTTCCCCAGGCTGATGCCACTCAGAGGGGACTGCTCCACCCAAGAAAGATGGTGACTGCAGTAATGGATTATGACTCAGCACAGGGGTTCCAGTGGTCATTCTCCACAATGTCTCTCCCTGGGCCTCCAATTTTTCACTCTCCTTATGCAACTGTAGTGCTCTCATCTCTCCCTCCAAAAGAGTCCCAAGTAAGTGGCTGTGAATAAGATTTTTTGCACTGGCCCTTTAAGATGGAGCCTGTGTCTCAGAGAGCTCTGTCTCTTTCTCACAGACAGAAACCTGGCTCTTCTCACCACCAAATGCTGTGGGGGCACCTCTTCTAGGTTCTGGGGCTCTAGGCTGGGGCTCCGGGTCTGGGGCTGAGCATCCTAACCTCTCAGGGTGACTCTCCTTGAAGCAAGAGTCCCTCCAGACCATCAGCAGCCCCTCACTCCTGAGAGTGGGGCAGCCTAGTCCATGACTCTGCCCTTCTACCAGTCTCCGTGTGACTTCTTCTGTAATACTTGGTTATACACACCTCTTTGTTTAGTCCAAAGTTGGTTTTTCAAGATGGTTGTTCTTAAGTTGTAATCCAATTTAGTCCTGGGAGGTGGCACTTGAAACGTCTGCCTACTCTGTCACCATCTTGGACTTTCTGAATATGTATATTTTTATTTTATGAATTTTTTTCTTTGAGATTGTGTATAAAATTATAAAACTATAAAGTTATTAAGAGATCACTTTTTAAATTTTTATCTTCTAAAA
This sequence comes from Saccopteryx leptura, assembly GCF_036850995.1. Lineage (NCBI taxonomy): Eukaryota > Metazoa > Chordata > Mammalia > Chiroptera > Emballonuridae > Saccopteryx > Saccopteryx leptura. The sequence continues at coordinate 231,397,433 of NC_089505.1, read as the reverse complement.
AGTTTAATTCAGATCTAATCATTTATTTACTATTCCATAAATGCTCCTTTATTAATAGTTGCACCTAAGTTTTTAAACCCACAAATTTTCCTTATTTCTGAGATTGAAAATAAAGAAAAAAATAACATTATTAAAAAAATCCACAAATCTATACCTCTCCATATCTCTGCCTCATTTGATCAGTCAAAGCAATGTGGGGTCGAACAGTGAGAAGGATTTTGAGTCTTGATGAGAAGGGTTCAGTGGAGCAATTTGTCTTGATTAACTAATGGACTTCCTGCCACAAGTTCAGGTGAGAGTATGACAATATGTATGATTACCAACAAAAAACTGGGCATTTCTAACTGTCATGTGAAATATGAAGTACCTAGGGAATTGATGAAACACAGATTCTATCTTCTAAATTCTTGGGTGGGACACAGAGTTATGCATTTTTAACAACTTTTCAATAGATGTGGATACTGCTAGTTTACAGGCTGTACTTTGAGGGTGAAGGTCATAAATGTTTATTAATCAGTGAGACCATTTCTCACTGAGATTTATGGCTTGTATAAATGAAGACTCATGCATCCATGTGTGCATGCATGCAACAAATATTTAATGACTCTTCACTACATGCCGGAAAAATTTCTAAGTGTAGAAATATAGCCATAAATAAAATCAGTTCCTGCTATTATTTGTCTTACATTCGTGTACTTGTGTGCATGCGCACAGAATAAGAGAAATTAAATACAAAACTAGATATGTACCTGAACAAAGTGTATCTTGCTCAGGAGATATTTATTCACATCCTATTTCCAGTTTAGTAGCTACAATATCCAGTTGTTCTTAAGCAAATATATAAGCTGAAGTTATTCCTTAGCAAATAGGACAGGCTGGATTGAAATAAAACAATACCAGACATCCCTGGATCTTTCTGTCCCACTCAGTTCTAGTTGTCAGAACTGCCATAAGTCATGTGGTGAATGGATTCCAGTGTCACATGCCAGAATTTCACCCTCAATGGTCATATGAGTCAGGTGCACTAAAACAATCATTTGTCCAGGGAACAGTCTATATCTGGTCCTCACTACAGAGATAAGCTTCCATAAGCAGGTAGCCTCTAGTCCCAGCTCTGATCCCTTTTTGCTGTTAAAATTAACACACATACAACAATCATTCAACATAGGAGAAACTCTGGAGATGATGGTGAGCAGCAGGAGAGAACTCAGCTGTGAAAAACATAGACCAAAGTAATAACAATGGGCTGTTTATTCTTTCATAAAGCAATAGACTTCAGCAAGCTTTAATATTAAGGCTGAAATAAGACTGATTAAACTAGAAGTAAATGAGATATTGCTCATTGGCAAGTTTGTTTGTTATGCAGCCTGTTGAGGGCTCAAACCTGTTGGATTCAGTAGGATGATAGAGAAGTGACAAAAATCTTAGGTTTTTTTTTTCTTCTTCTTTACACATTTGATTGTTTGGTGAGTCAGTTAATGATCATATTATACACACTCCGGAACTAGTTCTTCAGACCCTTCTTTTCTGGGATTCTCTTTGGTTAACCTCTGCCAAAGAAGACCTTTGTGCTCTTGTCACTCAACTGGTCATTGATGCTGTAGACTGGTGGTAAAAATCAGAGAAAAAAACAATACAATATAACCCAGCTAAGATCTTAAGATCTTTCTAAAAGTCATGGCACAAAAAGAAGAAATACAATGCAGAGTCTAGATGACCACCATCATTGAAAGTAGTTTTTCTAAGAGGTGACAGCTCTAGTCTGAGTTCATCACCGCTTCCTAAGCTACTTTAATTCTTACATCTCACATATGGAGTAACAGCACAAAATACACAATGATTTTTACCCTTTTGGCAGACTTACAGGGAAAAAAGTATATTCTCAGATAGCACAGAACTCCACTTAATTATGAAAATGTTTTCATTAGAAATAAAGGTAGCATTTGAGCTTGAAGTATCTGGACTACCTCAGTATTTAAAACTACAACAAGGGGTAGGTGTTATCATAAGACTGCATGACTTAAAAGCTCACCCACTATGTATTGTCTGTCCCAGAATAGAGTGATAATGTTTCCTGAAAATGAGTTTCAGTCTCTAAAATAGAAACTAGAAACTCTTAAAATACTGTAGTCATCAATTTTATAGCTGAAAATATAGTTAAAAATTTAGTCCTATTGGGTACTTATTCCATCTAAGGCCTAATTTACCCTTTCATTCCTTCCTTCTTAACTTCCTTCTGTCCCATTTTCCTTCCCTATTCTTTATCTCTCTGATTTCTTTTTCCTCCCTCCCTCCCTCCTTCCCTCCCTCCCTCCCTCCCTCCCTCTCTCCTTCCCTTCCTTCCTTCTTTACTTCTTTCCTTCCCTTCCTCCCTCCATCCCTCGTTTCCTCCCTTTTTCTTTCTTTCTTCCTTTCTTTCTGTTCTATTCTCCCTCCCCCTCCCTCCCTTCCTCTCCCCTTCTCTCTCTCTTTCTTTCAATGTGTATACAGCTTACTTAAAAAATAAAAATTTTTTTAAAGTCTTTGAGTATGAATAAAATAACAATGAGCATAATAATATTTTAAAAGTTATATATACTGGGAAATAAGAAAAAAATAAAAATCTCTTTTTTTCTTCTATACCTCTAAAAGAAACTGTCTTCTATATATTATTTATTTTGCTGGGAGAAATAGCATGTTACTTTCCCCTTGTTTAGGAAAGATGGTAAGGTTAAAATAAATACTGCTTTACATAAAGTAGAATTCTTGAAAGTTTAAAAAGACATAAGAATATATACATTCTATTATTGATGTGAAAACAACATATTTGAACTAAAAAAGGAATTGGCTCTTAAGGCTTAAAGAAAGGGTTAAACTCATAAAAGTCAAGTAAATATTTCTTATAAAATTTAAGTAATATAATTATCAATTATAAATTAAATCATAAAATGTTTTACATTTTATATCCTGTTATACTCTGCAAATACTATCCCATATGTTTTGAAATAATTTTGTCTTTATAAATAACCTTGTGAGGTTTGGTTGGGGAGTTTGTTACTAACTCTCTCTTATTCTCAAAGGCAGGCCAAATCCTTACTGAGTAGATTAAATATGCATAACTTCATTTTTCATTTCCTGACTGATTCCAGAGTCAATATCTTAATATTGCTAAGAGAAGTTGCCTTCCTTAAACTAAGGCCTCTGTGACTCAGAAAGAATATTTATAAGGTAATAAGTAAAGCATTTTTTATGACAGAGAGCCCAGGTATTTTAAAGAAAACATATTTCACATTTATTATGTAATTTTAATTATTGTGGAAGAAATGTTTCAACCAGATGCCGAGGAATTTTGTCTATAAAATTGTTATATGTATTTTTATTAAAAGACATTTTCTATGAAAATACATATTTATGTATTCTAAGATTTAACTCTTGCTCATGAGTTAAGATTTGGAGTCTGTCACAGATTCAGGAAGAGTTGGCCTCACATTTTAAGAACCTGCAAAAGAGTACCTCAGAGCTGGTGTCAGAGATTCAGATTTGTTGATGTGTAGCAAGGCCTGGAATGAAAGAGCAGCTGGGGAATGTCAGAAACTTCACAAATTCAAGCTCAGAATAAGGATAATGGAGTGAGTTTAATGAAGTCCAGGTCAAAGGATGTCAAAATATACTATGGGAAAATGAAGAAGATGGCGATGTTGTAAGGAGCAATGACCATGTCTCTTCTCTCTAAGAAGATTGTCAAAAAAGAGATAGAATAAAGAAAGCCAGGTGGAGATCTCCATACACCCCAATCATTAATAATTCTACCCTGCAGAGCTAGTCATTTTTTGACAGGTGTGTTTTTTTGCAGTATTTTTTGTTTCATGCAAATGTACATAATTACATATTGCATAAATCAATATGTATATTCATATCTAAATCTGTATCTATCTACTCTATAATCTACACATCTGGAATAGCTATATCCATTAAAATATAATGTGAATCACAAGTAAAAGATATAAATGCAATTTCTTAGTGACTACCTTCAAAAGTAATAGAAATGTATAGAATTCATATTAACAACAAATTCATTTAATGCAATATATACAAAATATTATGATTTTTTAATTGGTTTTTGCATTTTATTTATTTATTTATTTATTTATTTATTTATTTATTTATTTATTTTTAGAAAGAGAGAAAGAGAGAGAAGGAGGAGGACTAAGAAGCATCAACTCCCATGTGTGCCTTGACCAGGCAAATCTGGAGTTTTGAATCAGCAGCCTCAGAGTTCTAGGTTGACACTTTATCCAATGCACCACCATAGATCAGGCAAAATATTATAATTTTAACATACGTAATCAATATAAAAAGGTACTTTTACCTTGTGCACTTCAGGATGAAGAATGGGGAAGAATGGGGTTATTTGTGGCATTATTTATTTCTATGTCCATAACAACCTTAATCAAAAGGCCTTGGGAATGAAGACATGTTAATTTCATCAGCCATGCACATATGTATATATTTTTTTAAATGTGAAAAACAGTTTTCCACATCTCTATTTCCCTGAGTAACTAATACCTAAAAGATAAGTTAAAAATTAAAAATCTCTTTTCACAACCACATGACAGTCTTTGCAATATTTAAGAGATTGTATTAAATTGGTTATTTGATAAAAGTTCTTGCCCCATTTTTGCATTATAAACAATGCTTACTAATTTTCTTTGTACACATATCTTTGTCTGAATGTGCATTTAAAATCTTTGGAAATTCAAATTGTGAAAAGAAGGATATATAGAAATAATAATAAATCTTGGATAAAGATAGCTTGTCTTGGTAGTTTCGCATCCAGCTACTCTTCCTCTTTAGGTATCTGAGGAAAAGACATACACAAGAGACAAGATAGACAGTGGAATATATAACCAGGCAACTTTGGACTTTAAGCCTAGTTAAGTTCTCTAGTGAGAAAGACTTGAATGTGTGGAAATATAGTTTAACTTATGCTAAAGAAAGAAATAAAAGTAAGACAGTATATTACTAAAGGCTAGAGTGTTCTTCTTAGAGCTACAGACACAACCTGATCTTTTTAGAGCTGTGGTAAATAAACATATACCAATGTATGCATTGGTATAACAGGAGTGTAAAACTTCCCCCCATGCCCAACTCCCACAAACCCAGTGCTCTGCTAAAGCCTCTCTCTTGACATTTTGAAAAAGCAATTCTTTGGCTTAGTATAAGTATGAAAGACGGGACTATATGTACTAAAACATGCAAGAAATCTACTTAAAATATTTCATTTTCCTGAGTACCAAACTTCATGAATGTCATAAGTAATTGAAGCAAGTTATTAACAAAACAACAATTTGATCATTTTGTCCCCTGCAAAATCCAGTAACTGATTTTCACAAATTACTTTGCTTCTATAATAGAAAATGTCTCATGACTATAGCAAAGCTGTCACTCATATGGACAGAAACAAGTTAAAGTTTTAGTCATACACATTTTTTGTCAGTATTTGACCCAGATTTATTTTACCTTGTTCAAAAATGAGAAAACATAGGCATTAAATGGTGCTCCATTAAGGTACCTTAGATATGAAGGTGGGAAAATGATCAGAATCAAAAAGACTTAGAACAAATAGTATAAAATTTTCCATTTCAATTTTCAGAGGAAAAGTCTGGGATAACTGATAGACTGTCTAGGTGCAAAGTGAGATCAACTCTATAAAAAGTCTTTCAGAAAACCAACAGGGACAGAAAGAAGGAAATGGAAAGGAAGAAAGATAAACTACCAAGACAAAAGAATGGTGTACAAATGGAGAAAGATGAGGCATGGGAGACAGTCTATCTACCACATGTTACCAGTGGTGATTTGTAATTTGTGCAGTTACAGGGATTTTTTTTAAAGTTTAATTTTATATTAAATTTAATTAAATTAGGTAAAAATGCACAAACTACCCAAAAAAAGATATAGTGTAAACTAGGCATATTTTAACTCATGCTTATATAAAAGATAACTGCAATAAAAGATAGAGAAGAACAATCCTTATAAATTAATCCGCAAAAATATTACATACTAGTAAAGAGAAACAGCATTTTAGAGTATCAATTTTTTTTAAGACCAGGCAAAATCTATTACATGAAATAAAAGTATGTCTTAATGTGAAAAACTCTAGTCCATGTTGCTATGGATCCAAATAGAAGCATCACAAAAACAAAACAAAATAAACAGCATTTTCTTTATGAAAATTGTTAAATATTATGACTTTCTGATATATATTAGATTAATTTAAATTTTATACTAAAATTTCTAAGTAGTTATGACTTTATAATTATATATAATCTAAATATCCTAGTAGGTTCTTTGGTCTATCAATTATATTAGTTATGTTAGATTTTCTCTTACTGGAAGGACTAGACCTTCTGGAATAATGTTAGGTGTTAGAAAGGTATCACTTTTTTTTTTTTTTTTTCCGAAGCTGGAAATGGGGTGAGACAGTCAGACCCACCCGGCACGCCCACCAGGGGCGATGCTCTGCCCACCAGGGGGCGATGCTCTGTGCCTCCGGGCGTCGCTCTACCATGACCAGAGCCACTCCAGCGCCTGGGGCAGAGGCCAAGGAACCATCCCCAGCGCCCGGGCCATCCTTGCTCCAATGGAGCCTCGGCTGCGGGAGGGGAAGTTAGAGACAGAGAGGAAGGAGAGGGGGAGGGGTGGAGAAGCAGATGGGCGCCTCTCCTGTGTGCCCTGGCCGGGAATCGAACCCGGGACTTCCGCACGCCAGGCCGACACTCCACCACTGAGCCAACCGGCCAGGGCCAGAAAGGTATCACTTTTAAAAGGAGTAAAACTTATAGTGTTAGTGACTATTTTTAAAATACTAGTAGCTGTTTTTTATTGAGTCAAATTATTTATTTCATGTTTTAAGAAAATATAAATTTTCTAGTTTTGTTTGCAGATTGATTTATACATTGTGAATATAGATATTTCAACAATAATGGAAACTGAAAGAGCCATTATTTTCTAGTGTAAACTCTATAATATACTGCTTTATCCCTTTTAAAACTATAGTTGGACTTGTTAGAACATTTAGTGACTTTGTTATACTATCTTTAAGAAGAGATGGGCTTTTCTTCTGTGAGTCTTTAGTTGGGTAATTTGTCTTTATATCTTTGCCTTTGCTTCTGGAGCTCTCTCGGGCATTTCTGCAATATGGCTGCCCATTTGCCCTGCTACTTTACATTAGTAAACTGCAGGTTGTCTCTTCCTTGCAGCTCAAAGTTCTAGTTGACTTTAGAAGGAAAACATATGTAGTCACTTAAAGTATGTGTTTATCAATCTAACAGTAGAACTACTAGAGAATTTCTGTATGTAGCAAATGTTTCTTTACTCTCCTCTAAGCAATTCTTTTTTCCTTTTAATCTTATTCATGATATATTTTCTTAACCAAAACTCATTGATTAGACCATAACTGTGCACACTCTTAACAGAGTTGAATATTTTTATAGACCAACTTTCATGCTTTTTAAATTTTTTTACTTTATATATAAATGTACAATTATTTTTTAGTGTGGATGTTTTGTAAATAACATAATTGCTACTTTAATTATAAAGCATATAAATTAACTAACTACACAATGCACAGTTATAAAATGTATGCCAGACAAAGGGAATAAATTATTAATGCTAGAGGAAAACTATGGCACTATGATAAAAAGGTGGAGAAGTTTTAAATTGTCTCCCTGTTTTATTTACCATCGTCCTCACAAAACAAAACAAAACAAAACAAAAAATACCCAAACTCACAAACACTGTTTTTCTGACTAAACCACTCAGAATGTTATGCTCTTATCCCCTTGAGCCAGCTATTATTTCTCACCCTTTCGCTCTATTCTTAAAGCACAATACCTCCTCTTTCAACTTCATTCTCTGGTGATAGCCATTGCTCTCTCTCTCCGTTGAAACACAGTGGTGTGGCCAGAACAGGGTCTGGGGTGACCCTGGCTCAAACTGCAGCAATAACTTTGGCTGCAGCTGCACGGAGGCTTCGGAAGCTCTGATCTTTGCAGATTCAGCAGGACTGGATTGCCTCCTTCCTCAGTTCATAAGAAGCTGGCCCGGTGCAATAAAAAACATAAAACAATGGAGGAAAAGCAGGAAATGAAGAGTAGGGGTCCTAAGTCTTTTAGTGGCCAATCTACTCGGGTTGTTAATGCAAAAAAATAAAATAAAATAAAATAAAATCCATCCAGTTAATAAAAGAACAGGGTTTTCATTCCTGCATCACAGTCAACAAACATCACAGCGACCAAAGAAGAGTGATGAAAGAAAAGACGAAATCTCAGGGTGGAGATGGGCAAGGTGCTTTGCTCACTCATCTTGGAGTCAGCATTCATTTTTCACTGATGTCTCAGATGAACGGGAGATGGAGAAGGGGCTTTGCAATATTTTGAATGATTTCCACTCTGGAAAACTTCAAGCATTTGAAAATGACTGTTCCATTGAAAAGTTGGAATATGTTCGGGGAATATAGGAGAAATTGGCTCGCTTGACTTCAGAGCTCTATGGAGAGTTAGAGGAACTTCCTGAGGAAAAGAGAAAAACAGCTAGTGACTAATCTGGACAGCCTTCCGTCCCGTGCAGATGAATTGAATTCTTCCATACAAAACCTCCATTTGGCAGATACATAAGAAGTTCCAAATACTTCTACCAGATAAAATGAAATTCAAGTGCTTTCTATGGATTTGAAGAAAAGCAGCATTCTTTACTTTTCCAGATGAATCCAGTAGCAGAATCATCTTCCACAATAAGAGTTAAAAGTAATTAAAGTGAACATGCACTGATTGTTTTCACGTACTACTTTTAGTAAATTTGACTTGCTGTAATTCACCATAACTGGAGGCCTTAGCCTTGTGGAAGGCCTAATCAGGAAATGTGATATAGAGGCTGTGTGGCTACCCTTATTATTGATGCTTCATGGGTTACACTTGAATTCTGTTGTGCTATAAGTTGTTGGCAGGGCTGAAGGATTCACCTTCCTGAGCTAACAGAACTTCCTCCACCGCCCTAGATCCTGAGTTGAGGACGCACTGGCTTTCTGCGATAGATCAGTTTCAGTTCACGTTAGACAATCAGTACACACTTGGTGTGTTTTCCGATGGCCACTGATAAGATGTTAAATGAGTATTTGTAAACTTTGCTATTTTAGTAAAGTGATTGTTTAAAAAAGAAAAAGAAACATAGTTGAAGCCAGGATAAGAGAAATCAGATTTCTCCCTTGATGTCCACCCACTCATCATGTGGACACAGCTACCATCTCTCACATGAATGTTAAAAACAGTCTATGTGACGGACCTTCATAGAGGAAGCCAGGATGTGAGCTCTGGTTCTCATGAGAAACTTCAAGCTGTACTACTAGCTCACCTGTGCTGGGCAGCCCCCCTGGGTACCAGCTCCCCAGTATATTTGGGCTAATTTAGCATTAGTTCCCAGGCTCTTCTAGGTCAAGCGTCTGCCTGGAAAGATTGCCTTTTAGGACACAGGCTAGCTAACACAGCAAATTGATATCATGGTTAATGTAATGCTGTTACTTAGCCACTATTATCTGTAAGCCCTACATATACCTGCACCTACACTGGTAGCCTACGAGCAGCAGAATGAAGCCAGAATAAAGACTTGAAGCATACATCCTTGCCCTTGGCTCCTCAGGCTTTTTTCACCTTGGGGATCCCACCGCCAAAATGATCCCTCACAGAGCAGGAGTGCTCTAACAATCCTCCTACCTCATAGCTCTTCACCAGGTCCTAGAGTTGGCAGATGGATTACAGGGTAGACATAGTTTAATTCAAGCATGCCAGCTGGTATATCAGGGGACTAACCTGGTTACTATCTCAGAACAGACTCATCAGAGAGGGTAGCTCACTTGGAGGTTTAGTCTTGTGCATAAAGTGTGGTAATAACTGTTGAGGTTGTAGCTCACAGAAGGTCCAAAAAGGACTGAGCAGTTACTACAGACAAGAGAAGAAAGGAGCAGAGCAGGTGCCCATTAGGTGAAGTGAAAGAACAAGTCTGCACACCGATTTCAGTTTATACATTTGTTCTTGGGAGTCTCATGTGACTCCTTATCTCCTTAATCGGGTTTTGACAGTTTTTAATCAATGGCACAGGAACTGTAAAGGTTCCAGATGTGTCCAGGTTCCTAATATTTTGACACTTGAGCATGTGCCAAACTTATATGTGTTCCCACACTATCCAGAACCCATAAATCAAAATCCTTAGTTTATACATGCTGCACAGCAGATAGAGAAAATGTACTCCCTGTTTTTATATACCCAAATTACCAAGCCAGCAGAAACAGGCATCTTCCCCTGAAGTAAGAACATGGGGATGTGGGGAAGAATATATGCTTTATTACAGGTGGATTTAACTGCAGAAATTTATTGTTAAGGTGGAATCTCATCCAAACTTTGTTTCTACATATCTTTCTACAAAAAGCATAAAAACATTTTAAGCCTACCAATGTCAATTGCTTAGCTCTAAACTGAACCAACTACTAGACAGACTGCCATGAATTTCAAATATGATTAATATTGCCTTCATAAAATTGTATTAGTGTAATTCACCACATGGTATATTTAGACTCGTGATCCAAATTGCTTTTTTATGTGACATTATCAAGATGGGGCCGGCTTTGAAAAAATAATAACTTAATTCTTTTTAGCCACAGTTTATGACAGAAAAGAACAGAAATAGAGGCATTGATCATGGTTTAATTGGTTGGCACATTTCTTTTGATCACCATTTTTCAAGGTGATGAAATGCTCTTTCATTTTTGCTGATCTGTCAATATACTTTTTGAATGTTGTAAATTGCTCAAAGGAATTTGACATATAGGAAGATGATGAAAAATTATCTTTCATTTAGCTGTAATGTTCTCACAATTCTGAAGAGCTGGGCATTTTAAAAAAGTGTATTTAAATGCCTAAGTCTGGAATCTGTGTTATAGCCACTTTTGAGACAGAAATATTTTCTGGGCAAGAGGGCCATGGAAATTCTCCAGGATTTCTATCTTTTGTCTTTTGTTGTATTCTCTCTTTTTATCTTTCTCTCTCTGCCTTTTCCCCTTCCTCCCCTCTTCTCTCTGTCTCTATATTCCATTTCTTTTTTCTTCATGAATCCAAGTAAAGACTTATATTTTCCTAGTACCTTCAAAAATTCTCCCCATACTTTCCATCTAAGAATCCTGTTAAATGAACCAGCAGTATTCTGATGGCACAGGGAACCTCTCTTGACTCTTTATTTCATCATGTCTCTTCTTGAACCTTAGTAGGGATGGTCCCCAATTGGGAGATTTGACTATTTATCTTTATGGTTTGGTTGCGTGCTCTGTCAGAATTTGGTTTTCCTGTCAATCCTAAATTTTGTTTCATGGGCTAATTTTAGCTCCACACTTTGAAGCCTGTCCTGCCTTTGCACCAGTCTCATATCTCCTTGCTTGTATCTTTAAAGAAGTAAGTGTGGAAAAACAAAAAAGAAACAATGTATAACTTTTTTTCTTGGTAATATTGGTATAGAAAAGAAGATAGAGATCTGATCATAGAAGGCTTTGATTGGCAAGATTTGTGTCATCAAAAAAGTTTTCATGACTAAGGCAGTACAATGTTGAAAGTGATATTCTCTAAAGTTTGATTTAATTTAGGAGTACAAAAGAGATTAAGGAAAGGTAACAATGAAAAGACAGAGCCCAAGTAGAAGGCAATGTGATATGAAGTGTGCTCTAGGGACAAGTTGTATCAGAAAGATGGAATTTCCCTTCTATTTTTTTTTTAAACATGTTTAATACCCAGAACCCAGCACAGAAAAAAATAATTTTGCTCATGATTTAAAATATTGTGTTCTCCCCTAGTTCATTTATTTAGACATACAGTTCTATATTTATAAGACAGTGCCAATTTCTTGAGAATTGTTTCCAAGAAGTCAAACATGTGTTTACAGCTCATTGAATTTTCCAGCTTCTCAGACCTATGGCATGAATATATGTTTTGATAAACACATACAAATGAATAGTTTTGTTCCTCCTTGGAATTGCAGTACTGTATAATGCTGAAAAAAATAGAAAATAATTTTTGTCAAAGGCTTACACTGATGTTCCTTCTTTTGCTGTAAATTATATGTATATCTGCTCTACCTTTAGAAAGTTAAAAATCACTGCAGAACAAAGGGCCAATTAACTTTGTGTGACAGTCTATATACAAAACATGGTCAGTCTGTGTTTTGCATCTTTGCTCAAAGTTGATAAAATAGGGGTAAAAATTTATATGGGGAGAAAGACCAATATTTTCGTTTTTTGTATAACCACTAAATCCACTGGGCTTCAGAAATAATAAGTGCCTTACCAAGCAAAATCATATTTAGTTTGCTTGTATATTATCAGAGGATAGAGAATAGTAAGGTAAAGATCAAATATGTATTTTCATTAGTGATATGTTTTAGAATTATAATAGCTCAGTATGAAACTGTTACATAGTATAGTTTTACCATGTCAGCTATAGTTGCAAACTTGTTCTACTTTTTCTTCTTTTTTTTTTCCATAGAACTATTTTAAACAAAATTTCTCATTTCCAAACAGAAATGGAATAAGAAGAAGGTTAGATATCATCCACACCAATAACTTATTTTATAACAGAGAAAAATGAGAAAGAAGTTAAGTGATTTACCCAATGTCTTTTGGGATTGCTGGAACTGAGGCAGGGTAGAACTGAGGTCTCCCAATTCAGTTTCCTTCCAATTTTATTCTAGCTAGTCTTTCTTTATTTATGATGGATATCCCCTATGTGTTTCCTGCAAAATAGGAAGCAAAAAGGTCAGGTGTGTCTTTTATTATTTAAACTTCATTAGCATACACATTTTGGCACTCCCTATGCACAGATATTGGCTTGGAGCTAAAATAAAGCACACTTTTCTTCCCTAAGACTGCTGACTGGTACTCTTTTATCCCTTAGTATCATATATGAGTATGTGCACATATGCTCATATTTGAAGTAGTTTTAGTAAGTGCATAATTATAAAACATAAATAGTTTTTACTTGCACATTAAACTTTGATTACTAAAAATTTCATAGACAAAATAATGGAAATTAGTGAAAAATAGATTTAAATAATGAAAAACAAAATAATATTTAAGCAACATAATTATTTTTAAAAGTTAATGAATAAGTTTTACCTTATTAATATTTTTGAATGAGAAATAGTTCCATGCTTTGGATTTCATGTGAAAATATTAAGTATTCCAAAATGCTACCATGCATTTTGTAATTTGGAAAAATGTTTCTGCAATAAATAGATGTTACAAGGCTAACAGGGGTGGACCTCTTCACTTAGTCTTTGTAAGTGTGTATAGGCACATGAAAAGATGCAAAGAGATTAATAATTTTAATAAAATAAAAACAATGATTTAATAATGTTTTAAACCATTAATTGTATTTAGCTCATAGACCATATAAAAAGATGCCAAGTTGGCCCTGGCTGGTTGGCTCAGCAGTAAAGCACTGGCCTGGTGTATGGATATCCTAGGTTTTGTTCCTGATCAGGGCAAACAGGAGAAGTGCTCATCTGCTTCTCCACCCTTTTCCCTCTCGCTTCTCTCTCTCTTTCTCTCTCTTTATCTATCTCTCTCTTCCCCTCCCACAGACATAGCTCAGATGGAGCAAGTTGGCTCCAGGTGATACACAATCATTTGTATTTGGTTCCAATTGGTACCAGATTAGTACCACATCCTCTTATTGAATTTCTTTTTCCTGGCTTCACTCTTTTCTTTATTCTGCTTCCCTAGTATTCCAGTTCCTAATAAAGCAGTAGCACCTAAGTATGCCCCAGTTCTGATTTTCAGCTGAGCCAGATAACTTATGTCTCCAAAGTTATTTTTCTGTTCTAAAATTCTCTCTTTGGAAACAATATTCCCAGAAGGAAAACTTAAAGTTCAATGTTTGCCATGATATATCTTCTAAGCAACATCAATGCTATATAACCTATATAAAAAATATCTTAGAATACTGTTCAAAATCTAAAATTCACTTGCAGAAAGAAGATTTCAAGATGGCAATGGAGTAGGCAGATGTTTCAACTGCCACCTCTCTGGACCAAATTGGATTACAACTTAATTTAAGAAAAATCATCTTAAAAAACCAATGTTGGACTAAAGAAAGAGGATTCTATAACCAAGGATCACAGAAGAAGCCACACCGAGATTGGCAGGAAGGATGGAGTTCTGGAATGGGCTGCCCCGTTCCCAGGAGCAAAGAGCAGCTGAGGATCTGGAGGGACTCTCACTATGGGGAGAGTCACCCTGAAAAGTGTGGAGCCTCTGCCCCAGGCCCAGAGTTTCATCCTAGAGCCCCAGAGGCTAGAAGAGGTGCCTAGACAGCATTTGGCCATGAAAAGAGCCAGGTTTCTATTTGCAAGAAATAGACATAGTACTCGGAGATGCAGACTCCGTCTTATAGGGCCGGCACAGAAAATCTCATTCACAGCCACTTACTAGTGGCTCCAGTAGATGGAGAGCTGAGAAGACTGAAGTTGTGTGAAAAAAGTGTAAAGTTAAAAGTTCAAGGAGACACACTGTAGGAGACGGCCACCAGAACCCCTGTGCTGAGTCATTCTACAACACTGCAGTCACCATCATTCTAGGGCAGAGCATCCCCTCTGTGAGGCATCAGCCTGGAGAAAAGAAACTGCCCTGCCTTTGGGAATCTCTCCTACCCCAGTCACAAGGATGGGTCATTCTGAGAGGCCAGGAAGCAGGGGTGCATTAGTGGCTCAGTTTTCTGGTGTTGAGAACAGAGTGTTCCCCCACACGCTCCCAACTCTAAAACTGTTGCTTCTACCTCATGGGAGACTCAATAGAAACTGTCCAGAGACCAGGTAAACCACACCTCTGGGTCTCAGAGGCTCTATCCACTGTACTCCTGGGGCCACACCTTACTGAGGTCTGTAAAAAAATATCTGGACAGACTGACACCCAGGGCCAAGGGCTGGAGCCACACCCATCACCCTCCCTAATTCCTGAATTGCTGCAGGTGGTAGACTCTAGCAGAAGTTTTTTTAGTGGCTAAGCCTAAAAATCAGACAGCAGACAAACGCTGCAGGTGGCTGGACTCAGGGAAACTTGGCCTTTAAGCAGACCTTCCCCCAAACCCAGTGTGGGTAAAGCCAGCCTAGGTGAGCAGCTTGGTATTTCCATGTTCACTTGGGCCCAGCAGAGGCAGCCACAAACTCTGGGTTGCTTGTAGCTCTAAGAAGGTTGCTGAGGGCCAGGCACAGGCAGTGTCTCCCACTGGTCTGCACCTGGTTCCTGCCAGGGGAGGCCCAGGACTGGCACATCCAGGGGCCAGCTGCGAAAAGCATCATTTCAGGACCTAGTAACCCTTGCTAGAGCGGTATCCTAAAGAAAGGCTCTTTATACCTGGCTCAGCTAAGGCGAGTTCCACTCTCTGTGATCAACAGCAGTACAGTGGCTTATGTGCATAGGACAGGTTGGAGCTTCACAGTAAGCCAGCCTGGGAGCAGGATATCCTACCCTTCAGGGCTAGATTCCACCATGAGGAAGGAGAGAGGCTTGGAGCATGGACATTTAACATGTGGGTCCCTATGAGTTTATTGTTGGATCTGGTCAAGGAGCATAGCCACCTTTGGAAAGGGCATAGTCTTTATTAGTCTTCCTCCCTGAGACCAGGGTCTCACCAGCTGAATAAACTTCTACAGAAAAGACTGTTGGCCACATTTGGTCTGACCTGCTGCTCACCTAATTGGGGAGAAATAAAATTTGAGTATCTAGCAGTGACTGAGGGATTAAGCTCTAAAGAAGGAGCCACATTCCCCATACTAAGCCCCTGACCAAAAGACCCCTGAAATAGGGTGTCTCACTAACATTGTATTCACAACTTCTGATGACCTAACACACCAAGCATACAACCAATAAAGCAGTTGGTTGGGTGTGGCCAGTCGAGCCTACACTATAGTATTTTCACAAAAGACTGTGAAAAGACCAGGCAGCTGCAAAAGGAGGAGGAGCAGCTGAAAACTGGAGACAAAATTTACAGAGCTTGGGGCTTTTACAAAGCTTCTGTCATCTCTAAGCAGGAGGAAGCTGATCCTTATACAAAGGATGGCCCCTGCTACACTACCCAGGCACAGAAATGCAGGCACAAACAGCAAAAAATGAGTAGCTATAGACAGGTAGCCCACAGCAGGCTAAAAAAAACAGCTGATGCCAACCCAGGAATATCTAGAGCCAACACAACTGGTAGTGAGTGGCAGACAGCACCAACCCTAGACTCAGCTACCTACACAAGCAGCATCCCAAAAGGTGGAGTCTAGCAGGCACCAGACACTGTAGAGAATAAATATGCCAACAGGACATTGTACAGTGTGTACTACACATGATCTAGGTTGAACATTAAAGCCAGCCAGCCTGAAGGGATAATTGCACCAACAAAAAGACCAACTGCATTCAATACTCACATACAACAGGAGGGAAAATAATACTTTCAAGAAGCATTTCTAGAACAAGGAAGACAAGTGGCCTGAAGGTCAGTACCACCAAGACCATGTTTTTCATAAAGACACTACAAAAATTTCAAAGTCAGACAGCGCAACCTAATGCACAACAAAACGGACAGGCACAGATATGCAACCCAAAGGAATCAACAAGAGAAATCCCCAGAAAAATAACTGGATGAGATGGATGTAGCCAAACTACCAGATGCAGAGTTTAAAATAATGATTTTTAGGATGCTCAAGGATCTTAGAGCAACAATGGATGGACATAAAGAGCACCTAAATAAAGAGAGAGCAAGCATCAAAAAGAAAATTAAAATCATAAAAGAGAAGGAGTCAGAAATGAAAATCCAAGATTAGAAATGAATGTGGCAATAGAAGAAGTTAATACCAGGCTGGATAAAGCAGAGGATTGAATCAGTGATTTAAAGGACAAGATAAACAAAAGCACAGAACCACTGCAGCAAAAAGAAATAGGCTCAAAAAGACTAAGGAAACTCTAAGAGTGCTCTGTGACAACATGAAGAGAAACATCTGCATGATAGGTGTTCCTGAAGGAGAAGAAAATGAACAAGAGATAGAGAACCTGTTTGAGAAAATCATAGTTGAAAATTTCCCTAAATTGATAAAGAAAAAAGTCACACAAGTTCAATAAGCACAGAGAGTCCCATTAAAGAGGAATCCAAGGAGGCCTACACCAAGGCATGTCATAATTAAAGTGCCAAAGTTAAGAGACAAAGAAAGAATACTAATAGCTGCAAGAGAAAGTTTTTAATTACCTACAGAAGAGCCCCCATAAGGATGACATCCAACTTCACAAAAAAAAAAAAAAAAAAAAAAGCACTTGAAGCCAGAAGGGATTGGAAAGAATTATTCAAAGTGATGCAAAACAAGAACCTACAACCAAGACTTCTTTATCCAGCAAAGCTATCATTTAAAATTGATGAAGAAATAAAAGGCTTCCCAGACAAAAACAAAACAAAACAAAACTTAAGAAATATATTAAAACCAAACCAGTACTATACTGCCAGAAATGTTAAGGAATCTGCTGTAAATAAAGCAAAAAATACATATATCTAGAAAAATAAGAATGTAGATTTAAGAATAAAATGGTAATAAATAAGTACATGTCAATGTCAATAATAACCCTAAATGTAAATGAATTAAATTCTCCAATAAAAAGACATAAGGTAGTTATGTGGATAAAAAAAACAGGACCCATAAATATGCTGTCTGCAAGAGACCCATCTCAGAACAAATGTTACATCCCTGAAAGTGAAGGGATGGAAAAAATACTTCATGCAAATAGAAACGTAAAAAAAGCTGGAGTAGCAATAATTATATCTGACAAAATAGCCTTTAAAACAAAGGCTATAGTAAGGGATAAAAAAGGTTACTACATAATGATAAAGGGAGCAATGCAACAGGAAGATATAACCATTGTAAATATCTATGCATCTAATATAAGAGCACCTAAATATATAAAGCAGGTTCTGACAGACATAAAGGGCGAGATCAACAGCAATACTATAATGCTGGGAAATTTTAATACCCCACTAACATCAATGGATAGATCCTCCAGACAGAAAATTAACAAAGAAACAGTGGTCCTCAATGACACACTAGATCAACTGGATTTAATAAATATCTTCAGAACCTTTCACCCCAAAGCAGCAGAATATACATTCTTTTCAAGTGCTCATGGTACATTCTGTAAGATACACCACATGTTAGGACACAAAACAAATCTCAATAAATTTAAGAAGATTGAAATCATATCAAGCATCTTCTCTGTTCACAATGGAATGAAACTAGAAATCAAGTACAATAGAAAACCTGAAAAACATTCAAATATTTGGAGGCTAAATAGAGTGTTATTAAATAACAAATGGGTTAACAGTGAGATCAAGAAAGAAATCAAAATTTTCCTTGAAACAAAGGAAAATGAACATACAGCAAATCAAATTTACGGGACACAGCAAAAGCAGTCCTGAGAGGGAAGTTCATAGCATTACAGGCATACCTTAAGAAGCAAGAATAAGCTCAGATAAAGAACTTAACTCTGCATCTAAAAAAAAAAAACTAGAAAAATAACAACAAATAAAGCCTGGAAGAAGTAGAATGAAGGAAATTATAAAGATCAAAGTGGCAATAAATGACATAGAGTCTATAGAAACAATAAAAAAGATCAATGAAATAAAGATTTGGTTCCTTGAAATGGTAAACAAGATTGAAAAACCTTTAACCAGACTCATAAAAAAAAGAGGGAACTCAAATAAATAAAATTAGAAATGAGGAGAGTGGAGAAGTAACAACTGTCAGTGCAGAAATAAAAAGGATTGTAAGAAAATACTATGAGGATCTATATGCCAAAAAATTGGACAACCTAGGTGATATGGATAAATTTCTAGAAACATGCAATCTTTCAACACTCAATCTGGAAGAATCAGAAAACATAAATAAACCAATTAAAACAAATGAAATTGAAAGAGTTATCAACGTACTCCAAACTAACACAAGTCCTGGACCGGATGGCTTCACAGGAGAATGTTGTCAAATATTCAAAGAAGAACTAACACCTATCCTTCTCAAACTATTTCAAAAAATTAAAGAGGAGGGAAGATTTATAATCTCCTTTTATGAGGCAAAGATTATCTTCATTCCAAAACCAGTTAAAGACCCTATAAAGAAAGAAAATTATAGAGCAATATCTCTGATAAACATTGATGCTAAAAATTTCAACAAAATATTAGCATACCGGATCCAGAAATACATCAAACAGATTATACATCATAATCAAGTGGGATTTATTTCGGGAATGCAAGGCTGGTACATAATTTGCAAATCAATCCACGTGATTCATCACATAAAAAAAAAGGCAGGATAAAAATCACATGAGTATATCAATAGATGCAGAAAAAACATTTGATAAAATCCAGCATTCATTTATGATCAAAACTTTCAGCAAAGTGAGAATACATGGAACATACCTCAACATGATAAAGGCCATCTATTACAAACCCAAGGCCAACATCATATTCAATGGGCAAAAATTAAAATAAATCCCCTTAAGATCAGGAACAAGGCAGGGGTGCCCCCTTTCACCACTCTTATTCAACATAGTTCTGAAAGTCCTAACCACAGAATCAGACAAGAAGAAGAAAAATCAAGGCATCTAAATTGGAAAAGAAGAAGTAAAACTATCATTATTTGCAGATGATATGATACTGTATATAAAAAACCCTAAAGTATACATCTAAAAACTACTGGACCTGATAAATGAATTCAGCAAGGTGGCAGGATATAAAATCAATATTAAGAAATCAGTGACATTTTTTAATTTATTCATTTTAGAGAGGAGAGGGAGAGACAAAGAGAGAGAGGAGAGACAGAGAGAGAGAGAAGGGGGGAGGAGCTGGAAGCATCAACTCCCATATGTGCCTTTACCAGGCAAGTCCAGGGTTTCGAACCGGCGACCTCAGCATTTCCAGGTCGACGCCTTATCCACTGTGCCACCACAGGTCAGGCCATCAGTGACATTTTTATACACCAACAATAAACTGTCTGAAAGAGAAATTAAGGAAACAATCCCCTCCACTAATGAAACAACAAAAAAATAAAGTACCTAGAAATAAATTTAACCAAGGAGGTTTAAGATTTGTACCCGGAAAATTATAAAACATTTAAAAAAAAACAAAGAAGATACAAACAAGTGGAAGCATACACCGTGTTCATGGATAAGGAGAATAAACATAATTAAAATGTCTGTATTACCAAAAGTAATTTCTAGATTCAATGCAATTCTTATTAAAATACCAATGGCATATTTCAAAGATATAGAACCAATATTCCAAAAATTTGTATGGAAACAAAAAAGAACACGAACAGCCTCAGAATCTTGAAAATGAAGAATAAAGTAGGAGGTATTACACTTCCTGATATCAAGATATACTACAAGGCTATAGTGATCAAAGCAGCTTGGTACTGGCATAAGAACAATGGAATGGAACAAGGAACAACAACAACAAAAAAAACCCATCTCTTTATGGTCAATTGATATTTGACAAAGGAGGTAAGAGCATACAGTGAAGTAGACAGTCTCTTTGATAAATGGTGTTGGGAAAATTGGACAGGTAAATGCAAAAAAATGAAACTAGACCAACAACTTACACTATTAACAAAAATAAACTCAAAGCAGATAAAAGACTTAAATGTAAATCATGAAACCATAAACATCTTGCAAAAAAAACATAGGCAGGAAACTCTCTGATATCTCTTGTAGCAATATTTTTGCTGATTTACCTCCATGGGCAAGTGAAAGAAAGGACAAGATGAACAAATGGAACTATATCAAACTAAAAAGCTTTTGCACAGCTAAAGACAATAAGAACAAAATAAAAAGACAGCCCACACAATGGGAGAACATATTTGCCAATATGTCTGATAAGAGATTAATAATCAAAATTTACAAGAACTTCTATAACTCAACAACAGGAAGGTAAACAATTTAATTAAAAAATGGGCAAAAGAACTGAATAGACACTTCTCCAAAGAGGACATACAGATGGCCAATAAGCATATGAAAAAATGTTCAATGTCACTAATCATCGGAGAAATGGAAATTAAAACCACAATGAGATATTACCTTATACCTGTCAGAATGACAGTCATTAACAAATCAACATACAGTAAGTGCTGGTGAAGGTGAGAAGAAAAGGGAACCCTTCTGCACTGCTGGTGTGAAAATAGACTTGTGCAGCCACTGTGGAAAACAGTATGGAGTTTCTTCAAAAAATTAAAAATCGAATGCCTTCTAACCCAGCTATCCCACTTTTAGAAATTTATCCTAAGAATAGCAAATCACTGATTCAAAAGAAGATATGCACCCCATGTTTATTGCAGCATTGTTTACAATAGCGAAGATCTGGAAATAGCCTAGATGTCCATCAGTGGACGAATGGATTAAAAAACTGTGGAATATGGTTGGTTGGCTCAGTGGTAAAGCATCGGCCCAGCATGTGGAAGTCCCTGGTTTGATTACCAGTCAGGGCTCACAGAAGAAGCACCCATCTGCTTCTCCACTCTTTCCCCTCTTCTTCTTACCTCTTTCTTTCCCTCCTGCAGCGAAGGCTTCATTGGAGCAAAGTTGGCCCAGTTGCTGAGGATGGCTCCATGGTTTCTGCCTCAGACGTTAGAATGGTGAATGGCTCCAGCCACAATAGAACAACGCCCCAGATGGTCCAAGCATCGCCCCCTGATGGGCATGCTGGGTGGATCCTGGTCGTGCATATGTGGGAGTCTGTCTGACTGCCTTCTCGCTTCTAACTTCAGGAAAATTTAAAAAAAAAGTGTTCTATATATATAGAATAGAATACTACAAAGTCGTGAAAAAGAAGGAAATCTTACCTTTTGCGATGGCATGGATGGACTTGGAGATTATTATACTAAGTGAAATAAGCCAGGTAGAAAAGACAAATATCATATGATCTTACTTACACATGGAATCTAATGAACAAAGTGAACTGATTAATGAAATAGAGGCAGAGGCGGGGTCACAGGGACCAGAGGGACAGCTGTCAGAGGGAAGGGGCATAAGGGGATGAGATCAGAGAAAGTAAAGGGATTAGTGAAATTATATATACATAACACAGAGAGATACAGATAACAGGACAGCAAATCCCAAAGGGAAGGTGGGAGGGAGGTTGAAGGAAGAAGGCAAAGGGTGGTTAATGGGGGACAAAGCGATATGGGTAAGATAGTTAAATTGAGTGGCACACTTGAATTCATGTTAACACAATAAATTAAAATAAATTAAAAAAACAACAACTTTGTCTCAGGCTCTAAGAATGGCTCCATCGCCTCACCTTAGGTGCTAGCAACAGAACAATGGCCGCAGATGGGCAGAGCTTCGCCTAGTAGGCCGCCTGCCTGGTAGATTCCCTTCGGGGAACATATGGGAGTCTGTCTCTCTGCCTCCCTGCTTCTTACTTTAATAAAAAATAAAATAAATAAAAAGATGGCAAGTGTGCTGGCTGACGTATGGTCTATTCCAGTACTCTCTAATGGAAATATAATGTGAACCACATAATGATTCATTTACTGGCTCATTTTATTAGTTAATGGGAATAATTTGAAATATTTTTATTTAAAATTAAAATAAATAAAAATTAATGAGATGGTTTACATTTTTTAATTTTATATTATGAGTTTATAGTCAATGTATATTTTTTACTACTATCATCTTAATTTTGAATGTGTACATATTGAGTAGTCAATAGCTACTGTACTCGATAGCATAGGTTAAATCATTTGAAAAATAATATGTCCAAACAGAGCTCTTGATTTTTCCCTATAAATTTGATTCTTTCATTCTTCCCTGACACTGGAAGGTATGATTATCCCAGTTGCTTAAGCTTCAACAGGAAGATATATTTCTTCTCTTCCTTTTTATATTATATTCTATCATCAAACTCTGCTGGTTCTGTCTCTAAATAGAGATACAGACTTGTTCTACATCTGTGCATTTTCCACACTCTAATCAGACCACTACTATTACTCACCTAAACCATTATTAATGGCCACATTTCTAATTCTGTTAGTTCTAGTTTATTTTCCACTGTCATATTATTATTTAAATCTATACCATACCATGTCACTCTTTTACTTTAAACTTGAAAATAGTTCTCATTGTTTTTAAAATTCAACCACCTTGTCATGGCATACAAGGTTATATATAACATGAATTTCTCTGTCACTTGGTTTATACCATAAACTCATAAGAAGCTCACAGGAATATTGTAGGGATAACTTACTTTGGTGACAATTGATAAACTTTTTCAATTTTGTAGTGTTCATTAATATAAGTTCTTATTTATCCATAAATGAAGGAACTGATTTTCTTTTGCATTTCTGCTGGAGGAAAAGTGTTATTGTAAGTGTGTATAATAAAATCATCTAAGAGCAGATTTAAGAAATGAAAAACCAATGAGAACATGGAATAATAATAATTACCACTTGATATTTTTTGAGAGTAGAAGAAATTGAGGAAACATTTTAATGCATTATTTAGTAGTATATGATAACTAAATTTCTTAATGTCTAAAAAATGCTTATAAACATCTGATTACTTACATTTCTTTTTTTTTTCATAATATTGATGCTACATCATAGTATGATATAACTAGATGGAATCCAAATACTTCTTTTTCACTAAATTCTAGAATAACATTTTTGGCAGGGAAGGAAAAATGGAAAGAAATTACTTAAAATCATATGTTACAGTTTATTGGATAACTTTTGAGTAATTTTACAAATAGCAGGTTTGGGGTATTAATCATAAAAAATTAATACATTAAGTCATGGGGATATAAAGTACAGCATAGGGAATATAATCAATAATATTTTAATAACTATGTATGGTGACAGGTAGATGCTGAAAATATTTGGGGGATCTCTATGTAAAGTAAAATGTGGGGCAAAAGTAGGTTTATAGTTATTCATATGAAAAATAATTCAATAATTAATGACTAATGATATAAGAATAAACTCTTTCACCTACTCAGAACTGTAAACCTACTTATGCTCCACCCTGAATAATATGATTGTCTAACCACTCTGCTGTACCCTTGAAACTAATATGAAATAATATTGAATGGTAACTGTAATTGAAAAATAAAATTAAAAGTATATATGAAAGTTTAGTAACAGTTTTAACATCAACATACACAAATATCAGTATTTGTGTAATGAAGTCTACATTTCACTCAAAAGAACTAAAAAGGCTCTACCTCAGAGTGTTCTGCTAGTTTAAGTTTTGTTAAATCTCTTGGATTTAGGGCAAATACAGAGTTTATTACTATGTTACTTAGCTAAATTATGTAGCCTTGTTAAATCAAAAGTTTTCTGAATCTTAATCACAAAGCTGTAAAGCAATTAATAACAACTGGGCTTTTCAAGGGCCTCCTTCCACAAACATAATGCGTGTACTGTAAAAAATGTATGACCGTTGGTTAAAGTTTTCCTAAATTTTTGGCAGTTATTGTGCAAGAACATTTTACTATGATTTAATCTTAAGATGGCATCAAAATATATTTCAAATTTTAATAAATAATAGGACAAAAAATTAAACCAGTTCTTGAAAGGTTATATGGAATAAATTATGGTATGTTACAAACTGCTCTTATACTGTGGGGAAAATTAAATTATAATAGAAAAATAATTATTTTCATTTAAATGTTTTAATTAGATGTAATATAATATAATACAGTTTTATTAGCATTAACTTAGCTTGGCAATTTTCCTGTTCTCATAACAGAATCACTAAGAGATCCCACAGTGGTATGTACATGCCCTAATTAATTACTATGTAGTCCTTGATGCTTAAAAAAATCAACTTGTTCTTGTTACTTCAGTAATAATTCCTTTTTTACTATTATTTTACATTTTTGCTACTAGTCACAACTTTGAAATTACCAAGGTGAAGTAATTAATTCTATGCAATAAAAAATGAGATACCCAGAAAAAAAAAATGAGTGTAGAAAGATTACCCATTGGTAATGCTGAGTGAATGCAAATAGAAAAATAATTGCAAATTTTAAATTTCACAAGCATTCTACTTAAAATTCAGGCAAGTGACAAGTTAATACAACTCAAGTTTCATGCTTCTTCCACTAAGAGGGGAAAATAAAATAGATCTGTAAAATTTGGCTCTGTGGACACTGATTAGCATGGTTACCAAATATTTTAAAGATGAAGCAACTTTGTGGTGAGATTTAGGAAAGACCAATGAAGTTAATGATTTTATAAGCTGAATATTTGCTGAAATACGTTCTCATTATTAGACTTCAACTTTATTCTGTACTTTTATTATATCATTCACAGTTCCATAGTGTGTCATCGTTTAATATATGTCAACTTTTACATAAATTGGAGTCATGGCTTAGAAAAGCATCTTAAACAAGATTATCCTTGTTTTAAGAGAAAAAACTTTGACCATAATCTAGCTCTTTTGAGTCTGAATATGCATTTTACTAAACAGTGTCATTCTGAATAATCATTCTACTTAAAATATTTAGTTACTTTTTTTATGGTAAGTTCTAATAGTATTTAGGATTGAGCTTTGCTATCTCCAAGTAATCTTAGTTTAACAACCCAATTTTAATTTATATTATCTCTTTCTAGAATTTTTACCAAACTTATATATGAGGATAAATTTTTGAATTATAAAGATATGTTTTTTTCTTTATTTCCTTTTAAAACTACTATATCAAGATATAATTCACATATGAACAATTTACCCATTTAAAGTTAACGACTTACTCGAATTTAGTATCCTCAAATACATTTCACATCATTGCTACAATTTTAGAACACTTTTATCATTTCAAATACAAATCCTGTACCCATTGTCTCTCTATCCCTCTATGTTCTTCCCATCCCTCTCCCAGCCCAATAGTCTACTTTGTCTCTGTAAACATAAATTTCTATGCTGAACATTTCATATTAATGGAATCATATACTATGTGAGCTTCTATGACTGCCTTCTCCCTGGTTTCTTTTACTTAGGGCATTTTTTTTTCCAAAATTTATTTATGTTGTGGTGTATATTAGTACTTCATTCTTTTTTATGGCTGAATGATTTTTTGTATTATATACTACATTTTTATTATCCTTTCATCAGTTGATGAATATTTGGGTTGTTTCACGTTTTAGCAAAATTACATGAATAATGCTGCTATAAACATTTGTGTACAAATTTTTGTATAGCTATGTATTTTTATTTATTTTGGATAAATAACTAGAAGTGCAGTTGATGGGTCATATGGTAACTGTATAATTACTTATTTGAGAAACTTTCGGTTTTTCAAAGCAGTAATGTCATTTTACAGTCCCACCAACAGTGTGAGAGGATTTCAGTTTCTCGACACCCTGGTCAATCAACTCTTGTTATTCTCTGATTTTTAAGAATTTATCCATTTTATGAGTATGAAGTGATATCTCATTTTGGTGGCTATTGATATAGAAGATCTCTTTGTTTGCTTCTTGGTCATTTGTATATTTTTTCAAAGAAATGTCTATTCAGATATTTTGATCATTTAAAAAAATTGAATTGTACCCTGGCCAGATAGCTCAGTTGGTTAGAGCAACATCACAAAGAGCAGAGGTTGCTGGTTCAACTCTTGGTTGAAACACACATAGGAACAGATTAATGTTCCTGTGTCACTTCCTCTGCCTTTCTCCTCCCTCTCTAAAATCAATAAAATAAACATTTTAAAAAATTGAACTGTAATGGTTCTTGCTACAAGTACCTTATCAGACAATATTTGCAAATATTTTCTCCCATTCTGTGGATTTTATTTGCATTTTAATTATATTATTCTTTGATAAATTCTAATGTATATATTTTTTATTTTGTTCTCTGTGTTTTTAGTGTCATATCTAAGAACCCTGTGCCAAATCCAAAGTCATGAAGAGATGCTTTATGTTTTCTTTAAATAGTTTTATTTTTAAGTTGTTGATCAATTTTGAGCTAATTTTTATATATGGTGTGAAGCAAGAGTCATATTTCATTATTTTGCTTGTAACTATACAGTTGACCCAGAACTATTATTGAATGACTAGTCTTTTCCATTGAATGATCTTGGCACCTTGGTTGAAAATCAGTTTTATTTCTGGAATCTGTATTTATTTGCTTTTTCTCTCTCATTTTTATTAATGCAAAGTACCTGCCTACAGTTTAGCCTATATGTCTAATGAATCCACCAATTGTATTATAATTATTTTTTACCAGAAACTAGAGTGTTTTTTAAAGTGCCTATAGACTCAAATTTCTCCACAATCTGTTGGAAATAAAGTCATTTCATTTAGGAATAGATTAGAGGCTATTTTACAGTCTACTTCTTTCAAAAGGTACCTGGAGACTATTATGCTAAGTGAAACAAGCCAGGCAGATAAACACAATATCATATGATCTCACTTATATGTGGAATCTAATGAACAAAGTAAACTGAGGAATTAAATAGAGGTAGAGGAGAGATCACAGGGGCCAGAGGGGCAGCAGTCAGAGAGAGGGGGGATGAGGGGATGGGATCAGAGAAGGCAAAGGGATTTGTGAAATTATATAAATATATATAATACAGAGATAAACAGCAAGATGGAAAATCCTAGAGGGAAGGGGGAAGGGTATTGCGGGGGGGCAAAGGGAGTGGCGGGGAACACGAGGGTGGGGGGTGAGGGAGTTGTATTTGGTGGGACACTTGAATCCATGTAATCACAATAAATTAAAATTAAAAAAGTAAAGGTAAAATCTATGAACCACTGCTCTGGAGCTGGGCATGGAGCCAATGGCATACTTGTCTCTGAGTGGCAAGTGACACATGTTCTGTAGGAAGTAGCTTTTGTAAACTTTACTTAAAGCATCACACTAAAAAATAAAGATCGATAAGTTAAAGAAACCAACCTGAAAAGACATACCTATTGTATGATTTGAATGATACGATGTTTGGTAAAAAGAAAAATTGTAAGACAGTAAAATATCATTGATTGCCTGTCAAATTGAAGAGACGGAGGAAAGGAGGGATGAATATGTGGAGCATAGTAGATTTTTAGGAAAGTGAAATTATTCTGTATTATATTATAATGGTGGTTTTATGACATTATGCATTTGTCAAAATGAATAGAACTGCACAAAAGAAACAGTGAAGCCCTATCTAAACTGTGGACTTTCCTTAGTAATGAAAGAATATTGGTTCATCAATTACAAAGAAATGGACCACACTAATGCACAATGTTGATAATAAGGAAAACTATACATTGGGGTATGAGGTAGAAAGAGTAAAATTAAATTGTCCATATTTTGTGCACAATTTCTCTATAAACCTACTGCTCTAAAAATTAAATCAATTAAAACTTGAAAAAAATCCATATTTTTAAAAAGCCAAGAGATGAAAAAGTAATCGAGCAGGATTACGCAAAGAATTTAAGACCATAAGGCAGTCTCCTTACCTGATCTTTCTGTTTACTTTTTAGCTTAATATTTGACTTAAAGATATCTAGAAAATGTGAGTAAAAAATAGAATTATAATAATAATTTATAAAGATAATATCTCAGTACACTTTTCAAGATAATAAAAACCATATCTTTGGCTGTTTATCATTTTTTTATGACTGAAGTCACTGCTACTAAGATATTTATGTATGACTTTATTATTTTAATAAGTAAAAGTGGGAGATATAAGGAAAATGTAAGATAAACATTTTGCTGTATTTTCTAATGACTAATTTTTTAAAAATAGTTCGTTGGTTCACAATAGAAAAATATCTACATTCACTTGGATAGTGTTTGCTGAGAAAATAAAATAGTTCAACTTATATTAAGTTACTTTTCAAAAGCTTGCAATGTTATGATATAAACAGCCTTAATGTATGCTTTTCTTTTATGGCCTGTAAATTTGCTAAATGTAATGCCATATATTCTCTTGTTAGTATCTAATAATCTGCCAGTTAAGGGTCTGAACATTTCATTCAGATCAACAGTCCCCATGCAATTTGCATATATTGTGGGCAATTTTATTTTTCTTGCAGAAGAAGTAGTCTTAAACACAATTACTCTGTTTATAAAAGATATGCTATTCTAGCATTTTGTAATACAGACATTTGAAACCACCATGTAGGAAGCAATGACTCTTTCTAAGAAATATAATATACATATATTTATTGAAGTAATGAAATCAAGATTCTACTAAGTTGCTATCTAGTCCTTTAAAATACTTAAAGGAATTTCCCCCTCCCTCTTGTATTTAATCTGATGGCCTAGAAAATGAATAATCGGACCAAATACTTTATTTTCAGAATGACATGTTAACCAGCATTGACATATTCATGTTTGAATTATTTTCACATATTCATGTTTTTTTACAGCTTTCTTTCATAAACATTACTTCTCCCACTGATATATTGTCTTTTCATTGCTTAATTAATTTGGGACCCTGGTTAACAACTATCCCTTTTGTTAAATTATGTGATTGTGTAAAACCCACACATGCTTTTTGGAGGAAACAATAGATCACTCTGATAAACTAGTAGTTTTTTTCTAATCCCAAACTAACAATTCAGTTTCTCTATTCTGTTCATAAATTAAATGATCAGAATAAAAGCATGTCCAGTCATAACAGTAAGAAACATTATTAGCAGAATGAGGCTGGGAATCGTATGCTTCATGGGAGCATGTTTGAATGCATCTCACAGTCAGAGTAATTGAATTTTACTCTCTGCAGTCAGCTGCCTATTTTTAAATTATGTAGGTCCATTACCCCCAAAAGTATTTCCAACTTTAGCTGTAGCATATCCTTATTAAAACTCACAATTCTGTGCTCACTATATTATATTCTTGAATGTTTATTATTGTGGGTAGTGTAATATCTGGGTCTGCAGCTTGTCTCTTGTTTGCTGTTGGCAGGACGACATATCACTCAACTTAAAGTGTTTATTTCTCATTGTATTTTATCTACTATGGTAAATTTTTTTAGTGTTGAATGTGAATGTCTTTAAGTACATATTAATTTTGAATTTCTTCTAAAACAAGTTTTCTGGACAAATTCTTGGTTTTGAAATGAGAAAAATCTAATCTATAGGATTAATTTTGATTTCATTGAAAAATTAATGGAACAATAAAACAAAAAGAAACCATACCATGAGAAGGTAAATTAGTAAATGTAAATACAGGAAAGCGTATAGAAAGAAATGCAAAGAAATTGTTACAAATTTATGTTTCAAAAAGATACTGAGGCCTTCTGCAGTTGGTTCAGTGGTAGAGCATTGGGCTGGCATGTGGGTGTCTCAGGTTCGATTCCTCATCAGGGCACACAGGAGAAGTGACCATCTGCTTCTCCACCTCTCACACTCCCCCTTCCCTCTCTCTCTCTCTCTCTCTCTCTCTCTCTCTCTCTCTCTCTGTCTCCCTCAACTGGTTCTAGCACATCAGCCCTCTGCACTGAGGATGGCTCCATGGAGCCTCAGCCTCAGGTGCTAAAATTAGCTCAGTTGCGAGCATGGCCCCATATGGGCAGAGCATCATCCCCATATGAGGGTGCCAGGTGGATCCAGGTCTAGGTGCATGCAGGAGTCTGTCTATCTGCCCTCCTCTCATTTGGGGGAAAAAAAGATGTTAATTAAAAAAATAATGCCCTGAGTTATTAAATAACTTTCTTACATGTTTTCTAACATGTATAGTACTTCTTGTTTCATTCAATGCTTCAGTGCTTTGTGAATTTATAAGTGATTATCAGAAAAGGTTTTAAAAAATCTCTATAAATATTTATACATTGCTATATTTGAAAACCTTCAATTTTTTATGTAGAGATAGAAATCTTGCTCTAGAACCAAAATAACATGACATGTATCTGAACTCTATGTCTTCTATCTGCCAGTCTTTGGGAACATCACATGATTTTTCTGAATATTGGTGTTATAAGTTCTAAAATAAGGACAATATTAGTTCTCTTGTATCAGATGCCCATGATGCTCTTCCCAGCTCTACTAGAGTACATGTCTCAGTTTTGTGGGTGTGCTTCTCTCTCATTGCTGGGGTTCTCGGGTACTATCCTAAATGGCATACATTAGAACATTCTCCTAAGTAATGTCCTCAGGAGCTTGAGGTTACCTAGCTTGAGATGCCTGGGCATTATACCTGGCCTCCCTTTCTCTTCCTCCTACCTTAATAACCCCTCTCCTGGGGTCATGGGCAGTTACTGGACAGGAAATAAAAGTGTGATCCTTTGACTCAAAGCAGAATAAAGTCTTTGGAGCAATTTAGCCTCCAGAGTTCCTCTTGAGATGAGGTTGAGGTAGACCTCTCCCAACTCTGTATTTACACAAGCATAACTCTTCTCTTCTCCATCTTGCGTTTCTCCTGCCCAGGTCACTCAGAAAGCACTGCCTCAATGAAGGACATACCCATAAACCCTCTTCTCAGGCCCTGCTTCTGAGCAGCCAACTGAACTTACCTATCTTCTTGAGTTATTAATATTTACTGAATTTATTTAAAGTCTCTAGTACCACACCTGACACATTATAAACATTCAGTAAATGTTAATTATCATTTTTATACTGATATTGACCAACAACAGGACAATCATATGTGATTTAAAGTTTACGTTAATTTATTTTTCCTGACCTTTGTAGTGGTGCAGTGGATAAAGCATTGACCTGGAATGCTGAGGTCACCAGTTCAAAACCTTGGGCTTGCCTGGACAAGGCACATATGGGAGTTTCTCTTTTTTTCTCCCCCCTTTCTAAAATGAATAAATGAAATCTTAGAAAAAAATTTGTTCTGGTGAAGATCATGAAGTTAAAAATTATATACATGCAATCCCAGTGAAATGATTTCTCTGTCAATGAATCATCACTATTAAATGACCAATTTCAAATTTTTGCTGGTCAATAGGTAAATATTACTTTTTTTTAATGTGAGGATAAGCTAATACAAAAAATAACCCTGGTAGTTCATTGTCTGCAAACAGGATTTTGAAGTCAAAGAAGTCAATTCTGTTTTAAGAATACATTAGTGAGTGAATGATTGTTTGTCTATTGATATTAGTTTTTAATTCTTTATTGTCTCACATTAGTTTTACCATCATAAAAAGTGTTGACAAAATTAAAGATATCTCTTCATATCAGTGTAATAAATAATAGGGACAAAGGTAGACTAAAAAGCACAAGTTGTTAAAATTGTTTTTTCTGAATATGTTTACACTGAGATAAACTAAATAGAAAGACATAAAGATGACTAGTAACTTAAAATTTTAAGAAAATTCATCTATAGAAGTTTCAAGCATTTTAAATGAAATAATATCCATTAAAATATCATCAGCATTTATAAGTTTTGATGCCAAAACTTAGTCAATGTGTTCTATAGTTTATGAAAAGCTACTTGAAAGTCTAAAGTCAGTCTATGTATTAACGTGGCCAAAATTCAAAATCAAATAAATGATTTTATTTTATATCAGTTAAATGGCAAAGTTGTACTTTCAGTGTGAAAATAATTAGTTATCATTAAATCAATATTCATATAAGCAACTTGAGTTGTGATATATTTTAAGGTAAAATTTGAAAAAAATAGTTTATTTTTATTTCACAGACATCATAATTAGTGAAACATAACAGTATTTATATGTGCATTAATTATTTATTTCCTAAAATAGTAAATACATGCAAAATAAAGTTGATAATATTCATATAATATTCCACTATTTAGACATATCACTACTTTTTTTGTTGAGTAGTCTTCTAGTAATTTCATATGCATATATAAATTTTTCTAAGTGATGTCTTACCTATATACTACTTGTAACAAGTAGTTATAAATATTTATTGGCATCAATATTGTGAACTACCTTATATATTATTAAATATTATATGAAGTTAAAATGATTATATAATATTCCACTGTATAAATTCCAAGGTTATCTAACTTTTCTTAATCTATAGAGAATCTAAATTCTCTAATTTTAAACATTCTAGCAATGCAGATTATATTACACCAACATTTTTTAGTCTCTTCAGGATTATTTCCTCAGTGTAAATTTTTTATTAAAGTCTGTGACAGAGTGACGTCACGGAAATGGCGCCGTGAGCAGCGCGTCCGACAGATCTCCCCAAAATCACAACAAATTTATCAACTAGAAACAGGAAAATTTATCTTCGGAGCAATACGGACTTCCACACAAACTGAAAGCAAAAGGACTGTTATCACTTGAATCTGAGAGACGAGGGTGTGGAGGAAGCTACCGCAGGGACGTTCATTCAAGCCGCGAGGAAGTGCGCCTGTGGTAAGTCATCCCGCACTCGGGAGCTGCGAGCAGCAGCCTCGAGCCGCCGCCGCGAGCCGCCGCGAGCAGCGCCCGGGTCGGTTGCAGAGTGAGCACCGCCCACACTCCGGAGCGGCGAGCAGCCGCTGGCGCGCGCCCAGTCTGGTTGCAAACCGAGCATTGCAGACCGAGCACCGCTAATGTTCCCAGCGGCCCGCGCACGGGGAGCGGGAGAGGCCCCAGGGCGGTATTCCCTACTTGGGAGATTCTCTCCGCGGGCGGGGCACCTCACCCAGCCATTCAAGCCAACAATCAAGCGTTGGGGGAGGGGCGCGCGCAGGCAGCCTGAAATACCTTCGGGAGCACAGCTGCGACCCAATTACTAAAATTAACTTAACCCGTGAAATCTGCGCACCCTCGGTTCTAATTGATAAGATCTCTCTCAGTTCACCGACCCAAGACAAGAGGCGTGATATTTTTTAGTGCCTCTCGCTAAAGGGGCAGGGGCAACTTCTGATTGATAGAGCCTCCATATTCAGGGATAAACGCTAACAAGAAGGACTTGGCAGATAATAAGATCTATACCACACTAGTCGCAAGCAGAGACTAGTGCCTCTTCTTACCAGCCAAAACAGGCTACAAAGTGTGGAAAGCCTGGGTTGAGAGGTCCAACTGAATGCTAGGCGCTGAACAGTCACCTTGACAACAATTGACTCCCACCCCCGCCTGATTACACTGGAGGCCCTGACTGCCAGAGCCCTTCCCAAAGCCTTGCACTGAGTAGGGATAGAGTGGGGATTTCCCAGCTCTTTGAGCCTCTTACTCCCCAGGCAGAAGCAGTGGCAGCCTTATAGCTGGATCACCAGGCTGCTAATTCAGGAAGGGGGGACTAGGAGAGAGAATCCACGAAAGCAAACTCTCTCATCGTTGGACCCTGCAAACGCCAACAAGCCTTGACTACCAGCAAGACTAAAGCCAATTATATGACATTGCCATAGAATCCCATCAACTGCAAATCCCTACCTAAGTGTGACACAGGGGCAGAGCCTGGGGTACAGAGTCACCGACCAGGAAGAGGGAGAGGAAAGAAAAAGGAAGAAGTTAACATCTCAAAATCAAGAAAAATCCACAGACTTTACAACTTGTTCCACTAATTTTTTTTGTTATTGTTGTTGTTGTTGTTTGTTTCTTCTATCTTATTGCCTTTATTTCCTCCACCCCGGTCCTTCTATTCTCTGCCCATCTTATGCTTCCCTTTTCTTGAACTACACTACCCATAAGTGTTACATTTTATTTCTCTTCTTCATCCTCACCCTCCTTTGGGGTTATACTCCAGGACACTTAACTCTCACTCTCTCCTCTTTTGTTTTTTTTTGTTGTTGTTGTTGTTTTTTGCTTTATTTTGTTTTTTTCTCTTCCTTTTTTATTTCTTCCTTCGTTTTTCTCTTTTTCTTATTCTTTCCTTTCTATTCGTTTTTTCTTTTCTCGTTTTACTTTCCTCCCATTTAATCCTCAATCACGAACAAATTAGTTAATTTGGGACTCAAGGTTTTTTTTGGCTTTATTTTTCTTTTTCGCTTTTGTTTTTGTTTTTTTCTTGTTAGTTTATTTTTGTGGCATTTTGGGTCCTCCCAACCCAAGGTCTCCATTGTATTTGGTCTTCGCTCCACTTAATACAACAGATTTTTACTTATTATTTTTTTCTTCTTTATTATTCCTTTTTTTGTCCTTTTTTCTGGTTTCCTCTTATCCCTCTCATTATATCTCTTGGTTGACCATCACCCGCAGGCAGATCAACTTATGCTTGTCTAAGATTTTCTTCCTTTTTTTTTTTTTTTTGCATTTAGTAGGTCCCTACTCCCCTTTTTTTTTGCCCCTTGAACTCTTCACCGCAAACCAGGCCCTCCATTATAGGCACAATATTTCCCTGAGGAGGGGAGAGGAGGGAAGGAGAAGAAAGAAAAAAAAAAGGGGGGAAATAATAAATTATTACTGCTTTTTTTGTGGGGTGTTTTACCCTTTGGTTTGTTTTTTTTTTTTTTTTTCTTTTTACTCTTTATTAATTCTAATTAGTGCTATCAACAAGACCACCCTCAGATGCCAATAAGAAAGAGGAAATCGAATATTATGGATACAAAAGAAAGAGAGGTAACACAAATAGATGTGGAAAAATCTATGGAGAAAAGACTTAATATATTGGAAGCCTTGGAGCTAAATGACAGAGAATTTAAAATAGAAATCTTAAAAATACTCAGAGATATACAAGAAAACACAGAAAGGCAATATAGGGAGATCAGAAAACAACTCAATGAACACAAAGAATATATTACCAAGGAAATTGAAACTATAAAAACAAATCAAACAGAAATGAAAAACTCAATTCACGAGCTGAAAAACAAGATAACAAGCTTAGCTAGCAGAACAACCCAGATTGAAGATAGGATTAGTGAAATAGAAGACGAACAACTTGAGGCACAACAGAGAGAAGAAGAAAGAGACTCAAAAATAATAAAAAACGAGAAAGCCCTACAGGAATTATCTGACTCCATCAGAAAGAATAACATAAGAATAATAGGTATATCAGAGGGAGAAGAGAAAGAAAATGGAATGGAGAATATACTCAAACAAATAATAGACGAGAACTTCCCAAGCCTGTGGAAAGAACTAAAGCCTCAAATTCAAGAAGCAAACAGAACACCGAGTTTTCTTAACCCCAACAAACCCACTCCAAGGCACATCATAATAAAGATGACACAAACCAATGACAAAGAAAAAATTCTCAAGGCAGCCAGGGAAAAGAAGAGTACAACATATAAAGGAAGGCCTATTAGATTATCATCAGATTTCTCAGCAGAAACTCTACAAGCTAGAAGAGAGTGGACCCCAATATTTAAAGCCCTGAAAGAGAGGAACTTTCAGCCAAGAATACTATACCCATCAAAGCTATCCTTCAAGTATGAAGGAGATATAAAAACATTCACAAATACAGAAAAGATGAGAGAATTTATCACGAGAAAGCCCCCACTCCAGGAAATACTAAAGGGGGTTTTCCAAACAGATTCAAGGAACAAAAGAAAACAACACCACAAGTAACAGCTCCACCAAGAACACAATAAAACCAAACTTAAACTGTGACAACAAAGGAAAAAAAAGGGGGGAGAGAATGGAGATTAACAGTAGCAAAGGACGATGAAGTGCAGAAATACTTATAAGATAGGGTACTACAATGAATATGGTAGGTACCCTTTTCATTACTTAATGGTAACCACCCTAGAAAAAACCACCACAAAAACACATGACTTAAAAAAGGTAGCAACAGAGGAAAGAAGTATGGAACACAAACAAACAGAAACAAATGATAGAAAAACAAAAGAGAAGAATCAAACAAGATACAAAACTAACAGAAAGCAATTTATAAAATGGCAGTAGGGAACCCACAAGTGTCAATAATTACACTAAATGTAAATGGATTAAACTTACCAATAAAAAGACACAGAGTAGCAGAATGGATTAAAAAAGAAAATCCAACTATATGCTGCCTACAAGAAACACATCTAAGCAACAAGGATAAAAACAAATTCAAAGTGAAAGGCTGGAAAACAATACTCCAAGCAAACAACACCCAAAAAAAAGCAGGTGTAGCAATACTCATATCTGATAATGCTGACTACAAGACTGAAAAAGTACTCAGAGACAAAAATGGTCACTTCATAATGATTAAGGGGACACTGAATCAAGAAGACATAACAATCCTTAATATATATGCTCCAAACCAAGGAGCACCAAAATATATAAGACAGCTACTTATTGACCTTAAAACAAAAACTAACAAAAATACAATCATACTTGGAGACCTCAATACTCCGCTGACGGCTCTAGATCGGTCATCCAAACAGAGAATCAATAAAGATATAGTGGCCTTAAACGAAATACTAGAACACCTGGATATGATAGACATCTACAGGACACTTCATCCCAAAGCGACAGAGTATACATTTTTCTCTAGTGTACATGGAACATTCTCAAGAATTGACCATATGTTGGGCCACAAAGACAATATCAGCAAATTTAGAAAAATTGAAATTGTACCAAGCATATTTTTTGATCATAAAGCCTTGAAACTAGAATTCAACTGCAAAAAAGAGGGGGAAAAACCCACAAAAATGTGGAAACTAAACAACATACTTCTAAAAAATGAATGGGTCAAAGAAGAAATAAGCGCAGAGATCAAAAGATACATACAGACAAATGAAAATGAAAATACGACATATCAGAATCTCTGGGATGCAGCAAAAGCAGTAATAAGAGGAAAGTTCATATCACTTCAGGCCTATATGAACAAACAAGAGAGAGCCGAAGTAAACCACTTAACTTCACACCTTAAGGAACTAGAAAAAGAAGAACAAGACAACCCAAAACCAGCCAAAGAAAGGAGATAATAAAAATCAGAGCAGAAATAAATGAAATAGAGAACAGAAAAACTATAGAAAAAATCAATAAAACAAGGAGCTGGTTCTTTGAAAAGATCAATAAAATTGACAAACCCTTGGCAAGACTCACCAAGGAAAAAAGGCACAGGACTCAAATAAATAAAATCCAAAATGAAAGAGGAGAGATCACCACAGACATCATAGATATACAAAGAATTATTGTAGAATACTATGAAAAATTATATGCCACCAAATACAACAATCTAGAAGAAATGGATAAATTCCTAGAACAATACAACCTTCCTAGACTGAGTTATGAAGAAGCAGAAAGCCTAAACAGACCAATCAGCAGGGAGGAAATAGAAAAAACTATTAAAAACCTCCCCAAAAATAAAAGTCCAGGCCCAGACGGTTATACTAGTGAATTCTATCAAACATTCAAAGAAGACTTGGTTCCTATTCTACTCAAAGTCTTCCAAAAAATTGAAGAAGAAGCAATACTTCCAAACACATTTTATGAGGCCAACATAACCCTCATACCAAAACCTGGCAAGGATGGCACAAAGAAAGAAAACTACAGACCAATATCTCTAATGAATACAGATGCTAAAATAATCAAAACAGCATGGTATTGGCAGAAAAATAGACACTCAGACCAATGGAACAGAATAGAAAGCCCAGAAATAAAACCACATATATATGGTCAAATAATCTTTGATAAAGGGGCCAACAACACACAATGGAGAAAAGAAAGCCTCTTCAACAAATGGTGTTGGGAAAACTGGAAAGCCACATGCAAAAGAATGAAACTCGACTACAGCCTGTCCCCGTGTACTAAAATTAATTCAAAATGGATCAAAGACCTAAATATAAGACCTGAAACAATAAAGTACATAGAAGAAGACATAGGTACTAAACTCATGGACCTGGGTTTTAAAGAACATTTTATGAACTTGACTCCAATGGCAAGAGAAGTGAAGGCAAAGATAAATGAATGGGACTACATCAGAATAAAAAGTTTTTGCTCAGCAAGAGAAACTGATATAAAAATAAACAGACAGCCAACTAAATGGGAAATGATATTTTCAAACAACAGCTCAGATAAGGGCCTAATTTCCAAAATTTACAAAGAACTCATAAAACTCAACAACAAACAAACAAACAATCCAATAAAAAAATGGGAACAAGACATGAATAGACACTTCTCCCAGGAAGAGATACAAATGGCCAACAGATATATGAAAAGATGCTCAGCTTCATTAGTTATTAGGGAAATGCAAATCAAAACTACAATGAGATACCACCTCACCCCTGTTAGATTAGCTATTATCAACAAGACGGGTAATAGCAAATGTTGGAGAGGCTGTGGAGAAAAAGGAACCCTCATTCACTGTTGGTGGGACTGTAAAGTAGTACAACCATTATGGAGGAAAGTATGGTGGTTCCTCAAAAAACTGCAAATAGAACTACCTTATGACCCAGCAATCCCTCTACTGGGTATATACCCCAAAACCTCAGAAACATTGATACGTGAAGACACATGTAGCCCCATGTTCATTGCAGCACTGTTCACAGTGGCCAAGACATGGAAACAACCAAAAAGCCCTTCAATAGAAGACTGGATAAAGAAGATGTGGCACATATACACTATGGAATACTACTCAGCCATAAGAAATGATGACATCAGATCATTTACAGCAAAATGGTGGGATCTTGATAACATTATAAGGAGTGAAATAAGTAAATCAGAAAAAAACAAGAACTACATGATTCCATACATTGGTGGAACATAAAAATGAGACTAAGAGACATGGACAAGTGTGTTGTGGTTACCAGGGGTGGGGGGAGGGAGGACAGGGGGAGAGTTAGGGGGAGGGGGAGGGGCACAGAGAACTAGATAGAGGGTGGCGAAGGACAATCTGACTTTGGGCGAGGGGTATGCAACATAATTTAATGACAAGGTAACCTAGACATGTTTTCTTTGAATATATGTACCCTGATTTATTAATGTCATCCCATTACCATTAATAAAAATTTATTTAAAAAAAAAAAAAAAAGTCTGTGACAATATACACTGTTCCAGATATTTTTGAGAGTGTCCATTTCAGTGCAACTTCACATTTATTTGATTATTTTTTTAGTCATCAACAAATGCACAGTCAAAAATTTTGATTATAGGTGGAACTGGACATTTTTGTTTATTAACACTTAAATGCACAGTAGTCACATTTTATGCTTTTTAGAAATTTTTATAACTTCTTATTACTTGGTAAAATTTTTTATAGTTTTATATATTCTCTAGGATTTTTTAATTTTACTTTTAATGTTTATGATATTTCAACTCATTATAAAATATATTAAACTAAAGTCTATCACATCTAATAATTTATTGCATGTTTTCTATGACATTTCTATGAAATTACTAGCCTTATTGTGAATGGCTTTCAAATGAATGTGACAAAGACAGGGGTTAGGGAAAAAGCCAGGGAATGAGAGAGCACAGTCAGCTGTCCAAACAGTAGAGATTGTATCTGGACTCTGCAGGCTCAAGAAGGGTCCCCAGTGTTCAGCTCAGACAGTAGCAACTGGAGTAGGGGAATTTGTTTGATAACAGTCATCTTTGTAAATTTTGGTGATATTTTCCATCTTCAAAAAAGTGTCTTTAATATCTAGCTTTATTATTTTGTATTAAACAAGATGGGGTGCTTGGAAGTATGAGTTGCAAAATTTGAGGAAGTGTTCTGAACTTCTAAAAATATTGAGTGCTTTCTTTGTGACCTTTATTGAAGAACAGTATTTCCTAGTTTTAAAAATTAAACTCTTGATCTTATTTATTATACATATGACAATATTGCTATGGGGCATAGGCTACATTGTTTCTTGAACACAAGTGCCAGTTCTTTTCCTAATGTGTCATTTATTTTTACCCTCTCTAAGTTCTTGCTTTTTAGATTTGGATGACCAAATATCAGTCTTTGTATTTTCAATTTGACAATTAACTTATATTTATAGTTACAAATCTTTTATCTTATTACACTACCTGCCCTTTTTTTGAAATGTTCTGTTTTATGGGATGGATGATCAATTCTAGGTAACATTAACATATATAACTAAAATAATTTTTAAAAATAAATTTTTCATTTTAGAAAAGTTTTATTTCTTTCTCAATTTTTCCCCCACTGGTTTAAGAGATGGGAGGGGAGGGAGGTAAGGAGAGAGAGGGTGAGAGAGAGAGAGAGAGAGAAGCATCAACTTGCTGTTTTCCACTCAGTTTTTTCATCTAGTTGTACACTCATTCATTTCTTTTTGTATGTGCCCTGACTAGGGATCAAATCCACAATCTCAGCATACCAGGATGACACTTTATCTATAGAGCCACCTGGCCAGGGTCTGGAAAGTTTTAGATTAACAGAAAAGTTGTAGCAATAGCATAAAGAGATCTCACATACTCCACACCAAGTTTCTCTTTCTAATATGATAAATTTGTCACAATTAATAAACCTATATTGTTTGTTATTATCAACTAAAGTCCTTACATTATTTATATTTCCTAAGTTTAATAAATTTTAATGTTCTTTCTTTGTTTCAAGATTCTTTTCAGAACACATTACATTTTGCAGTTACATTTCCTTAGGATCAGTTTGGCTGTGAGTTTCCCTGACTGACTTGTTTTTGATGATCTTGATAGTTTTGAGAACTATTTATTGGTGAGCTGATTTGCAGAATGCTCTATAATTGAGAATTTTTTCCCCCTCCTAATTAGAGTGAGGCTATTTGTTCTAGAGAAGAAGTCAATAGAAGTAAAATGTCATGATATCAGAAGTACAGAACATCGATGTAACTAATCACAGTTACTACTAACTTTCATGATCTGGCTGTAGGTAGTGTATATGCAATATCTTTAGTGTAAAGTTATTCTTTATTTCCCTTCCCCATACTTTTATAAAGAAAATTACTGTAGTTTTTGTTCCATAAGACGCGTTTTTTTTTTTTCTGCCAAAAACAGAGGGGAAAATGCCCGTGCATCTTATGGAGCAAATGTTCTTTTTTTTTTTTTTTTAGCTGCTGCGGGGCACTGTGCAGGTAAACATATATAAAATGAGCGCCAGCAGGAGCGTTAGTACGCACCACAGAGGTGTGTCAACCGGGCATCTGCTGAGTGATCTTCTGGTTCTGGTTTCTACAGTTGCATGCAGTGCAGGAGGGAAGGCGAACAACAAAGTGTTGACACATTCATCTGGCATTATGGAGGGCAGACATAAGAGGTGCGCTGTGGAGGTGGAGGGCTGTGCTGCAGCTGCTGGAGTTCTGTGTGAAGTACTGACCTCACTTGCTGCCTTATTAGTGCTTGACCAGTTTAGAGCATGTATTAGCAAAACCACACACACACAAAAAAAACTTTAAAGAAGTGAAGAGCCATCTAGCTATAATTCCCAGGGGTCTTACCAGCCAGTTGTAACCTCTCGATGTTTCCATCAACAAACCATTTAAAGTCTTTATGCAAGAAGAGTGGAACGAATGAATGGCTGCTGGTAATCATGATCTGAAACCAACTGGATGAATGAAGAGACCCACTATCACTCAAGTTTTTGAATGGGTGCAAATATCATGGCAGTCAGTGAAGAATGAAACTGTGGTAAGGTCATTCAAAAAATGTGGCATTAGCAATGCCTTAGATGGCACTGAAGATGGTATCATATATGAAAATAGCAAAGAAAGTGATATCAGTGATGTGATTATGAGCAACTGAGCTTCTTAAATTCTGACACTAGTGATGATGAGTTCCTGGGGTTCCCAGACAACTAGAAGAGTATTTGAACATTAAAGTCTCTTCTCATTTGTTAATAACAGTGCTA
Organism: Saccopteryx leptura; assembly: GCF_036850995.1. Lineage (NCBI taxonomy): Eukaryota > Metazoa > Chordata > Mammalia > Chiroptera > Emballonuridae > Saccopteryx > Saccopteryx leptura. The sequence goes on along the minus strand of NC_089505.1, from coordinate 231,354,824 downwards.
ATGGTTGTTAATAGTGCTGTTGAGTTTACATTGTTGAAATATTATTGTGGTATATTTTATTAAATATTTTAATACATCATTTGATTCAGTTTTTTTTTCTTATTTTCCTCCTTAAAACCCTAGGTGCATCTTATGGTCATGTACATCTTATCGAGTGAAAAATACGGTATATGTGCAGCCAACACTTTAAAAGTGGAGAGTTAGCCTGACCTGTGGTGGTGCAGTGGATAAAACATTGTCCTGGAACACTGAGGTTGCGGGTTCGAAACCCTGGCCTTGCCCAGTCAAGGCACATATAGGAGTTGATGCTTCCTGCTCCTCCTCCTTCTCTCACTCTCTGTCTCTCCCTCTTTCCCTCTCTCTCTCTTTCTCTCTCTCCTTTCTGAAAACTGAATAAATAAAGTCCTTTAAAAAAGTTATAAAAATAAATAAAGTGGAGAGTTATGCTTCCTCCTTTTGGGGGGAGATATATACACATAAATGATTTAAAATTGTTCTTAATGGGAAATTTGTCACTTCTCCGTTTTATTTATTTATTTAATTACTTATGGAGTATGGATCAGGGTATTAATCTTATTATAGTTTGACTTATAATTCAATATGTTACTTATTCTGTTGCTCAAATTGTTCCAGCTGTGGCTTTTAGGAGCTCTTTTTGTCAGTTCCTGTGCCACTTACATATTCCCATTATTATATTGTTGCTATTGTTATTTTAGGTAGTTTCTTAATTTCTTACACTAAAAGCTGTACAAGGTTCATCTGTCCATTCTCTACTCCAGCCCACAGAATCAGGCACTTTCCAAGGAACATTGATTCTACTTTTTCTGGACAATGGTATCAACAACCAAGTTATGAGTGTTAGATTTCTTGTCATTTTTATGTCCTCTTAGGTGACAGAACATGAAAACATATGTGTGTATACTAACCTGTGTATATACAAATGTTTATAAATGTACCCCTTAGACCTGACCAGGTGGTGGTACAGTGAATAGAGGACCCAAGTTCAAAACCCTAAGGCTTGAGCATTTGCCCATCAGGTTTGAGCACAGCTCACCAACTTGAACCTAAGGTCGCTGGCTTGAGCAAGGGTTCATCTGGTCTGCTGTAGCCTCCTGGTCAAGGCACATATGAGAAGCAAACAATAAACAACTAAGGTGTCACAACAAAGAATTGATGCGTCTGATCTCTCTCCCTTCCTGTTTGTCCTTATCTGTCCCTCTCTCTGTCTCTGTCACACAAAAAATAAATAAATGTACCCTTTTATATTAATATTAAGCTAAATGAGTTCATACTGATACCTCCTCTCTAAACCATTACATTTATCTTTCTAACCTTCTTCTCTTCCTGCTTGTCTGTCACTTCCAACAGTGAGAAACTTGGTTCCCACTACCTGTCACCGACTTACTTAGTTTTGTTTAAATTCTATTATACATGTATAGTGGTTTAAAAACTGTCAACCCATAGCCCCATGAGGGGGAAAAAATGTTATCAAATGAAGTATAATGCCTCTGTACAGTTCTTTTTGTTTTTGGTCTTAATAATCTCCTCTGATTTTCAATATAATTTAGCTCAGCACCTTTAATTCGATCTTCCATAATAAGTCTGTTTTATACATTTGTAAAACAGTGAGATTTTTTTATAATATGTATTCCATTCTGTGATTCCATGATATTATAAAATAGTTTTTTGAATTTGCATACATTATAGTTCACACTTTCTGTGTTTTATATATTTTGACAAATGCATAATGTCATGTACCAACTCATTACAGCATTGTACAGAATAATTTCATGACCCTGAAAATCCCTTTTGTTTTAATTTTTTGATACTTTTCTTTTTATAGGTTTCTAACAGTCACTAATTTGTTTACTATTTCTATAGTATTTCCTATTCCAGGATGTTGTGTAAATGAAACATAAATTATATAACCTTTTCAGACTGCTATCTGATTTTCATGGCTCCTTATATTTCTTTCTATCTTCAGCTGGAAATTAAAAAGAAAAATTAAAAAAAAAAACTTATTTTAATTAAGCTGTTAATTAATGAGTTTTCAAAAACTCATTTAAATCTATTCTATATAGAAATGAATTTTAAATATAAATCAATTTTAAATTAAATGAAAGATTTTAAAAACTATATGTAGTACAATAAAATGATCTTTATCCTTTTTATGGAATATAAGACAATTAGATCACTTTAGCTTTTCAAATTTTATCTTCCGTAATTTTTTGTCATTTTTGCTGGCATAATATTTCAAACCATGTTTATATATTTAAAAATATTATAGGTGATAATATTAGTAATATTAATTACTATTTATTAAACATGCAACTTTATATTCTACAATATATGTATGTTCTTAAATATTTTAAATTTTTATTTTTTGTAATTTTTGACAATTAATACAGTATAATTTTTAAATATTTTCTAAGCATATCCATTTTTTCTGCAATCCAAAATATTTTATGAGTCTTTTCTGCAGCTTTAATTAAATTGTCTTTTCCTATTGATGTATTGATTTTTCTACTTATCATTTTTCAAAGCACATAAAACTAATTTACATTCAATATTGATCAAAGGGGAATCAATTGCTCAGGATTACTATCTGCCCTCCATTTATCAAACATACTACCTATGTTTAGATCCAATTGTTCCAACTTCACCTATTCATTCCTCAGCATTCATTTTCATGACCCTACCACCAAAAACAGAATGGGATACTTCAGGCCTGACCTGTGGTGGTGCAGTGGACAAAGCATCGATCTGGAACACTGAAGTCACCAGTTCAAAGCCCTAGTCTTGCTTGGTCAAGGCACATATGGGAGTTAATGTTTTCTGCTCCTCTCCCTGCTCTTCTGTCATGCTCTCTCTCTTCCCCCACCTTGCCTCTCTAAAATAATAAATAAAATTTTAAAAAGAAAGAACAGGATGGTTATTCATATATAGTCAACCAGTTTGGTCAGATATTCTTTCAATCTGTTTTTCTGAAAAAGAATTCAAAAAGTTTCTGAGCTGTGAGGCATAGTCTATCCTGGTTCTCAGTAGGAAAGAATATTTTTCCCATTCTTGAATTTTTTGCTAAGTGCTATGAAAATTTAAGAGACTGGGTTTCTTCAGTTTATGGAAATATATCACTCTGTTTTCTGGAAATTCAATCATGGTTTAATTTTCTCTTTGGTCAGTTTGCTAAAAATTAATCTTTTCTGTCATTTGATATAATTATAATTTATTTATTAAAGAATAGATGGCTTATAATGGCCAAGCAATTTTTAATAAAAAGTATTAGGAGTATTACACAGAAAATTTAATTTATGTGTTTATCATCTATTTTCACCCATCTCTTCACCAAAAAAGAAAAAGTGGGAATTGTGATAAAGCCCCATATTTTATCTGTTAGTACTAGGGTATGATAATCCATAGAATGTATACTTACTATTTTGTAATTGTTATTTTCAAATATAGTGCTAGGCCATAACAACATGTTATTTTTTATTTCCTTATGATTGAAATTATGGAGCAATTTATGAATTCAGAGATATTTAAGAGATAAGAGCTTAAAAATTAAGAGAGGTCCTCTGAGGAAGAAATAGATATGACATAGTTATAGTATTTAATAATGTTACATGATCATTTTTAGCATTGTCACTTGAGGTTAAGAGACATTTGCATTACTAATATTTTACAAACATGTTTCTTAAATGGATAATACACCCCAATCCCCAAACAGAATTGAGAATAAGAATTCACTAAGAAGAGCTAATTGAACTCTTGAGTATAAAAGTTTCATCTGTTTTGAAAGGACATTTGTGTGTTAGCAGCAGAGTACTTCTACTATAAAGATATCTTAGTTCTAAGGAAATTAGGTAAAGCAGCATCCTTAATAGCCATTTTTTTAATTATGCAGAATTCTCTCTGAACTGATATTTCTAAAAACTTATACAAAGCTGATGGTTAAAAGTATGTTCCAAAAACATACATACTTTAAGATGCTATAAAACTGAAAACAGTATCCTGACTAGGCAGTGGTGCAATGGGTAGAGTGTTGGCATGGGATGCAGAGGACCCAGGTTCAAAACCCCGAGGTTGCTGACTTTTACATGGGCTTACCAGCTTGAGTGTAGGAGTCATTGGCTTGAGCATGGAATTATAAACATGACCCCATAGTTGCTGGCTTGAGCCCAAAGGTTGCTTTCATGAAGACCAAGGTCGTTGCCTTGAGCCCAAGGTGGTTGGTTTGAGCAAGGAGTCACTGGTTCAGCTGGAACCCCCTGGTCGTGGCATATATAAGAAAGCAATCAATGAACAACTAAGGTTCTACAATGATAAGTTGTTGATTTCCATCTTTCTTGCTTTTTGTCTGTCTATCCCTGTCTGTCCCACTCTCTCTCTCTCTCTCACTAAAAAATAAATAAATAAAACATAAAAATATTTTAGCACAATTTAACTACTAACCATATCTCATTATATTCAACAAAAAGATACCAAATATATTGCACCACACATATTAAAACCATTTTATTAAAGAGATGACATAGCTCCATAAGTTTATGTAATATTTGACATATAACTGCCTTTGATCAGACACACACTATTTTTTTTTAAATTTATTATTGGATGTTTCATTTACTTATGTTGTAAAGGCTCTGTTTTATTTTCATGTATTCTGTACTAACTTTATTTCTTTGTTAACTTTTAGTAAAAATACTTAACATAAATGTAAAATTATATATGAGAGAGCAATCAATGAACAACTAAGGTGTCACAACACGCAATGAAAAGCTAATGATTGATGTTTCTCATCTCTCTGTTCCTGTCTGTCCCTGTCTGTCCCTCTCTCTGACTCTATCTCTGAAAAAAAAAAAGGTAAAATTATATACATACACACATATACTTAACACACATGTAGTTTTTTACTAATTTGTGTAACATCAAAAAAATTCAACTTCTCTGTTATATTTAAATTTTTCATAAACTCTTGCTCATCTGTACAAGATCTGTCTGTAGCTTTTTCTTTGTAATAACTCAGATTTATAAGTTCCAAGTAAGCTAGAAATGTCCAAGAATTTTAATAAGTAAAACATCAATATCACTTTTATCATCAACAAAGCCCTCATCAGCCGGATGATAGAATATGATTTCAGGGAATCATGTCTACTTCTCTCTGCAAATGGAATAGAGACTCTCAGGTTTCTAATTGAATCTCACTGTCCCTTATTAGCCACCTCCACACTGTAATCTCTCACATTTCACAATGATCAAAAGAATATAAAGTTTAGAAGATAGTAGTGGAGTAGGTAGAAGGTACACTTATCTACTCTTAAGACCAAACTAGAACTAATAACTAAGATAAAGAACAATTAACCTAAATAACCAACAGAAGACTAGTTGAACAGAAGTCTTATAACCAAAGATTTACAGAAGAAGCCACAGGGAGACTGATACAAAAGGTGGAGAAGTGAAAGTGCTGGTTCAGCTCCCATGTGAGGTGGCTGAGATTCTGGAGGCATATCTCAGTTGCAGAGGTTTTCCCTGAGGAGCATGGGGTTTCAACCCCCTGCCAGGCTCCCCAGTCCATAGTACCAGAACTGTGAAGTGGCACACATATAAATTCTAGCTGTGAAAATCAGAAGAGATAATCTACAATAGAGACACTGGAATGTGCTAGAGATATAAGCACCCTCTTAAAGGGCCAAAAACCAAAATCTTGTTCATAGCCACTAACCTCAGGCTCTAGCATATGGAGAACAGAGCAGACTAGTGTGGTGTGAGGAGAGGCTGGGTTCTGTGGGTCCAGAGAGAGAATTGAAGGGTCAGCCACTAGGATACCTGTGCTGTGTCCCCTTCCCACACTATTGATGCCACATTCCTTAGGTGGAGCACTACCACCTGGCATCAGTCTGGGGGAAAGCAGTAGCCCCACACTATGGACTTCCTGTCTCCTCACCTTGTGGAGATAGAGCCTTGCTGAGGAGTCAGTCAGTTTCTTAGGCCAGTTTATAAAGGTCCAGGCTGACTCAGGGATTATCAGTGACAGAGCTGTGTGGCTATGAGGCAGGGGTCACTCCCTCCACCTTCTTCCAAGTGCTCTGCCTCTTGGGAGATTCACTATCTTTGCATTCTTGATTCCTGGCTGACCCACCCTGCTGAGCATAGGATTCCAGCAGAATTGGAAACAAACTGAATTGTGTGATTCCAGTATTAGCCTCACTTTTCCATGACATGCCTAATTAGTATAGAATCTCCCCTTCAAACAGCCAAACTTTGGTCTCTTTGGGCCTGATATACTCTGCTGGCCTCATCATGACAACTCCCTGAGATTCCACCCCATCACAAAGGTCTATGAGCACCCAGCAGATTGCAGCCAGACTTGGTATACCCTGAGACTTTTGCTCAGTTGCCTCAGACTCAGCACTGGTACTGAGTGTGAACATGTATCCATCTGATAAATACCATTTACCATGCGAATGATAGAAAACCTACTTTAAACAACTTAAGTAATGCCTGAGGCTCTTTCAGTGACTGAGCCTAATAGGCAGTCAGCAAGTTGAAGCAGGCAAGGGTAGCTCTTTTGGAAACTTGAGCCTTTTGCTGATCTGCCCCTGGTCATAGTGCTAGTGGAAGTTGGCCTTCGTGCATAGCTTGGTCATTTCCACACACACCAAGGCCCAGAAGAAGCAGCCACAAAATGTGGGTCACTTTGTAGCTTCAAACAGGTTACTCAGTCACAAGCAATATTTGACATTTCACCTGCACCCTAATTTTTCTTAAGAGTCTCCAGAACAGACACCCCTAGTGGCCAGCTTCTGAGAACTTCAGAGCAGGATCCAGCTATCTTCACAAGTGGTACATCAAAAGGGAGATCTCGGTATGCACCAAAACCTGCCATGGCAAATTCCAATTCATGTGGCCAGCACCTGCACAGTCAGTCAACCTGAGAGTTGAGCTCGTGCATGAACAGGCCAAGAGCAATCAACAGAAGAGCTCATATATGCTACACAAGGACTTTCTTAGGGTACCCAGCTCAAGTGGTCAAGGAGACTGCACCACTGAGTCACAAAAGACATCTATTACATAAGGCCATCATACCAAGACTAGGAGATATAACAGAGCTACCTGATATGTATTTAAAAAAAAACAAACAGTGAAAATGCTGATATTAAGAAACATGCCCTAAAGGAAAGAGTACAAAAATATCTTCAGAAAATGATTGAAATAAAATGTGAGCAAGTAATATAACAGATATAAAGTTAAATAAATGGTTATAAAGCTGTTTAAGGAGCTTAATAGGAACTTCAACAGCAAGAAAAAGGACAAGGAAACCATGGGAAAGAACCAGTCAGAAATGAAAAACGCAATATTTGAAATGAATCATACATTAAAATGAATAAAGAGAAGGTTGGATAAAACAGGACTAGATTATTAATTTGGAAGGCAGGATAGCAGAAAACACCCAATCAGAACAGGAAAACAATTTTTTTAAAAGATTTAAAAAATGAGGATAGTAGTAGAAAGGATCTTTGGGACAACATGAAGCATAACATCTGCATCATATGGGTACCAGAAGGAGAAAGGAGAGATCAAATGGTCAAAATCTTATTTGAAGAAATTATGGCTGAAAATTTCCTAACCTTGTAAAGAAAAAAGACACACAAGTCCAGGAAGTACAGAGTGCCAAACAAGTTGAACCCGAAGAGGACCATACCAAGACACATCATGATTAAATTTTCAAAGTGTAAAGACAAAGAAAGTATCTTAAAAACAACAGTTAGTTACCTACAAGGGAGCTTTCATAAGACTTTCAGCTGATTTCTCTACAGAAACATTTCAGGCTAGAAGAAATTGGCATAAAGTACTCAAAGTAATAGAAAGCAAGGACCCTACAACCAAGACTATTTTACTCAGAAAGACTATCATTTAAAATTGAAGAATTAAAAGCTTCCCAGACAAGAAAAAGTTCAAGGAGTTCATTAGCACCAAACCAGTATCACAAGAAATGTTAAAAGATCTTCTTGAAGAAGAATAAGGAGAAAAGCAGAGGGACATAATTATAAAGAATAAAATGACAATATATATGTACATATCAATAATCACTTCAAATGTAAATGGCTTAAATGCTACAATCAAAAGAAAAAGGATAGTTTAATGGATACAAAAACAAGACATATATAATATATATGCTGGCTACAAAGACTCACCTCAGAACAAAAGATAAACACATATTAAAAATAATGGGGGCCCTGGCGGGTTGGCTCAGCGGTAGAGCGTCGGCCTGGCGTGCGGGGGACCCGGGTTCGATTCCTGGCCAGGGCACATAGGAGAAGCGCCCATTTGCTTCTCCACCCCCCCCTTCCTCTCTGTCTCTGTCTTCCCCTCCCGCAGCCAAGGCTCCATTGGAGCAAAGATGGCCTGGGTGCTGGGGATGGCTCCTTGGCCTCTGCCCCAGGCGCTAGAGTGGCTCTGGTCGCGGCAGAGCGACGCCCCGGAGGGGCAGAGCATCGCCCCCTGGTGGGCAGAGCGTCGCCCCTGGTGGGCGTGCCAGATGGATCCCGGTCGGGCGCATGCGGGAGTCTGTCTGACTGTCTCTCCCCGTTTCCAGCTTCAGAAAAATACAAAAAAAAAAAAAAAGTAATGGGATGAAAAATAATGTCTTGTACAAATGGAGAGAGAAAAAACTGAGGTAGCAACACTTATATTAAACAAAATAGTCTTTAAAATTAAGACTATAATATGACATAAAGAAGGATACTACTTAATAAAGGGAACTATTTAACAAGAGGATATAATTTGTGTAAATTTTATACACCAAATTTAGGAGTACCTAAATATGAAAAGCAAATTCTGATACACATAAAGGGAAAGATCACAGATATTGAAAATTGTATCAAGCATCTTCTCTGACCATAATGATATGAATCTAAAAATCAGTCACAAGACAAAAACAGAAAATCACACAAAGACATAATACTAAATTATGTGTTACAAAACATTGATTGGTTTAACAATAAGATCAAAGAACAAATCAAAAGACATCTTGAGGCCCTGGCTGGTTGGCTCAGTGGTAGATTCTCATCCTGGCTTATGGATGTCCTGGGTTTGATTCCCAGTCAGGGCACACAGGAGAAGCACCCATCTTTTTCTCTATCTCTCCTTCTCTCGCTTCTCTCTCTCTCTTCTCCTCCTTTCCGTCAGCCAAGGCTCGATTAGAGCAAGTTGGCCCCAGTTGCTAAGGAAGGCTCCATGCCCTCTAGTTCAGGTGCTAAAAAATGGCTCCAGTTGCAATGGAACAAGGGCCCCAGATGGGCAGAGCATCGCCCCTTAATGGGCTTGCCAGGGGACTCTGGTTTGGGCACATGCAGGAGTCTCTCTCTCAGCCTCCCTTCCTCTCATTTAATAATAATAATAATAACAATAATAATAATTTTAAAAAGATACCTTGAAACATATGAAAATGAGAACACAACAACCCAAAATCTATGGGACACAATGAAAGCAGACCTAAGAGGGAAAGTCATAGTATTACAAGCCTACCCCCAAAAAAACCCCAGAAAAATCACAAACAATGTAACTTCACAGTTACTGGTAATGGAAAAAGAACAACAAACAAAGCCCAAAGTGAGTAGAAGGAAATAAAGATCACAGGAGAAATAAATAAAATAGAGTCTAAAAAATACAAAAGATTAATAAAACCAAGAGCTGATTTTTTGAAAAGATAAAACAGATTGACAAACACTGATCCAGACTCATCAAGAAAAAAAGAAAAGACCCAAATAAATAAAATCAGAAATAAGAGCAAAGAAATAACCAAAGACACCACAGAAATACTAATGATTGTAAGAAAATATTTTGAGCAAATATATGGCAACAAATTAAACAATATGGATAAAACAGATAAATTCTAGAAACATACTATCTTACAAATTGACTTAAGAAGAATCAGGAAATTTGAATAGAAATTGCAAATTGAAGCAGTAATCAAAAAGCTCCTAACTAATAAGTCTTAGACTAAATGGCATGACTGACGAATTTTACCAGATGATTAAAGAAGACTTAACACCTATCATTTTTAAATACTTCCAAAAAATTCAAGAGGAAAGAAGACTCCCAAGCTCATTTTATGAAGCCAGCATGATCTTAATTCCAGAACCAGATAAAGACACTAGAAAGAAATAAAACTATAGGCCAATATATTTTGTGTGTGTGTGTGACAGAGAGAAAGAGAGAGGGACAGACAGGGACAGACAGACAGGAAGGGAGTGAAATGAGAAGCATCAATTCTTTGTTGCAGCTCCCTAGTCTCCTTAGTTGATCATTGATGGCTTTCTCATATGAGCCTTGACCAGGGGGCTAAAGCAGAGTGAGTGGCCCCTTGCTCAAGCCAGCAACCTTGGGCTCAAGCCAGCGACCTTGGGCTTCAAGCCAGTGACCATGGGGTCGTGTCTATGATCCCACGCTCAAGCCAGCGACTCTGTGCTCAAGCCAGTGAGCACATGCTCAAGCTGGTGACCTCGGGATTTCAAATCTGGGTACTCCGCATCCCAGTCCAACACACTATCCACTGCACCACCCCATGGTAGGGCTAGGCCAATATTCCTGTTGAACATAGATGCTAAAATACTCAACGGAATATTAGAAAATTGGATCCAAAAATATAATAAAAAGATTATGCACTATGTTCAATTGGATATATTCCAGGGATCAAATATTAGTACAGTATTCACAAATCAATAAATGTTATTTATATATCACATAAACAAAATGAAGGATAGTCTCTGGTCAGTAGCTCAGTTGGTTAGAGCATCATTCCTATGTGCCAACATTGTGGGCTTCATCCTTGGTCAAGGCACATATGAGAACCAACCAATGTATGCAGAAATGGAACAACAAATTGATGTTTCTTTCTTTCTCCCTTATCTTTCTCTCTATCTTGTTAAAAACTAATAATAAAAAAGAAAGACCAGAACTACAATCAGATACTACCTCACACCTGTTAGATTGGCTATCATCAACAAGACAGATAATAACAAGTGTTGGAAAGGCTATGGAGAAAAAAGAACCTTCATTTACTGCTAGTGGGAATGCAAACTAGTACAATGATTATGGAAGAAAATATGATGGTTCCTCAAAAAATTAAAAATAAAACTACCATATAACCCAGCAATTCCTCTACTGGGTATCTACCTCAAAAACTCAAAAACATTGGTACATAAAGACACATGCACCCCCATATTCATTACAGCATTGTTCACAGTGGCCAAGACATGGAAACAACCAAGTGTCCTTCAACAGAGGATTGGATAAAAAAGATATGGTACATATATACAATGGAGTGTAACTCAGCCATAAGAAATGATGACATATTGCCATTTACAACAACATAGATGGACCTTGAGAACATTATAGTGAGTGAAATAAGTAAGTCATAAAAAGCTAAGAACTATATGACTTCACATGTAGGTGGGATATAAAACTGAGACTCATGGGCATAGATAAAAGTGAAGTTGTTACCAGGGGAAGGAGGATATGAGAGAGGAAGGTGAAAAAAATGAGAAAGAGGGACACGTATACGGTGATGGAAAATGATTTGACTTTGGGTGATGAGTATACAGCAGGAGTCCCCAAACTATGGCCCACGGGCCTCATGAGGCCCCCTGAGGCCATTTATCTGGCCCCCACTGCACTTCCGGAAGGGGCACCTCTTTCATTGGTCGTCAGTGAGAGGAGCATAGTTCCCATTGAAATACTGGTCAGTTTGTTGATTTAAATTTACTTGTTCTTTATTTTAAATATTGTATTTGTTCCCGTTTTGTTTTTTTACTTTAAAATAAGATATGTGCTGTGTGCATAGGGATTTGTTCATAGTTTTTTTTATAGTCGGGCCCTCCAATGGTCTGAGAGACAGTGAACTGGCCCCATGTGTAAAAAGTTTGGAGACCCCTGGTATACAGCATAATCAACAGTTCAAATGCTATAGAAACATTTACCTAAAACCTATGTACTCTTATTGATCAATGTCATCCTGTTAAATTTAATTTTCTAAATAAAATTTTTTAAAAAATGAAAAAAGGAAAAATGAAGGATAAAAATTATGATTATATCAATAGATCCAGAAAAAGCATCTGATACTCATTTATTCTGCTCACAAAAATTAGGAAAAATTTTAAAATGAGTATGAAGCGATAAAATATCCCCTAATTTTTTTAAGCAGTATATGATAAAATCTCTCAGCAAATTAGGAATACAGAGATCATAAATCAGTATAATAAAGACCACATATGATATTCTCGCAGCCACATAATATTCAATGAGCAAAAACTGAAAACATTTCTCTTAAGTTCAGGTCCAAGACAAGGATGTTCACTTTTACCACTCTTATTCAACATAGTATTGGAAGTCCTAGGTACAACAATCACACAATAAGAAGAAATAAAAGGTATTCAAATTGGAAAGGAAGAAGTAAAACTGTCATTATTTGCAAATGACATGTTACTATGTTACTATATATATATAGAAACTCACAGATTCCACCAAGAAACTATCAGAACTGGTAAATAAATTATTTAAAGTAGCAACATATAAAAAAAATAAAATACAGAAATAAGTTGTATTTTTATACACCAATGATAAACTATCAATAAGGACAACTAAGAAGGAAACAATCCCATTTACAACTGCTTAAAAAAATGCATAGGAATAAATTACCCAAGGATGTGAAAGACATATTCAAAAACTTATTAGTCACTGAAGAAAGAAATTGTGGAAGGTACAAATAACTGGAAACATATATCATGTTCATTGATAAGAAGAATTAACATCATTAAAATGTCCATAGTACACAAAACAATCTACAAATGCAATGTAATTTTATCAAGATACCAAAGGTATATAAAAACAACTATTAAAATATTCCCAAAATTCCTATGTAATCACAAAAGACCCAGAATAGCCACAGCAATCTTGAGAAAGAATAACAGTTGAAGGAAGCATGCTACCTGATATCAAACTATACTATAGGCAACAGTAATTAAAATATGGTACCTGCATAGATCAATTAAACAGAATAGAAAGCCCAACAGTAAACCCATGCCTTTATGGTCAATTAATACTTAAAAGAAGCAAGAACATACAATAGGTTAAAGCAATCTATTGCATAAATTGTGCTGGAAAAATTGGACAGATACATGTAAAAATGTGAAACTAGACAATCTTCTTATATCATACACAAAATAAAGTCAAAATGGATTAAAGACTTAAAAATAAGACTCAAGAGCATAAAAATTTTAGAAGAATATGTGGGCAGTAAAATCTCGCATATGTCCCATAGCAGAATTTTCTGATCTATCTACTCAGGCAAGAAAAACAGAAGAAAAAATAAACAAAGGGCATGACATCAAACTAAAAAGATTTTGCACAGCAAAGGGCACCATCAACAAAATTAAAAGACAATTCACTGAATGGGAGAACCTATTTACCAATGATATACACCTGCTATGGGGTTAATATCCAAAATTTATAAACAACTTTTACAATTAATACAAAATACAAAAAATTATATTAAAAATGGGTAAAAGAACCCTGGCCGGTTGGCTCAGTGGTAGAGCGTTGGCCTGGTGTGCAGGAGTCCTGGGTTTGATTCCCGGCCAGGGCACACAGGAGAAGCGCCCATCTGCTTCTCCACCCCTCCCCCTCTCCTTCCTCTCTGTCTCTCTCTTCCCCTCCCGCAGCCAAGGCTCCATTGGAGCAAAGTTGGCCCAGGTGCTGAGGATGGCTCCATGGCCTCTGCCTCAGGCGCTAGAATGGCCCTGGTTGCAACAGAGCATCGCCCTCTGGTGGGCATGCCGGGTGGATCTTGGTCGGGTGTATGCAGGAGTCTGTCTGACTGCCTCCCCATTTCTAACTTCAGAAAAATACAAAAAAAAATGGGTAAAAGACCTTCTCCAAGAAGACATATAGATGGCCAAAAGAGAAATGAAAAGATGCTCAATGTCAGTAATCGTCAGAAAAACACAAATTAAAACCACCATGAGATGTCACCTTATACCTATCAGAATGGCTTATAATCAATAAATTAACAAACAACAGATCTTGGCAAGGATGTAGAGTAAAGGGAACTCTCATGCACTGTGAGTGTGGGTGGGAGTGCTGGTTGGTGCAACCACTGTGGAAAACAATATGGAGTTTCCTCAAAAAATTAAAAATGCTACTTCTTTATGACTCACTGATTCCACTTCTGAGAATTTTCTGAAGAAACTCAAAATACTAATTCAAAAGAATATATGCACCCTAAGTTCACTGCAGCATTATTTACAATAGCCAAGATTAGGAAGCAGCCGAAGTGTCCATCAGCAGATAAATGAATCAAAAGCTGTAGTACATTTATACAATGGTGTATCACTCAGCTATAGAAAGATAAGGAAATCCTATTTTTTCCGGCAGCATAGATGGACCTGGACAGTATTATGCTAAGTGAAATAAGCCAGTCGTAAAGATAAGTAGCATATATTTTCATTTACGTGTGGAATCTAATGAACAAACTAAACTCTCAAAATAGAAACAGACTCATAGAGAACAGACACCTGTCTGAAAGAAGTGGTGTTAGGGAGTTTTGTAAGAAAGATAAAGGGAATAAGCAAAAAAAATTTATAATAATAAGACTTATAGATACAGACAATAGTATGGTTATTACAAGAGGGAAAGGGGGGTAAGGTCTGTAGAAGAGGGTAAAAGCTGTATATATGGTGATGGAAAGGACTTGACTTTAGGTAGTGAACACACAATACAATATACAGATGATGGATTATAGAATTGTACACCTAAAACCTATATAACTTAATTACTCAATGTCATCCTAATAAATTCAATAAAAATTCTTAAATTTAAAAAATAGAATGTTTAGAAGGCATAACTATCAATATACAGATCAGTGTAAGTTTAAAAACATGACTCCCAAAATCTTTGTCACACTCCCTTCCATTTGGCAATCTTATTGAAATTTGGTCAGGCTTGGGACTACTTGGAGTAAATGATACTGTTTGGCTCCTGAGGCTGAGTCATTAAAGGAGGAGAAGTTTTTCTCTAATGTTGTGGTAACACTTGTGATTAGGCCGTAAGTACCTTTAAGTGAGACCAGCCTGCGGCCACCATATTGAATGGAGGCTGAGGCCCAGAGAAGCCACACAAAACCCCCATCAGCAGCCCTAGAGTTTGAGTCACTCAAGCACAGGTGCCAGCCATGAGAGTGAACAAGTGTTGAGAGATGGTCTCACCCTTTGTGTCTTCCCAGCTGTGGGCCCAGACACTGTGAAGTACAGAAAAGCCACCCTTGCTGTGCCTTATCCAAATCCCTGTCCCCAGAAACAGTGAACAGAACGAATTAATCATTTTAAGCTGCTAATTTTGATTAATTTGTTACATAGCAGTAGTAATTTTAACAAATGCTATCTGCCTGAAGAGCACTTTGAGGGAAGGGTAAATTAACCCAAGGATTTACTACTCATAAAACATTCCAGTAGCAGACAGAAGTTATAAATGAGGAGAGAGAAAATATGGGACGCTTGTGCTGGAATTTGAAAGAAGCCCATTTTCATCTTACTAGCTGTTTCTGAATATACATTCAGTGTTGACACAGAGAAAAATACTACTTCCAACTTGCTTGGTTTTGGTCTGCATTCTGTCACATAATACATTCCTATTACAGGTATCTAATCAGTTAAGATATGCTTTTTTTGGAGAAGCAGACAAATGTCCCAACTTACTACACCCTTCTAGGTATTTAGCCTAAGAAGTAGAAACCTGTGAACATATTGTCTGATGCTCTCCTGCATCTGACCAGGGTGTATTACAGTGAGCAAAAGTAGGTTTTCAGTTGTGAGTATGTGAAAATGTTTATTTTTCTGCATCAATATTTATTAATTATTGTATTATTTTCTATACAAACAACTGGAAACCTACTTTTGCTTTATCCTGTATAGCGTGTGCTGCCCTTTCTAGAAGCAGCATTGAACACCGGAATGACGTGGTGTATTTATATTTTTAAAATATCAACTTTGCTATTCAGTGTAGGATAGATTTGAGAAAAGCAATGTAGAATTGCAGAGAGTTTTTGCAATAATAGTTCAGGTGAATGATGACAGTGTCTTAGACTAGGGAGGTCACAGGGGACAGTCGCACTTTATCTTGAAAGAATTGTTGATGGATTGGGCCTGAGGTGGAAGTAATAGAGGGTTACACATTTTTATTTAATTTTGATTATTTATCAGAGTGAACTCTTTTTAGTATTAGTTATTTGAGTGTCTCCATGAGTGTATGTGTGTATGTGTTGCCGTATATACCATCATTTTTCTTACTGTTAAGGTGTTTATCTTTTTCTAATGATGTTTTAACTGAATTATATCCTTGATATATCTTATTCAGGAAATTAACCCTTTCACATTAAGATATTTGCCAATACTATGACAAGTTGCCATTCCTTATTTACTTTTGTTTATGGTGTAATTACATTGACATTTTATACCTTAGCATTTTTATTTACAAATATCTGGTTTTACAAAATATACTACTCTAAATGTATTTTCAAGTCTCTAATCCAAAGCTAAGGAAGCAAATACCAATGTAGACCACTGAAATAATTATAATCTTTACCCTCTACAAATCTTAATACATTTAAAGCAAATATACAGAAAATAATGTCCATAAGGAATAATTTATATTATACTCTTTACTCAAAGCAAATCTGATTTTGATTTCCTAAGAAATGTTTGTGCTAACAACAGACTCACTCAGAAGCCTATGCACTTACAATTTTGTTGTTCCTTTATTTCGCTCAAACGTGCCTATATGAATAACATCTGTTAAGATGTGTCAAATTCCTCCTTTGTTCTGTAAATCTTTATTCTGCGTGTCTCAAAATAGATCAAGAAAAATACAATAAATATAAGTAATTCCCTTTTAAGTTCACCTGGATTTAATTTATAGAGAAAGACCAACTCATGGCCATAGCAGAGCCTTTATCAACTCCAAACATTTAGCAACAAAGGCCTCCATGCATACAAAGGGGCAGACCAGTTCTCCACATTTGCTTGCACACATGAGTGACTTTGGGTTTCTAGAATGATTCTGAACCCTGTGACTAGCTCATGACATTACAAAAGGATATATTTTGAAAGAACGAAAGACTCTCCTGCTGATAAATTTTGAAGTGACATTTAATATAAGTAATTGATTATTCAAAGTTACATTAGTTAAATATTGGTAAAATGTCATTTAGTTGTTCAAAATTTGATCAATTAAGAAATCAGACAAACCAAAGATATTGGCAGCTAGGTCTAGGGGAATATGATTTATTTTATAGCATACATTTCTGAAAACACTATGGTGAGTCATTGACCCTCATATAATGCAGGTTTGAATTATGCTGATTCACTCATGTGTATATTTCTGCAAGAGATAATGTAAATGTCTTTTGTCTTGATTATTATTTTTAATAATATTTTCTCTATCTTAAATTACTATAAGAATATAGTATCTAATACATACAACATACAAAATGTTAATGTATTGCTAATACTTCTGGCCAACAGTAGCCTATTAGTAGTTAAGATTTGGGGGAGTTAAAGTTACATGTGGATTTTTATTTTTGTTGGGGTCAGTGTTCCCAACCTTTCTGTTTTCAAAGAACAAGTATAATTTTTGAAGTTATCATAAATAGAGTTTTAAAATACAATCAATTTATAAGAGCAAGGAGAATTGGGAAGAGCAAAATTATGTTTTTGTTTACATGTGAAGATAATATGCATATATACAAATCCAATTGTATAATTGCTTTACAAAAACAGAAAAAAAAATTAAAAACTATGTAGTATTTACTTTGTAGAGAGAGGGAATAGGAATCCAAGGATATTCAGTTCTGTTTTTTGTTCTTTTTAATAATTACTGTACTTCTGACATATTTTTACTGTGTGTACTACTTTAATTTTACACAAAAGAAGTCAATTTTCATACAAAAATGGCATGTTTAAATTGCAAAGTTGTTTGAGTTTACATAACAAAATTAATAATAATGACAGTAGACAACCAATTTGTTTTAAGTTCATTTTGAATGCAGCATTGCATAAAGTAAGGGAAATGTTAAAAGAAATTAAAATGTTCTCTGCAAATTGGCCCTCCAGACTCAATGCCCTCACCTCCTTTTGTTGTGTTTGGGTGGACCCACTCCACTAAACTTTTTCTCAGACTTTTAGTCCATCCTGCGACTGAATGTGGGTAGATTCATTTCAAGGCATTGAACTATAACAAAGCCCAAGCAGTCTCCCTTCACAGGGGAGCCTTCTCAATGTTGGTATATACCATCAGATTACCTCAAATATCTTTGCTTAGAATGAACAGGATATTATCTTTGCAATTGAATAATTTGAAAAGAGAACATAACAGCATTTTATATTTCAAATTATACTATCAAAAAATTAAAAAAAGTTCTAGAAGAATGTGAGATTTTCAAGCAAGGGAAAGATTTAAGAATCTGTTATACAAGAAAACTAAAATTTATTATTTTACAAATAATGGCAACTAAGCCAGGACTCCAAAGTAGCTACTATACTCATTTTTTTTTCCAAATTACAGGAAAATTATTATTCAAAATTTAAAATCCCTTCTTAACTCTCAGGTAATACAAAAAGCAAGTGGTTAGCTGGATTTAAGCACATGGGCCAGAATTTACCAAATCCTGATATACAGTAACAGCCATCTTTTGGTGAAGGAAAGAGCAAAAGCTTAGATCATATTCGTATGATAAATAGGAGAGAGGTGTGTATGTTTTTCATAGTAAAATGTTTATATGTAATTTTAAAAATTGTAAATTCAAATAAAAAGAGATCAATTTTTTATCACTGTAATAAATTATTCCCTTCAATCCACTCCATATAAAATTTTATATAGCTATTATCATATAATAAATATATATACTTGACTTCTTTACTTATCTAAAATTATGTTCCTCTTATTGCTGCAGAGTATCATTAAATACTAGTTAAAGATTAAATAATGTATTATGAAATTGATAGAACCAATTTACTTAATAGAAAATAGGTGAGGCTATACTGAACATCTCAATTTTTTAGTTTTTTGCCATAGCATCAGTTTTGACAAGAAAAAAGATATGACTATATATACATACATACTATACATACATATGTATGGTTATTCATAAATTTTATAAAATTGATTTCCAAATTGTTTTGCAAATTTATGTATTCTACCAGAAATAATTATTCTACACACATATTAACACTAATTTTGTTTTAATACTTCTTATATGCATACTCTTTTTGTTTGTTTTTTGTTAGTTTGTTTATTTGTTTGGTTTTTGCATTTTTCTGAAGTGAGAAGCGGGGAGGCAGAGACAGAGCCCAACCAGGATCCACCTGGCAAGCCTACAAGGGGTGATGCTCTGCCCATCTAGGACATTGCTTCGTTGCAACCGGAGCCATTCTAGTGCCTGAGGTAGAGGTCATGGAGCCATCCTCAACGCCCATTTGTTCCAATGGAGCATTGGCTGCGGGATAGGAAGAGAGAGACAGAGAGGAAGGAGAGGGGGAGGGGTGGAGAAGCAGATGGGCACCTCTCCTGTGTGCCCTGGCTGGGAATCAAACCCGGGACTTCCACATGCCGGGCTGACGCTGTACCACTGAAATAACTAGCCAGGGCTTCCTGTTTGTTTTAATTTGCATTTATTTTACCAAAAAAGGTACATTCTCATTTTCAGAATTCCTAATTGCTACAAAAGAATGTGTTTTCATGTGATCACTGGCATATTTACTTGAATATTAATATGTTGTTATCAATATTTATAAGCTTTTATTCATGAAGCATAATTATGAGGTTTCTCAAATTGCTTTAAATATTTGTTGTGTCTGCTTTCCATTTTGTAATAGAGAAATTATTTTTAATTTTATATAGTCAGTTGAGTCATAATTTAATTTCCCTTTCACCTCAATGACTAATAAATCCAATCTTTTCAACAATCTGATAATTTTACTATTTTAAAAAAACTTTTTAATATTTTGAATGTTTACCTTTACTTTTATGCTCATCTGATATATAATGTTTGTGACATGAAATTTGCATATATAAATTTATAGAAATTTAGCTATCTGTAATGCCAGTAGCCATGGCCACCATCACAGCCGCCTAGCCTATGCAGGTTCGCATTGGATTTGGACAGATAGTAATGAAACAATGGACCCCAAAACTGGTGGGCCATCAGCTTTAATCCTAGCTTGCACCCAGCAGGCAAGAAATACACACAGTGGGAAAACACTTTCCTTTCCATTCAGGGCTCCCAAAGCCACTGACTTATCTGAGTTTCCTAGAATCAAAGGTTTCTAGCTCACCAGCCTTATGCACCTCTATTTCCCATCTCTTTCTTTCTACACAAATTCTGTACAAACTGGTTTCTCCTTTAGCACTCCGCCATCTTGGCTGCTTCTCCTGGCCTCCTCCATGTGGCCTTTTTCTGCTCTCTCTAGCATGGGCTCCTCCTAGAATGTAATCCCTCTTCTCCAAAAACAACGTGATCTCTCTTCCTTTTAAAACCTTTTGGCATGAAAGCCCTCCCCCTACACAAATTAATACAATCACACCCATCCCAAGCAATCACCTGGGTGACGGACTTTCACGTGGGCAGTGCCATCTTTAACAAAGTGAGCATAACATATTATATTTTATCTGCCCAACAATCCACCTCTATGCTCGCTTTACTACCCACAATCTACACCATCAGCAAGGAAATTTAGGCACAGTACATAAATTACAACAACATGACAAATCATACAGTTTCAACAGTTACAAAGATACATTTCACCAGTCTCTGAGCAATTTTCCAAAAGCGCAAAATGTCCTGACTTTTTTCTAGCCATGGGAAAAGCTTCCTGTGGTGGGGATGACCTCCAGCTAAGCCGCCCCCCACCACCATCAGGGTATTTCACATTGTCCAAAATCCGTAAGTCCATCCAACAGAGGAGCCAGTGCCCACTCTGGTCGTAGTCCACGGAATCAGTCCATGCACATGGGGCCTCAGCCACCCCCCCATCCCTGCCGTTCTGGAAAGTCTTACACTGTCCAAAAGAGGAACACGTGGCAATGGCAGTCAACATTTCCATCTCTGCTCCGGAGAGCATGATGGCATTCACCTCTATGTCCCAAAATCGTAGACCTACCAGGGGCGTAGTAGGAACTCCTTCCAGCTGGGCTCTCATTTTCTGGAGATTGCGGATTGCAACTACAGCTGGATTCTCCTCATTCTCCAAAGAGGAACTGGAAACATCAGCTCCGCCACCAGGCTCGAGCCCCGGGCCACCGCCGCCTTTTGCTCAGCAGGACTTGTAGCCCTACCTCCGGCCTCAGCTCCGGCCTCCTGCTGCTGTTGGCTCTCCACAACATCCAAGGCAAGCTGCAACTCATGAAACCATGATTCATTCTCCAGAGGCTGGTCTATTTCTAGGCGAATCTCACGAACATGGTAGGCCTCCTCTGATGCTTGTTTCAGCTCCAGGGTCAGCATCTCTTCCTCCCACGTTTGCTCCAGCTCCTTCCACTGCTCGATTTGCAGGTCCTGGGAAGCCTCTTCCACAGAGCTCTCAGGTTCCTCACGCATTGCTATAAAAGTCAGCCAGCCTATGGTCCCCAAAAGGACAGCCATGGGGAACCATAACAGCAGCCAGTCCTCTATTCCACCACTCAAAGGTGGTGGTGGCTCCATACTGATCTGTATTGAATCCTGCCACAGACTACGCCAAATGTAATGCCAGTAGCCATGGCCACCATCACAGCCACCTGGCCTGTGCAGGTTCACATTTGATTCGGACAGACAATAATGAAACAATGGAGCCAAAAACTGGTGGGCCATCATATTTAATCCTAGCTTGCACCCGGTGGGCAAGAAATACACACAGTGGGAAAACACTTTCCTTTCCATTCAGGGCTCCCAAAGCCACTGACTTATCCAAGTTTCCTAGAATCAAAGGTTTCTAGCTCACCAACCTTATGCACCTCTATTTCCCATCTCCTTCTCTCTACACAAAGTCTGCACAAACTGGCTTCTCTTTTAGCACTTTTTTTCCATCTTGGCTGCTTCTCCTGGCCTCCTCCACGTGGCCTTTCTCTACTCTCTCTCGCATGGGTTCCTCCTAGAATGTAATCACTCTTCTCCCGGAACAACATGATCTCTCTTCCTTTTAAAACCTTTTGGCGCACAAGCCCTCCCCCAACACACATGACAATCACACCCATCTCAAGCAATCACCTGGGCGACGGGCTTCCACATGGGCAGTGCCATCTTTAACAAAGTGAGCATAATATATTTTATCTGCCCAATACTATCCAATGAGTAACTATATATAATCCCAGACCATGGAAATGGCATAGCTAAGAAGAAAACACTATAAACCTCTCTTAAAAATATAACTTGCAGCATCTCTTGTTGACTCATTTTATCACAGAGGAGATCATGTTTCATAGCTGTCAATGAAGCATGCTCTCATGAATGGGATAACCAAGTGGCTGCCACAAAGTTTTGGCGTCTGCAGACAGTAACAGAGTTTGAATGGAATAGGACTTTTCTTTCTGAAAGTAAAGATGGAGAGAGTGTTTACTGAAATCAGTATACACTGGTGATTTCTAAAGTGGGGATTCAACCAGCAGCACATTTGTATTGTTAGAAATACAAATTCTTGAAATATACTCTAAAACTACTGAGTTAGAAACTCTAGGCCAGGACCAAGCAATCTGGGTTTTAACATGCACTTGAGATGATTTTGATGCACACTCAGGTTTCAGACCTGAGAACCACTGGCACACAAAATCAGGATATGTATTTGACTTAACAGGTAACCAGATCTTTCCTTTGTCATTTTTAGTTTTTATGTTTAAAGATACATAATGTCTATTCATAACTAGTTCTACTTTTGAAGACTGCCACACTGTTTTCCCTAATGGCTGTACCAGTTTACATTCCCACCAACCATGTACAAGGTTTATCTTTCTGCACTTCCTCACCAACACTTATCTCTTATCTTCATACGGATAATAGCCACCATAGGGCATGAAATGATATCTTGTTGTGGTTTTGCCTTGCATTTCCCTAATGATTAGAAGCATTGAGCAATTTTCATGTGCTATGGGCCAATTTTATGTCTTTGGAAAAAAAACAAAAACATGTTTCTAAGGTCCTTTGCCCATGAAAGTGTTATATATTTGATATGCTACCTACCCCTTTCTTAGATGTTTTACAAATACTTTTTCCATTCTGTAGGTTGCCTTTTCAATTTATTGATTGTTTCTTTTGCTCTACAATGCTCTTTAGTTTGATGTGGTCCCATGTGTTTATTTTAGCTTTTGTTTCTTGTTCTTTTGATGTTTTAGCTGAGACACTACCAAGACCAATGTCAAGGACTTTTTCCTCTGCTTTTTCTTCTATGAGTTATATAGTTTCGGGTCTTATATTCAAGGTTTTAACTCACTATGAGTTGAATTTTGGGAGTAGTATAAGATAAATATTCATTCTTTTGCAAGTGGATATCCAGTTTTCCCACACATTTATTAAAAATACTATCATTTTTCCATTATTTGTTCTTGGTGCCTGTAAAACCAGTAGCTATGGCCACTATCACAGTTGCCTGGCCCATGCAGGTTCGCATTTGATTCGGACAGACAGTAATGAAACAATGGAGCCAAGAACTGGTGGGCCATTAGCTTTAATCCTAGCTTGCACCCAGCGGGCAAGAAATACACACAGTGGGAAAACACTTTCCTTTCCATTCAGGGGTCCCAAAGCCACTGACTTATCTGAGTTTCCTAGAATCAAAGTTTTCTACCTCACTAGCCTTATTCACCTCTGTTCCCCATCTCCTTCTCTCTGCACAAACTCTGCACAAACTGGCTTCTCCTTTAGCACTCCGCCATCTTGGCTGCTTCTCTGCTCCTCCACATGGCCTTTCTCTGCTCTCCTTTCTCTGCTCTCTCCTCTAATACTAATCTCATGAACCAAGAGAGAGCAAGTACCCAGTCTGCCCCATTTTATAGTGTAGAAATCAAAACCTAACCTATAATCCAATATACAAACAAGGAAGTCTCTGATACGAAGTCACTTAGGGTGGGAAAGGCTTAGTCTTAAAACTAAGCCTTAGGGCAGGGGTCCCTAAACTACAAAACACAGGCTGCATGTAGCCCCCTGAGGCCGTTTATCTGGCCCCACCGCACTTCCAGAAGGGGCACTTCTTTCATTGGTGGTCAGTGAGAGGAGCACAGGATGCATCTGGAATACTGTATGTGGCGACATCGCTCACGTACAGTACTACTTCTGGTAATGCAGGATGCACGTGTCATGGCTCCGGAAGCACGTCATATCACTTGTTACAGCTAGCAGTGACAAATATGGAACTGGACATTGACCATCTCATTAGCCAAAAGCAGGCCCATAGTTCCCATTGAAATACTGGTCAGTTTGTTGATTTAAATTTACTTGTTTTTTATTTTAAATATTGTATTTGTTCCCGTTTTTTTGTTTGTTTGTTTGTTTTTTGCTTTAAAATAAGATATGTGCAGTGTGCATAGAGATTTGTTCATAGTTTTTTTATAGCCTGGCCCTCCAACAGTCTGAGGGACAGTGAACTGGCCCCCTGTGTAAAAAGTTTGGGTACCCCTGACTTAGGGTATAACAATCCTGCCTGCTTACAGCCTGTCCCCCACACCCAATACAAACTATAAGTGAGCAAACCTATATATCATATTTTACAAACTTATTTGACCAACAGTGCCCATGTCAAAAATTAGTTGCTCTTATATGCATGCTTTTATTTCTGGGCTCTCTATTCTGTTCCATTTGACTATATGCCTATTTTTATGCCAGAAACATACTGTTTTTATTACTATAGCTATGCAATATAGTTTGAAGTGAGAAACTGTGATGTTTCTGCTTTGTTGTTTCTCTATATTGATTTGGATATTCAGGACTTTTGTGGTTCTCATACAAATTTTAGGGTTGTTTCTTTTATTTTTGTGAAAAATGGCATTGGAATTGTGATAGAGATTATTTTGAATCAGTAGAATTCTGAATAGTATGAATATATTAACAATATTAATTCTTCTAAGAACATGAAATATCTTTTCATTTATTTGTGTCTTTTCTTAATTCCTTTTAACAATGTCTTACAGTGTTCATTGCATGAGTCTTTCACTTGTTTAAATTTATTCCTAAGTATTTTATTGGTTTTGAATCTATTATAAATGGAATTATCTTCTTTTTTCACATGGTTTGTTGTTAGTGTCTAGAAACACAACACATTTTTGTACATTGATTTTTGTACCCTGAAACTTTACTAAATTCATTTTTTAGATTAATAGATTTTTGGTAAAGACTTTAGGTTTTCTATGTATAAGATAATGTTATCAACAAACGATGATAACTTTATCTTTTCCTTTAATTTGCATACAGTTCTATTTCTGCATTGATTATTTTTCACCATAGGTGTAAATAGCATAATTCTATAGATATATGTGACATAATCATTTCATAATTATGATTGAAATTTTATGTAACTTTGTTGTATTTGTTCAATTATTTATTTTGAATAAGGAACTAAAAATGAAATTGGTAGGCAAAAAAAAAATGAATGTTTACACCTATATCCAGATATTCAGAAATAATTACACTATTTCAACTTGTTTATTTTCTAAATTCATATCATCACTGGATATTAAATATCAATCTTTTTAATTTATATTATTTACTTTTTGTTTATTAGTATACATATAGCCTAAATATTATATGTAAATATTATTACATTGTGTTTCTCTATGATTGATTATTAGAAAATATGCTTTAAAATGTTCTGTCAAGCCTGACCAGGCGGTGGTACAGTAGATAGAGCATTGGACTGGGAGGCGGAAAGATCCAGGTTCGAGACCCCAAGGTCGCCAGCTTGAGTACGGGCTCATCTGGTTTGAGCAAAAAGCTCACCGGCTTGGACCTCAGGTCGCTGGCTCCAGCAAGGGGTTACTCGGTCTGCTGAAGGCCCACGGTCAAGGCACATATGAGAAAGCAATCAATGAACAACTAAGAAGTCGCAACGCGCAACGAGAAACTAATGATTGATGCTTCTCATCTCTCTTCGTTCCTGTCTGTCTGTCCCTGTCTATCTCTGCCTCTGTAAAAAAAATATAATGTTCTGTCAAGAAATACTTATAAACATTAATGATGGTGGAAAAAAAATCACACAATTATCCAATACAGAAATAGTATGTTATCTATAAAAACTGAAAATAAAATTTAGTTTGACTCAAATTCCTCTGCATGCAGGAAGACAATAAAAAGTGGCTGCAAAATGTGAAGTTAAAACATTGTGACTGAAGAAATTTAAATCAGCCAAACCATCATTGTTCTACAGGCTCCTCACAGGTTCTAATACATGCAAAATCTCATTTAGTATGCCACCCACACACCAATTCTGGAAATATTACATGTGAATAGAAATTAATTATAATAAAAATGATACGAATGATAAAAATAAAAGGCAATAAGCAGTGATGCTAGTAATTAGGTGTTGTCTAATTACAAATTAGGGTACAGAAAAAGTTAAATGTGATAAGTGATGAAAAATTTTGTAGGAAGTTAAGTAATTTGAATCTGGAGAAATTCAGATGATCATAACTATTTAGAAATATTTATTTAAGTATGGCTACATAAGTTACTATTTTTAAGAATGTCAGGATGAAAAAAATGAATAACTTCTAAATCATTTGAGCTAAAGGGAAAAAAAATTTGAAATGTGTACTTAGGAGAAAAAAAAGATAAGTGTGGAAAACATATAGAAAGATAATCAAAGTTTCAGTGTTAGAAATTTCAAATCAAGAGTTGTTTTTCCCTGTCTAAATATGCATGGAATGTTGTATATTTAAAAGTAAACTTATAATCATTTGTATTATTATTTTAAAACTAAACAGACAATATATAAATATTAAGATAAAATAAAATAATAATAGTGAGAAACTTTAAAAAATATTACTGTCATATTTGACAGCTAAAATAGGAAGAATATATAGCAAGCTGTTATGCAGATAAAATATATTATGCTAATTTTTTTAAAGATAGCGCTGCCCATGTGGAAGCCTGTCGCCCAGGTGATATTAATGTGTGTTGGGGGCAGGCTGTGGGCAGGCAGGATTCTTGTAGCCTGGGGCTTGGCTTTGGGACTAAGCCTTTCCCACCCTTTTTGATGTGGGGTGGTGCATTCTCATGAGAAATCCCATTATGCCTCAGATAAGTTACTTTGTATCAGAGACTTCTTTGTCTGTATATTGGATTAAAAGTTTTGGTTTCTACACTATAAAGTGGGGCAGACCGGGAGCTTGCTTTCTCTCGGTTCCTGAGATTAGCATTAGAGAGGAGAGCAGAGAAGGGCCATATGGAGGAGGCCAGGAGAAGCAGCCAAGATGGTGGAGTGCTGAGTGAGAGGCCAGTTTGTGCAGAGTGTGCAGGGAGAAGGAAGGAGATGAGTGTTGGGCAGATAAAATATATTATGCTCACTTTGTTAAAGATGGCACTGCCCACATGGAAGCCCATTGCCCAGGTGATATTAAAGTGTGTTGGGGTGGACTGTGGACAGGCAGGATCCTTGTAGCCTGGGGCTTAGTTTTAGGATTAAGCCTTTCCTACCCTTTTTGATGTGGGGTGGATGAATCCCATTATGCCTCAGATAAGTGACTTTGTATCAGAGACTTCCTTATTTGTATATTGGATTAAAGATTTTGATTTCTACAGTATAAAATGAGGGCAGACCTGGAGCTTGCTCTCTTGGTTCCTGAGATTAGCATTACAGAGGAGAGCAGAGAGAGGCCACATGGTCCTCCAGGAGAAGCAGTTAAGATGGTGGAGTGCTGAGTGAGAAGCCAGTTTGTGCAGAGTTTGTGCAGGGAGAAGGAAGGAGATGGGGAACAGAGGTGAATAAGTCTGGTGAGCTAGAAACCATTGATTCTAGGAAACTCGGATAAGTCAGCAGATTTGTGAGCACTGAATGAGTGAGTTTTGGAGCCCAATGTGTGTTTTACTTGCCTGCCAGGTGCAAGCTAGGATTAAAGATGATGACCCACCAATTTTTGCCTCCGTGTTTCTTTACCGACTGTACAAATACAATGCAAACCTGCATGGGCCAGGTAGCTGTGATGGTGGCCGTGTATACTGGCTTTACATTTGGCATAGTCTGTGGCAGGATTCGATGCAGATGAGTATGGAGCCACCTTTGAGTGGTGGAATAGAGGAAAGGCTGCTGTTATGGTTCCCCATGGCTGTCCTGTTGGCTACCATAAACTGGCTGACTTTTACAGCCATGCATGAGGAAACCAAGAGCTCTGTGGAAGAGGCTACCTGGGACCTGCAAACTGAGCAGTGGAAGGAGATGGGAGCAAACATGGGAGAAAGAGATGCCGACTCTGTAGCTGGAGCAGGCACCAGAGGAGGCTGACCAGGTTCAAGAGATCCTCCAGTGGAGCAGCCACTGGAAGAGGAATCACAGGTTCATGAGCTGCAGCTTGCCCTGGACATTATGGAGAGCCAGCTGTGGCAGGAGGCTGGGCCGGAGATGGAGCTGCAAGACTTGCTGAGAAGGTGGCGGCGGCCCAGGGCTCGAGCCAGGCAACGGGAGCTGATGTTTTCAGTTTCTCTTTGGAAGATGAGGAAAATTGGCCTGGAGTTGCGATCCACAATCTCCAGAAGGTGAGAGCCCAGCAGCAAGGAGTTCTTACTAAGGCCCTGGGAGGTTTGAGATTTTGAGATGTAGGAGTGGATGCCATCATGCTTTCCGGAGCAGAGGTGGAAATGCTGACTGCCATTGCCACATGCTCCTCTTTGGGACAGTGTAAGACCTGCCAGTATGGCAGGGATGAGGGGGGGTGGCTGAGGCCCCATGTGCATGGACTGATTTCCTGGACTATGACTGGAGTGAGCACTAGCTTCTTTGTTGGATGGAATTACAAATTTTGGACAATGTGAAATACCCTAATGGGGGTGGGGGTGGCTTTGCTGGAAGCTTTTTCCATGGCTAGAAAGAAGTCAGAGGACATTTTGCACTTTTGGCAAAGTGCTCAGAGACTAGTGAAGTGTACTTTTGTAATTGTTGAAATTGTATAATTTCTCATGTTGTTGTAATTAGTGTAATGTGCCTAATTTCCTTGTACAGGGATGTTGGAGGTGTAGATTGTGGGTAGTAAAGTGAGCATAGGGGTGGATTGTGGGCAGATAAAATATATTATGCTCACTTTGTTAAAGATGCACTGCCCATGTGGAAGCCTGTCGCCCAGGTAATATTAATGTGTGTTGGGGTGGGCTGTGGACAGGCAGGATCTTTGTAGCCTGGGGCTTGGTTTTGGGACTAAGCCTTTCCCACCCTTTTTGATGTGGGGTGGTGCACTCTCATGAGAAATCCCATTATGCCTCAGATAAGTGACTGTGTATCAGAGACTTCCTTCTTTGTATATTGGATTAAAGGTTTTGGTTTCTACACTATAAAGTGGGGTAGACTGAGAGCTTGATCTCTCTGGGTTTATGAGATTAGCATTAGAGAGGAGAGTGGAGAAGTGCCATATGGAGGAGACCAGGAGAAGCAGCCAAGATGGTGGAGTGCTGAGTGAGGGGCCAGTTTGTGCAGGGAAAAGGAAGGAGATGGGGAACTGAGGATCGTAGGCTGGTAAGCTAGAAACCTTTGATTCTAGGAAACTTGGATAAGTCAGTAGCTTTGTGAGCACTGAATGAGTGGGTTTTGGAACCCAGTGTGTGTTTTACTTGCCTGCCGTGTGCAAGCTAGGATTAAAGCTGATGGCCCACCAGTTTTCATCTCCGCTGTTTCTTTATCGTCTGTCCAAACCTAATGTGAACCTGCACAGGGCAGGCAGCTGTGATGGTGCCCGTGCCTATTGGCCATACACAAGCCATGAGAGAAATATTGACATTGCTATTTTTGTGTGTGTATGATACAAGACAAAATATTATAAATGTTAATATGATATATAATGTGAAACATTTAAAAGCCATCCTATATTTTATATATTAAACTCCAAAGTAACCTCTAACATCTTTCCTAAAGTAAAAAATGTGGACTTTTTTTTGTTTTGTTTTGTTTTTTACCAGAATTTAAGAAAGGTATGAAATGATAAAAAGGGAAAACATAAGTCTCTTGGGACAAATTAAAATTAGACAAACAATACATTAGCAAGAAAACAAAATTATATTGATGCAATTAAAAATTAAAAACAATAATGGTGTACTTTATTTAATATATATTATTTTAAGACAATATTATAAGAAAGCCCAATTATTTTAAACTTTTATTTTTAAAGAATATAAAATGCAGGCCCTGGCCAGTTGGCTCAGTGGTGGAGCGTCGGCCTTGCATGCAGGAGTCCCGGGTTCGATTCCCGGCCAGGGCACACAGGAGAAGTGCCCATCTGCTTCTCCACCCCTCCCCCTCTCCTTCCTATCTGTCTCTCTCTTCCTTTCCCGCAGCCAGGGCTCCATTGGAGCAAAGTTGGCCCAAGTGCTGAGGATGGCTCTATGGCCTCTACCTCAGGCACTAGAACGGCTCTGGATGCAGCAGAGCATCACCCCCTGGTGGGTGTGCCGGGTGGATCCCAGTTGGGCGCATGTGGGAGTCTGACTGCCTCCCCATTTCCAGCTTCAGAAAAAAAAAAAAAAAAAAAAAGAATATAAAATGCATTCACTTAAAACTTAGACTATAAATGGCAACAATAAGAAATATAATATGTGAAGTATTACTTTTTTCAACAAATATTGTTTAGTAAATATAAACATGTTTATCTAAAATGTGAATAAGAATATTTGCCACAGTTAATTTATAAATAAAATTAGAAAATTATTATTACAAATAAAAAGTTAATAATTAAATGGTCATTACAGACAATAAAATGAGATTTATAAAAAAATTTATTTTTGACCCAGGCTGGTTGGCTTCAGTGGTAGAGCATTTACCCAGCATGTGGATGTCCAGGGTTCAATTTTGGTCAGGGCACACACCTGTTTCTCTACTCCTCCCCCTCTCACTTCTTTCTCACTTTCTCTCTCTTCTCCTCCTACAGCCTATGGTGCAGTTGGAGCAAGTTGGCCCCAGGCACTGAAGATGGCTTCATGGCATCCACCTCAGGCACTAGGAAGAGCTTGGTTGCTAAGCAATAAAGCAATGCCTCAGATGGGCAGAGCATCATCGCCTAGTGGGCTTGCCAAGTGGATCTTGGTTGAAATCTGGTTCAGGAATCTGTCTGCCTCCTATCCTCTCACTGAATTAAAAAAAAAATATATATATATATATATATATATATTTTTTTTTTTTTTACAGAGACAGAGAGAGAGTCCGAGAGAGGGATAGATAGGTACAGACAGGCAGGAATGGAGAGAGATGAAAAGCATCAATCATCAGTTTTTTGTTGCGACATCTCAGTTGTTCATTGATTATTTTCTCATATGTGCCTTGACCATGGGCCTTCAGCAGACCGAGTAGCCCCTTGCTTGAGCCAGCAACCTTGGGTCCAAGCTGATGAGCTTTGCTCAAACCAGATGAGCCTGCATTCAAGGTGGCAACCTTGGGGTCTCAAACCTGGGTCTTTCCATAACCCAGTCTGATGCTCTACCCACTGCACCACCGCCTGGTCAGGCCAAAAATATATATATAATTTTAATTAAAAAAAATACTTATGTCTTTCAATAATTATTTTTTAGGATTAAAATCATTTTTAAATTTGTTTAGAGTTTAGAAAATGATAGAATATTCTTTAATTTTCTTAAATAAGAATAACGTGGATAAGAAAACATAACAAGGTGTGAAAAGAAAATTACAGATAAGAAGTTATAAATAATAATATATGCCAAAATTAATTTTATTAAATTGTGAAGAATAGAGCATTCAGAGGTAGAGTTCATTCTACCAGTGCAAATGTATTCAACATTTGGTACTTATAAATATAATTCACCACATCAATGGTTTATGTAAGAAAACATTATTTGATCATCTCTATTAAAACAAAAAATAAAAGTTATAACAGCTACACTTGGAATTTTCTTTGAAATCTTTAAATAGTGTAATCATTGAATATGATAAAACTAAGTCTACTAACCAATATCAAACTTCATGCAGAGGCATAAAGGCAATTCTTAAATGCTCAGTCATAATTGTTCAGCGTTGTTTTATAATTTTTGATTATTAAAATAAAAATTTTTAAATAAAGACTGATGGGCATGGAAAACAGTGTGGTAATTGCCAGAGGGAGAAGGTATGGAGGGAGCCAGAGGAGGATTTAGGGGAGTAAATGGTGATGGACAGAGACTTGACTTGGGGTGGTGAATAAACATTACAATGTACAGATGATGTGTTGTTGAAATGTATATCTTAAACCTGTATAATTTTGTTAACCAGTGTCACTCCAATAAATTCAATAAAAAGGAAAAAAGAGTAGGAAAATCAGAAGTAGTATAGGCTATTAAAAAGCAGGATGCTTTTCTAAAATTTACTTAAAAATTTAAAACAGACTTAGTGGTAGAGCATCTGCTTGGCATCTTGAAGGCCCTGGTGTGTAGTAGTTCCAGGTTCAATTCTGGTCAGGGCACGCAGAAATGACCATCTGCTTCTCCACTCCTGCCTTGCCTCCTTTTCTTTCTTTCTCTTCCCTTCCCACAGCCATGGCTTGGTTGGAGCAAGTTGGCCCCAGGCACTAAGGATGGCTCCATGGCCTCCACCTCAGGCACTAAAATAGCTTGGTTGCTAAGCAATGGAGCAGCGGTCCCAGATAGGGAGAGCATCACTGGGTAGGGGCTTGTGAAGTGGATTTCTTTGGGGCACATGCAGGAGTCTTTCTCTCTGCCTCTCCACCTCTCACTTAATAAAAACATTTAAAAATAAAAATTCAAAACAGAATAATTTAAGTAGATGTTATTGAAAAAACATTGCAGAAAAATATCTGTTGACATGTTACTTAGAAATATGCCATTTAAAAGATTTATAATTTAGTATTTTTGTAAATTACATAGGCATTTGTGTCTGCATGTGTTTAATCATAATATGTTTTTAAGTTTCTACAGAAAACATTAATAGTGCTTATCTCTAGGGGAAAGTATTATATGAATATATATTTAAAATTTTTTCAAGTTATACCTATTGACTTTCTATTACTTGAAATGGAAAGTTAAATGCCATAAAAAATGAAAATAATAATATTATTAGAGTATACCAAGGAAATTGTTCATCTTTGTGTGGAAAGATGTTTAATTTAAGACATGATGTTGTCAAAACTTGGTAAATTAGCTTTTACATAGGACTATATTTTATTTAGTTGGAAATTTGCCCATCAGTTGTTGTTAAAAGAAAAGGCTTACCATATAACATTAACTTCAATGAATTACTTTTGTGTGTGTGAACCTGGTAGTACATGACAGGAATTATTATTTTACTCCAGTTGCAATCTTTGCATAATCTCTCTGAATTTTGAAATTTGCAGTTATTTTTTCTCCTCTGTATTTCTTTGTGTTTTTTTCTCATTCTCCTACCTTTTTGTTGTTGTTTGTTTTTCAAACCAGGTTCTCTTTCCAAGCATTATTTTTTAAAGTAAGAAGGTATGCCCCCTATTTTACTGATAATCCTCAAATTAATACTTTGGTCTTGGTGATTTATTGCCACCACCATGATTTGCTCTACTTTATATCAAAAACATGTCTACAAATCTTGACCTAATTTTTTTAAACAGTGCTAGCGGAAACGAATTTTTACCTTGGAAAAAATATATTGAATGCTTGTGAAGACCAAAAGGGAATTGTATCCAGATATGGTTACCAGGTGTGGCCCCTGTTCTCTGCTGATTCCATGGAGCTGCCACCACACACACACAGACCAGCTCACTTCAGCAACTCTCTGAGACCAGCCACCTACTTCCTAGTCTGTGCCTTTTTATTGTGATATCTGCAACAGATATTGATTCCATTGGGATGTTGATGGCCTTGAGCTTGGGACGTTCAGCACAGTCTATCAGATTATAACAGTTTGTAACAGATCCCTACCAGTCCAGATCAAAACACACAGTTACTCAGTCTGAAATACATGGAAAGCATCCTCAAAGTGTCCAGGTTGGTCTTTATGTCTCTGAGCCTCTTCACCTTTTGAGGTTATTTTGGCAGTGTTATATCAAGATATTTTTTCTCTTCAGCTCTAGGATCCAGAACAGATTTTCCCTAGTTAACCAACAGGGCACAGAGCTTTCCAAAATAAAGAATGCTTTTCAGAAGTGCATTCTAAATCTAATATTGGTGAAACAAACATTAAATTCATATATCAGAGCCAAACTGCAGCCATTACCTCCACAATAAAGTGCTTGATGTAGTCTCTACAAGAGCATCAGTAATTACATAAGAATTTATCATTTTTCTAAAAACATCTGCTATTTAACTTATTTTACATTTACATTAAAGCCTAGAATAAAGCTTTCAAGACTTAAATGTCGCCTGACCTGTGGTGGCGCAGTGGATAAAGCATTGACCTGGAATGCTGAGGTCACTGGTCAGAAACCCTGGGCTTGCCTGGTAAAGGCACATATGGGAGTTGTTGCTTCCTGCTCCTTCCTCTCTCTTTCTCTCTCTCTCTCTCTCTCTCTTGCTCTCTCACTCTCTTACTTCTCTCTCTAAAATAAATAAAGTCTTAAAAAAAAACCTTAAAAGTAATTGAGAATATAAAAATTTTAGCAAGCAATGTTTTCCTATAGAAATCTAGCCTGACTTTATTTGAATGTCTCAACAAGCAGCGTAAGGGTTAGTTTCACATGGTGAATGAATAGTGCAATAAGACATTTGCCCGTACCCCATGGACAGATACTCATTGACAATATGTAGAAGGATATTTTGTCTGTGAAATCTCTTGAATTGCTTAATGTAGTTGTAATATTCTATTGTTTTTCAAACAGTTCTAGTTATAGAAATTAAGGTCTCACCATGGGAGAACAATGTGAAGCTTGTAAGAGAGTCTGAGCTACATTATAAAAATGATTAGTAAATCTTGTCTTGGTTTAAGAATTGACACATCTTAGCTTGCAGGAATGCCAGAAGTTTAATTCTCTACTCACAAGTATAAATGAGCATATGTTAATGTAGTAATTGAATATTGCATATCTTACACATTTTTTCTTAATAACATTAATAATGAGGACAGTGACTTCTTAGGGTATTGAATTGTTCTGAGGCTGACATAAATGATAGAGTTTAAATTTACTGAGAATTGCCAAATTTGAATTATTTTTATGACATTCAAGGCACATTTAACTAACTCTAGGGTTATCTTTAATGTAAAGGATCATTTCTACTGTGTAAGGAAAGAGTTGGAGCTGATGCTTGTAAATGCATGGCTTCTTTAATATCCTCTTTATTTAAAGATAATGTTAATTAAATGTTATATTAAGGAGTGACGTCACGGAAATGGCACCGTGAGCAGCGCATACGACAGATCTCCCCAAAATCTCAACAAATTTATCAACTAGAAACAGAAAAATTTATCCTCGGAGCATTCCGGAGTTCCACACACAATGAAGGCAAAAGGGCTGTTATCCCTTGAATCTGAGAGATGGGACGGAGCTGAGGGTGTGGAGGAAGCTAACTACCACACAGACGTTCATTCAAGCCGAGGAGGGAGTGCGCCTGTGGTGAGTCAACCCACGCGTGCAACTGCCCACCCACACTCGGGGAAGAACAGCCTGAGCGCTGCAAGCAGCCACCTGCGTGTGTGCGTGAAAAACCGCGTGTGTGCCCCCTGCTGCGGTCTGGTCGCAGAGCGAGCTCCCTTGCGCCGCAAGCGTCCCCAGCGGCCCCCGCACTGCCAGCGAGCGTCCCCAGCCACCGGCGTGCCCAGAGCACCCCATTCACTCACGTGCCCTGAAGGTCCCACTCGCCCACGCGCCCAGAGCACCCCACTCGCCCGCACACCCAGAGTTCCCCATTCTCCCGCATGCCCAGTGCACCCCAGCCCAGTGCACCCCAGCCGCCAGTGGCAAGGCAAGCGGGAAGGGCACCAAAGCTATCTTCCCTACGCGGGAGCTTCTCTCCGTGGGCGGGGCACCTCACCCAGCCATTCAAGCTAACAATCAAGCGTTGGGGGAGGGGTGCGCAGGCAGCTTGAAATACTTTCTGGAGCACAGCTGCAGATCCAATCACTGAAATTAGCTTAACCCACGAAATCTGCACACCCACAGGGCTCTAATTGATAAGATCTCTCTCAGTTCAGCCATCCAAGACAAGAGGCATGATATTTTGTAGTGCCTCTCGCTAAAGGGGCAGAGGCAACTTCTGATTGACAGAGCCTTCATATTCAGGGATATACGCTAACAAGAGGGACTTGACAGATGTTAAGATCTATACAGCAAGCAGCGACTAGTGCCTCTTCTTCCCAGCCAAAACAGGCTACAAAGTGTGGAAAGCCTGGGTTGAGTGGTCCAACTGAATGCTAGGTGCTGAACAGGCCTAGAGGCTTATTGAAAGTCACCTTGACAACAATTGGCTCCCAGCCCCGCCTGATTACTCTGGAGGCTCTGACTGCCAGAGCCTAACCCAGAGCCTTGTGCTGAGTGGGGATAGAGTGGGGATTTCCCAGCTCTTTGAGCCTCTTACTCCCCAGGCAGAAGCAGTGGCAGCCTCATAGCTGGATCACCAGGTTGCTAATTCAGGAAGGGGAGACTAGGAGAGAGGCTCTGGGAAAGCAAACTCTCTCATTGTTGGACCCTGCAAACGCCAACAAGCCTTGACTACCAATGAGACTAAAGCCAATTATATGACATTGCCATAGAATCACATCAACTGCAAATCCCTACCTAAGCATGACACAGGGGCAGAGCCTGGGGTACAGAGTCACTGACCAGGAAGAGGGAGAGAAAAGAAAAAGGAAGAAGTTAACCTCTCAAAATCAAGAAAAATCCACAGACTTTATAACTTGTTCCACTATTTTTTTGTTGTTGTTGTTTGTTTCTTCTATCTTATTGCCTTTATTATTATTATTTCTATTTCCTCCACCTCGGTCCTTTTATTATCTGCCCATCTTATTCTTCCCTTTTCTTGAACTACACTACCCATGAGTGTTACATTTTATTTCTTTTCTACGTCCTTACTCTCCTTTAGGGTTACACTCCAAAACCCTTAACTCTCACTCTCTCCCCTTTTGTTTTTTTTTCTTTTCCTTTTTTTCTTCCTTTGTTTTTCTCTTTATCTTATTTCTACCTTTCTATTAATTTCTTCTTTTCTCCTTTTACTTTACCTCCCATTCAATCCTCAATCACGAACAAATTATTTAATTTGTGACTCAAGTTTTTTTTTTGTTGTTGTTTTTTTTTTGCTTTTGTTTTTGGGGTTTTTTTGTTTGTTTTTGTGGCATTTTAAGTAATTTTTACTTTTCTTTTTAACTCATCAGCATTCCTCCAAACCCAAGGTCTCCATTGTATTTAGTCTTTGCTCCACTTAATACAACAGATTTTTACTTATTTTTTATTTTTTTCTTCTTTAATTATTATTATTTTTTCTCCTTTTATCTGTTTCCCTCTTATCCCTCTCATAATATCTCTTAGTCGACCATCACTTACAAGCAAATCATTTTATACTTGTCTAAGGTTTTCTCCTTTTTGCATTTAGTAGGTCCCTACTCCCTTTTTTGCCCCTTGAACTCTTCACCCCAAATCAGGCCCTCCATTATAGGCAGTTTTTATTCCATTTAGTATAATATAATTCACAGGTAATCACGATATTTCCCTAAGGAGGGGAGAGGAGGGGAAGAGAAGAAAGAAAAAAGGGGGAAATAATAAATTATTACTGTTTTTATTTGTGGGGTGTTTTTCTTTTTTCCTTTTTTTCTTTCTTTCTTTTTTTACTTTTTATTCTTTATTAATTCTAATTAGTGCTATCAACAAGACCACCCTCAGATGCCAATAAGAAAAAGGAAATCGAATATTATGGATACAAAAGATAGAGAGGTAACACAAATAGATGTGGAAAAATCTATGAAAAAAAATTTAACGTATTGTAAACCTTGGAGCTAAATGACAGAGAATTTAAAATAGAAATCCTAAAAATACTCAGAGATATACAAGAAAACACAGAAAGGCAATTTAGGGAGATCAGAAAACAACTCAACGATCACAAAGAATATATTACCAAGGAAATTGAAACTATAAAAAAAAATCAAACAGAAATGAAAAACTCAATTCACGAGCTGAAAAATGAGGTAACAAGCTTAGCTAATAGAACAACCCAGATAGAAGGTAGGATTAGTGAAATAGAAGACAAGCAACTTGAGGCACAACAGAGAGAAGAAGAAAGAGACTCAAAAATAATAAAAAATGAGAAAGCCCTACAGGAATTGTCTGACTCCATCAGAAAGAATAACATAAGAATAATAGGTATATCAGAGGGAGAAGAGAAAGAAAATAGAATGGAGAATATACTCAAACAAATAATAGAAGAGAACTTACCAAGCCTGTGGAAAGAACTAAAGCCTCAAATTCAAGAAGCAAACAGAACACCGAGTTTTCTTAACCCCAACAAACCTACTCCAAGGCACATCATAATAAAGATAGCTCAAACCAATGACAAAGAAAAAATTCTCAAGGCAGCCAGGGAAAAGAAGAGTACAACATATAAAGGAAGGCCTATTAGATTATCATCAGATTTCTCAACAGAAACTCTACAAGTTAGAAGAGAGTGGACCCCAATATTTAAAGCCCTGAAAGAGAGGAACTTTCAGCCAAGAATACTATACCCATCATAGCTATCCTTCAAGTACTAAGGAGATATAAAAACATTCACAAATACAGAAAAGATGAGGGAATTTATCATCAGAAAGCCGCCACTCCAGGAAATACTAAAGGGTGTTTTCCAACCAGATTCAAAGAACAAAACAAAACAAAACCACAAGTAACAGCTCCACCAAGAACACAATAAAACCAAATTTATACTGTGACAACAAAAGAAAAAAAGGGGGGGAGAGGATGGAGATTAACAGTAGCAAAGGACAATAAAGCACAGAAATACTCATAAGATAGGGTACTACAATGAATATGGTATGTACCCTTTTCATTACTTAATGGTAACCACCCTTGAAAAAACCACGACAAAAACACTTGGCTTAAAAAAGGTAGCAACAGAGGAAAGAAGTACGGAATACAAACAAACAAAAACAAATGATAGAAAAACAAAAGAGAAGAATCAAACAAGATACAAAACTAACAGAAAGCAATTTATAAAATGGCAATAAGGAACCCACAAGTGTTAATAATTACACTAAATGTAAGTGGATTAAATTTACCAATAAAAAGACACAGAGTAGCAGAATGGATTAAAAAAGAAAATCCAACCGTATGCTGCCTACAAGAAACACATCTAAGCAACAAGGATAAAAACAAATTCAAAGTGAAAGGCTGAAAAACAATACTCCAAGCAAACAACACCCAAAAAAAAGCAGGTGTAGCAATACTCATATCTGATAATGCTGACTACAAGACTGAAAAAGTACTCAGAGACAAAAATGGTCACTTCATAATGATTAAGGGGACACTGAATCAAGAAGACTTAACAATCCTTAATATATATGCACCAAACCAAGGAGCACCAAAATATATAAAGACAGCTACTTATTGATCTAAAAACAAAGACGGACAAAAATACAATCATACTTGGAGACCTCAATACACCGCTGACGGCTCTAGATCGGTCATCCAAACAGAGAATCAATAAAGATATATTGGTCTTAAACAAAATACTAGAACACCTGGATATGATAGACATCTATAGGACAATTCATCCCAAAGCAACAGAGTATACATTTTTCTCTAGTGTACATGGAACATTCTCAAGAATTGACCATATGTTGGGCCACAAAGACAATATCAGCAAATTTAGAAAAATTGAAATTGTACCAAGCATATTCTCTGATCATAAAGCCTTGAAACTAGAATTCAACTGCAAAAAAGAGGGGGAAAACCCCACAAAAATGTGGAAACTAAACAACATACTTCTAAAAAATGAATTGGTCAAAGAAGAAATAAGCGCAGAGATCAAAAGATATATACAGACAAATGAAAATGACAATACGACATATCAGAATCTCTGGGATGCAGCAAAAGCAGTAATAAGAGGAAAGGTCATATCACTTCAGGCCTATATGAACAAACAAGAGAGAGCCCAAGTAAACCACTTAACTTCACACCTTAAGGAACTAGAAAAAAGAAGAACAAGACAACCCAAAACCAGCCCAAGAAAGGAGATAATAAAAATCAGAGCAGAAATAAACGAAATAGAGAACAGAAAAACTATAGAAAAAAATCAATAAAACAAGGAGCTGGTTCTTCAAAAAGATCAACAAAATTGACAAACCCTTGGCAAGACTCACCAAGGAAAAAAGGCACAGGACTCAAATAAATAAAATCCAAAATGAAAGAGGAGAAATCATCACAGACATCATAGATATACAAAGCATTATTGTAGAATACTATGAAAAACTATATGCCACCAAATACAACAATCTAGAAGAAATGGATAAATTCCTAGAACAATACAACCTTCCTAGACTGAGTCATGAAGAAGCAGAAAGTCTAAACAGACCAATCAGCAGGGAGGAAATAGAAAAAACTATTAAAAACCTCCCCAAAAATAAAAGTCCAGGCCCAGACAGTTATACTAGTGAGTTCTATCAAACATTCAAAGAAGACTTGGTTCCTATTCTACTCAGTCTTCCAAAAAATTGATGAAGAAGCAATACTTCCAAACACATTTTATGAGGCCAACATAACCCTCATACTGAAACCTGGCAAGGATGGCACAAAGAAAGAAAACTACAGACCAATATCTCTAATGAATACAGATGCTAAAATACTAAACAAAATACTGGCAAATCGAATACAACAACATATTAAAAAAATAATACATCATGATCAAGTGGGATTCATCCCAGAATCTCAAGCATGGTTCAACATACGTAAAACAGTTAACGTAATACACCATATCAACAAAACAAAGAACAAAAACCACATGATCTTATCAATAGATGCAGAAAAAGCTTTGGATAAAATATAACACAATTTTATGTTTAAGACTCTCAACAAAATGGGTATAAAAGGAAAATATCTCAACATGATAAAGGCCATATATGATAAACCATCAGCCAATATCATATTAAATGTCATAAAACTGAGGATTTTCCACATTAAATCAGGAGCAAGACAGGGTTGTCCACTCTCTCCACTCTTATTTAATGTGGTGCTAGAAGTTCTGGCCAGAGCAATCAGACAAGACAAAGAAATAAAAGGCATCCATATCGGAAAAGAAGAAGTAAAGGTATCACTTTTTGCTGATGATATGATCCTATACATCGAAAACCCAAAGGACTCCACAAAAAGATTACTAGAAACAATAAATCAATACAGTAAGGTCGCAGGATACAAAATTAACATACAGAAGTCCATAGCCTTTCTATATGCCAACAATGAAATATTAGAAAACGAACTCAAAAAAATAATCCCCTTCATGATTGCAACAACAAAAAATAATACCTAGGAATAAACATAACAAAGAATGTAAAGGACCTATATAACAAAAACTACAAAGCATTGTTAAGAGAAATAGAAAAAGACACAATGAGATGGAAAAATATTCCTTGTTCTTGGATAGGAAGACTAAATATAATTAAAATGGCCATATTACTCAAAGCAATATATAAATTTAATGCAATTCCCATCAAAATTCCTATGACATTTTTTAAATAAATGGAACAAAAAATCATCAGATTATATGGAACTATAAAAAACC
Source organism: Saccopteryx leptura (assembly GCF_036850995.1). Classification (NCBI taxonomy): domain Eukaryota; kingdom Metazoa; phylum Chordata; class Mammalia; order Chiroptera; family Emballonuridae; genus Saccopteryx; species Saccopteryx leptura. Next base: position 231,312,958 of record NC_089505.1, on the reverse strand, counting down.
CCGAATAGCCAAAGCAATCCTATGGAAAAAAAATGAAACTGGGGGCATTACAATACCTGACTTTAAACTATATTATAGGGCCATGATAATCAAAACTGCATGGTATTGGCAGAAAAATAGACACTCAGACCAATGGAACAGAATAGAAAGCCCAGAAATAAAACCACATATATATGGTCAAATAATCTTTGATAAAGGGGCCAACAACACACAATGGAGAAAAGAAAGCCTCTTCAACAAATGGTGTTGGGAAAACTGGAAAGCCACATGCAAAAGAATGAAACTCGACTACAGCTTGTCCCCGTGTACTAAAATTAATTCAAAATGGATCAAAGACCTAAATATAAGACCTGAAACAATAAAGTACATAGAAGAAGACATAGGTACTAAACTTATGGACTTGGGTTTTAAAGAACATTTTATGAACTTGACTCCAATGGCAAGAGAAGTGAAGGCAAAGATAAATGAATGGGACTACATCAGAATAAAAAGTTTTTGCTCATTAAGAGAAACTGACATCAAAATAAACAGACAGCCAACTAAATGGGAAATGTTATTTTCAAACAACAGCTCAGATAAGGGCCTAATATCCAAAATTTACAAAGAACTCATAAAACTCAACAACAAACAAACAAACAATCCAATAAAAAAATGGGAAGAGGACATGAACAGACACTTCTCCCAGGAAGAAATACAAATGGCCAACAGATATATGAAAAGATGCTCATCTTCATTAGTTATTAGAGAAATGCAAATCAAAACTACAATGAGATACCACCTCACCCCTGTTAGATTAGCTATTATCAACAAGACAGGTATTAGCAAATGTTGGAGAGGCTGCGGAGAAAAGGGAACTCTCATCCACTGTTGGTGGGACTGTAAAGTAGTACAACCATTATGGAGGAAAGTATGGTGGTTCCTCAAAAAACTGAAAATAGAACTACCTTATGACCCAGCAATCCCTCTACTGGGTATATACCCCCAAACCTCAGAAACATTGATACGTGAAGACAGATGTAGCCCCATATTCATTGCAGCACTGTTGACAGTGGCCAAGACATGGAAACAACCAAAAAGCCCTTCAATAGAAGACTGGATAAAGAAGATGTGGCACATATACACTATGGAATACTACTCAGCCATAAGAAATGATGACATCAGATCATTTACAGCAAAATGGTGGGATCTTGATAACATTATACGGAGTGAAATAAGTAAATCAGAAAAAAACAAGAACTACATGATTCCATACATTGGTGGGACATAAAATGAGACTAAGAGACAAGGACAGGAGTGTGGTGGTTACCAGGGGTGGGGGGAGGGAGGACGTGAGAGGGAAGGAGGGAGAGGGTTAGGGGGAGGGGGAGGGGCACAAAGAAATGTAGATAGAGGGTGTTGGAGGACAATCTGACTCTGGGCGAGGGGTATGCAACATACTTTAATGACAAGATAACCTAGACATGTTTTCTTTGAATATATGTACCCTGATTTATTAATGTCATCCCATTAACATTAATAAAAATTTATTAAAACAAATAAATAAATGTTATATTAGTAAAATTATGTCTCTTAATTTCTTTGTCATAATTGTTGTGTTTTCTGAGTTTAAAAAAAAAAAAGGGTGCTTAGACAATTTGAAGCTAATTTAGTGTCCAACCATTTTTTAAAAATATTTACATGTTTTGAGATAGTCAAATAATGTTTCTTATTGAAGATGCATTTTTCTTTAATTAGCTTTTGGTTTACAATGATTAATTACTGGAGAATGCCATCAGTGATACAATTATGTGACAAGTCCCTGAAAATGTCATTACTCCAACTTTCCATTTTGGAAATTCAGGGCCTAATATTTTCAGACAAAACAAGTCTTTCAGGAGTAGAAGTGCCTTCAAATATTTTATTTTCTTAATTTGGAAATTAAAATGAACTTAAATTGTATGGATAAATGAATTATTCTGGTCTGAAAGCCAATTGACTTAAAATATGCACATTGGTAATCATTTCACATTTAGTAATCTTAAAATAATATACTATACTGACTTCAATTCTTCCCTTTCTAGAAAAATGTCTGTGCTTAGTTAGATTCTGTCTTTGATTTGTGATTTCTAAATTTTCTTTACCTCCCTCCTTTATTTGAGAAGAGGGTAAGGGAGTGTATTTTGGGCTCTGGTTTTCAGTTTTACATCTTTGGTGAAGGCTATTTCAAGAAAGTGTGTTTAAGTGTTACATTTAGTCACCCATTAAGTTAACAAGTCAATCAACCACAAGTCACAAATCAATAATAAAATAAGCTTCATTAGCTTCAACATTTTCTCCAAAGCACAATTTACTAAGCCAGGCAAATAGAAAAAAACTCCATGCATTTACAGGTACAGAAAGTAAAACCTAGATACTGATAATACACAATTTGGTTGTGTAATGGAAATATTGAATACTATGTTTCTTTATTATTGTAGAACTCTTTTTATCTTTTGACAGAAACAGAGATAGAGAGAGGGATAGATAGGGACAGACAGACAGGAAGAGAGAGAGATGAGAAGCATCAATTCTTTGGTGTGTCACCTTAGTTGTTCATTGCTTTCTTATATGTGCCTTGATGGGGGGCTACAGCAGAGCAAGTGGCCCCTTGCTCAAGCCAATGACCTTGGGCTCAAGCCAGTGACCATGAGGTCATGTCTATGATACAAAACTCAAGCCAATGACACCTTGCTCAAGCTGGTGAGCCTATGCTCAAGCCTGCAATCTCGGGGTTTTGAACCTGGGTTCTCTGCATCCCAGTCTGATGCTCTATCTACTATGCCACTGCCTGGTCAGGCTATTTGTAGAACTCCTTTATTCTAAAATTTATTATGGGTTTTACATGTCAGTTATGTCCTCTAAAAAGAGCTATAGCATTAAGATACCAAATATTTCTTAATTTAACAACCTTCTCATCAATGTTGATTTTTGAAAACAATGCATAATCTGACATTTAAATAATATCACATTTCACGAGGTTATAGCTGAAGGAAACCAAAATTTTACCACCCTGAATCTGCTCTTTGCAATTTTGATTTTAAGCTGTTAACTAAAACAAAAGATTCGGAAAGAACTTTTGACATTCTCCCTGTGGTATGCAATTAGACACAAACTAACAGAGCAAGGACTGTAGGCCAGGCACAGAAAGTCAGAAAGGAAGAAAGGCCTACCCACACTAGCATTGTACAAAACTGGGAAAACAAGGATCTTACCCTCATGGTAAACTTTCCTCTACTAATATATTACTGGTCATGTGGGTTAGACCTCTTTAGTAGGGGAGTCAAAACCAGACTGTTGATGCCATGGCTGACCTCAGGACCAGCTTGCATTGACTAATCACCCTTGTGTGGCTTTCTAATGCTAAGATACATCACACAAAATAATTACTTCAATATGAAACTAATCTCCTAGAAATAAGGTGATAAAAACTAACAGTGAGAAATAATAGAAAAAACTCAAGAATTAAAAAATTTAGCTTTAGTGATAGTAGCTGTTAGTTATACTCAATGTGCTTAATGATAAATGCAAGTAAAAAGCTTTGTTCCAGGAGCGGGGTTTATGTGACTTCACAAGCGCTACAAGGATCTCACTTTTGTGAACCAGATCCAAGAGATCTGTAAGCAACCAAGATGGTATTTAAGCCCTAGTGCTCCAAGGACAGAATGCTGATAAGGATGCAGATAAGAAAGTACTGGTCAACAGATGAAGAAATGCTAGAAAAATCCCTGGACTGCAATTTTTGTCTAACTTTTCCCTATTTTCCAAACCCCTTACCTACCCTTTTCTTCCCTTTATAAAAAAGGTGGGCTTGAGATGAGATGTTAAGGTGGTTTTAAGATACATAACCCCTGTCTTCTCAGATTGCAGGCCATATGAATCAAGGGCCAATAAAGATTCAATCCTTGCCTCTACTTATTTAGCTGAGTGCTGACAGGTAGCATGAATGCTGATATTTCCAGTTTCACCTTCTTTTCTTCCCAAGACATTTAGATTGAGAAAACTGCTTTCAGAAGACTTTAGGAGGTGGGACTGAGCCTAAACCAAATAAAGTATGGTAAATACAAGGGCTTTAGGCAGGGGCTTGTTAGCTATGTACCTCCTGTGTTCTATTGTTTCTGAGTCACCTAGCAAGAATTTTCCTGCCACATATATTCTGCTTTCCCTCAACTATCTATAAATCATTCAATTTTCCCTTGTGAACTCTAATACCTACCCTCCCTTTTCTCTTTTGTCCAAAATATCTTATATAGCCAATGTTGCCATATTGTCTTTGAGATTGCAAAGGATTTTCATACTTATGTGAATTCCTCTTGTGCATGTATTCAAACTTAATTTCCTCTTGTTAATCTGTCTGTTAATTTGATTAGCCCAGACAGAGAACTTAAAAGTTTGGAGACAAAATATTAATATATTTTAGTCTCCACAAAACAATATGCATTTCTACATACATCATATGATATCTAGTCATAATTAATAGTCTATATTGATATGAAAATACAGTTTGAAGCAAAACCTTCTCATAACTCAAATTAAAATTTAATATTAAATAAGAATTTTATAAATTAAAGCTCAAGTATATTCTATGTACTGTGATTAACTCATAGAGAATTTAATCCAAAAGGATAGTATAAGTAAAGAATTGCTATGTAGCCTAAGAGAACTTGAATTACAAGAATTTTGCTGACACTTCAGCTGACAGACAAATGGCTTCCAAATTTACAGATTTGTAATCTTTCAAAAGCTGTATGGGCCACAGGAGTAATTCACCACATTCATATTCTACACTTTTAGTAGTTTTATCACAGTCCTTTGTCAAATATTGTGTTAAAATATAAACTAAGGCACATTAAAAACTTCAAGAGTTTATTTCAATGTCAATAAATTCAAATTGGCTATTACCAAATCAAAAACGGAGCTCCACAGGCAGGAGTTAGAAGAGAGGATTTCATAGAGAAGATATGAAAGCAATATAAGAAAATTATTTGATTGGCTATCGCTTAAGGTTGGGAAAGTCTGGTTGGCTGTTTTTGACTGATTATTCTCATTTCATTTTCTTGGATTCAATAGCATTGCTTCTAACTCAGGTTTCTGTTTGCTTATTAGGCCACCTTAGCTTTAGAGCCACCTCAGTCTAATTGCCTCCTCATTCATTTATTTTATAGTTTTTAAGTATTATGTTAATCAAGCATTTTAAGCATTTGTATCTCTTTCTTTAGAAAGAGAAAATATCTTGAAATTGGATTGGATGTATGTCATATTTATTTGTGCTCTCTGGTTTAATACCATGCAAAGCAAATAGTAGACATTTAGTAAATTGTTCTTCATGGAATATATAGTCTTGCCTTCTTTAGTTCATTGTGTAGTCTGTGAATTGCATTTGCAAAATATGTGGCCAGAGAGAGAATTAGGCTTGAGAACAACAGAGAAATTTCTTCTAAGTGTTCTACTTTTGTCTTCAGTAGATTGCTTGGTTTATAAAAAGTAAAAATGTATGATAAAAACTCTGATAGCCCTCAGCCTACCAACTTTTCATCGGTATGAGTTCCATCTTTCAGTTCAGTTTTTATATGAATGATACTGTCATATGCCCTATCTAAAATTTTGCACTCCTCTTGGAAATAGTTTAGTAGCCTTTGTTGGCCATTTGCATAAGATCTCAGCATGCACAAACTTGTCAGAGGGGAGATTCCAAGGGGTTATATAGTTTTATGTTTTTCTTGACTCAGATTGAGTTCACTTTTTAATTTAGTTCTACAGATTAGTCATTACTCATACAAATTTACTGTAAATATCAAACCTTGTCAGGACTGAACCTATTTTCAATACTGATGAGGGCTTATGTTCCCCCACACTCTCAGGAAAAGAATAGTTTGCATTGGGCTAGCCTAGAGGCTAAGGGCAAGAGCTGACTTTACCATGTAATAGTTGTACAACCTTAGAAATCTATCTTCAAATCCATCCCTCTTTTCCCTCATCTGTAAAATGAAAACAGTACCTAGAGTATATGCTTAAACAAACAAACCAAAAAATTAGACTCTTTGGAAAAGTGACTGGCATTAAGTAAAGGTTAAATAGATATTTACTGTTTTCATTATGATGATTGCTAGCAATTCTGATGTGTAATCATGTAGCTAGCCTACCACAGGTGGATGAAAGGCTGCCTCCATAGCCTTCTCTGCCAGCTGTACTTTGGCTGAACCCTAGAGTCTCAAGTCCGAATGGATGGAACAGCACACCTGTGGGCCTCTAACTTCTTTGTTGAGGTATAGAGTGTACATCTCCCCAACTCATTTGTCCTCTGAAATAAGCTCTCATGTCCTACTGCTTGTCAACATAAGAAGCATTCAAACCTGTATAGAATTTTTATGAGCTTATTTGAACCAAACTGATGATAATTGCTAGAAATTAAAATCTCAATGGATTGAAAAAAATGTTCCAGAAAAATGGCAGTTTTACCACTTATTTTCTACATCAGAATCAAAGGGGAAGATGTAAGGAGGTTGCATGAAATCCATTGGTGATAGATTAGGGAGGTGGGTGAAAGTAAAGCAGGGAAGTCTCTGGGGTTGGATAAAAAGTAAAATGAAGAAACAAATACTTCTTTTACATAGATAGGCACAACATAGTTAACAGTTAACATTTACAGTACACAGAAATGGTAAGCAGGAGAACAAGGTAACAATGAAGAGTTCTGTGGTCACGTATTCTGATGAGAGATTGTACTCTGAGGAGTCTGGAAAAGAGGAGTACACTGACAGTCCAAAAGTGTGTTTTCATAGATGCAGAAAGACAATATGGTCAGTTAAGGTAAAGACTAATCTTTGTCAAGGAGGATACTGGACTAGGACATGACTACTTTCCATGACTCCCTATTGGGAAGTTTTTTATTTATTTATTTTATTATTTATTGCATTTACATAGATTCTAGTGTCTCCTCGAATGCACCCCCCACCTCCGTATTCCCCTCAACATCTCCCTTAGCACCGTCCCAACAGCTCCCTCCCCCCTTCCCTTCAGCTTTAATTCCTTTCCTCAGTTTACATTGTTCCTTGAATTCCTCAAATGAGTGAGGTAATATGATATTTTTCTTTCTCTGCCTGGCTTATTTCATTTAACATAATAGTTTCCAGGTCCATCCATGTTGTTGCAAAAGGTAATATTTCCTTCTTTTTTATGGCCCCTATTCTATTGTATATATGTACTACAGCTTTTTAATCCACTCGTCCACTGACAAACAACTTACACCATTCACAAAAATAAACTCAAAATGGATAAAAAACTTAAATGTAAGTAGTGAAACCATAAGTATCTTAGAAGATAACATAGGCAGTAAGCTCACCGATATCTCTCACAGCAATATATTTGCTGATTTATCTCCATGGGCAAGTGAAATAAAAAAACATAATTAACAAATGGGACTATATCAAACTAAAAAGCTTTTGTGCAGCTAAAGACAAGATGAACATAATAAAAAGACAAACCACACAATGGGAGAACATATTCGACAATATGTATGATAAGGAGTTAATAACCAAAATTTATGAAGAACTTGTAAAACTCAACACCAGGAAGACAAACAATCCAATCAAAAAATGGGCAAAAGAAATGAATAGACACTTCTCCAAAGAGCACATACAGATGGCCAATAGGCAGATGAAAAAATGCTCAACATCACTAATCATTAGAAAAATGCAAATTAAAACCACAATGAGATATCACCTCACACCAGTCAGAATGGCACTCATTATCAATACAAGACATGATAGGTGCTGGCAAGGATGTGAAGAAAGGGGAACCCTCCTGCACTGCTGGTGGGAATGCAGACTGGTGCAGCCACTGTGGAAAACAGTATGGAGATTCCTCAAAAAATTAAAAATTAAACTGCCTTTTGACCCAGCCACCCCATTTTTAGGAATATATCCCAAGAACACCATAGCACTGTTCCAAAAGAAGAAATGCACCCCCATGTTTATGGCAGCATTATTCACAGTAGTGAAGAAGTGGAAACAGCCTATTGGGAAGTTTTAATTTCAGACCATCCTATGTGGTTACTGTAGGCATCTGAGTTCATAAGGCCACCATGCAGGCATCCGACCATTTTGTCAGATTATTATGTGGCCCCTTTTTTCACCTACATGCTGAGGTGAGTTACTTGCTTATTCAGAGCACAGTCCATTTTGCTTGCCCTCTAATTGTGGAATACCACTTCCTAAAGTAAAGTCTCTCCATCAAATTTGAAACTCAATTCCTGTTCCTTAGAAATTTGTTTTAGTTAGTTTATAGAAGTCTCCAGGACCGTATGTTTAACCTATTAATACCTATTCATTTTTGCTATTACCTTTAGAAAATATAGTAAATTTTATTTATTTATTTATTTATTTATTTATTTACTTACTTACTTACTTATTTATTGAGAGAGGCAGAGAGAAAGAGAGACAGGAACATTGAGCTGCTCCTGTGTGTGCACTAGCCAGGGAATCCAACCAGCAAACTCCACACTCTGTGAGGATGCTCCCACCATCCAAGCTGTCAGCCAGAGACAGAGAGAGGAAGAAAGAGAAAAGGGAAAGGGAAACATTTGTTGTTCCACTCAGTTGTGAATTTTTTTGTTGCTTCTCCTGTGTGCCTTGACTGGAGGTTAAACCAACAACCTTCTTGTTTCAAGATGATTCTCTCAACAGATTAGCAACTGGCCAGAGCCATATAGTAAATTTTATAAGACTACATACAAAAGTAAGAAAAACAACACCTTGAATTTTTAAATAACTACGCCAAAGCCATATTCATTAGTTGGTACCTGGGTAGAACTAAAACTCAAGAATTCCTCCAATCCACGGCAGATCCTATCAATTTCTTCTACTAATTTCTAGAGTCATTAGGTTTATTTGATTTGCTACAATAGCAAATTACAGATAAATCAGATATAAACTTGTTTTGAACAAAATGTCTTAAATAGTACCATATTTTTATGAATTTTAATTTATAGCAAGTAAAAATGTATAAAAAAACCTTTAAAAATATTTGTGTGTGGCAAAGGTTGGGTGTTTATGTGTGTGGACCTAGTGCATATATGAAAAATCTGTGTTTCTAGAATATAGAAGTATTTTCTGATGGAACATGTATTTCAGAGTAATATCTAGATAGTTATTACTTACATTCTAATTACAGGGGGTCCTCAGGTTATGATATAGTTTCGTTCCTACAACAGTGACATGATCCAAATTTTGGTGTAAGTCATATCCTAGTTTAAATCACTTACCTATCCTAACACAGTTGTAAAATTATAATCTAGAACATAAAGCACAACTAAGCCACAGGAAAAGGAAAAGGACATAACTATACTGTACTGTATTGTAGTAACAGAAAAAAAAATGAAATGAGTAAAAGTGAATTCCTTACCTTTATTCCTATGGTTGGCTTGCACACTAGAAGGGGCATTGCAGGATGGGAGAGAGTGACCTATTGGGAGGAGGAAGCTGGAGAGGCAGAAGAACCTGCAGAAGGTGCTGGAGACACTGGGTCAGGTGAATCAGGATTGTCTAAGGATCATGCAGGAGACGCTGGAGATCATTCTACCTGTATTACAGGTGTTTCTTCTTGAGAAGCAGCTGATGTAGAGGGTACAGGATCTGTTGCCCATGTAGTCCATAAGTAGAACACTAATGGCATAAGCCAAAACACTCACTTCTCAATTTTTTTGAAGGTTTTATGGGAGCAAACGTTGTAAACTCGAAACATCATATGTCGAGGACGTTGTAACTCAACGACCCCTGTAAAGTCAGGAGGTTTAAGGCTATTTAGTAAATCTATATAGGAAGAACTCTACATCTTGGAAATAAAAAAACATGAGTACCATGATGTCCTGATGCCAGGGAAAAGCAAGAAAAGAAGAAATATACTGAGATATAGTTATGTTTTGTTATTTTGTTTCATTTTTTAATTTATATTTGTTTGTTTATTGTTTGGTTGGCTTGTGAATTTATTTGCATGTTGTATATTTTTTGTTGCCAATATACATCACTACCTTTCATCTCATTTACACTGCTGACATAAATAATCCACTATCATCCAGTACCTAAACAGGCCTCTAGAGTCCTGGATTCTAGTCAGTGGAAAGAGAAAAATCTTCTACCTTGCTCACATGTCAATTCTGCTATGGTGAGAATTAGTTGCGTAGTGCCTGCCTAGATGGATAATGTGCCTTGGCAGGGAAGTCACTTTTTATTGATGACTATATATTTTGGAAGATATACACTTTTTTTTTTCTTCTAGTTTCAGTACATTTATTTTAGAAACCTTTCCAAGTGCTACTCCAGGGGTGGAATGTGAGGGCTATATGTAAACTATTCAGTCTCAATCCTATGGACCAGGAAATTATTCAGGGGTGGAAAAAAGAAGACTCCACTGGAGTCATTGCATGGAATGAAACAGTTATTAGTTCTTGAATCGTAATATACATGGAGCTAGAGCTACTGGAGTTATCTCAAAACCAGAATTAAAATGAAAATGAGGACTTTCCGAGAAACGAACCAACAGAAACTGGTTACCCATGATACATTTCATTTCTGAATCAAGTTATACCTGACTATGAAATGTTCATTTGTATGAACTAAAACTTTCCATCTTATTTTTAATATGAGTTGAAATTTTTAAATTTTATTTATTTATTTATCTATTCATTTACTTGGAGAGACAGAGAGAGGGACAGTGATGGAAAGACAGACAGGAAGGGAGAAGGATGAGAAGCATCAACTCATAGTTGCAACACCCTAGTTGTTCTAGTTGTTTACTAATTACTTTCTTATATGTGCCATGACAGGGGAGCTCCTGCTGAGCCAGTGACCCCTTGCTCAAGACAGCGACCTTGGACTTCAAGTCAGCAACCTTTGGGTTCAAGCCAGTGGTCATAGGGTCATGTCTATTATCTCACCCTCAAGTCGGCAATCCCACGCTCAAGTTTGTGAGCCCGCACATCCTAGGCCGATGCTATCTACTGCACCACTGCCTGGTCAAGCATGAGTTTAAATTTTTTAGAATTCTAAGTTGAAATTTTTTAACTGATACACACCATTTTAATTTTGAATTGGTAAGACAAGTAATAATTTAGGAAAGAAATAAGATATTATGGGTATTTAAAGTGACAGTAATTATAATATTATAATTGATTGATTACTTGATTTGTTCAATGAAACCAGGTTATCACTAGCATTCATGTGTTCAGACTATTATCTTTTGGATGAATAAATGCTCAACAACTGGCTCTCTCAGTATTATCTAAACTTGAATACATCTAATATTTTTATTAGCATTAATGAGTAAGACAAAAAAGAAAGAATATAAACATATATTGAAATTTATGCTTGTTTGTTGATGACATGAGTAACTTTTTACTCAATCAGATAATAGGTTTCAAATACTAGAAATATATTTCTCAGTTTTTGTGCTATTTATAATGAAATAGTTATAAATGCAATACACTTTTAATTTTAATCTATATTGCTAATGTTCTGTCATTACTTTCTATAAGTTTAGACACTCAAAAAATAAATCACACTTAAATTTTTAACTTTTCTTGAAGCTCATGATATAAATATTCTACCATGGTCATTTTAAGTTGTCAAGGTGAGATCAGTAAATACTTTGAGATAACAAAAAAACAAACAAACTATTTTATCCTTAGTTCATGATATTTGAAATCAGTAACTGAAAGTACTAAGTTTACCATATTAATTAACGCCTCATATTTTATACATATATTAAACCTTTCCCCCTGTTCAAATTTGGAATCAGTTGTAATTTTGGGACCAGTTGCAAATTTGGGACAAGTTGTTAGATCTTTAGGAAAACAGAGGATACATAATCATTTTTTCTCATTCTTGCTTACCTTATCCCAACTTACTCCTGTTCTTTCTGATCTTCTCAGGAAACTTCATGGTGTAAAACTGGTATTACTATAAAAAGTAATCTATAAAAATCTTCTGATCCTAGAATATGTCAAAAGTATGTCTCTTTTTCATGGGCACCATGATATTTTCCTTATAGCCACATTAGAAATGATGGACCATGGCCTGGCAGGTTGGCTCAACAGTAGAGCATCCCCTACATGTGGAAGTCCCCGTTCAATTCCCATTCAGCGCACAAAGGAGAGATGACCATCTGAATTTAACCCTCTCCCACTTCTCTCTCTTTCTCTCCTCCCCTCCCTCAGCTATGGTTCAATTGGTTCCAATGATCAGCCCCAAGCACTTATGGCTCCTTGAAGCCTCAGCTCAGTGTTAAAAATAGCTCAGTTGCCAGCAGCCCCAGATGGGTAGAACATTGACCCCAGATGAGGTTGCCAGGTGGATATCAGTTGGGGCACATGTGGGAATCTGTCTCTGAATCTCCCCTACTCTCATTTGAAAATAAAAAAAAATAATGAATGAACCAAAATTTTCCATGACAATAAAACATTTTTTTCCGTTTATGTGATGCTTATCCAAATGGACTTTTAAAAAAATTATTTATTTACTTATTTATTTATTTATCTCTGTTTGGGCAGTGTACTTATATATGACTTTTTGTGTTCAGGGTCTCACCAACATTTAAAACAATTCCAAGCTGACTCTCCCATGTAGCCCTCCTTTTTTTTTAGAAGATACTTCTGCATATATTTATCCAGACAAATGCTACAAGTGAAATCCAAAAACCAATCTCAACAAAAATTTAACTCTTATTGGCTCTGACAAACCCATCTCTTGTTATCTCCTGGATTTGCCAGACAGGAATCAGATACTATTCCATTGTACAGGGTTCACTGCTGGAAGCACGCACCAAGTTCAACATGCACTGTAGAAGTTCCTTCTCCTGTAGTTAAATTGAGAGGCTGACATCCCACTTCTTTTCAAAATCTTCCCTTGGGTGAACGGTTTGTGCATGAGTGTGTGTGTGAAGATAATATCTCGACGGATCTTTCCAAAGAAATCTTTAAATCTATTGACTCTCTTATGTCCTCACAATGTGTTCAAGAGATCTGTAACTGATTTTTGACAACACTTTATTTGTAAATTTTGTATATGATCTATTAATGACTTTGTAATACAACATCTATTAGCTTTTAGTGCTTCAAACAAAACTTCTATTTTTGCAGGTGATTACACCATAAAGGTGGGTAACATTATGGGATTTATTTCAGTCCACTGTCAAAAGCTTTTCTCTTACCTTGTATTCAAACAAAAGAAAACTTATACACATGCATATACATTTGTGTGTGTTTGGTACATACATGTACCACATATTCAACACATTTAATAATTTAAAAATGTAGCTAGAAAAAAATAATCACAAATGATAAAACGAAATACTTCCAAAATCTATCTCCAAGAAAAATCCGCTTTGTATATTATATACTGGCCCAATGCAAATAAAAATATGTACAGAAATAGACTTTCCTTCATCCGTATTTTCTGCCCCTCTCCTTCTTACTTTACACGTTGTGGTCATTCTCTCTTATCAGCAAGTACAAACTATTTTATTTTTATTTATTTAATATTATTATTATTATTATTTTGTATTTTTCCAAAGCCAGAAACGGGGAGGCAGTCAGACAGACTCCTGCATGCGCCCGACCGGGATCCACCCGGCATGCCCACCAGGGGGCGATGCTCTGCTCCTCTGGGGCGTCGCTTTGTTGCATCCAGAGCCATCCTAGCACCTGAGGCAGAGGCCACGGAGCCATCCTCAGTGCCCGGGTCAACTTTGCTCCAATGGAGCCTTGGCTGCGGGAGGGGAAGAGAGAGACAGAGAGGAAGGAGAGGGGGAGGGGTGGAGAAGCAGATGGGTGCTTCTCCTGTATGCCCTAGCCGGGAATCAAACCCGAGACTCCTGCACGCCAGGCCGACGCTCTACCACTGAGCCAACTGGCCAGGGCAGTACAAACCATTTTAATTTTAATGGCAGCATGTATTCTATTTCATGAATATATTTTTCTGAATTAATCTTCTATTACAGAATATTTGGGTGGGTTTGTGTTTCTATGGAAACTACACAACTATGAACAAATTATGTGTATCATTTATCCTTATTTTCTTAGACAGTTATACCCCTTTCATTAACCAAATAATATTGCCTCTTTTGGTGTACATTTGCATTTTAATGGTATTGATCCTTAAACCAAAAATAAACATTCATAAATTAGAAATGAAGGTATTAATTAATGGGAAAGGAATATGTTTAGAGGACATACTATACCTCTCTGTTCCTTGAGAAATCCTGGTACTTGGATAATTGCCTGCCGTTGCCTACTATTAAATGTGTCAAAATTTATTTCTTACACATATGATAAGCCCTCACTAATTTTTAAATATTTTGGCAAATAATCTAAGACCAAGAAATATTTCTAGAAATATTTATTTTCAGAGATTCTCAGCAATTCTAGTTGCTTATGTAAAATCCATTTATAAACTTCTCACACTTGCTAAATTAATTAGCAAACTTATTCAGCAGTCTTTCTCTGTGTTACACTAGTTCATTCTCCAGATTGTTCAAAAAATTATTCACCAGAGGATTATGAAATCAACCAGTAAAGAAGAGAAATAAAATGGCAGTGTAATATTATTTTTTTCAACAGCCAGTTCAGGTTCAATAAGTATATAGTATTTTAAAAATGCATATCTCAGCTATTTCATCATTTAATCTCTCATAATCCCAAAAATATTCTGCATATTTTAGAGAAATACAACAAAGATGTAGAACATACATGCTCTATTTTCCCAAGCACATTGTGACTTGCTTGAGAAAAAAAATATTGTGTTGTAAACGTAGACAAGGTCTGAAAAAAGTAACTGTGCTAATGCTATAAAGCTGGAATTTCTGCTCTTATTTAACATTTAGACTCTTAGTTACCCACACGTTTAGTAATATAGTACTAAAGATAACTTAGACTAAAAATATACACTTTTAGAAATTGATGATCTAGAACATTCACTTCAATGCAGAAAATTGCAGAATTTAATTTATTATCATGAGTTGAGAATTTAAAAATTATACCTAAGATTTTTCAATGTAACCATTTTTAAAAACCACCTTCCCCCCTCCCAATAAAATTGTTTCTCTTTATTGTTTGTTTTAAAAAGGCAAATAAATAAAATGAAACAACAGCAACAAAAATAAAACTCAAATTAGTTCTGTTGTTGAAAAAAGATAAATTCCCTGTGATATGTGCTTGTGCAACAACAACAAAAAGATAAAATCAGGTCAAAGCAACTTTTAAAAATTATTAGTTGCATAATATTTAGAGAAGCAGTATTTGATGTCACAGAAAGCTACTCCTCGGCATAAACCTTTCATAATATATTTTTGGAGAGAAAAAAAGTGATCCTGTGCCTTTAATTTCCCTTTCCGAGAGAGGGAAGGCTGCACACCACTGACAGGCTCACTTGTTCCCGTCTTTAATGTGCAATCTGTTTTCTCCAGCGGAGGGCACTCAGTGTATCACAAACTCAAGCATTAGCACCAACAAGCTCTGAGCATCATCAGTCTCTGGAAAGCCTTCTGAATTAGACAAGGGCTGCCTCTCAGCACAGCTACAAAACACTTTAAACCTGACCAGCTAAATGGATAAACCTAGCCTGCATAGCTTTTAAACTGGGGTCTCATACAGCACAGGAGGCCTACTTGCTTCAAGAACTGAAAATCCAGAGGATGAATTGCTTTATCTGGGAATGGCAAAAGCCAGCACAATAAGGAATGCCAGGTATTCTGAAGATTTTCTTCTTTTTTTTTTTCCTCCTCTGTTTTTATAGAGAAGTTGGTTACCTTCGGGATGGGCTGTAGCTCTTTTGCACAGATTGCCAGTTACTGCTGATGGGTCTCTGGTGAATTACACAATGGTCCTCAGAGCCTAAAAGCCCTCCCCCTCCCCCCAGGGCTTCCTTCTCCCTGCCCCCCCATCCCACCCCATGCTGATTTTTTCCCGTATATGTATATGTATATATTTTTGCCTGTCCTCTCCGGGGAAGTTTGTATGGGGCTACTAGCTCACATGCGGGATCAGAATGGTATGAATGACAACCGCACTGTGTCATGAAGGTGGTGGTGGTTTCAGCACAAGAGACCAAATAAGAAGAAAGCTGAGAAAGGGGGGAACCGTTTTCGGATGACAAAGGATGGGTAAGTGAACTTTTGTTGTTTCCTCCTTTGCAAAGCTGATCCTCTTGGCTTCCTATCCTTAGTCGTGGCATTAGCTGATAAAAGACGGGAAAACGGGCAAAAAGCAGCAGCCTCTGAGTTTGCCAGTTGACTCACTACAGTTGTTATTATATTTTTAGATCATTTTCCTTTTTGTAGTTTTATTTATTTATTTTTTTAATTCGGCAATGCATAACACGGACTTAAACAGACTCGAGAGAAATATCTTTAAGCCTGTCTCTTCTGTATGCGTATGCACAGCTTGGGAATTGAGCGTGAGATAAATATTGTGTTTGCTTCTATTTCTTGATAATATTAACCATGCGTGCGTTTCTGGTTGCTGTCAGGAATGTTGTTAACACTTTACTGCGTTTGTGGAGGGGTGGGGTTGTCACTTTATCAGAGGTCGCACAAGGGCTTGTTTTAACTTTGAAGCTGTATCCTGAACACAGCTTCCAAATTTCCAGCAGTCATTTGCCCGTCTTATTTTTTCAAGTGTGACTGGCTCCCGCCCCCCCTTCTCCTGTCTGGGAGAGCTGGAATGTATTTCAATGAGTCTGTAGCTGGCAAGAGGACCGCAAGCAAGATCGGGTTTCAAATAGAAAAAAAGAGAGACTTAACTAGTTGAGTAAAAAGAGAGTTTTTTTGGTTAGGGGTTTGGTTGATTACCTCTCCGTTAAAAATATGAATACTTAAGAGGAATAAAGAAACCGCAGCACACGGTATTTTTTCCCCCTACAACTAAGAAATAATAAAATCTACAGTTGACAGAGGACAGAAGTCCCTTAAGATACTATGACTTGGAAATGCAGCGTAAGTGCTAATAGATTGCAACTTTGCAGTTTTTCAGAAGTTAATGGAGGTAGGGGAGGAAAAAAAAAAGTCTGAGAAATTTGAGCAGGTTGGGGTAGGGGGAAGAAAAGGGTACCTTGCGTTTCTCTACTTGTTTATACCCCAAATTTGCAAAAGCAACTCTGTTAAAAATAACAGTGTAGCGAAAAAGACACAAGATTACTTTGCATCTTCCATATATATTTAATAAGAATCTGAGGATCTTAAACTTTGGAGTGCTTTGTTATCAGTAGTGAGGGTCTGAGTCTGTGTATGTCACTGGGCAAGAGAGCTGCAGAAGGCAGCTCTTCCTGAATGTGGAGAGTGCCTGGACTGTAATTAGTCTTCATACCATGCTTCATTGGCTGCTCAGGCTAGTCCCAAGGCCATTTTTTCAGAGCTCATACATTGTTTTTCTATTATGCAATAAGGATACAATTTCAGGCAGGGCAAACTTGGGTTACCTTGACAGCTAACTGAAGCTCCTTTGCCAAATTAAAGCCTGTGTGCTCAACTAGGAAAGACATACAAGTATGGGGTTTACAAAGTCACATTTTTGCCTTTACTAGAAGACTTAGTACCCCTGCCTTCAGTACTGGTGTTCAACAGAGTGGCTGGCCAAATGCGATTGTTATTAAAATGTTGGCATGAAGTGATAAGACAGCCTCTGGTGCTGTTCAGGGTTGATGTAGACAAGAACTCCTGGAACTCCAGAAAGCTTTTCTTGGTTGTACGGTAGCGATTTGAAAATCAAGGAAGAAAGAAGGAAACCTAAATAGAAAGCATGCAGCACTGAAGACAAGAAATCTTTAGACGTTAAACACATTGTTCTTGAATCAACTGTCCCATCACTACACTACATGAAATGCTCCTGATATTGGTAAGCTGGTGGTTATTTTTAAAAATAGCATTACAATGTGCATTTGTCTTCTTTTTAACATTATAGGTTTCCGTTTAATTACGCAGCTGAGAGGCATGCGCGTGGTGCTAGTTCTACTTTCTACTCTGCTGCTTGTTATGCTCGCGGGGGCTCAGAGAGCTTGCCCAAAGAACTGCAGATGTGATGGCAAAATTGTGTACTGTGAGTCTCATGCTTTTGCAGATATCCCAGAGAACATTTCTGGAGGATCGCAAGGCTTATCATTAAGGTTCAACAGCATTCAGAAACTCAAATCCAATCAGTTTGCCGGCCTTAACCAGCTTATATGGCTTTATCTTGACCATAATTACATTAGCTCAGTGGATGAAGATGCATTTCAAGGCATTCGTAGACTGAAAGAATTAATTCTAAGCTCCAACAAGATTACCTATCTGCACAATAAAACCTTTCACCCAGTTCCCAATCTCCGCAATCTGGACCTCTCCTACAATAAGCTTCAGACATTACAATCGGAACAATTCAAAGGCCTTCGAAAACTCATCATTTTGCACTTGAGATCCAACTCATTAAAAACTGTGCCAATAAGAGTTTTTCAAGACTGTCGAAATCTTGACTTCCTGGATTTGGGTTACAATCGTCTTCGAAGCTTGTCCCGAAATGCTTTTGCTGGCCTCTTGAAGTTAAAAGAACTCCACTTGGAGCACAATCAGTTTTCCAAGATCAATTTTGCGCATTTTCCACGTCTCTTCAACCTCCGCTCAATTTACTTACAATGGAATAGGATCCGCTCCATCAGCCAAGGTTTGACATGGACTTGGAGTTCTTTACACAACCTGGATTTATCAGGGAATGACATCCAAGGAATTGAGCCGGGCACCTTTAAATGTCTGCCCAATTTGCAGAAATTGAATTTGGATTCCAACAAGCTTACCAATATCTCACAGGAAACTGTCAATGCGTGGATATCATTAATATCCATCACTTTGTCTGGAAATATGTGGGAATGCAGTCGGAGCATTTGTCCTCTCTTTTATTGGCTTAAGAATTTCAAAGGAAATAAGGAAAGCACCATGATATGTGCAGGACCTAAGCATATCCAAGGTGAAAAGGTTAGTGATGCAGTGGAAACATATAATATCTGCTCTGAAGTCCAGGTGGTCAACACAGAAAAATCCCACCTGGTTCCCCAAACTCCCCAGAAGCCTCTGATTATTCCTAAACCTACAATCTCTAAATCTGATCCCACCCAGCCCTCCTTTGATACACCAAGCCCCTCCCCAGGGTTTCAGATTCCTGGCACAGAACAAGAGTATGAGCATGTTTCATTTCACAAGATTATTGCAGGGAGCGTGGCTCTCTTTCTTTCAGTGGCCATGATCCTCCTGGTTATCTATGTGTCTTGGAAACGCTACCCAGCCAGCATGAAACAACTTCAGCAGCACTCTCTCATGAAGAGACGGCGGAAAAAGACCAGAGAGTCTGAAAGACAAATGAATTCCCCTTTACAGGAGTATTACGTGGACTACAAGCCTACAAACTCTGAGACCATGGATATATCCGTTAATGGATCTGGGCCCTGCACATATACCATCTCTGGCTCCAGGGAATGTGAGGTATGAACCATGATCCTCCTAAAAGCATTTCTACTGCTGGGAAGGAGAGGTAAATGTTTGAAGTGCTAGAGGTGTCTCTAATCACTAGAAAGATTAATGACCCTTTTGCTTATGGGTTTTGCTCAGTGTGAAAGGTTACTTAATTAAATTATAACCACCAGGAAATTGACTGCTTTTTTTTTTTTGAAATTTGAAGGAAGTTCATTCAAGGATTAGATTAAGTTGGAATCAAGCACTATGTTACATCTTTTTTTTTTAACAGTTTGTATACAGGGGTTGGACTTAACATGCATACATACAAACAAAACTCATTCTAAAATGTGTCTGGTTCTTGTTGTTTGACTTTTGTAATGGAGTAAAGAAGGAGGGGCCAGCTTATTTTAAAACAAAGTAATTTTACCAAAATTCCAGGAGGTAACAAAGATTTAAACCAAAGAGCAATTTACCCAAGGGTTGATTTTGTTGTAAATTTTAAGTTTTAATTAAAGCATGCAACAGGGATCTCACAAGGATAACTGTTTTTGTGTTACTTGCCATTTAGTTATAATACCAGCATAGAGAATGTCAGAGGCCTACTGTGTAATTTTATTAGGCTTTTATAGATGTCTGTCTTCCTTCCTTCTTTCTTTCTTTTCTCTTTTTACTCTTTCTTGTGTTGTTTTGTTATTTTTCTTTAATTACTAGACATAGAACGCTTCTGAAAGATTTTCATAGTGCTGGCTATTTGTATGTAATTGGAATGAACTTAAATTTCATCTTTTCGCTATGTCCTTGGAAACTAAAATTATGTCATGATGTTGTGGATGATTTAGCAATAACATAATGACAGGCAAGACAGGGAATGTTTGTCAGTGTTGCTGTCATCTCCAAAAAAATGATGTGTATTTTTGTTAAACTTATTCAAAACTAAGTGATGCAAATGTATATAAATAAAAAGAGAGACTTGAGTTCTGGGTATTAGCCTTTCTGTGACATTAGCCTCGAATGAAGGCATTTCATGTTATACTATTTTTATTTTCATGGAAAAAAGTTTGGACTCAGTTTCTGATTATTTCATTTAAAGATCATTTATATGAACATGTTTATAAATAGAAAAATAGCTACAGATTCCAACATGTCCATAAGTAATACTGGATGCAAATAATTCTTTTCATAGAATAATTGCATCAAAATGCAAAGACTGGTCAAAATGTGCAAAGACTGACCATCAGGGCCTTACTGCTGAAAAAAAAAAACTAGAAAAAAGAGGTTAAGGGCCTTACTGCTGAAAAAAAAAAACTAGAAAAAAGAGGTTAAGTTCTGGCATTATGTTGTCTTAGTGTACAATTTACAATGATTACTTTTTCAAAATAAAGTTTTAATGAGTATTTAAAGACTTTGCTCTTTTTAATATTAGTTACAACAGTCACAAAAATATAATTTTCTTTTTGATAATATATACCCAATCTTTCCATAGTCTAAATGCAGATGCTAATGAAAATGTTTGCAAACAAATCACTGAGTTTGAAATAATCTCCAACTCAGTATAGTTCGCAATACTGAGCTATTCTTTACAGTTTGTTTTCTTCTTTTTAGTCCATGGCTGGAAAAGTGAGGAAAGTAATCCCAGAAATAAATCCCTAAAAGATATCTATATACACAATTATACTTAAGTTTAAAGAAAATAAAAAATTTTAGATACAAGTCTATATAAAGATGCTTTATTGAATGCCAATATTTACACAATGTGAATTGTGTACATGAATATTAGTAAAACAATTTCATACTGTTTTCTTCTAAATTCTCCTTACAGTTTGAGACTATTTTAAAGGCTAGTAATATAAAAAGAAAAAAAAATCTATGCCTATTTATTTTTTTCTTGAATTTTATAGCAGAATGGTGATTTTTATTTATAAGAATCACCAAAAAAGAAGAAAGATTCTTAAAGAAATAGAATTGAAAACAGTGGCTCTAAACGTTTCCAGACATCTTAAATTCCAGAGATTACTGGTTAAAGATCCTTGTCATGACCATAATAGGGACAAAATTAAAACCTATTTTATTCTGTGAAAACATTGAGTGTTTGAAATAAATTGATACTATATATGCTATGTAAACTGCAATTTATGGTCATGAAATTACAGTGGCATTGTTGGGGATGAACATGGTGTCAAGACTTTAAGCGATGAAGAATTTAATTAAATGTTATAATAAAGTTGTTGAGTCCAAATGGAAGACCTACTGAAGTAGATCCACCTCTCCATGCCCTATAAAATGGAAAGTGGTAGGTTATCCATTTAAGACCATAACCCCACTCTCCAGAGTAAGAGACCCAATAAAGCTAATTTAAACAACTATTACCTTGTTTTGAAACAAACATTTCAGCCACCACTACTTCTTTCTTACAGGCTATTTGGTGCATCCCAGTTATAGGTAGACACAACAAACAAAGAAGAGCAAATTTTTAGAAACTGTGACAAAAACCATAGTTTTCCCCTTATTTCTTTGTCACCCTGGAGTAAAATTTCCCCTGTTCAGAATACTTCTTTACAAAATGAAGCCAAGAGAGAAAAATGATTTGTCCAAAATTATAATTTTTTAAGACAAGAGAGGATGCTAAATTATTATCTAGTGTTGTTTTCATAAACCTCACATATTAATAGCTTAGAAAATAGAGAATCATCAATATATTTATAATACAATTTTGTGAGGTAGTTTTTTTCTTGTTCAAAATGTCAAATTATACCCAACAAAGCCATAAATATTTCACTAGAAACTTAGCACCAAATGCTAATTTTCTAAGGTAGTGCCTTGAAAAAGTTACATTAAATTGAAAATGCCATTTATACACTGTTATATTTACTTATCATGATCTAAATAGTTAAAATATTTACTTTGTCTATTTCTTTTAAGAAGAAAATAAAAAGATGTGAGATTAGAATGATGTTTGTGAACCACCACCAAAATGTAGCATGCAGTTTGCAAAGTAAATAAATTTGGACAGTAATTAAGTTTGACTGTATTCTTTACAAGATTTCATTTTGAGAAGTCTGTGTGCATGTTGTCTGCTAATAAATTGAAGGAGAATTTTATAATAACTTAAGCAGTAAAAATATCATATCTATGAGAGGAATAGAGTAGATATTTATGAACAATTAATATGATATATGGCACAACTCTAATAGATACGTACATTTCGATCATCATACTTTTGAGTGGTCAGTGTGCATGGTTTAACTGAATCATTTAATCTGTCTGTCTTCGGTATGTTCTGATAAAAGAGAACTTAGAGCCAAAAGAATACTGCTTTGCCTAAAACTTCTTAAGGTGTCATTAAAATAGAAAATTGCTAATATATAATTTTGAAAATAGCTTGTGAGCCTTGCACAGATTTATCATTAAAAAAAAAATCACAGTATTGTGAAGTTACTTCATTCTGTGTACCGAAATTTTACATAAAGACGATATAAAACACAATTTTGAATACCTGGTTTATCAACTCAAAATAGCAAGGACCATTATAAAATTAGTCATTGTGAATGTAGACACAAGAGAGAACATTTCAGGTTACTATTTTGAATTTAAATAAAAAATAAAATGGGTAAAAGTGAATGAAAGTGGTCTCTAAAGAGGTTCTCTATATAAGGTTTTTAAAAGTTAAGTGATTAAAATGTAAAATGTAATGATCCCATAATGCTAAAATTACTGCCATTAGGAAAATGGGAGTAGAGTTGACATTAGGTTTATATTTTTCAAATATTTGATATTTTCATTATATTCTTCAGAGTCAAGTATAGTATAAATATATTGGTTGTTATTTCAGGCTTTTTTATTTCTTTCACTGCTATGCAGTGAGTGGTATAGCTTGTTTCTAATATTTATATGTATTGAATATATTAGGTCAGGTTCAAACTATTGATTTATGGACATTATTAACATCTTTCTATACTTTAGAAGTTGACATTTTGAAGTACACTGAATGAATTTTTCAGAACTAAAACACATAAGTTCAAAGAGGATATTAAGTGAAGCAGGATCAGTATTGTTGAATTTAATTTACACATTGCCAGTATAAAGCAACAGAAAATAGACTTTATTTTGGTGACTGACTACTACCATATTATGTTAAAATGTTATAATTGAAATTATACATTGTATATTGACATAAAGTTTATTTATGTGTGGTGTGTGTATTTGTGAGTATGTGTATGTGTTCAGAGAGAGGGAGGGAGTAAAGGAAGTGGGAAGAGAGAATACAAATATATTTCTATTAAAATTTTTGTCCATTTGTAAAATTTGAAATATTAGTGAAAAAAAATTTTTGTGTTAAAATGACCAGAATTTGTTAGTTAGGAATATATTTCTTAAGATATATATTTAAACATCTCTAAAATTATAAGTATTTTGTGTCTAGTTTGCCTATTATTCTTTCTTTAAAAAATTAGGGTTTAAGCTCTACATTGTATTTTGCTGTGACTTTGGATCAGTCACTTCACTTCTCTGTGACCCATCACTAAATGAGTCTATTCAATTAGCACAATATGTTCTAAATCAAAACAAAATTTCTTTTATTATTCCCAGAACCACAAGAACAAAATAGAATTTAAAAATGAATAACTGAGCTGTTTATAATTATTGTCAATGAGAAAAGAAAGAACTTCTTGAGTTAATAAAAAAAAAATGACTTGCTTCATGGGCATGTTCATCACAGGCATGCAGCAAACATATGTACACATGAAGAGACATACAAATTTCTCTCTTTTTATATTCTTCCAGAAACTAATTCTTTTGAATGCATTTAAAATATTACTTAAAAAAAATTCTATACTCTAAATTTGACCCAATTAAAATTTATACATGAATAGAGTTGTCAGAGTGACAGCTGCCAAAGAAGCCTGACGTGTCAGTTTAAGAACGATTTATAATGATGATGATGGGTTCAATTTCTTTTTCTAAAATTAACATGTTTCGCAACTCGTGGACAAGGCTATAATAACTGGTGCTCTCTAGGATCCCAAGACGAGGTGTCTATGGTTTTAGGAATATATAGCTTTCGACACACCCCAGTAAGTAAGCACATGATTCCAGAATTTTTCATTTTTGAAATTTCTCTATATTCAACAGAATTTAGTTATCTTAGTTCTCTGTAACTACATTTATAGATAGTCTTATCCTTTGGAAGTTGCTCAGTAATATATATTATCATTGAGGATGGTGACTCATCAGAATTTTCATGCTTCATGAATCACTAAGCAACAGTGACAACTTGTATATCACAAGAAACTGGGAGTTTTGAAAATTAGTATGCCCTCGAATCAGTGAAAAGCACGAAAGTGATGTTGAATATGTTTTAAAAATTAAAATTGCTTTTTATAGTACCTAAAGAACTATCATTCATTTGGTCAGTTTAATAAAATCTCAATATTCTTAAAATAAAAAGGAAATTATGAGGCTATTTTTCTCATGCACTTATAATACCACAATTTTAACTATAAGGTAAAGAAAGTTGAACAAAAGCACAGTATTTTCTATGGTATCAAAATAACTGGCTTTTAAATACACTGCTTTAATATCCTTGGAACAGCTTGAAATATGATTTTTACTCCTGCTAAATAGTTTTAAAAATAATGCTTTTATTGTCAAGAGAAATTAAGGTCTAAACAAATGTGGTAATGGGAAACTAGTCCTTTTAAAGACAGAATCTTACACATTATAATATTTGTAAAACATAAAGTTTGGGAATGTAATGATAAGAAGGCTGCTGATACACATTAATAAAATATTAGAGTATTTGTGACTATATAAAACATCAGAAAAAAACCTTTCATAAATATGAATATGCTTGACTAAAAGGAAAACATTAGACAAACTCTGAGGCCTGGTTATCAGATAAATAATAAACATATGTGCAACTAAATAAGATTTTCATATTTGGCATTATTGTTTTACATGGAATTGAGAATAGCTTTATATTTTAACATATAAATGATATTCTTAAACATAAATATCAAAGTAACTTTGTAATATAATTGTACTTAACAACCACATAATGTTAAACACTCATATATTCCCCATAACTATTTCTAATAAACTTAAATATATATTGCACACAGATAGTAGAGTTAATATATATCATACTATTGAATAAATCCTGTTCTTTACTAATTTATTCAATTCACATGAATGGCCTCCAAAGTAAATATTTGGAGAGACATTTAATTTAATGTAAAGACATCAAATAAGTTTCTTTCTTCTGTCATTGCCTCAATTTATTGTAATTGTTTTTTTTTGAATGTTTGGATGTTTATACTATCAGCTCTTGAAAGGTTTTCTCTCCCTTCAATTTTTTATGGATGTATTGAATTCTCAGTTCTTAGAATTAGGACTATAGATGTACTCATTAAACCTAGAAAGAAGGTTCATCATTAAATTTTTTTTTTAAATATAGTTTCTTAGTAGAAGCAAGTAAGGTGCAGTAAACACTTTTACCAGTTTGATATTAAAATTGTTTTAAGGTAAATGAAGTAACTATAACATCAAAACAATATTTTCTACACAACTGTATAATTATTATTTTTATTTAATCTGATGATAGTTGGAATCCTCAAATTTCACTGAATTTAAAAACTAAAAGGTATATTAATTTTTACATCATATTTGAACATTTGTTACAGGCAAGATAAAATTAGATGGGTTTAAGAAAACTCACTCTTTCTTAAGATCTCAGTAAGCCACTGTTTACTTTCAAGTAGAAATATAGTTATGAATTGATTCCAATTTGGGATCATTTTTTAAAGTTAGAACTAAACGGTATAGACACTAAATTTGGAATGCGAAAGATAATAGACAAAGGAAAAATGAATAAAACTTTAATTTTAGAAAGTCAGTGTGTAATTTATATTCAGTGTATATTTTCATTTTAAAGGATAACAACTGTTGTTTTGCTGTCTTTTAAAATTAAGCATCATCATCAGATAAAATATTGAAATTACACTAATTTCTTTAAAATTGTTTAAACAATCAAAACAAGCAACAATCTTTGAGTATAAGTTCTATGTTTGATTTTTCAATTCCTCCCTCTTCCATCAAGTCACTTCACTGAAACATTGGTTCTTTAGTTTTCTCCTAGAGATCTGTTTGTGGTGCTGGTAATTGTTGAACATTGTTTTTTTCTGTTTCTTTTAACTGACTCTTATTAAATACATTTATGTTCAAATAAAGCCCTAAAAACATTGCTTGTTTGCTTTTGCATACATTTGATCTTGATGCATTTCACTATTAAGTATTTGATATTTATAATTTAAAATTGACATCAACTATTGTTAAATGTTGCTAATAAGACTTAAAAAATAGAAATATAAATTAATTATGCCTGAGTCTTTTTTTCATATGGTCTCCATAGATGAAAAATGATTACTTTCCTCTGTGCTTATAGGTCTGTAAAATAATAGCAGAGAGGTCAATGTTTAAGTACTTTAGGTTGATGGTCAAACCACAACATAGACCAAAATTTCATTGGTCCAGTGGATAGATCAATGAGTGAAAAAGAGGTCCCAGAGGTTTGAAACTGACTTACTTTACTTCTGCAACATTGGACAAGTAAGAATATATCTGACCTTTCTGTGATATAATTTTTCCATCTATTGAACTGGGATAATATCTTTCCAATTAACTTGTTGAAATGATTAATGAGCTACTATTCGAACACCACTCTGAATTCCTTCATAAAAAGCTTCAGTGTAAATACAAATGATGATTAGCCGTAAGCCCTACTGTCTATTGAAAAGTGCAAAATACAATGTGGCTGTATTATTTTCATTGTTATTACTATTTTAATGATGGTTATAATACTCCCTGATGTAGAAACAAGTGCTGTGGTTACTTTTTACTAAAGTGAATAATAAACCTGAACTTTCAGTCCCTTGTCTGAGCTGTAATTTAGTTTTTGTACCAAACACAATAATATTTCAGTAATACCTAGGATTTGTAAACTATTCCCTTGGCTGAAATTTTATTCACACTGAAAAGAGAGCATCATTTACAATTCTTTTATTGGTATTAACTCTAAAGAAGAAATCGGTTATAGAAACAACTTACAAAATTCCAATCTGATAAAATGTAGTCCTTCAGTTCATTTTCTTAACAAGTGGAGGCAGTTTTAATTTCCCAAAAGTGTTTATTCATGAAGAGTGGGGATTTTTAAACAATATATAGGCAGTCTTTATGAAAAAGAAGTTAATGTTATTTCAAGAAAACCTGATATTTCTCTAGAATGCATATTTGCTTTAGTACAATATGAACTTATTGCATAATTATAGAATTCTTTTTTTCTGACCTAATACCTGTAATATATTTTAAATTAAAATATATTTCTTTTTAAGTAACCCCATAAAATACACCCTATTATAAAAGGATACATTATTATTGTGTGCAATGTAATAGAAGATGCCACTAGGTACATGTCCTTAACTATACTGCTCACAAAAAATTAGGGGACATTTTAAAATGAATATGAAGGTATAAAATATCCCCTAATTTTTGTAAGCAGACTAAAAGAAAGCTTCCTGCAGAAAAAGGAAAAAATGTCATCCTTGCTAGGAAGACTACATGTTGTTTTCGTTGTGGTTGGAAATATAAAATTATTCTAAATTTTAGATGTTGCCAACTGTTGAATATGTCTCTTCCAATTTTATGCATTTAGAAACTAGGGAAATTACCACAGGATAGATTTAAAGACCTACTGGACCCACAGGAAAATAGATCTGAACTAAAAGTCTGTCTATCACCATGAACCCCCACTCTCACTAAAGCAGTGGTCCCCAACCCCTGGGCCATGGACCAGTACCAGTCCATGGGCCATTTGGAAACAGTTCACAGAGAAAGAATAAATAACTTACATTATTTTCGTTTTATTTATATTTAAGTCTGAACAATGTTTTATTTTTTAAAAATGACCAGATTCCCTCTATTACATCCGTCTAAGACTCACTCTTGACGCTTGTCTCAGTCACGTGATACATTTATCCATTCCACCCTAAAGGCCGTTCTGTGAAAATATTTTCTGACATTAAACCGGTCCGTGGCCCAAAAAAGGTTGGGGACCACTGCACTAAAGTACTACAGTAATATTTTTGCTCTCCAGGAATTAGTGTCATTTCAGAAGCAAGGTCCAGCAATACCATAATGATCACCTTACTTTCCCCAATGCACAATCACCTTGGTTAATATCTGTGTGTCTCTTTGGGAAAAACCAGGAGAAAGATAAAGAGTGTACATGTTTGATAGTTTACCAGGTTCTTTCCTCAAAGGGATCTGACCTGCCTTTCATTCAGTGTTCTAGATCTGGCTCAAGATTGGGAATTGCTTATGGGGCCATGACTATTTTGTTGTTGTTGTTGATTTGTAAGACTTCTATTCACTTGACCTAACACTCTTCCACTTACACAGACAAAGTATGAATTCAGTAGACTGCTTATGTATTTTTTTAAGGACACTTTGTTTAAATAGACAACAGCATGTGATTTTTAAAAAATTTTATTTTTAACTTATTGTGTGGACATGGTTTCAAGTGTCCCATTCAATATAACACCTTTTTCATTGCAGGTAGGGATGCCAGTTCAGTGGTAGCTGTTCCCACTGTAATTTCTGACCTGCAGGAAAGAGTGCAACAGAACCATTAATCCGGACCTTACCTTTGTCAGTTTCTTCAACCTTTGTCAGGTTGCCAAGGTTGTCGGTCAGTTTTACATCTTGAGATATGATCTATAGTATTCTAATCAGATTTTTAAAAAATTAGGGGAATCACTACTTAGACTACAACCATAAAACGTGAAAAATAAGGAAATATAAAATGCAAATTAAGTATGTAATCCTTTCAAAGCATAATTCTATTGGTTCTCTATCTACTATCTACTCATGGTCTGTCTTTTCTCTAATTACTGGAGAAGTAGAGATGGTTTTAATTACTATTTTAGCTTTTTGCTCTTTAACTTTGGCATAATGTCTTCTTCGGGAATGTGTGTTCAGTGTTCCACCCAAAATGTGAAGATTGGCAAGGATCATTGTCCTAGAAGGAAAATAGCATCTAGTCTCTCGTTGCATTTCTTACTGAAAATGTACTGGAGCATGTGATTAATCACAAAAACAGATATACTGCTTTATTAATGTTGTCAGATTACCTCTAGTCTATTGATGTAAAACAGTTAGATAAATACTATTCTGAATTTTGAGCAAGTATAATGTTGTGGATTTACCTGACATTTTATTTTTTATTACTTTCTAATTATAAATGAATGCTTCTACAGAATGCTTGAACCCATGAGGTTATTTACAAAAATAACCATTACAAAAACTCTCAGTAAGCAGTGTTAATACTTTAAAAATTCTGCTGCACTTTCTTCAATCATATGCACATATATGTATATATGGGTATTTATAAAATTAATTTGACATTGAAAATTGTATACATAGACTTATATAATGTAACTTTGAAGTTCGAATTTTGTGATGAATAGAATCAATATTTAGAAGTAATTTTTCTGGAATTATATACTTAAAGATGTATCATGTTTTACTTATGCCTGTTGTTAGACATTTATGATAGTTTGCTTCAGTGTTATAAATATTTCTTAAATGACCTCCTCATCTAAATAGGTTATTAAAAAATTTATAGTCAAAATAACGAAAACTTTAAAGTTAACTCATACTGCCAAATAATTCTCAAAAAGATATTTGTATTATGACTTGAATTGTACAAGAGGCATCATTTTTTCATCTATACATCAATGTTATTTACTCTTTTAATTTAACAAGTAGACATTTTGTAGTTTTAAATTAAATTTTATTAGGATGATACTGGTTAACATAATTATATAGGTTTCAGGTGCCCAATTCCACAGCACAGCTCTGTAGACCATATTGTGACACATTATATTTTTAATGTTTAATATATACATGTTCAGACTTAGTGCAGTGGAATTTTTTGTATATGTTATCATATTTCTTATTTTGAAATATGGTATGTTAATAGTCCATGAAGTTTAAAATAGACTAGTTTGTATTGTGTTTTGTTTCATTGCTTTTATTTTTAGAAAAGCTTTCTCCACCCTGTGTGTAAATAAACATTCACCTACATTTTGATCATTTCCTGTGGAGGTTTATTTTAATATTTAATTTTCTAATCTAGCTAAAATATTCTTTAGTATATCATGTGAAACATAGCCCATTTATTTTTTCTCACTAAAATACAATTTTCCTGTGTTTTACCTGATATTAATGTGATTTTCATATATCCAGAATTTTTGTGTATTTTATATTCTTCCTATGATTCACTCAATTCTTGTATTCAAATTCATATATTACATATTATAGTTTTGAAATATATTTTAATTTTTATGCATGTGTCCTTATTCTTACCACTAAATTCCACATATTTTTAAAAAATTGTCTTGTTTATTCTTTGCTGTTTTTATTTAAAAGAAAATTTTACAAATTTTACAATTTTTTTCTCTTTTTTTAACTGAACGAGCACGCGCGTGCGCACGCGCACGCACACACACACACACACACACACACACTATTTTGACTGCCATTATGTGGTTCAATGAATCCAATTCAATTGAATTTTCTACAGTTGCCAAAAGGAATTTTATGGATGGTATAAAAATGGCATAGAGCTCCATTTTTATTACCCATTTCTTACATCTCTAGTAAAAATGAGTTGATTTTCTTTGCTTTTACTTCTAATACACATATGACTATATGTATCTACACATGCATACATAATTATTATCAATATTTTGACCAAATAAATTAATTACTGTAGATTAACTTAATTTTTTAAAATGTTTAGTTAAAACTAACTTTGTAAAATAAAAAACGTGTTAACTTTCTAATTGTTACTATTTATTTACTTATTTTTCTATATTTTGACTAAATATTCTATAATAATATTAAATAATTATGGTGACTTGGAGCAACATTTATTTTGTTCCTAATTTTAACACAGGCTGTTTCCTGTGTTTTCTCTCCTTTATCATTCTATTAATTCATTCGTTTACCAACCAAAATGCATTGTGACTTACATTATTAGATGTTAACTCTGGGCTCAGTGCTGTGTGTACAATAATGAATAAAATATTTAATTTTAGGTAAAAATTAATCAAATTAATATATCTATAATCATTTATATGATATATTATACATTGATCAGGATGGACAAGAATTACTAAATTACTGTTATTTTATTTCTTTTTGTGGGGCATGTATTTTTTCATTTTTTAGTTATTGATTTTATAAATTATATATTTTTACTTTCTAATGTTAAATGTTATTTTGTAATTGTGGAATAAATTATGGTAATTTATTTTATAAAATTTTTTTCTAGATCAGCTCTTATTGAATTTATTTATAATTTTAAGTCTTTCTTAATAAGGGGCTTTTATCAGTTGTTATGTTTAATAATTTATATCTTTGTAACTCTGAAATAATTAAAATTATATAGTCATTATCATTTTTTGAAATTTAAAATATATCTACCAAAAAACAGCCTTTGTCATACCATTTTTGGATATAATACTGAGAAAACATTATAAATTGTATCCAGATTTGTTTGCCTTTTTTATGTCTTTAAATCAGATTATTATAGTTTCTTAAAATACCCATTTGACTGAAAATTTAACATTTGTTATAACTTCATTTATCTAATAGTTACTTATTCTTAAATGGCTTCAGTAGTTTTTTTTTGGTTCATTCAATCACTATGTATCACGTACTAGAAACAATAAATAAGGCAGGTGTTTACTTTGATTTTAGCTTTTATCATTGAAAATAAAATCATTAGTTCATTAGATGTACATTTTCCATAAATCTGTAAATTCCTTAGATATATGAAATTCCTCTATTCTTAATTTTTGTATTTTAGTCTTGTTAATTTATTCTTGTTCAGAATTGCTAAAACTTTTCAGATTCATTCATTTTTTTAATAGAATTTGTGGAGAATTACCTTCTAATTATATGAAAATATGTCAACATTCTACTTCCCAAGGTATAATACCCCCTACACCTAAAAGAATTCCTCCACCAGCACTCTCTGACATTCTAAGTAATTTTACATTATCATTCTTATCTTACATTTTATTTTCTTACATAGCAAAATTATTTCTTTGATCTAGATCAGGTGTTGGCTAAATATTTTTGTAAAGGACCAGGTAGTAAATATTTTGGACTTATGGGCCAAGTGGTCTCTCACAATCACTAAAATCTGCCACTATAGCATAAAAGCAAGTATAGAAAACATGTAAAAAAAAATTAAGCACATCTATGTCCCAACAAAGCCTTATTTACCATTAAAAAGCAGTAGGCTGGAATTTACTCATGCCTTACAGCTTGCTGATTCCGAACCTAGATAATTTTCATAGGCTGTATACAAACTAGAATCTTATCCTTCAAAATATAAATATATAGAATTTTCTCTTAACCTGATAACTTCTTCTGCCTTATCTTATCCTTTTCATAGCATATCTTTCCAAAAAATTCTACACCAGTCTACATTTCTTCATCAATCATTATATTCTTCAAATTACTATAATCTGTCATTAGGGCCTATGAAGCCTTCAAAACAGATCTTGCTAACTTTGCCACTGACCTCATTATCATTAAATTTGATGATTTTTTTTATTCTTTAATTTGATATCTCAAAAACATTCAACACTTGGTATTTATTTTCCTTTATTTGTTCTCCTCCCTAATTCTATACTTAGACTGTTCCTTCTTTATTTCTTTATATTCCGTTTCCATATCTCTTTTTTTAAATTTTCCATTGATTTGAGAGAGGGGGTGAGGTGTAGAGATAGAGACCGAGAGAGAGAGAGAAGCATCAACTCATTGTTCCACTTCCTTGTGCATTCACTGGTTGCTTCTCATAAATGCTCTGACCAGGGATCAAACCTGTGTGCCTGGTGCAGAGGAATGATGCTCTATTCACTAAACCTGCTACCTGGGCAGGGTCCCTTTTCCATATCCTTTTAAAGCTCAAAAATTCTCTACTTAATTTTCTTATGGCTGCTTTTTCATATCCTAATGGCTCCATCTTGTACCTCCACTTATACCACCATTCAGTTATATTCATTCTCTCTCTGTCCACATTTACATATACAGCATGCATTACCATTTATATATCAATATTAACAAAATATAAGTTACTTCCCTATTGCTTCACATCTTCTCTGAATTCCTCACATTATACTAATTTTCTATTTGACATCTTAATTAATAAACTAAGAGAAACCTTAAACCCATTTCCAAACCACATGACAGCTTTTCTTTGTGCTTATTTTTCTTTTACTGGTTCTTGTCTTGTGAATGAAGCTATTCTGTTTCAGCAAATCAGAATTATTGGATTCATTCTTGACCCCATCCTCAACCTCACACTCTGTAAGTAATTTATAATAAAGTTTTGTTGGTTTTACCTTTGAAGTATCTTTCAAATCATATATATATATATTTGATTTGAAAGATACTTATATATATATAAGATACTTATATATATATTTGAAAGATATATATACACATTTATTTCTCCCTAACTTTATTAGTGCCACCCTTTTTATCTTATTTAGTCACCCTGTATCGGCTCTTGCTCAGTTGGATTTATTCACAGCAATACATACAATGTACATCTTTCAAAACAAGCTGTCTGTCACCCGCCTTTATTTAAAACAATTTAGTGGAGTTCTGTTGTTTTTAGGATGGAAATTAAAATCCTTAAAGTGACCTTCAAAATTCTGAATAATCTGGCTCTGCCTTCACAGATTCTTCTCATATCATACTCTCCTTGCTCTCCAATATCTATTCAAGGAAGCCTTCACACTCCTTTTCTTCTTCTATTCATCATGCTGTCTCCTTTGACAAAATAATTGCATAAGCCCAGCCCTAGAATGCTACACATTCCACTTAGTAAGTTTCCATCCATCACCTCCTTAAGAAGCCATTGCAGAAACCCTTGCATTGTCAAACCTCACTATTTTGTGTTCATTACCATTTTTAAATAATTTGATTAATGTTTAATTTTATTCAAATCTAATCTACCTAAAGGAAGGTAATAGATAACTGCTTTTGTTTGACACTATATCTCCAGTGCCTCACTCCTTAACTTCTACAGAATAGAAACTTCATAAATGTTTACTGAAAGAATAAATGATTGCATTTTTAAGTTTTACTTCCAAGAGGCATTTTAAAAGCCTCTTTTCTTTAAAAAGTTTCTTTATACATTTTTATCTTGAAAAATTGGTAAGTTTGTTCATTATTTAAAGTTTAAAACTATAAATTAACTTTATGGCATAGATTTTGGTGTAAATATACATTTTTCTCATTACAAAATACATAAAAATAAAAAGAAGAAAAATATTTTTATATAATTTTGATTATCACTTTTCTAGTATATTTGTATTTTTGTTACACTAATAAAATTAATAGATATGAATTATTTATAACCTGATATTTTAACTTACTCTATTGTGAGTATATTTATACATTAATAAGCAATCACTTATAACATAACTTTGATAAGTGGATAATACTTTATATTACTTTACTGTACATTGGTTCCAGAATTGTTTTAGTGGTTATTTCAACATTTTTAGAATAAACACACTTAAGATGACCACCTGTGCACTTATGTCTTTCTAAATATAATTAATGATTGAAATTAATATTAATGTTTTAATTCATTTTCTCTATTTCAACATTTTAAAAAATTGGTGGTAATTTCTTCTAATAAAGATCTAAGGTATTTTGTTTTTATAATATTCACCACTTTGATTACTAATGATATATATTTATATAATTTCTAATATTTTTTTACCTTTGTATATTATAGTTTTTGTGTTATACTTTTTTTGTCAAGTTATACATTTTTGACTTATGTTTTAAATCAGTTTACTAATCCTTTAGCTTCTGTAAACATCGCAAATATTTCTTAGAGTTTGTCATTCTTATGTTAAGTGGGATTTTGTCATATAATTAGGAAATTAATTTTACATATTCAAATTCTTCTATATTTTATTTTTGTTTTTTATACATTTTTATATGATACAAAACTTATCTTTAAAAATATTAAGCAAATATTCATTTTAATTTTCCTCCAATAGTTTCAGTGTTTTTCATGCAAAATCATAAATTCAACTAAATTTGTTGTCAAAAATTTTACCTATTTTCCAAACACATTTGTCATTTATTCATAGCTATGAAATGTTTTGTTGGTTAACATAAAGCATTAAATACTTATAGGTACATATATAAAAGTTTTATGTGCATATATTTATGTATTATGTATATGGATTGTGTACTCATGTTTTCATATATATACAAATATATATGAATGCACATGCTCTTCTACTAAACATTTTATTTTCTTAATGCTCTTTCTTGCTGTTTAATATAACACGTTAAATTGCATTTTATCATTTATATTTTAAATATATTTTCATTATCATTTTCATTCCATGTCTACATTAAATTATAAATGCATATATATAAAAACTGGTTCTTTCTCACTATCCTGTTTTCTGTTGCCTTTTATGCTCTCCAGAACTGTATTTTTGAAAAATAAAATTGTTAACACTTTGCTCTGTATTCTTCTGGATATTCTCTGTGCATATAAAAATGAGTGTGGTTTTTTTAAAAATAATATTATACTAGCTATACAGATCTAAACCTATTTGTCTGTATGTTTTTGGATTTATTTGTTTCATGTAATATATCTTGGACATTTCCCCATGACAACCAATAAAGTTATATTTATTTGATTTTAGTTTACTACAATGGTTCTCTAGTGGTAGACAAGTGAGACATTTGAGGATATAGAAATAAACATTAGAATTATTATGTCAGTGCCCTAATAAAATTTATTTGATAAATTTATCTGAATTGTGTTATTTATAAAGAATAATCTGGAGTGAATAAATACCTTTTCAATTCTAAATTTTTCATTGTGGGATATAATAAAATTTACTTCTATTTGTATGTTTACACTAAAACACTAAATATTATACATCAGGAAGAAAACTTATTTTACATATAATTACTTTATTTTTGTTCTTAGTAGGAGCATGATGAATATTCTTTCAATATTTCTTTCTCATTTTATGCTACCCTCCCTGTAATGCAGATCTGTAGTTCAGATCTGGAATGCAG
Organism: Saccopteryx leptura; assembly: GCF_036850995.1. Taxonomy (NCBI): domain Eukaryota; kingdom Metazoa; phylum Chordata; class Mammalia; order Chiroptera; family Emballonuridae; genus Saccopteryx; species Saccopteryx leptura. The sequence continues at coordinate 231,276,277 of NC_089505.1, read as the reverse complement.
ATAGATCTGTGTGTGTATGTGCCAGGGAGATGGTATTTTTTTAATGTGCCTGTCATAACCAAAACAATTTCCTAATATTAATACCAATTGTGTTTCTGTGTGTTTTCAGTGGTTTATTAAATAGGATACACTTTATTTTTTTATTTTCTCTCAAGTCTCCCAATTGTTAGAATTTACATTTTTTTATTTTATTAGTCCATTTTCTGAAGTGATTTTGGGTAATTAGGAAATTAAACACTTCCTGTCTCATTTCCACAGCAGTTCTAAGAATAAAAAGAATTACTATGGATGATCTGAGCCAACAACATGGAACATTCAAAGTGATGGAGAAATGTTTACAGCTGATAATAAGACTTGTGTGGGAAGGGGATGCAATTGAGTGGCTTGGCAGCAACTTTCAAATAAGAGTGTTCCTTCTCTTGGGAAGTAGACTTAAATGAGTGACTCTGAGCTATACTGCTTTATTTTTGGGGAGTATATTTTATTAAGCTTCCACTAACTCACATATTCTTTTAGGAGGAGAAAGAAAGCCAAAATAAGCATGTGAGTTTGAGACAAAAATGTTAGAAAAGTATGCTAAATTTACCTATGGGTTGCATTTAATGAAGTCTAGGAAGACTCAGATGCTTTCAAGGACAAGAGAGGTAAGTAACATAGCTGATATGGAGTAGCATGTAAAAATAAATAAAGATTAGGAATTAGAGCACGATGGAAATCTATAGGACTTGGGCAGGTTATGTAGCCTACGTCAACCCCTTTTCTTATTTCTAGGACAATGAGACACAGTTAACATCTGACATAGCTGGGCATGCTCAGGTAAGTGTGTAGAGAACTAGAACCAGGATACATTTCATCATGGACTTATAAATACTAGGTGGCTCTACTGCTCATAAACACATTTCAATACAAAAATAAAACTTATAGAGTAGAAAATAATCTAGAATGACTTTTCAGCCTCAGCCCTGATAACATTAGGGGTCAGATATTTGGCAATGAAATAGTTACCTGAGCCTTGTAAGAAGCCTGCCAGGCCTATCCCCATTAGAAACCAGCAGCAATGCCCACCCTCTAGTTTTGACAATTACAGTGTCACCAGATAAGCTGAATGACCCCCTTGGTGAGCAGAACAAAAATTAATCATGCATGAGAACCACTGATGTAGCACACAGAATCTGATCTTAGAGAGATAATGCTAATTTCTGTATCCAAGGAAGAATTAAATGGCATATGGAGAGAATAGAGTAATTTTTGCAGAAATTGATGGATATCTAAAATAAATTCAGACTCACTTTAAAATTGAGAGAATTTTTGTGGGAAGGCTTTTAACAAAGTAGCATCAGGAGTTTGTTGATATGAATGGTATGTTTTGCTTTATTGTATCTCTTAGCCAAAGTTCAGTCTTAACAGGTTTTTACAGTTAAGAGAGTGATGATAATCCTATTCCAGGAAAGAATGAGAAGAATAAATGCATAGTTTTGTTGCCACTATAGCAGTACTATAAGCCTAGAGTATCTTGTATGTGGAGAGACAATGTTAGGAGAAATAAGTACATGGTAGAAAAAACATCGTCCCACAACATTCCTGACTAATTGGCTTTGGAAAAAACAAATAGTACCAAATAGGTCTAAGAATATTAATTCTTAAATATTAGTTAAGAATCAGTGAATTTAATACTAAACTTTGTTTGCCTATTATATATATGGCAAGGGGAGAAACTCTAGTAGGGAGAGTTTCTAAGTTCAGATCGACATTGGAAAAAATGTAAAGCAAGAATCAAGGGGAAAACTAGAAAGCAAATAAACGGTTTTGAACACACCAACTGAAAATGTGCAGGAGAAAATTAGCCTCAGGAAAAATATGGGAACTGGCCAACACATTTCTGTAATTTTCTGTAATCTCTAAGAAGATAGTTTTCCAGATGATTTGCTCTATTGAAGGAAGCAATTTTCGCAGATGGTAGCATTTCCCCCTATTATTGGAAGAGGTATAGTTTACTCTTGATGAGAGATTTTTTCCAACTGAGTTTGAGGCTCACGTATATTGATTGTGAACAAAAGCCATAGACTGACTAGTACCATGGAGAGGCTGAAATTAAAAAGAAAGTGATATTTATTATTTTTTATTCTCTCGTTTGAAACATTTTAGAGTCAAAATATCTGGGCTCAAATGCTAGCCCTGCCATCTTTAGCTCTGGAATTATGGGCAGACTATGTAGCCTAGAATAACCTGTATTCTTATCTATAAGATTGTACTATTTGTACCATATAAGGTGACTTGAAGGCATTGTTTAGGAAGGGACTTAACATAGTCTCTGGCATACAGTAACTGCTTTTAACAAATGGCAGCTCTTATTATATAATTGTTATTATGCTTGTAATATCTTACCTCTTTCCCCACATATTACTAGTTTTTTGGTTATGTCTATTACTTTTGCCAGCAATTTAAGCATAGAACATAATATATGGAGTTTTTTGGTAATATACCATTGTATAAGATAAAAGATTATAATTATTATTTTATATACATATAAGAAATTTCTATAAAAATTCCTATACACATATTCATACATACATGCATATATATGTATACAATGTATATATATATACATACACACACATATTCAGAGATACAGAGAGAAAGTGTGTGTGTATGTGAATGTGGATGTAGATCTGCACTTAAAGTACTTGTGTTCTTGGCTTTTTGAAGCCACAGAGAAGTATAATATAAGAAAGATGTGGAAGAAAATTCTGAGTATGGACTCTAAAAAATTTTTAAAACTGTAGCCAGTACTTAGGAATTTGTAGCACTAAATACCTGTATTGGAAAAATGAAAGCTCTCAAAACAGTCATCTCAGTTTGTACTTTAATAAACTAGAAAAAAGAAGAACAAATTAACCCAAAGTAAACAAAAAACATAGTTAATAAGGATATAATATGTGAGATCAAATAAAAACAAAGGAAATGAATGAAACTAAAAGCTGGTTCTTTGAGACATGCAATACAATTGATTAAACTCTAAGACTGATCAGGAAAAAAAGGAAATACACAAATATAAAATTTGTAATGAAAGAGGTGAGATCACTCAACATTCTAAAGTTATTAATAGCATATAGACTGTGATAAATATATTTTTGCAAATTATTTTGATATATTAGACATAATTTACAAATTCCTTGAAAGACAAGCAACCAAAGTTGACTCAAGAAGAAATAAAAACTTACATTTTTCTATGTCTACATATTTTCTTTAATTAAGTGAGAGGCACAAAGACAGATTGCTACATGTGCCTGACTGGGATCCATCCGGCAAGTCCCTTACAATGTGATGCACTCCCGTCTGGGGCAGCTGCTCCATTGCTTGTCAACTAGGTTATTTCAGTGTCTGCAGCGAGGTCATAGATCCTTCCTTGGTGCCCGGGACAAACTTGCTCAAACCAATTGAGCCATAGCTGTGGGAGGAGAAAATGAGAGAGAGAGAGAGAAGTGGAGAAGTAGATGGTCACTTCTCTTCTGTACCCTGACCAGGAATCAAACCTGGGACTTCCACACACCAGGCCAATGCTTTACCGCTGAGCCCATTGGCCAGAGCCCTATGTCTATTAAAGAAATTAATTATGTACCTAAAAACTTTCCCACAAATAAAACTTCAGGTGGAGGTGGTATCACAGGTAAATTCTCCCATACATTCAGGGGGGAAATAATAAAAATTTTATACAAATGGAAGAAGATTGAAGAGAAAATTAAAGAGGAGGAAACCCTTTTCAACCTATTTAATAAAGCCTTTACTATACTGACACTGGAGAAGAGAAATAAAGTATAGGAAAAATAAAAACTGCAGGCAGATATACTTCATAAACACATATGTAAAAGTTCTATGCAGATTTTAGCAAATCACACACATAAATACATATAATCATGACAAGTGGGGTTTATCCCAGGAATATATGGTTTATATTGCATCTGAATATCATTATAATTTATTATATGATATAATTTACATAGAATTGTTTCAGTATATACAGATCAAGAATCTGGGCCCTGGCCGGTTGGCTCGGTGGTAGAGCATCGGCCTGGTGTGCAGAAGTCCTGGGTACGATTCCCGGCCAGGGCACACAGGAGAGGCGCCCATCTGCTTCTCCATCCCTCCCCCTCTCCTTCCTCTCTGTCTCTCTCTTCCCCTCCTGCAGCTGAGGCTCCACTGGAGCAAAGATGGCCCAGGCGCTGGGGATGGCTCCTCGGCCTCTGCCCCAGGCGCTAGAATGGCTCTGGTCGCGACAGAGCGATGCCCCGGAGGGGCAGAGCATCGCCCCCTGGTGGACAGAGCGTCGCCCCCTGGTGGGCGAGCTGGGTGGATCCCGGTCGGGCGCATGCGGGAGTCTGTCTGACTGTCTCTCCCCATTTCCGGCTTCAGAAAAATACAGAAAAAAAAAAGAATCTGACAAAATTAAACATATATTTTTAGTAAAACCTTAGCAAACTGAGAATAAGAGGGAACTTCCTCAACCTGATAAAAGACACCAGTAAAAAACTAATGGCTAACATTGTAATTACTATGATAAATGAATGCTTTCCCTCTAAGGTCAGGAGCAAGACAGAGCTTTGTGTTTTCACCTTCTTTTAAACATAATGTAAAATTTCTAGCCAGTGCATACAACGAGAATAGGAAAAAGACATCCAGATTTAAAACTACTTTCATTTGTAGATGTCACGGTCACCTATATAGAAAGCCTTGTGACATCTACAGAACAGCAACAAGAACAACTGCCAGAATAGATAAGTTTAGCAATGTCATCGGGTACAATAATATTATATAAGAAATCAATAGCATTTTTTATTAATTATCAACAAACAAATTTAAATAAAATGCAATGCTGTTTATGATCACATCAAAAAATATGAATTAGTATAAAGCTGATAAAAAGTCTACGACCTGATTTGCACTCTGAAACTACAGAAAAATACTGAAAGAAATTAAAGAAAACATGAATAATAGCTGAGGCACACCTTATGGATCTGAAGACTCAGTATTATCATGATATCACTTTTCCTCAGATTGATCTATAGGGTAAGTCAAAAGTAGGTTTATATTTGTGAGTATGCAAAACAGAGTTTATTCTTGTATTACTATTTATTAATCATTGCATTATTTTCCATATGAACAACCATAAACCTACTTTGCTCCTTTGCTCCACCCTGTATACAGTCAACATTTCAGCAAGCCCTATGTGTGTGTGTGTGTGTGTATAGATGAGATGACAATGAAATACTGAAATATTGAAATTCAAAAAGCCTACAATAACCAAAATAAATTTATAAAGTTGCAGGGTAAATTACCGAATGTAAAGACTTATAAAACTTTAGTATTCAATACAGTGTAGAACTGACATGAAGAAAGACAAATAGTCAATAAAACAGAATAAAATTTGGAAATAAACCCACATATATATGGACAACTGATCTTTGGCAAAGATAAAAAGACAGTTCAGTGGGGAAAGCATAGTCTTTTCAATAAATGATGTTTGATATTCATATATATGCAAACAACACAGAATAAAATAAAAACACTTTATACTGCATGCCAGTTTAATTCTGTGGATTATAGACCTATATTTGGAATAAAACTTCTAGAATGAAACATAGGAGAAAATCTTTGTGGTTTCTTAGATATTATAACAAAAGCATGATCAAAAAAATCCCAAAGAAGTAAATTAGACTTAATCAAAACTAAAATTTTACTCTTGGAAAGCACTATTAAGGGAATGAAAATATAAGCTATAGACTGAGTGAAACAGCTAAAATGCAAATGACTGGTCAACTAAGGGTTGGTAAATATGTGGAAAAATTAGAACTCTCATGCAAAACTGATAGGAATGTAAAATGGTAATATAATTTGGAAAACCTTTTGGCAGTTTATTAAAAAGTTATTCATGAACATAGCCATGTAGCTTAGTCATTCAACTGCTAGGTTTTTAACCAGAAGATATGAAATCATATGCTTATATAAAGATCTGTGCATGAATGAACAAGTAGTGTATTTGTTATATTCAACAACTGTAAACAATCCAGATATCTGTCATCAAATTAACATGTCAACAAATTGCACTTTATTCATAGAATGTGACACTATTCAGAAATAAAAAGAAATACACTAATGATATCACAACATAGATCAATCTCATAGTGTTTTTGCTGCATGGAATAAGCCAAATAAAGTACATTCTATATGATTCCACTGTATCCAGCAATAGAAAATTCAAAAGAGCCTAGAGCAATAAAAAGCGACTCATGCTTTTCTATGGATGAAAAGGACTCTTGGTTGGAAGACTGAAAGGGGCATAAGGAAACTTCCGGGTGTGGCAAATATGTTCACATTTTGATTATGTTGATGGTTTCACAGTGTATAATAAACATGCCAAAAACTTATCAAATTGTGTATTTTAAATATGTGCAGCAAATTGTATGTCAATTATAGCTGTGTATAGCTGTCAAAAAGTGGAACCACAATCTTGAATGATTATCTCTTTCTTGGAACTTGGGCCATGCAAAATAAAATGAAAGGGTAGAAGGCAGATTTGGAGGGTTTTCTTTAATAAGTTTTTAGATTAGAAGTAGTAATAAGAAAGCCTCAATTTTAATAGTTTTCTGATCTCTTTCTTGAGGGCAGTCCACAAGTGTCAGCCCATAGAAGTGTCTAGAAATATTTATTTATTTATTAATTTTTTATTTATTTATTTATTTAGTGAGAGGCTGGAAGACAGAGAGACAGACTCCTGCATGCTTTCCAATGGGGATCCACCCACCAGGGGGTGATGCTCTGCCCATTTGGGGCATCGCTCTGTTGCATAGGCAGAGCCCACAGAGCTATCCTCAGTGCCCAGGCCAACTTTGCTCCAATGGAGCCTTGGCTGCGGGAGGGGAAGAGAGAGACAAAGAGGAAGGAGAGGGGGAGGGGTGGAGAAGCAGATGGGCGCTTCTCCTGTGTGTCCTGGCCGGGAACTGAACCCAGGACTCCAGCACCCCAGGCCAACACTCTACCACTGAGCCAACTGGCCAGGGCCAAATATTGAGCAACTTTAGATCTGGTGAACCAATAGCTTAAATTAATGCCATCATCCACTACATATTGAAGTTTGTCATACAATTTGTTATATCTACAAAAATAATTTCTATATTAATTCATTAATAAAGTAGACTTACTTTATGAGTTTTCGTAGTTTTCAACCATCATCACTTCACTACTAGAAACTATTTTGTCATGGAATATTATAGTAAATATGATTGAAGTAAACTGGCTATAAAGTATTTTGTATCTACAATATATGTAAATAAATTAGTATCTTTTATTGCTGTTTTTAATACTACAGTTAAATTTGTTTTGTGAAGCTTTTTATAATTTTTTCATTCTACAATAATCTGAGAACGTAAAAATGGTTACTTATTCTATTTATGTAATCTCTAAAATTCTGGGGGCCCTGTGTCTTTTGGAGAAGATATATTTCTTAATTTTTATATAACTTCTATGATTAAAAATTTATTTATATAGTCTTCCTCGTGAAAACAGTTTTGAAAATTTTTACTTTTAGAACTTAGTTTTTAAGAGATTCTCACCTTTTCTTCAGAGATATCAACAGAAATTTTAGTTTGGAGTAAAGTAAAAGGGCAGTCTTTCTATTTACTGTTTTATAAACTACTTACTTTTCTGTGGTCTTAACCGTTTTCTTATATACTAATGTCTACTATACTTTTCTCTTTATTCTGTTTTCAAGAAGTTTGCATATATTATGTATAATTGTTTTGAAAAGAGTTTTAAGAAATATTTATTGACTATATACTACATTGTGATTTCTGATATTTTACTGTTGCTTCATTTACTTTGCTTTAATATTTATTAATTTATGTCCTCTTAAATTTATATTTTTATGCCACTTATATTGCTAAATAAAAGCTTTTATTTTTTTAATTTTTTTTCATAATGAAAAAAGTTAAGTCTATGGAATTTCTCAGAATATAGTTTTGGCTGCAAACCATAAGTTCTGATGGATATAGAACCTATTATTGATAATTTTCAAACAGATTTTATTTGTTGTTTTGTTTTCTCAATTTTGTTACATTAATTTATTTTTACTCTGTGAGAGAAATGTTAATTTCTCTATATTGATCAATGCACAAAATTATTTAAGTGATACAGGCCTTGGGAAATAAAATGCATTTTCCTTCTCTGGTACAACTTTTACTACATTACCTTTTTTTTTTTTTTTGTATTTTTCTGAAGCTAGAAACGGGGAGAGACAGTCAGACAGACTCCCGCATGCGCCCGACCGGGATCCACCCGGCACGCCCACCAGGGCGCGATGCTCTGCCCCTCCGGGGCATCGCTCTGTCGCTACCAGAGCCACTCTAGCACCTGGGGCAGAGGCCAAGGAGCATTCCCAGCGCCCGGGCCATCTTTGCTCCAATGGAGCCTCAGCTGCGGGAGGGGAAGAGAGAGACAGAGAGGAAGGAGACGGGGAGGGGTGGAGAAGCAGATGGGCGCTTCTCCTGTGTTCCCTGGCTGAGAATCGAACCCAGGACCTCTGCACGCCAGGCCAATGCTTTACCACTGAGCCAACCGGCCAGGGCCACTACATTACCTTTTTAATAATAGTATTTAAATTCTATGATTTCTTGCTTGCTTTCAGCTTTTTCGATCTCTCAAAACAGAGAGATGTATATTAAATTTATAGTTTTCTACATCTTTTTTCTTAATTTTATAATGGATCTTTAAATTTTAATCTTTCCATTTTTAGTGTGAACATACATTATTGCTTTATGTTATTACACCAAACAGTTTTAGGAACTTTTATGTAATTTGGGAGTGATACAATATAGAAGTATATATTGTTATGCTTTGTCCAAAAAAAAAAAAAAAAAAAAGCTTTTCACCTAAGTGCTATAAAATTTTATATTAATTTTGTGATCTTGCGTACGTGTTTGAGAACCATGAATGAATGTAGACTTACTTTATGAATGTCCGGTTTTCTTCATGATGTAGTGTCTGGATCCTTGAAATAGTAGTGAAGAGTAAAGGAGTTATCACATGTTTCACGGACTAATTTCAAAAACCACTACTTCATGACACTATGTAATACTTACTCCATGTAGGACTGTTTTAGGTTCTGTTTATCTGATGGTTTGGAAGATCATCCAATATCTATAAAAAAATTATCTCTTTGTCTTAGTTTTAATCTTATTTTAAATTGTCATTCTTTATTAGTGTATGATCTAATTATGAGTTGGGAGAATATGCATCAGAGTCTGCTAGGTATATAACAATTTGTGTTTATAAAAAATCCATGCGTATAAATTAAACATCTACACATCATAGTCAACTATAGTTAGTTCTGTTAAATTGGGTAGGTCTGACATACACAAAATTGAAATAAATTGATCAGTTATGCTATATTAATGTTTATTAAATCAATTTTTAAATTTCAAATTGTGTCTCCCTGTACAAAATCAGTGATTCACAACAATATGTGCAGTCTTGTCCCTTCACAGGATGTCCGATCCTCTTTTCCCTCTGTGCTTGGTCATAATGAAAAGAGCGTCTTTTAGGTGGCTCGTTTCCTCTTGAGGCCCCACTTCCTCTTCTGTATATAATGTCTTTAGCTTCATACAGCAGTAGAACTATTTTTATCATATTTTGCAAAATATGGACACATCTAAAACTCAAATAACATCATGTTTTCCAGCAAAGTTCCGGTTACCTCCTTTGTATACACTCACATCTTCTATCACACTCTAAGTCTTCTTTAATTATCGTACAGAGAATACTCAGGAAAAGGAAGAATGAAAATAGTAAATAAAAGTCACTAGAATCTGAGAGTATAGTTTTTGTCATCTATGTCAATCCAGTTATATTTTCTGAATGTTGTAACAGGCCATTACAGGTAGTTTTGAAATACTGAATTATTTAGGCATGCTAAAAGGTTAACTCAGATGATTATTCTTTGGGCACTATAGTCCATATTTTTGAAATAAAGACAACTCTTAAAGATACATGTTTTCCCAAATATTTAAAAGGTTTCTTATAGCAGGATGACCAGTATTTAAAATAAAGTAGTTTATTTTTGTGAACAAGCCATTCTTCGTTATTTGCCTTGATTTTTGCAACCATAAATCAGAGTCAATGTTAGATATGGTTGTTTCAATATGTTTAGTATCAGTTGCCACTTCTCCAAGTTACAGTGAAATCACACTTCTAAGAAATACCAATAAATAGTAGGTCAATTGCAGTTCCGTGTAAATGAAAACCTGAAGGATCACCTGTGGATATAACTCATGTGCTATCTGCTGCCAAAGGGTAATATTTGCACAAATTTAGACAAATGATAGTCTCCTGGACAAGAGGCAATTTGAACAGATCAGAAGTAAACAGCTTAGAACTGTACTGAAAAATCAAAATATATAGAGACTATTTCACCACATTGTATGTATTACAAATACATATATATGTTAGATAGAATAGTAGACTTTGTGTAATGGTTTGTAACCTTTTATAAGGTCACACGGAAAGATGAATTATTAAAGCCTCCTGCTCCATATAAAAATTTCAGTGCCTTGTGTAAGATTCATTCTAGTTCCAGTTTCAAACATTGCAAAGACTGTGAGAGATAAGAACAGAGAATGAAATTCAGTTTACTAAATTCTGAAATTTATTAGATCATAGTATTGGCATTTTATTCATATTTATTTGTACTTGTAAAAAAGAATGGCTTGCCATTTTGCTTGACTGATCTGCAAACATGTCACTTTAAATTTCCATTAAAGCTTCAACATGCAGCTCTTTCCATTTAACTTTATAACTTTTTTTATTATTTAACTTGTATTTAAGCAAAAATAAAACACCATCCTTTTTATGTTCTGTAAAATATTTGTGTTACTAGAAATGTTTAGTTATTTAATTTTGCATTCTTTCTTCATACTGTCTCTGACAGTCTTATTTCATTCAAATGGAGAGAACACTTAATATAGATCTGTCATATTTAGATGTTTATCAAAAGAGTTAGAAATGGACATTGTCATATCTCTTCGTGCATTTATTCATTTATTCATTTCAGTGGACTCATTTATAAGCATAGACCCGTGGTCAATTACACCCAATGTGTAAAATTTTAGAAGAGTTTTCAAGTGCTTAATAATGTTGTTTTTAAAAATTAACAGTATGTCATTATAGTAGATCCATTTCTATAATCCATAAATATGCCATGTTTGTTTGTTTGTTTTACAGAGACAGAGAGAATCAGAGAGAGTGATAGAAAGGGACAGACATAACGGAGAGATAAGAAGCATCAATCATTAGTTTTTTGTTGCGCGTTGCAACACCTTAATTGTTCATTGATTGCTTTCTCATATGTGCCTTGACCGTGGGCCTTCAGTAGACCAAGTAACCCCTTGCTCAAGCCAGCGACCTTGGGCTCAAGCTGGTGAGCTTTTTACTCAAACCAGATGAGCCCTCACTCAAGCTGAGGACCTTGGGGTCTCATACTTGGGTCCTCCGCATCCCAGTCTGACACTCTATCCACTGCGCCACCGCCAAGTCAGGCTGCCATGTTTTTACTTAAGGTGGTCATAAAATAAATACTTGACAGAATAAGTGAAGAAAATGTTTTATTACTTTTTCCAAGACAGTCAAATATTTGAGAATGGTAAGCATTTGAAATGGAAAGCATTCTCTCTCTCTCTCTCTCTTTCTTTTGAGAAGCTAGATAAAAGATTTTTAAATTTGTGTCAAAAATTAATATATTATTAACTTTGACTAGAATAGCAATAGCAACCATCCCTGTTTACTTCTGATGAAACTACTCTATTGAGCTGGAAAGAAATATATATTCAAAATAGTGTGAAGCAATAGCCTATTAAAATAGTCTTTATGACTTAATTGTCGAAGAAGCATAGACAATTCTATTACATAGAAGCATGTAATAATCACTTAATGGTTATGAAGTGTGTCCCTATAAGGCATGACAGATGTTTTAAAGTTATTTATTTTTTTAATGTAGTTCTTCTTTTGAGGAAATACATGGGCAAAGCTGACAATCTTCGTTTTTGTTGAGTGCCTCCAGGGCTGTCTTCTGAAAGAACAATCTTATGTCACACTCCTGATTTGAAAACCTCCTTGGCTTTCTTTCTTTTTCTGATAACATCCAAATTGTTGACCTCTTTATATTGTTTACAATGTGATTTCAAACATTCTCTTTGGATAAAAGTCTTATTAATCCTCATTATACTTCTTTTTCTTTTTTGTGCAACAGGAACCCACTGGTCCATAACTATTTAATAACAACACTTTTTTCTTCATCTATTTGGTCATTGTTGATAGTTCCTTGTTTATGTATATTACAGTTTGATCGAGTTTATCAAATTGGAAAGTAACTCTCATTTAAGATTCCATTCAGATTTAATCTTTAATTCTCCAAGTGACCTAGTGGTGACCTCTTCTGTGTGCTTTCTTCTGTCTCTCCCCTCATTTACATGACATGACCCACTTTTTAAAAATTCTTTGTTTGCATTCTGGTCTCCATATTTGAATTTGAGCTCCCTGGAGTAAAAACCTATACTGTATTGCATTTCTTTTTCATATCTAGGATTCTATTGTAAATTATCTGACATATGGAGGGGCTCATAATAAAATTTATAAGTAAATATGGCCTGAAAAGCTTATTAAATAATGCAAATATCCTACTGAACAGAAACAAATTCTTGAATGTATTATACTTCTACTTGAGATCCTGATGCATTGAGCATTTTTGTTTTTAATCTGTGTTTTCCTAGTCTGTCTGCAAAGATTCTACACCTAAATATTTCTTCATGTTCTTTATTACTACACATGTCATTAACTTCTATTTGTGCTTGAGTAAACTTGAGGTACAGTAATTAAATCAGTGATTGTAAGATTGTTTCTTATTAACTGTTGAAAATAATAAAGGGAATGTGAGTTTATCAATAAAAAACCCTGAATATTTGTTTTTTCACTTTCAAGCATTTCTACTTAATCAAGTAAAATAATTTAAATAAGAGTAACACTTACTAGTGTCAAACTCATTTTGTAGATGTCCAGAACATGTTTTTCTATTTCATATGCTAACAATTAATTATAAATTTAAGCAAATTTTGTTATATATACTAATATAATTTACTAATAAAGATTCTGGGTAGTGTTCTTGACCTTCTAAAAGACATACTTAAAAGATCATTTTGTCATTTAAGAAAAGAAAATTCTCATACTTTAAACCAATCTTGAATCGGTAAACATATATGCATTTTTACATAGGACCTCATGGCATTTAACCCAATAACTTGACATTAGAGATTAGTAGAAAAATATTTTGTGTGAGGGAACAAAAAAGTTTTATTATTTGTCAGTTAATAAATTAGTTTTCATATTAAATGAAAAACATTCTTGCCTGACCAGTGGTGGTGCAGTGGAAAGAGAATAGACCTGGGATGCTGAGATCTCAGTTCAAAATTCTGAGGTCACCAGCTTGAGTGTGGGCTCACCAGCTTGAATGCAGGGTTGCTGAATTGAGTTTGGAATCATCGACATAATATCATGTTCACTGACTTGAAGCCTAGGTTGCTGGCTTGAGTCCAGGGTTGTTGGCTTGAGCAAAGGGTCACTGGCTCAGCTGGAGCTCCCTGCTCAGGGCATGTTTAAGAAGAAATCGATGAGCCTGACCAGGCAGTGGCACAGTGGATAGAGCATTGAAATGGGATGCAGAGGACCCAGGTTTGAAACCCCAAGGTCACCAGCTTGAGCACGGGGTCACTGGCTTGAGCATGGGATCACAGACATGACTCATGGTCACTGGCTTGAGTCCAACGGTCATTAGCTTGAAGCCCAAGGTCATTAGCTTGAGCTCAAGGTCAATGGCTTAAGCAAGGGGTCACTCACTCTGCTATAGCCCCTGGGTCAAGGAATATATGAGAAAGCAATCAATGAGTAACTAAGGTGCCACAAAGAAGAATTTATGTTTCTCATCTCTCTCCATTCCTGTCTGTCTATCCCTATCTGTCCTTCTTTCTGAGTCTTTCTCTGTCAAAAGACTAAATAAATAAAAAATGAAGCAATCAACAAACAACTAAAATATCCTAACTCTTAGTTGAATCATATCATCTCCCTTCCAGTCCATTTTTCTCTTGCAAAGAAAAAAAAGGGAAAGAAATAAAGAAAGAAAAAAACATTCTAAATAATATATGAAAATATAAATGTTAGAAATTTAATTTTGAAAGTGATATATACCAGTTATTTGTAATAAAATTACAGGTTAAAATCTATTCTGCCATATTATCTTATATCTAAAAATATACCAGACAATATATTATATAATGAATACATACTTAATTTTATCATTTCTTTCTTTCTCTCTGAATTGAGGTCATTCTGGAATTGTCAAGTTTTTTATACTAATGCACTCAAATAGAAAGAAAAGTTAATCACATGCCTTAGTGTGCCTTTTAAAATTATTTTTGTTTTTGTGTTAAAAAGTGCATTGTTTTTATATATTTTTTCTTTTCTTTGCCTTTTTATTTACTTCCTGAAGTCTCAAAAATCTCATGTAGGGTATTCGATTTACAAACCAATGCCTTGTAGGAAATCAAATGAGCAATAAAGATCCCTCTTATTTTGTCACAGTTGAAATAAAGATTGAACAAAAACATCAGCAACTTCAAATCAGTGAGAATCATCTCTGGTCGCTGTTCATAACAGGCTTCCCCCATCTATTGTATTGAAGTCACAAATTTAAACTCAGGAAAGGTTTAGCTATCCATTGACCTGAAACATATAACATTTGATTTGAAATTTTAGAACACTTTTTTATTATCTTTACACAGTTGGTTAGAAATTAGAGTTGTACATTAGTTTTAGGTCATAAATGCTGTCACAGAACTCTAAAGCAATCGAGGATTGCTGGGAGACCTGATGCGCTTCATGCCTGGTGCCAAGTCCCAAAATAACTGGATGGGAAAACAACCTCCACCCTCTTCTTATACTCATCTGTATCCATGGGAAATAAGTTAACCTGATGTAGTTGCCCTCATCCTTTGGATAATCATACTGTTCTTTATTATTATTATTATTATTGGAAAAGGAGCTTTTCATTTTTATGTCCATAGAAAAAAACTGACAACAGATACCTGAGACAAATATCACACAAAAAATAGAAAAAGAAAAGAAAAATATAAACTTCACAATTCTAAATTAAAAAGCAGGAACATAGAAAGAAACACATGTTTCCCTTCAAGGTGGATGCTGGTGCATGAGAAGACCTGGAATGATAAAATCTCTACCCTTAACTCTTTTTCCTAACTTCATCCAGAAGTATGAGTAGGCTCTAATAGGCAGAGAACCACTACTCTTTACTATTTCTATTCCATCAAACCTCTATATGTGGTACCTAGACAAAGACCGAGTCCAGCTACTCCAGACTGCTTAGTTCTGTGATATGTAGAAAGAAGTGGACAACCAATGAGTTGACTTGCTAAAATCAGATACAGTTCTTGGTGAAAAAAGCAAGTTCTAGAACCAGATTGCTTCACTTAAATATCAACTCTGTCTTATCCTAGCTCTGAGATCTTAGGTTATTTTATTTCTCCAAGCTTTGAGTTCTCTTCTGTAACATAAATCACAGACCATGTCTCACAGAATTGGAAAGGGCGTTAAAGGAGGGGCCATATGCATCCGTTTACAACAGGCAGAGTCGGATTAAATTTGAGTGAGGTCCCGGGCACAGAAGAAAATATTGAGCCCCTCAAAAAAAAAGAGAGAGACAGGGAAAATAAAAACACATGTTAACCATATTTTTAAATAAATAAAAAATATTATGTACCGTTAATGTTAAAATTGCACATATGAAACCAAACTTGGTATCATTAGAAAAAAGTATAAGCCCAGTGCGCCTGTTATTAAATCCGCCCCTGAGAACAGGAGTTTTCACAGAAATGTGCTCAATAACGGTAGTTTACATTCATGTCACTTTTTCCTGAAAGGTGCCAATAAGTACGGAATGAATGGTTAACTACTCTTGATGGAAGAGTTTAGATTCTGTAGGCACAGAGTTCATTGAGGATGATGAATGCTGCATTTCTGTATAGGCTATATCTGAAAAATCTCACATCAATTCAAGATTCTCCCTGAATTGGCAGTTTGTATGTGCTGGGTGACTCAGTCACCCTCTGTTGCAGTTAGATATAGATATCAACTGTGAAGAAGAGAGAGAGAAATAGCTGTACAAGAACTTTTACAATCTGTCTTTCTGTCACTTTGTCACTATCACTGTATATTTATCTGCCA
Source organism: Saccopteryx leptura (assembly GCF_036850995.1). Taxonomy (NCBI): domain Eukaryota; kingdom Metazoa; phylum Chordata; class Mammalia; order Chiroptera; family Emballonuridae; genus Saccopteryx; species Saccopteryx leptura. The sequence continues at coordinate 231,259,945 of NC_089505.1, read as the reverse complement.
TCTATCTATCATCTATCTATCTATCTAATCACTTATCATCTATCTATCATCTATCTATCATCTATCTATCATCATGTCTGTCTCTCCCCATGTATACATATACACATAAAAATACACACCCATAAAATAGCTAGACATAACAAAATTTGAGTGTCACAGTGTGGGAAACTGGTACTGACTTACTACTGGGATATTTTTTTGCAAATTGTGAGCTTTTATGTTGCAATTTTTTTTCAGTGCTTAATTTACCTGCTTTATTAATAGTGACAGTATGGAGTAGGCAGAAAGAAATCTATCAAGGAATTGAAATGAGACATTAGTAGATTTGCTTAAGCCTGCTTTCCTTCACAGTGGTGAATTGAACAAGTGTCCAGTGAGCAGCCATACATTAATCATGGTGAGACAGAGAGATGTCAATTTTCCATGGACTTCACTTTTTTTCTTTACGTTTGCATTTGCTAACATATTGAAATAAATGAATAAACTATTTTGTTGGGAAAATAGGACAAGGTTAGCACAAAACATCTCTAAGGAAGAGTGAACACCTTCTGAGTCATCTGAAAAGAATCTGCTGCCAGGCAGTAGTGCTGGAGACATTTGCAAGGCCTCCTCCCGCCTCACTTTCCTCCTCCCTGCCCCTGCCCCTGCCCTCCCCTCCTCTCCCCACCTTCTTCCTCTCCAGTTCTACTTGAAATTTTTCTTTTTAAGGTAGAAATCAACAAACATCAACTTAACTAATAAGCAGGAGTTGCTGAGGACAATAATCGGAGGTGATGAAGTTCACAGGAAAGAGCACCAGCTGAGGTCCACCCCTCGTCTTCCTTGACTCAAGTTCCGATGTGGTCTCAGCAGGCTTTGCGCTCTAGTTCTGGGAACTTCACTTGCCTCATCTGGATGGCGCTGGCATCACCATCTAATGCCAAATCACAGGGTGTCATGAGACCCTACATGGGAAAAACTTAAATATTATGTGAAGTATTATTTGAAATGTGTTTGTTTTGTTCCCTAAATATTTAGTTTTTCACTATTTCTGTATTTTTTTGACTAGCAGGTGGCTTGCAGCCTTTGTGAGAAGACAAAAGTGTGCAATTGTTTTGAAGGGGTCTGGGAGCATGGTGTGAGAGAGAGAGAGTGAGCAGAAAACAACATGAAGGGATGGTTGGATGCTCCCTCTAACCCTGAGACCCTTTGTGGCACAGAATGATATAAAGGGCAGTGATGCACTGTGTACGCCCTGCAGGTCAGGTCACTTTCCCAGTCAAAGTCACCTGCCTGCTAGTTAGCTTTGTTTAGGAGTCTGCAGAGATTAGTGTCCTGCTAAGGGGCACATTCTCCCGCAAACTCTGAGGCCTTGCTTTTTGAAACCTCTAGAGCTTTTTTTTTTAAAGTGCACTGCCTATTTGATCATTTTTTTTTCTTGTCACATATACCTTGTTAACAGAAAAACATTTATTTCTGGAGTGGCTTACTTTTTATGCATTTTAGGACGGGTTTTAGAGAGCCCATTAAAAGAGTCTCACATTCACTTTCATATTTAAAAAAAAACAAACCCACAGACATTGCCATCAGTGAAAAGGTCAACAAGGAAATTAAATTACATAGGAGACAGAAAAGTGCTTATATAAAAATAAATACTGAAGTACATTTCTTACATCCTTTAATGTAAGGAACCAATCAAGACTACCCCACTTTTTTTTCTCATATGAGGCAATTACAGCAGACATTGTCTTCACATCAGAGACTACTTACAGATCTTTAGAAGAAAGTACCTTTGAAATAAAATCAAGAAATAAAAGTTCATTCAATTTTTTTTTTTTGTATTTTTCCAAAGTTAGAAGTGGGGAGGCAATCAGACAGACTCTCGCATGCACCCGACCGGGGTCCACCAGGCATGCCCACCAGGGGGCGATGCTCTGCCCTTCTGGAGTGTTGCTGCCTTACAACCAAAGCCATTCTAGCACCTGAGGCGGAGGCTATGGCGCCATACTCTGCGCCGGGCCAACTTTGCTCCAATGGAGCCTTGGCTGAGGGAGGGGAAGAGAGAGACAGAGAGGAAGGAGAGGGGGAAGGGTGGAGAAGCAGATGGGTGCTTCTCCTGTGTGCCCTGGCTGGGAATCGAATGGGGACTTCCACATGCCGGGCTGACATTCTACCACTGAGGAAACCAACCAGGGCCTAAACATTCACTCTATTTAATTGACTGTCTTAACAACCCAGATTGGTCTTCAGGAAGAGAGTTAGTGTGTATATACCAGTGTATTTACAGAGGCAAATGCCTCCCAATCAGTGAGTTTTTGTCAGAACCTGGAAGTTGCTTGGTACTGATAAGAGCTTGTAAAAGCAACGTTTCTCTCCTAAAGGAATACAGAGAAAATGAAAATATTTGAAAGACCAACTGCTGTTACAAGATGCTATATGTTTAGATACATAAAGTTTTCTGAACATGTAAGAACCCTTGTCATGTGAGAGAGAAAAGAAAGGACAAGGAAAGACAAATATTTCAGAGGGAGCAAATACTAGGAGGGAGAGCACTGGTCTTCAAGACTGCCAAAACTGAATTTTAATTTAATTAATCTTGCAATTTAGAATCTGTAATCCTGAGGAAGATACTGAACATCTGTGAGCTAGTCACTCATTCTTCAGATGGAATTAGCAATACAAGCCTCATGTGATTGTTGAAAGAATAATAAACATTAATAGATCTCAAATACTGATTGGCATAGATAAAAGCATCTCAAAGTAAATCATTCTTTAAAAAGGGAGACAAATTAAAAAGGTAACACTATTTCCTTTTGTACTTATAAAGAGTTTGAAATAAAGATTCAATTCTCTAGAATAAGGCCATTAACTTGCCAAATCCTCTTTTATGACTTCTTTTAGTCAGGATGAGAGTAGGTAGGTTTACATATTCACAAATTCATTTGTTTTCCCTGTGGGAGTGTCCATCTATTATATTACCCAGAAAATTTCAGATGTATTCCACTGAATACTTTTATTTTCTATGATAGGTCTGGATTTTTAAAGATTTGGTTCCCTGAATGCTTCTTAGGTCTTCTTGAACTGTGCATCCTGTTGATCATGACATTGTGTCCCCTGTACGCTCTTTTCTTCTCTACTTCTCTCTCTTGTGCTCTTGTTCTTGTCTATCCACTCTACTCTAGAGAAGGACATTGAGCTGCCTAGTAAATCACCTCTACAGAAGTTAACACCTGTCATTCTTTAATCACATTAATGAAATATAATACACACAAATGCACACACATGAATGCACACACAGCACACACACATACACATCTGTTCAGAATTAACTATTCCACATATACCTGTATTTAATTCTATTTAAAGCAGTGTTTTCATTAAATAAATTAATAACACACTTATCAGATTAAAAAGAATCATCTGTAGTTTTATCCCTTAAAGAAAATCATCATTCACTTATTATTCTGGTAAAATATACAACAGTAAATTTTTCACTCAAACCATTAATTTGCAAAAATTAAAATATTACTGTAAATATTTGTAACTAAGTTTAGAAAGGTAATCATTCCATGTCATTAACTACTCCATTGCAACATTATCAATAGATTGCATTGTTTACTATTATAATGATTTTCCAAAATAAATTTGGCTTTCTTTATAGCATTAACTATAATTCATAGTTTCTACTCTTTATAGTCTAAGAACTTTGTAAATCATGCTTTTAGGGTTTCTTATGTAAGAGTTATTAAAGAGAATATGTTGTGTTTACTTTTAAATTTCTAAGTTTTCTTTACTACAAAATTAAATTTGTGGCTTTTTTGCATTAAGATAGTTTGATCTATACATTTACAGGTTTTGAGTTTCTTGTATTTAATTTTTATGTAGATTATGATTCTATTTTATAAATGTTCTATAGGCACCTAAAAATGGTATGCCCTTAGTAATATAGCTATTTCAATGCATTGCTCTAAAAGCATAGCACTTACATTATCTTATTTTTTGATTATCTTTCCTTATGTTTCTATAAGTTTGATTTGTCAATGTCCTAGAAAATTATATAATAAAATTTTCCCTTCTTAAAAGTGGAGAATTTAATTTATATGAAAGCTAATAAGTTCATAAATCTCACATATATCCATCAAATTTTCTTTTCAATGAGAAAATAGAATATTAGCTTAATTGAGCTGGCAAAACTGGTTAAATATTTTTTAAAAAGTAATATGTTCATATCATATAGAACAATAGTAACATTATTCTGAATAAATAAACATATGAAAATAAATTAGATCATTAAAGAACCAGAGAATATAAAGGTGGATTTTTACATAAGCAACATTGGGAAGTGCTTCAACCATGGCTCAGAAGGGACAAAAATAGGGAAAAGAATTATTTTTTTGTATATAGACTCATGAATGGTAGTTCATGAGACTTATTTTTAAATCTTTAAGCAAAATTTTGAGGGCACTTTTTTTGTGAAACTTTTCCCCCAAGAAAAGACTTCATTGCTTTAATTAAATTGTTCAATATGTCTGTGTCATTAAAGGTCATAAGAAATTTAAAGTTTATTATTGTGTGTTATAAAATCTTAAAAAATGATAATGTAAAAGACAATATGTAGAAAGTTATAATGGAAAAATAGTTATTTTATTAAATAGAAAAAGTAGTCCTACAAACAAATCAATCAAAGATAACATATCATATTTCTTAAATAAAAAGGGGCACAGAATATGAACAGGCAATTTGAGCTAGAAGAAATATAAAGTGCTAATACATGAAAATGCCCAAATTCAAACATAAATAAAAGATATGCAAAATGCACTAAAAATAATGACCTTCCTTTTCTTGACATATTAGTAAATACTTAAAAATTAATTATACTCTAGTGTTGGTAGAGAACAGATAACTTCTAGACACAATTTAGAAATATGTATCAAAATACATTAAAACATGCATTGCATTTAACCTAAAAAATACATATTCATAAAATTGACTGAAAGAAATAACCATCTTTGCATTATTGGTAGAAAACTTTTACAATGAGGGGAAAAAATTCTATATGAGGTTAATGTATATAATAAAATACTCTATGTCCATCTAAAATAGATAATCATGCAAAGTAATTTAGGTATTTCTTATTATGGCGATCTGTGATAGCTAGTCATATACAATTAGCTATAAAAATGATACAGGTTATCAGTAAAAGTTTGGAAGTATGAAGTTTCTTTTTTTTTTTTTGTAGCAGAGTCAGAGAGAGTCAGAGAGAGAGACAGATAGGGACAGACAGACAGGAAGAGAGAGAGACGAGAAACATGAATCCTTCACTGCGGCTTCTTGGTTGTTCACTGATTGATCTCTCACATGTGCCTTGACCAGGGGGCTACAGCAGACCGAGTAACCCCTTGCTCGAGTCAGCGACCTTGGGTACAAGCTGGTGAGCCTTGTTCAAACCAGATGAGCCCGCGCTCAAACTGGCGACCTCGGGGTCGAAACTGGGTCCCCCACATCCCAGTCCAGGCTCCATCCACTGTGCCACCGCCTGGTCAGGCTGAAGTTTCTTTTTTTGTCCCTTAATTATAAACATATTAGATTTAAAAAGGTCAATACATGTTAATTATAAAGTAAAATAAAGAAAAATAAAAAATAACTAAGCTTATAATTTCCTTTTAACAACTTATTACTAGAATTCTATAAATTATTTTGATGCCTGAATATTTTATTATCTTTAATTAATTTTGATATATTATGGTCTAAGCTTATGTTTAAGGTTGAAGCCACTTCTGTTAAGAAGTTTCCACTGAAATAGGCTTTTGTGACTGTTCTATCTAGTATGAATCATACAAAATTTGACAGGTTGGCTCTGTTGGAAAGCCATAGATATGATTTACTAACAAAACAAGAAAAAAGACTGACAATTTATAAAATCTTAGCTATGTAAACCAATAGCTGCAACCCCAGACAAAAAAAAATCTCAAAATCTTTTCAATGCCTTCAGCTTGTCTCTCAGCTGCTTGTTTCCTGCTTTGCTCTCTCCTTCGCCTTCCCTCTCTCCTTCTCTGCCTCTTTTAGCCCATCTCTCCACACATATTAAATTTTGAAAAAATTGTTTTTGTATTTTTCCTCTGAAAATTAAACACACACACACACACAACACTTTGAGTGTAAAGTCCCATGTTGATTTTTTTCTGCACTTATGACTCAGAAATAACAAAAAATCATATCTGTGTTTTAATGTGATCTCAGTGAGAGGAGAAAACAAGCACAAAGCAGTCACATCCTCCTGGTTCACATCCTTAGCTAAGAAGGTGACAAGGAACAGTTCCTAAGTTGCAGAGACTGAGTAAATGTTTATGTTTTTGTAAGACTGACTTACAAGTGGTGTTGGTTTGACTACTGCAATGCTTAGAATTCCACCTGCCAAAGAAAGTGGAGAAAATGCACAATAGAAGGAAATTTTTTTTTTTTCATTTATTTATTAGTGTCACATACACTGGTGCCAATAAAGCTGTCAGGCTGATGTTTTGGCTTAAATACCCCTGGCAAGAACTTTATTGGAAATCAACACAAATCATGGTCAACTATCAGTTATTATTCCCCAAAGAAACAATTAAGTCAAAGTGACAGCTCAGAAGGCCTCATGAGGCCAAAACCAAAACTCAAGGTCTGTGAGTAGAAGGTGTTCTGTGTCACAGTTGTCAAGCTGCAATTGGGTCAATGGTCCTCTCTTTATTTGATTTTACTTGTGTATTGGTCCCACTCCTTTCTAGAAAGAAAAGAGGAAAAGGACTAACAGAGCTATCAGGTGAGCACTGTATATGAAATAAATCCCACTAGCCTGAAATGAAAACAAAACTCTTGTGTCTGAATGATGTTAATTTCTGTGCATCTTTGATTTTACATGCTTACTTATTATAATAATAAGCATATTTATCCTAGAATTATCTTCTTTTGAATTCCTTGAAAAATATTTATTTCAAATACTTAGAATGATTAATACTAAAAAATATTCATTATCTTAGTAATATTTTATAACATTTATCCATTTTCAAATTGTTTTTACATTCATTATCCCCATTACTTCTTTAATAATCTGGAAAAATAAACTGATGGGCTATACTATATAATGATGCAAAATCTTAGTCTCAGAGTCTTAGTAATTTCATGAGGATAAACTGTATGTGTGTGTGAGTGAATGCATGTGTTGTTACACACAGAAGAGCCTAATACAGAAGTAGAGTCCATATTTTCTGACTCTATATCTTTGATCTGTTATCTACTTTAGGCTGCATTCAGGGGTATATTAATCCTTGCCTTTATTTAGTATTTTAATTTAGAAATAATAAATCCTTATATTACAATTAGTTTAATAATAGGTGATAAAGGCTTGACCATCACCAAAAAATGACAAATACAGTTTAAAATTATATATACCTGAAATTCCGTTGTTATTTAATTCATTGATTAATTTCTTCATTTTATTCACCAATCATACAAATATCCACCAACTTCATCTGAAGCAGTGTCAAGGTGATTATGAGCCCAACCACACTTCCTGGTTTCAAATCTTAGCACTGACAGTGGCCACTGAGTAACCTTAAGCAAGTGATTGGTCTCCTTGGTATAAATTTACTTATATGGTAAATTGGTGCAATACCCCTACACAATTGATTTGTTAGAAGGATTAAATGGTGTAATAATATGTATTATTACTTCTGAGCACTTGCTATATTTTCAGGCCCAGGTTTAAGCACTAGATATCTGTTAGTGAGGAAATTAAACAAGGCCCTGCTTCAGAATCTCTTGTGTTCTAAGGGAAAATGTGACAATAAAAATACATTTGAATTTTATTATTCACAGTAGTTATATATTATAAAGTCCCCAAGAACTCTGAATTAGCACATACTAAATCACTGCTCCTGGAAGAAATACAGGCCAGGTTCCTGCGAGCCTCTGGTCACAACATTTTTTTGTCAACCGATCAATACATAACCTTGTTTTATGTGTGTTTCTGCTTAAAGACACCTTATTTAATATATGTTGTTGATTCACGGACTTTGAACGCACAGCCAACAGCACTGTAACTCATGCCTGAACAAAGCTCATCTCACACACACATTTTCTATGGAGGGCACATCACAGCTTTCTTGTGCTTGGGAACACTAGACAGCACTTCAGCACTGCACTTGGGGCCATTTTAAACAGAGAAGACATGAACAATAGTCACAAAAAAACCCGTGAAAAACATGGGAAAAAATAGACTGCAAAAAGGACACTTGTTTACAGTACGAGGGCTGAAACAAGGCAAAGAGTTTCAGCTCAGCTGCGACTACGCCCCTGGGAGAATTGTTCACGGCTCTGCACATGCCTGTGAGAGAACTGAAAAGCACTGCAGATTTATATGTGAGATACAAAAAAAAAATGTAGTGAGCTAGAAAATTTGCAAATACAGGATTTCTAAATAATGAGAAAAGACTCTGTGTGTGAGCATGCACGTGTGTATGTGTTTCTAAAACAGACCGTGATAAAAGTGTTATGAAGAAATATAAATCAAAACAAAGGGGCTAGAAAGTGCTCCTGCAGGTGATGGTAAGTGTGCGGGATGTATCCAAGGTAGTCAACAAAGACCTCTGTGGCAAGCTGACATTTGAACAAAGATCTTAAGCAAGTTAGGGAGGATGCCACATGGTTATGTTTCAGAAACATTTTTCAAAGAACAGCAAGTGCAAATAGCTTGAGGCGGCATCATAATTGGTTTGTTTGAGGATCAGCAAAAAGGCCTGGGAGCAGATGTGGAGAGAAGTAGGGACTGGGGAGTAAGTGGGGTCAGAGATTACAGGGGATAAGGTTACTTGAGGCATTAGACTGGTCTAGGGGAATTCAAGGGATCTTTAAGAATGTGAGTAACATAATTTAACATATTTAAAATGGATCAGTCTGGCTTTTATGGAGAATCAATGGGAAGGAGCCAAGGATCTATTTAGAAGACTACTAACAGTTTCTGAGATTTTTACATATTTTGGTGAGAGATGCTACTGTGCAGTGTAATGGGCAAGAGTGATCAGTTTTTGTATATATTTGGAAAGTACTTGATAGGATTTGCTGATGGCTCACAAGGTACAAGAAGAGAAGAGTCTATGGTAACTCCATAGTAACATTCTGAGCAACTGGAAGAATGGAACTGCTCTCAACAGAAGGGGAAAACTGTTTGAAGGGTGGCTTGTGAGAAGAAACCTTGTTTAGTTTCAGACGCAGATTTGAAAAGCAAGCGGAAATGGCAAGTCCATAGTGCTGTGTGAATTTGGAGTTTAGGGGGAAGTTCTGGACTAGAGATGTATATCAGGAGTCAGCAACATATGGAGAGTGTTTTAGCCAAGAGACTGGAGGTGATTACTGAGCAAGAGAAATCCAGAAGGGAAGCAGTGCTAACACTGAGTCTTATGCATTAAATTACCACATGATGTGTGGTCTTAACAAGTGTTTATGCCCATTTTATTGGTACTAATTAAGTCCCACAGAATTTTTCATGAATTCTGAAAGAATTGGCATGATCTTCTTGTATACTTATTCGTATAATCTAAATGTAAAGGAGAAGTACATTCAAAAAATATTGTATTCTATCTTAAAGACACTAGAGTGCAATTTGGTCTTCTATAATTGAAAAAAAGCAAAACTTTAAGACAAACATATCATAGAACATAAAGTAAATTGTTAATTCGGACAAGGGTCCACCCAATGATGCTTAGGTGCTTTTATATGGACTGTCAATACTGAGGTTGATGAATACACCACACACACTCTTTTCTTACCTGATGCAACAGTCTTTGGATCTATCTAATGCTTGTTCAGCTGATTTACCTTTCTGCTCTACTTTATATAGCTCCACTCGATAGCAAACCAAATGCTTTTTTGTGGATTACTATTTCAGTTATTCAAAAAATACATTTCATGTCTTTCTTTTCCAAAGTATTTCATGCTTTTAAACACTTGCTTTGTGTCATTTGGTCTCTGTTTTATGTAATTTTCAGCATATTTGGCATCAACTTGGTGTGCCTTCTAAAACTCTTACGTCCATCCATCTGCTTGTCCATATGCCAAAGCCCACGATGAATGGTTTTTAATTCTTAGTTCTTAACAGAATAGTTGAACTCTCAGAATGAAATATTCTACCTTGCTATATGATGTGTGATCATGAATGAAACATGCAACTTGTTTGCCTAATGTTATACATGTTTGAAATATGTTTGCCTACAGCCTAAGCATTTGTCCCTGCTTTTTTGTAGCACTTCTATGTCAGTCCAAAGAAGCTATGCATAACAGAGCAACTACAAATGGATCCTGAATGATTCACTTCTTTTTCTGTCTGACCCAGCCCTGCCTCCCAAAGCAGTGCATAAAGTTACAGCTCCAGGAATAAAAATTTATTGTGATTAGTTCACTTTTATAATTAGGAAATGTTTGTTTTCCTCAACTATGATAATAAACTAATCATCTAATAAACGAAAATAACTACATCAACCTTATGTACTCTCAAGAGCTATGTAAAAATATCAGAAAAAAGTATAAAGTACTATATAAAAAAGAAAGTTGTCCTTGAATATGTACAGATTAAATAGTGAATATATTCATAGCAATATACACACTCATACAGCTGTTTTAAATATATATAAAATACATATATAAAAATGTTAATCATCTTCCTTTTTCAGAGCGAGATTGATATCTTTAGTTTGCTGCAATTCATCATCTCAGTTTCTTAAAATCTTCTTATATATTCATCAAAATTAGGGCCTTTATTCTGGAATCAGATGGAAATAAAATAAAGTCTCTGGCTTTCTCATTTACATAATTGCCAAATTTTGATTTATGTGTTAACCTGGCACTAATTTCCATGTATTTCTTGGCAGTGCCTTTACTGTTAGCAGCAAGCTTATTTTTTTTTCAGTACATTAACTCTCTATTACTAAAATTCAGTTTGAATTCTTCGTAGGATTTTTTCTTGCCCCCTGACATGTTCTCTCTTCCTCTGTCAAATAGGCTTTTGTTTGAGTGGTTTATTAGTGGTGTCCTAGGAAATCAGGATGCTTCTGTGTGGGCTCTGGGGTCCCTGCTGTCCCTTCTTTCAGCAGCAAACCCTTGCTGCTTCCTTTGCCCAGACTGATTCTGGAGTTTTTAGGGATTACCATTGTAGTTTAACTACTTTCCCCAAATCCAAATATTTAAGCAAAAGCTTAGCTTACCTCTTTTCCTCTTGCATTTCCCTTCTCATTCCCTTCTTCAGCCCTTTCTTTTAAGATGGTAGATGAAATCAGGAGCCAAAAGACAGTTTCTGTGCTTTGCAACCCAATGAGGCACCATTGGTGCTCCTAAGTGAAGATTTGGATTAGTTTTCAATTATACACAAGTATGGCAAAAAGCAACATGCAAGGTACTTGTAAGGCATTAAAATCTCAGGGTGGATCCATTTAGCAGATTTTTTTCAGTCATGTCCTCAGTGACTGAAAGTAGAGCTCCCATGTTGCTCTGGTGTGTGAGGAGAGGATCAGCTGAGAACTTAAGGGTATGTATGACCTCTGTGGGAGAACAGCACATTGAGGGCATTTGTTCCTGCAGAGATGCATGTGGATGCAGGATACAGGCACTGGGGAGAGAGCAGCAAGAAGCCAGGAGGGGGGGTATGTAAAGACTTCCAGACTCCACCAGTCAGAATTTGTGTCCCAAAATCTGGGCAAAGAGTACCTTTGATGGACTCAGAGCACTCTGCAGGATCCTTCTCTTGGCACTCACTCACTATGTTGTATAGCAATTGTCTGTCTCTCATATAGACTCTAAGCCCAGTGAGGAACTGGTGCCCAGAATATAATAGCTTTTCAATATTTGAATAAATACTGCTTCCAAAATACTTTAAGCATACCTTGATTTTAGAGCATGTTATAGCAGAGTGATTGATATACCTGGCACTGGGCTTTCTGTGGTCATATTAAACATCTTTGCTTTCCCAATAAATGATTTTTAGTTTATTAGCTTCCCATGGGTATAATATAGTACTGTACTCATAGCAAGAACTAAATATTTGTCAAATAAGGCCATAAATAAAAGAAAAATGAAAAATAAAAATCATTGATAACCAAACATATAACTAACTAATGTGGTTGTAAATATATATATATTTTTGCTATTATTTAATCCTTTGGTCTTTATTCTCTGGAGGAGAAACAGAAACATGGTATTAAATAAATACCATAGTCCCTGACAAAATATTCCATGAAGGATATTTATAACACCATAGACATTTTAGATGATCAAAAGGAAAAGCTAATGAAATAAAAGCAAAACATAAAAATAAATATGTAAACACAAATCCATGTGGCATGACTTTTTTACCCCTGGGTGACATAGAAAACTATATTGATGTCTCTGCAACTCAAAAGTAAACCTTTTCTAAAGATGTTATCAATTTCCCTACCAACCAAACTTAAAATCACTTTGTTACTATTTTTTTTCTTAATAATAATGTATGATTTTCAGAATCAAATGTCAATTTAAGTTATGTTTAATATCACTGTTCCATTATTTGTCTCAGTCTCAACCAAAATATTAATTTTTTTGACATGTATTATTCTTAGAATATGTCCCAAAGTTTCTGCCTGCCATGTTGGTGGTTAAGAATGCAAGTGTAGCCTGACCTGTGGTGGCACAGTGGATAAAGCGTCGACCTGGAAATGCTGAGGTTGCCGGTTCGAAACCCTGGGCTTGCCTGGTCAAGGCACATATGGGAGTTGATGCTTCCAGCTCCTCCTCCCTTCTCTCTCTCTGTCTCTCCTCTCTCTCTCTCTCCCTCTCCTCTCTAAAATGAATAAAAAAAATAAAAAAAAAATTAAAAAAAAAAGAAAAAAAGAATGCAAGTGTAGTCCCTGGCCGGTTGGTTCAGAGGTAGAGCGTCCGCCTGGCGTGCGGGAGTCCCGGGTTTGATTCTCGGCCAGGGCACACAGGAGAAGCGCCCATCTGCTTCTCCACCTCTCCCCCATGCGGGAGTCTGTCTGACTGCCTCCCCATTTCCAACTTCCGAAAAATACAAAAAAAAAAAAAAAAAAAGAAGAAGAATGCAAGTGTATATGACCCTGGCTGCTTGCTGAGTGGTAGAGCGTCAGCCCGGCATGTTGAAGTCCCAGGTTCGATTCCCGGCCAGGGCACACAGGAATAGTGCCCATCTGCTTCTCCACCCTTCCCCCTATCCTTTCTCTTTATCTCTCTCTTCCCCTCCTGCAGCCAAGGCTCCATTGGAGCAAAGTTGGCCCCAAGTGCTGAGTATGGATCCATGGCCTTCACCTTAGGAACTAGAATGACTCCAGTTGCAATGGAGCAACATCTCGAATGGGAAGAACATTGCTCCCGAGTGGGCTTGCCAGGTGGATCCCAATCTGATGCCTGCAAGAGTCTATCTGCCTCCCCGTTTCCCACTTCAGAAAAATAAAAATAAATAAATAAATAAATAAATGCAAGTATACAAGCGTACACATATACACATACACAGTCAAAATGTATAAAAATGTGTGTATATTATTGTGCCACCTGGAGTGAAATTTTATTCACTCACCCAAACTCCTTAAGGCACGGGTCTCAAACTCGCGGCCCGCGGGCCGCATGCGGCCCGCCAAACAATTTTGTGCGGCCCGCAGACTAATCCACGAAGTTCAAAATATTTTGGATAAAATTAAGTAAGCCTAGGGGCCTACTTGTATTTTTCATTTCTCTAGCATCCTAGCTAGATATTAGCTTAGTTAACAGCAGTTGTGATGCGAACTACAGTTTCTGGTCGTTTTGTGACACTGAGTAAACTGCATGTACGATTGTGCTTGTTGTACTGATTTTTTTTTTGTTTTCAACTGCAGTGAGAAAAGTGTTGTGTAACAGTTGCCTTTTGTAGACCTAGTGCGGCCCGCCGAACGGCTGTGATCTTGCTCTGCAGCCCACATGCTGAGTTGAGTTTGAGACCCCTGCCTTAAGGGATATATAAAATGACTAGATGGCTTAGGGTTGCTCTTGTGGATACAAATCTACAGCATTAAAAGTGTGACTTTTGTCCTTCCGAGATATCCATAAGACAGAGAGGTCAATCTGGAAATGTCTATGGAGTGTATGAGTTTTTCAATTAAGTATCATGATGGGCATTCCAAGCTGAGACATGTTAATAAAGAGAGAAACTTAGTGTGCTGAGCACCAGACCCTGTGAAAAACTCTGGGGTCAGAACTTACCTGCACCAGTCCACTCCCTCTCCCCACCCAGGAAAACAGAATCACAATCTAAAGAAAACAGCTTATTGTATATAAAAAATGTTAGCATGTGAATTGTGAAGTTAGCTTCAGTAAAGATCATAAATTAGCAAGTGGAAAGTTAAAGTTGCTGTAGTTTTAGAAGCTTTTATCACAGCAACAAATATTCTATCAGACAGATTATTCCAAAAACAAAGAATTGAAAAAGGAACTTTCGTTGTATTAGTCTTACATACTTGACTTTGTTGATTATTGAGAAAGGAAAACAGTGATTAAGTAATATGATGTTTTCGATTTTTTTTTTTTGTTTGTTTGTTTTACAGGGACAGAGAGAGAGTCAGAGAGAGGGATAGATAGGGACAGACAGGAACGGAGAGAGATGAGAGGCATCAATCATCATTTTTTTGTTGTTGTTGCAACACCTTAGTTGTTCATTGATTGCTTTCTCATATGTGCCTTGACCGCAGGCCTTCAGCAGACCGAGTAACCCCTTGCTCGAGCCAGTGATCTTGGATCCAAGCTTGCGAACTTTTTGCTCAAACCAGATGAGCCCGCATTCAAACTGGCGACCTTGGGGTCTCAAGCCTGGGTCCTCCACATCCCAGTCCAACACTCTATCCACTGCGCCACCGCCTGGTCAGGCAGTAATGTGAACAATATAAAATAAAGACTATTTTAAAGTGGAAATAGTTCACAAATTGTATTGTTTTATTAGTGACTTCAGTGGATCATATCATAAACATTCACTTCCTTGCATTAAACATCGCTCCCAGACCATTAAAACTCACTTTGAAGCTTATAAAACTCAAAATGTTTACACATAGCTGCCAGATATTCTTTTCCCCCCTCTTGCTCAGTGGTAACCAAGACCAATATAATTCCAACTCCTCTAAAGTAATTAATTTGGGGTCTTTTAAAAATCAGAATTCTGCAAAAGCAGTTTTCTTTTCAATTCTATCCAATTATATTTATACGCCTTTTCTGTCCCCATATGCCCCTTTCTGATAAGCTTTGTTCAGAACTGAAACTCTGTGGAGAGCTGATCTGAATTTAATTCTATTGTTTCTAAGAAATGTATCCCATAGTTAAAGTCTTGTTGTTTTTCTCTAAAACAAAGATCTCCCTCTTACATGAAAAGAGTCTTTGGTTGCTTAGGGCCTGAGTTAGATACATTTTATCTTTTATAAATGGATTATAATTGTGAATGCAAAATAGAGGCGGAAAGGAAAAATAGCCCATATTACATTTAGGAAGCCTGCTGTTTTTATCATTACCTTTGCTGCAAGCTGCCCATTTGTATTGTTCTGTGATACCAGTTTAATCAATATGGAGACCAGAGACCAGGAAGACAATATTCGTGAAAATCAGAGAAATTTTGCTAAAAACAATGTATCCAAACAGAAATCATAACATTGGGATTGGAATTAAAATTGTATTCTGAAAGGAAATGCTTTCCGGGACAACCTGTAGGTGAAATTTTTGATAGACACAAATGAGTCTCTCACTTATAATTTTTTAGTTCAACCAGGTTTAAGGGAGTGGAGGAATCGTAGGTGCATCTCTCCATAATGAAACTATAGGAATTTCCCTTATCCTGCATTGTGGTCAGAAGGCAGTGTAACAACCACTAGAACAACTCCTTATGGGTTGCAGAGAATCTCTTCAAATATTTGCTTTTAAAGTACCATGTCCTTGGAATTGGGAATTCAGGTAATAATTTACAACTGTAATTTTATGAACTCAGTATTCTCCATCACAGGAAAATTAGACAAGCAGTGAAGAAATTTGTGTTAATTAAGATCCTGGATATATAATAAATTTTCATTCCATTCAATTCTTTAAGATACATATTATCTGAATTAATGGATGGGTAAACTTTTAATTCACATATTTAAGTAGAAAGGAAGTAAAGATCTCAATTATTCTCTAATCAAATATATTTTGAACACCTACTGTTTTGCCAGAACTAATTTAATAAACATATACTATAGGTTATATGGGTATAAAACATCAATCCTAGACCTCATGAAGATTATATGCCAGTGGTGGCAGAAAAGACATCCATAAACTATATTACAGTGTAAGACATTGATCAATGTTGTGATGAGAAATTGGGGACTTGAGCTTCTGAGAATATGGCAAATATATAATGCATTTTTTTTCTCTATCATGCTTTCTCTCAAAAGATAGGGTGATTAGAATTGAGTTAGTCCTAAAATATTAATAGTTTCATATAGTATCTCTCCATATGTCATTTGTTTATCTCAAAAGTATTTTTTAAAAGCTGTGTTTTCAGACATTAATCTACATAAGAAATATTTAGTTAGCTTATTTTTAAAATGTTGATTTTTATTGTCCAACCCAGAGGTTCTAATTTAATAAATCTTGCTAAAGGATTATTTTCATAAGCATCTGAGATTATTCTGACTAAAGTAGTTTATTGGCCATATTTTGCAAAGCAATTACCTCAAAGAATGGATAATTACCCTTGGTTATCCCCTTGATACTAGGCCCCACCAGTGAGGGTCTGAAGAACAAATGTGCCTAAGACCAATTCAAATCAAAGACCTGTCTTGTTCAACACACATAACTCTTGAGCCCATGAAACATTCATGAATCAAACTGAGATAGGTTGGAAGGGCAAAATAAGCATTAAACTTTGAAGACTTATTAAGAATAAAAAAAGGCTGTAATATAGTTTATTAATAATTTTCATATTGATTACATGTGAAAATGATAATATGTTAGATATATTGGATTAAATAACATTAAATTAGTTTACCTTTTTTAAACATTTTAATGTAGGTACTAGAAAATTAAAATTATAAATGTGGCTCACATTATCGTTATATTGGATGGACTGTGCTGTCTTAGAACAATAATAAGCCCTTAATTATTTAAAAACCTAGGGAAATTATTGCACTGCTATCCTAAACTTGCTTCCTGGGTCATGTTACTATAGCCCAGATGGGTTTTTCTGATATTTCCCTGGACTTAGCCCATGCATTACCCAAACTGGACCCATGTGTTCCCTTTGCTTTTTATGTTCTGTACCAATCTACATCCAGTTTCCAAACGAAAATTTATTGTTGATATTCCAAAGTCTTAGTAGTCTATCAAGATCGGTTCAAATCTCATTCTCTTAAGAAATATTCACATTTACTTATAATATTTACTGTTTAGCTCTGTATTCATCAATTACTTGATTCACTCAAAAATGATCAAAAAGGTATAAAAGTAATGTTTTTTATCATTATGTACCGTAGAGCAACCAGTAATGGGGTTGGTGTATGAAAGAAAGATCTATGCAATTACTGTATATAGAACATTACAAAATGCAACAGTAGAGATGTGCTGCATTTCAACTACAATAAAATATATTTCTTCATTAATCATCATACTACTTGTAAAAATGTGATTCAACTAGTGACTTTTTATTTGTACAAATTATAACTGCTATTCTCTAGTGAGTTTTCTTGGAGGATAATTAAATAATAAAAAAATGCACTTAGAAACCATAAACACTTTTCAGGGATGTGATATAGCTATTGTGAATTTAGTTACTATAAACAAATAAAAATTTTAATTTATTGTTTAAAGAGAATATTTCCATTCATGCATATTACATGAGATTTGCATGTACAAGTTATTCTTGAAAATACTTTAATAGAAAACAAAACAGGAACTTGTTATTTACTTACTAAGATGATATAATTAAATATTAATTAAATCCATCATTCACAATCAAAATAATTATCTTCTCTGGTTCTTTAGTCATTTTTTCTTTAAGAATATATTAATTGCTGCTTAGAACCTCTTCTGTTAATTTAGTTGCCTTCTTGATCCTTAAGCCAACACACACACACACACACACACACACACACACACAACTAATCAACCCTTCTAGTAGGCTCTTAAAATTAGGAGGATAGCGCTGACCAGTAGTTTGCTCAATGGATAGAGCATTCTCCTGGCATATGTCCAGGGTTTGATCCACTTCCCAGAATACACATGAGAAGCAACCATCTGCTTCTATCCTCCTCCCTCTACTGCTTCTCTCTTTCTCCCCCTCCTGTAGCCAGTGGCTCAGTTGGTCTAAGCATCAGGCACAGGTGCTGAGAATAGTTCAGTTGGTCCAAGCATTGACCCAAGGTGGGGTTGCCATGTAGATCACAGTTGGGGACATACAGGAATCTGTCTCACTGTCTCACCTCTTCTCACTTAAAAAAAATTGGAAGGATTGCCGTACAATCAAAAGTCTTAGAAATTATATGTGCAATGGCTTTTGCACAGATAGGCAATTTGTGATTTTTTCTTATGGTGATAGTTAATTAAGATAGATGCAAAACCTGTTTTGTTTCCCCCTAAGAGCCTTTGCCTGTGAGTTTTTCATCATCTGTCAACCCAGCAACAGCATGACTATAAAAGAGAGAGGTGTTGGTAGATTTTTCTGACACCGGTTTTAACTTTTTTTTTCCTAGTGAGCCTGTCCTGCATTTCCACGTGCAAGTACATTTTCTCTTAAGGTTTCCTCACATCAAGCCTGGCAGTTTATAAGCTGATTCGTCGAGGTCAGAAGTGAGGGCAGGGCTGAGGCAGGAAAAGTGAGGAGGAGGAGGCTGCACTCCTCCACCAAGTTTACTCACATCACTACTAGGGAAGAATGCTGTGCCACAATAATTCTTATGTGAAAGAGGGCTTTCTAAGTATCTGAACTGATTGCTTCCCTCTGGCAACTATAATTATCCCTTTGAGAAAATGGGCTTTATTTTGACTATGACTTCTCTCTGTCAAATACTCTGAAATATAATGGTGAATACTCCAGAATGAACATCGTGGCTTTTACAATACTGTGAGGAAGAAACCTTTACAATAGGCTAGAGGAGGTGCTTTGGTAGAATTATTCCTGGGATATTGTGGGGAAAGAATAAGTGGGTGTTTAAATCAGCCTTCCCAAAGAAAGTGACCATGAGTTGGGGTTAAAAAAAAAAAAAGATGTGCTCAACGTTGCTCAAATACTTAAGCATTATAGCCTGACTGATGTTAATTAATATGTACAGAAAGGAAAAAAAAACAACCAGTAAGTTTTTGTTAAAGGCAGGGAGAAAAATAAATCAAATAATCAGAGAAAGGAATAGCAGTTCAGTCAGCCATTTGAAGCAGCTGACTAAAATTTCATTTCTTTGGTTGCTCTGTATAATTCAATACTCCCCAAGTTGGGAGACCAAAATCAAACACAGAGCAGAGGATGCTGAGTGAAAAGGCTGTAATGTTCCCAAATTCTCAGAATGAATTTGACTAACTGTGAAAAAGTTGCATAGAACCCTAGATAAAAAGCAACATGCATGCACATTTTTTTTAAATTGAGATTTGTTATTTCAAAATAATCATAACAGTATTCCTCACTAGTAAAATTATATTCTTTATGGTGGTTTTACATTTTTGTACTATACTTTCTTTTTCATTGCATAGAGGTAGTTGAGGTGGGGGATGGTATTCTAAATTTTTAGTCCATATGACCACTGAAGTTCTCAATTTCTGCCATAATAGGATGGTATGTGCATTCTGTTAAAATCTCAGAAGATTTTTAACCGGTACTCAAATGAGCAGAGCCAAGACTATCCAAATACCCGAGCTGCTGGAAAATACTGAGTCTGAACAAATTTGTCTCCATTTGTGGATGTGTACAATAACAAGAAAATAAAATCCATGGTAGCTGTGGATACCTCTACTTAAATAAAAGACTTAACCAAAGGCATGCAGCTTGACAAAGGTGCACATTCAACAAGTCTTGTGTTGTTTTGTGAAATAAGTATGTATTTATATTTTAAGTCACAGGGAAAAGAATACCCTTCAAAATCAGTAAATACAACTCTGACATGTGTGTCTATGTATGTGAAAACATATTGAAGGTTTTTTTAAAAAAATTCATGTATACCAAAAGGTTAATTAAATTTCTTTGAATGACTTCTTTATAATTTTTAAATTCTTGAAATTTAGTCTATATTTTTTTCTAATATTAAATAGGAAAAAACATTACTGTAAAAAAGTAAGGCTTGGTAACTGGTTTGGGAAATGGATGGGCATTCTTACTGTCACAACTATTACTAGAATGTGACTATTTTATTGGAAGTTCCTACCCAACTAGGGTGGAGCAAAAGGAACTACATTCTTATGAGGTCTTACAATGGTGCTTTCCTGGCACTCTAAACATAGATAAGAGAGCCAACTGCTCTAAAAAATGCAAAAGGCATTCTCTAAACACCAAGTCAATTATTTAATCTGTCTTTAATCTTTCTTACCAGAGTTATCTAAGGTAATGATTGCATCATTTCAAAATGAAAGATTTTCATGATCAATTGTCTTACCTAATATAAATAATTATTTTGGTCAATGAACTATATAAATCATCATTTTAAACTAATTTTTTATGGTTGTCAAGACTTACTAAAATGACTTCAAGAAGTGAACCACCTGGAAAATCTTTTTTTTTGGCTAGGACAAATGATATCCAAAGAGATTTGTCATCATCTTCAGACTGTTAGTTATAATGGTTAGTCTCTTACTAATAGCAGGTGCCTCAAAGTAAAGAATTTAACCAAAGACATACTGCTTAATTAAGATGTACACTCAGTTTTATCTTAGTCTAGCAGCCATGCAGCTTCCCTACATAGATTTAAATTTATTAATAATATGTTCTAAAATGAAAGAAAAAAATTAAAGTTTGTCTCTGATATGGGCAGCTGCCTAGATTAGCTGGACTGTGGGAGAGGATCAGGGAGTTAGTCTATTAAATGTAAAGAAGATGAATGTTGTTCAGCACCTTATATAGATATTTATGTATTTAGTCAGTTCTTCATATTTTTTTGTGTATTTCCCTATGTATCCATGGAGAATAAAGATGTGAAGTTCTTTTAAACAAATCACTAAAGTGGAAAGAAAAATGTAGTAATTTGAAGATTATCATTTTTCATCTTTATCATAAGATTGCAACTTGATTAGATGGTCATTGTAATAAGAAGAATTATGTGTCTAAGCATAATGCAAGGTAGAAGCCTATTGTTAAAAGGCAAGATTAACTCATGAACATTCGAGATTCCGTCAACATAAAGGATTATTCAAGACCCACAGTTGGGTGGAAAGTTTTTTTAACCAAAATCAATTTATATACTAAGACTATAAAGCTTTTAAGTGTGCCATGAAAAATGAGTTCACTTCTCTGTCCCTTGTTTTACTGAAATATATTTCACTAAAATGTAATTCACTGGAGCCTCAACTTGGCCTGGCATTAAATGTTTAATATGAACTATTTATATAAATGTCATGGAAGCCACTGCATGATGCTTGCAAGGGACCAATATTTTACAGAATTACTCAACAGTGGAAACTGTACAAGGGTAAAGGATAATCAGAGGGTGAATCATAATTTTTTAAAGAATTTTAAAATGTTTTTCATAGGAACACACTTAAATGCTGTGTATGGGTCTGTCTATGTACATGTGTGTATATGTATATTTGTAAAAATATAGAAAAACAATTCCAACTTTAATATACTGAGTTTTAGGTACAGCTGAAATAATCACCATTTTGTGTCATCCAGAAGTATCAAAACTATGTTTCCTTTTTTCTCCCATGAAATGATCTACATTTTCTGAGGGTATAAATACTATTATTTTCTTCAGAAATTTTATGGACATTTACTATTCTGGTTATTCATTGTCATTTTGGATACAGATATTTTAGGTGAATATCTGAACTTTTTGAACAAATATAAATAACAGGTTTTTTATATAGACCAGATTTTTTAAATGAAAAATATCCAAAAAGTTTGCATTATAAACTTTTAACAAATCCACATGGACAATGTTATATCAGAACAAGGAAAGAACAAAAGAGTATGAGATCATGACCCATAGATATAGTACAACTATTTTCACTGGTCAGTTCAATGCATATTTTAGATAGCAATCAAAGCTCAACATTTAAACTTTATGCAGTATTTTTTCATTTCCACCAAAATAACAAAATAATGCCACACAAGTAAAAACTCATCAATATTGAAATCGAGGAAGTCACTCAGTTGTAAAAAATATTGAAGAATTTTTGTAAAATAAATGCTAGCCACAAACATCATAATAGGACAGTCAACCATCCTGTGAGTCTCTGCAAGAACGGAAAGACCACTTGGATATAAAGTGTAATAGCTGCACTAGGGACTCCTACTAACATCTTTTCATTTGCACCAGCTAAAGCTATAGCGAAGGTCAACCTTTGGGAAATTGATGGAAAGTACAAATTGATCTCATTAAACCCTCAGATTTCTACCAAGTGCTGAAGTCAATTCCATGGGACGAGCCTGCAGGGTGCCACCTCCAGGGGACATTTGGCATGTATGACTTTTTAAGTAAAGCAGGGCAATGCTTCAGCTGGCTCCAAATGAAGGGAGTGGTGCCAGCTCTAAAGGGTGCCACTGACCCAGCTAATGCCTGCTGTGTTGAGAAATTAAAAAGAAACACTTTGGCAGAAAGGTGAAGCACTTTGTCTCTGCTCTTTCTGACTATAGCTCCCTTGCTATGCCACTCTGGCAAGTGTATATACAGCAACTCTAAAACTTTCCCTTTATTCCTTTGTCCAATTTGGATATATTTGAACAGAGATCAACACAGTTTCTGATATATACCATGTCAAATCTCAAACCAGGGAAGGAATTATTGACTGCTTCCATTCAATAGGGATAGAAAAATCTATTGGACATATGCAAGGTTTTAAAAAGCAGGTTAATCCAAGGTTGCACACCAATGTTACCACCTATGAGACAGATTTGATATATCTTTCCACTTGAGCTCCTTGCTTCTAGCCTGACTTCCTTTCTCTACATTCATGTCTGCACTGCAGCCAGAGTGATCTCTAAAATAAAAGTGTCAGGAGTGGAGTCTGATCCTGGGTGGCATCCCTTAGAAAGTGACCTTTGAGCTAAGGTATCATGAAGAGAAGAAAGTGTCAGATGATAATATGATATTATTTGAAAAGACTGTAGTAGAGAGGAGAACCAAAAAGTCAGAGCATTAATTCAGGAATAAAATGGGCTTCACGGAGGGACAAAAACAGGTGAGCTGGCTCTGGTTTTAGTGCACTGAGAGAAGAAGGGAAATAAATGAAAGATTATATCAGAGAATTAGGAAATGAAGTCTGAGAAGAACACATTAAATCTTTTGCTACTTGGTACAATGTTTGGAGGTTGTTTGTTTGTTTGTTTGTTTTAAGGGAAACAGAATACTGTTTAAGTGTTTTTGGTGGCTTTTTTTGACAGAGACAGAGTCAAAGAGAGGGACAGATAGGGACAGACAGAAAAGGGAGAGAGATGAGAAGCATCAATTCTTTGTTGCGGCATATTAGTTGTTTGTTGATTGCTTGTTCATTGATTGCTTTCTCATATGTGCCTTGACGGGGGGGGGGGGGGATACAGCAGAGCAAGTAATCCCTTCCTCAAGCTAGTGACCTTGGGCTCAAGCCAGAGACCTTGGGTTTCAAGCCAGTGACTCTTGGGCTCCATCTAGCTAACATGAAGTCATGTCTATGACCCCACGCTCAAGCCAGTGACCCTGTGCTCCAGCTGGTGAACCTGCACTCAAACCAGATGAGCTCGTGCTAAAGCCAGTGAACTTTGGATTTTGAACCTGGGTCCTCCACATCCCAGTCTGAGGCTCTATCCACTGTGTCACTGTCCAGTCAGGCTGTTTAAGTGTTTTTAAGTAAGATGTATATAATTTTAAAATATCATTGCGGCTTTATATGGAGAAGGAATGAAGGTAAGGAGTATGGTGATGATGCTCTTGTTATTGTCCAGACAGAAGTAAAAGTGTTTCAATTAAAGTTGTAGATAGAAAGATGGATTATATGCTGAAGTATATCAGAACATAAAGAGTTCTTGGGTTTATATGTTGAGAGTTGGGTGTGAGATGAAAAAGAAAAATCAAGGATGAATTGTTGATTAACCAACTGTCACTTACTGAAGTATGAACATCTGAGGAAGAAAAATATTTTGTGATGAGAAAGAGAGGAATAACATGTTTACATATAGCTTTACATATAAAATATCATTAGAGAGTTGTATATTGAAATACCCACCTCTGGAGAATGATCAGAATTGGGGATATAGTTTAAAAATTAATTAATAGATAGTATTTAAAAACCACTAGACAAAAGAAATCATCAAAGGAAGAGATGCAAAGAAGGCTTGCCAAAATGATCCAGGGGAAAGAATGGGAGTTTTTTCAGAGAATGATGCATCAGCAAAGATGAGTGGAAATAGGGGATTATGAGGGAAAATAAATGATGTTATAAAAAAATTGAGAAACAAATATCTCAGTAGAAGGGTTTAAATAATTGTGATAAACACTAAGAGAGGCAGAATAAGATAAAGTCAAGATATATACTTTAGATATGACAGATGGAGGTCATTGTTGACCTTGATAAAAATGTTTTCAAGAGTAAAGAGATGTTAGCTTTATGTAAGAAGCTGGACAAAGAAGGCTCTTGCAGATAGGTGTAAGACATGAGGGCAAGGGAGGTTTTCATTTTATATAAATTTCATTAAAACATATTTGTGGGTAGATAGATGGGAAAAACAATAAAAAAGGGAGACTGAGAATGTTGGATAAAAAGGAAATAATTTCAGGACTGAAGTCAAACGGGAAGTAAAAATGAATAGAAACTAGTAGACAAAAGGGCAGACTGACCTTAATTATGAGCATAGACAGTTAATATATTTAGTTTAAGAATAAAGAAGATTTGTGGAAAGAAGTAGTTAGGCATTTTTCTACTGTATTTAATAAAAGGGAAATAAAATAGCTTTATATTTTAGCAATTGCTATCTAAAGTATTAGATAATATCAGTAGTTAAGAATTTGATTTTGGGAAAATACATTGAAAATTTCAGAAAAGTTTTAGAGTAGCACAGGAAATAGTAAGTTGTGAAGTACACTAGAATTTTCTGGACTGACGGAGTACCTACATGAAATTTGTGAGCGCAAGTGGAAAGTGAATTCAGTTGGCAGGAATTTATGATTTTCTGTAGCAATGTTCTGATGATTGGGTGTGACTAGTTTTGAGATTTTTGACCAAAGAGTTTGTAATGAAAGAAGTGCTGAGATTTAAGCATGTAGACATATGTACTACCATATATTCCCATGTATAAGGTGCTCCCATATATAAGACACACCTTAATTTTAGGGCCCAAAATTTGAAAAAAAAATGTATTACATAAAGTTATTGAACTCAGGTTTTTTGTTTTTTGTTTCTGAAGCTGGAAACGGGGAGAGAAAGTCAGACAGACTCCCGCATGCGCCCGACTGGGATCCACCCGGCACGCCCACCAGGGGGTGATGCTCTGCCCATCCGGGGTGTTGCTCTGTCGCGACCAGAGCCACTCTAGCGCCTGGGGCAGAGGCCAAGGAGCCATCCCCAGCGCCCGGGCCATCTTTGCTCCAATGGAGCCTCGGCTGCGGGAGGGGAAGAGAGAGACAGAGAGGAAGGAGACGGGGAGGGGTGGAGAAGCAGATGGGCTCTTCTCCTGTGTGCCCTGGCCGGGAATCGAACCCGGGACTTCCGCACACCAGGCCGACGCTCTACCACTGAGCCAACCAGCCAGGGCCTGAACTCAGGTTTTATTCATCATAAAATTTTTACAACTCCTCATCACTGTCAAAACTCCAATCCATTAGTTTGTCCTAATCTGTGTCTGATGACAAATCACTGTCTTCATATACTGCCTCATCTTCAGTTCCATCTACAACGTTTGAAATGCCACACTTCTTAAATGACTTGACAACAATCTCAATCTTGATATTATCCCAGGATCTTTTCACACAGGTACAAACTTCTCCTATAGTTGGTTTCTTCACTCTTCCTGCTGGTGTCAAATTTTTCCTAGAAGACTTCATCCATTGATTCCATTCATCACTCATGGCAGCTTTGAAAAGTTTGTTAATATTGACATCAAGTGATTGGAGCTGGAATGTCAAGCCTCCAGATATGACAGCAAGTTTTGTTTTTTGCTCATCAGCAATCTTGTTTGTGTTTTTTGTTATGTGTGCCCTGAACTGATCATGCACCAATAGGGCAGGTTTACTTAAGAGCTCACCTGGTCTCCTTCTCCAAACTTTCTCAAACCAGATCTTCATCCCATCCTGAGACATCCAACCCTTGTCATGAACATGGACAATCACTCCTCGAGGAATGTCTTATTTTTGACATTGTTTGGCGTTTGAAAATCAGAACATGAAGCAGCTTGGTTCCATCAGCACAACAAGCTAGAACTATATAATGATTCTTTTCACATCCACTTGTCTTCACAGTTCCAGTTTTCACCTCCTTTTTTATCAATAATTCTGTTACTTGGTACATCAAATTGAAGGGGAACTTCATCCATATTTGCAATCTGTCCCAACTCAAACTGATGTGTCTTCAAACATTGAATGACAAAATGATGAAATTCAAGGACCTTCTGCTCATAGACAAGGCATCTTTTGGGCAAGTCTGGTGCGTGTATGCATGCTTAGTCCATTGAATTTCAAAAACCTGAAGCACCAATTGTATCCTCTTTTGAAATCAGTAACTTCTTTTTTATCAGCAATTCTTCTTGCCTCATGATGAACCATCTTTGTGGACACAGGAATTCCAATTGCCCTTTGCTCTTTAATCCATATCTTCAATTCTCTCTCTAAATCAGGCCATTTTGCTGTCTTGCCTCTCATGGCCTTGTTCTGCTGTGGCATTTTCAGTAGGTTTCTTCTTCCCATAGCATTCTTGGATTGATTTCTCAGTTGGCAGAGGATCAAATTTATGTACAGCAGCATGATTTCCACTCACTTTTGTAAGGTGGATCACTTTTAACTTGAATTTAGTACTGTACAAAAATCTTTTCTGAGCCATTTCTAGGCAAACGTGGCAAACTGTAACCTACCATAATATACTGGTAACAAGTGCGAAACAATGAGCGCAAAGACAAGCGCGAAAAAGCAGGAAATGCAAGTTAAAAAAATCTAAAACCACTGTATAAGACACACCCAGTTTTTAGACCCCACGTTTTTTGAAAAAGGTGCGTCTTATACATGGGGAAATACTCTAGTTATACAGAATACACATTTAGCTAAGTAAGAAGGAGGCAATGGAAAATAAAATTGATAAAAAAACAGTGGATTGCAAACTAAGCAATATTGGAGTGATGACACTAAAGTAATTGGGTGTCCTGGGATGGTGGAGTGCCATATTGAACAGTTAGCTGTTTATAACAGAAATTTTATTTGAAGCTTTACTTCTTATATAATGTAAAACCATGTTACATGTGTAGCTGGCTAGTGTGAGATAGCAGAAAAGGGTATTGGGGTGTCAAATATCTAGGAACTAAAAGATAAAATGTTAGGACAGATAGAAGATGAGGACACTATGGTAGTAAGTTAGTAAATAGACCAGCTGGTCTAAGATAAGGTGGATGAGGTGGGACATGGAAGAAAGAGGAAGAGCTATGTAAGGCCAGAAGCCACGGCCAGGGCCACCATCAGAGCAGCCTGGCCCATGCAGGTTCACATTGGATTCGGACAGTCGGTAAAGAAACAACGGAGCCAAAAGCTGATGGGCCATAGTCTTTAATCCTAGCTTGCACCTGGCGGGCAAGTAAAAATATACACTGGGCTCCAAAACCCACTCACATTCAGTGCTCACAAAGCCACTAATTTATCCGAGTTTCCTAGAATCAAAGGTTTCTAGCTCACCAGCCTTATTCTCCTCAGTTCCCCATCTCCTTCCTTATCCCAGATACAAACTCTGCCCAAACTGGCTTCTCTCTCAGCACTCTGCCATCTTGGCTGCTTCTCCTGGCCTACTCCACTTGGCCTTTCTCTGCTCTCCTCTGCTCTCTCATGCTAATCATCCCAGGAACCAAAAGGGCAAACTCTCGTTCTGCCCCCATTTTATATTGTAGCTTCTCAATCTCTAATCCAATATACAAAATAGGGAAGTCTCTAATACAGTTACTTCTCTG
Organism: Saccopteryx leptura; assembly: GCF_036850995.1. Classification (NCBI taxonomy): domain Eukaryota; kingdom Metazoa; phylum Chordata; class Mammalia; order Chiroptera; family Emballonuridae; genus Saccopteryx; species Saccopteryx leptura. The sequence goes on along the minus strand of NC_089505.1, from coordinate 231,231,657 downwards.
AGGCATGATTGGATTGTACCACCCCACATCAAAAAGGGTGGAAAAGGCTTAATCCCAAAACCACGCCCCAGGCTACAAGGATTCTCAACACATATTAATATCACCTGGGCGATGGCCTCATGTGGGCAGCACCATCTTTAACAAAGTGAGCACAATACATTTTATCTGCCCAACAAGCTAGAAGAAAAGAAATATGATAATGAAATGCAGAGTGAGATGTATATATACCCCACCTTCAAGCTAGAAAAGTGTGTGATTTGTTTGAGAAAAGCCTGTATTATAGAAATCTGCAATGCAGTGTCATTTGGGGCCATTCAGATTTCAGGAGGAGCAATAGGTGAACATAGAATGAAAAGTAGAATACATAAAAAAAAACTTGACTTAGAGTTTGATCTCCACATATTTTAAATTTGAAATAGACATTGAGATACTTTAAACAAATTAATTTAAAAATTACTCAAAAATAAAAAGTGTGTGTATATAAACATTCAAATATTAATAGTACTCTTTTTAAATATGATATAATGATCTCTGTGGTCTGTATGCTAAAGATTGCATAAAATTTCAAGTCATTTATGAAATTGTCTCTATCCTGGGCCTTTTACATAGAGTCTGAGAGTCATGCATTGTTTTATTACCTTTAGATAGAAAGTATTATTCAACCCAATTCTTACTTTTTTTTTTTTTTTTTTTTTTTTGCATTTAGAAGTACACAAAGCACAGAGAGGTGAATCTGAAAGCCATGAGGAAGTGATAAGCAGCCCCTTTCTCATCTAAACTCTTACTCTCCTCTCTACTTATTCCTGCTCAAGAACTTCGACCTGATCCTTTTATGTAATTTTCTTAGTAACAAGAATAATAAAAGCTTCTAACTTGGTTTTGGGTGCTCACTCTGAATCATTTAGAGTTCTTCTAAATGTTTTATGTGTATTATTTTAATTCTACCATACAATAGATAAGTACTACTGTTATTCCCATTTAACAGATACAGAAACTTGGTTTAGTCACTTGGTAAATGTCACATAGCTGATAAACAAAGACATTAGATTTAAATCTACACCTGAATGACTCCAAAGCCCAGGCTCCTGGCTCTCAACCATTATGCTCTTTGCTTTAGGCTAACACACCCTTTGAATAGCCTGTTAACCCACCTAATTATGCTTTCCCAATTTCAAGTACCTCCCCAAAATAATTCCTCAGACTCTCACCTTTTATCATCCACCCTAGGCTTATCTCATTTAAAAACAACTTTTTCAGGACAAAGAAAGAAAGATTACACTACCCTGACCAACTCAAGTTGCCTTTGGAACTGAAAGGCTCACATCCTGGGAAATCCCATGTTCCCAAACAAAACAGAATACTTGTTCATCCAATATAACACAGGCTGCAGAATCTCTGCTTAAATATCTGATACATCTACTGCAAACCTCATTCAGTAAATCCAGTAGCCATGGAACAGAGTTTCTCTCTGCTCCTCTTGTTTATAACAGCATCAAGTATACTTATTTTAGACTTAGCAACCTGATATAGTGCAAAAAAAAAAAAAGACTTTAAAATGATTTTCCACTATTTTTACTATTGCAAATTAGCCCTTACTATCTTGCACTCAAAGAATCTCTTTATTAAAACAGTCATTAAAATTAGTTCATGACACATTTATTTTCAAACCCTCCAAATGTTCTTATATCTTTTAGAATAAAATTCAAAGTTCTCACTAAGTAATTGAACTTTTGCTTATCTTGATTTCAGTTTTTCCCTTTACTCCCAATATTCCATCCATCAGAAAGTCCCGTGGGTTCTGCCACTCACGTACATCCCGAATATGCCAGTATCTTCAGAGCTCCACTGCTGTCACCCTACTCCGTGCTCCATGCTCCACCATAACGTTATGAATGGTCTTCCTTTGTCTCTTCTTCAGTAAACCATTCTCATCATAAATGTGCAGGAAACTTTTAAATCATAAATCTGATTGAAAGCTTTTGGTGGCTTTTAACTGCATGTAAAATAAAATCAGAACGTCTCCCAGGGCTCTGCAAGGATCACCCACTTACCTTATGCCTCTATGTTCAACTCTATACTCGCCTTCCCTCTCATTTCTTTTCCTCCCTGTATCCTGTAAATAGAAGTTTACCAGAAACATCAGAAATTTTACCTTTAAACATCCCAAACTCATTGGTAACTAAAAGTGTTTGAATTTTTACAGATTCCTTTGCCTACAGAGTTTTTTATAGCTAATGGTCAGCTCTTCCTCATCATTCCTGTCTCAGTTCAGCCATCATATCCACAGAATTTTAAACCTTAAGTGGTCTCTTTCTCTTAACTACTACTCTGTGACTTGTATTTAAAGTAATTATCACCATCTGAAATGACCAGATTTATTTAGTTTATTAGTTCTAAATCCATGTACTACAGAGCAAGATGTATGAGTAGAAAAGCTTCCTGTTAGGGTATTACTGATGCCTGGAAAAGTACCTGGCTAAGATTGAGAAGACAAAAGTTTTTAAATGAATAATTACAAGTATAAATAGTCCTAGCCTCATTCTCTAACTCTAATAAAAACATAGAATTGCCAACAAAAGAATGAGCAAGTAGATGTGTTATCCCCAAGTAAGATAAAAGTGCACCACAACTGATTTTGTATTCTGAGTCTCATCTCTCATCAAGGCCACTGAACTTCCATGTTTCATTTTCTAACTCATCAGGAAGAATAGCACTGATGCTCAAGTTGCCTCTGAAAATCCATCAACAGATATTTATTGATTGCTTCTTATATACATTGAGCAAGATTAGGTAATGTGGGAAATTAAAAAATATAAATTACCATGTTTGTTTTGTATCACTTGTTAGATGGAACTGGATGCTCTTTAACAATGCAATACATGAGCTACACTGAAAAAGCTAAAGAAATTTATCAAACAGGTGATTCAGGAAGAGGTAAATTCCAGATAAGATTATAAAAACCGGACTCAGCTAGACTGGAACTGGAGAACAAGATATGCAAATGTGGATTTGATTCTCTTTAAAGGAATTTTACGGAACAGTATGTGAACTATTTTGATTATTGCAAGAGTTTACATGTAAAATCTGTGGAAAATGAATTAGAAAGTTATGTTTATTACATTGTGGAGATCTTTGAATGTTAAAAGCAGTAAAAATTAAAATGTAGGTAATAAAGATTCATAAAGCTTTTTTGGCAGGGGAATAATACTGAGGAAGTAGTATGTTAGAATTTAATCTGTAGAAATATATATAAAAGATAAGGCTAGCAATTTATTGGAGCTGTAAATAAAAGTCAGAGTATTATAATTGTCTGGATATAAGGTGATAAATGCTGCAGCCAGAATGTCGGCAGTGAAAATTGAACTAGGACAACGAAAATAGCCGGGTTTAATACGTGACAAGATATTTAGTTGCTTTTGCTAAAACAGAAATCAAATTTTTCAATATTGTTTGAACTCTTTTCAATTTGAAGATGAAGAAAGTCAAGAACAGTAAATGGAGAGTCTTATTTAACTAGATATTTGCTTATATAGAAAGGTCATTTCTTTTCCGTTTCTAAAAGTTCAGTTCAGTCATAGTGTTGATTATTGGCATTTAGATAAAAAATAAACACACTTCTCTGTCTTCTTCATTCAGCTGTATTATATATAAAAAAATCTTTAGTTAAAAACACAATCAAAGGTTGCCTAGAGTTCTTTCTTCTTTTGTTTAAATTAAAAATTTTACTTAAGTTCTATCATGGTAGGCTTCAATTAAAAAATATATCTGGCTAATAAAAATAAAAGAAAATAATTCTTATTATGTGCCTGTAACTTTTTACCAGATGCTGAGTTGTGTGTGGTGGGAATAAGCTGGTGGTGATGGTGGTGGTGAATATTATATAACTACCAAACTATTCAATAGTGTCTCTCTAAGGCATATATTAAGCTACCAAGTAGTGTCAGATGTTATCAAAATACATTAAACATTTTAAAATAATTATTTTAATATTTTAATGATAATTTTTTTCATGACTAAATTTTCATTTGAAAATTATTTTTTAGATAATAATAAGAAACATTCACCCAGTAAATATTTATTTAGTGCTCACATCTGCTAACCTGAGCTAGGTGCTGGAAATATAACACTGAATAAGTTGAACATAATTTCTGAGTTCTTGGATCTTATATTTATTATTCTATAGGTCTGGTACTGCTTATGCATTCCACATAATGCATCAGTTAAGGTTTATTGACAAAAGCAAGAGAAACTGGTTGATTTAAGTAAGAGCAAAATTCATTAACAGTGGAACTGGAGAACAGGATTTAAGGTGACATAGCCAGTAACAGTGTTCAAATTTATGCCAAAGGAAATGATCCAGTGAAATTACGCTGTAATCACACTCACGGGGAACCAGAAGCTGTAGTTGGCAATACAGATCCCATCTCCACAGCACAGTGGACCACAGACTGCTGCTTCTGGGAACTAGATATGGTTGCTGCCAGGGACTGGCTACCTCTTTTCACAATGAATTCTGTGTAGTCCCTGATGCTTTATGTCACTGGCTTCTGATTTGAGGCCTGTGGATAGTACATCTAATTGTTAGCATCTAGGTCAAATGATTGCACCCCAGTAATAAGGGAGGCTGGAAATTGAGCCTGGCAGTTTTAGTTTCTGTAGATGCAGGACTGCTTTGCCTGATGGGGTGGGGTAGTCCGTAAATAGAAAAAGCTGGTTCAAAATACTAAAAATCCAAACAAACAAAAAGCAAAAATGACAAATATCTGTTTCCCGTATGTTATTTAATTTAAGTTGCTACAACTCTGGTGTTATTGTAATTCTTTAAAACATAAGCCAACTGACATGCAGAGATTATAACTAATACATTGAATAGCCCAGAGTTTATTCTATTTATTTATTTAACTTTATTGAAGTTTAGTTGACATACACTATTATATTGGTTTCAGGTATGAAACTTAATGGTTCAGCATTTATATTTCTTATGATGTGATTGCCACAATGAGTCTAGTAAACTATCTGTTACCGTGCAAAGTTATGCAATAATATTAATTAACTCCCCTATAACATTAAATTACATCTCCATGACTTTTTCTTTTTAAACTAGACATTTGTACATTTATTCCCCTTCACCATTTTTACCCATCACCCCACTCACCCCCTTGTACGTCTATTCATTTTAGGCGGAGTTATTACACATATAAGTGAAATCATATGGTGTTTGTCTTTGTCTGTCTGACTTATTTCACTTAGCATACTATACTCAGTATATCCATGTTGTCTCAAATGGAAAGATTTTATTCTTTTTTATTGCTGAGTAACATTTTATTGTGTGTGTATGTGTCACACATTTTTTATCCATTTATCTACTTATGGGCACTTAAGTTGCTTTCATATGTTGGCAAGGTTACTATTTTATCAACAAGCAACTGAGAATAGAGGGGAGAACTGTTTTCTCTCCCTCCTCTTATTTTGATATCTCTTTACTCATTGTACTCAATATTTAAGGCTTAAGATAAGAGAAATGAGGCTCTCCACTTCTGAGGAGGAGAATAAAAGCTACATGGGGTATTCTGTCCTTCTTCTGTATGGGGCAATTATTCAAATATTTAACTTTTTTTTTTTAAGTAATAGGAGGGAAGACAGTGAGACATGCTCCCACATGTGCTCCAGCCAGGATCCATCCAGCAACCCCAACTGGGGTCAATGCTCAAGAATGGAGCTATTTTTAGCTCCTGAGGCTAATGCACTCCAATGAAGCTATTCTAAGTCCCCAAGCCCATGCTCAAACCATTGAGCCACTGGCTGGAGGAAGGGTAAAGGGAAAGGAGAGGGAGAAGGAGAGGAAGAGAAGCAGATGGTTGCTTCTCCTGTGTGCCCTGATGACTGGGGATTAAACCCAGGATGTCCATACACCAGGCTGATGTGTTATCTACTGAGCCACTGGCCAGGGCCAACAATTTTTTTCTTGATAGTCTTTTGAAACTTCTTAGAAAGCCAGACTTTTCCAAATCATCTAGTTCATAAACTTACCCTGATTGTACACTCATCTTGAATCATGCAGTCACAAATGTCCAATCTGACTCTCTAAAAATTATACAATGAGCTCTACTTGAGAACACGAATCACAGTAACAATTAAGCATGCATTACAGCTGAGAACACTGGAGTTCTACCAAATTCAATAACACAAAAAAGATACTAAAATCCAGGTAAAAAGACTCCTTTTCTTCTTTCTTATATAATGTATTTTAAAAATCGAAGTACCCAATTGTTGATCTTAAGAAATGCAAGCATTATTCCACATATATGTAACTCAGAATGCTAGTATAACAAATGGTAAGGAGTGTTATCTCTTTTTAGCAAGTGCCATAACCACTCTGTGCTTCTGCTCTTTAACTTGAAAAACAAAGACAATACTATAGTGAGGATATAAAATAATGACCAAATATATGTGAGGTACTTAGAACAGTATCTAGCATATTTAAGTATTTTTTTATTGTAACTCTTATCTCTAAACAATTGGAATAACACATGCTGCATATTTTCTGTCTTTTAAGCAACAAAAGAAGATATGTGTGTGTGTCTGTGTGTATGTGTAAAAAAAAATCTTTATTTTGATGGGGAAAAGGATCTAAAAATAAGAGAGTAAGAATCATGTTTATGGACTCCTCCAGTTTTTTTTTCCAAATAGAAGAAACACATCAGTAACTTTAATATCTAAGCTGCAGAGATGAACAATGTTACTAGAAAAAGTATTTTATTTTCTTGAAAACACAATTAGAATGATGCAGATGCAAAATTATAAACTATTTTACCCTTGGGATCTAGTTATTATTGTAAGCAAAACAATAATGTAAAGATGAGGATAGGAAAGGTACTACGTGGATTATGAGTAATAATTTCATTATTTCAGTAAAAGGCTGATCTCTACCAGAAGCCACGTAGCCTCTGGCCTTGCCCGTCATCTGAGGGTGTCTGCAGTTGAAACCCTATTGGGACATGAGGTCAGAACATGCTGAGCCATCTACATCTCAACAGCTAATACTTATGCAAAATCTTACTGATGGTGACAAAGGAGCTATGCTACCTTCTACATAAATGACACATATCCTACTTTCTAAGCCCCATTAGAGTGAATGAGAAATTAATTATAAAATAATTAAGAAAAGGGAACAATTTCATAATTTGCTTTCTCTTTTTGTGCCTTTTTACTATTTCCCCTATGGTTCTCTCATTGAATCCGCTCTTTAAATAAACAATGCCTTCTCTGCTTCTTATGTAAAAAAGAAATGTTTAAGAACTAAATTATACTAGTCAATTCTAAAGGTTCCAGATTTAATATTATTTACAAAAATTTTTGGCAGACACATCTAAATAAAAATAAGACTATTCACTGACATCATTAAACTAGATTTGACATATGTGTTCCTTAAAAACACCGCAATAGACCCTGGCTGGTTGGCTCAGTGGTAGAGCGTCAGCCTGGTGTACAGGAGTCCCAGGTTCGATTCCTGGCCAGGGCACACAGGAGAAGTGCCCATCTGCTTCTCCACCCCTCACCCTCTCCTTCCTCTCTGTCTCTCTCTTCCCCTCCCGCAGCCAAGGCTCCATTGGAGCAAAGTTGGCCCGGGCACTGAGGATGGCTCCGTGGCCTCTGCCTCAGGTGCTAGAATGGCTCTGGTCACAACAGAGCAATGCCCCCTGGTGGGCATGCCGAGTGGATCCTGGTCAGGCGCATGTGGGAGTCTGTCTGTCTCCCCGTTTCCAGCTTCTGAAAAACAAACAAACAAATAAACAAAAAACACTGCAATATGCAAAATTATGCAATGAAATTCAAAGCGCTTTATAAAAAAATGGAGTCAGAGTGCAATGCTCAAAATATCATCATTGTCATAATAAGAAAGCAACCATAACAACATAATAAAAGTATGGTACAGTTTTATATGTGTTAAATGGTTGAGAAATATAAAAACAGCACAATTTATGTTACACATAATCTTAAAAAATACCTAAATTCTGCTTATAAATGTGGTCTTTAGAATGACTGGAGTTTGTGAATTATTATACAGTGATAGAATGAGGGTTATTAAAATTAGACGCTAAATATGGACAACTCGTTCGACAATGTAGTGAACTGACATAGCTGGTAAATCTTTGAAGTGTGTTTTCTCCCTGGCTCCATTCAGATGAGTGCAGGATTCTGCAATCATCTACTGTTCTTACAGATGAAATTGCACATAATAAAATATATTTACATCTATACAGATACAAATATATCTATGTCTTTATAAATATATTTGCTTAGGTCATAGTTATAATATGCCTTGAATCAACTGCCTGGAAACAAATTTGCATTTTTAAAACAAATATTGCAGTAGAACAGACTATAGCAAATATAAGTGATACAATATAGGTAGTATAGTAGTATTTGGAGTTAATAAAGTATTGGAAAATATGATGAAAAATGTGAATCTTCTCCCAGAAATATCTATATATAATACATATATTTATTCAAGCACATTGTGTATATCATAATATTCCCATTCCTTATAATATATACGATTGGTCTCATGTTTAAAAAGATATTATGCCATATAGATCAATGAAACAGAACAGAGAACCCAGAAATAAACCCACACCTTTATGGACAACTGATATTTGACAAAGGAGGTAAGAGCATACAATGGAGTAAAGACAACCTCTTCAACAAATGGTGTTGGGAAAATTGGACAGCTACCTGCAAAAAAATGAAACTAGACCACCAACTTACACCATTCACAAAAATAAACTCAAAATGGATAAAAGACTTAAATGTAAGCTGTAAAACCATAAGCCTCTTAGAAGAAAGCATAGGCAGTAAGCTCTCTGACATCTTTCGCAGCAATATATTTGCCGATTTATCTCCACGGGCAAGTGAAATAAAAGACAGGATAAACAAATTGGACTATATCAAACTAAAAAGCTTTTGTGCAGCTAAAGACAATAAGAACAGAATAAAAAGACAAACTACACAATGGGAGAACATATTTGACAATATGTCTGATAAGGGGTTAATAACCAAAATTTATAAAGAACTTGCAAAACTCAACACCAGGAAGACAAACAATCCAATCAAAAAATGAGCGAAAGAAATGAATAGACACTTCTCCAAAGAGCACATACAGATGGCCAATAGGCATATGAAAAAACACTCAACATCACTAATCATTAGAGAAATGCAAATTAAACCACAATGAGATATCACTTCACACCAGTCAGAATGGCGCTCATCAATAAAACAACACAGAATAAGTGCTGGCAAGGATGTGGAGAAAAGGGAACCCTCCTGCACTGCTGGTGGGAATGCAGACTGGTGGGAAAACAGTATGGAGAATCCTCAAAAAATAAAAAATGAAACTGCCTTTTGATCCAGCTATCCCACTTTTAGGAATATACCCCAAGAACACCATAGCACTGTTTGAAAAGAGGAAATGCACCCCCATGTTTATGGCAGCATTGTTCACAATAGCAAAGATCTGGAAACAGCCCAAGTGTCCATCAGTGGACAAGTGGATTAAAAAGCTTTGGTACATATATACTATGGAATACTACTCAGCCGTAAGAAATGATGACATAGGATCATTTACAACAACATGGTGGACCTTGATAACATTATACTGAGTGAAATAAGTAAAACAGAAAAAACTAAGAACTATATGATTTCATACAGAGGTGGGACATAAAAACGAGACTCAGAGACATGGACAAGAATGTGGTGGTTACGGGGTGGGGGGAAGAAAAGGAGGAGTAAACTAGATATACAACTAAATCATAGAGCAGTCAACCTGAAAAATCAACTGAGGACTAGTTGAAATGAAATATTATAACCAAGAATTTACAGAAGAAGCCACATAGAGACTGGTAAGAAGGGTGGAGATGTGGAGAGAACTGGTCCCAGCACCCAGGTGCTACAACTGAGAAGCCAGAAGGACATTACATCAGTGAAACTCCCTCCCCTGTGGAGCTTGCCATCTCAATCTCATGCAAGAATCACCAACTCAGAGAAACAGATGAGAAGAAAAGCCCACATAATATCTGGTGGTGAAAATCAGTGGGGATTCAGTCTGCTTATGAGACCCAGTAGCCACCTTCCAAGGGAAGGACACTCTTATTGTCAATGCACCAGCCGGGGTGGGGGTGTGCACTGACCATCTCTGACTACTGGAGGGACCATTCTGTTGTGCTTGATCCTGCAGTAGGGTCTGCCAGCTATATCTAGCAGAGTCTCTTGGGGCTTTCATTTTCTGAGGAAGCTTTTGGTGGAGATTCAGACAGTGACTAAACTGTGTGGCTTTGGAAAAAAAAGGTCAGCATCCCCAACCTAGAGTGCACAGCTGATACCGTTTCATCACATGTTGAATCACTCAGTCGGCCTGTCCTGCTAAAGTCAGTCATTTAGGAGGACTGGAGTGCCATGCATTGCCAGGAATCTGGAGTGGGTTGCCAGGGAAGCTTTTGTCCAGAAACTATATGGGCAGGAGCTGGAGCATTTGGCTAAATTGTGGTGTGGGGGCAACTCTTATCTCCTTGGCAAGCTCAGCTCACACTTCCCTGGGCAGAGGAAGAACTGCCTGCCCTCCTCCTACTAGCATGCAGCGCCATTCTCAAGGTAAGACTGTTTGGATTAACCTTGACCACTTCTGGGTTCCACACTCTGCTGGGCTTGGTTTTGTGGGGCGAAGAGAAAGTGGCTTAGAATATGGGGCTTGAATCGTCAAAGTGTGAGGGCCTTGAAGGCTATTATTGTCTGGGACCAGGATTAAAAATGTAGACCTTTTCTGGGGGCTGGCCTGGCATCACTCCCAATGGGAGACTATTTTGATTTGTACCACTGAACCCAGTGGCTCTGCCCTGCTGAAATTGCTCCTGCAGAGGGGACGAATAGCTGCACCTCACTTGAAACTGCAACACACTCTTCCTGGAGGAACTAGCGTTGGAGACTGGCAGAAACTGAGTGATTTGGCCACTTGCCCTGCATTGAGTGCCTGACTGCATTACCCCAAGTAGGGGACCAACTATCCCTGTCCTTCTGACCTGGGTTGTCCCACCCTACTGAACTCACAACCTGTGGAAGGGCCTGCAATGCAGGTTAGTGTAAGCTCAATCTGTAGTCTTTCTTCAGAAGGCTCTAGAAGAAGACCAGGCAACCTCAGGAGGAAGCGGAATAGCTGACAGTTGGAGAGGCACTTCAGAGAGTATTGATCCTTTGACAGATCTTCTCCCAGCTGTAAGCTGGAAGAAGCCAACACTTATATACACATTGGCCCCTCCCATGCAAACCCAGATACAGCAGAGGTAATAAATCGGTGAACAGTGTAGTAGTCCAAATTTGGTGGCAAATACATCAACTGGTATGTGAGTACTGCCCAAGGGGACCCAGAAATAACACAACCAATGACAGGCACAAAAGTTTGTTTAAACTAACCACAAAAGTGGCACATCCAAAGGGGAATTCCTGTAAGAACCAGACCTTTCTAGAAACAACTCCACCACAGATGGCAGCCTGTACACAGTGTCCCATACATGGTGATTGAAATATACCTTTATAGTCAGCCCGACTGAAGAATTAATTCTACTAATAAAAAGGGCATTTAAGACTCAACTACAACTGGAAGGTGCACATAACCCACAAGAAATATTCCTGGAGCATAGAGCTCAAGTGAGCTGAAAGATTGTGTCATGAGCCCAAAAAGACAACTTCATCATGAAGACACCATTACCAGTTTAGGAGTCATAGCAGATCTACCTAATACACGATAAAAAGAGGGAGATGGAATAAAATGCCCCAAAATAAAATAACAAGAGAAATCCCCAGAAAATAATTAAATAAAATGGAAGCAACCAGATGCAGAATTTAAAACAATAGCTGTAAGGATGCTCGAGGACCTTAGGGGAAGAATGGGTGAGCTCAATGATACTTTCAACAAAAAGAGATAATAAGCATTAAAAAAGATGTAGATACACTAAAAAAAAATCAGAAATGAATATAATTTCTGAAATGAAGAATACAATAGAAGGAACCAAAAACAAGTTAGATTAAACAGAGAATTTAATCATCAATTTAGAAGATAAAATAACAGTAAACACCCAAGCAGAGCATCAAAAAGAAAAGAGAATCAAGAAACATAAGGAAAATCTAAAGAATCCCTGAGGAAACATCAAGTATAACAACAACTGCATCACAGGGTTAACCAAAAGGAGAAAAGAGTGAATATGGGATAGAGGATCTGTTTGAAGGAATAATGGTTGAAATTTTTCATCATCTTTTGAAGGAAAAGCTTCACAATTTCAGAAAGTATAGGGAGTCCCTATAAAGATGAACCCAAAGAGGCCCACATCAAGACACATCATAATTAAAATGGAAAAGATTAAAGACAAAGAAAGAATCTTAAAAGCAGGAAGAGAAAAGTAGTTACCTACAAAGCAGCTCCTAAAAAGTTATTAGCTGATTTCTCAACAGGAACATTTCAGGGTAGAAAAGATTGGCGTAAAATATTAAAAGTTATAAGAAGCAAGGACCTACAACCAAGAGTACTCCATCCCAGAAGGCTATCATTTAGAATTAAAAACAGACAAAGAGCTTCTCAGGCAAGAAAAAGCTAAAGACTTCATCACAACCATTTAAGGTTACATGAAATGTTAAAGGATATGCTGTAAGAAATTGAAGAGAGAGAAACATAAGTGTAGAAGTAAATAATAATAAATAAGTACATATCAATAATAATCTTAAATGTAAACAGATTAAATGCTCTAATTAGAGGACACACAGTAACTGACTGGAGAAGAAAACAAGACCCATATATCTGTCTACAATAGACCCACCTAGAACAAAGGATACATACAGACTGACAGTGAAAGGATGAAAAAAATTATTTTAAGCAGATGGAAACAAAAATAAGTTGGGGTAGCAATGCTTATATGTCACAAGATAGCCTTTAAAACAAAGTATATATTAAAGAACAAAGAAGGTCACTACATAATGATAAAGGGTATAATCCAACAAGCAGATAAAACCATTGTAAATATCTATGCACTCAATATAAGAGCACCTAAATATATAAAGCTGATTTTGATGGACATAAAAGAGAAGATTGACAGCAATACAATAATAGTAGGGGATTTTAATACCCCACTAACATCAATGGATTGATCCTCCAAACAGAAAATCAGCAAAGAAACAGTGACCTCAAATGACACATCAGATCAACTGGATTTAATTGATATCTTCAGAACATCTTACCTCAAAGCAGCAGAATATATATTCTTTTCAAGTGTGCATAAACCATTCTTAATGATAGACCACATTTTAGGACACAAAATAAGTCTTAACAAATTCAAAATTGAAATCATATCAAGCATTTTCTCTGACCACATGATAGAAACCAGAAATCATCTACAATTTAAAAAAAAATACACACACAAAAATTGAAAACTATTCAAACACATGAAGGTTAAATAACATGTTATTAAACAATAAATAGTTTAACAATGAGATAAAGAAAGACATCACAAATTACCTGAAAACAAATGACAATGAATACACAACAAACCAAAATTTTTTGTACACAGCAAAATCAGTCCTGAGAGGAAAGTTCATATCATGACAAGCTTACTTCAAGAAGCAAGAAATATCAAATAAACAATCTAAACTCTACATCTAAAATAACTAGGAAAAGAACAACAAACAAAGCCCAAAGTAAAAGGAAGGCAATAATAAAGATCAGAGTAGAAATAACTGACATAAAGTCTAAAAGAAATGGAAAAGATCAATGAACCAAGAGCTGTTTATTTGAAAAGATAAACAAGATTGACCAACTTTTATCCAGATTTATCATAAAAAAAAATGACTTAAATAAAATCAGAAATGAAAGAGGAGAAGTAACAATGGCCATCACAGAATAAAAAGGATTAAAATAAAAGACTATATACAATTATACACCAACAAATAAGGCAACTAGGGAGAAATAAATAAATATCTAGAAACATACAGTTTTCCAAAACTGAATCTGGGAGGATCAGAAAACCTGAATAGACTGATTACAGCAAATAAAATTTAAGCAATAATTTAAAAAAAAATCTCAGCAAACAAAAGTCCTGGACCAGATGGCTTCATTGGGAAATTTTACCAATATTTGAAGAACTAACACCTATGCTCAAACTATTCCAAAAAATTCAAGAGGAGAGGAGATTTCCAAGTTCATTTTATGAAGCCAGAATTATCTTAATTCCAAAACCAGAGAAAGATACTACAAAAAAAAAAGTTATAGGCCAATATCCTTGATGAACATAGATGCCAAAATCCTCAACAAAATATTAGCAAATCAAATCTAGCAATACATTAAAAATGACATACACCATGATAAAGTAGGATTTATTGCAGGGATGCAAGGTTGGTACAATATTCACAAACTAATAAATGTGATGATCACAAAAGCAAAATGAAGGATAAAAATCACATGGTCACAATAGATGCAGAAAACTCATTTGATAAAATCCAACATTGATTTATGATAAAAATTCTCAGCAAAGTGGGAATAGAGGGATCATATCTCAACATGATAAAGGTCATATATGACTAATCTACAACCAACATTGTACTCAATAAACATAAACTGTAAGTGTTTCTCTTAAGATAAGGAAAAAGACAGTGATAACCACTCTCACTACTATAACTTAACATAGTACTAGAAGTCCTAGCCACAGCTATCAAACAACAAGAAGAAATAAAAAACATGCAAATTGGAAAGGAAGAAGTAAAACTTTGATTATTTACAGGTATCAAAATATTGTACAGAGAAAACCCAAAAGACTCCACCAAAAACTAATAGATCTAATAAATAAATTCAGCAAAGAAGCAGGATGCAAAATTAATATTCAGAAATCAGTGGCATTTTTATACACCAATAATGAGGTGTCAGAAAGAGAAATCAAGGAAACTCCTAGTTAATATTGCAAGAAACCAAAAATAAGGTACTTAGGAATAAATTTAACCAAGAAGGTAAAAGAATAGTACCTGAACAATTATAAGACATTGGAAAAAGAATTTGAAGAAGCTAAAATAAATGGAAGTCGATACAGTGTTTATGGACTAGAAGGATTAATATCATTAAAATGTTCATACTACCCAAAACAATCTATAGATTCAACTACTTCCTGTTAAAATATCAATGGTATATTTCACAGATATAGAACAAATATTTTAAAAATTTATATAAAACCAAGGAAGACCCCAGATAATCTCAGCAATCTTTTTTTTTTAATTTTTTTATTCATTTTCGAGAGGAGAGAGAAAGGGAGAGAGAGAGACAGAGAGGGAGTGAGAGAGGAGAGAGAGACAGAGAGAGAAGGTGGTGAGGAGCTGGAAGCATCAACTCCCATATGTGCCTTGATCAGGCAAGCCCAGGGTTTCGAACCTGCGACCTCAGCATTTCCAGGTCGACGCTTTATCCACTGCGCCACCACAGGTCAGTCAGGCAAATCTCAGCAATCTTGAGAAAGAAGACCAAAGTTGGAGGTATCCCAAAACCTGATATCATACTATACTACAAGGCCATATAATCTAAGCCTGGTACTGGCATTAAAACAAGCATACAGATCAATGGAACAAAACAGAAAGCTCAAAAATAAACCCACACCTTTATGGTCAATTAATATTTGACAAAAGAGGTAAGAACATACAGTGGAGAAAAGACAGACTCTTCATTACATGTTGTAGGAAAATTTGGGTAGATAAATGCAAAAATAAATAAATAAGTAAAACTAGACCACCAACTTATACCATGCACAAGAATAAACTCAGAATGGATAAAAGGTTTAAATTTAAGTTGTAAAACTATAAAAAAGTCTAGAAGATAACATAGGCAGGAAGATCTCAGACATCTCTTGTAGCAATAGTGTTGCTGATATATCTTCTTGGGCAAGGGAGACAAAGAAAAAATAAATAAACAAGTGAGACTAAATCAAATTAAAAACCTCTTGCAGAGCAGAAGAAGCCATCAACAAAATCAGAAGGTAACCCACTAAATTGGATAACCTATTTGCCAATGATATATTTGTAAGTGGTTAATTTCCAAAATATATAAAGAACTTACAAAACTCAACACCAGGAAGACAAACAATCCAATTTTTAAAATGGGCAAAGGACCTGAATAAACTGCTCAACAGAGAACACACAGATGGCCAATAGATGTATGAAAAGATGATCAATGTCATTAATCATCAGAGAATGAAAATGAAAACCACAATAGGGTATCACCTCACACCTACCAGAACGGTTTTCATCAAAAATCCACAAAACAAATGCTGGCAAGGATGTAGAGAAAATGGAACCCTTGTGCACTGTTGGTAGAGATGCAGATTGATACAGCCATTGTGAAAAACAGTATGGAATTTTCTCAAAAAATAAAAATGGAACTGCCTTTTGACTCAGCAATCCCACTTCTGGATATATATTTTAAGAGTCCTGGAACACAAATTTAAAAGAATATATGTCCTTTTTTGCTAAAAAAGAGAAATCATGTACATGGACAATAGGGTCATGATAGGGGGAGAGGTAGAGGATGGTAAACAAGAATAAATGGTGATGGGTCAAGACTTGACTTGGTGGGGGTGAACACACAATATGATGTACAGAGATGTGTTGTAGAATCAGAACCTGAAACCTATATAATTATGTTAACCAGTGTTACCCCAATAAAATAAATTTAAAAAGAAAAAAATGTTTATTGCAGCATTATTTAAAATATCTAATATCAGGAAATAGCCCAAGTGCCCATCAGTAGATGAGTGGATAAAAACAGCATAGTACCTTTACACAGTGGAATACTACGCAGTTGTGTAAAAAAATAAACAACAACAAAAAAAGGAAATCTTACCTTTTGCAACAGCATGAATGGACCAGGAGATTACTGTGCCAAGTGAAACAAGCCAAGCAGAGAGAGACAAATACCATATGATCTCATTTATACATGGAATCTAATGAACAAAATAAAGTGAGGAACAAAACAGAGACAGACACCCGTTTCCAGCTTCAGAAAAATACAAAAAAAAAAAAACAAACAAACAGAGACAGACACATGGACACAGGGAAAAGACTGACAACTGTCAGAGGGGTGTGGTTTGGGAGGACTGGATGAAAGAAAGTGAAGGGATTAGCCAAAACATATATCTACCTACCACACAGAGACGGACCGCAGTGCGGTGATAGCCACAGGAAAAGGGAAGTGGGATCTAGGTGCAGGTGGGCAAAGGGGAAAAATGAGGACAGAAGAGACTTTGCTTCAGGTGAAAGGTGCATAATAAAGGGTGCAGGTGGTGTTTCTTTGAGTTGTACACTTAAAATATGTATGGATTTGCAAACCAATGACATCCCAATAAATTCAATTATAAAAGTGTTTTTGCATCATCACTATATGAATCCTTTTCACTTTTCTTTTGTACTAGTTTTCACTCAGACTTCGGACACTACAAACTCAAATGACAAATAGTTCTTTGATTCATTGAAGAAGTTTTGACTTCATTCCCAAATATGTTTTTATATTTTTTGTTACTTTGTGACTGACTCCCCAAAGCCTGAGTTACTATTTTCATTACTTTGCTATGCTTGTAGAGGGGAGTGACACATTTTACCAAATCCGAGTTACAGAGATTGCTAGAGTACTTCTTACAAAGAAAAACTGCATTTGTTGCAGGAGGTTCATATAACAAGGACATTGTGATTTTACAATATCCATCTTTACAGTGGTATCTGGTTGTGGCTATAGTCCAAACTCTGACTCTTGCTTACAGCAATAAAATAAAAGAAGACATACAGTAAGGTTAATGTTAAATCTTTAAATAAAGCAAAAAAAGGTATAGGTCATATAGAAACTTGACCAAGTTAGGCCTTCCCAGGGCTAATTATCATAGATCACTATAGTGCTAAGGTAGTTGTAAAAATAACCTAAATATTTTTATTCTCTTAATTTTTAATATAACTTATAAGTTGTCATTGAGAATGATCAGCAAATACTGTTATGAGTGCAAATCAATATAGAGGAGAGGTTCTACCAGGAGCTGTTTGGCAATGTCTGGAGACATTGTTACAACTAGGCAGTGGATGGGCAACTGGCATCTAGGGAAGAGAGACTAGGGATGCTCCTAAAGTTCCTAAACAGCCTAAAATCTACAGGATAACCTCCACAAATAAAGGGTTATCAGTCCCAACCAAGATGGCACCTGGACCTGGGCACTTAGCTATATATCAACAATGTCAAGGCTGTGAAAACTTTCTGTAGAGGAAACGTAACATGTTAGTTATTTAAATAAGTGAATATATTGATTATGACATGCCGAGTATTACATTTAGTAAAGTATTGATTTGAGCTGCCTATAAAAATTATATGATGATGATGCTGTTTTGAAAGTGTGAATTTATATTGTAGGTCAGTGTCTAACCTGACCTCAAAAGAACTCAGAACATGGCCTTAATCATGCTCAATTTTCTTAAAGAAGATGCTTGAGACCTAAACAAGAAAAATTAGTGCCTGAAATATCTGGACATTTCTAAGCATAAATCAGTAGGAAATGACCAATTTTTGCTGAACATCAGTGTGTGAGTGTGTGTATGTGTGTGAGAAAGAGAGAGAGAAAGAGAAAGAGAGAAAGAGCAGGTGCATATACTCTGCCTTTCAACCTATTTTAAATTTAAAGTCCTCTGTAGTAAAGTAATAGAAGTAAATGACATGACATGAAGATGAATGAAACTGACTCATTTTTCTGGTATTTTTTAACAGATAGAAAGCTAGAGGTTAAAGTTACTTGTAGAAAGTTGCCAATTATCAGTGGATAGTCACTCTTATTTTAAATCTAATGATTATCATGCTTGGCTGAAATTAATATTAAAAGATTGTTACATTTTTAAACTTTACATTTGAACTTGATGTCTTGCAAATTACAATAGCAATATATGATTACTGTATGAAGTGAAATAATAAATACAAAGAATTATCTATGTAAAAACATCATGTGCCTTTGTTTTATCTCTTTATATTTGCTCCCATCCCTGAAATAATCTGTCAACCTTGAGTTTGTCCCTCCACATAGTTCTTTATTAAAAGTAATATAATAAAAGGAGACATCTGTAGTTGCAAATGTAAATAATTACATCACCACAATGGAAGATTTAACTTCAGAAATTATAAATTTTTCTGGAAATACAAAGGTTATTTTTGTTGAGGAAATGATCTCCTAGAAACTTTGTGAATATGTGACTTGCTATGTGTGTATCCGTATGATCCATATCTCTTCTAGGTGGACAATATTCTAAGTATCTATCCATGAACACTTACCTCCAGCATTATTGTTGTTCATTAATGTTGCTCATTGCTATAGTAATAAGAAATAAATTTTTAATTCTTAATTATCACCCTACTAAAAGTGCCTGATACCAACCTCATTTTGGTAGTATCCAGTTAGTTTTATTGACCTGTTTAAAAGGACTTCACAGGCATTTAATATAATTTCATTAAACAAAACTCTTACGGTATGGCTAAGATCTGGTCAGTTTGCTTTTGCCCATATGTCTCTTTGTTCAAACTTTCTTTTTCACCTACTTACTACTGTTTGTTATTTTTTCTTAGGATTCAAACTAAGAGTCTTATTGTTGTTAATATGTGGTTGCCTGATACTGCTATAGATATGGATCATATTAGTGAAGACATGTAACTTATAAATGAGTCAATCAACAATTTCATATCAAATGTTTATATTTGGAAAGCTGTTATACTTTATAAAAATAATACAAGACACATCTGTGACTTCGGAAAATGTTTAAATTTATATTGTATGTTTTTCTTCCGTGGAATTCAAAATGCTTCACGTGTTATATGTTTCATCATCATCCCAGAATCTCATTTAGCTCCTGTAAAAGAAATTATAATAATAATAACTAAGCACCATTCATTGTGTGCCAAACATTAATAAAACAGTACAGCTTATATGTTTAGCTCAAGAATATGATGCTTCCAGGATTACTAGAACTTTAGTTATAATACCCATTTTAACAAAAATAGCTATATGCACCATTTGCTCACCCATCTGTATTTTCCAAGTGTGCAAAAGTAATAAAATGTTTAATGAGATTACACAGATGTTATATCTTTGGTAGCATCATTGTTTTTTGTTTTTCTTGTGTTTTTTTTCTGGACAACTACCAAGATAGCTAACTGATGGATCTGTTCCAGTCTGACACCTCTTCCAATTTCTGTGACTCATTGGAGCAGAAGTCATCTTGTATAAGTTCAAATGCGATCAGTTTGTTTTCACTCTTCCTTTTGAAACCTTTCTAGAATTAAAGGAAAAACAAAACAGCATACAATGCCCTGGTTGGATTGACTCCAGCCTACTTCTGCAGTCCATCTTACACAGCTTTCCATTTTCCCTGTCTATTGGAGCCACACTGCCTTTCTTTGAGACTTTTTTTTAAGTGAGAGCAGGGAGATAGTGAGACAGACTCCTGCATGAGCCCCAATCGTGATCCACCTGGCAACCCCCACATAGGGCCAATGTTTGAATCAACCAAGCTATTTTTTGTGCCTAAAGCAGACATGCTCAGACTAACCAAGCTATCTTCAGTGCCTGGGCCAGTGCTTGAACCAATTGAACCACTGGCTATGGGAAGAGAAAAAGGAGAAAAAGGAGAGAGGGAAGAGAAGAGAAGTAGATGGTTGCTTCTCATGTGTGCCCTGACTGGGAATTAAACCTGGAACGTTCATACACCAGGCTGACACTCTATCCACTGAGCCAATTGGCCAGGGTAAGACTCTTTTATTAGCCACATCTCTCCTTACATCAAGACTTTTAAGTATGTTGTTATTTCTGCTAATAATGTTAGAAGAAGAAGGAAGGTTGGAGAAGTGGAAGAATATAAGTAACTAACATGTACTGAGTGAAACCTTACTGTGTTACAGGAGTGACTAAAGCATTATACATGTATTATAACTCAATTCTCACAATGGCCAGTAGAGTAAGATTATTAACATCAATACCTAGAACGATCCTCCATACCTTATCCATAAAGTTAACACCTTTTGGCTCAATAGGATCTCCACCTGGTATCACCTTTTTAAAAACATTATTTTTGATCTCCTTGATCTGGCTAAATTCACCTTGCACCTCAAAATAGAATGCTCTACACGGGGCTTTAAATACCAAGTGCTATGAAAAAAGGGAATGTCTTTTATTTCTCAGCATTGAATTCTCAGATTTCCCAGAGGACCTGGAACATATTATCAACAAATATTTGCCATATCAATAATGCATATTTGACATGGGGGGATTTAAAGAACTTTCACACATATTCAAACAATTTCAGGCCTTCGGGAAACTGATAAAAGAGAGAAGAGTTTGACACATACAGCTTGGAAGAAAGTCCTCTGGAAGGTATTAATGTTATCACCACATGATTGTTGTAGGTGCTATCAATTAGTCATAAAGTTTTGATTCTGGAAAGAAAAAGAGTTTTGAGTTGTGGCATATAAAATTTCTTCTTGCTTCATCAAAATACATGAGCTACTGAGTTTTAGGAAGTTTGGAATGCCATCAATTTTAAAACTCACCATTGTTTTACATGACTTTCTTAGGAAGAAAATGAAAATATGACAAGATGCATTCTTGTCAGTTAGAATCTTGTATATTTTACTTATCAAAATAATGCTTTTAGACTATGCAGAGCATGTTACATACATTGATAAAGAAAAATGTATGTAAGATAAATTGGGTATAGCATTTCTGAGACCGCTTCCTACTTAGCACCCTACTCTTTTGTATCAGATTTTAACCCAGAGTCTTCCGTGAGCTTGTTTTTTTTTTTTTTATATTACATTGCTCCTTAGAACAGTGAAAATATTGGTAGGGCAGATTTTCTGAAAATAATACTTATTGTCTCTGCTTCACTTGCTTGTTTCCCTGTCTTGTTTTGTTTTGTTTTTCCAAGCCAATGATTTACAGTCTGAAGTTTTCTATATATTAACTAAATATATTTAGTTAATATATATATATTAACTAAAAGACAATGTCTAGACAATAGTCAGAACTCATATCCCTACCTCAAATGGATTTTAAGTGGTTTATTGACTAAAGCAACGAACAGACACAACTTCTACTTAAGCGGCCTGAAAAAAACGTTTTATACTTATTCAAGCAAGAAAATCTGTGTCCAACTTCTATTTACATAGTTGACTGTCATGAGATGTGAAAAAGATGTGCTTTGAAAGCTTATTAAAATGTAGTTAGTGATTATTTACTGTCAACTATGTGGTGAGTACTATGTATGATAAATAGTTGTTTTTTTAGCCATTTTTCACAACTCAGGCCAAATAAGCTTATATCTCCATTTTACAAATGAGGATAAAGGGTCAAAGAAAGAGATTCATTGACTTGCCCAAAATAAAATAACTACTATAAAAGCTGACTAGAAAAACTTCATTTTTAGATGTCAAATAACAAAGTTAGGTGATTGTGAGCATTATATGAGGTAATCCATTTAAAGTCCTTAGTATAATATTTGGAAAATAGTAAGTACCCAATGCACATTATTTATATCATTCATTTGTTCAAGTAGTTGAAAAAGTTTTTTTTTCACTTTTTTTTTTTGAAAAAGTGTTTTTGAACATCTACATGGGACAGATTACTGTTCTAGGCAATGGATATAATTAAAAATATAATAATAATGAAAAAGCCTTGGTCCTTGCTCTTCTGAACATTTATTCTAGTGGATATTGAACAATATTTTTATTTTCAATGCTAAGAACTTTGTTTAAATAAATTATACCAATCATCTTTATTCAAGTTGAGATAAGGATGCTTAGACATTAAGCTTTTACCAAGTTTATTAAAGTATACAAATTCATTAACAAAGTTCGTTTTCTTAGTAGGCAATTTCAGCAGTTTTAGTTCATTCTGACAATGGTTTTTGTAAGAATAGCTAAAGTAAGCAATTCCAACATGTACAATTGTACAATGACAAGACTTCTTTATTGAGAGCAAATAAAACTTTTGTATTAAAATGTACATTTTTTTTGTGCACAATAAAAATCTATGTGACTACAAAAGAAAAACACATCTAAATATATTCCTAAGATATTTGAAACTATACTTATTTAAATCAAATTTATTGTTAAGCATATTTAGTGTTTTGAAAATAATATGTAGAATAAGATACCACACTCATTAGAAATAAATTGTGTTTTCACTGCCTTTATAAGAATGAATTCAGTATGAGTTAATTCATCACTACTGAAGTAGTACTGATTTGCAAGCTTAAAGACAGGGGTGGCTTAGTTTTAGTTTATTTGCCATTAATATGCTGAGCATAATATCCCAAATAAAATTATTTACACAGCAAATATTTAATTCCTTAGTAAACAGTGGAAGGAAAATTTATGATTTTTGTCCCCATTGGATTCCATACTTCCATGTAATTATCCCTCATACATGATATTTTTACATTCTTGAGCTTATTTGAAATATATTCAATTCCATCCCTTCTTCTTTGACAGTGTCATGATAATTTAATTATTGTACTGCAGAATAATTTATTATTTGATAAGACACAGATTGCTTTCTATATTTAGAGGTACAGTACAACTTTTAAGAGCACTATCTCTGGGATCAGATTGTTTGGTTCATTTCACTGTGACATTTAAAATAATACTCAATTATTTCCAGTCTCAATTACTTTATTTATAAAATGGCAATAATGGCATTGCCTTCCATGTAGTTTTGGTCTGAAAGTTAAATGAGATAATGCATGTCAGACAGAACAGTGCTGGCCTTCAGATAGTGTATAGTTTAGTAGTAGTATAGAAATTGTTGTTACTACTTTTACTACTTCAAAGAGGTCCGGTCTTTTTTTAACATACTAATACTTTTGAGTTCCAAATATAATTATGTTTGGATTCTGATTATTATTGCATTAAATTTAGAGACTAGTTTTGGGAAATAGTGATTTTTACTATAATATGCGTCATTATCCAGTAGATTTATTTATTTACTGATTGCTAATTTCTTTTTGAAAGACAGTTACTTTTTTCCTAAGCTCTCGAATTCAGTGCAGATTTTCAGTTTTTCTTGTTAGATAATGAAAGAGTAATAATAAAGTGATGAAGATTTCCATATATGGCTGTTTGTCTTTATTCCATAAAATGCAAATATGGTAGAAAAAAGAGTAGAAAAAGAGAAGATAAAAATAATAAGGTTTAGCATTATAAATCCTTGGACTGTTGGTAACTTAAAGATCTGGTGAACTATCTCTAATTTTTTTCAACATTCTCAAATTTGGTTTTGGTTTTATTGCTCTTTTATAGATAGAGCACCTTAAGCTTAAAAAGGTCAAGTAATTTCAGTTTCAAGTGACTTGAGCCTGAATCTGATGATCATGAACTTAACACTCTTCTGTTTTATGTTCTTACTGTCTATAGAACCTGTAAGTGCAGTTTGAGTTCCTCTCTCTCAAATAACCTAAGAAATAAGACTATTTCTTAAGTATTAATTGGCAGGATAACTTGGTTTACTTTGTTATTAATTCCTATTTCTATTACATTATGTTAACAAAAAAGGTCTATATATATTGCTCACAAAAATTAGGGGATAATTTATCGCTTCATATTCATTTTGAAATATCTCATAATTTTTGTGAGCAGTATATTGTATGCTTTTCAGAAAGCTTTCAGATTATATTCTTGCTATAAATGAGACCTGCTTTTATAAAATATTCCCAGAATGAAGAATTTCTATCTAAGTGGTTCACAGTTTAATATGTCTTTGTTTTTACTTATGCTAATAACTTTTCTTTTGAGAAAGAAAGAGAGAAAGAGAGGAAAGAAGGGACAGAGAGAGAAAAAAAGCATCAACTTGTTGTTCCTTGTGGTTGAACCATTGATTGATTGCTTTGCATATGTGACTTGACTCGGGCTTGAACCAGTGATGTCAGGATCAAGTCCTGACCAGGGTACTAACTGGTGACTTCAGGGTCCAGCTGGGACTCTTGGGATTAAGCCAGCGACTCCAGGTATGGGCCAGTGACCTCTGGATTCGCAACCCCATTCTCCAGCTGGGAACCCAGGGATCAAACCTGCAACCTCAGCTCTCAGGGAGGACACTCTATCTACTACACCACCAACCAGGGCACAAATTTATTTTTGGAAAGATTTTGTTAATTTATATATTTTTTAATGATCATTATAAAGGTAGGAAAAGTAGCTTTTAGATTTTAATATATATTTTATTTCTACCCCACCTGCAAAACGAGCATTTTTGAATGCTGTTTCAAATTTGTGTTACTATTCACATTATTACTATTAATTTCTGTATTATGCAGTCTATGTCAAGATTATTTTTGAAATTTATATTCAATGCTATAATAGTACTTATCACTGTACTATAATACATAAATTTTGTTCATTTTATAGTTTAGCAATATAGTGTGTATATATTTTATATAAACTTGTATGACATTACTCAGACTGAAATGAGAATATATTCATTACAATATTGTTATCTAGCTCTCTTTGATTTAAAGAAATTTAATAAAGATAATATTTATACAATAACTGACCTCAGTGACAAAGATTTAAATCTGCATGACAGCTTAATAATAATTTCACTGTGCATATAAAGTACCTATATTTAAATAAATATTGTTAATTATTTATAATTGCTTAATTACATCTACATAGTTTCTCCTCTGCTTCCATTGGAGGAAATAAAAAAAATTGTATAAGTACTCACTGAATATATAGTTACTTATTTTATTGTTATATTCAGGAGAGAAAAATATTTAAAATGGACTAATATTAAATGGTCTATAGAAACAAAAAAATCTAAAGTGGATATTATGGCCTTATGTTTTCTATCAAACATGATTCAATTAATTTTAGAAATGTACTTTTATGTTCTTGTTAATCATTATAACTTTACAAAAGCAATGTTAATATTTTATATTTATTTAGTGAGTTAAATGTCCTTATTAGAACTATAATTTTCTCCAATTCAAAGAGTTTTTTACTTTTTAATATGAAAAGGTTATGGCCCAATTTCCTCATAGCAACCTGTTGGGTTATTTTTTAAAATATTTTTTTCAAATATCGGGTGTAGTAGCTCTAAAACTCTGGTTTAAGAAGTCAGTGGGGTTGAGATAATACAATTATCTTGTTTTGTTTTCTTGCATGAGTCAACAAAAAGAGTTCATTAGAAGGTTGGATCTCTGTTAATAGAAAGCTGTTTTTTTTTTTAAATAATTTTATTTTTTTAATGGGGCGACATCAATAAATCAGGATACATATATTCAAAGATAACATGTCCAGGTTATCTTGTCGTTCAACTATGTTGCATACCCATCACCCAAAGTCAGATTGTCCTCTGTCACCTTCTATCTAGTTTTTTTTGTGCCCCCCCTCCCCCTTTCTCTCTCCCTCTCACCCCTCCCCTGTAACCACCACACTCTTATCAATGTCTCTTAGTCTCACTTTTATGTCCCACCTACGTATGGAATAATGCAGTTCCTGTTTTTTTCTGATTTACTTATTTTACTTCGTATCATGTTATCAAGATCCCACCATTTTGCTGTAAATGATCCGATGTCATCATTTCTTATGGCTGAGTAGTATTCCATAGTGTATATGTGCCACGTCTTCTTTATCCAGTCATCTATTGATGGGCTTTTTGATTGTTTCCATGTCCTGGCCACTGTGAACAATGCTGCAATAAACATGGGGCTGCATGTGTCTTTACGTATCAATGTTTCTGAGTTTTGGGGGTATATACCCAGTAGAGAGATTGCTGGGTCATAAGGTAGTTCTATTTTCAGTTTTTTGAGGAACCACCATACTTTCTTCCATAATGGTTGTACTACTTTACATTCCCACCAACAGTGTATGAGGGTTCCTTTTTCTCCACAGCCTCTCCAACATTTGCTATTACCTGTCTTGCTAATAACAGCTAATTGAACAGGTGTGAGGTGGTATCTCATTGCTGTTTTGATTTGCATTTTTCTAATAGCTAAAGAAGATGAGCATCTTTTCATATATCTGTTGGCCATTTGTATTTCTTCCTGGGAGAAGTGTCTGTTCATGTCCTCTTCCCATTTTTTTTAAATTTTATTTTTTTATTTTTTTATTTTTTTATAAATAAATTTTTATTTTAATGGGGTGACATCAATAAATCAGGGTACATATATTCAAAGAAAATATTTCCAGGTTATCTTGTCATTTAGTTATCATATCCATCACCCAAAGAGAGATCGTCCTCTGTCACCCTCTATCCAGTTTTCTTTGTACCCCTCCCCCTCCCCCTCTCCCTCCTTCCCTCCCCCCACCCCCCATAACCACCCCACTCCTGTCCATGTCT
This sequence comes from Saccopteryx leptura, assembly GCF_036850995.1. Classification (NCBI taxonomy): domain Eukaryota; kingdom Metazoa; phylum Chordata; class Mammalia; order Chiroptera; family Emballonuridae; genus Saccopteryx; species Saccopteryx leptura. The sequence continues at coordinate 231,204,235 of NC_089505.1, read as the reverse complement.
CTTAGTCTCATTTTTATGTCCCACCAATGTATGGAATCCTGCAGTTCTTGTTTTTTTCTGATTCACTTATTTCACTCCGCATAATGTTATCAAGATTCCACCATTCTGCTGTAAGTGATCCGATGTCATCATTTCTTCTAGCTGAATCGTATACCCTGGTGTATATGTGCCCCATCTTCTTTATCCAGTCTTCTATTTTTTTTTTACAGTGATTAAAAGCCTTTAAGGAAGCTCTTGGCCAATACAGCAAGAATCCATAAAAGAGTAGTGTCCTTAACATGTTCACCAAGTCCAAGTTGGCCCCATCACCATGCCAAATCCCTGAAAAATGCAACCCAACCACAGTTCAGTCTGTTAGGAGCTGTCACAGGGAGCAGGAGTCCAGGAAAAGTCCATATCCAGGAAAGTCCGCATGGCACTGGAGTTGTCACTATTCTATACTTTGCAGCTCATGTCCAAGTTCCAGTGACCGCTGCTTCTAGCTGGTAATGATTCAGGTAGACTGGAAAAGCCATTTGCAGCATGCGTGGATATGGAGCTTCTGTTCTCCTCTGCCAGGAGAGATGAGAGCAGGTTGCTTTTCCCTGGAGCTCTGCGACTGTAGCATGGTAAAGAGAACCTTGGGATACACTAAGCTGGGTGGCAAAGGTAGATTCATAATAGAAGTTGGCAAAAGGGGGAAAGAGAGCTCTAAATTGGAAGTAGGTCCCAGCCTGAAATATGAGTGGGGCATTGAGGTAGGAGGGATAAAGGAAACACTATATATTAAGCAAAGCAGCAGAAAATAGGACTATCAATACCCGCAACAGAGATCTTTGAGGGAAGAATAAAAAACCTGACTATTCAGGCAAAACATAGTTAAGTGGCCCTTGTGCAAATGAGATCAGTGTACCTGCTTCTTGGAAGAAATACCCTAGGCTTGTCCACAGTATTGTAGATGGGGCCGACGGCCCTGGGCACCTTCAGCCTTCAGTGGCAAACCCCAGCTTTCTGGGCAAGGTTAGGTCATAGGTGGCTGGAGCAGGGCTGGAAGAGACTGAACCCTCCCTTAGAGGAGCGAGGGGGAAGCCTACCTTCCAGTGTCCCTGTTTTCTCAGGCATGTAAGCCTGGCAGGCTTTAGCTCAATGACCTTCCTTTCCACTATTGAAGCAGGATCCAGATGGCATCCTATGAGACCCCTTTGGGGCGTTGGAGTCTTTAAGGGTGTATCTTAAAAGCTGGTAGTTCCCTTGATCTCTATTGGGCTTTTTCTGCCTCTATGTATCTTAAAAGCCATGCTCAGAAGATCTTGCTGAAGGGTTTGAGGATCCCCATCCGCCTATATCAGGGGTCCCCAAACTACGGCCCGCAGGCCGCATGCGGCCCCTTGAGGCCATTTATCCGGCCCCACCACACTTCCGGAAGGGGCACCTCTTTCATTGGTGGTCAGTGAGAGGAGCACATTGACCATCTCATTAGCCAAAAGCAGGCCCATAGTTCCCATTGAAATACTGGTTTGTTGATTTTAATTTACTTGTTCTTTATTTTAAATATTGTATTTGTTCCTGTTTTATTTTTTTACTTTATAATATGATATGTGCAATGTGCATAGGGATTTGTTCATAGTTTTTTTTTTATAGTCCGGCCCTCCAATGGTCTGAGGGACAGTGAACTGGCCCCTGTGTAAAAAGTTTGGGGACCCCTGGCCTATATAAATCTTTTTCATATATCTGGAGCTATTTGGAAAAAGACAAAACAGTGTTATTAGCTGGATCTAATAAAGAAGGTAGTAGTTTGCAGGCGAAAAAGATTTGGTGTCTCCTGTTCATCAGCATTCAAAAGAAATGTAAATTTTTTTTAAGTAAAAAGTATGATATGGTAGATCCGTAGGAGTTCCAGGATATGACTACCCCCTTTAAAAAAAATTATTTTAATTGACCTTAAAATGTTTGCTGAGTACACTTAAATAATACCTTAACTTTAAAGATTGTAAGCATGACAAAATACAGTGAATGCTTTTGCTCCATATGCAGGAGCATTTCAGTTTAGCCAGTTTAGGAAATCCAATAATAGAACAATGCATACAGACAATGAGCTATAACATTCTTAGCAGCCTCTTCTGTTCTGACAGAGGTTACTATAGATCCGGAATATGTATCCACTGTAATGTAGACATATGACTGTTTGCCAAATGAGGGTATATGAGTAACATCCATCTGCCAAAGTTGTCCTGGTAGGGGTCCTTGAGGGTTAACTCTAAATGAAGGGGCAGTATAGGACCCCTTGGACAGGATTTCCCAATCTGCCGTACTACTTCCCGAGAAAGTTGAAACTGTTTACATCGGGCTGCAGCGTTCTGGTGATGAATAATATGAGACTGACTTGCACGGTCTGTCATGGTTGCTCTATATAATTTTCTTTTGGGTAGCTTGATCAACAAGGGCATTCCTAGGCTCTGGCCGGTTGGCTCAGTGGTAGAGCCTTGGCCTGGTGTGCAGGATTCCCGGGTTCGATTCCCAGTCCGAGCACACAGAAGAAGCGCCCATCTATTTCTCCACCCCTCCCCCCCTCCTTCCTCTCTGTCTCTGTCTTCCCCTCCCGCAGCCAAGGCTCCACCAGAGCAAAGCCACCCCGGGCACTAAGGATAGCCCCATGGCCTCTGCCTCAGTTGCTAGAATGGCTCTGGTTGCAACAGAGCAACACCCCAGATGGGCAGAGCATTTCCCCCTGGTAGGCATGCCAGGTGGATCCTGGTCAGGCGCATGAGGGAGTCTGTCTGACTGCCTCCCCATTTCTATCTTCAGAAAAATACAAAAAATAAATAAATAAAAGAAAAAATACAACAATAAAAAAAATAAAGAAAAGAGAAAAAAAAGAAAAGAGAAAAAAAAAGGGCATTCCCTTGTGCTAAAGCTCCAGGGAGCATGAAGTGAGCTTGAGTATGTCCTATGAAACATGGAGCTCTATGTTGACATATAAGTCTTTGAAGAAGGAGGAACTGCTGAAATAGTTCATCAGCATTTGTCCCTAAGACAGCAGTCTTTATAGTGCAAACACCATAAGTAAATATTTGCTGTCTGTCTATACATTAAAGGGGGAATATGGCAAATGCTGAAAAGCCATGATCTTTGTGCCCCTCCCCTCCCCCAATCCCCTCTCTTTCCTCCCCCCACCCTGTAACCCCAATACTGTTGTCCATGTCTCTGAGTCTCATCTTTATGTCCCACCTATGTATGGAATCCTATAGTTCTTAGTTTTTTCTGATTTACTTCTTTTGCTCAGTATAATGTTATCAAGGCCCATCCATGTTGTTGTAAAAGATCCTATGTCATCATTTCTTATGACTGAGTAGTATTCCGTAGTATATGGGGATAGAAGAGGGGCGGGGCACAAAGAAAACCAGATAGAAGTTGATGGAAGACAATTTGACTTTGGGTGATGTGTATGCAACATAATCAAATGTCAAAATAACCTGGAGATGTCTTCTCTGAACCTATGTACCTGATTGATCAATGTCACCCCATTAAAATTAATTTTTAAAAAAGTTTAGAGAAAAGGTTGACAAATGATTTGTCTATACAGATAAAATATTACCTTTATACCTAAAGTGGTGCCTATAGAATATAGTTAAATATTAATTTAATGCTGATAGCAGAAAATAAAGTCTTCTGAAGAATAAAGGCGCATTTATACTTCTCTTTTACTATATTTTATCATCTAAAGTTTGTATATTTTTACTTCTTTGATTAATCCATTTTAAATTTTTTAGAATTTTTATGTTTGTTGAATGAATGTCAATACTGGAGGTAATGATTTCTACAACAAATTAATCTTTCTTCATTTGGTCTTAAACTTACGTACTTCTAACAACAAGGTTTACTCCTAATGTTAATTTTATTTTTTGGCACTATATAATTACACAAAATCAGTTATATTAAGTATGTCATATCATGAGTTATTGTATATATATATAAATTAATGTAATTTATTTTATATAATTATTTAACAAAATTAGTTGTGATAGTCAAAGATAGACAACTTTTCTATTTTTAAGACTCTATCCATTATTAGACTAGAATCATTGATATCAATCATCTTGAGGCCAGGGTATATATCATGGTCTTTTGTAATTCAACCATTTTGCAATATAGTTAACTTTATGAAATGGTGTATAGCCTCTTAATGATTTTAGTTTCTATTCTTGGCATCCTTTCTTATAGTACCCCATGAAAATACACAGCATCATCACAGAGGGGGGCAATTCAATAATTTTAGTATTGTTTTTGATATATTTCCTTTTACACTCTATCTTGTTTAAAATTATCAATGCCTGTCTTAACCATATATGTTCCCAGATAAATAAAGAATCAAAACTACCTAAGGAGAGATATTAATGTGATAGAAATAAAGAAATTCAAAATGACTGAGGACATAAATCAAACAGCTCTCTGATACTATTTCTTTCCCTTTGTGATTATGGTTAAGGTAATTGTTTTTTTTTTTTTTTTCCTAGCCTTGCAATTAAACGTTTTGTTTAATTTTTTTACTTTTATTTTGTTTGTTTTATTTTATCCCCATAATTTTATTATGTAAAGTGATATTATGATATTTATTTTAGAAACAAGAGATTTTGCATAAACAGTTGGTTAAACTGTTTAAGAATTTTCACATCTACAATTTAATTAGGAACTGATTGAATAATAGAACTGAAAACATGTCTTATAATGCAATTTTATTCCATAAATTGTAGAAATGTCTTCAACTTTTTTAATTACTTGGCTTCAAATCTTCAACATGAATTATATGGTCATAAGAATCTCAAAATTAAAATCCCAACCACTGATAAAGAACATGGTTACTTTAAGTATAAAGCAGTGGTTCTCAACAAGGGGCCATTTTGACCCCCAAGGTACATTTGAGAATGTGTGGAGAGATTTTTGCAAAAAGTGACTACCAAATATACCTTCTGATATTTAGTGTATCAAGGATAGGGATGCTGTCAAACATCCTACAATGCACAAAAGAGCCCATCACAACAAAACATTATTAGGCTCAAAATTTTAATAGTACCAGTAGTGCTGAGAATTCCTAGAACTGGAGAACCAGATCCACTGAGTTAGGAGGTAGACATAAAACCATCACCTTAAGTTTAGTATACAGTGTGTCCGTAAAGTCATGGTGCACTTTTGACTGGTCACAGGAAAGCAACAAAAGAAAATAGAAATGTGAAATCTGCACCAAATAAAAGGAAAACCCTCCCAGTTCCTGTAGGATGATGTGGCAGCATGTGCGCATGTGCAGATGATGATGTAACACCGTGTATACAGCAGAGCAGCCCACGCCATGCCAGTTGAGATGTGGCATGAGGAGAGGTACAGAGGAGAGTTCAGTGTGTTCTATGGCTCGCTAAATTCAAATTCGTGACCAAAGTGCAATGTGAATATCGGTGCATTTGTAACGAAGCGCCACCACAGAGGAATAACATTATTTGGTGGGATAAGCAGTTGAAGGAAACCGGCAGTTCGGTGGAGAAACCCCGTTCTAGTAGGCCATCAGTCAGTGACGAGTCTGTAGAGGCTATACAGGATAGCTACCTAAGGAGCCTTAAAAAATCTGTGCATGAGCCCACATCGAACCACACTGAATAGGTATGAAACTGGGAGAGTTTTCCTTTTATTTGGTGCAGATTTCACATTTCTATTGTCTTTTGTTGCTTTCCTGTGACTGGTCAAAAGTGCACCATGACTTTACGGACACACTGTATACACTTACTCACCAGAATCCCTATTATTCCCTATGCTTCTGATGATATGATATGGTTATTTAAAGTAGATTTGTTTTGAGTATATTTGGTTTTAATTTATGATTTTACCACCTATATTGGCTTAGTAACTTTGGGAAGGTCACTTAAACTTTACTTTAAAAAAGTTATTTTAGTATTGATTGATGTAGAGAGAGAGAAAGGGAGAGGGAAGAAGAGAGAGAAAGAGAGAGCAGAGAAACATCGATTTGGTGTCCCACTTATTGTCGACAAGTCCTGCCGGGGGTGAGGACGACAGAGATGCAAAGACCCGACTCTGGGGACCAGGTTCAGTGATGCAGATCCACTTTATTCAGGAAATAAGCTAGCTTATATACACAGGTTCAGCCTATAGGGTGTTACAGTGTGTCCTTCATAGCCAATGGCTGAAAGATCAGGGAGCTGCATGGTTGGCGCTAAGTCACTTCCTTATAGCAGGCGAGCTTCCTTCCTGGGTATGCCCAGGAGGGTTCTGGGAGCTGGAGTATTCTCACAGCATTGCATCAGCCACAGCTGCTAGGAATGCATTCAGTTCATGTACATAGGACCTTAGCCACCCCCCTCATTCCTGCCATCCTGGCAGGTCTTACACTGTCCCAAAGAGGAGCACGTGGCAATGGCAGTCAGCATTTCCATCGCTGCTCTGGAGAACATGATGGTATCAACCCCTATGTCCCAAAATGTCAGCAAACCCACCAGCGGCTTAGCAGGCACTCCCTGCTGTTCCAGCAGCCACTCTGCGGTGCAAGCCTGGCTTCCGTTCATCCTCCCACCGCAGCTGCCACTGTTTACCTTCTGGAGTCTGTGAATCGCAACTCCAGCCCAATTCTCCTCATCCTCCAAAGATGAACTGAAAACACCAGCTCGCGCTGCCGGGCTCGAGCCCCGGGCTGCCGCCGCCTGCATCTGTGAGTCAGCAGTCACTATAGCACACAAGCAAGAACAGAGCACCAGGGCCTGGGGGCCAGTCAGGGGCAATTCTCTGGGCCCGCCCCACCAAAGCCTCCACATCCCCCCCAGGTGATGGGGCGCACACACCGGCCACGAGGCGTTCTGGAGCACTGAGGACCTCCTCCCCTCAGGTGTAGTTGGTGTGGAGAAGGCCAGGGCTATAGTTTTGGACAGGTGAAGACTGAACCACTTAGTGGGTGCCCAAGAAACCCTGTCAAGCAGGTTGGGGCTTCCTGGGATCCAATTTGGCTGAAAAACACAAGCGTAACCTCTCCCTTGTGTTAGAAGAGGGTGTGATCCCCAATACTATGCCGTGGCTGGGTCCTTCCAGAGTCATTTCAGAGAGCGGGTCTGGGGAGAGAGAGAGCGAGAGATACAGAAAAATAGACAAGACAGAGAGAATGAAAGAAAAAGGACACATGGGGGCGTATAGCCTGGCCCATGGGTCTGCAGCAGGAACATGTGTTGGAGAAAATGGCATCTGAGAAGCTGGGGTGGGGCATTGAGCACCGGCAGGGAATGTGGAAGTAGTGACTTCCTCTTTTTCTGGAGGCAGAGCTGATGGTGCAGTTAGCAATTCAGTTGGTTTCTGCGCATTCAGCCACAATTTTGTCAAACTTGGAGGCTAAACTACTTTCCTCCTCAGTAGAGGGGGATGAATAGGAAGGTAGGGGCCCCCCAGAGAGAGAGGCAGCCTGCAATATCTTTGGCACTAGCGGAAGGTCCCCAGGAGGAGCACTGGTCAGGCAGGCATGTATCACTAACAGGGCAGGAGTGAGGCCGAGAGGGAAGGCCCGTCCCTCTTGTACCTCGGCCGAACGAATGCTCCGGAGAGCTCGGGCCCAAGTATCTGGGTCCCAGAGAGGCACATTTTGGAGCCAAGAATTGAAACCAGAGAACCTCCCAGTAAATACAAAGATCCTTTTCTCTAACTTCAACTCGCCTACTCTGCAATAGGGCATGCAGGGCTCGAGCCTGCGGGGATAGAGAGTGTGGGAGAAGGTTTCCCATTGCAGAGGTCACTCACCTGTCCCTTGGATGCCGGTTAGGTCCCTGCCCCACGTTCGGGCACCAATTGTAGACAAGTCCTGCTGGGGGTGAGGACGATGGAGACACAAAGACCCAACTCCGGGGACCAGGTTCAGTGATGCAGATCCACTTTATTCAGGAAGTAAGCTAGCTTATATACACAGGTTCAGCCTATAGGGTGTTAGAGTATGTCCTTCATAGCCAATGGCTGAAAGATCAGGGAGCTGCATGGTTGGTGCTAAGTCACTTCCTTATAGAGGGTGAGTGTTGGGCAGATAAAATGTATTATGCTCACTTTGTTAAAGATGGTGCTGCCCACGTGAGGCCGTCGTCCAGGTGATATTAATGTGTGTTGGGGATCGTTGTAACCTGGGGCTTGGTTTTGGGATTAAGCCTTTCCCACCCTGTTTGATGTGGGGTGGTACAATCCAATCATGCCTCAGAGAAGTGACTTTGTATTAGAGACTTCCCTGTTTTGTATATTGGATTAAGGGTTTGAATCTACACTATAAAATGGGATGGAGCGGGAGCTTGTGCTCTTGGTTCCTGAGATTATCATTAGAAGAGAGAGCAGAGGAGAGCAGAGAAAGGTCACGTGGAGGAGGCCAGGAGAAGCAGCCAAGATGGTGGAGTGCTGAGTGAGATGCCAGTTTGTGTAGAGTTTGTATTTGGGATAAGGAAGGAGATGGGGAACAGAGGTGAATAAGTCTGGTGAGCTAGAAACCTTTGATTCTAGGAAACTCGGATAAGTCAGTGGCTTTGTGAGCACTGAATGTGAGTGGGTTTTGGAGCCCAGTGTGTATTTTTACTTGCCCGCCGGGTGCAAACTAGAATTAAAGACTATGGCCCATCAGTTTTTGGCTCCGCTGTTTCTTTACCGACTGTCCGAATCCAATGCGAACCTGCATGGGCTGGGCGGCTATGATGGCAGCCCTGATAGCCCTGGCTTCTGGCTTTACAGTGAGCTTCCTTCCTGGGTGTGCCCAGGAGGCTTCTTGGAGCTGGAGTATTCTCACAGCATTGCATCAGCCACAGCTGTTAGAAAGGTGCTCTGTGCTCCACCCCAACTTATTTATACATATATTTGGTTTATTCTTGTATGTGCTCTGAGCAAGAACCGATCCCATAACCTTGATGGGTCCACTCTCCAACCAACAGAGTTACCTAGCCAGGCTAAACTTTATGGGAATGTTATAGTAGCAATTTCTAAGTTGTAGAGTTGTGGGTTTTTTTTATATCTTTTTATTTATTTATTTATTTATTTTTTACAGAGACAGAGAGAGAGTCAGAGAGAGGGATAGACAGGGACAGACAGACAGGAACGGAGAGATGAGAAGCATCAATCATCAGTTTTTCATTGTGCATTGCAACACCTTAATTGTTCATTGATTGCTTTCTCATACATGCCTTGACCACAGGGCTACAGCAGACCGAGTAACCCCTTGCTCGAGCCAGCGACCCTGGGCTCACGCTGGTGAGCTTCTGCTCAAACCAGATGAGCCCTCACTCAAACTGGCAACCTCAGGGTCTCGAATCTGGGTCTTCCGCATCCCAGTCCAACGCTCTATCCACTGCACCACCGCTCAGTCAGTATAGAGTTGTTTTTAAGGTAAATAATAGAATCAAAACACTGAACACCCAGACTGTAGAGTAAGTACTCAATCAATGGCAGCTACTAGGTCAATTTTGTGCACCAGTGGTTATGAAGATACATCAATTGTGGTGTGAAAATATTTAACTTTTTTTCATAGCTCTAATTATTTTCTGTCATTGGTTCTTTTTAGCTTGGTCAGTTGTTGGTAAATCCAATATATTCATTAGTTTCTGAACACATTAAAGGTTACTGTGTTATTGCCGAAGTTGCATGTATGTTTCTGATGCTCATCAAAGCCTTTATAAAGTGATTGAATTCTTAGCCACTATTGGCCCAAATTGGTATCTTGTGAATTTTTTTCATTTCCTTCTTTCCCTTTCAGCAACAGCTATACCCCTCTGACATTTGGAAGACAGTTTTACTGATCTGGGCCCAGATAGTGACCACACACCCCAAACACCTCATTCTACCTGTTTGACATGTTGACCTTATACCACACTCAGAATGCTCTATTGGAAGTTATCCTACCATTTTCCCTATGTGGTAAACTCAGTAGGATAATCTCACATCTAAATATTGTAGCCAATTTTGTGTAACTTTATTGTGTGACAATACATGTACAGGGAACTGTAGATGTGATGTTTACGCAAGCCCATGAAAAGAAGCTAAATGAATTCTCTGCTCTAGAATCTGAAAACTTACCTAGAAATTTATTGTTCTCCTTTCATGAAGCTCAGACAAGGATGTCATTGCAAGTAGAAAGGAGCATTTCCAAATTCTACTTGATTGTTTTGTTCTTATGATGCTTTTCATGTCTCAGCTCAAAGTTGGGTGGAGAGGTTTATCTACTCTTTCTGTAGCATCACAATGGTTTGGATGTTTTTTTAATACTCCCGTTTGTAGTAGGACTAGCTTTTGAAAATCCAACTGCCATGGAAGTTGTTTGTGTTTAATCTCTGCTATGGTTTCTCTTATTAGATAATAAAATGGTTGAAGGTGATCAATGAAGAATTAAAAATGGATAAGTAAGCTTACCAAAGTATTATTTTATCAGTAATTAATTTCTCTTTATTTCACATATACTTCACTTCATAATGAGATTACTTTATAGGTAGTGTTTAGCTTTCAGAAACTTAGGCAGTTGTATATTTATTAACATTAGTGTAAGGTTGAGATGGAAGGTAATTTTTCTGTTGACGTAGAAACTTGTTTTGATTTCATGATACATTGCTGAATCTCTTTGATCTTTCTCAGTTCTTATTTTCTCAAATAAAATATTACAGCTTTCAATACATTCTGTTTTTCTCATACTTCATTCATAACTTTTTCCTCATCTATTTTTTCTTATGCTCATTATTAGGGAAGTAAATGGGGAGTCTTGTGAATCCTTCTATAAGGTGGCAGTCTTCAAATGATTGAATGCCTTTCCTTGCCATGCAAGAAGAAGGCTCTGGCATTCAAAGGCATATATAGAGTGAAGAAATTTAATTTTTAGACACACATGTAGTATTTCTTAAATTTAACCTGCCTGAGAACTATTCAGCAGAATAAATTTTTTTTTCTCCCATCTCCTCTATCACAATTACCCCTCCCCTGTTTTACTCAGCTACCATCTTTCCTCTGATGAGAGGTATAGAAATTTGGCATCAAATAAAGAATGCTTTCTTTCCAAAGGATGGCTGTGGGAACAAAGCAAAGAAAGTGTTAATGGTATTGAAAGGGGCAGTGTCCTATATCATCCTAGTTACATGCTTCCTGCTTATATTTAAAAGAAGACTGCCCCTTTCAATACTGCTTACCAACACTTTTTTTTTCATTTTAAGATATTTATTAAAGCATCTTATCACAAAGATGAAAAGACATACAAATTAGAAACATGCAACTGTCATCTTCCATGGTTAAATTAAAATAATTATTCTGTTTTCACAACTGAAAACTACAAATCTTATACCTAACTCACCCTGAATATTTTATTTATTCCTTCTAAAAGTATACAGGGGAGCAAATAACCAAAGTTCAAACTATTATATAAAAAAACTGCAAAGTTAAAAAAGAAAATTGTAGAGAATGCCCCTCCTCCCAATTAAAGGCAAACAATGGCACTTTGCTTTTGCTTAATCCAGACTGTCTTCAAAAACTACTAAAGTTTAATGCACTTAACAACAAAACAACAATAAAACCTGAATTTTATAGGTGTTCAAAAAGTTTTTTAGTGTTTGAAAATGGATGCTTAAACAAATAAAAATGTATTTTATAGCAAATAAATTTGAAGAGCCCTGTATTACAGCATTCTGTAAAATAAACAAGAGAAAATGCTGGTATAGGGTTTTCTGACAAAGGCAGAAAGAATGTCTTCAGGCAGGTGTGTGAGGAGGTGGGGTGCCTTTTCAAGCATCCTCAGTGCCATTGCATAGGTTAGCAAAACATACTGTGGAGATGCTTCAAAGGCAACAATCTCTGCTGTGCTTTTGTTGTTGATATACCTATAGCAGTTCCGAACACACTTGATTAGATAAACCTTAAAATGATAAATAAGGCAAAGAATACAAGAACAATGAACAGGAGGAAACTGGAATTCAAAGCCAGAAGGTCATCTTTATAGGGAAAACCTAATAATTGTTCCCCATATATTTGATTCTTGACAAATAAATCAGAGAACAGAGAGCAACCAGGCAACTGAAGACGAAATAAAAAATCAGTAACAGAAAAATGAAATAAACCAAACTATTTGATAAGAAATCGCTCTATAAACCAGCATTGAATTGATTGTGAACATATACGAACAGAGACAGCAAAAAGTACAAAGGTATTATTTGCCATTCTCTGCGATGAATAGTAATCACCAATTACTTCATTCTGAATGTTGACAGACAGCATTGGATTTGGACGAGTTACCACCACAGGCAGCAAAATTGCCATGAATTGGTTTAACACAATATGCCAGGTCCCCAGTACAATCGTCCTGGTGCTGACATGGCAATAGCAGCAGCACCAGGGGCTATAAAACTGGTCATCAAGGTTCTGTTTGAAAGTCAGGAACACCATCAAAAATTTTGTGGGTCTTGTTCGGAACACTGACATAGGTTTTCTGCCAAAAGGTTGAACCCAGCCAGCTCACTAACTGGGTCCAAAATCAAACACCTCGTCTTCAAGGCTGCCCTAGCCCGGGGCCCAGCTGGCTACTTAGCACCTGTGTCCTGGGGGATGAACGCTGTTCTCCAGACATGTGAGTTTACATCTTGCTCCACTTTCCCTGCATACCAGCCAATGGAAGAGCAGACAGCTGGGTGGACTTTGACCCTTGATTGGAAAATTTTGGAGAATGACAGGAAGTCACTCCCAATCAGCAGTGCAACTTGCTTCAGCTCTTGAGTGATGGCAAGGGCTGGTTCTGGGGCCTAGGATCGTTGGGGTTGGGTGGAACCTGATAGGTCACCATCTCAGAGATAAGAGTGACAAGTAAAAAGGCATTTAATAGGAAAAGGGAGATGTGGGATGGATAGCTGGCAGAAAGAGCTAAAGGACTTTTCTAAGTGACATCTTTGTCACGTACTGCTTTGGTGGGGTCTGGGGGTGCAGCGGTTAACACTTTCTTGGTGTATGTATGTGTATATATGTTTGTATTCAAATGCACAGATATAAGCCAAATGTGCATTTATCTCTTAAGGTCTCTGTCTACCTATGAAAGAAATAGAATTTGCAGAGAGAAGGTAATGACAATGATATAAGCCATATGTTGATTTTCACTTAAAAATACATTTACTTTTTTTTGTATGTGTGTATTTTTCTGAAGTTGGAAACGGGGAGGCAGTCAGACAGACTCCCGCATGCACCCGACTGGGATCCACCCGGCACGCCCACACCAGGGGTCGATGCTCTGCCCATCTGGGGTGTCGCTCTGCTGCAACCAGAGCCACTCCAGCGCCTGAGGCAGAGGCCATGGAGCCATCCTCAGTGCCCGGGCCAACTTTGCTCCAATGGAGCCTTGGCTGCAGGAGGGGAAGAGAGAGACAGAGAGGAAGGAGAGGGGGAGGGGTGGAGAAGCAGATGGGCACTTCTCCCACGTGCCCTGGCCGGGAATCGAACCCGGGACTCCTGCATGCCAGGCCGACACTCTACCACTGAGCCAACCAGCCAGGGCTAATACATTTACTTTTGCTAAGAGAACTTGTCTAATTTGTGTGTGTGTGTGTGTGAGTGTCAGAGACAAAGAGAATTTGAAAGAGGGACAAACAGATAGGAAAGGAGAGATGAGAAACATCAATTCTTCTTTGTGGCACCATAGTTGTTCAGTGATTGCTTTCTCATATGTGCCTTGACTGGGGGGGCTACAGGTGAGCCAATGACCCCTTGCTCAGGCCAGTGACCTTGGGCTCAAGCTGGTTGAGGCTTGCTCAAACCACATGAGCCTGCGCTCAAGTTGACTACCTTGGGGTTTTGAACCTGGGTCCTCTGCATCCCAGTCTGACACTCTATCCACTGTGCCAACACCTGGTCAGGCAGAACTTGTCTAATTTGAATGAATGATTTGACAATGAAGACTGGCTTTTACCAATGTGGACAGTTTCCTTAAATTTAATAAAACATGTCCCTTGAAAATTTAGTAGAATATATAAATTTTAAAGTACATACCATATACTATTTACATTAAAAAAAACTTTTACAATGATTTTAATATGAAATAATCATAGATGTCAATTTACAAAGTATAGGAGATTACTAAGATTTTAAAATCTTTTGTGGGCCATGTGGCTAAAATTTTTGAAGGCCAATGCTTTAGAGAATTCTAAAATATCACTGAAATAAACTGGAAATATTAAATAGTTACAATAGCTTTCTATAAGCCATTTGTAATATAAGTGACAAACTGTAATGATTCTACCTCATAACAACAATTAAACAAAAAAGTCTTCACATGAATTATTTATTTTTATTAAATATTTTTGGAATTTTTGCATGTAAATTGGAAGGTTTATGTGAATCTGAAATCTTGCAGTGATAATTTAGAGGAATGTGTGCAAAGGATAATGTGGGGCAGAATGTTTTTAATAGAAATGGGTATTTTATATTAATAATACAATCAGACTTTAATATAATGCACAATCTGATGTTTAGCTTGAAATTTCAAAGATAGAGAGATAGATAATTGATAAAATATGAACTAGGAGAAAGCAGAACATTAATCAAATATTTCAAAACATTGAAACTGCTTTGATATTACATATTAATTAGTAAGTACATTTGTTTCCTAAAAAAATAAATGTTTCCTTCTCTGTGCCAAATTCAAAGTTAACTAACATTATTATTTGATTCCTGACTCTAAGATACTTAGCATTTTCAACATGGCTTCATTCGTTGTCATGGCCCCGATTTTCTGAAGAATTCAGATATACCAGAAAAAAGCAAGAATTCTGGACCCAAAATTTGAGCTTCTTTTTTCATATTATATCCTATATTTTAAATTAATATATTTAGTTGAAATGTCTATTATAATAGTGAGAGGTAGCTAGGGAAAAAGGCAAGGCCTATTCATTTATTCATCCAAGTACAATGGAATTATCTAATGTCAGTGAGCACCCAGTCTACGGTAGTATAGAGTAGAAACACATAAAATACATTCCATATAGAACAGAAATTATACAAAAAACTGAAACATTACCCACCAGTGTCCTAAAAGCAGAGGGTGATTTTAAAGGATGTTATATAGCTTCTAAAGAGGAGCATCTACCAACATTAGAGAGTCAGAGAAGAAACCTATGTAAAGTATTCAGTAAAATTGCATTCTGCTTGATGAAGAGTTATTTGTCATTAAGGGGAAATGTCAAAAGGCATTCAAAACAAAATTTCTGAGTGGAAAGGTACTTTGTACAAGAACAGTTGATTTGTTTGAGAAACTCCAAGTAGTTTAGTGTGACCAAAGAGTAGGGTGTATGGTTAGGCGGTACAAGACTTGGCCATAATTAGGGAGGAATAGAGAATAAAGTTCTTGAGGTATTAGGCAAAGCAATTAAAATTCATTTTAAAAATCCTGGAAAGTCATTGATATATTTCAGGTAGGACATGATAATATAGTATTTTATTGTTTCAAAATTATAATAATTAGTATGAAGTGGTATAAGTCTGCATTATGGAAAGGAAAGTCAGTTGAGAAAGGTAAGGAACAATAATAGCTGAACTAAAATGACCATGGGAAAGATAAAATGTGTATAAATTAAAATTATGAAAATAGTCTTCCAATTTAATAATTCAGTAAATGTTAGGTTAAATGAGAAAGAAGTCAAAATAACTCCTATGGCTTTGGTGATTAGGTATAAGATTATGTCAATGTTACTCACTAAAATACAGAATATAATAAAAATTATACATTTTGGGGGGAAAAGCAGTGAGCCAACCTTTAAATGCATAATTTATGACATTACAAGGAATACACAGATGGAAGTAACCATTTAATTGAAGTATTGCTGGATATCAGAAGACAGCTTTGTATTTCAAAAAACTCATGTGTGTATACCAGTTATGGTAAGCATTTATTCCACTGTAAGTGATAGAAACCCAAGTCAAACTAATGTAGAAAGGAAGATTTTTAATCTCATATAGAATATAGGGCTACTTTCATGTACAAATTTACTTAGAATCCCAAAACGTCATGTCTCTGCTATTTCCTATGGGTTGGCTACAGTTTCAGAGTACATTTGAACATTGTCATCAGCTTCGAGATTCTCTCAACAATGACTATTTTTTTAGAACTCATATCTTCATATCACTTAAACCTAGGAAAAATAGAATGATTTTCTTCTCCAAAAACCTCCACCAAACATCTTATAATCTTTTAGAGTGGGTTGCTTGCTTTTTTCTACACTGATAATCATGGGCAGGGTACAGGATTTGATAATTATCACCGGTTAGTCTTGCCTCTTTGGAATTGTATGAAGTATAAAAGTCATCTGGAAACACTTGGACCAAGAGCAGAGAAGATGATAATTCTACCACAAAAAAAGCGGAACATGTTACCAAAGAAGGGAAATAAGTATTGAGAAATATCCCTTAGGTATGGCAATTAAAACAATAGGTTTAGAACCAGAGTACCTTGGATAGTGTATAGGAGGTAAAAGGCATTATCTTGAAATCTTCTAAGGAAATTCTAGTGTTTAAGGAATCCACAGTGAGTGAAGGTTTGGTAAAGACTTTTTGAATAGAAAAGCATATTGTAATTCTTAGATCAATTTCCTGGATCATTAGTGATTTCTCATAATCTCTTATTCCCTATCTAGAATTATTCTTTAATGCTATATACTTCACATTTGCCCACATTGGAGCTCAGCTGCCATTTGTCTAACCCCACCTGCCTTCAGGAGTTCTCTGCATTTTACTCCCACTGACTCAGCATTCCTTTGTTTAGAAGAGCTTGGATAATTTACTGTGTACTCCCACTTAGAGGTTATTTATAAAAATCTTTAAAATTACTGTCAAAACTGGGGAATGACATTGTTAAACTTTCCCACCCAATACAGAATTATTTTAGCTCTGTTCTTTTTCTCCTAATTGCATGTATTCCTTATCCATGGTAATTCATACGTATTTGTTAAGCAGCACACTAGGTGGTTAAAAGTGCATCATCACCTTGGGGCATACTGATGAGTTCAAAGACATTAAAGGGATCTTACTTAATCACAAGGCAATTACATTTTATTTGCTTTTTTAACAGTGTCAATGATGAAACTTTGCTTAAGAGCATGCATTAGCTGTGCTCACCATTTACTGTTCTGATTCTTCCATTAATGAAAGGCTTTACCTTGTTTCCTATTGACAATACATAGACCGACTTCAAGTTTTCTTCTCAGTTTTAACACTAACCAATCAATAATAAAATTATTTTGAACTTATTCCTGAAGAATTTAAAACACTTTTTAGAATTGTTACTAAGAATGGGAAAAGAAATTCCCATTCTGTGGGTTAAGAGCCCTTTTCACATTATATGAGTGATTCCCAAATGTTGAATTTATGAATAGGAGCCAGCTTTCTTTTTTTTTTTTTTTTTAAATTAAATTTAAAAAAAAAATTTTTTTTTTAAATTTTATTTATTCATTTTTAGAGAGGAGAGAGACAGAGGAGAGAGAGACAGAGAAAGAGAAGGGGGGAGGAGCTGGAAGCATCAACTCCCATATGTGCCTTGACCAAGCAAGCCCAGGGTTTCGAACCGGCGACCTCAGCATTTCCAGGTCGATGCTTTATTCACTGCGCCACCACAGGTCAGGCCAGGAGCCAGCTTTCTTATGGCAATATTAGCAGGCTAAGATGAAATGATAAAAATAAGGTGAAATGATAAAAACAAGAACACACCACAGTTTAACAAAAAACTTACATTTATTTTATTGAAAGGCCTATCCTTATGACATATATATATATATTCTTATGGCCTTAATATATATATATATCTTTTGATGTTAATATATATCCTTTTTTTGCTGAAGATGTGCTTATTAAATAAATAATGTGGGCATTTTTAATATCCAGAGTTGTCAAAATAAAAAAGTTGGAAAATATTATGTTTGTCTTCCTTACTTTTTAAAACATTATATGGTTTGTAAGATTCTAAATATTAGTAAAGTTGATTTGTATGCCAGTAATAAAGAATTTCATCTATTCAGCTGAACTTTCATGACCTGAGTAAAAATGACATATCCTAAAAATACAGATTGTTCTTCCCACTGCTCTCTCCCCATGGCAAGCTGACAGCCACACACATAATCTAAGGCAAAACATATGTGAAATTTACTGGTCAGCTACATACTGATTCATATGGACCATTCATCTCCAAAACACAGTTTAGTAATCTCATAATGCTCTAAGAATAACTTCAAATAAACCACAAAGGAGGATTTTCTCTATACTGTATTCTATGTTGATAGAGCGCATGAGAATGTGTATTTTTTTCATTTTAACAAGAATGTTTCCAAGAAAGAATTATAAATTGCTAAATTGCTTAGTTTAAAATATATATATATATATATATATATATGAACATATAAATAAGGAAAGATGATATGATGGCATTTTACTTATTACTTTTTAAACAAATAAGTGTTAGATACTAAGAAAGTCCCACCTGACCAGGCGGTGGCACAGTGGACAGAGCTTCAGACTGGGATGTGGAGGACCCAGGTTGGAGATCCTGAGGTTGCCAGCTTGAGCATGGGCTCATCTGGTTTGAGCAAAGCTCACCAGCTTGGACCCAAGGTCACTGGCTCGAGCAAGGGTTAACTCATTCTGCTGTAGCCCCATGGTCAAAGCACATATGAGAAAGCAATCAATGAACAACTAAGGTGTCGCAACGAAAAACTGATGATTGATTCTTCTCATCTCTCTCCATTCCTGTCTGTCTGTCCCTATCTATCCCTCTCTCTGACTCTCTCTCTGTCTCTATCAAAAAAAAAAAAAAGAAAGAAAGTCCCAAGCACTTTTCTATTTGCTAGAAATTAATAAAATCAGCCAAAATCCCACCCTTATGGAGGTGAAGGAATAATGGAGGATGCAAGACTTCATCAATGGTCTTACAAGAAAATACATATTTATATATTTGAATACAGAGACTATATATGTGTGTGTATATACATTTACATATATATGTATGTGGATATATAAATATATATATATATTTCAGATCTGAGATAAGTAAAAATTTATAAAGAGGGAATTCAAACTGGAGAGAGAGGAGGTGAAAACTGAAATTTCAGAGAAACAGATTAATGTGAAAGGCTAGTGGTGGCCTCAATGAAATGTAGATTAAAATAATTTATTGTTTCTAGAAGGAAAAAGAAGCCCATAAGTGTTTTACTTGAATACAATTATTTGATTAATGTGATGAAAATATTGTTTTGATTGAATGTAGACAATTGACTTGAGGGGAGCCAGAGGGATGCATATGGGTAAATAATTTAGGTGTTTATTGTAGATATTAAGGTCTCTATTGTAGCTTGGACTAAGACAATGGTGTTAACAATAGAGATGTTCTGAAGTAAATAAGCCTTGATAACATTTAACAGGTATATTGAGATATTTTTTTACTGAATTTATCAGGGTGACATTGGGTTAATAAAATTATATGGGTTTCAGGTATACAAGTATATATTATATTATCTGTGTATTGTTTTGTGTATTCATCAACCAAGGTCAAATCTCATTACATCACAATTTAGCCCATATTTATCCTTTTTTCTCCCAACACACCTTTTCCCTCTGGTAATCACCATACTGTTACCTGTGTCTATAATTTTTTTGTGTTTGGGGTTTTTTTTTTTTGTAATCCCTTTGCCTGTTTTTTTGTGACAGAGACAGAGAGAGACACAGAGAGAGAGACAGACAGATAAGGACAGACAGACAGGAAAGGAAAAAGATAGGAAGCATCAATTCTTTCATGCAGCACATAAGTTGTTCATGGATTTCCTTCTCATATGTGCCTTGACTAGGGGGCTACAGCAGACCAAATAACCCCTTGTTCAAGCCAGTGACCTTGGGCTCAAGCTGGTGAGCCTTTCTCAAACCAGATAAGCCCACACTCAAGCCAGCAACCTTGGGGTCTTGAACCTGGGTCCTCCGCATCCCAGTCCGATGCTCTATCCACTGAGCCATCTCTTAGACAGGCAACTCCTTTGCCTTTTTTATCTCCCCAATCAGTCTGTTTTCTGCATGTATGAACCTATTTCTATTTTGTTTGTTGACTTATTTTCTTCAATAGATTCCATATATAAATAAATCATATAGTATTTGTCTTTGTTTCACTGGCTTATTTCACTTAGCATAATTCTCTTTAGGTCTACCCATACTGTTGCAAAAGCTAAGATGCCCTTTTTTATGAATGAGGAATGTTCTATTGTGTAAATGTACCACAGCATTTTTATCCACTCATCTACTGATGGACACTTGAGTTGCTTCCATATTTTGTCTACTGTAAGCAATGTTGTAATGAACATAGGGGAGCATATATTTTTTTGAATTTGTGTTTTGAATTTATTCTGATATATTCCCAGAAGTGGAATCATCTAGTCATAAAGCATCTCATTTTTAATTTTTTGAGGAAATTCTATACTGTCTTCTACAGTGGCTGCACTATACCCACCAATAGTACATGAGGCTTCCCTTTTCTTCACATCCTCACCAAGACTTGTTTGTTGATTTATTGACAGATATGAGGTGATTTCTCATTATGGTTTTAATTTGAATTTTTATGATGATTAGTGATGTTGAACATCTTTTCATATGTCTATCGGTCATCTGTCTGTTCCCTTTAAAGAATTTTTATGAATTGGATACAAAAAGTAAGGAGATGGGTGTCATGGTTTCCCTTTAATAACTGACTTGAGTCACTAGATGTGTAGGGATTCTATCACATGAGAAGTCAAGGTTTGAAAGGAGATGTGGACCATTTAGCAATCAGAATTCATTTGGGACATAGAAGAGAAGCTGATACGGAGGCACTGTGTGGAGATTTATGGAGTTAAAAGTGAGATCTGGTGTCAAAATACCAGTTGGTTGTGTCTCTGCTTATAGGTATCTAGTGACATTTGTGTGCTTATTGTGGGTATTTAGGAAAAGAGTAAGGAAATGTAAAGAAAAGAGACTTTAGACTGTGTCTTGAAGAATTTCAGTCATTAGAGAAGGAGAGGATCCAAAGAAAACACAGAGTAGGTAGCCTGACATAAGGGAAGATGCATGAAAGAGAGAAGACTAAGAAGCCAGGGGAAAATTATATCACCAAAATGAATGCTGCTTAGAGGCCAAGTAATATGATAGTTGGAAAATAGCCGATAGATTCGGAAAAATAGGTTTGATTGGTTAAGAAGCATGAACAATTTTAAAGTAAAGTGATCAACTAAACAAATGACTAAGCTGAGAATTGTATAAAAGGACAGAAAATTGGGAGAATGAATATACAGAGCGCTTTATAAAGTTTATCTATGAAACTGGAAGATTTCCAACTTGGTACCGACTTTTCAGATATTGTTACTTTGACCAAATAAAAACAAGAAGAAAAACTTAAGAAATTAAAATAAGAATATTTGAGGAATAAAAATGCTAAATTTTGTGGTATTTATTTAGTTGTATTTAGCACAATGGGTTGTTTTATTTATTTATTTTTGTAATTCACATAGGTTTTTAATACATACCATGCTTAATCATTCTCAAGAATCTGCCAGTGTGATTCAAGGATGTTTCATATTCCATTTAAAATATCAAGCATCTAAGATTTTAAAAATGTTATTTTATCTTCTGGACCTTTGAGGTATATTAATAAAAACTAATACTAACAACGTACTCACTAACACTTCTCTCTGCCATATATAGACATCCTTGTGTCTAAAGCCAAATATAGTATGACTTTTACAAGAATGTGTATGTGATTAAGACTAGAATTTCCTCAAGTTTATAGCACATCTGTAAATGTTTGTTCTGTTCTGATGCACTTTTACGTGGATAATCTCAAGAAATTCCTGTCAACAGGACTGGTAATTTGCACAATCATCTCTTATTTGATATGTTCGGAAAAACTTGCTTTGCTAAAAGATTTCATCAGTCATAAGTTTGCTTACAATGACACCTTACATTGTGAAATTAACATTCCATTGGAATCAGAAACTTGATTTGATTAAAATTAAAATATTACATGAGTATGATGAATTATCTCATAGCTATTATTGATGCTTCAGTAATAATGAAATTATCTGATCATATCCATAGTGACATTGAACTGGTATCAGCTCATTATATAACGAGACATATTATGTAGAACCTTTGAAAGCCAAGGCTGGAAGAAAACGCCCAGAGCTAAAGCAATATTTATGAAGAATGAGTGAAAAAAATATTTCAAAGAATTTTTTCTCAAATTTAACTTCCAGTTACAGCAATAAAGTAAAATATATAGAATATTTACTATTTTCCCAGCACTGCGCTAAGTTTGTGTAATCATTAAGGGCTGGAACATTACATTAAACTAGGCTATTTAACTTCAGATTCTGAGTTCACAACCCTTTCAACCACTATAACAGCTTCCTACCCCAAAATTGGTGATCTAAGTTTTTTAATAAATACACAGATATTTATACAGGTAACAGCAAAACACATGAATAGATATTTTAGGAAAGATAAAATAAATTAATAAAATTTAAAAACATATTTAATCTCATTAACAGACCAATAAATGGAGTTTAAAAGCAAACTAGCATTTTATATGTAATTATTAAATGAAATGTAAACTAATGTAGCAACATTTGGTTGTCATTTAACACTTCAGTATTCTTGTGGAGCTCATGTCCCAGGAATTAGCTCATTCAACATCCATTCCTAACTACCTTATCTCTTTTATAAAAGCTATAAAATTAAATACCTTATTTTTCTACGCTTCTAGTCAAGTATAGATTTGCAACATGGTTCTCATCAATGATAAGTCAAAAGATGTCTACTGTAGTTAGTTGCTTATCTACATAAAAGACAAAACCTTGTAAAGAAGCTTTTGCTTCTTCCATTCTCTACCAGAATGGACTTCAGATATGGTGCTAGAGTAAATAATTCATGACCATGAGGCAACACTAAAGAAGATAGAACAGAATAGAAAGAATTTGCATTACATCATGGTGCCACTGTACTATCCTTGAACATTTTACTATATGAGGCAAACAAAAACAGTTCTTGTTTAAGTAATTGTTATAGAATGTTCAGTTCTTTGCAGCCAAAAGCTTTCATAATCTCTGCAGAGTGATTTTTTTTTTTATGTCTGAATAATCTCTAAAATGATGAGAACTTCTACTCAGTTATTTAAATTCTGGGAATTATTCCAGAGATGGATTTATACCAGACCTATGTGCCCTAAAATGAATGAGTTTGGGTAAGGAATTGTTTCATATTTAAAAGTGTTTATTTCAGCACTATTTATAATACTGAAAAGTAGAAAAAATTAAATGCTAAGTAGGGATTGAAAGGTAAATTAAACAAGTGATGTTTATTTAATGGACCATTATCTAACAATAAAATGAGTCTGGGAAATGAATAATGCTAAAAGAAAACACTATATTATAAATAGAAAGTACAAAATTAATATTCAAAATTATATACAGTATGTTTAAAATGCTGTATTAAAGCAAATATAATGCTGTTTTGTTTTTATTGCCATTTTCAGCTATTTTTAAATATAACTATAGTAATAAATAAATAAAACTTTGAAACTTTTAAAAATTTCACTCAAAAATTCAATACAGAAGCAGACTAAATGTATCATGAATTCATTCATATTCACATATTTCATTTGTATTTCGGCACATAGTCTCTTTTCCATTCCATATAATTTTAAGGCAACTATCGACATGATATCATCATTTTTATGTATCAATAGTAATTTCAATCATATCGTAAGTAGATAAAAATGCTTTTAAAAAATGATAGCCATATCATTATTACACTTAGAAGGATTTACATAATTCCTAATATAATTAATTTTTTAAAAACTTTTCAGGTGATCATTATAAATTGTTTACTGCTTATTTGTGTTAATTAAAATCCAAATGCATTCCAACTATTACGATTTGGTGGATATTGTCTCATTGATTTTTTTGCAGTTTACTTATTGAGGAAACTGAGATACTCAAGTGGAATTTCTCAAAGCATGGATTTAGCAAATTACATCTTCTTTGTGGTATTTATGTTCCTTCATCATACATGGATTTAATTTGACAATAATAATTCGTGGATGGCAGTGCTTTTTTTATGTTTTTGTTTATTAATAACCATAGATAATGCCAAAATCCACATTTTATTAGAGATTACAGAAAGGTGGTAATTTACTTCAAACATGCCTACTTTGTTTATAAAATGAAAAACTTCTAAAAAGAAAATGTTTATCTCTTCAACTATTTGGTTATTCAAATGTTTCTCAACCCAGGTGCTATTGATAATTTTAGACTAGATAATTCATTGTGTTGAAATGTTGTTCTGTACTTACATGATGTTTACTACCATTCTAGCCTCTTCCTACTCAATGGCTGTAGCATTCTTTCTTTAGTCATGGCAACTAAAGATGTCTCCAGACTTGGGCAATTACCACCTGGAAACAAAATCACTCCCAGTTAAGAACCACAAGATTCTCTCAAAGTTCATTCATAAAAAAGCAGAATAATATTTAATTCCTTCCTTTTTCCTTTTTAATTAGTTTTCAAAATAAGTTAGTTCTCAAATGTTCCTTAGAAGAGATAGATGAATATTGCCCTAATATCACTATCTGCTTTTATATGTACTTTATGTCTTTGAAATGGATTCTGACTTGTGCTATTTTTTTTCTTTTTGGTCTGTTTGAAACTCTTCAGGTTGTTTTCTAAATTCATTTGATGCATCCATTGGCTTTGCTTTGTGCTATAAAAAGTTCTCCCTAATGTAGATTTCCTGCCCAGACCCAAATCCACTATTTCTTAAAGAGGTTTTGTTGTTGTTGTTTTTTAGAAAATAGAATTTAAAAAGCACAATGGATACTTGAGGTGCTCATTAGTTATTAGGCCTTTCAGTGAACAAAAACAGGACATTTATACAAACATGTATACATTTATATATATTTTTCTGTGTGTGTCTGTGTATTTAGATTCACACTTCCATCCAAACTCAGGACTATAAAGCTCTTACATAATCTTTAATGTTACACCTATATATCTTTTCTTCACTGCTACAAATCACAATTACTAATAATATCAACAAAGTCATTCATTTACTTTACACCTGTAGTAGACAAATCCTAATGTCCTTAAATCTCTACCTCCTGGTACTCATGTCCTAGAGCCATCTGATTCTTATAATCTTCATCTTCTGTCCTGATGAATTTTTTCAGTTTTCTCACTAGTTTGCTTTGAGGGAATTTATCTGCTCTATTGTAAGCTTCTCTATGGTAAGGCCCATGTGGCAAGAAACTGAGCAAGACCTCTCACTAATACCCATAGAGGAACCAAGGCCCTCAGTCTAACAGGTCAGAGAAATTGAATCCTGACAAAAATCATGTGAGTGAGCTAGGAGACATCATTTCACAGTGTGATCCTTGAATAGATCCTCATGTCTATAGCCTCAGCTAACATTTTTTTTTTTTCTGTATTTTTCTGAAGCTGGAAACGGGGAGAGACAGTCAGACAGACTCCTGCATGCGCCCGACCGGGATCCACCCAGCACGCCCACCAGGGGCGACGCTCTGCCCCTCTGGGGCGTCGCTCTGCCGTGACCAGAGCCACTCTAGCGCCTGGGGCAGAGGTCAAGGAGCCATCCCCAGTGCCCGGGCCATCCTTGCTCCAATGGAGCCTTGGCTGCGGGAGGGGAAGAGAGAGACAGAGAGGAAGGAGGGGGGGTGGTGGAGAAGCAAATGGGCGCTTCTCCTATGTGCCCTGGCCGGTAATCGAACCCTGGTCCCCCGCACACCAGGCCCACGCTCTACCACTGAGCTAACCGGCAAGGGCCCCAGCTAACATTTTGATTGCAGCTTTCTGGGTGACATGTGATACAAGCATTCAGTTAAATTGGACCTAGATTCCTGTCCCTCACAAATTGCTAGTTAGTAAATATTTATTGTTTTAGGCTGCTAAATTTTGGGTGAAGCAATAGATAATTAAAGTAATAGCCCAACACACACAACATAATCTCATAAAAAATATATGTGTGCTACTCTTACCACCACCAATTTGAATATTTAAAATATATTTTAGCCTGATCAGGGAGTGGCACAGTGGATAGAGCATTGAACTGGGATGTGGAGGACCCAGGCTTAAGACTCCGAGGTCGCCAGCTTGGACCCAAGGTTGCTGGCTCAAGCAAGGGGTCACTTGGTCTGCTGAAGGCCCATGGTCAAGGCACATATGAGAAAGTAATCAATGAACAACTAAGGTGTCCCAACGAAAAACTGATGATTGATGCTTCTCATCTCTTTCTGTTCCTGTCTGTCTGTCCCTATCTATCCCTCTCTCTGACTCTCTCTGTCTCTGTAAAAAAAATATATATATTTTTTAAGTTTTAAAATTTTTATTTTTTTTGTTTATGATATATAAATTCCTAGAGATAAACAGTCAAGTTATTGTGTTTTAAACTTACTTATTATAATTTTTACCTGTGTGATTATACCAATAACTCAATATCAATACTAAATTAGGTTCATTATTTTATTTAGCTTTCTATTATTTTAAACAGTTTTGTTTTATAATTATGAAAGTACATATATTACATAGTCTTAAGGCAAAACTCAGAAAATAATATTTTCTATTTCTGTTCTCTCCATCCTATTGTTTATCTAAACTTTCATGATTAACATTTTATTTTTCAAAAAGATATAATTAAATAATTTTATATATTTACATACTTTGTTATTGATATTAGGTAATGGAAGCATACTATAGGGTGGGGCAAAAGTAGGATTACAATTATTTATATGGAAAATAATACAATAATTAATACATAATACAAATATAAACTGTCTGCGCACTCACCACTGTAAAGCCATTTTGCCACACCTGTATATATATTGTTTTTCCATTTGCTTTTTTATTTTTCTAATTGAATTTATTGTTGTTACATTGATTCACTAAACCATACAGTTTTCAGGTGTACAACTCAATAAAGCCTCATCTGCATACTGCACTGTTCTCCCATCACGCAAGCAGTCTCTTTCCATCCCCATTCTTTGCCCACCTCTACTACTTCCCACTCCCTAGTAAACAAGCGATTTGTGGTGCACTTACATAATGGAATACTATTTGACTATTTTTAAAAAAAGAAAATATTACCTTCTGCAGCAACATGGATGGTCCCCTTGCTTTTATTCATTTTTCAATATATCCTAATTCAATATATCCTCAATTTTCATTCTGTTGAATATTAGGGTTGGATAATTCTTTAATGTAAAGGGGCTATCCTGTATTGTACAATGTTCCTCTCTTCCCAATAGATGTTAGTAGCACCTTCCCACCCAGTTTTGACAACAAAACTTGTCTTCAGATATTGTCAAAAGTCCCCTGGGGAATAATATCAATCCCTTTTGAGAACTACTGTCTAAAGTATCAAAATACTACATTCCTTTTTTTTTTTTTTTGCATTTTTCTGAAGCTGGAAACAGGGAGAGACAGTCAGACAGACTCCCGCATGCGCCAGACCGGGATCCACCCGGCACGCCCACCATGGGGCGACGCTCTGCCCACCAGGGGGGGGGATGCTCTGCCCATCCTGGGCGTCGCCATGTTGCGACCAGAGCCACTCTAGCGCCTGAGGCAGAAGCCACAGAGCCAACCCCAGCGCCCGGGCCATTCTTGCTCCAATGGAGCCTCAGCTGCGGGAGGGGAAGAGAGAGAGAGAGAGAGGAAGGCGCGGCGGAGGGGTGGAGAAGCAAATGGGCGCTTCCCCCATGTGCCCTGGCTGGAATCGAACCCGGGTCCTCCACTACATTCCTTTTTTAACAGCTGCACAATGCTAACTTGTGTGCATATAAAATTGCATATGCTGTGCCTTATTTTTTTCACCAGTACTTAATTGATAAACATTTTGTTCTTTTCATATCTGTTGCCCATTTACTATTAGTTATTTAATTTTCATTTTCATTTAGGAGATCTTTACAAATTAGTTTTAATAACCATTTGTAGTGTAAGTAGAAAATATTTTCCCAGTTATCCATGGGTCTTTTTACTTGTTTACAATGTAAATATTTAAAAAACTTAATGTCAATTTTTTAATTGCATCTGGATTTTGAGTAATGGTTAGAAATTCTCTAAAAGCCCCAAGTAGAGAGGAATTCAGCCAAGTTTTTCTAGCAATTGTGTAGTTTCTGAATCACTTTGTATTTATTATGATGTATTTAGTAAGAGAAATAATTTCGATATTATCTTTTTTTCGATGTGGCTTTTCAGTTATTTCAACACTGCTAATTTTAAAAGTTTTTCTTTTTGTCACTGGTTTGAGATGATTCCTTTATATTATATTTCCAAAATATCAGGTATATCTGGAGTTTTTTAAATTTTCTTTTATTAGATATCTTTAATAAAGATATTTATTAAAATCCTTTATTGAGGTATAATTTATATGCCTTGAAATACACTTGTTTTGAGAGTAAAATTAAATGTCTTTGAAAATGTACAAGGTGGTATAACTATCATCAAATAGAATTGCTCCAAAAAGATCTTTTACTCCCATTTGCTATTACTTCTTTTTCCATACCCAGAACAAAGAAACAACTAATCAACATTTTGTCTTTTTATATTTTGCCACTTATGGACTCACAATATTTGATATTTTGTGCCCGACTTCTTCTATAAGCATACTGATTTTTCAGATGCATTAATTTTGCATTCCTTTTTATTGTCAAATAATAGTCCATTGTATGGACATGCTGTATTTGTATTCACTTATTAGTTAATGAACATTTGGACTGTTTCTACCTTTAGGCTACTCTAAATAATGCTGCTATGAACATTCACACATGTCTAGTATAGTGGATAATAATACATATTTTATTTCTCTTTGAATTATAGCTAGAAACAATATAGCTGAATCATATGGTCGATTTATGTTTAACTAAAAAAGAAAGCTCCAAATTGTTTTCATGGCTTTTTTGTTCTTCAACTTTGGTGTGTCCATATGTATAAACTATACTAACGTAATTGAAGAAAATTTATCTTTTAATGTCTAAAAAGCTAGTCCCCTAGTATTTCCTGAATATTTTGCTTTTTGTTTTAATTTCAGTTTTGAAAAATGGTAATTTAATTAAAATCACATTAAATAGATGAAGTAGGGAGGGCATTAATTGTTATGATACTAATTTTTTTTATATTCAAGAATGTGGTACACCTTTCCATTTGTACCTTATCTTGGGATAGGCATATTCCACATCTGATTTGCGTCTCTCAGAAGTATAAGTTTTAGGCTTTTCTTTGTAAGTCTCTTGAGTCTCTTCAGTTCTGTGACATAAACTCTTTCATTATATCTTGTAGTTTTTCTCTCCCTTTACATCTTGTAATGAGTTGTTTTTTGTTTTTTACTATAAAGGCTATTGATTTTTGTGGTGATTTTATAATTTTCTACTTTGCTCAGTTATCTTGTTTATAGTTCATTTCCCATTAACTCTTGGGTTTTCTAGATCTATAATAGTGCAATCTAAAAATAACAGTTTTATATATTTCTAATTCTTATGCTTTTAACTGCTTTCTCTTTTATAAATGGGCTAGACAATACTACCAATAAAACCTAAATAATAGTGGAGATAGTAGGTATCCTTGTTCTACTTGTGGCATTATCAAGAAAGTCTCTACAATTCTCCATTGAGAAAGATGTAGTTTCTTGGATGAGTTATTCAACAATTCTTGTTTTAAGAAGAAAATTCTCTTAGAACCAGTTGGACCTAGGTATTTGTTAGGTTGGTTTTGTGCTCTGTAACAATTTTATTTCTTTTTTGGTGACTGGTGTTTTTAGACTTCTCATCTTTAGGACTGTGTAATTAAGTTGTATTTTTCTAGGAAAATAATGCAGTTCATCTAGTACTAAAGTAGTTTCTTTTTAAAAAATGTTTTATCTGCTGCAATAGTTAATTTACCCTTGTCATTTAAAAAAAATAAATTTTCTGAATCCGAATCTCTTTCCCTCAATATATTCCTTTTTTTCTTTTCTTTATTAAGACAGCTAGTAATTGGTCTATTTTTCTTCTTATTTTTAAAGAAATAGTTTTTATTTATTAGTTTTGCTATATTTTATTTTGTTACTGTAACATATTTACAAACAAAATAATTGAATATGAAAAATACTAAATATTTATGTTAATAGTCATCCTATAAGAGAGACCAGCAGCCTGACCAGGTGGTGGTACAGTGGATAGAGCATCGGACTGGGATTCAGAGAACCCAGGTTCGAGACCCCAAGGTTGCCAGCTTAAGCATGGGCTCATCTGGTTTGAGCAAAGCTCACCAGCTTGGACCCAACGTCGCTGGCTTGAGCAAAGGGTTACTCAGTCTGATGTAGCCCCATGGTCAAGGCACATATAAGAAAGCAATCAATGAACAACTAACCTTATCTATTCCTCTCTCTCTGACTCTCTCTCTGTCTCTGTAAAAAAAAAAAAAAAAAAGAGAGAGAGAGTGAGAGAGAGAGAGAGACCAGCAGAATTATTGATTGAACCTGAGGTTCCAGTCAAGTGAACTTCAGACTTTGGTTGTATTAAAAACAAATTTTTGTAAGAAATGTTGAGAATTTGTCACATTTGTTGATTATAACTAAAATTAATTATCTCTCATTCTACTTAAATATAAATGTTAGAGGATATTGTCAAAAGTTCAAGTCTTACAAGTCTAATGTATTTGTTTAGTTATCATTAAATTTATATTGAAAGAATATATTTTTTAAAAAATTAAAAATAAGAAATTAAGATGTGTATTATATTCTGTGCTACCATCATAAATTGAAAGTGAAAGAACCTCTCTGTGTCCTGGAAATCTTTAAATGCTGAGCAAGCCTCAGCACTACTTCCATGTATATGGTAAAAATTTCAGCTCTTTTTTCTAATGTTGACAGTGAGTAAAAGCAAACTTGTTTGAGGAACTTTGTCCAAGAACTTGTACTATTAAAAGCAGTTAGCTGCATAAATTGCCAAGAAGATATAATTGCAGAGCTGCTTTTATCATTTTTTTAATTAACACAACTGAAATCAGAAAACTCATATCTTTATAGTCAGGCACACATATGTGGAAAGTAACAAGTAAAAACAAAACTTTAGCCTGGCCAGGTGGTGGCACAGTGGATAGAGCATCAGCTTGGAACATAGAGAACTCAAGTTCAAAACTCGAGGTCACCGGCTTGAGTGCAGGCTTATCTGGCTTGAGCATAGGTTTGCTGGCTTGAGCATGGGATCATAGACATGACCTCATGGTCACTAGTTTGAGCACAAAAGTCATTGGCTTGAAGCCCAAAGTCACTGGTTTGAGCAAGGGGTCACTTGCTCTGCTGTAGCCACCACCACTCCTTCCCACCCTGCTCCGTTAAGACACATATGAGAAAGCAATCAATGAACAACTAAGATGCCATAACGAAGAATCATCTCACTCCCTTCTTGTCTTTCTGTCCCTATTTGTCCCTTTTTCTGACTCTGTCTCTGGAGGGGGGGGGGAACAAACAAACATTTAAAGATTAAGCAAAATTTAAAGCAAACTCAGTGCTGGCTAGCACTTTTGGAAACCAAGAAAAATAGAATCAGGAATGCGTACTCAAGAAAGAACTCTAACCCTCATGTGAAGAAAGAGAAATATTTCCCTCTCTTCCTCTTCTTGTAAGAACACCAATCCTATTGGGTTAAGACCCAACATTTATGATCTCATTTGACCTTAACTGCTTTTTATTTCCAATATGCTCTACCTCCAAATACAGTCACATTAAAAGGTAAAGTGTCAACATACATATTGTGGCTGTGGGGATGACACAATTAAGTTCATAGAAATATTGCTAAATAATTATCCTTATTGGTATTCTACTCTTAATTTTATTCTAACATTCATTTATTTTGTAACGATTCTTTTTTTATAAAGTATGTATACACATATATGTATGTGTGATATATTTGCACGTTTACATACATACATACCAGTGATTTTCAACTGGTGTACTGAACACAGTACTGTGCTACAAGAATTTTATTTTTTAATTTATTGATTGATTTTAGAGAAACAGAGAGAGGGAGAGAGAAAAGGAGGGAAGAGAGAGAAGAAAGAATTTCTTTGTTCTTCTTAGTTGTTCATTCATTGTTCACTTCCCACATGTACCCTCACCTGGAATCAAATTTGCAAAGTTGGTGTCTCCGACAGTGGTCTAACCGAATGGGCTAACCAGCCAGGGCTGCTGCAAGAATTTTTAAAATGTGCAATACCTGAGTAGTTAGGGACACTGAATTATTTTCCTTTATATTGTCAAATAAAAAATGACAATAGCCAATATAGTAATAGCTATCCAGTGTGAATATCCTGTCTTGAAGCATAATATATAAATTATATAATAGAGTTGCATCTTTTTAGTCATAATGCATAGTAAGATTGAATCTGATTGGCTAATTCTTGGTACTAGAAATCATTATAGAGAAGTATAGGCACCTGATTTTATAAAAAGTCATTTTGGAACAAAATGGGTAGGCAATTACTATTATTATTTTTTTGTAAATCAATGAAAATTATACCTATTTTTTTTGTCAAATTGTTAAGCAATATATTTTTAAAGTGCCACAGAATGTTAGTAATTAGTTTATGTGTGTCATGTGAGGAAAATGTTGAAATTGCTTATGCATATACAATGTAAATATATATATGTATATTATATATAAAACTTATATGTGTGTATATATATACATACTTTACAGATAATTCATTTGCAATAGATTCTTAATTTCTTTTAAGATTTTAAAATATTTTTCTGGATCTTAAAATTCTTTCTATTCAACCTTAGAAAAAATACCTGTGACAGTTTGTCAGTTTGATCACTGTTGATCAAGGCCCTTAAACAAATGGTACATTTCCATTGTCTACTCAGGCTAATCCATTCATACTAGACCAACTCTCACATGAGTGGGTGTTTTAGGGCTTCTGTGTGCAGGAACTAGTAAGTTATCATTTATAAAGCAGCAAACAGAAGTAATTCTTTCCTTGTGCGCCAACAGTAAATGGGTTTCAGAGCTGAGTCTCTTCCTGGGAAGCAAGGGGCTGTTCCTGGTTCTATCATTGTCAAGAGAAGGAGCAGGTCTCCTTCAGCTGCATGATAGAAAAATAATTATACCTTAAAAAATTTATTTATAATTTATTGTGTTGGCATGGTTTCCAATGTCCCATTCAATTTAATACCCTCTACACATTGTATTGTGCTCCCCCGTGCCCCATGGAAGTCTTTTTCCACCCCCCTTTTCCCCTCTCCCCATGTCTCTACTCCCCCTTTCATTCTGGCTATTGCTACCTTGTTGCCTATATATATGTGTCATGTATATCTGTTTTTGGCTAATCCCTTCACCTTCTTTGATTCAGTCCCCTGTTCTTCTTTCCCCCTGAGAGCTGTCCACCTGTTCCCTGTGACCCTGCCTCTGTTTGTATTTTGTTCCTCAAATGATTGTGTTCATTAGAGTTCACATATAAGTGAGATTGAATCATATTGGCTTTTTCTGCATGACTTATTTCACTTGGCATAATAATCTCCAGGTCCATCTATACTATCACAAAAGGTATGATTTCCTTCTATTTTATGGCTGCATGGTATTCCATTGTGTAAATGTACCACGGCTATTTTTTTTTATCTACTCATCCACTGCATAGTGGTATATATATATCTTCTTTTGAATTGGTGCTTTGAGATTCTTAGGGTATAGTCCTAGAAGTGGGATAGCTGGGTCATAAGCAGATCCATTTTTAATTTTTTGAGGAAATGCCATACTGTTTTCTCCAGTGGCTGCACCAGTCTGCATTTCCAGCAACACTGCAGGATGGTGTGGCAGTGCAGTGGATAAGGCATCAACCTGGAATGTTGAGGTAACTGGTCTGAAACCCTTGCCTTGCCTCATTGGGCACCTGCTATAACTTGATGCTTTCTATGCCTTCCCCACCTCCTTTCTCTAAAACCTACTTTTTCATTAGAGCCCCTAGACGGCAGTTATGAGAGCAAGATCAGCACCATTTCTCTATATATTAGCATAAGATATGAACAAAAGTAATTCATGTCCTAGTGTAGGAGGAAAATTCTGGGCCATATGGTACCCAGAAGGCATGCTCCACGGATTCATACATGCAAGGATGTCCTAGTAGCAATAATTTATGTGGGTGACATACCAGCAGACCACACTCCACTGCCTCCTCCATTACTCTGATCAGTGCCTTACACTGATATTTGTTGAGTCAATGTAGCAAGATATAGCAGAATAGAGACAACTTCCTCCTAAGCTTGTGTTCTGCAGATATCAGAGCTCTCAACACCTCTTTCACTTTATCTTTTTTACCTCATGCTGTTCCAGGGGTCAGAGTTTATCTCAATTAAAAAAATGTGTTTCATTCATCTTGTGTTCTCATATTACTCTCTTATAGAGAACAGGTTTAACATTTTTTTAACAGAGATAGAGAGAGAGTCAGAGAGAGGGATAGATAGGGACAGACAGACAGGAATGGAGAGATGAGATGCATCAATCATTAGTTTTTTGTTGTGACACCTTACTTGTTCATTGATTGCCTTCTCATATGTGCCTTGACCGTGGGGCTACAGCAGACCGAGTAACCCCTTGCTCGAGCCAGTGACCTTGGGTCCAAGCTGGTGAGCTTTGCTCAAACCAGATGAGCCCACGCTCAAGCTGGCGACCTTGGGGTCTCGAACCTGTGTCTCCACATCCCAGTCCAACGCTCTACCACTGAGCCACCGCCTGGTCAGGCAGGTCTAACAATTTAATAAATGTTCATTTAGCAATCATTTGCTGTCCTGTTGGTGTTTATATAATTCTGTACTGGGTATAACTAGATAAATAATGATATTGAAAAAGACTTCCTGACTTTTATGAGTTTATTCTAAAGTGAGACATTCAGACATGATTAAATAAACAGATATAATTAAAATAAGCCTGCGATAACCTCTTGCTGACTGTCCTATAGAGTCCTGTAGAAACACAAAATAACAGTGGTCGGAATAAATTTAGAGTTCACCAGATTTATTGGAGAAGGTGTCTGAAAACAGTTTTAAAGAAGTCAGGAAAGTGAGTGGTTAGAAATAGTTACCTAGTTTATGTCAAGAATAAGCAAATGTGAGAATAAATGAAGTTGCAAGGATGATTACAATATTTTCAAGTAAGCTTAGTTCAGATATAGCTTATTTAGTATGCTTTTAAATACTGTTAAATCTACTTAGAATATAACCTTTTACATTTAGTAAACAAAATTTGTATAAATCACTGAATTTCAAGCTTACTTCACAAGTACTAACAATATATTTTCAGTGATAATTATTGGGTTCTAGAATTGTGATCAGTTTTAGTATATGAAAATAGAGTGTGCACATGTCTTATTCTTATTTAACCATTTGTCAGAACAGAAATGGTAAAAAAAATATAAAATGTATTCCTTTTCCTCTGATCCAACCTTAGATAAAATCTGACTGAGCCTTGCGGAGGAAGAATTGCCCTAGCTCAGGACTGCTGACTCTTCAGAGGAAATTTTCTAAAACACAGAAGTGATGCAAATGACACAATCTGAAAGAGCAGCAGGTCAGAGTTTTAGTGGATGTCTGATGAAAATTAGTTTGGTCTAATATATGTGAGGTGTTGATGCCTTTCTCAAATAAATCATGATGAGGGAATAAGAAACAAATAAAAAAAAGATTGCTTTTTCACGATCCTTCCTACTATTATTGATTTAGACATTATAGCATCAGATTATTTGAATGATTCACTCTAAGAGAGCAATATAAGAAATTATTTAGCAATGTTTATTTTATAGTTAAAGAAAAAACAGGTTAATAGTTTATGCAGTAATATATCTAAAATTAAAAAAATATTAAAATGCTTCTTAGAAGACTGAGTTAGCATTGTGTAGTTATTTAAAATGGTTAACTGCTTAACTTGTTTTTAAGTTCTTTGCCTACTGTTTTAGAGGCATCTGTTTATTGAGACAGTTTAGGGAGTCAAAGTATATTATCAAGCTATTTACAAAATAAAATATAATAGAAATACATTTCTAAGTAAAAATATAATTTAATAAATGAAATAATAAAAACAAAAATTAATTTGCATTGACTTTAAAATATTTTTTATTTTTTCTTTTAAAAAATGTAAACCAGCTAAATTTTGTGGGGGAAATTTATTTTTATATATTTAACATAATTCATTAGAGCAAGAGAAAATATATCTGATATTAGTTACTGCCATGCTTCAGTGAAATCTCTGCATCTTATTTTGAAGGTAATAGAAATATAATAATTTAATGTGCACTGTCCCTCTGGTCTTCAAAAAACTACCATAGCATTAAAATGAACAAGAATTTACTTTCATTGTATATACATTTATGCTGTTTATTATAATATATGCTATATTTATATTCTATTAGCTTTTCTCAAAATAAAGAGTAAAGATTTTTTACTTTTTAAAATGTACTTTAATGTACAACTTGAAGAAATATTCATTTACCAGAATGTCCTTTGATTGATAAAGTCAGTACTTAAAGGAATAAGGAGTATGGCAGGCTTGTCACTTTCTCCCTGATCTGTCTCTGGCACTTACAGCCATGTTTGGCACAGCGGAAGGTCTTTAAATATATTTGTTGGATGAACAGATGACTGAAAATACCACAATATTTGTGTTTATTATTTCACTATTAAGGAATGAAGTATAAAAGATAATCAGCTCAGATTTTTAAAGACTTTTAAAGTATTTTTTAATAATTAGGTGTGATGAAAGGTGAAATATAATATTTTAATGAAATCTCATTATTTTAGAGACCCATTTATTCAGTTACTATACTAAAATCTTTTTATCTATTTTTTTTTTACTCAGGTTTCTTTGTTTTCTCCATGTAAGGGGCCTTTATTACTAAACATGGGAAGTCTAGTTCTAAATTATAATTGGGTCTGAGGTTCTGTGCTTTTACTAATATCTCATTAATGAATGTCTGTCTTAAGAGAAACCTTTTAATAATAGCAATTTTCTGGGTTTGTATTTTTTGTTTGTTTGTTTTTAATGGAAGGTCAGAAAAGTCAGATTGTCTCTTTCTTCAGAATAAAGTTGTAGCCAACTTAATGTTTTGCAACCGAAAGCCTTTGTAAAAGATGGGGTATATTTGTAAACAAATCCAAAACATTTAAGAACAACCCTTACAAGTATATGCCTTAGTGCATACTATGAGTTATATGCAGTTGACTCTTGAAAATTTACAAGTTTGAACTGAGAAGGTCCACTTATACCCAGATTTTTTCAATAAATATACAATCAGTCTTCCATATCCCTGGGTTTTAAAACCACTGATTTAATCAACCAGAGATAAAGCAAAACAAAACAAAAAAACACTCTTTTTCATCCCTGATTGGGAATCCACAGATGCAGAGGACTCACTATGCATTATTCTATATCATTTTGAGTATAACGGATTTTAATATTTGTGGGAGTCTAGGTACCAATTCCCTGCAGATACCAAGGAACTACTGCAATTGAGTAGTGGGGGAGTTAAAACGTATACATGAATTTTGGGAAACAGAAGACCAACAAACACACAAATACTCATGGGCATAGACAACAGTACAGTGTTTACCAGTGGGAAAGAGGCTGTGTGGAGGAGGTAGAAGAAAGTGAAGGGGCTCAAATATGTGGTGATGAAAGGAAATTTGACTTTAAGTGATGAACACACAATGCAGCATACAGATGATGTATTATAAAATTGTACACTATATAATTTTGTTAACCAATGCCACCCCAATGAATTTAATAAAATTGAAAAAAAGGGTACATATAGATTTTCAATGGTATGGGGATTGGTATTCCAAACTCTATGTAGCTAAAGGGTCAAAAGTATGTACTTTATTTAAAAATTCTAGATTAATTGAATAATCTATATATAACCATAAAATATTATGACCAAAAAGTGTAATGACATCAGGATTGCTCATTTCTAGGCCCATATGAGACTAAATTTTACCTCACAGAGGTGAATATTTATTAGTTATTATTGTTTGAAGTTATGATTTTAAGGTCTAGAAGATATAGAGGACATAAAATAGAAAATATTATTCTACATTATAATCAAGTGGTTTTGGAAAATGGACTCATCACACAGATGGAAAAGTACAAACCAGACTTTAATTAATGACATCTATTTAATTTTATTTATTGACATGTGTGACAAATATCTGGGAAATTCTTATGAAGTACTAACCACTGTGCTAAAGTCTGTGATACATAAATTAGGATTAAGACCAGTAGGGTACACACAAATACATAAGCAACCACAATGCAAAATATTTAGAGAAAAGCAAGGTACTGTGGAAAATTTCTAAGAGATGTCCATTGAAAGGAATCTACTTATGGTGAATCTATATGTTGAATAAAAAATAGACAAATTGATGAAAAGATAGAATTTTTTATAGAGACAGAATAATGTACACAAAAGTTCTCATGGGGAGTCAAAAGGACAAGGTATTTTGCACTAAACCAGTTTAGCTCAAAATGGATGACACACGGTAATTAAGAGGGCTATATAGGTAAATCTCAAACCCACCATGAAATCTTGATGGCTACAAAATTTAAAGAATGTATTTGGATAATTGATGTACTCTTGCACCATGAAACAAAGAAAGGCAATTTTTAACTGGCAGGTATATTATAGAGGGTCATATTTAATACAGTAAAAATAGGTATCAAAATGAAGAAATGCATTTTTCTAAGCAAAGTATATTACATATAGTTAAGAAATAGTCATTCATCCATTATAAGTGTTATGTATGAGGTGGTTTTTCTAAAAAGTATTCTCTTAGATAGAAAATGAATCTCAAATATTTGGGTAAGGTGGGCAAACCCTTATTTAGGTCTCCTTCGGTGATTTTACAATGAATCTGATTTGCAATACCCTAGAATATAAACGCTTTGGTATAATTTAGACTGTAATCAATATTCACTTCTTCCTAAATGATTACCATTATATCTTTCAAAAACCTTTTATAGAATGATTGTATTTCAGTAGAACTTTAGAGATTATCTTGTCTAACTTTTCATATTGTATGTGAAAAAAGCCATTGGAAATAGTCAAACTCTATATTTTTTTCCTCAATTTTACTGAGATAAAATTGACCAAAAAATACATATATATATATGGTGCACAATGTGATTTTAATATTTTTTTTACAGAGACAGAGCAAGAGCCAGAGAGAGGGATAGATAGGGACAGACAGACAGGAATGGAGAGAGATGAGAAGCATCAATCATCAGTTTTTCGTTGCCACATCTTAGTTGTTCATTGATTGCTTTCTCATATGTGCCTTGCCCATGGGCCTTCAACAGACTGAGTAACTCCTTGCTCAAGCCAGCGACCTTGGATCCAAGCTGGTGAGCTTTGCTCACACCAGATGAGCCCACGCTCAAGTTGGTGATGTCGGGGTCTCGAATCTGGGTCCTCCACATCCCAGTTCGACGCTCTATCCACTGCGCCACTGCCTGGTCAGGCCAATGTGATGTTTTAATATATGTATATATAGTTAAATGATTACCTCAATCAAGATAATTAATGTATCCATCCCTTCTCACAGTCACCTTTTAGTTTTGTTTTGCTTTTTGGTAAGAACACTTGAGATTTTTCTTAGCAAATTATCCATTTTTGGTTTTAGTTTTGATGTTTGATTTCTAGCCAGATAACTCATGTATTGGGGATGAATTACTTGGGCTCTGTATGTGTGAAGAGGATAAAGGTTATAAAATGTGTGGAGTAGTTCATAGATCACATATATCAATAGGCATAATTCTTAGCATGAACAGGAGACTGCTGACTTAACTCTTGCTCCTTTCCTAATAGTCTTTGTATTTTTAAGAAAGCAATGATAGGATCAGAAAAATCTCTAATTACTATGAGATATTATAGAAGAAACACAATCTTTACTGATGGCAAATTATACTTAAGAACTTGTCCTTATTGAGTTCATGGTCTCTAATTGGTTTTAATGCTGATAGTGGCTATGGTTGGCAAAGTAATAGAGACAATTAAAATATACTAAGATAAGTAGAAGTATGAACAAGGCTCTTTGGGAACACAGAAGGAGGTCACTCTCTAATCATGTAAGGTTTGGGGAATGAGCAAGGGAAGTCTCATTGGAGAACAATTGAAGCTAGTTGATAGATTTCTCTGACTATATTACAATTAACTCTGTGCTTACCCATCTCTTCTTAAAGGCAAGAATCTGGCTTTATCTTTATTTTCTTGCCTCTAAGTACAATGTCTTGCACTTAGGAAACTCCCCAGTATCTGTAAAAGGAAGACAGATAGTAATGGATTAAAAAAGGAGAGGGAAATGTGAAAAGTAAGGGAGGATAGTAAAAGAAAGAAACCTAACATTATCATGTCAGATTAGGAGCATTTTTTCATTTCAGAATGCAGTCTAGGCTTCTTTCAACCCTCTAACTTGCCAGTTAGGGGTACACCAACCTTTTTCTTATTTGGGTGGGTATAATGAAACAAACTTGTGAAAAACTCTACTTGGAGTAATTTCTTATTGGCTTTTAGTAAATAAGGTACCTGCCAAACTAGATTCAAGAGCTCAACCACAGTTGGCAATCTGTCTGAGGAAATTTTCACAACCTTGCACATAACTAAACAAACAGATATATAATTAATATTTGCCAGGTGCTTTATCCTTACAAAATACTGATCCATAGACAAACACATAATTCCATTCCAACAGATGACCGGGTATATTTTTTTGTGGGTGAAGGCTTAACTGAAGGAGAGCCCTAGGACTAGGCATCTGTGTTTCGCTTCTCAATATCAATTTTCACTCCTGCTAGAAATAGTCTTCCAAATTCTCTGTGAGGGACCATCCCTGCACTTCTCATATTTGGATAGAAATTTCTCCAATTCCAGCCATATTGACTTAAGCCAATAGGCTATCCATCTGGTCATGCCACAATATTTGGTTCAGGTAGGGCAATTCAAAACAAAATTAATCAAAGGAAACATTTTCTGGGATTTGTGAAAAGGAAAACCCTTTATTGTCTGTGGAGTGTAGAGTGCGAGTTTGGAAGCATATATCGCTGAAGTCAACTGGTTATTGAGAAGGGAGACTGCTTAATGAAGGAACAGACGAAAGAGACTTGGGATGTGGCTCTTTGTGACCTGGTTTAAGCTTTAACTGTCAAGTACACCAGAACTACTTGTAATCCTTTTGAGGTCTGTTACCTAATATATTCCTTTTTAATTAAATATCA
Source organism: Saccopteryx leptura (assembly GCF_036850995.1). Classification (NCBI taxonomy): domain Eukaryota; kingdom Metazoa; phylum Chordata; class Mammalia; order Chiroptera; family Emballonuridae; genus Saccopteryx; species Saccopteryx leptura. The sequence goes on along the minus strand of NC_089505.1, from coordinate 231,162,942 downwards.
TGTAGGACAGGATTTCTTCCAATTACAAGCAAAAAAATTCTTAATGATACAGCAATAATAACACCAGTATTTGAGGCAATAATCTTGGCACCAACCAACTGCACTTTGGAACAAGGCAACTCCATGGTTGAGAAAAGTATTGACAATATATATAAAGGAAAAATCTTTGTTGCTTACTTCAAAATAATGTTTAAAATCTCAATAGAGACAATCTATGTGGACATACTTTTTAAAGTATTACATTAATAAACAAATAAATATAAGGGAATATATTAATCCCTCATAGGATGAGCACCATTTTTCTCCTTTTTACCATATGAAAGTGAGGTACAAATGCTAGGTAGTAGAAACATAGTTCAACTTTCCATTCAAGTTTTTCTCTGCCACCTTGTGCTGCTAGTAAAATGTAAAATAACATCCAAAATTATATTTTACTAATGATGGCTCTTTCTCATTAATTATGATACACTTCTCCCTTGATAATCCTGCAGTCAGAGTTACCCTTATAGGCTCTGATTGCTCAGACATGACCTTGTATTTCAGTGCTGTCATGTCTTTAGTTAGAGACAGACATAATTTGAAGCAGCCAAATTTCCTTTTTACAACTAGTAATTCACATTTAGGCTCTTCAAAATACTCTTGTGGTTAGCACATTAAGAAGGCATTATCCCAAAATTAAACACTGGTAGCAGCTTGCAAAGTGCTTGCAAATATGAAATATTTGCTAGGTGGCAGAACAGATACAATTGTAGTATGCTGTAGAGATTTGGGGGAATTTACGAGTGAAACATATTAAGAGAGAATACTTTTCTTTCACTGTCTCCTAGTCTTTGTACAGAGAAAAGTTAATATTTTTTAAAGATATCTTGCTGGAATGTTAGTTACATTACAAGCTGAAATGTTGACATAAGATTCTCTAACTGTGCCTCGTGTCCTTGTTCACGCCACTGACATACCTCTCATGCCTGGCACTGAAGAGGTATATATATTGTGGAGATTACATGGAGGTCCCTATGAATAATTCCAAAATGAGGCAAAACTTCCATTCATGGAATTCAGTAACAGGTGGTCAGTTATTAGAGAACACATGTATCAACTACAGTCATTCCTATGGAAGGACTAGGATTGAGAGAGGTGACTGGGTTAAAACCATAGAAGCTCTTTCCTAAAATAAAGTGAAAGAGGCAGAGGAACAGCATGTTCTCAGTACCTTAAAACCAAGATCCCATTATCAATAGTTTATATATTCCTTAAAGATAAAAACGAGGTTTTATTCATTGCTATATTTCAGAACCTAGCCTTCTACTTTGTATGGTAGTGAACCTTCTGTGAATTAACTAGATAAATGCACTGCTGTGATGGTGGAATGAGCAATGTAGCAGAAACCCAAAGTTTGGGGGTTGAGTATTTGGGTATCCTGTCCTGGGTAAGGTATAAGGGATAAGTATTGGAATCTAGAGTACCACCAATGCTGTTCCTCATTTTTGCTGAGGCTACTTGTGGTTGTAAGCCTTCCATAGGTTAGGGGTACAGAGGAGACTTAGTTCATAAGATTGACTGAACAAAGTCCTTTGTGAAAGACAAGGGGATGGTATGGGACCTGAGAAAGGGACCTGGACATGTGCTCCAGAAAGCCTTTTTTAAAAAGATGATTCCTGGCAAATTATAATCTCCCTGAAAATAACATTAATGTCTAGTCCATCCGTTGCCTGCAAATTACCTCAACTCTGTCTTTTCTATATAGTTAGCTTCCAATGAACATTGGTTGAATAGAATTGATCCTAATGTTATCAACATGCTAACCATTTATGGCAATGGTGTATGAAACAAAATCATCTGGAGAGATTTTAAATATGCAGACCTAGTATATTCACCAGAGAGTCTGATCTATTCAGTTAATTTGGGGGCTTAGGACATGATTATAATAAACTCACTACCCCAGGTGATTCTGACATATACTCCTGGTTAAGAATCATTATGTTAGTAAGTGGAAAAGAAAATGGTGTTGATTTCCAATACTTGAGTCCCTAGGATAAATTTCAATTTGACCAAAATTCTTTAGCATCCCTCTTCTCAGTCGGTATTCTTCTCTTCCTTATGGACACTCCATCCTACAAGTACTTTCCCACAAGAACTATCTCACTTAATTAGCTGTCTTCCAGATTGGAAAGCAATTTCTGATCAGGTGTTAGCTGATGCTTCCTATGGTGTCACATCCTGTAAGGCAATTTTAATTTAATAGGGACATGTGAAGACCAAAATCTTCAGGGTTTAGGATATCTATTAGATAATAGGGGTTTTAAGTACCAATGCGGAAGCTATTTCAGGGCAAAAAATTCTTTAAAATAGATTTTAAAAATCACAACAAAACTGACTCCCTACTCATGTGGTTGGCCTCATTTCCCCAGACACCAGACCCTAGTTATATCTGACATGGGAAAGTTTCTGATGACCAATTATCTACTGAATTGTAAAGTCCTAACGTAAGAAAACATTTTTTTGCATTTATTTGTAGATTGTCATTTTGTATAATATTTTCAAAAACTTAGTGTGTGTGTATGTGTGTATGTGTGTATGTTTGTGTTTTCTTTCAGAATTTTCAAGAAATCATGACTTGTGAAAAAATTTTAGTGGTGCCAGATTAATTAATCCAAGATCTTGCCTTACAGGAGCCAAATCAAAGTTTTCTTGGTGGGGAATATTTTCCACTTTCCTCATGAGGAGGTTAAGTGGGACAAGGACAGAATTGACACCAGAAAAGAATTGTTGCACCAGGAGGTTGGGAATGCTTCTCTTTTCTACTTCGGGTTTGATTAGCATTGCTCCTTAAACTTTTTTAGTCAACCTCAATATCAACTTAGGACAGGTGAGATAAAACTGAAAATAGCACTCTTTTACTATAAAATATTTTGGGTTTTGTTTTTATAAGAGCAAGAGCTAATGAAATGGTATTCTTTATTTAAAGAAATTTTCCAGTTATTTGTCTTTTTTTAGTTTCTTTTTCCTTTTTCTGAAGTAAGACATACATGCATGTGCTCTCTCTCACAGACACACACACATGCACACAAACTATACAACCTAAAAGATAAACAAAAGACTTCCAGTTGGTTAAATGATACTGCGCATCAAACACTCTTTCATATTTATTATATTTAATTCACATAATAATTCCATGGAGAATAAAAATTATTGTCTTTTTTTCCTGCCATTAACTGTCTTGATGAAAATCACACATAGCAGGATACAATGTTCAATTTAAAAACAAACAAATATTTTTCAAGAAGGAAGAATTTTATTTGTATGATTAGATAAAAACAGCTATATTTTTCCTGATAGAAGTTGACTCAATTATATTTTCTCAAAAAGTGCAAATAATTAGTGCCAGTAGACTGTGGATTATGCATATGTGATTCATTACATATTTTCTTAATTGACTCTTTAATTGATATTAATATTTTCATGCGACATACTTATTAAGCAGAAACTGTAACACCTGTATTAGACTCTAGGGATTTACTATGGGCATAATTTCTTCTTATTAAGAGCTTCAGAATAATGGGGGATAGAGAGAAATAAAAAAGCAATTATAGTAGAGTACCAAAAAACACAACCGGAAATCAGAGGCTAACAGGGGAGAAAAACCTGACATTGCCAAGAGGCTGGGGAGGCTTCAGGATACATGCCGGGCGCACTGGCAATTTGGATGAACATAGCAGAAAGTGGTTTAGTTGTTAAAATTATTTATTTTTCTGAAAAAAATACATAATGAGAATTATTTGTGAGCAAATTGAGTATAAATTTTATATTTTATTTCTTAGGGATTTAAATGCTAAACTTAACAGATAGCTGAAAGTCCTAATTAGTAGCAGATTTTCTTAATGAGTTATTGCAAGTTGTGGTTTATAATCTGATACAATATGTTCTATAAAAATGTATGTCAGGTTAAATATTTTAAACCATGATAAATATAGGACTATTAACAAAGAATCATTAAATTGGGAGATAAAATTCAGTAGCAGATATGAGAGCAAATATCCTAATTCCATGAGATTAGAAAGCATCATGAAGGGATATTATGTACAAGGCACAGAACATACTCTTAAAAAAACCAAATGTAGCAAGAAAAAAAATCTTCTCATTAGGAGGCGAGATTAAAGAATAGGAATAAAAGATAGCAATGAAGAAAACTGATTTCAGAAGGGAAAATATTTATAAATAATATATTTTCTAACAAGGGCTGATAAATATTTGTCAAATGTTTGTCAAAATACCTATAGACTAAGATTTACAAATTTCTATCTGAAACTTACCAAGGGTAGAAGAGCAAGCTATGGGTTTGGACAAAAATAAAAAATGTCAGGTTATTTAATTATCAGTATGTCTTCAAAACTCAGACCGAGATCAAAGAGAGATTATTCAGTCATGCTTTGGCAAAGAGCCTGTGCTGGTGTTCACAGACAATTTTGGAGGCATTGAAGTAGTGCTGGGAGTAGTAGGCAAAACTGCTTGCAGTCCTTGAAATTGCACATGTATGATTTTCTCTCAGGGTTCTTGTCAAGATTTACCAATGACCTTAGCCACCAAAACAAACATAAACTAACAACTAAAACTTAAAACAATGTGCTTCAAAAGTAGATGTGCTTTGGTCCAGCTTTAAAGCTTCACTCTCTAGAGTATTTGTTACTCTGGAACCAAAATATAGTAATTAGAGTGTCAGCTCTCAAGATTTTTATGCAGGGATTACAATTTACACATATAAAACAATATTTCTGGGTGTATTCCAAACATAATATAAATGTAAATTTACTTAGTTTATATAAATTCTATACTTTCCTAACCAAGCATTATTTTCCTTGTTCTTCTCTCAAATTGTTCTCATAAAGGGACATGGAAAATTGCATTCATGTATGCATGCCTTTGTCCTAATGAATACCACAAAGCAAACAAGCAGATACCAAATCTTTGTGAGTTATTCTTGGTGAGATTTACATTTGACTGCAAATAAACTCAATAATCCAGGTGTGAGGGATAAATTCTTTCTCTATACCTAGAAAAATTCTATTTAAAAGATTGGTTTTAATGACCAACTTTATAATATAGTTAACTGTAGGCTATGCATCAATAGCCTGAAAAAGTGTTTATTTCTCCCTGTGCATTGGACAATATATTTTTCCAGTTATTTCACATTAGAATGGGAACAAGGTTTTAAAGGGTCTGTTGTGGTAAGAGGTTGCCCACTTTACCTGACTCTAGGAAGTTTAAGAGCTTCCTTCACTGCAACCATAGTTTTGAATGGTAAAAATTTTAAAGTAAAGTTTGCCTCTATATAATTCTCAGAAGAGCAGCCAAATAAAAATTAACATTTTGCCTATAAATCAAAGGAAATTGCATTAATTTGGTTGCAATTAGAGTGAGACTGATAAGTGGAAGCTTTCAACTCAAACATCTGTAGAAACTGAGTTTTTATATTAGACTTTAAAAATTACATTATAAGGGTCATTTAAATCATGGCTTACACCTGCTATTTATTTTTTTGTTTGTTTTGGGGTGTTTTTTTGTGTGTTTTTCTGAAGCTGGAAATGGGGAGAGACAGTCAGACAGACTCCCGCATGCGCCCGACCGGGATCCACCCGGCACGCCCACCAGGAGGCAATGCTCTGCCCCTCTGGGGCATCGCTCTGTTGCGGCCAGAGCCACTCTAGTGCCTGGGGCAGAGGCCAAGGAGCCATCCCCAGTGCCCGGGCCATCTTTGCTCCAATGGAGCCTTGGCTGCGGGAGGGGAAGAGAGAGACAGAGAGGAAGGAGAGGGAGAGGGGTGGAGAAGCAGATGGGCGCTTCTCCTGTGTGCCCTGGCCGGGAATCGAACCCGGGACTTCTGCTCTCCAGGCCGACGCTCTACCACTGAGCCAACCGGCCAGGGCCACACCTGCTATTTAGTAACACTGTAGAGTGTTTAGTCAATTTATAAATTTAGCTTATAAAGTGGCATCACATTTACCAATAATGTGAAAGTTTAATGATTTAAAAAGGAGGAGCTCTTCCTTTTTAATAAAGTGTTCACGGAAAACATTGGAAACATTAAATTCAAGATGCCAAATAATTCCTGTTGCTTAACTAAAACTGCTATTTTTTTAACTTGTTTTATGCAGCTACTTATTTAGAAGTTTCCTGTGGCCGTTTTAATTAGCTTTCCCACCACCCCTGTGAGATAAGCAGATAGCATAATATGTTGGGTTAGATGAATATGGCTATGGTTTAACTATATTTTATAGAATTCGGAATTTATGATGATGTTCAAAGAAAACTCCAAGTCTCTTTAATCCATTTGATAATTCCCTAACCTGAGGCAATCAGAATACAAACTATCATTGTGGTAAATTTGTTAAGCAGTGTATTCAGCTAGTATACACTCCCAGCATTTCTTCTACTTCTAAGTTGTTGGGGCTTTTTGCCAATTTAGTTAACTTAAGGGAAAAATTTACCCTTGCTTTTAAATGATTTAAATGTTTTTTAAATGTAGTATCCAGTAGAAAAAGTCTTAATATTTTATACAAATTACAATATTACTACTTTTAAATGATGACACATCAAATTAAAACAAACAAACAAACAAAAATACAAAACCTTTGCCTATATAAAGTACGACCCATTTGTAAAGAGATAATGGGGAAATTAGAGATAGTAACAACAGAAGAATGGGCTTTTTTCCAGAACATAATCCCAACATTTTCAAATATGCTTTTTATTTCTGTAACTTGACCAAATTTTAAAGTAGAGTGATTTGCTGAATCAGAACACCATCATTCAACATTTTTTTTGTAATAAGAGCTAATCTAAGGACTATTCTTCTATATGAAACAATACATTAGAATAGGAATGGAATTGTCTTATTTACCTATGCAAAGCAACTTATGATTGCAACTGACTTGCATAGAATGGCAAGATGAATTTTTTAAAATTATAATAAATTTCTTTGTGTTGTATTTATCCATAAGACATTTTATAAAATGATTAAAAGAAGTATAATAAACTTTTTTCTTCCTCTTAGTAAGTAAAATAGAAAATCCCTTAATCCAATTTCATTTCCTAAAATATGTGTGTGTTTCTCATAAATGGGAAAAAAAGACACACTGATCTATTAAAGCAACAACAACAATTACTTATATTTTGTGTTTGCCACTGCATAATAGAGTCAGGTTTAGGGTAGGATTAAATTTCAAGATAACGATAGCAAAATGTGACACAAATCTGAGCATAGACAGAGAACAAGATTTGGAGGGAAGAATTCTCTAAGACCTACCCAATTACCTAAGACCTGCCAATTATCTTACAATTATCTAGGACCTACCACGTCCCAGCCTCACTTCTGAGCAGATAGAGATCAACTATTAAGTACTTACTAAATAAAGCAAAAAGAAAATGAAAAAGAAAAGTTCAATACTGGGGTCTTTGGGTTACGACAGTCTTGACATAACGACATTTTGAGCTTATGACTCTAACTCCCATAAAAACTTTAAAATATTGAGATGTGAGTGTTTTGGTTTACACCATTAGCATTGTACTTATGGACATTGTGGGTGAACTAGTTTCGTTTCTTTTGCCTAAAATGAAGTGAGGTGAGCAAACTTCAATGGTGTGTGCTCCCAGCTTGTGTATGACTTCCATGGCTTTGAGGAGTCAGTGGAAGCTGTAACAGAGAAGGTTGTTGCCATAGGTAGACAGCTTAATTTGGAGGTAGAGACTGAGGATGTCACAGAGCTACTGGCATCACATGAAGAGGAGCTGTCTGCTGAGGCCCTCATTCAGCTGGAGAAGCAACTGAAGAGTAAGAGATAGGAATCCCAGAGCCCAAGAGATTTATTACCAAGGGTTTGGCAGAAGGTTCTTTTATGGTAAAGAATGGGTTGGAAAATTTTCAGGCTAAAGGCCCCAGCGATGACAGATTCAGTAAGGTCTACAGAGCTGTTATGAATGCCTTACAAAGCTATAGGTAGGTTTTGAAAGAGAAGAAGTCATCAACCTTCCAGACTCACTTGGAACACTTCCTTAAGAAGGTAGAGAGGCCTGCAACTGGATTCTCTACCCTCTATATCAGCTTCTTTTTGAGAGGAAACACCTGTAGTACAGGTAGAATCATCTCCAGTGTCTCCTGCATGTTCCTTAGACAATCTTAAATCACCTGACCCAGTATTTCTAGAACCTCCTGCAGGTTCTCCTGCCTCTCCAGCTTCCTCCTCCCTATAGGTCACTCTCTCCCACCTTGCAATGCCCCTTCCAGTGTGCAAGCCAGCCACAGGAATAAAGATAACAAATTTTTTTTACTTTCTTTTTTTTTGTTAATACAGTACAGTGTATGGTACAGTATATTTATGTCCTTTTACTTTCTCTGTGGCTTATTTTTGTTTTTATTTTCTAGATTATGATTTTACAACTGTGTTAGGATAGGTAAGTGACTTAGGCTAGGGTATGTTTCAACTTATACCAAAATCTGGGTTATGTCACTGTCATAGGAGTGGAACTGTGTAATAACCTGAATATTTAATGATTAACTTTAAAAACTTTACATTTAAACATAAATATATTAATTTTATATATTGAAGCCTTTCCAAATTTCATTATCTTATTCATCATTCATTCATTTATTTATCCCCTCTTTATGTAAATATTAAATACTCATACTACTCCAAATACTATACTGTACTAAGTACTAGAAATCTAGCTGAAGCAACACACAGTTTCTGGACTCAAAGCAGTTTCAGTCTTGGCATTGACATGCCAATAAGTAGCAATAAATTACTCTTGGGTTCATGCTCAGGGTATTGTTGCTACACATGGGAAAGTAAACCACTCAACTTATGTGGACTATAATAGGCTTTCTGCTGCTATGGAATTCTGACAGACCTTAAAACGGGGTTTATCAAAATAAAAAACAAAAATAAAAAAAAAGTGATGACCTTAAAAATGAAATAATAAAGTCTTTAGCCAAATAAGTTTATTTAGCCAAAATAAGTTTATTTCGGAAAAGCAGAAGAATTAAAACTGGGTACAGGCAAACTGCAGGGAATCATAGGGCAAATAAAAGAGACAAAGTGAAGGCTCGTTTTATTAGGTTTTAAGAAAAAACTGGGAGGATTGTGGCAGGTTTTTTTTTTTACTGCAATCAGTGGGTAGTTTGTTGCTAGGTCAGAAGAACATTCTTTCTTTCTGCTAGGGTCTGCAAGCCACAGTGAATAGTATATGCATGAGAGCCCTTTCTTCATGATTTCCTGACTCCATTTTGATTTGTGTTTCCTTTGTTTATTTTCACAAGATGTAAGAAGTATCTTGGGCAGACTAACTATTTTCAATATATATCTGTAGAATAAGAGATAGTAATCAAAAGGCAAAAAAGTAGTTCAGTAGAACTACAGCCCTAAAACCAAGATGGCAGTTCAAAACTATTTTTTGTTTTTGTTATTGTTGTTTTCCCCCTTGGAGCCTGGGGGTGATTCATGAAAGAATGGTATTAAAAAGGTCAGGATGGAAAGGCAAAGTAATTATCAAGAGTTTCCTTTAATTATGTTAGGGACTTTAAAGCTTACCAGTAGAAGGTTTAAAGCTAGTTGGTAGAAGGTTTTCAGCACAAAAATGGTATGATTATTTTGTACTTCAGAAGGATTTGTATGGTTCAGTGTGAGGAATGGCTTAAAGAGAGTGAAACATAAAAATCTTATAAAAATCTAAGAATTACTAACATTGACCTCAATTAGGATAGTAACCTGTAGGAAGTATAAAAGTATAACCTTTTTATGAGCAAAAAAATTGGGTTTTTCCTATCTACCATCATAATATAAAAGCCCTGAAAATGGTAGATATTCAATAAATAGGTATAGGCATCTTTTAAAGGTCATATAAGCTTTTTATAGACTGTATGCTAATGAGTAAATACTTTATGGGGATTTTCAGCAAGTTCCTCTCTATAGAAACATGAGACAAAACCATGGGGAAAGGAGCAAGAAAAGGAGCAGGGTTCAATCATCTAGGTGAGTATTTGGGGCTTGCACTCAGAAAATGCTTTACAGGTAGTAGAAAATGTTTGGTTTTGTTTGTTTGTTTTTTTGAGATATAAACTACCTATGCATGCTAATTGATAGGCTGTGAGATGAAAAAGAAAGTCGATGATAGTTCTAAGCATTTTTGTTTTGGAAGCAAGGTAAATTTTAGGGCCAAATCCTCAGCTGTAGGCATGAGGGCAAATTATAGGGCCAATTACTTAACTGTAGGCATTAGAGCAATTTGTAGGGTCAGTTACTCAGCAGTAAGCAATAGAGCAAATAAAGAAGTTGTGGAAAGGTGAATACTCATGATGGGGAAAATAAAGGAAGAATATAGCATTATGCCACCAAGTCAAGAGTGTGTTTCCAGAATATGATCAACATGGTCATACTGGGAGGCCGGTTATAAAGGAGGATGGAGGATTGGCCACAGGCATAACTTTGACAGTTTCTGTGGAATTGTGGGTGAAGTTCAAGAGAGCATGAGAGAAATAAAGTCGAGGTCATGTTTACAAATTATTCCAGGAGAGTTTTGCTGACATAATAGAACAGAGAATAGGGAAATGGCTGGGAAGGTACAGAAACAAGCAGCATCCTTGTAATGTCGGTGTCCGAGGCCAGGCAGTGTCACATTGGATTCTGGAAGATGGTAGAGAAACTGTGGAGCTGGAGAGCGGTGGCCATTCCCGTTTAATAAGTCTCTCCAAGTCAGAGAAGCATACCAGCAGGGGAAAACCGCTTCTCATGGCAGCAGGCAAACTAACGGCAAAACAGCCCCTCGCAGTGGTGGCCAAGCAATCTGCGATCCACAATTCGCCCTGAGTCAAAGTACCCGTAACCTTACATAGACTATGCACACATGGCACTGCCATGTGCTCACACACTATTCAGGCAAAGTACAAGAGAACGGGCCTAACACAGCTGTTTCCCCAATCATCCCTCACCCCATTTTTGGTAAATGTTGAAAATATTATAGCAAGTATATATGCTGATATAAATTATCCAACTGAAAAGGAAAACTTGGTGAAGCAGAAAAGATTGAGAAAAATTCTGATTTAGGTTTTTGAGTTTGCTAGAAGAGAGAGCCTCTTGTTCATAACAGAAAGATCATTATCCCATAACAGGAGAGAAGTTAAGAGTAAGAGTTTTCTGTGGGGAGAGGATGTACATGCAATCTTCTGATGAGTCCTATATTTTCTGTGGTCTAGAAGTAACAAGAAAAAGCTCTACATACCTTCAGGTCCCATGTGAATTGGAATGAGAAATAAACAAAGGAAAAATAGCTGCTTCTTGAATGGATTTTTGAGGAATCCATTTTTTGTTTCAAGGGCAGTGTGCTTCCATAAAAAAAAGATATTCAGAGAAGAAATTGAGAGAATCTGCTGATGAGGAAATATTTTGAGAGCCAGAGGAAGCGTCTGGGAGAGGGTCTCAAGTTAGATTGTGTATAGCAGATAATGGGGGCATGTGTCCAAGTTCAAACTATATCATTTTCTTGAGATTGGGTATGTCATGGGAATACTGAGGAAGTGTGTTTGTTTGACCAAGAAAAAGAAGAATTTTGCAGCTTGTCATCCAGTCTTTTGGGAGCACTGATGAGGCCTGGGATGAGGATGGAAAGCAAGCAGTGTGAGCCTCATGAGCTTCTTAAATCTTGTAGGGGCAGTGGGGAAGCAGCTGACAAGTTGTGAACACTCACTGTGCCATGCCACCTGACATTATCTTACTTAGTAATCTTAACAGTATGACATTATAGGAACCATTAGTCTACCCTTTCATAAGGTCACATTAGAGAATTTGAAATGCCTTTTCCCAAGTTTTCTGAGATAGCTTTTAATCTAGTTGTCTGACTCCATGCTCTATACTTTTAGCTACTTCTAAGTAGACAGAGTAAGGAGGAGAAAAAAAGACTTGCACATCTTTTCCGATTTCCCTTTTGGAGTTAATATAAAGTCATGTTTTAGGATAAGGCACTGATTATTATTATGTTGACAGAAACTTACCAACTGCATGACTTTGGACAAATCTCTGAAATGTTTTTTGATGTCTGATTCCTCATTATTTATATAGACAATTAGGAACTACCTAATTCATATAATTACTGTGAAAATGTATTGAGAACTCACTAAATGCTTATTGATTATTATTAATGGTCTATAATTTCTTATCCACAATACTGAAGTCCATGCATTCTAAAAACCAAAAGCTGTTTTATATTTTATTTGATATCAAAATTTGACTTAAACCTATGTGGTACTCTTTTTAACCTTTAATTCATCCATTTGCTATAGATGTTCTTATATTTATCTGAAAAGTATTACTGCATTTGATTATAGGGTATATCTTGGACCCTCTGAGATATAGTATAAAATATCCAGAATATGTGCTTAATTATCTTTCTAAAAATCTAAAATATTCTGAGATCCTAAATATATCTGGCTTCATAGGTTTCCATGAAGATGCTCTATACCTGTTTTATTACCATTATACACTACCCCTTAACACAGTGTGTTGTAAATTGATGAGGTTATGTAAAATAAATAGTTCCTTTGCAAGAAAAACATTTCCTTAAGTCATAAGGCAATTAGAAGTACACGATTTACGTTGGCAAAAATGTTTGTAAATTTATGCAGAAATAGAAGATTTAGAAGTTCAAACTAGGGCACCAGGAAGTAGGAGCTGCTTCTGAGGCAGACCAGCCAGCTGGCTTCACGCAAGCCTGATGAGTACCATGACAAACAGGGAATTGCCACATTCCCAAGTCTGGCTTTAAACCTGGTAGCCTTAGAAACTTGTCAGCACCTCCTCAGGAATAGATGTGTCACCTGGTATTTGACTTGTCTAAATGAAGCTCATGAGACTGGGACGAAAGCTCTAATGCTAGCCTAGTAATTTCTGGTGGAAACCAACACTGCCAGTGAAGTCATATATATTGTACTTGTTGCAGAGTCTCAAAATAGGCAAGGAGTGTAGAAAGCAAAACTATACACAAGATGTCAGTTTGAAACTTTACTAAGAAGAGGATAGCATGTTTGGTCCAGCACATGGAAACATGATCACATGCATAAGTCTTGTTTATTTAGCATAGAATCAGGAATAAAAGAAAGTATGAGTTTAAAAGTTAAGTGGTATTTGCATAAGTTAAACTAAGGATACTTTCATACAAAGAATGTTTACAGAGACAGAAGAGTCAGCCTGACCAGGTGGTAGAACAGTGGATAGAGCATCGGCCTGGAATGCTGAGAACCCAGGTTAGAAATCTTGAAGTTGTGGTCTTGAGTGTGGGCTTGCCTGGAATGAGCATGGCCTCACCAGCTTGAACATGGAATCGTAGACATGACCTCATGGTCACTGGCTTGAGACAAAGGTTGTTGGCTTGAAGCCCAAGGTCGCTGGCTTGAGCAAGGGGTCAGTGGCTCGGCTGGAGCCCCCCAGTCAATGCACACATGAGAAAGCAATCAATGAATAACTAAGGTGCTGCAAATATGGTTGATCTCATCTCTTCCTTCCTGTCTGTCTGTCCCTATCTCTCTCTCTCTCTCTTTCTCTCTCTCTCTCTCTCTCTCTCTCTCTCTCTCTCTCACACACACACACACACACACACACACACACACACACACACCAAAAAAAAAAAAAAGACAGAAGAGACAAATCAAATTCTTGGACCAGGGCATCTCATAGCCCAGCACAGTTTGAGCATTGTAGAGATTCTTTGGTGCATTTCCTTTGTATCCTCTTCCCTGCAAGTGATTACAGCCCCTTAGAGAGATGCATTAAATTTTAGAGATGTTAAATAATTTGATCTGGTTATAATCACATCCTGCTTGCCTGTGAGCCATCAAGTCTCTTTAAAATGCCTTTTCTTATCTTTTCTCTGATTCATTATCTGCTGATGTGTGCATTTAATTAGCAGAAATCAGTCTTTGAGGTCTTCCCCTACCTCCTGTTTATAAGATACTGAGGTAATACAAGCCATGGCCATAAAATATGGAATCAGAAAACTTGAGTTCCATTCTTCATTTCATAACTTATTATAAGATGGGAGTTCTTACTGCACTTGATACACATTAACTATGCATATAAAATATTTTAAAATGACCTTATATACTTATTTTGATAATCAGCTAGACAGCATGTAAAAAGAACCTTGAGAAAAAGAAAAGGTGGTTAAATTGCCTTTATTTAGCTCTCAGCATATATTGCACATGCAGTAAACATTTTTTAAATGAATAAGAAAATCAAAGAGTCAGTCCATCTGTTTATCATTGTGCCTTGCTGTACTGGAAACCACAGGTCAGAGGTTCCTGCGCTGCATAACCTACCCGTGAGTAAAATGAAGGATAGCAATAAGATAAGACAGTAGTAATGCACTATCTTCTATGTATAAACAGCCTTCTCCTAAGAAACATATATTCAGACATTGATTTCAATTGACCTTGTTGCTTAACACTAACAGCAACAATGACACTTAAGCATTTTATTGTTCTATGTGATGTTTAGGAAGCAACTGGAGTGCAGGGTACTTGGTCTTACCAGTCAATTACTTACTGTCAGCTATCTTGCTGAACATAAAAATATGACACACTGTTTTTCTTTAAACTCTTATAATTATATTCATTGATTTAGTGTGTCATAAAAAAAGAAATCTGTAATCTATATATCTTGGGTTCTAAGAGGATTTGAGGTTGTTTCTTATTTCCTAGGAGAAGACTACATCATGTGTATGTGCCTCATGTGATTCACGCAAAGAAATTTTCACTAATGTAGACCCTAGACACACCTGACAGCTGTTTTTATTTAGTTCACTTTTACTTGCTTCCTTCCTCTTTCCCTTCCTCTCTTCAAAATTCTCTCATTCTTATTTTCCTCCTTTATTTTTTTAAATTATTCTGTTTTTAATAAATTATGTTTTATAGAACCTGGAAAATTAGACTCAAATTCAGACATAGTACAGTAAGTGAGACATAATACAGTAATGCAAACACTGGTCAATTGATTGAGATCCATAACAAAAATGAAGCTGTTAATTAGCCCAGAAACTTACACATGTGAATCTCAATTTCTTCCTACTTAGAACATGCACTGTGGAAAAACTATCAGTAGGTTTAAAACGTTGAACACATTTTTAATCAGTAGTCATCAATTTTATCTGCACTACAAAACATCTCATCCTTCTTTGGGAACAGTTGTGTTTTGAGAAAAGTGAATGTTATCTACAGGTTTGAATTCAAATTATCATATTTTAATCTGATTAAGTGGCTAAAAATAAAAGAATTAGTTACCCCAAGAGACCATATCTCCAGGGCAGGTTTAAGTATGGCCAGTGCCTATGAATGGAAGAGATCCCATACTGCTTCATTTACCCCTTCTAGCTCCAGGCTAAAATTGGGCTTGAAATGCTTTGGTTTCTGAAAATGAGAGTAGTTATTTTTGGGAGCAACATTTTGGTAGTCATTTGCTGTTTATCATCTCTTTTAGAAAAATAAGAAAAATAAATATATAATTTAAATAAATAATTCAGTTGCTTTTTTTTATTATTATTCATTTTAGAAAGGAGAGAGAGAGAGAGAGAGAAGGGGGGAGGAGCAGGAAGCATCAACTCCCGTATGTGCCTTGACCAGGCAAGCCCAGGGTTTCGAACTGGCGACCTCAGCATTTCCAGGTCGATGCTTTATCCACTGCGCCACCACAGGTCAGGCCAATTCAGTTGCTTTTTAATGTTTCCAAAAATTGAGTTTATCACAAAGGTAATTCAATAGACAGAGCTTCCTTGTCTGTTAATAATTTAGTAATTGTCAAAGGACATAGATAGGACTTTCACATTCTCACTGGCAAAAAAAAAAGGGGCCTTTCTCTGTCCATGCTTTCCCTTTATATGACAGTGTTTTAAATCTCTATCAGGGGCATTTTGCCCAGGACATCAAACTTGAATTTCTCCTTTGATTCAGGGAAAACTGCCTTAACAAGGCATTAAAAGGATATTTTGGTCCAGGTTGATCACAACCTTGCAAACCTTGTAATCAGGTGATCATAATTCCTATGATTTTTCTGTGTTTAATAACAATGTTAATACAGGTATAATTTAACTAAGATTGTTAATAAAACAGAATACCAATAAAAAAAATCTGGGGATTTTTTTCTTCTGTTTTCAGCACAGTGAGAAGCAAAATGTTTCCCCTTTTGTGTGCCACAGTGCATTTTTCCAAACTCTTCTTTCCTCTCTGCAGACAAACCATATTTTTAAATAATTTTAATGAAAGGCAAGTTTTTACAACTACTATCTGTTTCTGTAGCTTTATATTATAAACCACTTACTTCATGAGTACTATCTTGATTTTCTTTATTAAAGAAAGTATAGTTTCATTTGTTTTTATTATTGCAGAAGGAAAATGGTCTTTATGGTTTTATTTTCCCCTTAAAATAATGTAAGTGAACAATTTAAATCTCTTCACTCTTAGCACATCTATTAGTGAAATATTTCTTCTGTAGATTCAGATAGGGAAAAGTGACTAATTTTATTTTAATTGTTTTGGACAGTGATTTAGAAACAAAACAGTAGAGTTTGCCATGGGCAATTCCAGTAGGATCCTTTGAAACTCAACTTTCTTCTCCATGTTGTTTAACCTTGTCCTTCTAGAGACAAGATTTTCTGTTCTACTTAGCTGTAGTTCACATACAAGAAGTGGTATGCCCTGCCCCTTTTTTTGTCCTTACTAATGACAAAAGAGGATCTATAGAGAACATCAAGGGAAACCCTTTTCAGACTGGGACTTCACTGATTTCGTTCTCTTTTTGTGTGAAAGAGACAGAGAGAGACAGAGAGAGGGATACATAGGGACAAACAAACAGGAAGGGAGAGAGATGAGAAGCATCAGTTCTTTATTGCAGCACCTTAGTTGTTCATTGATTGCTTTCTCATATGTGCCTTGACCGGGGGGCTACAGCAGAGTAAGTGACCCCTTGCTCAAGCCAGCCCTTGGGCTCAAGCTGGTGAGCCTTGCTCAAACCAGATGAGCCCGCACTCAAGCTGGTAACCTCAAGGTTTTGAACCTGGGTCCTCCGCATCCCAGTCCGACACTATATCCACTGCGCCAACACCTGGTCAGGTGGAACTTTACTGATTTCACTGGGACATGGCCAGTGGTGGGCTTTAAATAATTTAACTGGTTCACTGCCTTAATGACTATTTTAAGTATAAAAGAGATATACCAAAAGGTAGTTCATTATTTCATGCATTTAATACTTAAATAAGAACAATAAAAGAGGTACAAAACTAGACTATACGAGTTTTAAAATATTAATTAAAAGTATTAAATAATACCTAATAAAAAATAACACTGTTATTTAAGATATTTTTAATGACAGCTTGTCACCCTTTGGTTGTTTGGCACTTTTTCTCTTTACGATATGTTTGTTTACTGAAGTAACAAACACAAGAGAATTAAAATGTAGTATTTCATCAAAGGCATAATGATATATATAAAATTAATAAATAAATATTACAAGCATAGTTCCATCAAATGTTTTTCACCTATGGACAAAATGAACATTACTATAGGTGCTTAGAATTCACTGTTCTGCAGATGAACGTTAAAGAGTAAGGAATGTAAATTTGTGATTTCCACATTGGGCAGCTGCCCCGGTGCCCACCTAAGAGAGAACCCTGATTAAAAGTGCCATTTTAACAACCAGTTAACCTAACTCAACAAAAAAATTAAGTATTGGTTCTGCAAAACCTGTGTGAACCAGCTGAATCTCATCACTGGGTGTGGCCAAACTTTTCTTACTCTTGAACTCTGTTCCAGATCAGCTGACTTAGAACTATTTTTTTTATCTAAGATAGCCAAAGGAATTTCTAAGCAGAATTGTTTCATTCTTCACCTCCAGTCCTCTCCTTTCTAAACTAAGACATGTTTGTGGAGTTGTTTTGGCCTTTTCCCACTTATTTAGCACCAGCTTGCATTGCTTTTTTCAGAAACTAAATGGCAACCATTTAGTTAGGTTCTATTTTTATTAAATGAAGCCATGATCTCTTGAGGGTTTCAAAATATGAATGTGTTCCTTTCCTATTAACAGTGCCCATGTAAATTTGCTCTATATTTATATACCTTTGGTTATTTCAATCAACTTTGAATACTGTAGGAAGGAGCATTTTGGTTGCCTACTCTGAAGCCATCACTGTTCCCTGAAGACCCTCTATGGAATAAGCTTTTGCTCTTAGTCATTCTCAGACTTCAGTAAAGTTGCTATATTAGAAACTGATACTGTTGTGCTTCATTGGACAGTATAGAAGGATTGGATAATCACAAGGCAGGCAAATAAATCTCAAGTCTTTTCTATTTTCATCTTAAATTCATTTTTAACCTCACATCTGCAGTAAAAGATGATACTTTATTGATTAAAAAAGTAATTTAACGTTTGGGAAATAAAATACATCAGTAAGAAATAAAAGATCTGGGGAACAGCTTTTGTAAAGATTGCATTTACTGCATTTTAATAAAAAAATTTCTGGACTGAGGGGTCAAGTAAACTAAATTTATTTTTTTTCTGTCATTCATTTAACATTTAACAAGTACTCACAGTATGCAAAGCTGTGTGTTGGCACTGTGGGAGATATAAAGATGAATTAAACACAATGTCTATCTGTAAAAATCTTAGGGAGACCAGAAATCCACATAAATAGCTTGAATGCAAGCTCAAAATTGATGAACACCATAAGGGGAGCATAAACAAAATCTGTTGAGTTCAGCAGCTTTGAACTACTTTCCCATTGAAGTTAAATGTAGAATACACATGCATAGACACATGACTCATGTACATATACACAGATGCATGCATGTTTGTTGGGCTCTTTGATGTGTTAATTGGTCATTAAAATTTTCAACAGTCTCTAAAATGGATAAATCAAATCATAGCAGGTTTAATAAATAAACCAGCAAAATTAAACATGTCCTAATGATAGAATCTAAATGATTTAAAATATGGGTCTAGTGTTTTTTTTTTGGGGGGGGGGTCTAGTTTTAATAATGTTCAAAATAATGTTTCAGTATAAATATCAATTATAAGATATGAAACACATGAAATAATAATGAGCAAAATTAAATCCTTGCATCTTGGAAAACGTCATGAAACACAACCCAAAGCATCTAATTATTTTAAAAGTAGCAATAATTAGGAGGAAAGTTGGATCATTTAAGGTGATGGTTTTCAACTACCAGTCCACGAACTGGTCCTTGTTCTCCAGAAATCTCATGCAGGTCGCAGAAGAGTTTACCACCCTGATGTTGTACGGAGATGATAGACCCAATGATTAAAGACTATAATTAGACCCATCTATATAATCTTCATACAACATCGGAGTGGTTAACTCTGTTACAGACTGATGGTTGAAAAACACTGGGTTAGAGTGTCCTTCCTATATGCCAAGGTTACAGGTTCAATCTCGATCAGGGCACACATGAGAATCAACCAAAAAAAGCATAATTAAGTGGAACAACAAATTGATGTTTATCTCTCTCTCTCTCTCTCAAATCAATAAAAAAAACAAATACAACACACCTGGTTAAATGTGAATATGAGATAAACAAGGTATAATTATGTAGCATAAGGTCCCCATGTTTATATTAATATATTAATTTGTTTATCTAATATCACATTTTGGGGGCATCCTATATATTTTTTAAGATTTTATTTATTTATTTATTTTTATTTATTCTTTTTTTTTTTTTTTTTTTAGAGAGGAGAGGGAGAGACAGAGAGAGAGAGAGAGAGGAGAGACAGAGAGAGAGAAGGTGGGGAGGAGCTGGAAGCATCAACTCCCGTATGTGCCTTGACCAGGCAAGCCCAGGGTTTCAAACCGGCGACCTCAGCATTTCCAGGTCAATGCTTTATCCAGTGCGCCACCACAGGTCAGGCTATTTTTATTTGATAAATCTGGCTACTCTGGAACTTTAGGAAGCTCATTCATCCTCAGTGTCAACCCAAAACCAAGTCAATCAACAAGCCATTTTGCGGCCACCTCCTTTCTTTAGACCATAATCGTTCTGTTCTGACGCTAGTAATTCCAACTACCTCCTAATTGTCTCTGGGTTTAATCTCTTCATCTTCCAATCCATTTTCCACCCTGTAGCAAAGTGATTGTTCTAAAACGCAAATCTGATCACAGTGACCTGCCTGTTACATACTTGTCAGTGGTTCTCCAGAACCCACTGGATAAAATTTAAACCCCTTAGTAAATAATTTAAGGTAAAGTCTTAGGTGACCTAGGCCCTGCTATCCAATCCAGTTAATCTGTTGTAAATTAAATTCCAGTTTACAGTGAATCTCTTATGTCTTAATTCCTCTACCTGGAGAGAACTTCTCAAATACTCCCCACTTCCTCGCTAGCTAACTCCTGTTCATCAGGCTGACTGATATGCCTTTTTCTCATGTAGTGTTCCAGGTTTAGCACTTTCTAACAATTATCAAACAATACTGCAGTTGCCTTTTCCACTTTTTAGACCCCTGGTTGACTCTGTGTTCTGGGAAGGAAAAGACTGTACCATTTTCAACATTGATTGACACATTTTTAAAGTGTGTTGAATGAAGAAAGAGATCCTTAGGTGGATAATACATCAATCAGGGCAGCAGGTACGATGAAATGAGAGTGTTTTTGAAAGGCTATAACAGCAAAACTAACGCAAGGTTCTCAGCCCTTGTGTTTTACTCACCTTTGTTTATTTATTGGCAGCACAGTTCTTGACATGCTAGATAAATGACATCCAATCATTTGTTTAAATACTGTATAAAATCATATCTATAGAAACTTGTTTTTATGTGCATTGAAAACAGAAGCGAGCAGACTAACATGACTGAGAGTTTTCTTACTTTGAACTTAGGTCATTTTAAATTTGATTTAAAAATAACTTACTTTGTTGATAGATAAAATACACAAATATTCAAAGCATCCTGTTCCACCCACCCAGACATTTACTTCTCTTCCAGGAAATAACAACAGTCAGAGGCAGAGGCAGATTAAGGTTGATTGAGGCCCCGGGCACAGAAGAAAATATTGGGCCCCTTAAAAAAAAGAGAGAGAGACAGGGAAAATGAAAATACATATTAACCATAGTTTTAAATAAATTAAAAATATTATGTACTATTAATGTTAAAATTACACATATGAAACCAAACTTGGTGTCATTAGAAAAATGTGTAAAGTTGGGATTTTGTGGGGCCCTTCAGAAGTCGGGGTCCAGGGCGCACGCCCAGTGTGTCCACCGTTAAATCCGCCTCTGGTCAGAGTTCTCCATGTGACCTTCTGTTGGGCAGATAATATGTATTATGCTCACTTTGTTAAAGTGACACTGCCCACGTGGAGGCCATTGTCCAGGTGATATTAATGTGTGTCTCTGGGCAGGCAGAATCCTTGTAGCCTGGGGCTTGGTTTTGGGATTAAGCCTTTCCCGCCCTTTTTTGATGTGGGGCGGTACAATCCAATCATGCCTCAGAGAAGTGTCTGTATTAGAGAATTCCCTGTTTTGTATATTGGATTAGAGGTTGTGAAGCTACACTATAAAATGGGGGCGAACGAGAGCTTGGGCTCTTGGTTCCTGAGATTTTCAGCAGAGGAGAGAGTAGAGCCAGCAGCGGGAGGAGGCCAGGAAAAGCAGCCAAGATGGCGGAGTGCTGGGTGAGATGCCAGTTTGTGCAGTTTGTATCTGGGATAAGGAAGGAGATGGGGAACTGAGGAGAATAAGGCTGGTGAGCTAGAAACCTTTGATTCTAGGAAACTCGGATAAGTCAGTAGCTTTGTGAGCACTGAATGTGAATGGGTTTTGGAGCCCAGTGTGTATTTTTACTTGCCCACCGAGTGCAAGCTAGGATTAAAGACTATGGCCCACCAGTTTTTGGCTCCGCTGTTTCTTTACCGACTGTCCGAATCCAATGCGAACCTGCATGGGCTGGGCTGCTGTGATAGTGGCTCTGGCCTTGGCTACTGGCTTTACACCTTCCAAAGACATTTTATGTATGCACAAGCAAAAAATGCAAACAGAAGTACACATAGATTGCATTGTTTCTATGGGTAATTAAATTTTCAACTAGCAAAGAATATAAAGTTATAAAGCTTTCATCTGATCTATTCAAGCAATAGATATCATGAGAATAATTTTTTTCTTTTAGCTTGGTTTCACTGTTTCGATCAGTAATTGAGTAATTAAATATTCATTAATAAAGCATTTGTGATTTGCTGATTGCAAATTTTAAGTGGGTCATGTCCCACAAAAATATACTCCATTACACTCTCTCAAGTTTTTAATTTTTTAAGCAGATAATGTCTATAAAATTATATATTTCCTTCTGGCTTTTTTTTTTTTTTTTTTTTTTTTTTTTAGTGAGCATAAGGGAGACAGAGAGACAGACTCCTATATGTGCCCTGACCAAGATCCACCCAGCAAGCCCACGAGGGGAAGATGCTCTGCCCATCTGGGGCTGCTGCTCCATTGCTCAGCAGCCAGCTCTTCTTCTTAGTACCTAAGGCGGTGGCCATAGTGCCATCCTCAGCGCCTGAGGCCAATTTGCTCCAATCAAGCCATGGTTGCAGGAGGGGAAGAGAAAGAGAGAGAAGGGTGAGAGGATCACATTTCCTCACTGGGAAATGAACCCAGGATATCCACACGCTGGGCTGATGCTCTACCACTGAGCCAGCCAGCCAGGGCCTATTTATTCCCTTCTGTTTTCAGTTTTCATCTTCTAAGTGTTGCATTTTTTAATATCTTATTTCTCTAGCAATCTTTGTATTAATTCTCAAGACTCAAAAGGATGAAAACAAATATGATTTGTTTAACATCCATATAGAATTAGATATATTTTAATAAAACTAAATCAATTAGAATATTAACTACTTAAACAACATATCTTCTAAATTATTAAAAATTATAATTTGTTTTACTTATCAATTTTAATTAGTGTAAATTAAATATTAAATGTTTATATCAAGATAATTTTATGTAGCTTCTTGAAAACTGAAGTCAAATTTTATAACATGTTTTAATAATAATAAAACTATTCACAATTTTATCTTTCTAGAATATAAAGAACATGGATAAATGGTGATGGTAAAAGACTTGATTGGAGGGGTGAACATACAATATGGTATACAAAGATGTGTTGTAAAATTGGGCACCTGAAACCTGTATGTTAACTAGTGTTACCTAAATAAATTCAATTTTTAAAAAAAGGAACATTCTTCCTGACCAGGCAGTGATACAGTGGATAGAGCATCAAACTGGGATGTGACAGACCCAAGTTCGAGACCCTGAGGTTGCCATCTTGAGGGTGGGCTCATCCAGTTTAAGCAAGGCTCACCAGCTTGCGCTTAAGGTCGCTGGCTCGAGCAAGGGGTCACTTGGTCTGCTGTAGCCCTCCAGTCAAGGCACATATGAGAAATCAATCAATGAACAATTAAGGAGCCACAATGAAAAAAATTGATGTTTCTCATCTCTCTCTCTTATTGTCTGTCTGTCCCTATCTGTCCCTCTCTCTGGAAAAAAAAAAAAAGGAACATTCTGGTTGACAATTTTAGGAATGAAGAACATGCTTCAGACATAGTATGTCTAACTTTAATATATACTAATTTATCAGAGATATGGCTTATTTCCTATGGCAAAATTATTCTCAACTGCTATATGCAACTTATATGAAAGTTTTTGTATGTGTATGTGACAAAGACAGAGAGAGAGACAGATAGACAAGAAGGGAGAGAGATGAGAAGCATCAATTCTTTATTGTGGCACCTTAGTTGTTCATTGATTGCTTTCTCATATGTGCCTTGACCGGGGGGGGGGGGGTTACAGCAGAATGAGTGACCCCTTGCTCAAGCCAGCCCTTGGGCTCAAGCTGGTGAGCCTTGCTCAAACCAGATGAGCCTGCACTCAAGCTGGCAACCTCGGGGTTTCAAACCTGGGTCCTCCATGTCTTAGTCCAACGCTCTATCCTCTGCACCACCGCCTGGTCAGGTAACTTATATGAAAGTTATACTAAAGTACAAATACCTCTGATAGTATAAAATAGAATAATGTGGAAAATAATGGATGCTCCATAACTCTGGGAAATTGTATTTTACAATGCAAAAAACATTCATCCTGACTGTAGAAGTAAATACATGTGTATTTTCTCTTACCTAACCCTAGCCGTTGTTCAGTTCTCTCCACAGTATCCAAGGAATTGTTCATCTTCCAATGCTATATGTTGGGCAGATAAAATATATTATGCTCACTTTGTTAAAGATGGTGCTGCCCACGAGGAGGCCGTCACCCAGGTGATATTAATGTGTGTTGGGGGCTGGCTATGGGCAGGCAGAATCCCTGTAGCCTGGGGCTTGGTTTTGGGATTTAGCCTTTCCCACCCATTTTGATGTGGAGTGGTACAATCCAATCATGCCTCAGAGAAGTGACTTTGTATTAGAGACTTCCCTATTTTGTATATTGGATTAAAGGTTTTGAATCTACACTATAAAATGGGGGCAGAATGGGAGTTTGCTCTCTTGGTTCCTGAGATTAGCATTAGAGAGCAGAGAGCAGAGAAAGAGGCCATGTGGAGTAGGCCAGGAGAAGCAGCCAAGATGGCGGAGCGTTGAGTGACAAGCCAGTTTGTGCAGGGAGAGGAAGGAGATGGGGAACAGAGATGAATAAGTCTGTTGAGCTAGAAACCTTTGATTCTAGGAAACTCAGATAAGTCAGTAGCTTTGTGAGCACTGAATGTGAGTGGGTTTTGGAGCCCAGTGTGTGTTTTTACTTGCACGCCGGGTGCAAGCTAGGATTAAAAATGATGGCTCATCAGTTTTTGGCTCCATTGTTTCTTTACCGACTGTCCGAATCCAATGCGAACCTGCATGGGCCAGGCAGCTGTGATGGTAGCCATGGATACTGGCTTTACACTGTACAAACCACAAATTTTTCTAGCACTCAGATACAGTTAGTTGCCTTTGGTTTAAAAGAAATAGGGTAGGCCCTGGCCGGTTGGCTCAGCGGTAGAGCATTGGCCTGGCGTGTGGGGGACCCGGGTTCAATTCCCGGCCAGAGCACATAGGAGAAGCGCCCATTTGCTTCTCCACCCCCTCCCCTCTCCTTCCTCTCTGTCTCTCTCTTCCCCTCCCGCAGCCAAGGCTCCATTGGAGCAAAGATGGCCCGGGCGCTGGGGATGGCTCCTTGACCTCTGCCCTAGGTGCTAGAGTGGCTCTGGTCGCTGCAGAGCGATGCCCCAGAGGGGCAGAGCATCGCCCCTTGGTGGACAGAGTGTCGCTTCTGGTGGGCGTGCCGGGTGGATCCCGGTCGGGCGCATGCAGGAGTCTGTCTGACTGTCTCTCCCCGTTTCCAGCTTCAGAAAAATACAAAAAAAAAAAAAAAAAAAGAAATAGGGTAAATATTGGTGAGGTGTTTCTTTGAGTTCTGAAAAATGTTATCATGAAAGTGGATGTTTAGTATTGTTATCATCTGCTGGATCCAAATGCTAGATTTTGAATAATTAGGAAGATATGTTTTTTAATATATATTGCCCATGTGTTTGTGATATACCAAGACCTCTAAACCTAGGACTCAGGTCAGGAGCCCCTCTGAGGCCCAGGTGTAATGGTTGCACAATATTATAATCATTGGATTGTCTGCCTTTCATCATGACTTCCATAAAAGATCCCATTTCATTCACAAAACCTGTCACAGTGTCTGGAATATATTAGGAGATTTAAACAAAAAAAGAAAAGAGAAGAAAAGGAGTGGAAGAGGGAAGGAGAAGAAAAGAGGAAAGAAACAGGCAAGTAGGGAAGAAAAGATGGAAGGAAGAGAGGGAAGGAATGCCCTTGCTTGTATATTGTTAGGAGAGAAGTATTTCTCCTTGTGGGATGATGGGATAAGTGGAGGTTTGTTAGCTCATTTGGCAGTACTATCTTTAAATAGCAGTTGTAAATTCCTTATTTTGGTATGTAGTTTGAGTACAAGAAGGTAGAGGTCTTCCTCTTAAGATGATCAGCAAGGAAATAGATTTAAATTACCAACTCATTTGCTAACTTGATATCATTTCAGGATTCAGGAATATCAGTGCCTTTCAAAGCCTCTGTCCTTTGGTTTATCATTAAACAAAGAGCCAATGAATAAGTAATTACTTAATGATCACCTGTTTGAAATTACCCACCTAACTAGTTACTTTTGACTTTTTATCAAAGTTGAATGGTTCTACTTTATCACAACACTGATTTGGCTTTTTATCTTTGGTCCTGGCTTTAGGGAAGACTTCAGTAGCTTTACTGTTGGCAGGGTTTGATTTCTAATTCAGTCTCTCAGATTTTCCAAATTCCTTTTTGAAACAAAATCAAGCAGTTTCAACCCTTTTATTTCATACTTTCTGTTCTGTACTTATAATAAATATAGTTATAATAAAATATACTTAATTTCATTTATAATAGCAGTATTATGACATCTATGAAAACAGATATACTTTAAAGTAAGAAGAAAAATTTTACCTGGTATTTTTTAAGCTCATTTACACACACACACACACACACACACACTAACACACACATATTAAAATACTTGCGTATACAGGCAGTCCCTGGGTTACAAACAAGATAGATTCTGTAAGTTTCAAATTGTTTAAGTGTTTACATGCTTAGAGAGTTAAAAGTAAAAACTATGTTCAAAATATATCTAAATTGCATTTAATAGATAAATGTTCTTGTTCCAACCTACATATAAATTCAATTTAAGAACAAACCTTGAACCTGAGCAGGTGGTGGTGCAGTGAATAGAGCATTGTTGGGCAGATAAAATATATTATGCTCACTTTGTTAAAGACGGCTGCCCACGAGGAGGCCGTCGCCCAGGTGATATTAATGTGTGTTGAGAATCCTTGTAGCCTGGGGCTTGGTTTTGGGATTAAGCCTTTCCCACCTTTTTTGATGTGGGGTGGTACAATCCAATCATGCCTCAGAGAAGTGACTTTGTATTAGAGACTTCCCTGTTTTATATATTGGATTAGAGGTTGTGAAGCTACAATATAAAATGGGGGCAGAACGAGAGTTTGGTCTCTTGGTTCCTGGGATGATTAGCATGAGAGAGCAGAGGGAGCAGAGCAGAGAGCAGAAAGAGGCCATGTGGTCAGGAGAAGCAGCCAAGATGGCGGAGTGCTGAGTGAGATGCTAGTTTGTGCAGTTTGTATCTGGGAGAAGGAAGGAGATGGGAAACTGAGGAGAATAAGGCTGGTGAGCTAGAAACCTTTGATTCTAGGAAACTCGGATAAGTCAGTGGCTTTGTGAGCACTGAATGTGAGTGGGTTTTGGAGCCCAGTGTGTGTTTTTACTTGCCCGCTGGGTGCAAGCTAGAATTAAAGAAAATGACCCATCAGTTTTTAGCTCCGTTGTTTCTTTACCAACTGTCCGAATCCAATGCGAACCTGCATAGGCCAGAAGGCTGCTGTGATAGTGGCCCTGGCCCTGGCTCCTGGCTTTACAAGCATCGAACTGGGATGCATAGGACTCAGGTTCAAAATCTCAAGGTCACCAGAGTGAGCACAGTCTCATCAGGCTTGAGTACGGGCTCACCAGCCTGAGCACGGGGTTGCTGGCTTGAGCATGGGATCATAGACATGACTTCATGCTTGCTAGCTTGAGTCCAAAGGTCACTGGCTTGAGCAAGGGGTCACTTGCTCTGCTGTAGCCTGCCACCCCCCATGCCCCTAGTCAAGGCACATATGAGAAAGCAACCAATGAACAACTAAGGAGACTAAGGAGTCACTACAAAGAATTGATGCTCTCATCTCTCTCCCTTCTTGTCTGTCCCTATCTGTCCCTGTCTTTGACTCTCTCTCTGTCTCTGTCAATAATAAAAAAAAAGAGCAAACCTTGAGAACCTATCTTGTTTGTAACCTGGGCACAGCCTGTATGTAAATATTCTGGTAGACAGTGTGAGAAATCCTCCATTTATCTTTTTATAAAATCTAATATATCCATGGAAATTTTCAATATCTAGATATTGCATTATTTGAGATTTATATTATCCAAATTAATATTTACAGAACGTTTTCATTTTCACATGAAAATTTAAACTAAAAATATATACAGTGAAATATAAATATACATATATATTTATTTCTTTAAGTAAGTCAATGAAATTAATAAATAACATAATACATTAATGACATAAAACATATTCACCACCATGTCTTCCTTGATAATTGTTGACAAAAAGACTTCTAGTAAGCATCAAACTAAGTTCAATATTTGAACTATAGATGAACTATAGATGACACTGAACTGATTCATTACTATTTTATAAAAAGTATCATTTTGTGTTTGCTATAAATTATTTGAGATATAAAAGATTGTAATAAAATAGAAACTTTATAAATTAGCTTAGGTAAGAAACAATATTTATAAATCTGAAAAATGCTTACATTACAACTGTAACTGTAACACAATTGCATGAAAGAGAAATAATTGAATGACTCAACTAAAGTGAAGCAAAAAGACAATGAATGAAAAAGAGAACCTCTCTTAAATGCATTTTCTCCAAATCAGAGTGTACAGATTTCTTCTGTATTGTTGTCACAGTTTTGAATGTTTGACATAGAGAAATAATATGCTGCCTTGTATTTATGAGATCTGTGTCCCTCCAAATGTGTAGTGTGACCTTGGACAAGTGACTGGCTCTCTCTAGTCCTGGATTTGATGATATCTGTGATCTGATGCAGCTTTAACTTTCTATAAATAATCTAATCTTTTCTGTGAAGATTCATTTTGTTCAGTTCTCTACACATAAGACTTGAATGACTATTCACTTTCAGAAACCCTTTTTTATTTTTTGATGACTGAAGTAACTCATCTGACTTTTCCTTTTCTGAGGATGGTCATGTCTCTTAGTCTTCCATTACACTGTCAAGTAAATCAATTTACCACACAGTTACAACAAAGGCTTTCATCCAGTCTGGAACAAAAAGTCTGCATCAAAAGAGTCATTTGAGCAGAAAAAGAACAAAAACATGATTTTATCCTAGGTCCTGTGAAAATATGAAGTAGAGAACCAATTTACATATCTTGTATCTTATTTTTGTTTCACTGTCACTAAAATAGTATGTAATAAATGTTCAAAGATATTTCAATATTAATATCTCTATTCAACAAACTTAATATGGTGAAGTAATTTTATTAACTCTTAGCTTTATGCTTTTCAACTCATTACCATATTCCTAGTTTTTACATATTTTCTCATGAGTTGGAATGGCTTTCCTTTAGATAAGCTAGTCCTTGTCAAGAACTGTGAAGAGCCTGAGATGTTACCTGCCCACAAGCTAACTAGTTAGCTTTCATAGAAGCTGACAGAAGATGCCTGAAAATTTCAGGCAGAGCAGGCAATGCAATCTTCCTGTTCACATGGCTCCTCTTGCTCCCTTAGCCCCATGGAATGATACAGCATCATCCAGTTTGAAGGTGAATATTCAATATGTTTCTGTGAGAGCTGAGAAGCTTGAATGCAAGAAATTCCAATCTTTTAAAAGAAGATTGCTAGCAAACTTGCTCAACTTTGGCCCCAATGGTGAAAGTAATAAAACTTACCCTTTGCTTAGAAGACACATGAGATCTATGAAGAACTGTCTCCCAGTGCTTCTCATCAACAAACAAAAATCAAACACAAAAAACTCAGAAGATTCAATCATATGCTTATAAAAATTAGTATGTCCTCTGTCTTAAGGAAGAAGCAAATAGATGCAAGAATCAACCCAATCTAGTCATATCTAACATCTATTAAATGTCCACCACATTCCAAAAATTTGTATATATACTGTTACTTTAATTCCTAAAGCATTTCTATTGGGAATATTATTCTCAATTCCATAAGTAGGGAAATCAGTGTTCATACAAGAAACCCATAAAATCATTCCATAGAAGCACTAGGATTTAAATCTGCTATAGTACATTGAGAAATAATTTGTTTGAGGCCTTAAAATAAAGTGAAAGAAATAACTTCTAATCACAAAATTTCTCATTTTGTTTTCTTAATAGATACACTGAGTTTATGAAATACTTTGGTTAAGTCGTGATAATATCTGTTTTATAAATGTGCTAATATAGGATCAAATAGATTTATAGATTTATGAAATCAGGCACTAATTCATTTTAGAAAGCTTATTGATAAAACATCTCCAGCAAAATGTTCCTCTTTTTTTTTTTTTAGTTCTTCAAATGCAGTTAAGGACAATGTGATAAGGAGCTAGACCTATATCTTAAAATACTTTGAGAATTAATGTTAATATTCTGCATTGGAACTTCTAAAATTGTACCATCTAACATGTTAAAGTATATTCTAGATCTTTATTTTAAAAAATAAAAAGAAAGAGGCCCTGGCCGGTTGGCTCAGTGGTAGAACGTCGGCCTGGCGCGCGGGGGACCTGGGTTCGATTCCTGGCCAGGGCACATAGGAGAAGCGCCCATTTGCTTCTCCACCCCCACCCCCCTCCTTCCTCTCTGTCTCTTCCCCTCCCGCAGCCAAGGCTCCATTGGAGCAAAGATGGCCCGGGCGCTGGGGATGGCTCCTTGGCCTCTGCCCCAGGCACTAGAGTGGCTCTGGTCGCGGCAGAGTGACGTCCCGGAGGGGCAGAGCATCGCCCCTGGTGGGCGTGCTGGGTGGATCCAGTCGGGCGCATGCGGGAGTCTGTCTGACTGTCTCTCCCCATTTCCAGCTTCAGAAAAATACAAAAAAAATAAAAATAAATAAAAATAAAAAATAAAAAGAAAGAATAAAGTTTATTATTAGGTTAATACATCTGATATTATATTAATGGAGTGAGAAAGTCTGTGATTTATACATTACAAAGCATATTTTAAAGTAATTCTTTGGATCATTTTAAGAATATCATAAATTGTGCTTACTAATCTGAAGTTTTTCTTAGAAAACTACTCATTTTAAAACTCATGCTTGCCATAGAAAAACTTCCCAAATAGCAAGTAATGAGTTAATCAAGGAGCAAAGCATTGCACAACACAAACATTCTCAAAGCTAAAAACAGCTAAGAGGATTTATTCTTTACCAGTGTATCTACTCTGGAAATCTCTTTGGAACCACAGGAAACACAATTCTATTATCCTGTGTATTGTTAATGTTGTTGTTAGTTGACTTAATTTTGTCTAAGCCGTAAGGATAAAAGGTTGAGAAATGTACAACTAGAATTATTAATGGAATTTTTAAAATCAAATAGGTTATTAGAGTGCAATCTACTCTGAACTCTTTTGAGGAATTCTATTTTCTATTATCCATTGATCTGTTTCTCAGGCTCAAATTTTAGCCAACAGATATCCTACTGTGATCATTACCTCTTAAAGTGTATTGCTCAACAATGCTATCTTTTCTTATACCTTTCTAATAGTGTTTTCATTCTTCATTTCATGTTTTATTCTTTCCTATGCATTTTTCACTTGGCATTACATTTAGAGGATTAAAAGAAGTCCAGTATATCTGGGAGATTACTAGAACTTTGTAAAGGCCTACTATTTGAGTGTTATAATTGTCATAGTTTTGCTACAGCATATGAAATCTGTATAATGTGAAATTTGTCTACAGTGGAGATGAATTTTACTTGGTAGCAAGATAAAGCCCCCACATTTTAACTTAAATCTGAACTTGATCCATCTTCACCCACTTTTTTTCACAAATCTGTTGCATCATCAAATTGGTTTATTTACTTTCCCAGAAACATTTTTTCAATTTCCTCTTCTTACCAGCTCCTTTTCCTTTTCACCAAAAAGAGAAACAGATGCTGCTCAACAGGTCTCATTTTCTCTTTAAAACTTTTCCTTGAATACACTAGTCCTTATTGTTCTTTTAGTTTCAACTTCTAATAAGCAGCAGAGGAAAGTGATATATAATTAACACTGTTGGAAGGTTAACATATTCTAGGTATTATACAAACCATACACTTTCTCATTTAATTCTCATGATAAACTAATGTGTTAAGTTCTTTTAAGGAAAATTGAGATACTGAGTATTTAAACAGTCAATAACTTGGATAAAGTCACATAGCTAATCAACATTGGAATAGAGATTCAAACCCAAGTTTTTCAATCCAAGTTGTCACATTCTAAACTAAATAATCTTTCTTCCTTTCCTAATTATATTATAAGCTCTTTGAGGAAAATGACAATGTCTTATACATTTCTTGCTTCCTCATAAAGACTAATTTCTTGAAAACTAAAAGGCCATAATCGATATTATCAGTAATTAAACATCCAACAATAAATTGTAAACATTGTTAGCAAAATACAAATATTAGGAGTAAAAATAGAATAACCAAAATTGGCATCATTTATTCCAGCATATCTCTGTCATTCATTTACATCTAGCTCTATGATAACTTAAGCACTAAAACAGTACAGCTTGGTGTTCTGGGTCTCATATTTGAATTTGCATCAGAAACCTATGAAGGACTTGTCAAAGCACAGGTTGTTGTTCTCTCCTCTTAGAGGTTCTGATCTGGGACAAATCCAATCAGTTGCATTTCTAATAAATACCTAGGTGATGTTGATGCTGCTATCCCAAGAACCACTCACTGAGAACACTGGTTAGTGATTCTAGAACAAGAAGAATAGAGCTAGAACCCAACTCTATCACTTATAAGCTGTGTGAGCTTAGCAATATATATTTCATATATTTATGCATCAATTTCTTCATCTATATAAAGCAAGCAGAGTTTAAAATTTTTGCATGGATTTAGTGAGATAGCATATGTAAATTGCTTATAACAGGGCCTGACACAAATATAACCAGTTCTAAACAGTTATTAACCATACTTTTCCTAATATCAACTATACTTATTAAGTCACAAGAGTTTGTATCATCAGCTCTTACTTAGAATGCCTTTTGTATTGTATTAAAAAGGAAAAGCATTGACTAATAGACTCAGCTGTGATTCTCAGAATATCAGAGAAGAAAAGCATGAGGTATGAGAAAAGTGTTAGTGGAAAATCCCAACAATTGTACCATGCCCCCAAACACTTTCACAGAGAACACAGAGCTGCCCATAGGGGAAAATGTCTTTAAGAAGAGAGAAAATGCAGGGTCATTTAAAAAGGGACAGAGCAGAGTTCAGAAAGTAAGATAGTCTTTAATAAACATGGGACACAATTTGAAGTGTACAAAAATCAAGATAAATTTTTAAGTGTAAAATTATCTCTACTTTGTGGGTGGTTAACATGATCCACAGTTTTCCCAATCATGTTACTTCAGTATATGAAATATGAAATTGGTATACTACCTAAAACTTAACTTCGGGTACAAAAATATATCAAATGTTCTCTCTCTTATGAATGTGTGAGCAATAAGAACAGAAACTGGAGGAATTTCAAATTTTACTGCTCCAAATAGAAAATGTGTGTGTATATACTTTTTTTTTCTTTTTATAGCAGTAGGATATACCATGTTAAGGTTCCATTCTAATCAGAGTTTTAACAGTAAAAGTAAACATGTAATAGGATAATAGTTGAAGATATGAAAGATCTGGTTTGTGGTATAGCTAGTACTCTACCAATTGGCCTATTTTTAAATGAGACCCCTTGTACATCTATATTTCAATTTAAATAAAATATTCCTCTGTGTTTTAAACAAGATCACATTATTCTAATGTAAAATGATATGAGGAGAAAATACAATAGTGCCATGATTTCTAATTTAAACAGTGTTAGGTAAAAGGTCATTCTGTGGCCACTGTTCTGAGAATATGTTCTTTATTAATTTTGCATACCTCGTGAGGCAGCACCAGAGTAATAAAAATGGATTATCATTGCTATAACTTATGTAAAGGACGAATACTTCTGCCAGTGTTCCAACAAGTGTAGTCTGGGGTGCCTGCCCCAGAATCATACAGGTTGCTTTTGAAAATTTTAAGTCTCAGGGCATTTCTCTGAATCACTGACTCATAATCTCCAGGTAATTATTTTAGAGATTTCCACAGGCACTTTCTCCTAAGTCTTTAACTATGCATGGTTAAAAATAAAGTACATTTTGCCCTGGCTGGTGGAGCAGTGAATAGACTGCCCTCCTGAATTGCTGAAGTTACTAGTTCAACCCCTGGGAATCCTGGCTGGATCCCAAGAGCATGGCTCCTTCCTGAATGTGCAAGTTCAAACCCTGATAAGGGTACATATAAGATGCAATCAAATGGCACAACTAAGTAGAACAATGACATATTTTGAACTCGTTGAGAAAAATACTTTCTGGACAGATTATCCATATTAACTACCATTCAAGAAAATCAGCAAAATACAAGTTCAAGTACTAGAGTGTTTATTAATAAGCATTTTTTTCTAAAGAACTACCACAAATGTATAATTGAAGAAGACTAAAAAAAGTAACCAGCGGAAAATATAGAAAAATAATTAAGAACAAAGAAATGGATAATTATATAGGGAAATCCATTAGTATAATGAACCGTAAACTAATATTATTATCAGGAACTATTGGAGAGAATTAAATTAAAGGTGAAGATAAGAAAAGGACAATAAATAACATGGCATGTGTAAGAGTCACTGAAATTCATCTAAATGCCAGATGTTATTGGAAGGAAGAATATCAATAGAATATTATCTTTAGATATTTGTGTTAAACATATACATGTAAATATTAAAATCATATAAAAAATATTGTTTCCATACTAGTAAGAAAAAAAATAGAGAAAAAGTTAAGAAAATTCCATCAATGAATAGAAGTCAAGAAAGGGGATGAAAGAATTAGCACTGACAATATAAACACAAAATACGGCAAAAAATAAAAACAAAAATATTAGTATTAAAATAATGCAGATATAATATACCTTAAGGACAGAAATACATATTCAATGTGTGTGTGTATATATATACACATTATATATAGACATATATATAAATTTTAAAATAAACACCTGTCTAGCACATAATATTAAAATATAAAACTAAAAAAAAATGAAAAAATTTATTAATTAGTTTACTTACAAATGAGATCAACATTACACAAATTGAGAAAAAAGTATTTTGTAGTGATGAGAGAGAGCATCATGGTGCATAATGTCAAAAGGAGGACTTCACTGAAGAGGTATATGCCTGGACTTTGAAATGTATAATGTCAAATACTATGTCACTTACCATATTCCAGACAAGCCTCCAGAAGCTTCACACATATGAATTTGCTCAGTATTTGTCACAGTCAGACAGAAGTTTCCATTGTACACATGAGGACACTGAGACCAGTGTAAGTTTAAGTGCCTAGTGTGAGAGCACACATCTAGCCACAGATGAAACCAGCCACTCAGCCAGTAAGCCTGCTTGCAAAACTTGGCCTGGTACAGAACATAAGGAGAAGCTACCGTGCACACCAAGAAATTTTACTTCACATCTGGAAAGATAAAGATTGAATCCAACACAGGTGGAACTTTTAACAACACCAGTCAAGTTTCAAGGTACAAAGAACATCTCAAAAATACCTAATAGTTGAACATATGAAGAGAATGTTCTCAATGCATTCAGGTAACTATGCAGAAAAAAATATAGCTCCCAAAACATAATATGTGGACATTTTTTTTAAACACACATGCACTTTAGATAAAGAATAGCTCAAAAAAGAAATGATAATAAAATAATGTAAAACAACACATATATCTAAACCTGTAGAATGCATTTAAAGCAGTATTTCAAATAAAAATATAACCTTAAATATAATAGAATTAAGATAATCAGTTAATTTTATTTATCACAAGGAGACAGTAAGAGATATCCCCAAAAGTAAAAAGAAAATAATAAAAGCAGATTTAATAATGTGGAAAATGAATTGAAATATAGAAGATAAATTTCTTAAAATTGTCATATAAAAATAAAATAGACAAATATATGACAAGATTAAAAAGGGAGGATAATATATTTCAATAAAATATTAAATTCAGTAACAAAAACAGATAATTTTAAAATTATAAATCAATACTATGAACAATTATAAACCAGTAAAATCTGCAAACTAAATTATCAAAATATTTTTAAAAGATATAAAATTTTGTTAAAAATATAGACATTTAAATAATCAAATTAGTTCTTAAATGATTAATAGGTTGACTTTAAGAAAATAGATTTTACAAAATGAAGTATTAAAATATTTTATAGAGCAATAAAAAAGAATATATATAACTTGAGCAAAGGGAATTTATATTAGATATATAAGGATGTCTTAGTATTAAAAATGTATTTATGTAATTTCTCATATAAAATGATTAAAAAGATTCAAAAAAGCCTATGAAATATTTAGTTCGTCTATAAAATTTACTCATTTTTTCTTAACAGTTTGTAGATGGATTATTTCTTTAACCTGATAAGTAGTGTTATCAAAAAACTTATAGAAAACATCACACTTTATAGGAAACAGTAGAACATTTATTTAAAGTCAGATACATGACAAACATGCTACATCTTAGCAAGTCCTAGCAATGATATCAATAACAATGAATAAAAGTAAAGTAAAAAGTGTGAGAATTAGAAGAAATAAAATTGCCAGAGACAATATAATCATTCATATAGAATACCCAACTATTACCTGTAGAATAAATTTACACCCAAGATTTTAGCTAATTTGATTATTATAAGTGTATAAAATTAACAGTGATCTTGTGTACCATAAATAATTAGAAATTGTAATTTAAAAAAATTGCCTACTCAGTGCCCAGATCTTGGTTTCTCACACTATTCTCTGAGAAAAGAAACCAGAAATCGTTGAAAAAATAGGGAAGAAAATGTACTCAATAAACCTGAAACACCGTTTGGTGTCAGAAAGTAAAAAAGTATTAAAAATACAAAGTAATAGAACATCTCAAAGAGACACAGAAGTCAATCTGAAAGAAATCTCAATGAACAAAGCTGGAATAATTTAAATAACCAAATAAATAACATATTAAATCATTGCCCAAAGTATAAAATAAATGAATCCATAATGATATAAATAATTAATAGAATAAATAAATGTAAAGGTACAGGAGAAGAGATAAAATACCTCTTCAAAGAATTCCAAATATTTCTTGTAGATATCCCTCTCAACCCAAGAAAAGAAGCTAATTCCCCACTCATGGGTTATGAGATGTGCTTAATGAGGGGAGAAGAAGTAATTTAACAGAGGAGAGACTTCCCAAACTCCATGTCAGCCAGGCAACTAATATTAGCATCATCAGTGATGGATCATGTTGATAGCATTAAAAAAGTAAGCTAGGTTGATAATCATGAGAATAGCATTTTACATCTCTGGTCTTCTTATTCAAAACCATTGACATAAGACAGATATTTAATTGAGGAATATTTAAAAAATAACCAGTTCTCAAATTTCCCAAGATCATCAAACTCAAAGTGAAGTCTGAGAAACTATCACAGACAAGAAAGACTAAAGAAGTGTAAAGAATAAATGTAATGTGGTATCCTGAATAGAATTATGGAATAGAGAAAGGAAATTAGAGGAGAAAGAATGAAATCTGAAGAAGCTATGGAGTTTACTTAATATGACACAAAAATGTTGTTTTCTTACTTGTCATGGGCATAACATAGTAATGTAAAAAGATATCAGTAGGGAAAACTAAGTAAGGGATTTAGAGGAACTGTCTGCACTGTCTCTGCAACTTTTCTGTAAATCTAAAATGATTCTAATATAAAAGGAAGTTATTGTAATTTGTTAAAGGGGCAAATTGCTCAAAAAACAAAAACCTACAAGATACCTGAGAACAAACGTAACAAAAGGAGTTATAGTTCTCATACAAAGGTTTTTTGAACTACATAAGGCCTAAATAATGGAGATATTTATCATTTTAACAGACAAGACAAATCAATATAGTAAAACTTTATCCCCCAAGTTAACTAGGTGAAGATTTAGAAAACTATGACCCAGATGCCACATCCAGCCCTTAGCCTGTTTTTATACTGCACTAGAAACTAAGAGACTTTGTTTGTTTGTTTTCTTGCTTGTTTTTACATTTTTAAGAATGGGAAAAGGATGAAGGAGGAAAGAGAAAGGGAGGAGAGAAAAAAGGAAGGAAAGAAGGAAGGATGGATGGAAGGAATGAAGGAAGAAAGAAAGGGAGGGAGGAAGGAAAGGAAGAAGGAAGAAGGAAGAAAGGAAGAAAGGAAGGAAGTCGGAGGAAGGAAGAAAGAAAGAAAAAATGGAGGAAGGATAAAAAGATGTACAAAAGGTCTTATAAAGCTTAAAATATTTAATATTTGGCCCTTTCAGTAAAATGTTTGTAATAATGATGATAACAGTGTCTAACATGCATAGAGCACTTACTAAGTGCTAAGCATTTTTCTAAGGACATTTCTTGTTTCAAATTTTTGCTCTTCTTACAAACATTCCATAAAGCAATATCCATGTTTTCCCCTTTTACAAAGACAGAAACCAAGGCATAGGATCAGATACTTACTTACCCAAGATCACAAAAGTAGTCAACAGTGGAGTACAGTTTCCAATTCAAGCTGTCTCCCTCTAGTGTTCATTTGTAAGCATTGTTTGGAATAATCACAGTAAGATTGTGGTTGTACTTGAAGTAATAGAAAGAAGGCTTGGAGGTAAACACTGAGCTATAAATATAATATGTTATTTGTTTTTTATCTTGTTTAGCTTATTTTTCTTTAAATGTTTGTGTCCTTTCTAACAGAGAGAAGGTAACTACAGCAAAATATTTAAAAATAAAATGAATAAAATAAAAAACTTCTGTTCTATAATATATGATTTTTAAAAAATCAAATTAAAAGTTTCCTCCTGAGTTAAAAAAGATGATAATCTGAAATTTTTACATCTCAAATTCTTATTATGTAATGAAGTTCACAGTGAGAGAGAAAAGAAAAAGTGGAAAAAATGGAGCGAATGATTTACAAACTTGTAACATTTGTTTTTAAAGTGTTTGAATTAAGATTCAAAAAAAAAAGTTAAGAAAAAGGAAACTGAAGAAATTTAAAAGATTAGAAGAAGTTATGGAAACTAATAGAGAGATTACTAGGATCATCCAATAATTCCTATAAGAGGTTCTCCCAGAAATTAAAAGTTCACAGTAGAGGAAAAAGTTTAATAATTTTATTTTATTTTACTAAAGGAAATTAGGATTTTTTTTCTCCAAAATTACTTTGGAACTTATAATTTATGGCAACTATATCAAGTAGTGCTACAACCACAGAATGTTTGATACTATTGTATATCTATAAACTAGACAAACATAAATTGTGGGACCAAATGGTCTTTAGTCAAGAATTTGAAGACAATTAAGATTGGCATTAAAGTTTCATCAATAAAAGCAAACAGCTTTTGAGAGAAGTCCTTTTTAGGACTATCATAGCCTAAAGAATGAGTTGATTCTCATCAGAAAGAAACGTCTGTATAAACTTTAGAAATACCATCTATTGATCTTCTCTTCCATATTACAAAGATGGTAAAAATCTGTGTAAAGATATTACTGTCACATTTAAACAAATACTTTTAAGAATATAGTATATTTTTTGTTTGTATGTTTATTTATTTGAAAAAAAAGAAAAACTTGTCCTAAATGGAAGAGAAATGAGGACTAGGACCTTGGCCATGTGACTAAATGAATAGAACATTGTTCTA
This sequence comes from Saccopteryx leptura, assembly GCF_036850995.1. Classification (NCBI taxonomy): domain Eukaryota; kingdom Metazoa; phylum Chordata; class Mammalia; order Chiroptera; family Emballonuridae; genus Saccopteryx; species Saccopteryx leptura. The sequence goes on along the minus strand of NC_089505.1, from coordinate 231,123,299 downwards.
GCTCACTGAGGTCATGGGTTGATCCCTGGTCAGGGCACATACAAGAAGCAACCAATAAGTGCACAAGTCAGTGGAACAACTAAGTGGAATAATAAGCTGATGCTTCCAGTTCTCTCTCCTTCTCTCTCTAAAATCAATAAAAAAAATTAAAAAAGAAAAGAAATAGATACTAAGTTTTAGTATCTGAATTAATTTTATTTAACATCTTTATAAATATGGAGAGGAGAACTTCACTAATTTTCTGCAAATCAGTGCTCTCTTCTGTTCAATATATTTATGTATTTCTATTTGCTTTGAAATTTTTTCCTAGCTCCTTGATCTCACATTTCATTGCAGCTCATTTACTTTTAATTTTAGTCTTTTCTTTCCTGCAGCGATTTCCTCCAGCCTCACATCTTCATGCAGTCTTTTGAGTGTGCCAAACTTCCTAACGTTACGTTTTTATTCAGCAGTAGAAACTGGGTAGGCAACGAGGACATGAGCTTGCCCTTTGGCTTCAGATCTTAGCAAGTGGAATGGTGCATGTTGAAAGTTCCCTGTCCATTTTCTCACTTCTAGCAGGCCTTTGTGTTGTTTGAGCAGGTACATAATTTTGTGGTACTGTCAAATAATAAGCATATTAAAAAAGAAAAGTGTATGTTTCACTGTGCAGTGACCCGAGCTATTTCTAACTCCTGCCTAGACTTGTCTGGCTCCCTGTTAACAGAAATGCCCCTTGAAAGAGACACCCTACTCTATTCCCACTAAAGTTTTTGGTCAATTATTTTCTATTAATTGCATATCTGACTATAACTCTAAGGTTTAATGAGAGGGCAGGCAAAATGATAAAATTCAAATAAGGTCTATAGTTTAGTTCATAGAATGCTACCAGTGTCCAATTCCTGGTTTTGATGTTAGGTGTTTATATAAGATATTGTCATTGTATGCTCAGTGATGGGAACCAGAAACTTAGTACTATTTCAACCTCTTAGGAATCTAAAGTTTTACAAAATAATGATAAAAAGAATAAGGAGGAGATGTGAGGCAGTGAGTGTCCCCTATACCTCAAAATATATACCAATGTTGTTGAACAACACTTGTTACATTTAATGTTTTCAATAAGCCTTGAATTTCTGAGTTTGGGGACAGATAGAAATTGAAGACAAGTTCTTTTTTAACAATTTGTTTTTCTAAATGAGTTTTATTTTAGAGAGCAAATCCTGGTTGACTGCAATGTAAACGTTCAGTATATTGTTTGTGTACTTCTTTCACAATTTCTATTACTCTTAGAGTTAATGAAAAATCTTCAAAGATCCTCATTCTAAGTTGTAAATCAGTCTAAGTTTTAGATATTTTAAATGACTCTTCACTTTTTATTCTCTATTTTCCTAGTTTTAATTTGCATATATATTTTTTGTTGTGTTAATTTTTTTTTTCATTTTCAGAACTGGAAAAAGTTGCATTAAGAGTCAATAAACATGACATTTTAAGCCAAAAGGGTCCCCAATCTGGTTGATATTTCTTATGACCCTTTTTAGTAAGCCCTTTTCCCTCCAGAATTCATTATGTCTATTTCTATGAATAAGTAAATTGTGTTTGACCAGCTGTTCAATTGCACTCATTTCCAGAAAGAACTGAATTTGTTTTCTGAACTCTGAACTCACAATGGCTAAACTTGGAAAAATGTGTTTTCTCATCCCTACCCCAAAAGACCAAGCACATAGTTATTTAATATAATGTGATTTTGACTGTTGGCTTAAAATGAAATGGAGGCATACTGCAACTACATTGTTATATTTTCTATGAAGTGCCATTTGTGTGTCTTATGAAGTGTAGAAAGCACTGTTAGTGCTGAAATATTATTTGCAATTTATTCTTCTTTATTGGATCAATACTAATATATGTAGAGATTTTTTTAGTGGATCTCATTGCCTAGTAACCTTTCAGCAGTTTATAATGAAATGACTATGTATGATTTATGATTTATAATTAAGGGCTTTTAAAAATCACCCTTATTTCTGAAATGTGCAGTGAAGTTCATTGTAGCTATTAAAAATTCAATAGAATTCTTCAAGTCTTATTTTGTGTTATACATTTCTGATATTCCCCACCTCACAAAATGGCTAGCATATACAGAACATTCATTAGAATATATATACTTTTTATTAATAATAATAATAATAATAAAAGAAAGTCTCCTGTTGTGGAGCAATTTCCTATGGCATTTGTTAATGTCTTGAGATAGCTTTTGTCTCAGATTATATTTTCAAGAATATTTGTATAACACAACACAAAACCTTGAAAAGAGAAATAGGACAGAAGGCAGAATTTTTGCTGACCAGAATAACAAAGAGAATCTTCTTTCTGAAGAAAGTTGGATGAGACTACCAGCATTCTATTATAGTTTGTTGTTTTTTCTAAGTGTTATAGCAAAAACCCACTCTGTACACAACATCCCACTGGCATATGCATCACACCGTAGAAGTGGGGGCATGGGGAATCTAAGTGAACAGAAAGTCCATGCTTACTGCTCTACCATGAGTAACAAAATCCTTTGTCTCTTACCCATGAGTTTTGTGTCTCCTGCCAGTATGAATAAAACTGTGGCAGACTAACCTGCTAGCCTTCAAGAAGAGTAAGATCTCATTCCCTTTTAAAGTTCTTGACACAATCATTGAGCATGGAGCACATTATGACTTTGTGAGTAGGTAGGGAAACCGTGAGGCCAAGGGAAAAGCTTTAGTGTCTGAAAGATGAAGTTCAGTGGGAGGAGCCAGCAAAAAAGGAAAGTTGAAGACACGTAAAAGAGGTATGTCTGATGCAGGCAAGACCTAAGCGGAACCCAGAGAGGAACTGGAAAGGCAAAAAAAATAAAGTGTGGCCTCCAGCAAGATGAATGCCAATTCGTCCTTCCTGGTTGCCAGAAAGGACAAAAGGATGACTGTGACAATAAAGAAGTGAAAAGTTGAGGGAAATCAAGCATGGATGCCACAATTTTCCAGGTAGTCAGACTATTTGCTGTGAGGCAGTCTGGTAGGAACTGAGTTTAGAGAAAATGTGATGAAAAGGGATAGTCCTGACACTGTCAGGAAGAGGATGGGAGAAATAGCTGACTAAAGATAGGCAATAGGATTGACAGGTGGAACTCAGGCCCAAATGAGTTGAGAAAAGATAAATCTGTAAAGTTTTTATTCATACAGTTACACAATGGTCTCTGATAGAATCAAGTTGCTCTGAGATAGACAAGGCCCATTTTAGAAATTTTACTTTCCTGATAAGTACAAAGAATAATATCCACTATGGATAATCTTGGGATGAGCCTTAAAGTAACAAGTCTATCCCACGTCCTAGCTAATTATACAGCCACAGATACAGCTGACCATAGGCATGATGGATAAATAACATACCTTTAACAGGGGACTCACCCTTGATTCTCCAGTAAAAGTTGAAAGTGACATTCATTTTTAGATACCTTTTTACTATATAATGCAGTCCTCCCTCATTCAACTAATCATATTATAAATTAAATCCACCTTGTCTTGAAACCAGGTATTAATAAGGGGTTTGGGTATGAAACTAAAGCTAATTTGCATGAATGCCTCAGTTCTTTTTGTTATTGAAGTCAAGCCAGTCCATGTCACCAAGAAGCTGTGAGTGATGGAAAACTTCAATGAAGCACTTGGCAAGTGCATGTCAGAGAAATTCTTAATAATAATAAATCCTCTGACAAGACAAGAGCACTTAAGGTTGATGGTGACAGTTTACTTTACAGAAATAAAGCCAATGTTCTCTGCTCCATTTTCAGGGTCTGAATGGTTTTAATCATGTTGTCTGGCAGATAGCTATATCAATCCATCTCATCATATCTAAATTCTGCCATCTTTGGCTAGTCATCCATAGATGCATTTCTAAACTTCAAAAACAAATCAAACCTCTTTTTATTTTTCATTTTTGTTCAGCAGCCATAGAAACAGTCTCTCATTTACAGTTTGAAAAACAATTTTCCCCAAAATTAGAAGCATAAAGATTACTGTCAAATCAACCTTACACACAGGTTGATGTTTCAGGAAGTAGCACTTCTAGGGGCAGTAAATATATATTAAACTTAGACTCAGTAACTTGATTGGTAATAAACCTACAGTCATACATCAGAATATATCCCTGTTTTCTTATACCCCCCTTGCTTTCCTCAAGCCAAATTCAGCTTCTTCTCTACTTATTTTCAGGCTTGTGTTTAGATTAGTTTTAATAGAGTACATTCTTTTTTTCTGGAAATGCTATTTACATTCTCTATTTACAAACAATTGTTGGGCCTAATAGCTGACCCAGAGTCTCTGTGGATTCTTCAACCCTAACCTGCTCAACTGCTTCTGCTAACTTGCTTACATTGATGAGAAAAATTTGGGGATTAAGAAGTACAATTTGCCAATTATGAAAATAGTCACAGGGATGTAAAATACAGCATAGGGAATATAGTCAATAATATTGTTAATAACTATGTATTGTGTCAGGTGTGTACTAGATTTATCAGGGTGATCATTTCATAAGTTATATAAATGCCTAATCACTATGTTATATACCTGAAAATAATTTAATATTGTGTGCCAACTGTTACTAACATAATTTTTTATGGGGATGGTCTCAGTCTCAGTCTTTTCCCAGTATTCTCCTTTAAGATGCACATAGTCCTGCCTCAACCCTTAATCTTTATTCTTTCCTATAGTTTGAGCCACACTGGATTAAAATATAATTGACCAAGGCCAATGACTTATTTATTTATTTATCCTCAGCTTTTAGCACAGAGACTTGCATTTTGCAAATATTATAGCATTTGATATACGATGTGTTTTTAGTTCACATTAACCATATAGAATTGAATCTGGGCTCTATTACCTTTATTTAAATCACTGAACCAACACCTCATCTGTAAATAGAAATATTAAAATACACCACATCTTTTATTATAAATATTAAATAAAAGCTATTTAGCTACCTTATATTGTTTTTACCCAAAGGCAAGGGTAAAAAAAAGGAATCAGAAACAGATTCTGTGTGAATATTGCCATAACTTTTGTTTTTCTTAATATACCTGGTGGAAGGCACACCTATCATCTCATTTGTTTTTTTAATCCAGTTTCTCTTCCTCTCCAAAACACATGGTAGAAATAGGCAAGTGATCTGAAGAGAAAATGATTTTTATCTTCTTTAGTCCAAATTCCAAATTATTTTGGAGAAGACCTGTTGCCTTAGCTTGGGCACATACCCACACCTGTTCATTGGTGAAGGAGGTATGTGAATATTGACAGTATCATACAATAGAAAGCTGGTTTTAAAGCCACAATTGGGAGCATATGTGACAGAAGACAAGTCTAGGTTGAGGCAGAGGAAGCAATATTTTCCAACCACAGGGTTTCTGAGTTAAAATACAGATGATAGAACAATACTGTCCAATGGATAATAGAAAAGATTAGCTGAAATGTAGCTATTGCAAACAAGCAAATATTTGATTTTAATTAGTTTAGATATAGATAGCCACATGTGGCTAATGACTTCTGTACTGGACAGTACAGCTACAGAATTTTATAGTCAACAAATGGAAAATATTGGTATAAGCCAATCTATAATTACCTAATGGATGAATAAGTGAACTTCTACCAATCTAAACCTGGAAGTGACAGTGCACAGTTACCCATCACCTTATATTATTGAATCTGGCAGCTTTATGTTTTCTGTAATTGCCCCTGTTCTTCAGATACCTGGAAACAGAAGTATTCTTCACTCAGGAATAGAAGTGTCTAAAAACTGCACTGGAAGTCACTAAGATTCTTAAGATGAGGGAATTGCCAAAGTTGGATTGAGGAGAGAAGCTCTATTAACTATCTTTGCCTTCTCCACAATTTCACATAAGATGTGCCCTGTTTAGAAGTCCTTTAGACAAGGTATTTAATTTCAAACAAATTACTACCTCAAGTAGAAAATGAGATATGTGTTTATAATTAATCATTATCTTAAGTACACAGTCTCTTGGTAGTAGCTAGAGTTGCAATCATAAAAAAAAATAGACAAGCCACTACTGTCATGTTGCGCATAGTCTAGTATGTAACACAAAAATAATGAATGACACCAACACATATGAGAATCATAGGAGCATGTGTGGGAATGGGGATGGGCACTGACCTAGTTTGAGAGTATAAGAAGGCTTCTCCATGGTACCTCATTAGTTGAGAGCTCCAAAGAATTTTATCTTCAAATAAGAGCAATTGGAATTACCGTATTTCCCCATGTATAAGATGCACCTTAAATTTGGGGCCCGATATTTGAAAAATAAAAAGTATTACATAAAGTTATTAACTCAAGTTTTATGATAAAATTCATACAACTCCTTAGCACTGTCAAGACTCCCATCTATTAGCTTGTCCTCATCTGTGTCTGATGACAAATCACTGTCTTTATATATTGCCTTGTCCTAAGTTCCGTCTATGGCTTTTGGAAATGCCACACGTCTACAACACTGTAAAAGATGCACCCAGTTTTTAGACCCCAAATTTTTCAAAAAAGAAAGGCGCATCTTATACATGGGGAAATACGGTAATTAATGGTGGGAAAGACATAGAGATAGTGATGTGACTCGATTTGTAATTTTTAAAAGATTGTTTTGATTGTAGTTTAGGAAGACAGGTGGGATGGGAAGAAGGTAAGTGGCTTATGAAGTATCTGGAGTGGAGATAATTGGTCTAAGATGTTGGTAGAGGTAGAGAGATATTGATGTGTAAAATGATAATAGTGAGTATGATTCTTGAGACTGAAGAGGGTGTTCTATCTGATAACAGCATTGATGACTTTCCTGTGTCCCATACAGCTGCATAGAAGGTGGTAATTTTCACTGAGATAAGAGGCACTGGAAGTGGACAGGGTTTGAGGGAGGTATGAGAAATTATAGATTAATTTTTGATGAGACTGGCCTTTGTGAAACCCAAGTAAAGATGTCAGGTAGGAAGTTAATACAATTGCTTAGAATTTTTAGGAGGGGCCAGGGCTAGAGATATGCTTTTGTGGGTCACCTGCTTGCAGAAACAAACAAGGTTTAGAATAAAAATGAGACAATACATGGTGAAAATATAAAGAAAGACAACTAAGAAGAAGCCTTGAAGAATTTTAATAGTTGGCAAGTGGATAAAAGGTATTATAGCTGCAAAAGCAGAAAAGGAGTAACTAGAGAAAAAACAAAAGAGTGAGGCTATGTTTTGGAAACATGGAAAAGCATGTTTTAAGGAAAAAGAAATAATCAATTGAAGGGCGTCCAATTAAAAATTTAAATAAGTTGAGTGTGGTGAAATAAGCATCAGATCTGGTGACTACTACTAGATCTGGTGATGTAGTAGAGAATAGTATAAGAAGCCAGACTGTATTGTGTGACTATGTGAGGGGGAGGTAAAGAAATTAAGGTAAAACTTATGAATGATAATTTTTACAAAGTTGTCTGTGAAGAGGAAATTCATATTTATTTCTGACAACTTTCAAAGAGATACATCAGTCTGGCACATTTCACTTCATATATATGTATTATAATATATATAATTGTCTCATCAAGTAGGAATTTATTGTTTAGATTTTAAAAATATAATGTAAAGAAAAATACAAATAAAAGCATCTATAATCCCAACACACAAACACATTTTATGTGCATGTATTCATTTGATATTTATATTAATAAGTAAGTCAAGCAAATTTTTATTATTTACCTCCTATCTATTTAGGTAAAGGTCTTACAACTTAAGAAACTTGCCAAAATTTAAATTAGTACTTACCTTTATGGAAAACCCTGTATCAAGACAAAAATCATGAGAGCTCTTCCAGTTGTTTGGTTACTTAATGACTATATAGGTTATTATTTTTTTCATGTAATTAAATAATGTTAAATCTTTCACAGGAATGTAACACAGGCTTATAGGAATGTAATTAAGCATTATATTCTGGAGATGGATCTGAACTTTGTGGATTTTAAAAACAACTATGTGGTAGAAATACTTTTTAATTGACTATAGCATTTTTCTGAAAACATTAATTTAGTAAACATGTTTTGGTAAATTTGATTCCACTTAAGGATATTTTTAACATGTTAGAATCAAAATATATATGTAGATTTTATTTGTGGAAAGATATGTGATTCTTTTTATTTATTTTTTTCTTGATCAGTTCATACATCTCATTAGTTCTAGCCTGAAAATAAAGGTAAAGGTTTGTTCCCTGAAAAAGCTGATAGAATCCATAAAAGTGAAATCCTTCCCACTGAGAGAGGATCAGTGTTGGTTTAAAAGTATGATTTAAATAAATGTTGTTTGTTTATCTGCTAAGAGATAGGATTATGTGATTATTGGAGATTTGTACTACTCTGGTGAATCTAAAAGCAGTGATTTTCCCACACAGAAATTGCTACCACAATGATAATAACAAAAATAATAGACATGATTGTGGTTATGAAGGTGATTCTATGATCTCTGTGCTCATTTCATATGCCCGCCTTACTGTTAAGACTGTTATTTATTGGATGGATTTAGTTTGACTGCTATCTGCCTTCTGGGGGTAGATGCTGCATTAGAGGCTATTGACTCATTGAGGGTGAGGCAGACTGCCAGGAGATGGAAGATGTAGCAAAAGGAGGGAGTGAAAGAGCATGATGGAAATTACAGAAGCACAAAAGGAATTTCGATGGCTCTATAAATTCAGCGAGAGGTGTCTTTGATTTCATTATGGCTGTTAGGCTGCTACAGAATTGTCCCTTTAAAATATATCTAGGTAGATGTTTTGTCTGTAACTGAACATTTAGTCCTCTGCTCATAACTCCTCCTTTCTTGTTTGGACTTAAATCTACAATTTTCTATAATTCTCTAAGTCCTTTAAAATGAAATCATTTTTGTAGCTTTCTCCAAATACAGCCCCTATATATAGCAGTTAGGTTGAAGACTCATTTTTTAAAGGAATTTTAAATAAATGTGTGCTGAGGAGCAGAAAGTAAACATTCTTGTGCTCTGTAGCCACCCATCATGCTACAATGTGGCAGGTGTGCTGATGTTGAATGCAGATGTTTGTGAAAACATAGTTAAAGAAGATTTTTATTTTTGCTAGTTTTTCATGGCATTCTCTGCTTCTAAAATATAGCTTATGAGAGCCTTTACCATCTAAAATTTCTCTTTTGAGACTTAAATTTAGCTGTGTTTAGAGGGCACACATGTAACTCATTTTTCTCTAGTAATTTTGTAACTGTAGTAAATATGTCCATCATGTGAAATTATATATCGCTTATAATCAAAGCTTGTCATTATACCAAGAATTACTTTGGTTCAATTATTGTAAAGAGGTTTTTTTGTTTTTTTTTTCACTTGAGAAATCAATGTGTTATGTAATGTGTTTAGTAAAATTCCAAAGCATTCTTCCTAATACCTTCTTGAAAAAGAGGAGATAAATTTTATATGTACTCTAGCCTCAGTTAGAACTGTGGTCTACACATAAGGGGTGCAATCATTTATGGTAAATTTTCGCCTTTTTTTGAAGACAATGTTAATCAGACAGTGTTTTGAAGAGCACATTTATTAGTCATTTACTATTTATGTCTCAATTCTGAGTCAGAATGAAATTTTGGGTTGAACTAAAATCATCAAACCAATAGGATGACAAGACATGGTATTCATGAAATTACATGTGGTCCTGATTCCTTAAAGGACAGAAAGGAGATTGCCATCACGACTCCTATTCAGTGAGATGACAGTAATTGTGCCTGGCTTTCTTAGCTTCCCTCTCACTACTGTCATTAGGGACAATTCTGGATAGAGTCTATATCATTTCAGGACAATATGCTATATTCATAGAAACATATTTTTCATTTTCTTTTGCTTTCTTACACTTTGCAGTTTTATTAGCTTTTCTTCCCTGTTTTCTAATCTTTTTATATTCAATATTCAGTTACAAGAAAAAAAAATATGTGGATACCCCATGACAAATGTAAAATTTGAAGATGTAAAGTTTACTGTGAATTTTAATTGTGGGCATAGTTTAAGTTCTAACTGAAAACATAACCTATTGGTTAAGATCGTGCAATCTAAGGAGATGCTGCTTGGTTTCACATCCCCTCTTTGCCTCCTCCCTATTGACCTTTGACAGGTTACTCAATCTGACCTTAGTTTTCTCATCTGTTAAATGGTGGGCAATAATGAAAGTCATATGGATTTTTATAAAAATTCTTTGTTCAATACATAAAACTGTATAGTAAAAAAGTTCTTACTGTTTAAATTAAGAAATGTGCTAACATTAATTTAGGGCCAGCTTAAGTGTTTACAGACTGACTGTTCTAGTTCTCCTAATCCTACGAGCCTGTTTTGTCTTTAAAATATCTGTAAGTCGGACACTTAAAACTAAGACATTTATTTGGTTGTTATGAATAAAATGTTGTTTTTTTTAAAGGGGGAAAGAGTAGTATTAATCTTCTTATTCTGACCCAACTAGCAAGGCAGAACCAGTCAGATTGTCCTGCTCACATTTGAGATGGCAGATAAATGCGAACAGTTACCATATTATCACTGTTAATGGAGAAGAAGGGGGAATCGGTTCAGTTTTAGGGTAGCATCTGGACAGATTAAAGTAACTTGGATGATAACAATAATACAAGTCTTTTATCAAAGTGCAACCTTCTTGAATAGTCTGTCCCTAGCTCTGGTCTTTCAAACCAACTAGTTTCTCCCTCAGAGTTGTCATATTAGAAATGTTGATTTGATCTCTGATTGGTTTATGCTTTCTGAGTCAGAGTGGTGTGAATCTAAATTCTATTAATACTTATCTTATTTTAGGAGACTGGTCAAATATATCAGATCCTTTTTCTGACTATGAAATGCTGAGCATAGGTAAGAGGAAAATAGGCATGATGATTAAGACTATGGACCCTAGAGTCAAACTGTGGACAGCCTGGATTAAAATTTAGGAAATACCAGTTTCAACAATTTAATCTTTCTGCACCTCAGTTTTCTTTTTTTTTTTTTTGTATTTTTCTGAAGCTGGAAACGGGGATAGACAGTCAGACAGACTCCCGCATACGCCCGACCGGGATCCACCCGGCACGCCCACCAGGGGGTGAAGCTCTGCCCACCAGGGGGTGATGCTCTGCTGCGACCAGAGCCACTCTAGCACCTGGGGCAGAGGCCAAGGAGCCATCCCCAGCGCCCAGGCCATCTTTGCTCCCATGGAGCCTTGGCTGCGGGAGGGGAAGAGAGAGACAGAGAGGAAGGAGAGGGGGAGAGATGGAGAAGCAGATGGGTACTTATCCTGTGTGCCCTGGCCAGGAATCGAACCCGGGACTTCTGCACGCCAGGCCGACGCTCTACCACTGAGCCAACCGGCCAGGGCCTGCACCTCAGTTTTCTTATCTGTAAAATATCACTGGCTGTAGTGAGTAAAGGGGGGAAAAGGAGATGGATTTTAAAAATATTAAAGGAATAAAATTTGTGATGTGGAATAAAGTGATTCTGAAATGCCACCCAGCCTTTGATTTCTGTCTCCAATCTTAAATTTAGGAAGGGTTACCAGTTTTGTTGTTTTTTGTTGTTGTTGTTTGTCTTTTATGGCAAGTTTAATAGATTAAAGGTATATCAGGCATAATTCATCCACTGAAAACATAAATGGTATGTCTTCTATTTTTTCAAGTAGTTTAGATGTGTGGGGAATATATAGAACCATCATTAGCAGAAGTAGATTTGAGAGAATACTTCCTTTTAGAATGAGAATAAAATGAGCATTTTAATTTGTCTAAGCAGTAATTTTTAACCTTTTTTATCTCATGGCACACATAAACTAATTAATAAAATTTTGCAGTACTCCAAAAAAAATTTTTGCTTATCTGACTAAAAAAAAAGATATAATTTTAATTTTTCACACTGGATGTCTATTATTGTATTGGTTGTTGTCATTTTTTGTTTGACAATCTAATGAAAAAAGGTCTATGCCCCTGATTAAATAGCCAGGTATTGCTTGTTTTAAAAATTCTTGTGGCACACCAGTTGAAAGTCCCAGTAGTCTAAGATAATAAGTAGTAAGTAAGAAATAAGAAAAAAAAAAGAGTGACAATAGTGAAAATGAAGATGATTGATATAGCACAATATCTCAGAGTAACAGGAAAAGAGGGCTGGAGAAAGAAGTATATTTTACTCTAGAGTAAAAAACTCCTCAGCTAAAAGGCAGGGAAGCCTGGAGGAATGCACATCTGATTCATTTGCCAGTAGCGAAAGAAGAAAATATAGAATGTTCTCTCCTGATTGCCTTTTCACTTTTTTTTTTTTTCAATGAAGGAGGAAAGATCATTTGCTGAGAGGAGTAAGGAGGCATATGGGTTCTGAGGAAAGAAATCAATATTTAAAAGAGCTCCTGAAGAAATTCATCAAAAACTATGACCATATTGAGGAGGATCTGGCAGAAAATGGATGAAATTGTATGTTTTGTGAGAGCATAACAAGAGTGGGAGTATTTTCTTATGTGTACAGTCAGTGGTGCAAGACCAGAAACAGTGAAGCTAAATGGCTGGATTCATCCTAGCCTGGGACGAAAAGTGGGTAACTAAACAAGAGAGTTAAGCCTAATTAGGAAATGCTGATAAAATGGTGGCACAGATGATGAATTCTGAATAAAATATTGAGAGAAAATAGTTAATTGATTGGGATAAGATTGGTATGGGAAGCTACAATACAACTTTAAAAAAAAAGATAACAGAATAACAGTATCTAAGATGGAGCAAAGCCTACTGACTATTAAAAGTTAACATTCCCAATTTATTTGTTGAATTTCAATCAATTCTATTCAGTTATATCACAATGCCTTAGACTATAAAAGAGACCAAACTCATAGATCCAATTCTGTTCTGTTCGTTTTAGCAAGGAATGTTAAGGAAGTCTTTGAACTTCACTGGGCTAGTTTATTTATTCACAGATTACAGCACTATTTATTTTTGGTACACACTCAATTTATATCAGATGAATAAATTAATAAATGGAATCATTGGAGTTTAAGGATAAATTCAAAGAGTTATTTTTATTTATTTATTTATTTATTGAACACTACATTTCACTGCTAAGACATGTAAACATGTATCCTGGTTTTGTTTTGTTTTGTTTTTAATGATACAATTGCATTATAGCAACTAAGTTGTATGATAGCAACTAAATTATTCACTATAAGTAATGTCTCCTTTAACTAACTTAAATTGGCCGTCATATATGTCAAGTTAATTTGCCTTGAAAAAAAAAAGATTTAATGCAATTGTGTGTAGTGGTACATCCAAGATTCAAATCTTGCTCTCTTAAAGATATGAGACTAAAAATCTCATCTTCCTACTATGCCATTGCTATTAGTTTTCAGAGAGATTAAAAAGCCTTCTTTTTTTTATTTTATTTAACATTTCTCTTTTTTACTGTTTTGTTGAATTTATTAAGGTGACTCTCATTACAAAATTATACAGTTTTCAATGCATAATTCTGTAATATTCTGTACATTGTTTTGTATGCTCACTCCCCCAAATCAAGTCTTCTTCCATTGCCATTTATCCCATTATTCCCTTACCTATCTCCCCCCTTGCAATCTCCACCCCATTGTCCATGTTCATGACTTTTTTTCTCTTTTTTTGTCTTTTTGTTCAATCCCTTCACCCACTTCAGTCAGCCCCCCAACAGCTATCAGCCTGCCCTCTATCTATGAGTATGTCTCTACTTTGTTCATTTTGTTCAGTAGAGTCCACATATGAATGAAATCATATGGTATCATCAATAAATCAGCAAATAACAAGTGTTGGTGAGGGTGTGGAGAAAAGAGAACCCTCGGGCACTGTTGGTGGGCATATAGATTGGTGCAGCCACTGTGGAAAGCAGTATGAAATCACTTCAAAAATTTTAAATGAAACTTCCATGTGACCCAGAAATTTAATTTCTGGGAATTTATCCAAAGAAACCCAAAACACTAATTTGAAAGAATATGTACACCCCTTTCTTCATTGCAACATTATTTACAACAGCCAAGATTTGGAAGCAGCCCAAGTGCCCATCAGTAGATGAGTAGATAAAAATGCTGTGCTACATTTACACAATGAAATATAACTCAGCCATAAAAATAAAAGAAATTTTACCTTTTGTGACAACATCAACAGACCTGAAAAGAATTATGCTAAGTGAAATAAGCCAGTCAGTGAAAAGCCTTTGAAATATAATTTGCAGCAATACCTTTCATAGGACCTAAACATTCTGTGTGGTTAAAAACCTTACATTTTTTTCTAATTTAAAAAATTCTCAAAATAATAAGGAAATAGAGAAAAGAAATTAAATATGAGATGCTATTTTTGTAACAGTTAACATAATGTGATACTGATGAAAAAGAAAATAAAAATTTGAAATAGAGACTCAAAAATTTGTAAAAACTTTATATATGCCATTTCATATGACAGGAAATGATTGATTATATCAAACATCTCACTTAAATAGTTTGATTGGATTAGGATATAAAATAAGGAGACCTCTGACTCTCAAAATAACAAAGTAATATTGATTTAAATTGAAAATTAAAATTGAGAAAGAAGAATATAAAATAATTACAAATGTTTTCGTTAATCTACAAGAGAAAGTTGAGCTATGTAATAGAAGAAAGAGATAGTGATAAGAGAAGTAATTTACACACAAAATAGTTTATATATTAGCCAAAGTATATATGATACTAAATATTTGTATCTCACTAGTAATAAAGACATTTTAAATAAGATCAGAAAAAAATTGCAAAATTCTGAACAAATGTAGTAAAGTAATAGAAAATTTCATTCACTGCTGTTATATATAGATCAGAAATGAAACCTGTCGATGTAAACTAAAACTTTATATACTTTAACATAGTAATTCAATACCTTGTAATTATTTCATTAAAATACTCAAAGATATAAAAAGTTATATATGGAAATGAATGCTAATACAAACCGAATAAAACCACAACATAGATTTTTTTCATGATATAAACTTCATGTTTTAAAGGAGAGTTTTAGAAATTATTTTACCATACATATATTAATTAAAAAAACTTATAATTCTAAAGCAGTATATAATGTATGTTCCTCATTTTACCTAAAATATTTTATATTCAAACAGTATTCATAAAAATATAAAAATCTAGGAAGAAAATATATTAAAATAATTATAGTTTTCTGTGTGGTCAGGTATTTTTTTCTTTTATTTTCATCTCTAGCTGTGTTTCTTAAATCCTCAATTATAACTATTTATTACTTTTAAAATGGTGTGTGTGTGTGTGAAAGAGAGAGAAGGAGAGAGAAAATTAATGTTATACTAATTGAAAATTAGTGTTTTTTTTAAAAAATAATGGTATAATGCTATTGAGTGCAATTAATCATGTTATCATCTTTATCTTAAATTTATTTAAATTTTAGTCGAGTTTTCAAGTTTGCAGTGGTGACATATTGTAATTGTCTTTGTCTTCTTACCGTCTCACACACCTCCAGGAATACAGCAAACAATTAAATTTGGTTTGGCAAATGAATGAAGTCCATATTTATGTATATGTATATCTCTTGGGAAAATATGAAGCAGACATTTAGCTTAACTAGATGTTTTATATTTGATTAGTATTCATGAGTGTCTGAAATATTGGGGAAAGATTTTTCTAAGCAATGATTAAAACCCCAGTATGGGATTGAATATGTGGCCATGACTCTTGATTTTGTACAGCATGTTCCAGCTATGCAAATTTATAATGTGTTATGGGAAATAAGACAAAGTTAGTATCATTTTTGCTCATTTCACATTATAATGACACTTTCTGTAAAAGGTTGTTTTTATTTTACTTTTTTCTTCAAATATTTTTGAAATTAGCCTTTATTTTATTATCTAAACAAAAAATAAAATCAACTTAAACATTTTAAAATTACATAAAAGGAACATGAATGTAATGTCCACATATAAAAATATATCTCAGGCAAACAATTTAATCTGATTCTATTTCATAAACATGAAACACAATATGTTATAAAGTACCAAATCTAAATATTAAGTTACTAAAAACTAAGCATGCCAAAGTAAACATCTTCAAACTAAAAATGGAAAAGGCATGATTAATTACTAGTTATCAATGTTTCATAATTATGATAGTCAAATCTCATATTATATTGTTTCAAAACATTTTGATGTTCATTAATTTGATGTTCATAGCAATTATAGTACCTAGAATATAAGACACACCTTTGTTTTACAGGTAGAGAAACTCTCATATGAAAATGTCAATGATAAATCTAAAATCCCACATTCAATTAGCATAGTGTTAAGATTGGATTTCAAGTTTTTGGTTTTATAATGACTTCAAGCAGACATTTGCACTTAGACTTGCCCATTAGTCCTTGTGTTCATTACATATGTTTATATGACCCTGCAAAAATGAGGGTATAGTGTCAAGGCACAGCAAACATATGGATGCATTATCTTACTAATTCTTTTTAATAGGCATTTCTCAAATCAAATTGATCCTTGTCCTCATTTCAAACCAACTAAACTGAAGACTCCTTTTGCCTTCAATGTTATTTTTTTGTTCTATTCTCATTTATAGAAATGCATTGCTTCCAGTATCTGAGGTTCAGAATATCAGAGTGATTTTTGAAGCTCTTTCCTCTTAGGTTCTCCTATCTTCTTAAGTTTTTAATTATTATTTTCCTTTGTGTTGACCATGCCTTTTCTTGTCTTCCCATTGCTATTAGTCTACTACAGATTGTAGCAACCTCAAAGATAGACAACTTTAGGAACCTCCACAATCAGTCCTATCTCTCAAACCACCATGAAGGCTAGGATCCATTAAATATTCTTAAAATGTTGCTATGGTCATGTTACTGCTCTAAATAATATCGTTAATGTTTTAATTAATTGTAATCCACATTTAAAAAGACATTATCAACGACATTCAAAGACCACTTATAATTTACTTCCAATAAAACTCAGGAATGGACTCTGTACCTTGGCTCTTTCAGACTACATTTTCTTTGTACAGGAGTATAAGATAGGTACCGATATATCTATAGGTAGACTGATACAGATAGATACACATGTGTATATTTACACCTCTTGGTGCAGCACTTTGATGCTGTGAAAAATAAATAGAATCTATGAATTTTGTCCTTTTTCTGAATATATGTTATTACACAACAATAGCCTAGTTATAGCAATTTGTGGCTATACAAGGAAAAAAAAAACTAGTAATAAGAATAAATCATTTTGGTATAGCAGGTAACCTTTTCAACATTGATACTTTGGTAAGAAATTCTCCCCCAAACATAAGAAATCCACAAGGGAGTCTGGAAACAAAGCAAAACATTCAACATTTACTCTCTTGTCCACTGTAAATTATGAAAGAAGGAGGTGTTGGTATATATTTCATCCTTAATTTCAGAAACATCATCCCTATTGTGGCTATTTTTATAAGAACTAGAATTAGTTTAGTTGAGGAAAGATTCCCAAAGATGCTATTGCTCATTACCTACCCTATAAATGCATATGGTATAATATATAGCACTTTCATTTTATTCATTAGGCCATAGCATAGTAAACAATAGAAGCAGGTTACTAGGCATTTGTGTTGATAAATACAATGTCCTTTTATGAGAGGATCATATTCTTTCTAATAGTCAATATACATTTCATTGAAATGGGGCGTTCTACAGTGTTATGAGAGTATGAGTTAAGTTGTTTTTATCCATTCTATTTTTATCTTCAAGTATATTAGCCACTTGAGGAAATAGTTGGAAACCTGTGCCAAGGAAGGAGACAGAGAAGTGGGCATTGTCTATGTGCCTGCCAGCTTCCTGTGGATTGTGATCCTGTTCCCGGCACTAGCATTTAACATGGAGGTGAAGAGAAGTGAAAGTGCTGGGGAGAATATCCAGCTCCATCTCTAAGAGGCTCTCAGCCTATGGCTGACTAGTGCAAAAGTATGAAAGAGTAGCTCCCTTACCTAGAACTGGGAAATAGTTTGAGCTTTCTCACAGCTCATTTATACCATAAAGAGTCCCTGTAGTACCATATTTCCCCATGTATAAGACGCCCCCATGTATAAAACTCACCTTAATTTTAAAGTCCAAATTTTTTGTTTGTTTGTTTTGTTTGTTTGTTTTGTTTTTTTCTGAAGTTGGAAGCAGGGAGGCAGTCAGACAGACTCCCACATGCGCCCGAACAGGATCCACCCGACATGTCCGCCAGGGGGCAATGCTCTGCCCATCTGGGGTGTTGCTCTGTTGCAACCAGAACCATTCTAGTGCCTGAGGCAGAGGCCACAGAGCCATCCTCAGTGCCCGGGCCAACTTTGCTTCAATGGAGCCTTGGCTGTGGGAGGGGAAGAGAGAGACAGAGAGGAAGGAGAGGGGGAGGGGTGGAGAAGCAGATAGGTGCTTCTCCTGTGTGACCTGTCTGGGAATCGAACCCGGGACTCCTGCATACCAAGCCGACGCTTTACCACTGAGCCAAACAGCCAGGGCCCTAAAGCCCAAATTTTAAAAAAAAAATGTATTACGTAAAGTTATTGAACTCAAGTTTTATTCATAAAATTCATACAACTCCTCATCACTGTCAAAACTCTCATCCATTAGCTTGTCTTCATCTGTGTCTGATGATGAATCACTATCTTCATATATTACCTTGTCCTCAGTTTCATCTATGGCATTTGAAATGCCACACTTCTACAACACTATATAAGATGCACTCAGTTTTTAAACCTCAAATTTGTTGAAAAAAGATGTATCTTATACATGGAGAAATACAATATTTGCCTGAAGATTGAGATTCTGCTTTAAATCACTCTGCTGTTTGTCTATTGCCCTTCTGCACCCTGTGACTTCCATTACCTTTCCAGTGTCCCCTGGGAGCTTTTTAACTTTTGTTAAAAAGAAGTCTCAAACAAGACTCCTGGTATTAAGGTTTCTTTCTGAGAAACTCTCACAGTCATATATAGTTGATTAGTGAGAGTTAAGTTTGGAACAGCTACTTAAAATATAGTCCTCAAACCCACAATAGTAACAACACCTGAGAACTTATTAAAAATACACTTTTGTGACCTCACTCCAGATCCAATGAATAAAATTTCTAGAAGATATGTCCAAAAAATGTGTATTTTAAGAAGTTCTCCAAATGGTATATATGCGTGCTAAACTTAAGAACCGCGTTTCAATGTAGCTACTAAATCCTAGTCTGGAGCTTGTTAATTTTTTTGTCTCTCTTCTACTTCTGTTTTCTCTACCATTCACTCATTTTCTTTGCTTCCCTCCCTCCATTTTTCCCTCCTTTGCATCTATCTGCCAAGCTAGCTATCATCTATCATTCACAATCATCTCCCCATCAAGAGAAATAAATAAAACTAGCTTAATTTATATGCTTTCTCCTTTACTTTTTTATAGGCTTGCCAATAATCCCAAAGAGTTTTATCCCTCTTGCAGGGAAAGAAAGCATAATCAGATTCTTTCTCCTTCTACTTCTAATTAAATGGGTAGTTTGGATCATAAGTGGTTGTTGCTTACTAGTTATTCTCATGTTTCTGTTTTTCTTTCTGGTAAGAATCAAAAAATTCAAACAAAATATAGTAAGAAATAGTCATCTTCTAAAATAATATTTTGTAACAATTTAATCAAAATATTGTTACAAGTGATGGATGCTTTAAGTGACTGTTAAATAGTATTAGATTGGTCATATTTAGTTATTTGGCATTCATGTACAATAGGTATAGTATCTTGAAAACTTGCTATGTGCCAAGTACTATCTAGTCTTAGGAATTATCTTGTTAATCCTTGTAGCAATTTTAGGACTTGGAGCTATTATCACACATTTACAAAGGAGGAGACTTAAGTTGGAAGAGATCAAATAAATTTCCCATAATGTTTATTTTCATGCAAATTTCTCATGGCCTATAGACTCCAAGAAAGAAAATTTCAGAAATGAATAACCTGTATTCTTTAAAAATCCATTAATAGGTTTAAAGAACTTACATTAAACCCCCAAATGGATTTTTAAAACTGGAAAGTGAAGGTAAACCATAATTGGCAAAATAAATAGGCAAAAATAGCTTAGAATTTTTCAAAAATGAAGAGTGACTTTTTCTGTTACCCAATATAATGTACCCAGGGCAATGCACTTGAACTAATCGAGCCTTGGCTACAGGAAGAGAGAGAGAGAGAGAGAGAGAGAGAGAGAAAGGGATGGGGGAGGGGTGGAGAAGCGGATGATTGCTTCTCCTGTGTGCCCTGATGGGGAATCAACACAGGACATCTACATGCCAGGCAACACTCTACCACTGAGCCAACCAGCCAGGACTACTACAGTTTATATAAAATAAAGAAAAAGTTAAAACCATCTGAATACCTAAAAACAATGACAAAGCTTTACATATTATGATTTGGTGATAAAGTAAAAAATTATTTAGTTTCTAAATTGCATTATTGAGTTTATAACTATGAAGAAATGTTTAAAACATATATTGAGAAACAAAGATTGTGCATATCTTATTTTTTGCTAAAAAAACATAATGCCTTGAAAAATTTATATCAGAAATTAACATCTATTAACTGAAGGTGCTAAAAAGTTAGTTATTTTTTAGTTCTTTAGTTTTAATTTTTGCATTTTCTAATGTTGCTATATAATTCATATATAATATAAATAAGAGCATTTTTAAAATAAGAGTTTGAATTTTATATTTTCACACATGTGTGTTAAACTGGTACTTAAACATTTAAATCAGCACTTTGTAATGCTGAACTCTTATGCAATTCAAATTCATAAACAAAATTAGTTATGAATTTTACTTAAAAATATAAAGGCAGGCCCTGGCCGGTTGGCTCAGTGGCAGAGTGTCGGCCTGGAGTGCGGGAGTCCCGGGTTCGATTCCCGGCCAGGGCACACAGGAGAAGTGCCCATTTGCTTCTCCACCCCTCCCCCTCTCCTTCCTCTCTGTCTCTCTCTTCCCCTCCCACAGCCAAGGCTCCATTGGAGCAAAGATGGCCTGGGCACTGAGGATGGCTCTGTGGCCTCTGCCTCAGGCACTAGAATGGCTCTGGTCGCAACAGAGCAACGCCCCAGATGGGCAGAGCATCGCCCCCTGGTGGGCATGCCAGGTGGATCCCGGTGCGGCGCAAGCGGGAGTCTGTCTGAGTGCCTCCCCGTTTCCAACTTCAGAAAAATACAAAAAACAAACAAAAAAACTATAAAGGCATATGTGTAAAATTAATTAGATATCGTTTTGATTGGTTTAATGTTACCAATTAGGCTTCCTGCTAATAGTTTTCCAATTAGACTTTTAGTTTGTTTGCTTTTCTATTTGTCGATTTTAACTGAAAAGATAATGGCTTGCACTAAGGAACAACAAAAACAACTTCTTTCTTAGTCTCCTTAACGATCTGGAGTTTCCAAGCCAGGTTGCAATAAAATTTATCTTGGTTTGGAAGGTAGAATTGTTGTGAGGCTTCAGGGATACCTACCTGTATTGTCACTTTTAGACCAGTAACTCATGTTAAAATATAGCTCTATCAGGCAGGAGGAAACTGTCTCTTCTCAAACATAAACACCTGGAACATTGCGAACATCTGATTACAACTTAGTTCTACGTAATTTCCTGGGATAGTGAGTATTTTAAATAAGGAGGGTCATGCATAAAATTAATTGCAGTTTCTGGATTCACAGAATAATCCAAGGGTGCTGCAGATCACTTAATAATTGCCAGAGTAATCTGTCTTCAGTGTGTTAGGTCAGTGAGGGAGAGCTTGAATTTACTGTATTTTACATTGCAATCAAATGTGGGCAGCAAACACGCTTTCGTCTGGCCATCTGGTAAGTTGTACATCAAATCAGTAATATGACTTTACTCCTAAAATCTAATTATTATTCAAGCATTGATAGGGAGAACTAAACAAATAGCTTCAAACTGCTATTTCATAAAATGGAAGGTCAGACTCTGCATCAAGAAGAGTAACTGGCTTCACATGAATACTAAACAGAGGGAAAAAAGAGTTATTCTATGCAATAGAAGCTTTTCTTAGTACTGAGTGGTGTTCATATGATTGACTAGGGATTGTGACATGCTTAGGCACCTTGATCCTTCATGTTACCTTACAGTGTCACAGATTTCTAACATGTAATAAAGGTTACTTCACTAATAAAATTGTACCAAATGAATCAAGGAGGTTACCCAGAAAAAGATCAACAAGAAATATCAACTGTTCCTTAAAGTACTTTCTAATAATCATTACAGTTATGAGCCCCTTAACAATTTTTTGGTCAAAATCAGACCTCATATAGGACTGTAGTCCCATAAAATTATAAAGGAGCTAAAAATTCACTAGGCAATAGGCATTTTTCAACTCCATTACCTAATGATGTCATAGCTGTATAATTGTCCTAGGGCCATGTGTCGTCTGTGATGATGCTATTGTAAACAAACCTGCATGGCCAATCTTATAAAAAGTATAGCACATACCATTCTGAGCAGTACATAATACTTGATAAAAATAATAAAGGACTATGTTACTGGTTTATGTATTTACTAGACTATACTTTTATTGTTTAGGCAGGGGTCTCAAACTTGGGCCCGCAGGCCGCATGCGGCCCGCCCACCAATTTTGTGCGGCCTGCAGACTGGCCCGCAGACTAATCCACGAAGTTTGATTAGTCTGCGGGCCGCACAAAATTGGTGGGCGGGCTGCGAGTTTGAGACCCCTGGTTTAGAGTGTACTTTTTTCCTTATACATACATATATGAAAGAAATCTTTGCCACAAGACAGTGTGCCCTGTGATGCCAACAGCATCCTCAAGCATCTGTTTACCAAGTCACTTGATTTCATCATTTTTTCTTGTGTTTAAGTTCATCTATTGTGGTTTTGTACAGTGACCTGCTGTACAGACTTGTAGCCTAGCAGCAATAGGCTATATCATATAGGTTTAAGGCTATATACCATTTAGGTTTAAGTACACTCTGTGATGTTTACACAATGACAAAATTACCTAGTGATCTATTTCTCAGAGTGTATTCCTGTTGTTAAGCAGTGCAAGAATGTATTTTGTTTTAAAAATATGTACAACTACAAATTTTTACAAAAATACATCATCATGAATGAAATGTATTGTTCTGTGTATATATTCCTTCATTGGTTTTCCTGTTGCTGTTTTATGGTAGTGTGTTCTTCTTTTTGTTCCAAATTGGCTTGATTCCTGTATCCTTATGACACACATGACTCACCAAGTAGCCTGGGTTAATGACTAACTATGTCTTCTATATTTTTCTGTATGCTGTATGTATAAATTTGGGGAAAATAAGACTTTGGTTAAAGCATAATGACTACTCTTTCCATTTGTTTTAATCTTATTTTTATCAATCAGAATGATGATTAGAGTTTCTTCATCTTTTCTTTTTACCATTCTTATGAAATTTATTTATAATCACTTTCTAGGTGTTTATTTAGTTGTGAATGGAAGATTTTCTTTTCTTTTTCAAATTTCCAACAGCTTTTATAGGTAAATATTGCTGGAATGGTATTTGCCTTGTATGCAGTCAATAAATGCAATCTGACCATTAATTTTAATGGTTTTTCACTAGTTGCTAAAATAAACATAAATAAGGCATTATTATCTGTTTTATGTTTTTATTATTTTATTTTCTCATTGCATTTACTAGATCCTCCAAAACACTGTTGATTCTAAAAATGGAGTTAACCAGTATCCCTGTCCACCTCCTCGTATTACAGGAAATGCTTTTAGTGGTTTGACATTTATAATCGTATTTGCTGTCAGTTTTAATGGTCTTTTATTTTTATTTTTATTAGAGTTTTATTTTAAGTGGCTGCTGTACTTTATAATGCCTTTTCATTTAATTTTTCTCATTAATTTTTGTAAGATTATATTGATAAATTTTATCTAACCACCTCTGTATTCATGTTTTACTTAATGAGTTCTATGTACTTAAATATAATTTTTCTTATATTAATGTTTTCTACTTGCTATTACTTTTGTGTACTTTTGTAACTATATTTTTAAATAATATTTAATCTATAGCTATATTTATTTCAAAATATAGGTTAATTAGATATGCATTAAGATTGTATATAAGTGAAAGAACAAAATTAATATTATAATCCTACTAACAGAAATAATAACTTCTAACATATCATTTTTATATTTTCCCAGAAATATGTATTTGAAAATTTGATATTTCACTTTGAATAGTTTTAATTTATATTTACTTGACAGAATACTTATAGTTTTTCATGATATTATATATATACCTCTACAATTTAATTTTAAAGTTTACATTTATTTTCATTATGATTTTATAAAAGCAGTTTAAATTTTACTCTTTTTGGTTGAAACTTTATTTGAGTTCTTCCAAATTTTCTTGGCTGTGTTAAGGTACTGTTAAAGAACTGTTAAAGTTTGATTATCAGGTCAAAATGTATGCTTTTTAAAATTTTTAGAGAGGTTGTGTCTATTTTTAAAGTCCAGGTAATGTATGAAAAATTGTTAATCTCTGCAACTTTAGCAGTAAAAGAGAGTGTATATGTGTCATTTATATTCTGCATTTTGTTACCTATCTGATTTTTATTCACATATTTAACAAATATTTATTGAGTATCAAATAGATAAGATGCTCTTTAGGCATCATTAACAATGCAAATGGAGAGAGATATAGATATTAATAGATATAATTATATAGCTATAGCTACACATATTATTATATAGCTGGTGACTTATTTGGCCATGTTTTAGATCAATACTACCAAAATTGTGGCCTGCAAACTTATGCAATTCACAAACACTAAAGTGAGATTAAACATTTATAAAGCTTTATAGCAATTTAAAAGAGTAATTTTGTGTTTGCTAAACTTAAATACAATAATGTAGGTGAATGTGTATTTTTTAATTTATATTTTTATAATTTATTTTTATTATATTTTATAAAACTGTATACTCATGACTAGTTAAAAAACACTAATCTTTCACAACATATAGTTTGAGAAACATTATTTTAGTAAATTAGGTATTTTTCTTTTTATAGTTACAAAAATCTCTATAAAAGTAAACAACATATAAAACACACTCATAAAAGTAAATCTACATAAAAGTAATACAAATAAGTAAATAGTGCTTCATAGCAAGGAAAAACTTCTAATATTTTGGTGAATGTATTTGCTCAAGATCCTGACAGGAAATAGCTAATAATTAAAATGAGATTTAAAAAAGCATTTAACAAATATACTACTTATAAAGGCTTTAAGGTTCATGGACCAAGGATGCTGAAAATTTCTGGACTTGAATCAGTGTAAAACCATCATATATCCTGGGTCTGAACAGGGGACACTTGTTACTGAAAATCTATGGAATGTCTAGCTTTAAGGTGTAACCACTTGACAGGAGTTATGACCTCTGGTCAAGTCATGTAACCACTATCAAATCATAGCCTACAAGGACAGAGCTGAGGAATAAACACTTTCAATCTCCTTCTGTGCTTCCAAGACTGTGAGTGCCTTATATTGGCCAAGCCAACCTAAAGCCAGAGTGCAAGAGAGCCTGCTGATATAATTCCAGGGCAGGGAGAAGAGGGTGAAGATATATAGTCTACTGTACATGTCTTTTACTATTTGGAGTAGTGTACACATTAAGAAACATCTTATAAATATTAGAAAAAAATGATCAAACTGTCCTTATATTCTGAAACTAATTTTTAAAAATCTGTTGTGATTATTTCCATATAAGTAAATATACTTAGAATGGTTTCAATAGTCACTTATTATTTAATCAGCACTCTACTATTGCTTATTTATATTTTATTGCATTACTCAATATTATAAACAATAAAAACTTCATCTACATCCATTTTTTCTTAATGTGTCTTTTTGTCTACATTCATTGTTTCCTAATGTATTTCCAGATGTAGACTCTCTAGGTTTTTGAAAAATTTTTAAGCTTCTCATGTTTATTCCAAGCAATACTGTACCAATTTAAAATTTTTACCAACAGTATAAATGAATGTCTATTTTTCACATCCCAGTTACCTGTGTCTACATATAAGTACGTAGACTTTTCCCCACACACATGTACATATGTCCACTTGCAACAATCAACTTTTATCTGTCCTTTTGTTGGGCATGTAATTTCTCATAAATGTATATTTACTTGACAAAATAATAAAACATTTTTTTATCATTTTAACCATTTGTATTTCAGTTTCCAGTGAATTTCATTAGCATGTTTTATTTTGTATCAATGTTTCAAAAATTAATTGTCAAAAGCTCATTATAAATTAGTGTTAAGTAAAAACTTTTAAAATCATGTGCATTGTATATTTTCCCTAAGGTGTTTCTGCTTGGTTTTTTTTTAATTTATTTATCACAAAATACATAATTTTTTCTCAAATCTATATTTACTAACAGTTTCTGTTTTGTTTGATCTTAAAAATATAACCAAATTTTCTTATATTTAAAAAAATTTTATAATTTATTTTCAGTTAAACTGATTATTTTTGCTTTAGTACTTTAAGAATTTTAGTATGTGGTTAAATACATTTAACAACCACTATATTTGGGATAAAGTCCCATTACCTCACCTAGTGCTACTCCTTTGTAGTCAGACTGCCCTGTGCTATACCCCGAGCAACCACTGATCTGTTCTCTTTCCCTCTACTTTGCCACTTCCAGAATATTACATAAAGGAGTCATATATTATGTAACCTTATGAGAATGGCTTCTTTTACTCAGCATAATACCTTTGAGATTCATACAGGTTGTTAAGTGTAAATATAGTTTTGTTTTGTTTTTCCATTGGTGAGTAGTATTTCATTATACAAAAATAGCACACTTTATTTATTCATTCATCCAGTGAATGACATTTGTTTTCAGGTATTATGAGTATTAACATAACCTCTATAAACTTAAAGTACAGATTCTGTGTGAATGTAAGCTTTCATGTCTTTAGGGTAAATATCTAGAAATGAGATTACAAATTTATATGACGAATGTATATTTAACTGTAAAAGAAACTGCTAGACTATTATTTTATGTATTATCTAGAGTAACTTTATCATTTGGCATTCTCACAAACATTTGAGCTTTTCAATTGCTGCACA
This sequence comes from Saccopteryx leptura, assembly GCF_036850995.1. NCBI lineage: Eukaryota > Metazoa > Chordata > Mammalia > Chiroptera > Emballonuridae > Saccopteryx > Saccopteryx leptura. The sequence continues at coordinate 231,096,164 of NC_089505.1, read as the reverse complement.
GTCTCACCAGCACATGGCATTGTCAGAATTTTGTTGTTATTGTTTCATTATAGTATTTTTATCATGTAATCTCATTATATTTTAATTTGCATTTCCCTAATAAATTGAACATATTTTAACCCTTTTAGTAATGAATTTTTTTCATGCTTACTGAACCCCAGGAGTGGTTTTTTCTTCTTCAAAAAATAAAATTAGTTTCAGTAGTTTTATTAACTTAAAATCATGTTTGTTTGATAACCAATTTATGGAAACAAGGAGAACATACATTTACCTTTTTTTAATGTTGCCTTACACATTTTTTATTTTTCTGAAGTGTGAAGCAGGGAGGAAGAGAAACAGACTCCCGCATGCGCCCAGCCGGGATCCACCCAGCATGCCTACCTGGGGGTGATGCTTTGCTCATCTGGGATGTTGTTCCATTGCAACTGAAGCCATTCTAGTGCCTGAGGTGAAGGCCATGGAGCCATTCTCAGTGCCCAGGCCAACTTTGCTCCAATGGAGCCTTGGCTGTGGGACAGGAAGAGAGAGATAGAGTGAAAGGAGAGGGGGAATGGTGGAAAAGTATATGGGCGCCTCTTCTATGTGCCCTGGCCGGGAATTGAATGCAGGACTTCCGCATGCTGGACCGACGCTCTACCACTGAGCCAACCAGCCAGGGCCACCTTACACATTTTAAAATAAATCGATCATACTCTGAATGGTCAGGAGGCAGAAGAACATACATGAATATTAGTACTACTCAAAGGGTTTAATGTGTTATTAGCTTTATTTACATTATTTTTTAAGTGAGAAGTGGAGTGCTCACTTGGGCAGCACATACACTAAATTTGGAATGATACAGAGAAGATTCTCATGGCCCCTGTGCAAGGATGACATGCAAATTCATGAAGCATTCCATATTTTTGTACCAAGACACTTAATACCAACACAAATATTATACAACTGTATACAAAGTTGTATTATCTAATGAACTGTAAAATAAATCTTTACTTTTAACACACACACACACACAAAGAAGCAGGGAGGCAGAGAGACACACTCCCGCATGTGCCCCAAGCAGGATCTAATTGTTAAGCCCCCCATGGTGTGATGCTCTGCCTATTGGGGGCTGCTGCTCCGATGCTCAGCAATCATGCCATTCCAGTGCTGATGGGGGGGGGGGCATGGAGCCATCCTCATTGTCTGGGGCTAACTTGCTCCAAATCAGCTATGGCTAAGGAAGGGAAGAGAGATAGAGAGAGAAAAGGGAGGAGGGGAGGGGTAAAGAAGCAGAAGGACACTTCTCCTATGTGCCCTGACTGGGAATCAAACCCAAGACATCCGCACACCAGGCCGATGCTCGGCCACTGGACCAACTGGCCAAGGCAGTGTTAGTATTCATTATCTCTTCTTTGACAAGATCTGTTCATATCATTTGCCCATTTTTTTTTTCTGTTGGGGTGTTTTTCTCTTACTGTTAAGTTTTTAGAGTTCTTTGTATGTTCTGAATACAAGTCCTTTTTGGATATATGATTTGAGAATATTTTTCCCAATACGTGCCTTGTTTTTATCTTCTCTTACCACTACATTTCTCAGGAAAAAAATTAAGTCTATTAAAGATCAATTCCCATTTAAAAAAATATATTTATATAGTCTCTGTCTTCCTTTTTAACTATATGATTACTCAATTTCTATTTAATATGATCATTGATATCTCTGAATTTTTATTTTCATTTGTTGTATTTTATTTTTCAATTGTTTTTTTAAATCATTTGTATATTTTTTATAATTTCATTTGAGTTTTTTATTCAGTATTTTACTATTTATCTAATTTATTTAGTGTTTTCTCTAGAATGCTCTGTCTTTAGGTTAATCAGCAGTTTGATTTACCCATATTTATCCATGTATAAAACACGCCCTTTTTCAAAAAAAGTGGCATCTAAAACTGGGTGCATCTTATACAGTGGTTATAGATTTTTTTAAATTTACATTTCCTGCTTTTTAACACTTGTTTTTGCATTCATTGTTGTAATTTTTTTTACTTCTCTGGGTGTGGACAAGTCCTGCCGGGGGGGGGGGGGTGAGGACGACGGAGACACAAAGACCCGACTCTGGTGACAGGTTCAGTGACGCAGATCCACTTTATTCAGGAAGCAAGCTAGCTTATATACACAGGTTCAGCCTATAGGGTGTTACAGCGTGTCCTTCATAGCCAATGGCTGAAAAGACCAGGGAGCTGCATGGTTGGCGCTAGGTCACTTCCTTATAGTGGGCGAGCTTCCTTCCTGGGTGTGCCCAGGAGGCTTCTGGGAGCTGGAGTATTATTCTCACAGCATTGCATCAGCCACAGCTGCTAGGAATGCGCTCTGTGCTCCACCCACATCTGGGGACAATTTGACACCAATAGGAAGAGTAAAGAAATCAACTATAGGAGAAGTTTGTACCTGGGTAAAAAGATCCTGGGTTAGTATTAAGATTGAGATCAGTGTCAAGTCCCTTAAGAAGTGTGGCATTTCAAATCCCAGATGGAACTGAGGACAAGGCAATATATAAAGATAGTGATTTGTCATAGTGACAAGCTAATGTGGGTATCTTTTTTTTTTTTTTTTTCATTTTCTGAAGCTGGAAACAGGGAGAGACAGTCAGACAGACTCCCGCATGCGCCCGACCGGGATCCACCCGGCACGCCCACCAGGGGTGACGCTCTGCCCACCAGGGGGCGATGTCTGCCCATCCTGGCCGTTGCCATGTTGTGACCAGAGCCACTCTAGCGCCTGAGGCAGAGGCCACAGAGCCATCCCCAGCGCCCGGGCCATCTTTGCTCCAATGGAGCCTTGGCTGCGGGAGGGGAAGAGAGAGACAGAGAGGAAAGCGCAGCGGAGGGGTGGAGAAGCAAATGGGTGCTTCTCCTGTGTGCCCTGGCCGGGAATCGAACCCAGGTCCTCCGCATGCTTAATGTGGGTGTCTTGACAGTGATGAGGAGTTGTATGAATTATATGATGAATAAAACTTGAGTTCAATAACTTTATATAATACATTTTTTTATTTTGGGCCCCAAAATTAAGGTGTGTCTTATACATGAAAGCATCTTATACATGAGGAAATACAGTATATCTTGGCAAAGATTTCTTTGAGTTAACCTATTTGGGATTGTCTGAGCTTCTCAAATTTGTGAATTCATTACTTTCACAAAATTTAGAAATTTCAGACACTATGCTTAAATATTCTTTTCTGAACCACACTCAAGTTGTCTTCTGGTACTGTAATAATACAAGTATAAAAATTTTGGTATTGTCCTATAGATGCCATGTCCCATGTTCACTTCTTTCCTTAATCTTTTTTCTCCCTGGTGTTCAACTTGAATCATTTCTATAATATATTTTCAAGTTCATTCACATTTTCCCTTGTAATTTCCATTAATTTTTATGAAATCCATTAAATTATTGTTGGTTCTAAAACTTTTGCTTACAAGTGACAGAAAAACAATGATGTAGTTAAAGGAAATTAGAAGATCTATTGTCTTTCATTACCTAAAATGACAGGAGGAAGAATTGGCTTTAGTGATTACTGGATACAGAGCTTAAATTCAGTCTATCTATATCTCTCCTATTTCCTTTCCTCTGAATGCCAGCTTCAAACTCATTCAGTGTAAAAGAGTTTTAATTATATCCAGTATATCTATATTGCAGTCTCTTGATAAGTAAGCAAGAGTATGTACTTTGATCAAGTTTTGAAACCTTGAGAAAGACACAAATAACCCAGTTTGGATCATCTGTCCATTCTCAGGATTCTTATTGTGGCTACTGGCATAGGATCCTAAATTTGAATCAATTTAAGACACAGCCTACTTGTGTGACCATGAAGAAGAGTTGGTTAACAGAAGCAGGGAGAATAGTATTCATAGGTGTGGAAAACAAGTAAACAACCTCATTTAGCTAAATGGCTATTTTATTTTTATTTATTAAGTGACTTCTACAGCAGATAGTCTACCATACAATTTTATATACATTATTTTTTAAATAATCTTTTCCTTTTGAACTAAGTAATTTTATTTCTATCTTCCCACTAAAAATATCCATTTTAGTCAGGTTAAATAACAATCTGACCTAGTATAATTAAATATGAATCTACAGCTTTTCTACTCTACATTATACTAGAGTTTCTCAACTCTGGCACCATTGATAATATGGGATTCTTCTTTGTCAGAGGTCCTGTCTTGAGCATTGTAGGATGCTTAGCAGATTCCCTAGCCTCTGCTCACCAGAAATCAGTAGCAATTCCTGACTCCACAGTTGTAACAATCCAAAATATCTCCAACATTGCTAAATGACCTCTGTGGTAAAATGATGAGAACTATTTGAACTACCATTTGAGAACCATTGCATTACACAGCTAATTCGTAGCATGTGTCATGTTCACATAAATCTTTCATGATGCTCCATAGAAAGGAAGTATGACCCATAAACTAAAACATATTTTAAAAGGCTCTCTAGATACTATAACTTCATGGTAAAGTTCATTGCAAAGGACATAAACCTTCCATGATGCTGTGATGCTTTATCTGTCTTGATCCCAATGCCTTTGCAAACTCTAATGAGCTCTTTATACTGTTTGGAAAATTATTATTCTCTATAAGGAACTTTTCCATCTCAAACTTAGAATAACATTCTCTTTTCTTTACTAACATTACTTTTCTGTCCTTAAATGCCCCTTTCCTTCACCCTGCCTGGTAAACTCCTATTTGTGCCTAAAAGATACACCTGAAAAGTCATTACTCAATACAAATGCACAGTCTTCTTCCAAAATAAACTATTTTATCTTAGTGGCCTCTTGCTGTTTTACCCCAATTATCAGGTGGCATTATCTTTTTCATTTATTTAACAGATATTTATTGAGTGTATTCTCTTGTGCTGAATGACAACATTTGTGGTTCTTATCTTCATTGAGCATAGAAGTTAGTGGGGGAAAAGGTTAATGTGATTATCAACAAAAATGGATTGTTTTAGATGAAGTATGGATTGTTTAAATAACCATAACAGCTGAAATAACCTATAACAGGAAAAAGAAAGTCTTGCATAGAGGAGTAATATCTCAGCGGATGCTTCAAAGCTAAGCAGGTCCACCAGAAAAACAAAAAGCATGGACATGAAGAGGAGCATCCTGTGCAGAATGAAACCATGGTCAAAGGCTCAGAGCCCTTGCCAGGTAGCTTGCTTGGTTAGAACATTATCCCATTTGCCAAGGTTGTAGTTGGATCCCAGTCAGGGATCAATCAATGAATGGATAAGTGGAACAATAATTCAATGATTTGTTCCTGTCTCTCTCCCTTTCTCTCTCTTTCGAAACCATTAAATAATTTTTTTATATAAAGGCTCAGAGGTGCCTGACCAGGAGGTGGCAAAGTGAAGACGCTGAGGACCTAGGTTCTAAACCCAAGGTCCCTAGCTTGAATTCCGGGTTGCCAGCTTGAACATGGGATCATAGCATGACCCGTGGTGACTGGCTTGAGCCCTAAGATGGCTGGCTTGAAGCCTAAGGCCATTGGCTTGAGCCCAGGGTTGCTGGCTTGAGCAAGAGGTCACTGGCTCAGCTGGAATCCTTGGTCAAGGCACATATGAGAAGCAATCAATGAACAAGTAAGATGCCTCAACTATGAGTTGATCCTTCTCATATCTCTCCCTTCTTGTCTGTCTGTCCTTGTCTGTCTTTATCTTTAAAAAAAAAAAGCTCAGAGGCAAAGAGAGCAAGTTTTCATTATGTTTCATTCATAATGGAGTTGCTATACCAACAAAAGTCCCAGCTCAACTTGATCACAAATTTTGAGCATGAGAAGAGAACTCTAGGAGATTTTCTCCACCAGGGTATGTTCAACTAGACTCAGGAGTCCCCAAACTTTTTATACAGTGGGCCAGTTCACTGTCCCTCAGACCGATGGAGGGCTGCCATGTACACTGCTCCTCTCACTCACCACCAATGAAAGAGGTGCCCCTTCCAGAAGTACGGCGGGGGCTGGATAAATGACCTCAGGGGGCCGCATGTGGCTCGCGGGCCATAGTTTGGGGACGGCCGAACTAGATATTAAAGATTATGTGCTAGTCTTCATGTCTGCCCCTTCTTGTGGCTCACAGAGTGCCTGACTCATGCTAGTTATTCCAGAAGTATTTTTGAGTAAGTGGATCCTTATATTCCTGATAATCCATGGGATAGTAAGATATATGCACTGTACATCACTGTGCCCGTGGAGGATTTTATTTCACTGACAGAACATCTGAAATTGAAATTGCAAAATGGTTTATATCAGGGTTTTACACTGCTTGAATGTTCTCTGACTCAGAGGTATTTTACGAGGTTGTATGATATGCACTGTTAAATTTCTTCTCTATACTCTGAACGAGTAACTTTTTTTAAATCTTTTACTTTGAAATGTATATCATACTCCCAGAGCAAGGTCCATATTTTTTTTCTATTAAGCAACTTGCAGTGTCAAATGCCTGAAAAGAATATTAAAATCATGAGTTAAGAAAGCAAAATTAAAGTAATTTCTGATGGTCAGTAAATGCTATATCAAGAGAATAGAAATATATCAGCACTATAAATTCATTTATGTCTACAGTAATGTAAATGCCTGGCTCATATTTTTATCCTTACCAATTTTTTCCCCAAGTGTAAGCACTCCTCATTTTCTACATATGACAGTGAAAGAGATTAAAAGGTCAACAATCTGTGTATAGCTTTATTGTGAGTAATTTAGTATTACTTCAGCAGTTAAGTATATGTCTAATTTTTAGAACGTGAATTCTAATACTTAGTAAGGACTTACAACATTCTAGGTTGTGTACTAAACTAATTAGATATATTAAGTTGTGTAATCTTCACAGTACTTTTATATGGAAGATACTTTTATGGTCTTAATTACGTATTTGAAGATACCAACTTAGAATGATTGTTTTCCCAAGATCTGTGAGCTTGAAAATTGTGGATTTTTACCCTTCTGACTCCAAAGCCATAGTCTTAACCTAACCACTGCTTTGTGCTATCACCAATGCATGGCTGAGAGGATATGTAAAGTATATATTTAGTGAATATATATTTTTGTGAAACCAAATGAAGGTACTTAATGGCATGGTTCCTCTTGAATATACACTAAAAATATTATCAGTATCAAAAATCTATCAAAATATGGTGCATCCCATTTCATATGGGATCTGTTTTATACTAACCATCCTTTAAATCTATATAAATTCACATTCAGAATATAGACTTATGGCTTTACAGGTTTGCCCACTTTGGTCACAGTTATAGATATGTATTATTCTAGTCAGGAAATGAAGTAACATTCACTGAGGGTAATAAAATCAAGTGTGGGGTTAAGAAGATGCAAGCTTTCCATGACAACCTTTCATCTGCTCAGGAGATGAGTCTGTTCTCTTTCACTTGTTACACTATCCCCAGCCTCTAGAGAGGAGTATGGTTGTATCCTGTCACCTTTGAGCCAGTCTCTCTATATCTGCCACTTATCTATTACATTGGGAAGGTGAAAACAATGTAACATTCAGTGAGAGTTTTTAAGGAGTAATTAGCTATATGTTTCTGACCACTTTATACCTCAAGAGTCTCATTTTCCTCATTTCTAATTTAGGGTACTTATATGTGCATTGCCCATAGACATGATTTATTTAGTTATTTTCTTAAATATTTACTGAGTACCTGCTACATGGCCATGCTGCTGCCCTCATGGAATTCCATGGGAAGAAAGTTGCTTTAACAAATGAATAAATATATAGCATAAAATCGAGCAGTGATTATTGCTGTTCATAAAATAAGGCAGAAAAAAGGAAATGGAGAGTGATGGGGAGGCAGGAGAGGATACTGTAGACAGAATAAACAAGGACATTTTTTCCTGAGAAGTTAGCATTCAAATGAGGCATAAGTGAAACAATGGGTCAAGCTATGGGCTCTCTGAATTATGAAATACTATGTTAATTTTCATTGTGTTAATTCAATTTTTTTAAACTTTATTCAGAGTGTGGACCTCACAGGAAGGAAATGAGCCAATTTCCTGGAATAATGAGATAGGTAAGGCAGAGAACAATGATAAACTGAGTAATGACTGTTAGAAATAGTCAAGTTCATCCAGGCATGTGCACAGGGCTCTTTTAAGGCTTTAAATAGTTGTGGTATTGAAATGGTGTCTGTTCAGATATGTGAATAATTGACTGCTTGTAAGTTGATGCCACAATTAAATTTTGGTATGCCAAATTATGTCACAAAACCATTTCCAGGCAGTGATTATTATATGTTAACTATCCCTTAAGTGGCTATACCTTAAAAGAAATTTGAATGTATACATAAATGTCCTTTTAGTCACAGAAGTTTTCTATATCTTTTCCTTAAGAATATGAGTGACTTAAAAAAATTAGACCAGATTCAAATAGTAATATAAACTTCAATTAAGTCCACATTGGCATATGCCATTATTTTCTGTCCTAGATGCAAAAGTCAAGTTTCTGTAAGGGACGATTTATTTAGTTTGGTAAAATAGCTTTAAAACTATTTTAATTTTTATAGCAAGGATTGTAAGTATACTTTTAAAGCAAGGATGGTAAGCTGTTAGCCTTGCTGAAAGCTACATCAGGGCAGGAACTGATTATGAGAGAATCCTGGCTATACCACAGTTTAAAAATCAGTGACCTTCCATGACTTTTAATACACTGATTGCAGAGAGCAAAAATTAATATATCTTAAAACTACTAATTTTAGAGAAGTTAACTACATAAAAAAGTTTAAAATATTTTGGGAAAGTAATATAAGAAACTCTTGAGATTATGTTAACATATATTAAAGGAAATATATGAAAATACAGTTTTGATCAAAATTCACTTATGAGCTAAGAGGTGAAGGTTCAAGGCTTTCATAGGTCATGTTGAAGGAGTGTCTTTTTTCTTAGAAATAATTTCACAGAAGAAGAGTGAAATCACTAGAGTAGGTGTCAGCAAATTATGACCTTATCGCCTGTTATTGTCCACAAAGTTTCGTTGGAACTCAACCATATCCATTGATTTGTTTAAAGCTGTTATTGAATTCTATCACCAGAACAGAGTAGTTGTGACAGAGATTATATAGTTCCAAACATTGAGAGTAGGCCTGGGCCCTGGTTCGTTGGTTCAGTGGTAGAGAATCAGTGGTGGGGTGTGGATGTCTTGAGTTCGATTTTTGGTCAGGGCATGTAAGAGAAACGACCAACTACTTCTCCACCCTTTCCCTCCCCTTCTCTCTCCCTCACTTCCCCTTCCACAGCCATGGCTCGATTGGTTCAAGCACATCACCCTGGGCTCTCAGGATGGCTCCATGGAGCCTCTGTCTCAGGCACTAAAAATAGCTCATTTATAAGCACAGCTCCAGATGAGCAGAGCATTGGCCCCAAATGGGGTTACTGGATGTATCCTGGTCGGGGTACATGCAGGAGTTTGTCTCTCTATCTCTCCTCCCCTCACTTGGAAAAAAGAAAGAAAGAATAGGTCTGAAAAATCATTGTCACCTATCCCACACTGTCCTAAGGAAGAACACACATACCAAATAGGCCAAAGAATCTTCCTTGGAATTGATATATAAATCCTGGGAGACTGATTAAACTTTTTCTACTCTGATTTCTAAACCTGTATCATGGTAAAAATACATGTGTGAAGTAAGAGAGAATACTATCAACATGAAGAAGAGAGCAAACTGGAAAGGGAGCAATAGAGAAAGAAAATAAGAGAAAACAGATAAAAATATCAGGTTTGAGTCCTGAGCTACATCCTGAAATTTGCATATTTTTTTTTGCATCTTTAGATAGACCTACCAGTTGCACCTTTTGTCTTTCAAATAACATAAACTCACTTGACTGTTACTTTTAAAATGGATCATTACCACTTTCCAAAAAGTCTTAATGAACATAAACATATAGAGAAAACTTGAGTTGAGTCACACTGCTTTATTTCTATAATGAATAAAGTCCCATTTTGATATTTTGACAAGTTTTATTTCTCATAAGATTAAAAGCATTATGGAATGCTGGACTTTTAATCTGGTTCCACTATTGAGAACAATTAATACAGAAGACTTCCAATATATATTTTTTTCCAATTAAGATATTTTACTCAGAGTTTATAACAGGTTTTTATTGACAAGACCAATGAGTATAAAATAAAAGAAACCACCCATTTCCAATTACCTAAAGATAGCAACTATTAAATGATGTCTCTTTTATTCATATATACATATATATATATAAATGTGCATACATGCAGACCTACACATATATATAAAAATAGAAACCAGATTTTAAAATATTAAAACAAATTTCTTTTTATTGGTTTTAGAGAAAGAGGAAGGGAGAGAGAGAGAGAGAGAGAGAGAGAGAGAGACAGGAACATCAATCTGTTCCTATATGTGCCCCGACCAGGGATTGAACTAGCAACCTCTGTGCTTCAGGATGATGCTCTGACCAATAAGCTATCTGGCCAGAGCTAAAATATTTAAAATTTTTATTTTACTTTGTTTTCCATGCTGTATGAGTTTCTTTACATCATTAACAATTTTTAAACATAATTTTGGATGGCAATTTATCAGTTTATTTTTCTTCATTTAGTGTAGGATGCAAGTCTTTGAAGGATTACTTCTCTTGCCACTTAACAAAACAAACTATTAGTAATATGCTAAATACTACTCCTGATTGCAATCAGCTCTATTGAATAAAGCACTATTAATTGGATGGATGACAGCTCATTCTGTAAGTAGTTAGCAAGTCATTTGAACCATGTGGGCACATTGTAAGTAATCAAATTTAGTAAGCCAACAATTAAATAACAAAACAACTTCCAAACCTGTGCTCAATGCCTAGTTTATGCTGAGCAGTGGTCTCTCCACCTACAGCTCTGCCCCTCCAGATCAACCCCTGCAAGTGACATTTACCAAGCAATATTTCTAAATACAAATCTGGCCAATCTTTCTAATCATTCAAGGATACAACAAAATCAAGACTTGCTTAGAGGGAGGAAGGGATGGGGATATCTGACCCTGCCCTCATAGCACTTCTTACTTCCCCTCTATACTTCAGTGAGACCCAGTTCAGGCTCGGGCTCAGCTCGTTAGTTTCCTGACTATTCCATGCCTTGATAGATTCAGTTTCTGGTTAAATAGGATTATTCAGTTTATCCTTCTAACAATGAGATTATTACCTTCTAACACCTTCACCCCTGCTAATCAAGCCAACTGGAAAATTATGGTGCATCCCTCAAGACCCCAAACGATTGCATACCCTTTCTCAGAAATGTTTCTGTGTTTTTTCTCTACCTCACACACATTAGAGACAGAGGTAAATATCTTCTGCATTTCCCTCCCACATACTTCTGTGCATCCTGCTGTGTGGACAGCTATGGCTCAGTGCACCATATTGTTGGCATGCCTGAAACTCTCAACTAGCCTAAGCACCTTTATGCTAGGGGCCCTGCTATGTGCAGCTTTAGAGCCAGTGCAAAAACAGCACAGGGAGCCTCCTTTGGCTTTATTGTTTCCTTGGCACGTCACACTGTTAAACAGTATAATTTCAACGTTTTTGTTTTTTTTTTGCTGGTCATTTCTTCTAGAATGTAACATCTGTGAAAATAAGATTTTGTTTTAATTGTGTTTACATCAGTATTTGTTATCTAGAAGAGCTCCCAGCCCAGTACATATTAGGCACTCACTTAAATATTTATTGAGTAAAATGCTATATTTGATTAGAAATTCAGAAGACACAAAAGTAAAGGTACAATTTTACGTTAACAATTTTCTGGCAAGTCGAACTGAATTCTGTAAAGTTACACAAATCCAAATGCATTGTAACCAGTCAGTGGACCACCGAAAATGCTTTTGTGATGAGCAGGGGGCTATTTCAGGGTTAGTCTTATTTAGGGACAAGTGTTACAGAATTAAAGAGGTTCCTTCAACTGCACACAGCAAAGCCTAATCAAACATGAATGAGAGTTTGCAGCAAAGAAAGTAAAAGTTTATTTAAGAAAATGGCACACAACCTGGAGTCATAGGTTAATTGTTTGCTGGCTCTCTGATGGCTTCTAGGAGATGGGTTTTATAGGGGAAAATAGTGAATTACAGTAGAGTTGAGTTGTGGTCTCTATCAATTGGTCATCGCTAGGGTAGGGGGCAGTTGATCAGTTGATGACTGCACCTGGTCCTGATGTCAGCCATGGTGCTGCTCAGTTTGGTTTCACAGGTTGTGGCTGGTGGGGTCATTTTGCTTTCCTAGAGCTGAACACAACTGAGGCTCAGATGTTACCTTTAGTTTGACTCAAACTCCATTTCTGTGGTCAACACACCAGGGCTTGTTCACTGGGTTAAATGATGAAGGGAGTGGATGCACAAGGGAGAGGGAGGTCAGTGAGACATAGTATTCCTGGGCTGCACAAGGCCAGTTTGAATCAAAAGGAAAAAAAAGAGAAAAGGTCAGATAAAAGAAAGGGATTTTCTGCATAGTTACACAAACTTCCTAAGAGCTCTAAATACAGGAGAAGACACACTGATGATGTTAACATTTAGTAGCCATCTGAATCCTGGCTATCCTCTAAATTTTTCGAGTGAGAAAATTCAGTTCAGAAACACTGAGTGGACCAGGTCAAGGTTCTCAGGTAGCTATTGCACCATTTGGCCTGTTACTGTCTCACTGAGCCCTCAAGAGATCTGTGCACTAAGCAGCATATGCAGTCCCTTTTGAGATATCAGGGCTGAAGGATAGAAGCCATTTGTCAGCTTATTTCAATTTATGTGCCTATGATGCAGCCTGAAATCCCTAAATAGGAATAAATCACCTGCCGAGTTATGTGGAGCATCCTGGGTAGCTTCTCCTGACGACAGCACTTGGAAACCATAGATCATAGCTTACTGCACTCTCCCCCAGGGCTTCACATTTTGCTCATGCATGAATAATATATTTGGAAAGTTATAGTTTTAGAAACTGTCATTGTAAAGCTCCAATACATACATTGTCAAACTGTGGGTTGAAAATGTTCTAATGGAATAGTTGTGATCAGTGAAAGGAAGAGGGTGAAAGAATGCTAGAGAAGGAAGAGAGAGAAAAAAAACAAAAGGGTAGAGAGGAGAAAAGAAGGTGATACTTTCCCCCATTTCTGGAAATTTTCCTTTTCAACCACACAGTTTTAAAAATAACAACCCAAGCAGCAAGCTTCAGGATTCTCCATGAAAAATCAGTGAACTCTCTGGCAGCAATCACATTTGATGCGGTTGAAGTTGCTCTCACGGCCGGAGCATGTGTGGCTGGTATTTTGCAGAGAACTATTGTATTATTTAGTCAGGCTCAATACCACCAGCCTTCACCTATACCTGTGAGCTCACTTGGATTTTGAATTTAACTTAATCTCAGGTTATATTGAGCAGGCTATGCAGTTAATGAATTAAACGTCTATGCTAAAATGAAAACTTTTACTACCAAAAATAAGAGGTTACCAAGGGTTTAGCATGGCATGTAATAAGAATGCAATCCTATGTCTCTATGTCTCTTAACACATGTATTTTGATAAAAGGCAGATTCCAGACATAAATCTGTTCAATGACAAATACACTAAGTAGCCCTTATATCCCTGTATGTTTCACCTCTCTTCTTTTTTATTTATTGATTTTAGAGGGAGAGAAGGAAGAAAGAGAGTAAGGAGAAGGAGAAACATCAACTTATAGCTGCTTCACTTTAGTTGTGCACTGATTGCTTCTTGTAAGTTCCTTGATGGGGGCACAGGGGAAGGTGGCGGTGCTCAAGCCAGTAACCTTTGGGCACAAGCTGGTGACCTTAGGATCATGTTGATGATCTTGTGCTGAAGCCAGTGATCTTGCGCTTAAGCTGGTGACCCAGTGCTCAAGACACGAGCTCCAGGTTTGAACCTGCAGCTTCAACATTCCGGGCCTGTGCTGTATCCACAGCGCTATCACCAGTCAGGAAATTCTTTTCTTCTTTGTTCTCCTTCTTTCCTGTGACTCTCCTGCCTCTGCCCTTCCTCTTAACATTCCCTCTCCTTTTCTCTCCTCTCCACTTCCCTACCTTCCTTTATTCTTTCCATTCTTACTAGTGCTACTTTTTCTTCCTTCTGTTTTTGTCCCTTTTTACTAATATTTACTTACATTTCCACCTGCCATTTTTTCTTTTACACAGTAGCTATTGAGATTATTTTTGAAGGAAAAAACCATGTGAATATTGCTGGGCTCCCTGTGGCCCAAACACACTTCACAGAGAAGATAAGCCTGCCTATAATTAGAGGAATAATAGAAGGTGAAAGACAATGACATCAGTCCAAAATGCTGTAATTACAAAGAGGAACTAGGGATCCCTCAATTCCTCTCTCCATTTTATTAACCGCCTAATTTAATACCTATAATTCCTTCTTTTTTTCTCTTACCTGTAGAGAATTTAAATTACTTTTCCAAATATGAAATGCACCATGACTAAAGAATAGTTTTACATAATGGCCTTTCAGTACACAGGCAAATAGGTTTTCCTTGTTATTGATATGTTACTAACTAAGCTGCAAAACAACAACAACAAAAAAACCCACACTCACACACACACACACAAAAAAGCTCTACCCCCACCTAAGTAGTATGCAATATTGAGAGCTGTGGGAGCTGAGATTCCGGAAATTATATAGAAATATAATTTGTATCACATTCTCAGGTTGCTACATATTTTTTTAAAAATCTTTTATGATTCTTTATATTTTGTACAGTGTGACTAAGTCCAGAATTGTTTGACTCACACAGTGTTACCCTTTAGTTGTAAAATATATATAAGTATTTTAATTAAATAATTAACATGACTGGAATCCTTGCATTCAGGGGGTGAGATATAGGAAGAAAATCTTTTCTCTACACTTGGAGGAGAGCACTGCAAAATTAAAAAAACAAATGAAACAAATCTTTCTTTTTTCCTAAAACATGTCCTGAAGCAAAGACAGCTCAAGCCCAGGTTTATGAAACATTTCACATTTGGAAATGATAACGGGCAGGAAAGAGAAATGGAAGCTCATAAGCAAAATCAGCCAAAAGCAGTTTTGTCAATTGATAGTCTCAAACTTGCATGCAGTAAGCGTGACATTTTGTGACAAGATGGCAACAGGGGAAGGGAAACTTGTCCAGTAGGATAAAATTCTCTATTTTTTATTTCATTGGCTGGAAATCAGGTTAGAATCCTAGTTCTAATTCACAGCAGAGATGGGAAGAAGAGTGACCTGTTTGAGGGTAGAATGCTGAACTATGAGTGGTTTAAACATGATATTTCTGCTGCCAGAATCAAACCCGAATAAAGCTAGCTGATGCGCTGCCTAAGAAACTTTCACACATTTTTTTTTACCAGTACTAATGATGGAGAGCTGAAATCTGCAAAAACATTTGGTATCAATTTAGAAAGAGTGCCCTCACCAAAACTAACCAAAAGGGTAAATTTCCCAAATCTCAACATGAAAAGTACCCCCAGAGAAGTGGAGAGAATGCTGTTAGCAAATGGCTCACTGGTGATTCCAAATCTTTGAGGGAGGCTGTGTCTCTTGGCAGAGAACAAAAATTAAATTGAATAAATTTGAAGATCTAATTGGCTTTATTGAGTGATTCACGAATCAAGCAGCATCCAGTGTAGAAGTAGAGAGATTCAGAAGCTATGCAATTTGAAAGAATTTTATAGGCAGAAACTGGGCAGGACAAGAAAGTTATTAGTAAAAGTAAAAAGAGGATTGTTTTTGCAAGATTATCTTCCCTCATGGAAGTGGGGTGGTTATCAGGAAGATTGCTTCAGCTTCCTGAGGGGAATGGTGAGGGTCCACATGACAAATTACCTTACTTATAATCAGAAAACTCCAGATGGGCCAATTAAAATTACATTCCTGGATAAGGTTGAAACTACAATTAGGTCAGTAGTAAATTTAGATTTAGTATCATGGACTTTAGCACAAGTGACTCCATTTTGATTCCCTGGTTTTCTCTTTAACACTCTTTTCTCATGCTATTCTTTCTCCCATTTCCATGCTCACTTCCTTCTTATGGCATCTATATAATTACAGTTTTGTTTGTTTTTCCTTTTGGAGGTCCACAGCCATCTAGAGTTAAGCAACAACTTGACTTCTCTACTTGTTTGGCTCATATGGTTCTCAAACCTAACATGTCCCCAAATGAACTCACATCTATAACTTTCATAACCAACTCTACCCACAGTGGAAATAATATTTGCATTGGCCAGAAGAATGAGAATCATTCTGCAAATACTATATGTTGTCTTTTGCCAAGTGCCCAGCTATCTTATATTCAGTTCCCTAGAAGTAGAGACTGAGACAGGTACTTGGAACAGAAGACATTCTGTGTCAAGGGTGGCAGTTCTTTGGAGACTGCAGTCACTAACTTAGGGTGTGGGTGTGAAGAAGGAGCAGTATCTAACTTCCTAATAGCTTCTCAAATTTCTCTGTACTAGGGACTAACTTTGGACCCAGCAACAAGGTAAACAACACTGGTCCAATAGATGAGATTTGGTGGGGTACCACAGCATTTATTTTATGAACTTTATAAAATTCACCACCAATTTTTATTTATTCAAATTCTTAAATAATTATTGATTCAGCTACTTTCCTCTGTCACCCTACCAGCATCCTTGTAGAGTGATGTAGTTTTTCTCTTGAACACCATACTACATTCTCCTAATTATTGTTCACATATCTACTTGTATGCCTCTCCCAAAGCAGTTGATGGCTTCTTTAAAAAACAAAATTAAACCACATCACTGCCTTACTTAATAGTTGTGGGATACATTCACAAATCCATAAAATGGCCAATAAGCAGTAGTATCTATTTTGTGTCAGCCTCTCCATTCACTCCTTTAATGACATGTCCCTACATCATTCTACTTTAGCAACAAGAGGATGTTCGAGTTTCCTAAAAGCATGAAGTTGCTTCCTGCTTCATGACTGTTGTGCATGCTATTATTTCTCAACTAAACACTTTCTCCAGATGAAACTAATTCTAATAAAAATTCCATCTTCAGGGGACCCTCCCCTTGCTTCCTGAACTAGATTTGAGCCTCCATTTATTTACTTGCACAGTACAATAAACTTTACTTTTGTAGCACTTTGTCAGAAATACAATTTTGTGTCTGTGAGCTAACCATTTCAGTGTCTATGTCTTTTACCCCATAAGACTTCTAAGCTCCATGAAAGTAAAAATTTTATCTGTTTTATGATTGCTGCTCAGTCCCCTTCTGCAAACCTTCTGAACATACGCTAAACTCTCAATAAATGTATCGAGGAAAATGAATTAATAAAGTCCAATACATATGGGAAAAGAGGATGGAACCAGAAGCATTGCAACTGTTCTTATCTTAGCTCTATGAAAACCCAATATTTCCAGCTGAGTTTTATTCAGAGCTATATTTAGACAGTGATGATATGCCCAAGAGATTATATTCTGTTAGTTAGGAAACTTCATCTGAAAACTTTTCTGTGTGTGTGTTGTTGTTTTATAAGTGAGTGAGGGGAGACAGAGAGACAGACTCCCACATGCTTCCTGATAGGGACCCATCTCACAAGCCCCCTCCAGGGCCATGCCCTGCCCATTGGGGACCTGTTGCTGGTTGCTCAGCAACCTAGCTATTTTTAGAGCCTGAAACAGAAGCTCCACTGAGCCATCTTCAGTGTCAGAGCCAAATCACTTGAACCAGTGGAGCTATGGCTGTGGAAAGAGAAGCGAGAGAGAGACAGAGAAGGAAGAGGGGGAAGGGTAGAGAAGCAGATGGTCACTTCTCCTGTGTGCCCTGACCAGGAATCAAATTCAGGACAACCACATGCCTGGTCGATGCTCTACCACTGAGCCAACCAGCCAGGGCCTGAAATTTTTTTTAATAAAAACTATTACATGCAAACCTAGTGTAAAATGACAAAACTAAAAAAACTTTAGTAGCAAGTTTGATGCCTTTTCTTAAAGGGGAACAATCCATGGACTGGGAGACTTCAGTCTCAGAGCAGTGGAACACTCTTCCTGAGAGATTTTGGGCAAAAGGTACTTTTATAGAGCCTTGGAGAAGGCCACATGGAAACAGGACTTGATTGGTGAGAAAGTCTAGGATTTCCTTTGAAGGCTAGCAGGTTCTATTTTCTAGGGTAAATTGACCTAGTTAAAGTGAGCTGAGGATTGTGATTTGTGCATTTTAGGTTTCTTTGACAGATGTTTCTGATAAATGCTAGCTGACTTAGGTTTAGCTTTGTGATGTGGGCTGGGGTGGTCTCCCTCCACGCCCTGTGTTCCAATATTCAAATTAACTTTATCACTAGTAATTATAATAAGAGGTAATGTGTTTAAATGATTAGTATTAAATAGGTATTTTTCAAAGCACTTTGTACATATTAATGCCTGTAATCCTCATTTAAGTTAGGAACTATCATTTTTCCAAATTTATGTTTGAAAAGAGTAAGACCCATTGAGTTTAAGTAACTTGCCCAGGATCATGCAACTAATAATGGTGAAGCCAGTATTCAAGTACAGGATGACTTTTCTAAACAACCATGCTTTCATTTAGGATACCCATAATGTAAGGTTTAAGAGTATGAACTTTATAATCAGAAATAGACCATTTGATTTGTAGCTCTGATAATTTATTAAATGTGTGATCTTGAGGAAGTCATTTAACCTCTCCAAATCTGTTTTATTTTTCATTAATGAAATGTAAGTAATAAAAGCATCTGCTTTCCAGGGCAGCATAACACAATGCCTTTCAATTATTATGTGTTTGTTTGCAAGTAGCAAAAAGCCTAACTTAAACTGATAGGAGCAATAAAGGGATGTGTTTGACTCATTGTTGGTCAAAGAAGTTTGTAAACTATGATTTTTTATGTTTGCTCACTTATAGTTAGCATTGGGGGCTGAGCAGCACTAGTATATGTGGTCTGTGAAATTGCAAATTACCTTCCTGTTTGGGAAGGGCCATTGTCTTGCTAATGTTTGCTGGAGGAGAGGTTTTCACACCAGAAAGCTTTGAAGAGAGAGAAGAAGGAGGAGACGAAAGAAGCCAGGTTTGCAGAGAGAGAAGAAGGAGGAGAAGAAAGAAGCCAGGTTTGCAGAGAGAGCAGAGGTAATGCAGAGTGCTGAAGAAAAAGCCAGTTTGTGCAAGAGGACAAGGTGTGCAGATGGGGAACCAGAGCTGAGGGGCTTCGGGTGCCCTACTGAGACTGGTGAGGTCTTGGGTTCTAGGAGGAACCAGAGAACATTCTCTTGGTTGTGGAACCAGATAATGTGTCAGGGTTTTGTGAGCTCTGAATGAAGCGGTAACTGTTTTCCCTGTGTGTTTGCTCATTGGCTGGTGTGAGACTTTAATAAAGGAATGGCCCACCATTTTTTTGCCCCACTGTTTCTTTACCATCTGCCCAAATCCAATGAGAACCAGCAGGTGCATGGCCAGGATGGCCATGACTACTGGCCCTACACTCATGTAACTGAGAAATCCATTGTAGGATGAAGTCCAGGCAAGGTTAGAAGAATGTTGGTGTATGGTCAGTGGCTACCACCATCATGGCCATGCAGGTTCTTATTGGATTCAGGCAAACTGTAAAGAAACACTGCAGCCAAAAAATGCTGGGTATAAAGCCAGTAGCCACGGCCATCATCACAGCCACCTGGCTCATGCAGGTTTGCATTTGATTCAGACAGTCGGTAATGAAACAATGGAGCCAAGAACTGGTGGGCCATTAGCTTTAATCCTAACTTGCACCCAGCGAGCAAGTAAAAATACACACTGGGCTCCAAAACCCACTCATTCATTGCTCATAAAGCTACTGACTTATCTGAGTTTCCTAGAATCAAAGGTTTCTAACTCACCAGACTTATTCACTTCAGTCCCCCATCTCCTTCTCTCTGCTCTTCTTTCTCTGCTCTCTCCTCTAATACTAATCTCAGGACCGAGAGAGAGCAAGCTCCTGGTCTGCCCCACTTTATAGAGTAGAAACCAAAAGCTTTAATCCAATATACAAACAAGAAAGTCTCTGATACAAAGTCAGTTATCTGAGGCATAATGGGATTCCTTATTGAGTATACCACCCTACATCAAAAAGGGTGGGAAAGGCTTAGTCCAGGGGTTGGGAACCTATGGCTCATGAGCCAGATGTGGCTCTTTTGATGGCTGCATCTGGCTCGCAAACAAATCTTTAATAAAAAAAATAATAATATTAAAAATATAAAACATTCTCATCCATTCATTTCCTACTGCTCATATTCATGGTTGAGGGTGGCTGGAGCCAATCACAGCTGTAATCCGGGAAAACACCAAATTTTTATTGGATAATGCATAATGTACACCAGTTGTTGTGAGATCAGGAGATAAGCTTCCCGCCTTTTAATCAAGTAGTCAGCTAGCTAATTGCAGAAACCCTTCTGATGAAGAAGATGGCTAAAAAAAAAGGTGAGGAGTATCATACTTTTCAGCAGGAATGGACAGAGGAATTCGCTTTTGTGGAGAGAGCAGGTTCTGCAGTGTGTCTAATATGCAATGATAAAATTGCCATTGATGAAACAGTCAAATATAAAGCAGCACTTCAACACATGCCATACTATATTTGCATCAAAATATCCAGCAGGGAGCAGGAGACAGCAGGAAGAGAGCATGTCAAGAGCTACTGTGCAGAGTGAAAGCTAGTCAGCAGAAACTCCGTGTTTGGACCCAACAAGGTGACTGGAATTCAGCTAGCTTTGCTGGTGCTTTAGCAATTGTGAGAAATGGAAAGCCATTCACAGATGAGGAGTATGCCAAAACATTCATGCTTGATGTTTCCAATGAACTTTTTGATGACTTTTTAGATAAAGACAAGATAATCAAACAAATAAAAGACATGCCTCTGTCGGCAAGAACTGTTCACGATAGTACCATCATGATGGCAAATCAAATTGAGGCAACACATGTGAAGGTCATAAATGAACCCCATTCTTTTCTCTCACTTTGGATGAGTCAACAGAGGTAAGCCATTTATCCCAGTTCAGCGTGATTGCAAGGTATACTGTCGGTGACACACTACATGAGGAAAGTCTTGCTGTTTTGCCTATGAAAGAGACTACAAGAGGGGAGGATTTACTTAAGTCTTTCACTGAGTTTGCTAAAGAAAAAAATCTACCAATGGATAAACTTATTTCGGTGTGTACTGATGGTGCTCCGTGCATGGTGGGGAAAAACAGAGGCATTGTAGTGCTTCTTTGTGAACATAAAAAGAGACCCATCCTAAGTTTTCACTACGTCCTACATCAGGAGGCGCTTTGTGCTCAGATGTGTGGTGAGCAGCTTGGTGAGGTGATGCCGCTGGTCATTCGGGTGGTCAACTTTATTGTTGCCCTAGCTCTAAATGATCACCAGTTTAAAACACAGTTGAATGAAGTTGGGAATAATTATCCTGGTCTGCTTCTGCACAGCAATGTGTGTTGGTTGTCAAGAAGGAAGGTGGTCAGCCATTTTTGTGGCTTGACTGAGCAAAATCTAGACTTTTCTTGAAATGAGAAACATCGAGCATCCTGAGTTAGCTAACACGGAGTGGCTCCTGAAGTTCTACTATCTCGTGGACATGACTGAACATCTGAACCAGCTCAATGTGAAAATGCAAGGTGTTGGAAATACAGTCTTATCCCTTCAACAAGCAGTGTTAGCATTTGAAAACAAGCTGGAACTCTTCATCGCAGACATTAAAACAGGTCCTTTACTACACTTTGAAAAACTGGGAGAGTTTAAAGATGCATGCACAGCAAGTGACCCTGCTCAACATCTTGATCTCCAGCAGCTAGCGGGCTTAACATCTAATATCCTGCAGTCATTCAAAGCACACTTTGGAGAACTTTGTGAGCGCACTCATCTTTTTAATTTCATCACCCATCCACACAAGTGTGCCGTAGACAGTGCCGACCAGAGTTACATCCCCAGCGCCGACCAGAGTTACATCCCCGGTGTCTCTGTCAGAGATTTTGAGCTATAAGCTGCTGACCTGAAGGCCTCAGACATGTGAGTGAATAAGTTCAATTCACTGAATGAAGATTTGGAAAGACTTGCACGACAGCAAGAAGAGTTGGCGAGCAAACACAGTGGGGAGAAATGAAAAAACTTCAATCCATGGACCAGCTGATTGTCAAAACTTGGAACATGCTTCCCGTCACATACCACACACTGCAGTGTGTGAGTATTGCTATAGTGACAATGTTTGGCTCTACATATGTATGTGAGCAGTCTTTCTCACATCTGAAGAACATTAAGACCAACCTACGATCACATTTAACGGATGGAAGTCTCAATGACTGCATGAAGCTTAATCTCACCACGTATCAACCAGACTACAAAGCCATCAGCAAAACCATGCAGCACCAGAAGTCACATTAATGGTAAGATGTACTTTATTCATCACTGATTAGCAAAAGCATAACAACTTTCTTAAAAAGAATTCAGAGACTTATTGTACTTTAAAAGTGTTGGTCTTACATAAAATGCACACATTTACTTGTATTTAGTGTTAAACATATTTTATGGCTCTCACAGAATTATATTTTAAAATATGTGGCATTCTTGGCTCTCTCAGCCAAAAAGGTTCCCAATCCCTGGCTTAGTCCTATAACCAAGCCCCAGGCTACAAGGATCCTGTCTGTCCACAGCTCTCACCCAACACACATTACTATAATCACACCCATCCCAAGCAGGAAGGGCAACTAATATCATCACCTGGAGATAGGATTCCATGTGGGCAGTGCCATCTTTAACAAAGTGAGCGTAATGTATTTTATCTGCCCAACAGTGGGCCATTCCATTTATTAAAATCTCGTCTGGGTGGATGAGCAAACCGGCAGGGAAGACTGCTTCCCTCTCATTCAGAGCTCCCAAAGCCCTGATGTATTTTCCAGTTCCTCCTGAAATCAAAGCCTCAGAGGAGCTCCTGAAGCCCATCAGCTTTAGTTTCACATCCAGACTCCTCCTTCCTGCAAAACCAAAGCTGAGAAAAAAAAATCTCTTCTCCAGCAAACATTAGCAATACAATGGCCCCTTCCAAGCAGGAAGGTAATCCCCAATTTTTAATCTGCCCTGAGCGCAAACAAGGCAGCCTTTCACAGACTACATGCACATGGCACTGCCAGGCCAATGTAAAATATAAGCAAGCAAACCGAAAAAGCACATTTCACAAACTTATTTACCCAATAGTTGGCCAGGACTCAGGATTGTTCCAACTCTATTCTATGACAGCAACCTCACCTAAAGGCTATATCCCTTCAGGATCTCATGATGGTGACAATAAGGCTGCTCTCCTCTTTGTAGTTTGAGTGAAAGTGCTCTTCCTTCAAGCACCAAAAAAATCTTGGGGAAGGACATTCTGCGATTTACTCTGTTTGGAATAACTTTAGTCAGGAATCAAAGTAGAAAGAGATTGCCGTGAGGCAATTGCAAAGATCTAGGCTATACTGCTTACTCACTGAGGCAAGAGGGATAGACAAACGAAGGGCTGTGTGTTATCATCAGGGCTCTTTGCAGAAACCAATGCCATTCAAATGTTGTGTCTTCAACACAATAGAAAAACACTGGTTCTCCCAAAAAATTTCTGGATGCTCTTGACAGAAAATGGGGTTGGAAATATTTTTGGTGCCAATGCATTTTTACTAAAAACTATTACTCTTATAATGTTTTTGTTATATATATCACATATATATATGTTTTATATATATATCACAAAAATTAGGGGATTGTAAAGACAGTAGCTGCGGCCACCATCACAGCCGCCTGGGTCATGCAGGTTCACATTTGATTCGGACAGTCGGTAATGAAACAACAGAGCCAAGAACTGGTGGGCCATTACCTTTCATTCTAGCTTGCACCCAGCGGGCAAGAAATATACACAGTGGGAAAACACTCCCCTTTCCATTCAGGGCTCCCAAAACCACTGACTTATCCGAGTTTCCTAGAATCAAAGGTTTCTACCTCACCAGCCTTATTCACCTCTGTTCCCCATCTCCTTCTCTCTGCACAAACTGCACAAACTGGCTTCTCCCTCAGCACTCCGCCATCTTGGCTGCTTCTCCTCTCCTCCATGTGGCCTTTCTCTGCTCTCCTCCAGCATGGGCTCCTCTGCCCCATTTTATAGTATAGAAATCAAAACCTCTAATTCAATATACAAACAAGGAAGTCTCTGATACAAAGTCACTTATCTGAGGCATAATGGGATTCCTCATGAGAGTGTACCATCATGCAACAATCAAGGGTGTGGGGAAAGCTTAGTTTTGAAAAGATCTTAGTATTAAAGGGTGGGAAAGGCTTAGTCTTAAAAGTAAGCCTTAGGCTATAATGACCCTGCCTGCTTACAGCCTGTCCCCCAACCCCAATGCAAACTATAAGCAAACAAACATATATATCATATTTACAAACTTATTTGACCAACAGGGATATTCTATTGCTTCATATTCATTTTGAAATATCTTCTAATTTTTGTTAGCAGTTATAACTGTGTAACAGATATTAGAACCTGACATTTTCATTTTTACAACTGGTTATATATAATAAACAGAGAGAGAGAGAGAGAGAGAGAGAAAGAGAGGGGGGAGAAAATCATACAGTTCTAAATCCCAGTTTCAACTCTTATTTTTGGATCTTCACTGGCATATATATACTAAGACCAGATAGATTTTTAAAAATTGTGTGTAAACTCTAGACATTTCACTTTTAAAAACTAATTTGACACATGTTAGATGAGGAACTCTATTGATATAGGAATTTATGGAGGTTATTTTTACTGTAGAACTAGGTAAGTGTTTCCTGGCAGAAGTAGTTTTCCCCTAAAGTCATGCTAAACACTTTTTATCATCACCTACTGCATTTGTAGAAAAGATGTTTTCCCTGTTGAATTTCGAAATGTTTCAAATACTTGGGAACATATCTGTTGAATAAATTGCTAATTTTGCTCAATCATTTAGTGGAAGAAGAGTCATTTTTTAGTTTAACTGTGACACAGAATCACATATTGAAATATTGAGAGTTTATTCTCAAAGTGGTTAGAGGAGCCAAATGCATAAATCTTAAGGTCAATATACTTCACTTCAAGAGGTTTATTTAGATCCCCAGCCTCAAAGAAGTGACAAAGTCACATGATAGTGAAACTTGAGAAAGGTTGGCCATGTACAGGGGAAGTTGTATTCACCCTCACCTACATATCCCCTTCCACAGCTCAGAAAAATGTACTGGTATAGTTAAGTGCCTTCTTTGCAAATTTAAAAAGCAATGGCTTTGTAAACAAAGAGCCCAAATTAAAATGCCAACCTCACCAATTCTGTGTGATGCGACTTTACCTTGATTACCCTTGAAACAACTATACCTGTAATGGGGAGAAATTAATTTAAAAGGAAAAAACCAAAACTTTCCTTTCCTACTGGTCAAAATTGTATCTCTTAAATTTTGAATAATTATTTTAAATAATTTGAAATAATCTAATTCAATAATACTCTCAATGAAACATAAAAAGTGATTTCTATTGATTTTACAGCAAAGTCATGTAGCAGCAGCGTATTTATTTGAACTGTGTTTATAATCCATTAGGTCACATGCTCATACAAAAAGTCTATTAAATTTGCCAGGATTAATACCTTGTCATATTTTTTTAAATCTCTGAAAATTCTACATGTACTGTGTGATGATCATTCTTTAAAAATAAAAAAACATCACTCCTGCCTTGCTCTTCTTAAATTCACACATCAAATTTGGGCATGGTTAAAAATATCTATCTAATGAATCTAAAATGAAAGGTTTTGTCCCGTCAGTTTGGTCTTATCTCACACCAAGTCATAGCAATGAATTTATTATTTTTCTTCATTCAGCTAACACTTATTTAGGACCTACTCTGTGCTAGAATCAGGCTACAAACTGGGCTAGTTGAAACTCTTCATTTAGGTTTTATTATGCCTCTCATGGGGGAGGCCCCTGCACTTACTGAACTACAATTGCCTTTTGGTTATGTAAGACTGATTTAGAAGAAAAAATACTTTTATTTATATATCTAAGTTTTCAATAAAAAGAAAGCTAAAAAATTGATTTCTACTGCAAGCACACACATATAGATTAAAACATTTTACCAATAAAATCTACCTTCTTTTTTTCTAGGCTAGTAACTTCAATATGCAGAGGGGGAATCTGTGCAGGCATGTAGGAGAGGAATGTTTTTCTAGTCGTTTATCAAAGGATCTATGCAGACAGTCAGATTGAAATGAATCAGTTTCTAGTAACCAGCAGATGGTGCTTTTTGTAATAAGTTTATAAGAGGTTACTTGAATATCCTTTCTGTAGAATTTTTCTTTTGGGATTTATTTATTTATTTGGAGGGATGATTTTGAGTTGAATTTATTGGGGTGACATTGGTTAATAGGTTTCAGGTGTACCATACCATAATACATCGTCTGTGTACCACACTGCAGGTTCAGCACCCCAAGTCAAGTTTCCTTCCATAAAATTAAGCAAAAATGAGACATGATGATATTTTGCCATGACATGAAACAAAGCCTGTATTTCATTTTTAGTAACATGTGTATTTACAAAGCTCAGCACAGCTTTTCCAATACCTCCATCAGGCATCTTAGAGATAATAAAGGAAAATATCAAAAAGCTGAAGTTAATATACGTATCATAAACAAATGATTTAATTAAATGCTGTATGTTTATATAGTCAGAGTAATTTAACTGCTAACATTATTTTAATTACAGATAAACTCACATGTATTATTTAACTCATGCTGCTCTGGTAATATATTTTCTTTACATGTAAAATATTTTTAAATATTTAAAATTAAAAACTTTATGAGACATATAGGTCATACTACAATTAAGGTAAGAATCTGATCTTCAGTAACAATAACTATATTTGCATTTGCTCTTTGGTGTGTTTTATTTGGTGTCTTCTTTTTTTTTTTTTTTTGGTTCTGACCTTCATTTCTTTTATACATAATTATATAATGCTCTTCTAGTTGGCCACCTCAAATTCTTTTTAGACAGAAATTGATTTTAAATAAATGAATAACACCAGATAGTATGCAATGTTTAATAATATTATAGTAATTTCTTTTTTTAAATTTTATTTATTTATTAACAGAGATAGAGAGAGAGTCAGAGAGAGGGATAGACAGGGATAGACAGACAGGAATGGAGAGAGATAAGAAGTGTCAATCATTAGTTTTTCGTTGAGCATTGCAACACCTTAGTTGTTCATTGATTGCTTTCTCATATGTGCCTTGACCGCGGGCCTTCAGCAGACCGAGTAACCCCTTGCTGGAGCCAGTGACCTTGGGTTCAAGCTGGTGAGCTTTTGCTCAAACAAGTTGAGCCTGCGCTCAAGTTGGCGACCTCGGGGTCTCGAACCTGGGTCCTCTGCATCCCAGTCTGATGCTCTATCCACTGTGCCACCATCTGGTCAGGCAATATAATAGTAATTTCATATGTGTTGTTTGAAGAGATCAGCCAAAAAACATACTAATTTGATTTTTGTGCTAAAATTGTGCAGAACCATTTGAGTTCGTCACACTGTGAAGAGTAAATGCCTTCATAAAAGTATGCAGTTTTATTCTCCTTCTATGGCCAGTGTCTATTAATAGAAATTTAAAAGTTTTTGTGAGACTATCCTACAACTCTTTAGGAAACTGCAATTACTTTATTATCATTGTTTTTGCTCTTTTGTCCCTTGTTAGTATCTTCAGTCTATGTGTGGTACTCATTGTAGTTCTCATTTTTGCCTTGAGCATGAATAAACCCAGTTGACCCATCATTAATAAAGAAAAGGTCCGGCAGAGGCAAGGGAAGCAGGAGGTGTAGTTGCCTAGCACCAGGGAAGGCTCAAAAAATAGTGAAGTGGGAGTGATGGAGGGTAAGCAATGAGCCTAAAGCTGCTAAGACACTTCCACCTGAAAGATCCAACAGGTCAGGGATTATATTATCTTTTGCTTTTCACACTCTCTTCAAAACAAATGAAAAAGAATTTGCCTTCTAAGTGGGCAATGCTAGAAGGGATATTCAATCGTGGTTTTCATAAAAGTCAGCAAAGTAGATCAACTTGGATTTTGAATCCTAGATTTAAAAGCATACATGACTTTTTTCCTTTGGAGGTGAACAGCACATCTTCCAAGGACAAAAACTCTTGATTTTAGTATAACCAAAATCTGTGCGTTACTTTAAAAAATATAGGTGTCCTTAACTTTAAAGCCAAAAAGATGTGTGCTTATTGTAAATTGTGCTCAGTGTGTGTCTCTGGTTCATATTTGAGAACTGCTTACTACAAAATCAGACATGTTCAATCTCTCTAATCCCCATTCCCTTTTGGCTTTGTTTCTACAAGAAATAGAAAAAGGAGACAGAGGGCAAGTTGAAAGCATTCAAGAACTCTCCTTGGTCTCTGAGTCAAGTAGAGGGTGGATTTGTGAAAAGGAGAGACTGGTTTGTGTAAAGTGTTATTCTTAAGAAACTACCCATTCTAAAATTATAATTATCACTATCATATAAAAAATAACAGTATACATGCTGCATAAATGAATCGATACCGGGTGTGCCTTTAACCAAATTAGATAAACTATTCTTTTTTAAGCCTGACTGATTTAAGTTAGGAGATGATTAGGTTGGCACTCTGTCCATTGAAAAGGATAGTTATATTTTCCAGGTGTCATTTTAATTTTCAACCAAATGTAATGTGATATGTAGCAGTTCTATGGAAGTTTTTAGCCTGAGTTTATTTTCCCATGGTACTTTTACATTCATAAATGTTTAGTTTGAAATTCCTGTCTCTGCACATGAGTCATATGTAATAATTTAATGATATGCCATATAAGCCTACTGGCTTACCATATAAATACTCTTTAAATAAAATTGAGTGCTAAAAATTAAAAAGAAAATATTTACTTGGAAAGGACAATAATCATGTACTAGTTTTATATCTTCTGAGTAAATAAAATCCTTTATATTTGTCTTTATTAACATCATCACCAACATAGGGTGGGTTCATATTATTTTGATATGTCTTAGAGTCAATATATAATCAATGGTTTTAAGCTTCATCTATGTGGAAAATAAAAATAAACCAATAAGTCAAAAATATTCATTGGAAAGTCAAACAAAAAGTATTGCCCCCACATCAGCAGTGTACTGGCTGGATTGATTAATGTTTTACTTATTCTGTGAAATCATTAAATAGCATGATCTAATTTTATGAATATCACTTAATACCTAAATGTCTACTTAAAGGTAGTCTCACAAATATATTATATAATGGGAAACATTACATTAACTGGGAGATAACACAATTTACTATAGATCTATTATAAATAATGAAGTTAATGAGAGTTCATAAGAATAAAGTCAAAAAGCTAATGAATGCCTAAAAAGAAGACATTAAATAATATTACAAATATTTATATTCTTATTAGAAAAATAATGACCTAAAAGAAATAATGACCTAAAAGATTCCTATTAAAAAAACTAGCTATACCCGGCCATGCATTGCTGTGGCTCAGTCTGGTTAAATGAAAAAGAAAGAAAAGAGAAAGCACACGTTTCTGATATGTTTAATTTCACAATGCTTGTGAGTATACAATATTTTTTGTTGTTCCATTGTTTGTGCAGATATAGAGATTGTCTTGCTGACTCTAGAACACGCAATGTATAATTGTCCATATGAGAAGCAATCTGTGTCTAGATCTAAACCGCACAATTCTAAAGATTGGCCCTGAGCTTTGTTGATGGTGATTGCAAACACCAATCGAATTGGGAACTCCAATCTCTTAAATTGAAATGGCAAATCCGTTGGAATCATAGGAATGCGAGGAATGAGGACATCTTCACCTTTGAAAGGTCCTGTCAAGATTGTTGCTTCTACGGCATTGCTCATTAACTTTTTTACTGCCAGCCATGTGCCATTGCAAAGCTTTGCCTGATTGATATTTTGCAACATGATAATTGGCATGTTGATGTTCAATCGGCATGTACGTGCAGTGGCATCCTTGGCAGATTGAGTGAATTCAAAAATTCTGTTGGATAATTAACTGCTTCATCTGCTTCCACAACAGTGTTGACGGACTTGTATTTGACTGCCTCACTTTGAATGTTAGACTGAATAATATTGTTAAGTTCATAAACGTCTTTGTTCTTGGCCTCAAGAAGAGCTCATTCACTCAGCCAATCATGATTCTTATAATTTGTTTGAATATTGGGAAATACTTTTTCAATCAATTCTTCTTTTGACGTCACTAAATTGCAGAAGTTATGAGGCAGTGAAATTCGTCCTGAGGTCAGATCAACTGGCACCTTTCTGTTCCCAATTTCCAGCAATTGATGTGAGAATATCTCAGCTGATCAATCATTTTGCAGCTGGACATGCATATTTGTAGTTAATTTTAACATCTTTACATGTCGCCACAAAGTAGTGTATTTCAAGCAAGCATTTATTTCATCCGCTGGTGTCGATCGAGGAATTACAGGTAATGTTTGCCTGAAATCTCCTGCAAGCAATATTAATGTGGTCCCAACTGGTCTGATGTTTTCATGCAAATCTTGCAATGATCAATCAAGAGCCTTGAGCAATTTTTTTGTGCGCCATTGGGCATTCATCCTAAACAATAAGTTTGCATTTCTGCAATACTTTTTCCATGCTGGATACTTTGGAAATGTTGCACATGGGAGTTTCAATAATTGCATGTTCACTGGCAATTTCAAAGTGGAATGAGCAGTTCTTTGACCTAGTAGCAATGTCTCAGCTATTCTGGATGACACAAGAACTAAGGCTATGTCATTTTGGGATTGAATTGCTGCCAGAATCAATCTAATTAGGAATGTTTTACCAGTTTCTCCTGGCGCATCTAAAATTTCTCCAACCCCATTATTAACAGTTTGCATTATTTGATTGTAAATGCCTTTTTGCTCAAGTGTTAGTTTAGGAATATTTGATTGCAGATACAACAAAAGATCACCCGTATTGTAATTTTGTTCACGATGCAATTCTACATCGAACGAAGCAGCAGCAGATGGACGTGGTGATGGCATTCCCAGTTGATTGAGAACTTTGTTCGCGATTTCTAAGCACAAATCTTCAACCGTTATCAATGCTTCCTTGTAGATTTCTGCTGTTAAATCCATGTTCATATTTGAATTTTCCTTGCGTATTGATGGAAAATATTTTCAGCCATGTGCGATTTATATTTCTCTCATAACATTGAAATGGAATCGTAAAATATTTAGTATAAAGTGTGTTGCTTTTACGTCCAACAGATGGCGCTGTTTTTTTTTTAAAAAAAGCATGTTTTTGCCTGTCACAGGTGTGACATCTATATACTAGTAAGTATATAAAAACATAAAAACACATGCATATTTGAAGGCAACGTTGTGTCAAAATTTCAAAGCAATCGGTGAAGAACTTTCGAAGATTTAAGATTTTAAATGAACAAACATTTACATTTTTATTTATATAGATAATGACCTTAACTAAAAGATGAATACCAAACCTGATTACTTTATTTTCACATATTTACAATTAGCTTTATGATTAGTTATGTAAGACAGAAAACTGCAAAAATAATAATCACAGTTAATGTTTGTTATACTATATAGTTTAGAGAACTAACTAGTTCCCTTGATATAGAATGTATTGATTACAGTTTATAGATTCTTTCACTTTTTTTCACTTCACATTTTACCATGAAAAATTTCTAAAACTATAAAAGGTTCTTAAATATGATCAAATATAAATGTAAATACAAATGAGAAGAATAGTTATATAATGATTTATTTAAGTTATCACCTATAATTTTGCTTCTTAGGTTGCTTCCAATTTTTTATTAACATCAAAATTGCATTTTATTGGCATGATACTAATTAACATAATTATACAGGTTTCAGATGCCCCATTCTACAACACATCTCTGTACACCATATTGAGTGTTTGCCAGCCCCCCAAGTCAAGTTTTTGTCCGTCACCATTTATTCCACCTATGTGCTCCTCCACTTTCCCCAAACCCAGGCAATTGCCACACTGTTGTCCATATCCAAGAGTTCTTTTATTTTTTGTCTTTTGATTGATATGTATTGATGTTGAAAAATTTTTGATACTTATTGTCTAATTGCCCTTCATAAAGTTAATTGCAATTTTTATGTCCAGCCCTGGTATATGAGAATATTTGCTTTGCCAAACACCAACTCTTGAGACATTTGACATAATCTATGCTACTTTGATTTCAGGAACTAATATTTTACTGTTTCAACTTGTATTTTTGAAATTATTGACTTACAGATTATTTTTGTAACTGCCTATTTAAGCCCTTAGACTATTTTATATCCTATCTTCACTGAACATTTCTTATGCAGCATTCTTTAAAACACTTTATATACATTATCTTCTTTGATTCTGACAACCACCCTCATTGGGAGGTACTGTAAACTCCTATTTTACAAATCAAAAATTGCCATTTAACCATGTAATTGGTCCAAAATTATAGAAAAAAAGCAGTAAGAATATAGAACCACTATGCTTCTGGTAAAAACAAATAAATTGTACAGGATAAAATGAGATGACAAAGTTGACTTTATTTACAATTTGGAGTAAGTCTCTCACCAAAGGTAACCTCCTACCATCCCCCAGAAACTATCAGGTAGGAGTGCTACCTGCCTTGGTGATTACATTTCAAGGGCATAGTTCTCAGAAACTTGAAAAAGACAGTTCTGGCTTGTACCACAGGACAGGGACTTTGGGTAGAGAAAGGATTTGCAATTATATTACCCTTTAAATTAACTTGCTCTAAGAAAAGGAAAGTTAGTAGCCTCGAGTCAGGAAAAAGCCTACCTAATGGTTAGTAACACTGAGAACTTTAAGGCCTTGTAAGTCATTCACAATAACCTTTGATTGTCAAAGATGTAAACTGTGCTATAGTCACAACTATGGCAAATAATTTCCAACAATTATATTTTACTTTATAATTTAGTAAATAACAACACTAGCCATCTGTGTTTGTTATAGAAAAATGAGAAACAATTGAGTAGAGGCAAACCTTTAATTAGACTAGTTATTTATATGCTATGCAAATGAATTTTTTTCCTATGGTGCTTTTAAGTCTATAAATGTTTAGTTTATGTTTTTGTAATTAACAATGTATTTTAAACATTGTTCTTTGTAAATAAGAGCACTCTACGATATCATTCTAAATTTCTATGTGACACCTTGTCAGTGTTTTATAATTAAAGCAGACATCTACTTTTTCCTGTAAAGTGTTTTAAACCCAATATTAAAAATGTATACATACCATATACTGTTTGAGAAAAAATGTTTATTTTTGCATAACAATAGTAGCATATTGTTATTATTTTATAGTACACAATATATTTTCTAAGTATTTTGCTTTTAAACTTTTCAAGAGTCCTAAGAATAAGGTACTATGTTTATTTCTGTATTTCCTATAAGAGCTTTTCCCTTTATTTCCAGAAATGTGATAAAGAATAGTTGTTAGTACTAACTCATTCATGTACTCAATCAACATCTACTCAATGTTCTCCCGTAACATAGTAAGATGCTAGAAGGGCCATTATTAAATCTATATTTCGGTTTTATGGTTATTTGAGTTGGTATTTGTTTAGTTTTTTCTTTTTTCAGAGTAGGTCACAGTTATTAGATGATAGATTTCTATTCAGTTAGATAAGATTTTAAAAAAGACTTCCGGTTTTAAAACATCCCATTATAGAAGTGTGTGTGTGTGTGTGTGTGTGTGTGTGTGTGTGTGTGTGTGTATGCTTTAGGAGTATAGGTGTTATAAACCATAGTAAAATAAGTAAGAGGATATTTATATATTATCTAACAAAAACTGTAAATTGAGAAATATTTTTTAGTTCAAACTTTAGATTTTAAGTTGATATTCAAAGAGGATAACTAAAATTATGTTTACTTATATAAAATTATTTGGTAATGTCAGCAATGTAAAATTGCATTTACATAATTGTGTTGATAAATTACTGACACAACTGAATGGAATTCAATAACAACTTCTTTCACTGATTGAAACAATCACAATCCAGAAGAGGTTGAAATACAGCATCTACATTGTTAGAAAGATTTAAGGGACATATAATTAACACTGAGGAATTATCTACTTTTGTCAAATAGACTACACTATTGAGTAATTAATGGAAAATTTTATATTTTTAACAGGGACATGAAGATATTAAAATAGATTGAAGTCAAACAACTTTTAAAAGAAGCATCACATGTTTCAATAACTTTGGTGTCCAACGTGGGGATTTGGGGTACAAGCAGAGGTTATGGGAACTCGCAAACACTCTAATATTGTAGAATAATTAAAAGACAAAATGTACTATGCTTTGTATTCATTAGTGGAATAATAAATAGAAAAAAGCAGAGTTCAATGCCCTGTATATAGATTGCCTTATATATATAAGTTGAGTTGTCCACTTAGAATGGTCAGTATTTTCTGTCCAAATTTAGTCCATCTTTATTTTCTAACAAAGCTAGATTCAAAACAGTCTTGTCCATTTAGAATTATTTTATGTATATATTTTTTATTTTTTGTTGAATTTATTGGGGTGACATTGGTTAGTAAAATTATATAGGTTTTGGGTGTTCAATTCTAGAACACAACATCTGTGTATTGTAATGTGTGTTCATCACCCAAAGTCAAGTCTCATCTGCTCACCATTTATCCATCACTTACCCTCTTCTACCTCCTCTGACTTTTCTTTCCCTCCAGTAATCACCAAACTGATGTCTGTGTCTAGGAGATTTTATTTTTTGCTTTCTCTCTTCATTTTTTTTTTACCCAATCCCCCAACTTACCTTCCCCCTAACAACTGTCAGTTTGTTTTCTGAACCTATGAGTCTGTTTCTATTTTGTTTGTGGCTTATTTTGTTCATTAGATTCCACATATAAATAAAATCATATATTATTTGTCTCCTCTGACTGGCTTTCTTCACTTCTCATAATACTCTCCAGGTCCATTCGTGCTGCCCCCAAAAGTAAGCTTTCCTTCTTTTGTTCATTCGAGTAGTTTTCCATTGTGTAAACAGAAGTGTTGTTTTTTTGTTTGTTTGTTTGTTTTTTATCAGCTCATCTACTGATTGGCTTTTGGGCGGCTTCCAAATCTTAGCTATTGTAAATATTTTTGCAGTGACCAAAGGGATGCATATATTCTTTCAAATCATCGTTTTGGTTCCTTCAGTCATATTAGCAGAAGTGAAATAGAGGGTCATAAGGCAGTTTAATTTTTAATTTTTGAAAAAACTTCATGCTGTTTTCCACAGTAACAGCATCAATCTGCATTCTCACCAACAGCGTACCAGGTTTCCCTTTTCGCCATATACTTAATAATACTTGTTTGTTAGTTGATTGATGATAACTATTCTGACAGGTGAGATGTGGTATTTCATTGTGATTTTAACTTGCATTTCTCTGATGATTAGTGACATTGAGTATTTTTTTATGTCTATTGGCAGTTGGTCATTGAAGAAGTGTCTATAAAGGTATAAAGGTCCTTATTTATATTTTAATAGAATTTTTTAGGTGTTGAGGTTTTTTTGTTTGTTTGTTTGTTTGTTTTTCAGAAGTGAGAAGCAGCAGGGGGTACGGGTGGGGGGCAGACAGACAGACTCCCCCATGCACCTGACCAGGATCCACTTGGCATGCCCACCAGGGGGCGATGCTTGGCACATCTGGGGAGTTGCTCCACTACAATCTGAGCCATTCTAGCGCCTGAGGTGGAAGCCATGGAGCCATCCTCAGTGCCTGGGTCAATTTTGCTCCAATGGAGCCTTGGCTGTGGGAGGGGAAGAGAGAGACAGAGAGAAAGGAGAGGAGGAGGGTGGAAAAGCAGATGGGCGCTTCTCCTGTGTGCCCTGGCCGGGAATTGAACCCAAGACTTCCACACGCTGGGCCGACACTCTACTGCTGAGCCAACTGGCCACAGCCTGGTGTTGAGTTTTATAAGTTCTTTGTAAGTTTTGGAAATTAACCCCTTATCAAATATAACATTGGCAAATGTTTTCTCATTCAATTGGATGTATTTTCATTTTGTTGATGGATATCTTTCCTGTGAAAAAAACTTTTAAATTGATGTAGTCCCATTCTTTATGTATTTATTTATATTGTTTTCCTTGCCCAAGGAGATATATTAGAAAAAAAATATTGCTACTAAAAATGTCTGAGATCTTATTATGTTTTCTTCTAGATTTTTTATAGTTAAGAGTCTTACATTTAAGTCTTTACTTCATTTTGAGGTAATTCTTGTATATGGTATAAAAAGGTCATCTACTTTCATTTTTGCCTGTATCTGTCCAATATTACCAACATCATTGAATGAATTGATTGTCTTTATCCCATTGTATGTTCTTGCCTCCTTTGTCCACATTAATGGGCCATAAATGTGTGGCTTTGTTTCTGAGCTACATATACTGTTCCATTAATTTATATGCCTGTTTTTATGCCAGTACCATGCTGTTTTGGTTACTATGGTTGTGTGTGTATAGTTTAATATCACATAGCATGATTCTTCTTACTTTGTTTTACTTTACTGAGATTATTTGGGGTCTTTGTGGTTTCTTATAAACTTTTGAAATATTTGTTTTAGTTCAGTGAAAAATGCCATTGGTATATAGATAGGAACTGAATTGAATTTATAGATTATTTTGGTTACTATGTACATTTTAATAATGTGAATGTTTTCCTATCTATGAGCTTTGTATATACTTCCACTTATTTGTATTTTCTTCAATTTCTTTATTCATTGTCTTATAGTTTTCTAACTACAGCCCCTTTATATCTTTAAATTTATTTCTATGTATTTTATTTATTGATGTTATTGTAAATATGATTGTTTTCTTAGTTTTCTTTTCTAATAGTTCATTATTGGTGCATAAATATGCTGATGATTCCTGGTTATTTATTTTACATCCTGCTACTTTACTGAATTTATCTGTTCTGGTAGTTTTTCAGTGAAATCTTTAGAGTTCCCTATACAGTATCATATCATCTGCAAAGAATGTCAGTCCTACTTATTTTCCAGTTTGGATGCCTTTTATTTATTCCTCTTATCTAATTGCTATGACTAGGACTTCCAATATTTATATTGAATAAGAATGGTAAAAGTAAACATACCTGATCTTAGAGAAAAATAGATTTGCCAATTAAGTTTGATGATGGTAATAGATTTGTCATATATGGTCTTTATTATGTTGAAAATGTTCCTTCTCTTTCTGCTTTCTAAAAAGATTTTATCATAAATGGGTGCTTGATTTTATCAAATGTTTTTTTTGCTCTATCAATATGATCATGTGATTTTGATCCTTCATCTTATTTTTGTGGTGTATCACATTTATTGATTTGTGGGTATAGTACCAATCTTGCATTCCCAGAATAAATTTCATTCAATCATGGTGTATGATCTTTTTAATGTATTGCTGATCCAGTTTGCTGGTATTTTGTTGATTATTTTAACATCTATGTTCATCAAGGATACTGGCCTATAATTCTCTTTCTTTGTGGTGTCTTTTTCTGTTTTAGGAATTAGGATGATGCTGACCTCATAAAATGAACTTGCAAGTCTTTCATCCTTTTGAATTTTTTGGAATAGTTTAAGAAAGACAGCTATTCTTTAAATATTTGGTAAAATTCAACTGTGATACCATCTGGTCCAGGACTTTTATTTGTTGGGAATTTTTAATTACTGCTTTAATTTCTCTAGTTGTAATCTGTCTGTTCAGATTCTTTGATTTTTCCTGGTTCCTCTTTATAAGATTGTATGTTTCTAGGAATTTATCTATTTTGCCCAGATTGTTCAATTTGTTTGACATTTGTTGTTTGTGATATTTTCTTACAATCCTTTGTATTTCTGTGGAGTCAGTTCTTCCCTGATTTCATTTCTAATTTTATTTATTTGTATCTTCTCTCTTTTTTTTTCATGATGCGTCTGGTTAATGGTACCAATCTAATTTATCTTTTTAAAGAACTAGCTCTTGGTTTCATTGATCTTTGTATTTTTTTAAGCTCTTTATTTCTGCTCTGATCTTCACTATTTCTTTCCTTTTACATACTTTGGATTTTGTTTCTTATTCCTTTTCAATTTCCTTTAAGTGTAGAGTTAGATAGTTTATTTGAGTTTTTTTTTTCTTGTTTTTTTCGATAGACCTGTAATGCTATAAATTTCCTTCTTAGAACTGCTGTTGTTTTGCCATAAATTTAGGGTTGTTGTGTTGTCATTTTCATTTGTGTCAAGGTATTTTTTTATTTCTTTCTTGATTTCATTTTTAATCTATTTATCGTTTAGTAGCATGTTACTTAGCCTACATGTCTTTGTATATTTTTTAGGTTTTTTAAATTATTTATTTCTATTTTGATACCGTTATGATCAGAGAAGATGACTGATGTGATTTCATTCTTTATATATTTGTTGAGACTTGTTTTGTGTCCTAGCATGTGGTCTATCCTAGAAAATATTCCAGGTGCAGTTGCAAAGAATGTATGTTCTTCTTCTTTAGAGTGAAATGCTCTAAAGATATCAATTAAATTAATATGTTCAAGTGTGTCATTTAAGGCCACTGTTTACTTGTTGATTTTCTGTCTGGAAGATCTATCCATTGATGTAAATAGGGTGTTAAAACACTCTAATGTTAATGCATTACTGTCAATTTTTCCCTTTAAGTCCATTAAGATTTGCTTATTTATTTAGGTGTTCCCATGTTAGGTGCATGAATATTACAAGGGTTTTTATCTCTTGTTAAATTTATCCTTTTAGCATTATATAGTACTGTATTCTTCTTTGTCTATTGTTATGGCATTTATTTTGAAGTATATTTTGTCTAATATAAGTATTGCTTCCCAGCTTTTTATTCATTTTAATTTGCATAAAATATATTTTTCCATCCTTTTAGTTTTAGTCTCTGTGTGTATCTTTTATTCTGAGATAGATCTCTTGTAGATAAAATATAAATACATCTTGTTTTCTTATTCATTCACTTACCCTATGTTTTTTATTGTAACATTTAAGCCATTGACATATAAAGTGGTTACTGATAGCCACATATTTATTGCCATTTTATTCTTTTAACTATGCACCTCTCGTTTTTATTTTTCTTCTTCTTCAAACAGGCCCTTTAACATTTCTTGCAATACTGTTTTGGTGGTTTTAAAGTTCTTTAGACTGTTTTATTTTATTTTATTTTATTTTATTTTAATGAACACCTTGCTGAGTAAAGCTGTCTTAGTAGTAGGTCACTTTGAATATTTTACGCCAATCCCTTCTGGCCTGAAATGCTTCTGTTGAGAAATCAACTGACAGTCTTATGTGAGCTTCCTTGTAGGTAACTAACTGTTCTTCTCTTGTTTCTTTTAAGATTTTTGAGTTGTCTTTAAACTTTGCCATTTTTACTGTGATGTGTCTTGGTGTGGGACTTTTTAAATTTATCTTGTTTGGGACTTCCTGAACTTGTGTTTCTTTTTCTTTCACTAGGTTAGAAAAGATTTCAATCATTATTTTTTAAAGTAGGTTCTCTGTCCCTTGCTTTTTCTTTTTTTTTTTCTGGTACCCATATGATGCAGATGTTGTTATACATAATATTGTCCCAAAGGTCCATTAAAATACCCTTTATTTTTAAATTATTTTTTCTTTTTGCTGCTCTGATTGAATATTTTCTGCTAACTTGTCTTCCAAATCACTGATTCAATCTTGTTTCAT
The DNA here is from genome assembly GCF_036850995.1 of Saccopteryx leptura. Taxonomy (NCBI): domain Eukaryota; kingdom Metazoa; phylum Chordata; class Mammalia; order Chiroptera; family Emballonuridae; genus Saccopteryx; species Saccopteryx leptura. Next base: position 231,056,428 of record NC_089505.1, on the reverse strand, counting down.
CCAGCCTACTATTTTTTCATTTCAGTGTATTCTTCATTTCAGATACTGTATTCCTCATTTCTGACAGACTCTTTTTTATGATGTCTATGTCCATTTTTATGCTTGTTATCTCCTGTTGAAGTTCTCACTGAGTTCCTTAAGTATCTTATAACCAATTCTTAACTCTATATCTGATAAATTGCTTGCCTCAATTTTATTTTCGTCTCTTTTTCTGGAGATTTCTCCTGCTCTTTCATTTGAGGTATGTGTCTTTGTCTCCTCCCTTTGGCTGGCTCTTTGTGGTTTAGATTTTCTATGACTACCAGTCTTGGGAGGGTAGCCTTATGTAGTAGATGTTCTGTGGGGCCTTTCAGCACAGTCACCTTGATCACCTGAACTGGGTGCTCCAGAAATGTCTCGTGGGTGGGCCTTCTTGTTATAACTGTGTTTTGATTTCTATTAGCCCATTCTTGCATGGGGCCAACCCTCGGGCTGACTGATTGTAAGTATTGACCTGTACTTACTGTGTATGAGCTGCTCTGCAGTTACTGACTACACAAAGCAAAATTTGCCTCAGCAGGGTCTGGTGCCAGCCATGTTCTCCCTTTGGATGTGCCATTTGTAAAACTAATTATATCCTGCTTTGATGTTGTCTTAAGCTCACTTCTGAATGTGTTGTTTCTTGGGCCTGTTGGGTAGGGCTGTGGTGCAGGCCAATGCCAGATACTGCCTGTGACTAGTTATGCACAACCTATTTGGAGCTATGAAGTGATCTACAACCTGTGCTGCCTCTGCTGAGCCTTGGTGTGCATAGGAAGAATGAAGCTGTGCACCAAGACTGGCTTTTACCAGCACCAAGCCTGAGGGCAATTCAGAAAATTCCCAAGGCACTCTGGGATCCACCATTACTTGCTTGCATCTGCTGGTGCTAGATAAGATCAGTCACTCAAAGAGCCTCTGGCTGTACTCAAATTGCATGAGGTAGGCTCACAGTGAGTCACCAGGTAGGGGCTAGTGGTGTTCATTAGACTGATACAGGTTCAAATGTGGTGCCAATTACTGGGACTGAGGCCACTCAGCAAATACCCCAGGGTGTTCCAAGTCTTGCTACCACCCCCTGGGTACCTGCAGATCTTTGTGGTAGGTTTGGGTTTTGGGAATTCATCAAGGTAAGGCAAATAGAGTTTATAAGTCCCAAACAGACAAAGATTTTGCCACATGGTCTGCACTGATCAGGCATCCAAGTGAAAAATGGCTCCCATCCAGAGACACAAAACTTAGCTTGTCCAAAATGCTGCTGGGAAGCTGAACTCAGCAGAGTGGAGATGGTGATGGTGTGGCCACTGGATGCCTAGAGGGTGGGCTAGCAGATCTTCTATGTGGGGGAGATACCAGTCAAGGTCATGAGAAAGTGGGAAAATGTCCCTTAACCCAAAGGCACACTACTCAGTCACTAATACTTCCTGAGTCTGTCCAAATTTCTATAATTCAGCTCAGGAAGCTAACTCCTCTGTGGGCATGAGCTCTTCTGGGTGACAGAGTAGAGTTGTTGCATTTCCCCAGGCTGACGCCATAAGAGACGAGTCCTTCACCAAAGAAAGATGGCATCTGTGGTGTGGGAGTGGGACTAAACACAGGGGTCCTAGTGGCTGTCCCTTCAGCTCTCTCTCCAGAGCCACACACTCTAGTCTCTCCTCCCATCATTCTAGTCCCTTTTGCCTTCCCTCTGCCAGAGCACATGAAGAGTGGCTGCAACCGAGATTCTGTGTATTGATCCTTTATTAGTGTGCCTATGTTTCTAGCAGACTCCCATCTCTCCCTGGCAGAATAGAATCTCTGCTGATTTTATAGCCAGATATTATTATATGGGCACGTCTTCCCAGCTCTGGTGCTCTGGTATGGGGAGCTCAGCATGGGGTTGAGACCCCAGATCCTCAGTGGAACATTTGCTGATGAGATATCCCTCTGGAGTGTTAGCCACCAACATGGGAGTGGGGCCAGCGCTTTTTGTGTCTCCACCCTTCCTTCTAGTCTTGATGTGGCTTCTTCTGTAAATCTTGGGTATAAAACTTCTCTTTATCTAGTCTTCTATTGATTTTTCAGGTATATTTTGCTATATTTTAGTTGTAACTCCAGTTTGGTACTGGGAGGAAGTGATTGTGACATCCACCTACTCTGCTACCACCTTGGATCTCTGGAATTTTTTAAAAGTCAGTGTTCTGAAAAAAAAAAAAAAGTCAGTGTTCTGGCCTATACCTTGAGCTTACAAACAAACTTGTTTCACTTCCTAAGTGCTTCTACATTTGTGCTCACTCTTCCTAGTCACTTTCCATTAGTGGCCCATTATGGCCTTTAAATAAGCACCAAACTTGCTACCACTCATTTAACCAATACATAATACTTACCACCTTTGTTACATGCCATCTACTGTGCTAAACACTTTTTAAGTACTAACCCATGTTATTGTCAAAACAAACTTATAAGGGAGACAAGTAACAGTGCAATCACACACTTTTTAACAATGATCAGTCAAAGAACTTGAAACTTGCCCAGTTTCCCATGGCCAGTAAAAATAATTAAATCACAATTATTCTGACTGCAGAGATTATGCATTTCATCTGGATATTCTGTTTTCTTCCACACCAACACCTTTGAAGTGCTAAAGTAATTCCTCCAGAGCCCCAGATTTCATCTATATCTTTCTTTGAAAGCAGCAGAAATGGGAGAGTTTTAATACATACAAAAATGATATAAAGAGAACTGTTTTTTAGTTTAGTTTAGTTTTGTTTTGTTTTTAATAGAAGGCCCAGGTTTATAAAGTTTATCAAATTTTTACTTTGCACCCTAATTTGTTCATTTAGGGCACTGTTTTGCAGTTACATTTGAAGTCAACTCAAATGTTTTTTTTGTTTGTTTTTGCAAAAAGAAAGTCATACCCTCAAATAAATTTGAGGTATTCTGTGGCAATTTTTGCAAAATTCTACTTAAGAATGAATGAAAACAAAACTTTCAATCCACTGTTTAAGGTCATACTGAAAATGAAAACATGTGAATTGCATAAAAGATTTAAATCTTTCAAATATATATCACAATCTTCCTTTCAGAATTAGTTTATTGTACTTCAGCATGACCAGGCAGTGGAGCAGTGGATAGAGTTTTGGAATGGGACACAAAAGACCCAGCTTCGAATTCCCAAGGTCTTCGGCTTGAGCGCAGCTCATGCGGCTTGAGCACAGGGTCACTGGCTTGACTGTGGGATCATAGACATGACCCCGTGGCCACTGGCTTGAGCCCAAGGTTGCTGGCTTGAGCCCAAGGTTGCTGGCTTGAGCAAGGAACCACTGGCTGAGCTGGAGCCCCTTGGTCAAGGCACATATGAGAAAACAACCAATGAACAACTAAGGTGCCTCAACAAAGAATTGATGCTTCTCATCTCTTTCCCTTCCTGCCTGTCTGTCCCTCTTTCTGTCCCTGTCTCTCTTGCTGAAAAGAAAAAAAAATTAGTTTTTTTTTGCTTCAAATGACAGGCTAACCACAAACCATTTAAATATATATATATATATTTATATATATATATATATATGATATATATATATATACACACACACATACAGTATACACATATTATATATATATCATATAGTCATGATTATTATAGCTATTGCTGCAATGCTTACTGTTATTAAAAAAATAATTAATAATGATGGTCTGGTACAGACAAGCATCAAAATATTAGTTGCAGTTGTCTGATCTTCTTTTCTGTGGAAACTGCTGGGCTCTTAGATCGAGGGAAGCCTTTGCTGCCAAATCAGACAATAGTCTTGTGACAGATGTTCTATGTTCAATTGAAAGAGCACAGATGAAAATAACAGTCTCTCCATGCTTGTGAGACCACAGTTGGAAATGAACAGTTGTCCTTTTTCCAGACAACTGCTATCAAACTCATGGAACCTTGAAATAATTTGCAGCCTGCCTTGCACTAGAATGAGGCCACAGAGTCCTGTGGCTGGAAAGCCCCATACTCCTGAAGCCCATGGTGGGCTATTTTCCTTTTTTGAAAATTCTGCTGTTAGAACCAATGATTGTACAACCAGTCATAAAATCTACCTCAGTGATATAGCTCATTTTCTATTTTAAAGTATCTTTCTTTTTAGTTAGGTTAGTAATATATTTTCTTTATGGATAAATATTAAAATAGATAATGGCAAGTGTAAGGCCAGCAGCCATAGCCACCATCGCAGCCACCTAGCAGTGCAGGTTTGCATTTGATTCGGATATATGGTAATGAAACAATGGAGCCAAGAACTGGTGGGCCATTACCTTTAATCCTAGCTTGAACCTGGCGAGCAAGAAATACACACAGTGGGAAAACACTTCCCTTTCCATTCAGGGTTCCTAAAGCCACTGACTTATCCGAGTATTCCTAGAATTAAAGGTTTTTACCTCACCAGCCTTATTCACCTCTGTTCCCCATCCCCTTCTCTCTGCACAAACTGGCTTCTACTTCAGCGCTCCGCCATCTTGGCTGCTTCTCCTCTCCAATGCTAATTTCAGGAACTGAGAGAGAAAACCCCTGGTCTGTCTCATTTTTATAGTGTAGAAATCAAAACCTTTAAACCAATATACAAACAAGGAAGTGTCTGATACAAAGCCACTTATCTGAGGCATAATGGAATTACCTCATAAGAGTGCACTACCCCACATCATGTAACAGTCAAGGGTGTGGGGAAAAGTTTAGTTTTGAAAAGATCTTAGTATTAAAAGGACAGAAAAGGCTTAGTCTTAAAACTAAGCTTTAGGCTATAATGACTTCGCTAGCTTACAGCCTGTCTCCCACACCTAATGCAAACTATAAGCGAGCAAACATATATATCATATTTGCAAACTTATATGACCCACAGCAAGATTGAAGCCATTAATAATTTTGTTTAATAGAGCTAAATTTCTAATATTATGTTATTTATCTTCCCCATATCCTCACAAATGCATACACACACACACCGAAACAAAATCACATGCACAAGTTTTAGGTAAACAAAAATATAAACTTAACATACAATTTTATAACATCCCTGTTGGGCAGATAAAATATATTATGCTCACTTTGTAAAAGATAATGCTGCCCATGTGGAGGCCATTGCCCAGGTGATATTAATGTGTGTTGGGGGCAGGCAGGAGCGTTGTAGCCTGGGGCTTGGTTTTGGGATTAAGCCTTTCCCACCCTTTTTGATGTGGGGTGGTACAATCCAATCATGCCTCAGAGAAGTGACTTTGTATTATAGACTTCCCTATTTTGTATATTGGATTAAAGGTTTGGATTTCTACACTATAAAATAGGGGCAGAACAGGAGCTTGCCCTCTTGGTTCCTGGGATGATTATCATGAGAGAGCAGAGGGAGCAGAGCAGAGAACAGAAAGAGGCCATGTGGCCAGGAGAAGCAGCCAAGATGGCGGAGTGCTGAGTGAGATGCCAGTTTGTGTAGTGTTTGTATCTGGGATAAGGAAGGAGATGGGGAACTGAGGAGAATAAGGCTGGTGAGCTAGAAACCTTTGATTCTAGGAAACTCGGATAAGTCAGTAGCTTTGTGAGCACTGAATGTGAGTGGGTTTTGGAGCCCAGTGTGTATTTTTACTTGCCCGCCGGGTGCAAGCTAGAATTAAAGACTATGGCCCATTAGTTTTTGGCTCCGCTGTTTCTTTACCGACTGTCCGAATCCAATGCGAACCTGCATGGGCCAGGCGGCTCTGATGGTGGCCCTGGCCTCTGGCTTTACAATCCCCTTTTACTTACTTAATATTACCTAAAAATATTTCTGTAAGGTGTTTTTCCCCACAAGGAAGAAGGAAGGGGCCAAAGCCACAAAGTGTGGAATAATAAAAGGTTTTATTGAGTACAGCACTTTCTGCCCAATGAGGTTCTCTGGTCCTGGGAACAGAGAAGTCTCATAGGGTGACCCGCATGGGGGATATTTAAAGGGTCTCTACGGTGGTCGAGCTAATATGACGTGGTGAAATCTCACTGGCTGATGTACAGTCACTTTTTTCCAAAGGGCTCCTGGGAAGTTTCTTTTGGCGCACATGAATGTGGGCTGTTCCAGCCAAGTTCCCAGGTCTGGTATCTCACATGACCTTACCCACCTCCCTACAGTTTCTATGTCAATGAGGAGAAGAGAAAAACATCCCCTTTTTCTTCTTAATTTTCTTGGAATAAGCAAATGGACATAGCACACGTTAACACTAGAAAGTAACCAAATTTAATTATGTATACAATGTTTCCCTAACAATAAAGAACCCCAGGACAAATCAGGAAGTTGAGGTTTATGTTCCACCTTGACCTACTATGGAAAAAGGGATGGTTGTGGTTTAGACTTAAAAGGGTAGAAAGTCAATTCATATGAAAATGAAAAAGGAGATGTTTGCTAAATAAATGTTTGCTGGGCCATTTTTAGCAATGAGACACAGGGAGGACTTTGATCAAAGTGACCTTGCCAGGTTCCTCTCTATTTATCACTCCTAGTTCATATTAAACTATAGTTTCTATGATAATAGCTTTCTTCCCAGAGCAAGTTCTCTATCTAAACTCTTTGAGGAAGTAACAAGGGAGGCCAAAGTTTCTTCCTGATTCTTGTGCTTTTTAAAAATAACCAGCTTAAAACAATTAGCATTCCAAGAAGACACATTTAGGGAGGCAATTCTGTTCCTCCTCATCTATAATTATCTCTTATTTATTTACTTAAGAAAGAAACCTTTTCTGTAAAAGGCAAGATATATATTTGAGACTTTGCTGACCAAATTGTCTTTATCACAAGTATCCAACTTTGACATTGTAGCTGAAAGCAATCAGTTAAATAACTGGGTGTGGCTGTTACACTAAAACTTTATGTACAAAAGCAGGAAGTGTGCCAGAATTGACCTGTGGGTAATAATTGCCCATCCTTGACCGACACTATTATTTTAATATGGTCCTGAGTTTCTGTGATTTGGGTAGAGTATGGTTTATTTAAGCCTTTTGCTCTCATAGGTATCCCCTGTGCTTTCATACTTCTGTTATTACAGAAACTCCTGCCCCACCAAGGATTCCTTAGCAGGCATTCATTCCTCCCAATTCAGTGACTGGGATTCTGGGAGCTAGCTTTCCTATCAATAAGGTGACCAACTTTTTTACAATGAAAAAGAGGACAAAAATAAATTGAAGAAAACAATATCATGAATAAAAGAAACATTTTATTCATTGCAACAATACAATATAATATGATAAATGTATAATAAAAATATTTGTAATATTTTATATTGTAATTATGCTTACATGCCTATTAATTTTTAATAATAATTGTAAGAAAATAGTACTCATTTAGATTCAAATACATCACATCACATGCAATGGATCAACTCTGCATTGATCCAAAACATACCTTTACAGATTAGTCTTCCAATATCAAAAAGGAAGACATAGAGGAGGAACTTACAAAAGAAGGACTGCCCTCCCTAAAGGAGGACTGTTGGTCACCTTACTATCAATGATTTCCCAGTCTCACTGGACTTCCAGGCCTCCTCCTCAGCCAGAGGGTCCCTGAAGGCTTTGGATTTCTGTTGGGCAAACCAATGTGTTTCAAGTATGAAGCAAGTGAGTTAGGTTTGCTTGCTTATATTTTACATTGGCCTGGGCAGTGCCATGTGTGTGTAGTTTGTAGAAAGCTGCAGGTGTTTGCCTTTGAGGTGACAGATTGCAAACTGTGGATTGCCCTCCTGCTTGGGAGGGGCCATTGTTTGCTATTGTTTGCTGGAGAAGGGGTTTTATTCCCCCAGCCTGTTTTGGTAGGAGAGTCTAGAGAGATGAGAGAGAGAGAGAGAGAGAGAGAGCCAAGGGGCTTGGTAGCCCTGAGATTTCAGCCCAGTGTGTTTTGCTTCGGGAGTTTTGAGGTTGGCGGGTGCAGAGAGAGAGAGGGAAGTTGTCTTCCCTGCCTGCTTGCTCATTTGTGATTACGAGACTTTAAGAAAACAGTATGGGCCCTGGCCGGTTGGCTCAGTGGTAGAGCGTCGGCCTGGCGTGCAGAAGTCCCGGGTTTGATTCCCCACCAGGGCACACAGGAGAGGCGTCCATCTGCTTCTTCACCCCTCCCCCTCTCCTTCCTCTCTGTCTCTCTCTTCCCCTCACGCAGCCAAGGCTCCATTGGAGCAGAGATGGCCCGGGCGCTGGGGAAGGCTCCTTGGCCTCTGCCCCGGGCGCTAGAGTGGCTCTGGTTGCAACAGAGCAATGCCCCAGAGGGGCAGAGCATCGCCCCCTGGTGGGCAGAGCTTCGCCCCCTGGTGGGCTTACCCGGTGGATCCCGGTCAGGTGCATGCGGGAGTCTGTCTGACTATGACTATCTCTCCCTATTTCCAGCTTCAGAAAAATACAAAAAAAAAAAAAAAAAAGAAAACAGTATGGCCTACCATTTTCTGGCTCTACAGTTCTTTTACTGGCTGCCAGAATCCAAAGAGAACCTGCAAGGCCATGGCAGTGGCCACTGACCTTATAATTTCTTTCACAATGTTGTTTCAAGTGTGTCCCATTTCATGAGAGGGATTAATTACAAGACAGCTTTTAATATGTGTGTTGTTTTATTATGGTCATATGGTTCTGCCAGTTTTTTTAGCATTTGGATGGTTCTTTTACATGGCTTGCAAAGTCAATGCAGTTTATTTCTCATGTGCTTACGTTCCCTAAGTCTTAAGGAAGAAAGGAAGCGAACTCAGACATTTGTCATTCCGCACTTCCTGAAAGACCTGTTCATTTGATTCTTTCAGGATATATTGTTATTCTAATGGCATTTAAAGTGCATTCTTTATACTGTATTCCAGCTTCTGTCTTTCTGCATTGGAAATGATGAACAGTCATTTAGAAGTTTTATTTCTGCCTTCTCATTTCTCACAGTATTTTTTTTTGTGAATTTGTCAATGATTAAAAATGTTTAGGATTTGTTTTACTTTCTTTTATGTATACTTTTGTTTGTATTTGTATTATTTATGCCAAGAGATTCTAAGTTTTAGGTTAGATTCTTTTTTCTGGTTTTGTAAACTTATAGTTTTGATTTGTTTTGTTTTTTTAAATAAATGTGCATAGTACAGAGATTTAGGATGTGCTCACCTAACACTCCAAATGCCCCAATACAGCATAATTTCACAGAATACTATAAAATAAAATAATTTTGTTTAAAATTGAATAGGTTTATCTTACATCAACATGCATATATTGCTGTGGTGATTGATGTGTGGATGATGAAAGAAAAGTCAGAAAATGTAATGGCATTCATTTACTTTCTTACATAGTGTGAATTAAGGGACAGTGTCCATGCTAACAGAATAATAAATAGAGTTTTATATGTTATTTAAATTAATATATATAAATAAAAAAATACCTACTTATAAAATTTAAAAGAGAGAAGAGATAAGAGAATATAAACTCAATTCTGTAAAAATGGTTAGTAAGTTGATACTGTTTGATGTTAATAATCAAGAAGTTGGGGTAGTAGTGTATTATTGGAATTTATAGCCATAACCAAGGTAATTATCGAAATTGAATTGAGAAGTGTCATGGCTGCCTCCACAGGCTAACACAAGTTTGTACTCCTATTTCTGAGGGTCTGAATTCCACACCCAGGAACTTAAGGAAAGAAAGTAGTATCTTGATTGTAGAGATGACAGCTTCTTCTGTTACCGGCAATGGTGGCATCTAAGAGTGGTATAGTCTAGAGATAACCTAGGAATTGGCCAACAACATGCAGGAAGCCTACAGTATCCATAAAATCTACAAATATGACAAGAAACAGCAGCAAGAAATCCTGGCAATGAAGCCCTGGACTAAAGATTACCATTACTTGAAGTACTGAAATGCTCAGCATTGGCTCTACTGAAAATGGTGATGTATGTCAGATTGGGAGGCAACTTGGAAGTGATGGCTTGATGCTGGGAAAGATGAATGTTGAAATGATGGTCCTTATGGACAGTTTTGCTTTGCCTGTAGAGCAAATTGAAACTCGAGTCAATACTTGGATTGCGGCATATAAGGGACACCACTGCATATATGGAAAACTCCAAACAGGTTGGCTGCCTGGAAAATGCAGTTGGCTTGTATCATAGCCCCCTGGGCTATGGTTGCCGGGTTTTTAGGGTTGATATTTGTACTCAGATGCTCAATCAGCAGTTCCAGGAGCCATTCCTAGCAGTGGTGATTGACTCAATAGGAACAGTATCTGCCAAGAAAGTGAATCTTGGAACCTTGAAGACATACCCAAAGAGCTACATACATCCTGCTGAAAGACCTTGTGAGTACCAGACTATCCCCCTTAATAAAATAGAAGACTCTGGTGTACACTGAAAACACTATCATGCCTTAGATTTTGTGGAACAAATACTGGGTTCTTCTAACTTTGCTTACTAATTCAGACAATACCACTGGTCAAGTTTTTGATTTGTCTGAAATGTTAGAATAGTCAGAAGCCCAAATGGGAGGAAGGAGTTTCATGTTGGGTTTAGAAACACATAACTACAACCGAAAGTCAGAAAACAAACTTGCCAAAGCAACCTGAGACAGCTATAAAACTACCTTAGTAGCTATCCACAGATTGATGGCTCAGGTTATTAAGGATAAACTGTTTAACCAAATAAACATCTCTTAAATAATCCCTAAGTAGTACTTTTGCCTGAAAGCCACTATGAGAAAGATACTCAAGCAATACTTTGAAACCAGTTACTCAAAATCTGATTAGAAGTATTAGGTGCTCTGAAGTGTCCTGAATATTAACATCCTGTAATAAAAAATCTTTAAAATATTAAAAATAAAAGATTTGAAAGGGTACTCATTGGTGTTATGTAATATAATGTTATAGTAATTAAATATATAGAAATATAGAAAATATATAGAAATAAGTTAGGATATAATATTAAAAGCCATTAAGTCAAGTGAATAAAGCTATGCCCTCTGGGTGGGAACTAATCTAGTGTGTACAGATATGATAGGCAGACTATGCCTTTTGTGCAGGACCAAGTTAGTGTGTGTGAAGTTATATATACAGACAAAAAGTGGTTTGATGTGACAACTCTGTAGATTAACATAAAAAATAAGCTTCTGTAGGAATTCCCTAAAAGTGACTTGATGTGACAATTCCATAGATCAACATAAAAAAGAGCTTCCTGCCAGGAACTTCTAAAAAGTGGCTTGATGTCATAATCCTCTAGATTAACACCTGTTAGAAGGCATATGCTAGAAAAAGGTACTAAAGCTGAGGGACCCCCAGCTACAGTTAGTTGTCCAGACTCCAACGTTGAACATGGAGTGTCTTCACGTCACTCTGACCAAGGACAACTGAGAGGAGCACGCTGGCAGGACCCCATTAAGTGGTACCCAGGCACACCATAAGGATTTGTGAGTAATAAGCTGCCTGTGTGATTCTTGCAACTAACTTGTGTGTTGGTCATGTCTTTCCTCTGGTGGCAATTGGTCTCAGTTCCAATAAGTAGAATTCCTCATAGCTGCCTTAAGAGTAGCCTGGAAGAGGCTGCCAACCTTGCTGTTAAGCAGGAGTGTTCCACTGCACAGGGAAGTGAAATTGGGGATGGCTGATTGACGTAGCGCTCAGGCTCTACTAGGACAACTGGACTGGAGCTAAAAAATAAGACAGAGGCATACTACTGTTTTATACTTTACCATCTGAATCTTTTAAATGTGAATTTGTATTGTATTTTATTAACAATAAAATAAACATATCATTTAACATCAACTATTTTAATTATTCTTTTGAAAAAAAATTTTCTTATACAGAAGCAAATAAAATACCCAAATCACAAGTGTACATGTGTATGTAACAGAAGTGGCATGTGTGTGTATATATAAAACACTGAATTATTAAATTTTATAAACAAGCACAAATCATAAACATCCTATTACACACAAAAAGTCTACTTCAAATTTGTTAATAAATTTTAATAAGTTAAGTCAGGGATACTAGGTGATCAATATAATAAGAAGAAATAATACTGAGAAGGAAAAATGACTAATTCATATCTCAGGGCAAATTTCAAGTTGGTCGCTAACCCACTTATATTTGCTTCTATAAAATTTTAGAACCCATAGTAGACTACCAAAATATATGCAAGTAGATATAGCCTCTATTTTAAAAAAGTATTTGAAAAAAAAGGGTAGTTTTTAATTTTACTTTTTAAATGATTAAGAACATTAAGAATTTCATCAATGTTTCACTGCTTTACATTTACCTTTTTTTGTTTTTTTTATTTTGTCATATTATAACCTAATGGAAGAATTAAAAATAAAAAACTTTTATTTTAATATTGGGGTTACATGTATTGAACTTTTCTCCAAATATAGTTCCTCAACTTGGGAACATAACCTCATCATAGAAAATCACATTATATTTATCCCTAATTGGCCTCAGGTTAACTGCTTTGGGAGGGGAGGAGGAGAGCAATATTAAGGAAGTATCAGCTGCAAAAGCTGAATAGTCATTTGAATAATAGTGATATCATATTTGCATACCATTTTGGGATATATCTTCTCCCAGTGCCGCAGGTGCGAGTTAATGGAACCATCAAGTTTAATGCTTTGCAACTCAAAGGGCGATTGGCAATATCTGAAAGCTATAGTAAACTGCAGTAGACCTATTGCAGAAATGTTGCACACCATCTTGATGTGTGCTCTTGTTTGTGCAGGGATGCAAAAGGGCACAAAATTTAAAGGGACAATTTAAATTATGTTGCTACATACTTTTAAATGCCAGTGTTACCTTCACGAAAAAGGTAAAAAAAACAATAATTAAATAATAGTCTCAAAAAATTAAGTTTTATTTTTTCAACCTGAGTTCATATGGTCTGATGTTCTCAGAGGTTAATGTACATTAATACATTAGTCCCTTTCACATATAAAAACGGCATGATGTTTTAATATGAAGAGTTAATCCATAATAAATAATTGAAAAGACTGGTTAATTTAAACTGTGTAATTCTTGGAATATTATAAAGTGCGATTGTTTTAACAAAATTTAGTGTGCTATCTTAAGAAAACTTGGAAGCAGAAAGACATTCATTTGCATTCTGGCCACACTATACACTACCTATGTGATCTAGGATAAGATAATTAATCACTGTAAGTCTGAACAAAGACAAAGTTTAGCATACGTCCCCTATCCTACCTACCCAGGACCTGGGAGCTTCCTACTTTTCTGAGTTGTTTCCCCCTTTATACTCCCACCGCTGCCATGCACAGTTGCTTTCAACCAAAGGTGAAATTATTGTATATTAGGACAGACTGTATAACCCTAATATAATCTCCACACAAGGTGACCCTGTTTTTTCCCTTCCCAGAATTTCCCTCATTCTACAAACCTACAGAAAGGTGTATGTAGATATTCACTAAAACTGCTGCAGACATCTCAACACTGCTGGAGTCCTTTGTAGCAACTCGCCCTACTGTTGCTGGCACAGGTCATCTCTGCTGCTGAAAGAGTTCATGGAGACTAATACAAATTAGAGTAAGAGTGAACCAATAATTACTGAAAACACCTTCACTTCTTTATAAAGTATTATAAAATGTAATATTGCACAAATTATCAAAGCCATTCTTTTATTAACACAGCTTAATAAAACATAAAAAAGATACTACTAGATACTATTATTTTCTTGTTTCTTTTGATCCTCACAACACCAACAGGTATATTCTAATTTCAGACCCCCTCCCCATCCCCCCCTTTCTTTTCATTTTGCATTGTATTGCAGCTGGCTTAGAAAACACCTTGAGTCCCACTCTCATTGCTTTTGAGAGCCGTTTGCAAAGAAATCAACACCTGAAAAATTAGATTCAGTGATTACAAGTAAACATATGTAGTTAATATAAAACTATTTAAATTTTAAAATAAAGACTAGGTTTATCTACTAGTTTTTGAAGTAAATAAATAGAGCTAAAAACATCTTAGAACACCATGTTGAATCAAAACTGAATAGTATTGTGACATGCTTTTTATTTTTGTATTATATTTATATTTTATTGCTGTAAATTTGGAACTCATTTTTGATCATTTCTGATGGCACTCTTAACTGTCCCGCTGTGAGCCTGCAGTCATGACCAGAAAAGTATGTTGTTATTTCTACCTATTTCTCCATCGCTCCTTTCATGCATGGAAATAAGCCCATTTCTGCTTTGCTCTCTTGTTCTACACAGATGATTTAGAAATGGAGAAACTATGTCAAAATAGTTTTTAAATGATTTCACCTGTTCTCATTTCTCGTGGGTCTTCCACTACTATTATTTTTTTTGAGGTGTTGCTAGGCAATATCGTAACTTTGCTTTATTTCTTATGATTCCTTAGCTTATCCATGTGGCAGATACATTTTGAGTAAAGGTCATGAACACACAATATACCATTTCTACCCTGCGTTTTAATATCTCTATGGCCCAAGAATAACCACATTCAATTTAAAGGGAATAGGATACTATTCATTTTCAGTACTATTAGCAAAAATTTTTTCCTGACAATTTAAACATAGAGAGAAATTTAATTACATGAATGAATAGCTAGCTGCTTCCTGCATCCCTCTTACATCTCATGGGGCAGAATAAAAGTGACTGCAATTATAGTTTAACTCTCAGAGGAACATTAAATGTGGTAGTCTTACCCATACCTTTCTCACTTTTTATAAAGTTGTGTTAATAAAAAGAATGGCTTTGATAATTTGTGCAATAGTACATTTTATAAAAAGAAATTATTATTTAATATAGTCTGTGTCACATAATGACATAAAGAACATCTTTCTGGGACATATACCCATCAAGAGTATAACCTCATGAAATATTATTTTTATTTATTAAACTTTTTATATTTATATTGGTAGTGTCTACTTAAATTATTTCAGCAAGAAGCAATTAATTTCTTTAGATATGGTGTTACATTTTTCAAATTTAATTTATGGTATAAAGTCAAAAATTAGAAATTCTCAGACTTCAATGTTCATAAAATTTGGAAGCATAAAAATGATCCATTTTTAGATCTTTGATCCATTTTGAGTTAATTTTAGTACAGGGGGACAAACTGTAGTCCAGTTTCATTCTTTTGCATGTGGCTTTCCAGTTTTCCAGCACCATTTATTGAAGAGGCTTTCATTGCTCCATTGTGTGTTGTTGGTCCCTTTATCAAAAATTATTTGACTATATATATGTGGTTTTATTTCTGGACTTTCTATTCCGTTCCATTGGTCTGAGTGTCTATTTTTCTACCAATACAATGCTGTTTTGATTGTCATGGTCCTATAATATAGTTTGAAGTCAGGTATTGTAATGCCCCCAGCTTCATTCTTTTTCTTTAGGATTGCCTTGGCTATTCGGGTTTTTTTATAGTTCCATATAAACCTGATGATTTTTTTCTCTATTTCTTTAAAAAATGTCATTGGAAACATAAGACCTGAAACAATTAAGTACATAGAAGAAGACATAGGTATTCAACTCATGGACCTGGGTTTTAAAGAGCATTTTATGAATTTGACTCCAAAGGCAAGAGAAGTGAAGGCAAAAATTAATGAATGGGACTACATCAGACTAAAAAGTTTTTGCTCAGCAAGAGAAACTGATAATAAAGTAAACAGAAATCCAACTAAATGGGAAATGATATTTTCAAACAACAGCTCAGATAAGGACCTAATATCCAAAATATACAAAGAACTCATAAAACTCAACAACAAACAAACAAACAATCCAATAAAAAAATGGGAAGAGGACATGAACAGACACTTCTCCCAGGAGGAAGTACAAATGGCCAACAGATATATATAAAGATGCTCATCTTCTTTAGCTATTAGAGAAATGCAAATCAAAACTGCAATGAGATACCACCTCACACCTGTTCGATTAGCTATTATTAACAAGACAGGTAATAGCAAATGTTGGAGAGGCTGTGGAGAAAAAGGAACCCTCATACACTGTTGGTGGGAATGTAAAGTAGTACAACCATTATGGAAGAAAGTATGGTGGTTCCTCAAAAAACTGAAAATAGAACTACCTTATGACCTAGCAATCCCTCTACTGGATATATACCCCCAAAACTCAGAAACCTTGATACGTAAAGACACATGCAGCCCCATGTTCATTGCAGCATTGTTCACAGTGGCCAAGACATGGAAACAACCAAAAAAGCCCATCAATAGATGACTGGATAAAAAAGATGTGACACATATACACTATGGAATACTACTCAGCCATAAGAAATGATGACATCGGATCATTTACAGCAAAATGGTGGGATCTTGATAACATGATACGAAGTGAAATAAGTAAATCAGAAAAAAACAGGAACTGCATTATTCCATACGTAGGTGGGACATAAAAGTGAAACTAAGAGACATTGATAAGAGTGTGGTGGTTACGGGGGGAGGGGGGAAAGGGAGAGGGAAAGGGAGAGGGGGAGGTGCACAAAGAAAACTAGATAGAAGGTGACAGAGGACAATCTGACTTTGGGTGATGGGTATGCAACATAATTGAACGACAAGATAACCTGGACTTGTTATCTTTGAATATATGTATCCTGATTTATTGATGTCACCCCATTAAAAAAATAAAATTATTTAATAAAAAAAATAAGAGGGTTAAATTGTGATAAAGGAGACTTCAGCTGGGGTGGTAAATACAAAATACAGTATATAGATGATGTATTATAGAACTGTACACCTGGAACCTCTATAATTTTATTAACTACTGTCACCCCAATAAATTCAATTACAAAACAAAGTTATCCATTTTTTTACATACCAGTTAAATTGTAAAGTTAATAGAAAAGCAATCATGAAGTGTTTGTTTCAGAGTATATGGAAAATGTATGAAGTGTGTTTTTCTATGATAGGTTTATATTTGTACATTTAACCATAGGCAAACTGAAAAGTACAAGTACCTTTAAAAGAAATATTGAATGGCTTTGTACCCTTTTGAAGGAAAAAAAGAGAGAGAACTTCACTTATTTAGTGGCATTAATGCTTTCTCACTCATTACAACTGGATTTTCATTTTTAACTTAGTTAATGCTGCTGTTTGGAACTATGAAGGCATAGAAAGGACAGGGTACTATCAAATGCAAGTTGATATTCTAATCAAACAGATGATGATAATAAGCATGAAATGAGTATGTGACTGTGCACATAAATATGTGCCTCAAATTCTCTTATAAAAAGTAGTAACTAATCTATATAGGATGATATGTATGTATGTTGTATGTCTCTAATTCACATGCCACAGCAGTAGCTACCGATTATTGAGCACTTTGTGCTAGACATGTATGGAATGGTGAGCATTCCTGTTATAATTTATCCTTTACTACAACCCTGTCTGCCATTTATTATAAGCTCTATATTACAAATGAAGGATCGAGCCACTTATTAAGAAAATTAGCCCAAAGTTAGTCATCTAATCTTTGATAGACCTCAGTTAAATTGTCTTAACACTTAACTATTTTCCACTGCTTTATATATATAAAATAAGTTAGGGATCAGACCAATTTTTTTTTTTTTTTTTGTATTTTTCCGAAGCTGGAAACGGGGAGAAACAGTCAGACAGACTCCCGCATGCGCCCCACCGGGATCCACCCGGCACGCCCACCAGGGGCGACGCTCTGCCCCTCCGGGGCATCGCTCTGCAGCGACCAGAGGCACTCTAGCGCCTGGGGCAGAGGCCAAGGAGCCATCCCCAGCGCCCGGGCCATCTTTGCTCCAATGGAGCCTTGGCTGCGGGAGGGGAAGAGAGAGACAGAGAGGAAGGGGGGGTGTGTGGAGAAGCAAATGGGCGCTTCTCCTATGTGCCCTGGCCGGGAATCGAACCCGGGTCCCCCGCACTCCAGGCCGACGCTCTACCGCTGAGCCAACCAGCCACTTTTGCCTATACATTAGCACCAGAAGATTAGTAAAGGTCTTATGATAGCAGTTCTGTTTTTAAAAATGACTTGTGAATAACCATTTTTATAAATTAGATGTAAAATAGCCCTACTTTTTCTAGAAGACATCCCTTTTATGTACTCTGTTAAACGATACAGGCTTCAAATAAACTTTTATTTTCAATTTTATTTAGACAACTAATTTTAGTGGGGTAACATTGATCAACCAGAGTATATAGATTTAGAGAGAACATCTCCAGATCATTCTGATATTTGACTATGTTGTATACCCATCACCCAAAGCCAAATCATCATCCCACATAATGTCCTCTCACTTGGTGACAATGTGTTGCTATGTTTCCATATAACTGTCAACATGTTTTCTTTGAAAGGTTATAACTATTTCTTTTAAATTAGTTATAATGGATATACTACTCTAGATTTTTTGCCCCCTTTTAGTTTTAGAGTATTTTACAATGAATGATGAGATAGTTTTACTTAGCAAGGCTTTTATTTTTCCTGCACTAGATTTTAGAAATGGATGGTGAAAAGTACCAAATATTCTGCTACCATAAAAAATAGAAACAATCTCCCAGTTCTTTCAGTCATGAGACTGAAATTTGAAGTGTATTGTTTACCTCAGGAATCCTCTTGTCTTAAAGTTGAAATTGACTGTCTTCTACCACTCAGATGGAAATGAAGAAAATGCAGTTGTGGGAGTATAAATGTGTATATAAATGTAAATAATTACCAACACCTACACACATATATAGATAATGACAAGTAAGAACTTGAACATTTCTCTTTCTTAACAAAACTGGTCTGCTTTGCTGCAATGTTCATGTAGTGACATATTAAATTTTAATTGCTATTCCTTTATTTGTTTTCTAAATTTTCACTTTAGTCAGATTGAAAATCTCCTCTTATTTCATGAAAAGGAGAACATTTTTATACACTATATAAACATTTTTGTATAATGGTTTATATAAACATTTATACATGTTATATTTTATACAGTTAAGTGCTTCTCATAAACATTTATCAATAACACATGTTTATCGTTATTAGATTAGGATTATAATTAGTAGTAGAGCAAGATAATAAATTAAGGTCTCAATAAAATTCCTTTTTGTTGTTTTTGTTCAAAAATAAACATAAAATTGCATTGTTAAAGAGTTAGCTGTAGGACACTTTTTGATGAATGAAGAATTAATTAGTTGTAAATGTCATGAGATTAATTTATAGAGAGGATTAACCAATGTATTTTTAGTTTATAATTTTGGTTTATTATCTATCAGTGATTTTCAACTCTGGCTTTGCATAAAAAATTGCTTCTAGAATTTTAAGAAAATGTCTGTTCTTGGATTTTACTATTTGAGGTGGTGATTTGGTAAGTTTAAGACAAGATCTGGAGTTGATTTAAAAAGTTCCTTTAGTGGTTTCCCTATGAAATAATTTTTAGAGCCATGTGTCTATCTTGATTACATTGTTTTCATTTGATAAGAGAGTCTCACAAAATACTAGTTGATACTACTACCAATAACTGATTAATCCACTGTTTCTTGACCTTGTATTATTGAAAGGAAGAATTTACTCATTTTTTTTTAGTTTTTTTATGTATCACATGCTCACCCATCTTAATGTCACATTAAAATAAAATGTGACAACTATAGCAAAATCTCTCTAAGTCAAATAATTGGTTTCATTACATTTTAATAAACTTTTAATAGAACTAAATAGGTCAAACTTTATTTTAATTTACTATGGTGTAAAATTCATATGAATGTGAATTTCCTTAACAATAAAAGGTAGAATGGAACTTCTGCTGTCCCCTTATGCCATCCAAAATATTTAAATACAAACATCATATAGATGCACAAGAGACATGTAGAAAAAAAAAAGCAAAACAAAAAAACTAGAAAACAATTATTTTCAGAATACTTGAGAAATCTTCATTCCTTATTTAATATGGAGCTGAGACGAGATTTGGAGGATTGGCAGAGAACTCTCTTCTGGGCTGATTTCAGGTCTCATATTATGAAACAAAAACAGGCCTAGAATAGAGTCTCCCCCCACAGTCTTCCAAAGAAACCTACCCTGCCTACCCCTTGATTTTAGACTCTGCCTCCAGAACTGTTGGAAAATAAATTTCTCCGGTTTAAGCCACACAATCAATGGTACTTTTTATGACAGTCCTGGCAAACTAATGTAATGATACCCCAGTCGTGTCATTGCATATATTAATTTGTCAGTATTATTCTTGGAGGAGGAATTTACTTTTGTCTGCTAACATGGGCTTGAAAGTACTGATCAATATAAGAACTTCTAACTCCTTAAATAATGTAGGTTTTACATTTTATGAAAAAATATGTCTTAGTAAGAAAAATTATAACTAGCACAAACTTTTCTGATTATAAAAGGGCTCTTAATATAAGAAAAAACAATTGCTAAGAAATGAACTGCTTCTGTATCTAATGTAACAGAAGAGGGTACTGTAATATGTCAAAGAAAATAAATTATGTTTGCTTTAAATTAAGCACTTAAAAAGAATGAGCATATCTTCAATTCCAGAAATACTTTATTAAATTTATAATGAGCGACAGTAATATAAGCACCATGGCTGGAAATGCTAGTATTATTGCAACTATGTAAAGTTGACTGTACTCAAGAAATAAGATGATATTGATCACCTGGAGTCATTTTATGTTTATAAATGTTTCATGATTATTAAAAAATGTACTTTATATTCCACATTTAAATGTTACTTAAATGGACCATATGGGTTGAATATAGAAAGTAATTGTATCTAGTGAATGTTTGTTTTGATTTTTTTCCCGGTTTTAAAGTATAGACTGTGGTAAGATATAAATCCTGCATGCATTGCCCATTGCAACCGAGCTCAAATCTTTTCTCGTGTCATTTTGAATTCCTTGTTGCCAGAGTTGCTGCTAGAAAGCGCATTTTTCTAAAAGATTTATAAATAATGATTGCAATGTTTTTAGCTGTTTGTAGTGAAATACAATATCCAATGCCTCTGAGAAGAATATAAATTCAAGCACTAGGGAGCCATTCAGGTCACACTTGAGTCTTGTTACAAGTAGGGCAAGAAAATGTCTCACTGGTATCCATTAATGTGCACTCTCCTGCCCGCTCAAAAGATAAATTCATGTAGTTAGTGTCTGAAGATATACGTAAGACTGTCTTTAAGCTTTATATCTGTGTTTTACTCTATCATTTTGTGAAACAAACAAACCAAAGGATTGCATTTATTAACCCTTTTCTTTTCTACTATTGCTTACTGTCATCATACTTCTAAATGCTAAATTAAAATATTTAGTTTGCATGAACATGTTTTGCCAAATGTATGCATTCTTAATATCTCTGAAAATTTGTTAAATTCTAATTTTTTATAATGGTATCAAAGATATCTATATTTGGTAAAAACTGATATTAATTATAACTCTTGATATAAGTTGAAAATAAGTATTCAAGAGCCATTTCCCTTATTAATTTTTCTCCAAGTACCAGAAACTGTTCACTAATTAAATAATTAAGTTTTTCAACATACAGTGAATGTCGTCTGAAGTAGAGAATGTACCAAAACCTCTTCAAAACAAAAAACAGAGAATGATGACAAAATAACATCAATGTCTACCACACAGAAATAAATTTAATGTTTTTGATACACATTCATATAAATATATACATACATACACATTTAATATAATAGGTCATTACATATATGTGCTATAGACATAGCTATTTTCTGCTAGACTAGGCTATGATGTAGTTACAAATAATTTTTTTTTAATTAAGTGAGAGGTGGCTTGAGTGCAGGATCATCAGCATGAGTCCAAGGTCACTGGCTTGATCCCAAAGATCGCTGCCTTGAAACACAAGGTCTCTGGCTTGAGCAAGGGGTCACTAGCTAATCTGGTATCCCCTGGTCAAGGCACATATGAGAAGCAATCAATGAACAACTAATGTGATGCAACTATGAGTTGATGTTTCTTATCTCTCTCCTCTTGTCTCTTTTACAAAAAAAAGATGGTCTTTTCTATCCTATACATGTTTTCATTAATTTTTACCGTTTTATTTTACAGTATTTAAAGTTGCTTACAAAGCATTACAAAATTAAACAAGCAAAGTCAACTGATAAAGAAGTAAATCTTTTTATTTTTTTTTATTCAGTGACAGGAAGGAAGGCAGAGACAGACACCTGCATGAGCCCAGACCAGGATTCGCCTGGCAAGCCCACTAGGTGACAATGCCCTTCTGAGGTGTTGCTCAGTTGTTCAGCAACCGAACTCTACTTAGTGCCTAAAGTGGAGGCCATGGAGTCATCCTTCAATGTCCAGGGCCAACTCATTCTATTCAAACTATGGTTGCAGGAGGGGAAGAGAAAGAAAGAGAGCAAAAGAGAAAGAGAGAGAGAGAGAACTAGGAAGGGGAGAGGTGGAGAAGCAGATGGGCACTTTTCCTGTGTGCCCTAACCAGGAATCAAACCTGGGACATCCACGTGCTAGGCTGACACTCTTACCACTGAGCCAATCGGCCAGGGCCATAAATCTTCTTAATATTACTATCACACAATAAATTCTTCTGGATGTTTTTTATGAGTTTTCCCTAAGAAATTAAGATATAGATTAACCAGGACTTGAGTGAACAAGAGAAAGAATGAAGGAACACTATTTTGAGAAATAAAGAAAATGGCAAAAGATTAATAATGTATGGTTCTTAATATTAAAGTGTCACCTTGAAGTTTTTAAACATTGAAATTTTTCTGTTTCAAACAGAATTAAATAGACAAAAATCTTATTGTATATTCATTGAATATAAAATTTAATCAACATGCTTACTTTGGAGAGAGAAATAGGCCTGCCTGAGTCTAAGCCCTAAAGTCCAAGTTGTCAGTAGTAACCCAGATTTTCCTCCAAACAATTCCTAAAGACAGAAACATACCTTCATTGATTCTGCATGTTATTGTCAGAATAAGAAAAAATAATAATTTTTTTTTGTCATATGTGAACTGTGTGTTTTAAAGCTCATGATTAATATAAATGTTAATCAAGGTTATAATTGTAGCTTTAAGGATTATGGTAATTGTGTAGCATGTAATGCAAGCATGGATATTTCAAGTGTAAATATATAGTTAATGAAGGGTACATTCACTTAAACTATCCATGCACTTTAGAAATGTCTTGCTATCAATCGTTTTTCAAAATATTTTTTTGAAAATAGAAACACCTATTTTGTACGAGTGTCTAAATTAAGAAATTATAATGGCAAGAAAATAAATAACTGAATTAAGAAAGGAAGTAAAAATATGCATGATGAATTAAGAAAAAGTAAACTTTTTCACATGTAGTGCTGCAGGGCAATGACCCAGTCAAGCAAGTGTATGGTTTTTAATAAAAGGATGCAACTATATAAAAAGAATTGTAACTATTTTAAAGGAAAAACTGCCTTCAGCAATATATTATATATTTATTTATCAGAAAGCATTTATTCATTTTCAAAATATTTTAAATGGCAAACAATTTTCCATTATATGGATGAGCAGGAAATTAGTCCATCAGTTGTCTTCTTATTGTTTTTCTTTCCAGTGTTTAAATATAAGTACTGTGGTAATACTTTGTAACTTTATTTTTGTGGCTCCACCCCAGATGGATTGCCATGAGCAACCACTGGACTTAAACAGGACACAACAGCACTCCTAGTGGCAAGAACACTAGAACAATAAGAAACAGTATGCTTAAGATAATTCTGAAAAAAGTCACAGTATTTATCTCCAAAAACTATATAGTACTGTTCCATTTACTTTTAGAAATTAATGCTTGTAGTGTAAAAATTTGAAGGCAGACAAATTATCATTTCTTTATATATATATTTTTTTCACTGCCTGTGTGCTTTATAGTTCAAAAATAGTACAATGGTATGTTGATGAATTGGACATATTACCATGCAAAATAATGAGTTCTTAAAACCACTATGCATAAATTTTTTCATAGTTTATAAATATTAGCGTCTCGTGGCATTACTTTTCATTTGTTTCTTTTATTTTTCATCTTTCATTTGGATACATTAACTTGTCATATACTGTTCTCTTTAGCATATTTATGCTATACCTTCTAATTAATCTATTTTAGCTTTTATTTTTCTTAAAAAACAAATATGTTTTCCATACTATTATTTGCAATATTATTTTTGTTACTTGTCTTCAAATTTTATTTTATTTTTAAATCTTTCTTTACGGTTCCTCTTTTTTGTGGTTATCTTTTCAATATATTACTTTATCTAATTTTTAAATTTGTTTTTCTCTGGTTTATGCTCTGCTTCTGAGTTAAAGGGATGCTGCTCTATTATCTGTTTTTTTATGTCAGCTTTCTTTGTTTTCTTGTGCATACTTTGTTGAGTCATAGTCATAGATAAGACCAAAGGAACTTTCATTTTCTTCTTTTTGTAACCATTAGGCCAATGTTGTTGTAGCTTGCTATATTTAGTTTGTTTTTACTCATCCTTAAAGAATGTCCAGATAAAAGATTTGTTCAGTATTCAGAGCTGAATGGATTGCCATCTTTTGCACCCTTGTGTTTTGGATAAGTATTACATATAAGGACATATAGGATATATATATATATATATATATATATATATATATATATATATATTTTTTTTTTTTTTTTTTTTTTTTTTTTTTTTCCAAGGTGAACAGTGAGTAAATATGAAGAGGACTCTTTTTGCAAAAGATACTCATATAATTACTCTTTGTCCTTAAATGACAGTATTCTTAATGCATTCTTGGTTATCTACATTCTGAAACATAGTGCATGAAACAACTAAAAAGAAAACTACACCTAACCTCTTAGCTTTCTATCCTGTCCTCCTTTATTCCCTTGTCTACTGGGTAATCTACACAAGCTTTCCTTTGTAGGGATGATGCAGTGTATAATCAGAACTAACTCACCCAATGGTCCAGTGGAGTCTTGTTTTGGGATTGCAGCTATGAACACAACATTATTCTTGATTTTTCTTTCTACTTTTTCCACTTGTGCAAAGATGGGAAGTCTGAGATAAGATTGGGCAAGAAAAACTAATAAGATTAATTTTGAATAGGTTTTCATTCACATAGCCCACAGCTTCAATTAGTATCATTTTTTCATCAAAAATATTATAATTCTGAGCTATCTTTTTGCTTATAACATTATCTTAATAAATGTTCTTATGAAATTTGGTCTAGGCTAAAATACGGACTCTTATCAAGATAGCAATTAAAATAGAAGCCCTCTTCTTAGCTTCTAATCTTTATTTTAAATATCACTGTGTGGTTTCTACAACATGACTTTATTTTTTGCTAGAATATTTTTCCCTATGTATATTTTTGTTGGTGGTGATTTACAGTGAAGGAAAACTGCCAATTGGGAGAAAAATCATTTGCATTTCATAATGCTAAAATAGCAGATGCTTAAAGGCTAAAATGTTAGTTAACATTTAATGTGTTTTTAATCAATGAAGTTAGTTTCATAATTTTACATATTTTTTGAAATAGTTAAAAAGAGTATAATGATTAATAATTGAAAATTTTAACTGATATTTATTTTAAACTCAATATAAAATGGCTTAAAATGACTTATTAATGTAAACTTTAATTAGTTTGTACTTTATGTATTTAGAAACACACTTTCATTTTATTGAATAATCCACTAAGGTAAGTATAAAAATTTGAGTCTTAACTGCTTCAAAAATCTAGATTTTAGTCTGCAAACACCCGTTGAATTTGTAAGAATGAAACAATTGCTCCAATTACTTCATCCATAGCATTCTTTCAGTTCTGTCAATAGCAGGAAACAAAAACTTGTTATATACAAGATGATAATCCTTTCAAGGTTTACTAGATTACAATCTTTCCATCAACCTCATTCAATGTAGTTTTAATACTTCATGAAGTACAAAGCTAAACATGTATAATTACATAAAAGAAAAAGTTCTTTACATTTAAGGAAAATATTTTGTTTCATCATTTTGTCTGGCAGTACAATTACATTTTTAAGCTTAGATGTACATTAATTTTATACTGTTGCCATCCAGCATGTCTTGTGTTATCCTACATTGTGAAGATAAAGATAGATCGAATTGGCAAAATTTGGAAGGCATAGGATACCTAAATGGATTGTTGCTTGTCTTCTTCTGTTTCAGACTATGAGAATCTATCTTTTACTATCTCTTCTTCTTTCAGTATTTCTCTAATGTTTGCTTACAATTACTCACGATAAGATATTTTGTAGTTTTATGAACCAAACAATTTTTTTAAAATTTTGTATTAGGGGTAGAATTAAATATGTATGGATATAGTTATTCTCAAGAATGATTTAAATTTAGTATTAAGGCACTTGCTTTTACTGAAGTTGAAAATACTACCATTGCTTTTTAAAGAGATTTTGTGCTAGAGCTCATAGAAGTATATTGAGTTTGTTTCTAATAAAAGGAAATAAGAGGCAGGAGAAAACCCAAAGCATTATTAGACTAGATACAATTTTTTAGCCCAGTTTGGCAGCCATCAGTGGTTTATATCATTTGACCTTTAGTTAAATACTCTAAGCCTCCAGAAATAAAGGTTCAGTAGTAGCATTAAGTATTATTGCTGTTATCTTCATCATCTAAACGCAATCTTTAAACTACTTAAGATTCACCTCTCACTGTTGGACACTTACTTTAATATCTCTGTAATTGCAAAGAGGGCTTTGATGAGTGTATTATGGTTACCCCAGATTCTGAGTGAATTGCCTGTTTCATAGTAGATAAGCAGATTTCAAGGACTATTGAGATTATCAACAATCAGCTTCCTTTGATTTCTTCATTTTCTAAGTTCTTTAAAATGCATCTCTTTCTCACTTTTGTGAAATCATGCAAGCAAACACTGTATTAAGGTGGAAGGAACACATAGAAGCTTAGAAAAGAAATCTCATTCCTAACTCCATAATCATATTCTAATACGACCTTGAGAAAAATGAATCACTTACAGAATGGATAGCACCAGAGACATGTGACTTGGAATATTGGCATTATTGAAGAATGTGGTTAATACTGACTGTGCATGTAATCATCTTTTCAGGGCTTTGCTGACAATTAATAAAAGTAAAGATGTCACCCATCCATGTGGAATTTTAAATATAATTGTCTTTTTATTTTTAAATTACTTTCTCTGTTTAAGACAAAGATACTAACTACATTGAAAGAGAAAAACTTTTACATTTGAAATAAAATGTAATTATTCACCAGTTTAGATAAGTTTGAATTTTTCTGTATTTGTTATCATCTGCTAGTATGTGTCATCATCTGATTTTAATATTGACAGAATATTAT
Organism: Saccopteryx leptura; assembly: GCF_036850995.1. NCBI lineage: Eukaryota > Metazoa > Chordata > Mammalia > Chiroptera > Emballonuridae > Saccopteryx > Saccopteryx leptura. Next base: position 231,029,190 of record NC_089505.1, on the reverse strand, counting down.
TATCTGGAACAATGAGTATACTCTAAGAACGATCATTAACAGACTATTTTGTACGTCTTCTTTTTTTTTTTTTTTCCTGAGACAGAGAGAGAGTCAGAGAGATGGATAAGCAGGAACAGACAGACACGAATGGAGATATGAGAAGCATCAATCATTAGTTTTTCGTTGCGCATTGCGACACCTGAGTTGTTCATTGATTGCTTTCTCATATGTGCCTTGACCATGGGCCTTCAGCAGACTGAGTAACCCCTTGCTCGAGCCAGCAACCTTGGGTCCAAGCTGGTGAGCTTTGCTCAAACCAGATGAACCTGTGCTCAAGTTGGCGACCTCAGTGTCTCGAACCTGGGTCCTCTGCATCCCAGTTCGATGCTCCATCCAATGCGCCACCGCCTGGTTGAGCTATTTTGTACATCTTTGATATGTCCACTACTATCGGTATGTATCCTTCCCAGGTAAAATACACCCCAAGGAAAGACTTAGACAATGATTACTTTTATCTATTAACTCCTAAATGAGTGAGCTTTGCTTGCAGGACAAAGTTAGGTAGACAGTAATACAGTTTTGAAATGCACCTCAGGAGTTACATGGCACTATTTTTACATATACAGGAGACAGCATAGGGATGAGGTGCTCTTGTTTAAAAAAACCACAATGTGAATGAAAGTTGTTGGATATGTAACCAGAATTATATTTCTAATCATTTTATAAAACATGACTGAAGCTGGAGAACTGACATAGTCTAAGTGGTCAAGGTTTCTGTTCATGTACTCTTTCCCTGTGTGGCTGTTTTGTCACTTGTGTTGCATGTTTTCTTTAACACATTTACTTAAGTCTGGGCTTCTGGCCACCCATTTGCATGTACCTGACTGTGATCGAAAGGCTGAAGCTGTGCCTGACCTGTGGTGGCACAGTGGATAAAGCATCGACCTGGAAATGCTGAGGTCTCTGGTTCGAAACCCTGGGCTTGCCTGGTCAAGGCACATATGGGAGTTGATGCTTCCTGCTCCTCCTCCCTTCTCTCTCTCTCTCTGTCTCTCCTCTCTCTCTCTCTCTCTCTCTCTCTCTCTCTCTCTCTGTCTCTCCCTCTCCTCTCTAAAAAAAAATGGATAAATTAAAAAAAAATTTAAAACAAAAAGAGAAAGGCTGAAGCTGTCTGTATGTAATTGATATCATTTCTGTCATGCACTTTTTTCATCTGCTGAGAACTTAGCTGTTGGAAACAGCTACAAATTGACAGCCCTATTACCTAAATTCACAAATCAGATTTTTTTTATTATTATTATCAAAGCTAAGTCACAGTGGAAAATGATATATGAAAATTACTTAATTTATCCCTAATAATCTTAAATTTACCTTTAACATTAGTTTGAAAAATGATATTTCCATCATGGTAACTCACAAGCATGAGAAAGGACCAGCGTTGCCCAAATGGTGATAGATAGAAGCTCCAGTTGATAGCTGGGAAAAAATAAATTTAAAATTTAAAACAGCACAACTATAATGTAAAACAGAATGGAAATTCCTTAAAAAAATAAAAATAAAACTACCCTGTGATTTAGCAATTTTACAAAAGAACTGAAATAAGATCTTAAATAGATATATGTACCCCCATGTTTAATAGCTAAGAGGTAAAAACAACTTAAGTTTCCATGTATGTATAAACGGATAAAGGAAATATGGTGTATATGTACAATGGAGCGTTATTCAACCATGAAAAATAAATAAATTCTTCCATTCACAACATGGATGAAATTAAGGACATTTCTCTAAATCAAATAAGTCAGACAAAGAAAAACAAATGCTACAATATCTCACTTATATGTAGAACCTAAAAAAAACCAAATTCTTAGAAAAAGAAAGTAGATTAGTGGTTGCCAGAGAATGGAGCATGGGAAATCGGGAGATATTGGTCAAAGGGTACAAATTTCCAGATATAAGAAAAATAAGTCCTGGTGATGTAATGTACAGCATGGAGGACTATAGTTAACAATACTGTATTGTATACTTGAAAGTACCTAAAAGACTAAATTTTAAGTGTTCTTACAATAACAACTATAGCAAAATAAAAAGGTAATTATGTGTAAGAAAAGATGTGTTAACTAACATTATTATGGTAATCATTTCATAGTACAGTATATACATGTATCAAATCATCGCATTATACACCTTAACTTTACACAATTATATTTCAATTATATTTTAATAAAGCTAAAAATAAAACTAACTAAAAAAAAAGAAAATGTGGCATATGTATCATGGAATATTAATCAGCATTAAAAAAATTCTGTCATATTGTGCAGCATGGATGAACCTGGAGGACATTATGTTATGTGAAATTAATAGTCATGGAAGGACACATATTGCATGATTCCACTTATTGGAAGTATCTAAAGTAGACAAAGTCCAGAATCATAAAGCAGAATGGCGACATCCAGGGAAGGGGGGGAAGGGGTTTGGAGAGTTGCTGTTTAGTGGGTAAAGAGTTCAGATACGCAAGATGAAAAAGTTCTAGAGAGCTTCTGTGTAATATGCACATAGATAACAATCCTGTACTGAACACTCAAAAAATGAAGTAGATAGATTTCACTTTTTACATCAAGAAGAGAGGAATGAAAGAATGGGAGGTCCCAAATACAGAAGTTTGGCTAGTTTCTGACTTTCTTACTGAGACTATTTCCTATTGAAATATTTAAACTTAAAACAAACAAACAAACAAACAAAACAAACCCCCCCACAAAACCTAGAAATTGTAAACTCTGGAAACACTGTAATGCTCTCCATAAATCATGGATATTCTGAGGTTCTGGAACTCTGAGGATGACCTTTGCCAGATCGTGAGCTGTTTTTAGATTTTCATGCTAGCTTACATCACAGGAAGCACTAAGCAGGTGTTTCTGGAATGAAACAACATACAGAAGATTGGGACACTGGGCTGACATTGGCCAAGTGAGATTCACTGATTTGAGATGAAATTCCCTTTTTTTTTTTTTTTTTTTTTGTATTTTTCTGAAGCTGGAAATGGGGAGAGACAGTCAGACAGACTCCCGCATGTGCCCGACCGGGATCCACCCGGCACGCCCACCAGGGGGCGATGCTCTGCCCCTCCGGGGCGTCGCTGTGTTGCGACCAGAGCCACTCTAGCACCTGGGGCAGTGGCCAAGGAGCCATGCCCAGCGCCCGGGCCATCTTTGCTCCACTGGAGCCTCGGCTGCGGGAGGGGGAGAGAGACAGAGAGGAAGGAGAGGGGGAGGGGTGGAGAAGCAAATGGGCGCTTCTCCTGTGTGCCCTGGCCGGGAATCGAACCCGGGACTTCTGCACGCCAGACCGACGCTCTACCACTGAGCCAACCGGCCAGGGCTGAGATGAAATTCTTGAACCAATTTAAAGGAAATATTAGTGAGTACCTGAAAGATGGAACACATACCAATCAGCTTCAATATGGGTTCACACAAACTAAGTCATGTCAGACTAATTTAATTTCTTCTTTTAATGGGGTTAGTAACTTAATAGATTAGAGGATATTAAAGAGATTACAGACAGGATCTGAATTTCAGGCAGGCATTTGACAAGTCCTCTGATGTTTTTTTTCTTGTTGACTATATAATTAAAAGAAGCTTGATTGAGAAGAAATTTCTGCTTGAAGTAAAGTTATGATAATGTATAAATAATTTAAAAATATTAAACTAATGGTAATTATTTCAACTATTTATGTGTAAGTTATTGCTATGTGCTTTACATGCATGCTCTAACTTTGGTAAACCCTTATAGTCTTTGAGATGTTATAAACATTCTTTAAGTTAGAAAACTGAGGAAAAAGAAAATTAAGAACACGGTATAAGTCATATGGATAGTAACTGACAAAACTACAATTTAAATCCAGCAAATGTAACTTGAAATGCATACTCTCAGCTACTATGTGAAATACCATTTGAATTGTTCTGTACCTTTATACAATTTAATTAATTATAACAATTAAGATATAAAGGGCACATTCATTAGTTTAGATATAACCTATATCTTAAATAATAAGAATCATTCTAGATAGTATAATTATTAGCACTTCCCTTCTTGAATTAGTTTTCTATGGTTATTATAACAAATTCACATATACTTGATGTCTTAAAATAAAAATTATTATAGTTCTGTAGGCTAGAAGTTCAACATGGTCTCAATGGACTAAAATCAAGGTGCCAGCAATGCTACATTACTTCTGAAGGCTCTAAGAAAAAAATCTGTTTACTTGCCTTCTATAGATTCCACACACTGCCTGCATTTCTTGGTTTGTGGCCCAATTCCATCTTCAAAGCCAACAATGTTTGTGTCTCTTTGTGCCTCTGTTCCATAGTTACATCTTCCTCTGATTTTCTTTCTCTCTTCTATACCACACTGGTGATTATTTTATTGAGTTCACCCAAATATCTAGGCTAATCTCCCTTTTTTAAGGTCATCTGGTTAACCACCTTAATTTAATCTGCAAACTCTATCTCATCTGCCATGTAGTCTAGCATAGTCATAAATTCTGGAGATTAGGATATAAACATCTTTGGGTGGGTGATTATTTTGTCTATCAAACTCACTATACTTCATTTCCTAAGTTATAGTACAGTAAGGTTTCTAAAGCATATATCTATGTATGTCATTTTTAAGCATTGTGTTTTTTTCCTTCTCATAACCACTTGCATGAGCTTTCTAGTGCAATTTTTACTTTACTATGTCCTAATTAAAATCTAGTATTCTTTATACATTACCTTATAGATAACATTCAACAAACTCCGTGGCTTAAAAGACCCACAATGGTCTGGAAGTTGAAAATTTTTGAAGCTGTGTTATGTATATAGGAGGGTATATGAATGAATATATTTATTATATTGGTTTACTTTTGTGTATATTTTCAATGTTAAATAATAAAAATGTTTTAATTTACTTATGAGTTTCATTATACAAGATACATATCATGAGAACCCAAATTCTATAACATAAGAGAAAGTGTTTCACAGTACTATGATGATTAAATAATTGATTCATGATATCCATTTTTGAGGACTACAGTGGAAAGAAATGTAGGCAAACTGGAACATATTCATAAGAGAGTAGCTGAAATGATGCATGAGTAGCATGCCTTATACACTTGGTTGAAGAAATAATATTTAGCTCTCCAAACAAAAAATGTTTGATAAATAATCAAGTACATAAAGAATCATAATGTCAAAAAGAATTAGGTTAATTTTCCTGACTCCTGATAAGGCCAGTACTCAGTAGGTTTGTGAAAGAGTTTTCAGTGTCTATAGTTATTTGAGTTTTGCAAAGATGAAAGAGCTGTCTGGGATGACAGAGAGTCGGATGATCTCATGCATAGGATCCAAGCAGTAGTTTGTTTGTTGGTCTTCAAATGTTTGTACTTTCTTCTAACCTAGACTGAGAATTTGGTAATGGATGAAACTTTGACACTTTTAGTTTGTAATGATCCCCAAACCATGCATCACATTCTACATGATTCTTCAGTCTTACAGAGTCACCATCACCTATTGTAATCACATTGAAGTGACTGGACAATAAAAATAAAGTATCATTGCTTTGAGACAATTTATGGAGGGCATGCTATGCATTTCACTTAACTGGAGGCGGTGAGATTTACTGGTGTAGGTAATGGAATTCCAAGCCCAGAATGGTGGTTATAGGAAGAAAAAATAAAAGCAATACTTGCCAAATATTATTAAGCCAGAAATTGTTGGAATCCATCTTGCACACACAACTTCTACAAACTGGTGAAGTAAGATAATATGTGGGGTGTCTATATCCCTGAACATACGTAGGTCTTTCCTCCCCAATGATATTGGAATTACTCTCTTCTTGTCTCCTGCTAGAAATGTCCTGAAACTCATTTTTCTGGTTTTTAACTTTTCTTGCCAACTCTTCCCATATAACTATATACAGTTTTAGGAAAATCTTTCCCCAAGTGACATTTAGTGCTCTTCTATCCTGATTTTCTAAGAAGTTTCAGTAAGTTATCTATTGCTATGAGATGCTGATGAACAAAAAACATTTCAGCTATGATAGTCAAGTAAGCAGACAATTCATATATGGTGAATCTTAACCTAATTTCAGCTGCTATACGAGAGTGTTATATACAAAAAAAGAAGTATTTTAATTTATTGGTGTTTAAACTCCTCATTGTGTGTAAATTTAATATATTTTTAAATGTTTCATGCTATTATCTCTTCTGTTGAATATAAGAACTGTTTAAAAAAGAAAGGTGTCATGTGGGAACTGAGACCCAATGCTTTTTGCCCAGGACAACATTGCTGATTCAAGGTCACAGGGCTTTTGAGGTGCTAATACTATCCCATACTGATCTCACAAGACAGAAGGAGAACCAGGCTTCGAACCTTGGACTTCTATTTATAAGTCCAGTGCTCTTTTAACTATGCTGTGACCTTTCTAAGTAAAATGCCACATTTTTCCAACATGGCAATTAGCTTTCAGTGTGACTTTGAGGCAGTGATTCTTCTAGAGAAGAGAGAGAGAGAGAGAGAGAGAGAGAGAGAGAGAAGTGAATTAAAAATCTCAACCAAAACATTCCAGTTAACCCTAGAAAATAAATTTGATTTCTTTTTCTTATGAACCTAATCAGTGTTGGAATTAATCTGAAATGAATAGCTACAGTTTTCTCATCTTTAATTTGCCATGTAGAGCAACTTTAAAAAGTACTCAGTGACATTTTAGAGTAAATATGACAAGGAAATGTAAATGTAATTACACAAGTCATATACGTATGAGTCATTTGTAAAGTTCACTACAAATGAGCTATACTGCACAGAACCCATTTGTCACTTAAAAAAATGAGATCATCTGCTGTTACATATGAAGGGAAAATTTAACAGTGTGCATTAACTCAGTCTATGCCAGAAAATGTCCAAATCAATAGTGGTTTGGATTCAAATAATCTAACAATGATGATATTTCTATTTACCACTTTATTGATAAATGCTGGTAGAGAAAAAGAAAGACAAATCCAAAGAAAATGTGTATAATCTTAATATTGTGTATGTGTGAAAGAGTATGAAAATAAGACAGGTAGATAACTCTTTTGTTAAAACTGTTATTTTATGTCTCTGAACTACCAATTTTTATAATACAAATGTTCTAATTTCTCTGAGATATTATGCAATTAAAAAAAATAAAATTTTCAGAAAGAATCTTTTTCCATTGCTATATAAAGATACTAAAAACTGAAAACGAAGTGTATCTTTCTTTTTTTAGAAAGTATGCTCTGTACCATTGTTTCCATGTATAATTGGTTTTGAATGTAAGTTTTTCTAAAATATGAAACATAGAAAATTAGGTATGTTCCACACTATAGGAAATTATTTCAAAAGGAACATTTTGGATTATTTCTTCTATCCCGATATGTGTTCTGTTGTTGTAAGTCACTGGCCTTTCCTGTTTTGTTTTAAAGAATGAGCACAGATTACTGATGGAGGATATAAGGCCATTATTTCAAGAACAAAGCAACTAAAAAGCTTACTCACATCTTGCCCTCTTTCCCTGGACTCTAAATATGACCTCTTCTTTTTCTTCTCCTTCTTCTTCTTCTTATTACTATTATTATTATTATTGATGTTTTTAGAAAGACAGAGGAAGGGAGAGAAAGAGAGAGACAGAAGCATTCGTTTGTTGTTCTACTTAGTTGTGTGTTTACTGGTTGCTTCCTGTATGTGCCCTGACCCCTGATCGAACCCCCAGCTTTGGTGTTTTTGGATGACACTCTAATTGATTGAGATAACCGGGTGTATTATTATGTATTATTTTTTATCAGCATTGCTGATTTCTCTTTATCCTTTATTGGAGAAAGCACTTCTATCTCCTCACTCCGGGAATGTAATATTATTTCAATTCCCCATATTGTTTCTTGCTTCTAAACATATTTCTTTCAGAACTTCCTCCAGTAGTGATTTTATATAATATATATAAAATTAAAAATACATATGTAATTTTACAGTATCTTTATATCTACATATACTTCCTATGACAAGATTCCTTTATCTCTCCCCTGTTCTTTCCTTTTCTCTTTCATCATCCTTCTCTTTCTTTTTCTTTCTTTTTCTTTCTTTCTTTCTTTCTTTCTTTCTTTCTTTCTTTCTTTCTTTCTTTCTTTCTTTCTTTCTTTCTTTTCTCTCTCTCCCTCTCTCATCTTTCTCTCTCTTTCTCTCTCTTTCTTTATTTCTCTCTTTTGTCCCTCCCTTTCTCTTAGCTTTAAAATGCTACATAGTTTTACAGTATAATTTGTTTTTGATATTTTGAAGTAGCCAGTTTGGAAGATTTGGGACAAATAAAAAATCTACTAACCAGTTTTTAATTATTAGAATCATAATTTAGTGATAAGGGTAGAGAATAATATAGAGCTCTTAACATAACAGATTTAACTGTAAGAAGCAGTAGTTGAGAATATAATTGATGCTATTATTTTTTGACTTTAGTTATTTTGCTTGTACTCCTTATGTTTAAGTCAGTTAACTCTTCTCAACCCAGTGAGTTTTGTGTTTCCCATGTGACCCTCAATATTTGAAAATCAGTTCTCTCCTAAAGCTTTTATAGGAAGAGGATTGTCACCTTAAATGTAAGGAACTCCAGGGAAAGCTCATCCCAAAAGTTGAAAACATATGAACTTTTTATTCCCCCTAAGAAAAGTCTCTAGAAAATCTCTCATTATCTTATGTATCTCTCTGTCTCTATGTGTATTATCTATCTTTTTGAGTTGATGTTGCATTAACCTTAGGATCTATAACTTTTAATGCCTGCAATTAATAGCACTTTATAAGCTAAACACTATAACTCAGTTAAATAAAAGTGAGCGCAGGTGAGGTCCAGCACAGGGCGGGGTGCATTTGTAAATGCCTAGAGTCCTATCTTTTTCTATAGATCTGCTGTAAGCTAGGTAAGAGATACAATAGTTTTAAAAATCCCAACCACTATGTATTAGTAGTAAGCCCCTTGAGTCAATTTGTATATTCCTAATTTTATTTCGGAGGCATTTTTATACAATAACATATCCTACAGAATAACTTTGTCTGATTACCAGTTATATTTTTTAATTGCATTCAAGAACATTTTCTCTTTTGATTACATCAGTCTATATTTGGTTTTATTCATAATGAACAAGTATTTATTTGGCACTAATTATGGAAGAGACTGATCAATACCTTTGAGGGAGGAGAGAATCAAAACATTATAAAACACCAACCACATCTTACAGGTTTTATAATCTAGCTGAAAGTTATAAAGAAATTCCTGCAGGAGAAAATAATAATGTAAATGAGTGTAGGTGGGTACTAAATTTGTGGCACAGAGAAGTGCTGTGGAAGTTTTAAAGGAAGAGATTATTTATAGGCAGCCAAAGTGCCTTATGCATGTATGTCAAAATGAGGTTAAATGAGTCATAGCAACCATTTTCTTTCTCCCTCCCCTCCCCTCTCCTTTACTATTATGCCCTCTCTTCGTTCCTCTTTTCCCTTCCTTTTCCTGTCTTTTCTCTCCCCTCCCCCTCTTTATTTTAAGACTTAAACTTGACTTTTGGATAGTATGTGATTGCCATCACTGTTAGGATTCTAATGTTCTTGCACATTGATGCCCATCTTTGTATCCTTGGGGCCCTCACAGAGCCTGACACATGCAATGATACCCTGGGTTAAATCAATGGCACCCATGTGCAGTGAGGGACACCAAACCTTTCACTCTTTGTTGCCTTTTTATTCATTTTTTTTTTTAGAGAGGAAAGGGAGAGACAGAGAGAGAGAAGGGGGGAGGAGCTGGAAGCATCAACTCCCATATGTGCCTTGACTAGGCAAGCCCAGGGTTTTGAACCGGCGACCTCAGCATTTCCAGGTCGACGCTTTATCCACTGCGCCACCACAGGGCAGGCCTCTTTGTTTCCTTTTTAGCTGCACACTCTGCCAAGACATGTAGGTTTTAGAAATTTAGAAAAGAAGAAGGGACCTGATGAGGGTTATTTCTGTTAACTCACTTCATATTCATTTTAATAATTAAGTACATGGGGCTTTAGTGGATGTTGTGAATGGGTTATAATATTAAAAATCCAAAAGCTATTTATGATAATAATACAGCTACAAAGTCCCTAAGATCATGCATTTCATATGAAAGCAATAACAGTTATGTTTGTTTTGTTTTTTGTTTGATTTGGTCAAATATTTTGTCACATTGTAATTTGGATTAATTATATATTACTTAGAAATTACCAATCAAATACCTAAATTTTAGTTTTTAGGTATAAAGTCACAAGATATAAAACACTTCCAAACACTAAATTGGAAACATTTTTGTTGTTTCTTAAAAAAAAAAATTCTATTTATTAAAAAAATATGGATAGGTAGGTGAGCACATTTATCACCCAGACACCACAACCTTCACGGCACCCCTGGCTTCGCCATGGTCCTCTGTAGTTTGAGATATTTTCTCACAGGTACAGGTACAGCAAGGATCCAAAGCCATATTGAAAATTACTGAATGAACATTAAAACTCTTGAGTTTCATTTTATCTGATTGCTCATTAACCTTTTTGGAATAGATTGGTCTAATATTTAGAATAAGCAACAGAAAAATCTCCTGTTTGCTTACTAAAAAGCTTAACTTTGTGTGTATGTGTGTGTGTTCACATATAAAAGAGAGAAAGAGAGAGCAAGAAAAAGAGAACAAAAGTATGTATGAGGGCTTTAAAATATAAAATTTAGCATTTTTCCTCCAGAGTGAACATAAATGCTGCCGGAGTAATCAAATTAATGACTCTAAACATTGTTAGCCTTTATATTTAGCAGAGACTCAAAAAACATTCTTTGAGAGTCATTTCCTATAAATTCTCTTGTTATTAAAATAAGTAAAAAATATAGGTCTCACATTTACCATATCAGTAAAAAAAAAAAAAATGCTGACTACAGAACATTAGGATATATAACTGGTCAGGTATTTTGTAAAACCAGTACATAATAAATATATAATCTGCAATTTAAGAATCTCACAAGTTGTATCCATTTCTAAATGTCTGCAGATGTCAGAAGCAAAATAGAAAACCACAGAAATATTTTTTAAATGTTTCTTTTGTATCTTGGTCTCTTAATTTGTTTCTAAAGAGGACCTGGAAAGTTAGAACAAAGAATTTTACTTGTTATCTTCTTTAAACATTTTCTGAAATTTTAAAAATCACTATTCATGTTAAAGGTTTCTTAAATAACAACTCCCACATAAAATCTAACTAAAACTCTGGCTTATTTCTTTCTATGCATGAAGGTGTTGTCCATATGAAATTGAATATTAGCATACATTCTCCCTTCTGTTAAATCCGCATCAAAATAAAAGTCAGGTTTATTGAATAAAATTTTTGTGCTAGTGATTATACATTTAGCGTAATAGATAATACAGAGCAGAGGTCTGTTTTCCTCAGAGTGCTTGTTCACTGCATAAGAGAATCTAAACTGTTGAAAATTAAACAGATGCTCTTAAAATTATCAGGCTTGTGTTTAATTTATGCAGGTCTCCCATTAATAGCACTATCTATTTACCACATCCATTACATATCCTCACTGTTAAATTAGACATAAAAATGTAGCAACTTCAAAAGGAAATCTTCCATTAAATTAAGGATATTGACTTTAATGGATGTCCCAAGTAGAAATGGAAATTAACAGGATGAAAAAACAAGTTGATTAAAAGTGGTCCCATTATAAATTGTTATGCCACAGAATAAAATGTTAAGGTAGACTTTATAAAAAAAAAATCATGCCATCGAAAGCTCCTTTTATTTTAAAATACATGATTTCAATCTAAAACTGGCAAATCATAAGATATTAAGTAAAAATATGACTTTCTATAATTCTGAATAAATATGCCTCTTGTAAAATAAAGCTCAATATTTATAAGGCTCACTTCCTGATGGTCACGGAATTGGACATAATGATAAATATACTTGTTTAATGACCTTATTTCATGGAAACTTCAGGCAAAGTGAATTGCTGCTCCTCCTCTCCCCTACTTACTCCTCTCTCTGATTTTCACACCATCACAAATAGCTACTACTATGATCATTAAATTGTTTAAAATTCCCTTTTAATGATTCATTTTGGAGGGGTTATTCAAATCTTTCTATTTTTTTAAGATACTTCTATTAAATTATCCATATGCATGAGTCATCAACTAACAAATAGTTCAATATAAGTCAAAGCTGGCAAGGATTATCCAACTTGAGTGAAGGAAGAAGAAGCAGACCAATGAAAATGGGCACAATATAGGACTTGACATAGAGGAAAGGGCATCTAATAGGGAGAGCTAGTAAAAGGTCAGGTGAAGTGGAGACCAAAAATAAATTATTTCTGCATTATGATATTGTTCATATCTAGTTCAGCTATTTAATTTGTGTTTTTTTTATTCTCAGATTTGTCTATTCAGACTTTTATTGAACACTTATTATTCAATTGGCCTTGTGAAAGAACTGAAAATATAAAGATAAATATAACAGAATCCCAGTTTAATTTAATGTAATAAGGAATTATAAATATCAATATAAATTACTATATTATAATAAATTTTAAATTATTAATTTATGGTATCCTTACTGTGGGTCTTCTCTTCCATGGGCACTGGCTATATAGTTGACATTAGTGTCTTTAAGAAACTGTCTAGTAGAGGAAGACACAAATAATTTTAAAACCCCACAAAATATATGTGAAATGTCATGTGTTGCTAAATGCATGGAGAAAATTAGAGTGGTACAGAGGGAATGACAACTGTGCTTTATTAAGATGAGCTTATTGAGATGGTTCTGGAGATTTTATTTATTCTCTTTTTTTTTCTTTTTTTTAATCTTTTAGTGAGAGAAGGGGAGGTAGAGAGACAGATTCCCACATGTGTTCCAACCAGGATTCATCTAGCAAGCCCACTAGAGGGTAAATAATGCTTTGCCCATTTGGGGCTGTTGCTCCATTTTTTAGCAACAGAACCATTTTTAGTTTTGTTTGTTTTTTTAGTGCCTGAGGCAGAGGCCATAGAGCCATCCACCCACCCAAGGCCAAATCTCTTGAACAAACTGAGTCATGACTGCAAGAAGAGAAAGGGAGGGAGGGGGGGGGAGATAGATGAAATAAGGAAGGGAAGAAAGAAAGAAAGAAAGAAAGAAAGAAAGAAAGAAAGAAAGAAAGAAAGAAAGAAAGAAAGAAAGAAAGAAAGAAAGAAAAGAAAGAAATTAGAAAGAAAGAAAGAAAAGAAAGAAAGAAATTAGAAAGAAAGAAAGAAAGAAAGAAAGAAAGAAAGAAAAGAAAGAAATTAGAAAGAAAGAAAGAAAGAAAGAAAAGAAAGAAATTAGAAAGAAAGAAAGAAAGAAAGAAAGAAAAGAAAGAAGAAAGAAAGAAAGAAAGAAAGAAGAAAAAAAGAAAGAAAGAAAGAAAGAAAGAAAGAAAGAAAGAAAGAAAGAAAGAAAGAAAGAAAGAAAGAAAGAAAGAAAGAAAGAAAGAAGAAAGAAAAGGAGGAGGGGGAGCAGTGGGAAAGCAGATGGTTGCTTATCCCCTGTGCCCTGACCAGGAATCAAACCCAAGACATCCACATACCAGGGCAACAGTATACCATTGAGCCAAGTGGCCAGGGCCTGGAAATTTTCAAGAGGTGAAACATGAGACATATTGAAGGAGGATAAAGGATTAACTGGGAAGAAAATCCTAGAGAGGTAATTGGACATTCTTAGAAAATGAGCACAAGCTCATAATATGACATAGTCAAAGAAATTTTAAATATTACTATGTTTGAATTACATGTGTTTCTGAAGTAAGTATGCATAGGATTGTTTTGTGGAGGCATGTTTTTAAAAATGAACAAATAAATTGCTAATGGATCACAGAACACTTTATTCTATACTAAGATATTTGGCTGTTAACCACTTTATTTTATGTTAAGATATTTTGCCATCAACCCACAATAAGTGGGTAAGCAAACCATGGAAGGATGGACAAATGGCATAAGCAGACTGTAAAAACTTTGGCCTGCATCATATTCTGGCAAATGAATTAGAGGAAGGGCAGAAGAAATCAGTCAGGAAGACCTTTTAGGAGGCTATTTCATGGTATAGACTCTAGGTAGCTAATGATGCATAAAGTAAGAAAAGGAGACTATGGATCATATAAGAAATGTAAATAGTATAAAAAACTGAAAGCAACAAATGAACAAATAAGAAAAAATAAGCAAGTAAAAACTCAAAGATACAGACAACAGGTAGAGTGCTTACCCAATGGAAGGGGGATGGGGAGGTACTAAAAGCTAAAATGGGCCAAATATATGGTGACAAAAGATTTGACTTTGGGTGATAAGCATGCAATGCACTATACAGATAATGTCTCATAGAATTGTATGATTGAAACCTATATAATTTTATTAGTCAGTCATCCTAATAAATTTAATTTAAAGAAAAATTTAAATAGTAAATAACAATAAGAAGGAAGAATAACATGGCAATGAAAGGAGGGTCCTTGAGAGTCAGGCTCCTAAAAAGGAACAGCATTTCCTCCAGAAATGCCCTCATAGATTCCAGGTCCACAGAGTTTTTCCAGATGTTTATTATCACACCAAATCAGAATTCTCTCTATCACAGGAAAGGGCATTTGGAGGAAAGCCAAGCAAGGTGACCTTATATTCACATCTGTCATCATGGAGAGACCTGGGTCTACATAGTATCCTTTTAGTGGACATAAGGAAAGGAGAGCCAAAAGGATGCAATTTTACCACTTTTCTTGGTAAATCCAGAGCAAGAACTATTATGTATTTTAAATTTTTTTCTTTTAATTAAACCCTAACTTTTAAATTTTCTAGGTCACTTTTCTAAGCTGCATCTTTCTTCCTTAAAACCAGTGACCCAAATACATAATGTATTAAGACAGAGGTTTTTATTTTTGCCCAAGTCTCTGTAGAGGTATACAGGTGAACAAGTGCTGCCTTATCAGTCTATCCAGACATTTGTCACTGTCCAGATCTGAAGTCATCATCTTTCTACTGCAGTACATGTCTGCGGCCAGGTGACCTCAACTTCTATGTCTCTCAGCAATCACAGGTCGGAAAAGCACAGCAAAATTGGCGTTGAAAGCATGGGCCTCCATGAAGCACCCATGTTGCTTAGTAACCAAGCAACAGCATTCAGAGATTAAAGAACCAGGGCTCCAGGAGTTGAGTTTAAGCCTTTTCCAATATATTATTGTTTCCAAAGATAAAACATCTAACTATTCAGTCCCTTTTATTATTTGATTTTTGTTGAACATTATAAAAGTTTTAATATAAATTAACATTTGTAAGAAAGCACAGATTGAACAAAGCTCCTTGTGCTCTGGAAGAAGAAGAAATTAAGGGAAAAAAATGAACAAAGGTCCTCGTTTACAAGTGAGCATTTTATAATAATGCTCTGAATAACTAAGTAGGTTTTTTCTTTCATAAAATTTATTAGTAATAACAATTGTTAAATTTTAATTTTATTTATATTGGTAAATGATACTAGCTTAGACTTTCTGGCAGATGCATTGATGCAATGTTTTATATAATAACGTATAATCTACTGTCTTACTTAAATTAGTGAACGCTTGTCATTAACATTACAGTGTGCTAATTGCCCTCTTTACTTATCTATGTTTAGCATGTTCACAGTAACCTAGATATTTATTGAGTCTGTTTTATGTGCTACCATTCTTAATAAATCACTAGTCAATCTAAACAGGGCCAAGGACCGGGACCTCCTGTTTTGCAAAGTCTAGTTAGGGAAGTAGACATTTAATCAACCAACCAGCCTGACCAAGCAGTGGCACAGTGGATAGAGCATTGGACTGGGATGCAGTGGACCCAGGTTCGAAACCCTGAGGTTACCAGCTTGAGTGTTGACTCATCTGGTTTGAGCAAGGCTCAACAGCTTGAGCCCAAGTCTGCTGGCTTGAGCAAGGGGTCACTCAGCCGGCTGTAGCCCCTCAGTCAAGGCACATGTGAGAAAGCAATCAATGAACAACTAAGGTGCTGCAATAAATAATTGATGCTTCTCATCTTTCTCCCTGTCTGTCAGTCCCTATCTGTCCTTCTCTCTGTCTCCTGTCACACACACAAAAAATTAACTAATCACGCAAATATATAACACATTGTAATAGTTAATTTGAAAAAAATTAGGAATCTGTGAGAGTTTATAACAAGATCATCAGTAAATATGCTCAGAAGAAATAAGATTTGAACTGAAATACGGAAAACAAGTAGAGAGTAAAAGAAAGGGAGAATGGAAACAATTTCAAGAAAAGGAATCAGTATCTGCTAATTTCTAACTGTTCTTAAGCTTTAGGGTACATCACAATTATCTAGAGGGCTTGTTAAAACACACATATTTGAGCCCCACTCTAGAGCAATTATGATCAACAGGCCTGGGGCAGGATCCAAGAATTACCCAAATTACATTTCTAACAAATTCTCAAGTGATGCTGATGTCTGGCTAACATACTTGGAGAAACACTGAGTTACAGAAACTGAAAAATGGTCATTATGGCTAATCTACTATGGAACAAGTGACTGAGAAAAAAAAAATGTGGAGTGAAGACAAACTAATCAAGCCCTTATAAAACTTTTAAAAATAGTTTTAAAAGCAATTAGATGACCATAGTAGGTTTTAAGCAAAATACTGAAGTGATGACATCTGTTTTTGATAAAGATTAGTAGGTCTATAGTGTGTAGAATAAATTGGAAGATAAGATGAATGCACAGTGGAGAGAAGTGAGGGGATTAGTCCAGGAATTCAGAGGAGAACAGTAGTGGATCAAATATTTAGAGAAATAAAAAGGATATTCAGGAGGAAAAAAGTAAAACTACTTTGTAATTGTATTGGACAGGGAGGAGTTAAGGATGACTCCAAGAATTCAACTTCTGATGCCTTAGTTAAACTTTGAGGTACCATCCAGGAAAACTTTCTGGAGGAGGGTTGGGTTGGAAGTGGAGGCAAAGAAAGGAAGTGGGTTTATCATGTGGACTTTACATATTGATTGGGTTTGTTTGCTTTTTTTTAAAAGTGGAATTGGCAAACGGGCATTTGGGTATATTGAGACCTCAAACTTAAAAGAAAAGTATGTATCAACAGTACAAATTTAAAAGTCATGGACTTATTGATGAAATACAAAGCTTTGTGTGTGAATCAAATCACCTAAAGTTAAAAAATAGAAAGAGAACATGTAAAGGTCTAGAACTGAGTTTAAGAAAAACAATAGGGACAAAATGAATAAGACTGATGAAGAAAACTGAGAGGTGCCTGATTAGTGGTTACACTGTGGCTAAAGCAGCAACCTGGGACTCTGTGGTTCCAGCCTTGCAACCCCTAGGTCGCTGGCTTGAGCACTGGCTCATCCGACTTGAGTTTCAGGCTCACTAGCTTTAGCACAGGGTTGTCAGCTTGAGCAGTGAATTATAAACATGATCCCATTGTTACTGGCTTGAGCCCAAAGCTTGCTGGATTGAGCAAAGGGCCACTGGTTCTGCTAGAACATACCAGTCAAGGCACATACGCGAAGCATTCAAAGAACAACCAAAGTGACACAACTATGAGATGATGCTTCTCATCTTTCTCCTTTTCTATCTGTCTGCCTCTCCCCACTTCCCAAAAAAGAAGAGCTTTAGGAAGAAAAATTAAATTGTTCAGATGCTTAATCATTTTCATGGGGACATTTATGTGGTGCTATTTTCTCACATCTGAAGATGTTATAATCCTTTATTTGCATTCATGCTCTGATGTGTTAATAGCATCTACTAAAGCTTTTTCTCATTTTTTTTTGGAAATTCTAATTGTTTAATAGTATGATCTTATAATTCATAGTCCAAACTAGGATATTTCTGGCCTTCAAATTGGCCTTATCAATAAATATGCTGGAAAACAGTTCTCAACAGGATTGACCAGGGAAAGCTGGAATATTCTGTCTCTCTGCATAGTCATATGGTGATCATCTGGATTAATATTTTAAGTTTTCTACTATATTCTTTCTTATTTTCAATTACTTCACTTTCTACTTTCAGCTTTTCAATGTATTTGTTCATTTCCTCTGATTCATACAGTTTATTCAGACATCGTCCAGACTCTGACCTGTTTTCAGGGAGCTGATAGGGAGAGTAGAGAGCGGGCTCTGAGACTAGCATGTCAACATTCACTCACCCTGTTTCAGCCTGATGCTTGGCCATCTCTGCATTCTACTGGGCCTGATGTCTTCCACATTCAGAGGCTCACAGCCCTACTGATATGCAGACTTATCCCCCTATTTCTTATGGGCAAAAGGACTAAGCCTTTTAAACGCAAGTTAGCACCAGTCTCCCACTATGTCACAAATGCAATCTTGCCATTTGTGCCAACATGAATCTAGAGAATATTTACTAAGTGAAGTAAGTCAGTCAGAAAAAGATAAATACCATATGCTTTCATGTTTATGTGGCCTCTAAAACAATAAAACAAACAAAACATAATGAAACAGATTCAAAGCAACAGAGACCAATGAGATGATGATTAAAGGGAGAGCTGATGGATGGGTAGAATATTATAAAGATTGCCTGATAATAGATGATCACTAGAATTAGTGGAGTGACCACATTGTAAGGTATAAAAATGCCAATTCACTATATTGTACAACTGAAACTAATATAACATTGTTTACTAATTATACTTAAATATAAAACATTTTAGTCAGCTTGAAATACATTTTGGAATATAACATATAATAAGAATCTGATTTCATGTTTTATGGCTAAAATAACCAGCCTTTCTTGTAATACACACACACACACACACACACACACACACACACACACACACACACAGTGGTACCTTGAGATACAAGTTTAATTTGTCTGTAACTGAGCTCATAAGTCAGTCAACTTGTATATCAAACAAATTTCTCCCATTTAAAAGAATTGAAATAGATTAAATCCATTCCAGCCCTGTGAAACATCCCCAAACCATCCTAAATTATGAAAAAATATATGCTTTTAATTAAGAAGCACACATGTATACTTTACCAATGCATAACAAAATATATGAAATAAAAGAATAAAAATGTTATTTAGTACTGTATTCTTACCTTGGAGACAGATGAGTGCAGCTAATGGAGGTTAATGGAGGAGGAGGAGGGAGGGAGGAAGGGATGCAGGCACTGTAGACACGTAAACTAAAACTGCACTTTCTTAACACTAAGTGTAAACTAAAACTGCATTTTCTTTACTTAAAATGAAACAACAAAAACTTAATTGTAAAAAAATGCACTTTCTTAACTTTAAACTTAACCTAAGCTTAACATTACGTATTTTTCATTTAATCATCACCTGTTTTTGCCTTTTTGGCTACACTTTCGGCACTTTCATTTGCAGGACTTTTGAATAAAAATCTATCCAAAGAGGTTTGCTTTTGCCTGCCTTTTAAAATGTTATGGAAATGTGACAAACAAGTGTCATTAAAAAGTGCTGAAGCACGACCAGTTGAAACTTTTTCTGGGTGTTTCTTTTCAATGAAACTTGAAAGCTTCTTCCACATTGCCGGCATGGCATGTCTTTAATTTCGCTTGTAGAAATCACTTCCTCCAACTCTACCTCCACCTCACTTCTAATCTCTTGCAGAAGCTCCGTGTGTTGCATCATCTGTAGCTCCTTCAACTCCTCAGTTGAGAGTTCCTCCTCATGTTCCTCAACGAGCTCGTTTACATCACCCTCATCTACCTCCAGACCCATTGACTTTCCGAGGGACACAATCTCCTCCAACGCTTCTACCTCAGTCTCGGTCTCTGGTTCGAATCTTGTGCAGTCCCTGTCTGTGACAAATTCAGGCCATAACTTTTTCCATGCCTAGTTCAAGGTTCTTCTTGTAACCTCTTGCCATGCCAAGTCAATAATGTGTAAACATATCATGATCTTGTAGTGATCTTTTCAAAACTCTCAAAGGGTTAGAATTATATTCTCACTAACCTCAAAGCAGCGGCAGAACAAGTGCTTTGTGTAAAGCTTTTTAAAGTTGAAAATGACCTGCTGATCTATAGGTTGCAAGATTGAAGTCATGTTGGGTGGGAGGTAGAGGACTTTCATGAATTTAAACTCATCAGGAATGTTGGCTTCAAGACCAGGTGGGTGGGCTGGAGCATTATCAAGGATTAGTAATGCTTTCATCAGGAGTTTATTTTCTTGAAGATATTTCTTCACTGTAGGACCAAAGACGAGATTTACTCATTCAATAAAAAACTGCCGTGTAACCCATGCCCTAGCACTGGTGTGCCACATAACCTGCAATTTTTCTTTAAGAATCTTGGGAGTCTTAAAGGCTCGAGGATTTTCGGAATGATACACTAGCAGTGGCTTTACTTTTACAGTCACCGCTAGCATTTGCACACAATGCAAGGGTCAGACGGTCCTTCATGAGTTTATGGCCTGGCAGCTTCTTTTTCTCTGTGATGTTGAAAGTCCTCTGGGGCATTTTTTTCCAAAACAATCCTGTTTTGTCACAGTTGGACACTTGTTGGGGGATGTAGCCTTCCTTTGTGATAAGCACAGCAAAACGTGTGATATACTCCTCAGCCGCCTTAATGTCAGCACTCACAGCTTCACCATGCCTCACCACTGAGTGGATGCCAGATCTCTTCTTGAAATTTTCAAACCAGCCGTGACTTGCCTTAAATATATCTTCTGCTGCCTCTTTTGAGGTTGATGGTTCTTTCTTCTTCAAGTCACCGTAAATAATATGTGCCTTTTCGTATATTACAGCCTCTGTCACTGTATTTTCTGCCAGCTCTTTCTCTTTCACCCACACCAGCAGAAGCTTCTCCATTTCTTCATGGATATTTGTCCTTAATTGACACAGAATTGTAGTTCCTTTCACTGGATTTGCACTTTTGATGTCATCCCTTTGTTTAAGGATGGTACAAATTGTAGATGTATTGCAGTCATACAGCTTTGCCAGTTCAATCACTCGTACACCATGCACATGTTTTTCTATTATTTTTTGCTTTACTTCTATCAGCATCATTCTCTTCTCCTTCTCACCACTGTCCTTTACACTCACTTTCTTCGGCCCCATGATAGCACACAAAAAAAGTTAGTAAAAAATGCAAAAATGATGCAAGAATGAGTACAGTGCACAAGATTCGACTTGATTCTATGGGTAACATGTGAGAAAGAACAAGATGCTGGCATTGTGCTGCTGACATTGGACCCATGCGCCAACGCGCCAGCTAGCGGCAGCTTCCCGAATCACGACTCATATCTCGAAATTTCACTGGGATCTGGAACAAAAATACAGACAGAGTAGCAGCTCGTATCTTAAAAAAAAAAGTCTATCTTGGTCTGCTCATATCTCAAGGTACCACTGTGTGTGTGTGTGTGTGTGTGTGTATATATATATATATATATATATTTATTTATTTATTTTCACAGAGACAAGGGAGAGACAGAAAGAACAGACAGAAAGGTAGGGAGAGAGATGAGAAGCATCAATTCTTCATTGCAGCTCCATAGTTGTTCATTGATTGCTCTCTCATATGTGCCTTGATGGGGGGTTACAGCAGAGTGAGTGACCCGTTGCTCAAGCCAATGACCTTGGGCTTCAAGAGAGCGACATTTGGGCTCAAGTCAGTGACCATGGGGTCATGTCTATGATCCCATGCTCACTCCAGCAACCCCTCACTCAAGCTGGTAAACCCCTGCTCAAGCCAGATGAGCCCACATTCAAGCTGGCTACCTTGGGGTTTTGAACCTGAGTCCTCCATGTCCCAGTCCAATGCTCTATCCACTGTGCCATCACCTTGTCAGGCTCTTGTATAATATATTTAATTATCCAATATTTTCTCATCAATTTGTGGTTCTCATGTTATTATAGACTAAAGATTTTTAAATACCTCCTCAGGTTTCAAAACTTTTGCTTAGTGTTCCACGTGATTTAAGTCAAAGAAAATTATATGTAAAACTGTAACACACTTCTTTGAACATATTACTAATACAACAGGTATTACTGTGCTGCTTCCTTCTCAAATGTGATAATTAGAGTAGTTAAAATGCAACTTTATAAATATGCTGAACAACTAGAAAGTAGAGGAAAGCTTTACCTTATATATCATTGTTCCTTTTTATCTCTTGTATAAAGCAAAACCTCTCTTTTGTTCTTTTCTTAACATATTATGATGACATGACTTCCCTTTGGATTTTAAAGCTTTCTCAACTATAAAAGCTGTTCACTGTGACTTCTCCTGGTGAATGGCTCATTACATTTTCTAAGACCCTGTTGTTTTACTATCTTTGAAAACAAATAAAAATGACACTTCTAAACACTCCACTAGAACAAATTTAATTTATTTTGAAGAGTTCAGTGAACAGCGTTTTGAATGAGACCCATAATGGGCTTTTTAATTAAATGAATATAGTCATTTCATAGAGGCAATTCTCATTAGCAATGCACTATTGTGATGACCGGTTCTTTCTAATTGTGCTCTGCATTTATATAAGGGGCCTTATTTTAGGGTTGGTTTGAATAGATTTATATCTAATCATGTCTTGACACCTAGTGCACATTTGAAAGGTAAATATTACTGCTTTCCCAGAGATTAGTAGACTATAAAGACAAAACAATTTTTTTCCAGTAATTTGCTCTTGTTTTATTTGTACAGGATGAAAGAGAAGTGAGATTTCATATATTGTCTTCCTGTAATTACTTGGCTTTGCTTTTAGTTGTTTACCTTTAGTTATGGACTGAATGTTTGTCTCCTAAAAATTTTATGTTGAAAGCTTACCCCTTAGCATGGCTATTTTGTGGATGGACCTCTAAGGAAGTAATTAAGGTTAAATGGGGTCATAAGATTGGAGCTCTGATCTAATCAGGTTAGTGACCTTATAATAAGAGACACGGAGAGCTCAGTTGCTCTTTCTCTCCAATGATAAGAACATGAGAGGTCATGTGAAATAAGGAAGGCTGTTATCCACAAGCTAGGAAGAGAGTCCTCCCGAGAAACCAACTGGACAGGCATTCTGATGTCTCCCACTCTCCAAAACCGTGAGAAAATCAATTTCTACTATAAAAGCCAACCAGTCTATGATACTTTAATGGCAGCCTAAGAAGATTATGCACCTTCCTATGTGCATTTCTGAAATGCCAATATTCTGAGTTACTGTAAGAATAGATAGATAAACATTAGATGGAATTAAATAGAATGTCTGACCTGTGGTGGCGCACTGGATAAAGCATCAACCTAGAATGCTGAGATCACCGGTTCAAAACCCTGGGCTTGCCTGGTCAAGGCACATGTGGGAGTTGATGCTTCCTGTTCCTCCTCCCTTCTCTCTCTCTCTTCTCTAAAAAATGAATAAATAAAAATAATTAAAAAAATTAAATAGAAATACTAAAACATTATGAGCTTGACATATCTTTCTACATGTTCATTACCTGAACATCTTCCTTTATATAGATATTATTAGGACACAGTCCCAAGGGACATGAGAACATCTTACAAGTGAAGAATGAAGTTTCAGGTAAAATTATCTAGGTATAAAAATACGTACGTAAATTACTTTCTTCTATGGGGTGTAAATGAAAAGGTAGGATGAGGATGAACTTTCCAGTGGGAGAAACCTAGCAAATATTCCCTTAGCCAGATAATTAAGGATAATATAATCGGTGGCAAGTCATTTTAATAGTATTTACTTTTGGTATGTGACATTCCTGTCCAAAATCCATGCCACAGTGAGACTATAAGAAAAATACTGTCTTACAAGACAGTAAACAAAATATGTAATCAGTACTACCCATAATAGAAAAGTTCATAAAAAATGAGAGAGACCTGAGAAACTGTCAGTCTGGCAAAGTCTGAAGAGATGTGAAAAATAAATGGTGTGATATTTTGAATAGGATCTTGAAACAGTAAAAAGGACTTTGGGTAAAAACTGAAGAAATGCAAATTAAGTATGAATTTTAATCAATGATGGTTCATTAGTTATGATAAATGTGTCACACTAATTTAAGATGTTAATATTAGGGAAACTGGGCACAGGGTATATGGGACCTCTCAACATCTTTATGGTAATTCTGAAAGCAATTGAAAATAAAGTTTATTTTAAAACTGCATGTGCAGGCCCTGGCCGGTTGGCTCAGCAGTAGAGCGTCGGCCTGGCATGCGGGGGACCCGGGTTCGATTCCCGGCCAGGGCACATAGGAGAAGAGCCCATTTGCTTCTCCACCCCCACCCCTCCTTCCTCTCTGTCTCTCTCTTCCCCTCCCGCAGCCAAGGCTCCATTGGAGCAAAGATGGCCCGGGCGCTGGGGATGGCTTCTTGGCCTCTGCCCCAGGCGCTAGAGTGGCTCTGGTCTCGGCAGAGCGACGCCCCAGAGGGGCAGAGCATCACCCCCTGGTGGGCAGAGCGTAGCCCCTGGTGGGAGTGCCGGGTGGATCCCGGTTGGGCGCATGCGGGAGTCTGTCTGACTGTCTCTCCCCGTTTCCAGCTTCAGAAAAAATACCAAAAAACAAACAAACAAACAAAAAAAACTGCATGTGCAAGGGATGCTATTTTTTTTTTCATTTGACTTTACCTACATTCAACAAGACTCACAGACCAAGACAGAGCTCCCTCTGACAAGGATCAGTATGGTAAGCTGCGAGAAATCCTGCCCAGATATACTTATTCATGTTGTATCTAAAGACCTTATTTCTAGGCAACATGAGTATTAATCAAATAGGTTAGATGTTTTTTAAAGTGCCCTAAAGTAATTCAGTTATATTGTTTTCTCATACTTCATTTCCAGTTTGAGATACCAAGGGGATCTGCTTATTCAAAATCAGGGCTAATGAGAGTTTTTTGTAACAGCACCAATGTAAGTTTTTCAGGCTCACCAGAATAAGGAATGTTATCTTGTTAAATTACATAGAGATTGTTCAATGTCTCAGTTTAGATATGGCATGTGTTCTTTTTCCTCACAGCCCATTGACTAGAATTTGTCATAAGAAAAATAGCTGCAAGAAGACTGAGGAATGTGGTAAACAAATGGAATATGTAGTGAGCCTTAATTTATCAACCATTCTCATTTTCTATTCTTTACTATTCCTTGACTCTTACTTTTATTCAATTTCTTTTCTTTTCATTACTACTTTCAAAATACTTGAGAAGTTTCCTTCTTTGAACACTGCTTAGTCTTTGATACAGTAGTCCCAGTCTCTTTCTTAGGGGAACTATGAATCCTAATACAGATCCCAATTTTCCACCCTATCCTCTAGACCGGGGGTAGTCAACCTTTTTATACCTACCACCCACTTTTGTATCTCTGTTAGTAGTAAAATTTTCTAACTGCCCACCGGTTCCACAGTAATGTGATTTATAAAGTAGGGAAGTAACTTTATTTTATAAAATTTATAAAGCAGAGTTACGGCAAGTTAAAGCATATAATAATAATAATTACTTACCAAGTACTTTATGTCAGATTTTTGCTAAGTTTGGCAGAATAAATCTTTATAAAACAACTAACTATAGTTAAATCTATCTTTTTATTTGTACTTTGGTTGCTCCACTACTGCCCACCATGAAAGCTGGTACTCCCACTAGTGGCGGTAGGGACCACTGCTTTAGACTTAAGAGAACACATTCTTCCTCCAATGATTGCCTTTCCAATAATTAATAGAAATATTAAGAAACAAATTATTACATGTATGAATAGAATAGATGATTATTTTAAAGTTATTGCCTAGTGATGGGGAAATGTACAGGTTACTCTTTGGATCATCCCCTGAAATCATTATTCTAAGATTGTCTCCAATTCCAGTGTCATAAATTATAATTGTATGAGGTCTCCAACTGCATTTTGATCAGCTTTGGTGAGGTTTTATTTTCATAAAGAAACTGTCCTCTTGCTTTCTAAATTGGATGATTATAATCTTTAAAACTCACTCAGCAATGTAAATGCCCAATTGCCTATGAAAATGCTGTTTTGACATGCATTTATTGCATCTGTGCCTGTGAGTATAGTTGAATTAGCTTTTGCATCCCAGCAAAAGCTCAATTTATATTTACCTTTCTTGATAAGATCAAGAACTAAATGATGCCAAATTAGAATATCATTTATAATGTTATGGTAGTTAATGGCTATTAGTAAAACATACTGACAAATACTGTCAAGAAGTGGTTTGATATCTAAATGCTGCTACCGCTTGACCAGGCGGTGGCACAGTGGATAGAGGATCAGACTGGGATGCAGAGGACCCAGGTTCAAGACCCCGAGGTCGCCAGCTTGATCTCGGGCTCATCTGGTTTGAGCAAAAGTTCACCCGCTTGGACCCAAGGTCGCTGGCTGGAGCAAGGGGTTACTCGGTCTGCTGAAGGCCTGTTGTCAAGGCACATATGAGAAAGCAATTAATGAACAACTAAGGTGTTGCAATGCGCAACGAAAAACTAATGATTGATGCTTCTCATCTCTCTGTCCCTGTCTATCCTTCTCTCTGACTCTCTCTCTGTCTCTGAAAAAAAAGAAAGAAAAAATGTTGCTACCCGTTTGCCCAGTGTTGTGTTATGAATCACAACTAAAAATTGAAATTTACTTTTGTAGACTATGTTCTGACCTCACATATAGATTACACTGCACTCTATGCTGAAAGCAACCATTCAACCACACATACACACACACACACACACACACACATACACACACACACAATTTCTTGGCAGTTCCAATCACTATCATTGTAGGTCAAGCGGTGGGAAAAAACTTAGAGGGGGCTTCCACATGTATTGCATTATGGATCTCTTCAACCTCTTTTATGAAATTTCACATGGACATATATTTTACCTCTGTAAACAGTGCTGTGACCCCTAAATTTATAAAGATGAATATTGCATCAATTCTAGAAATACTACTTTTCAATTATAAAATCTAATATAATCTCTTCACATAGGATTCTCTCCTGCTAGTGCAGATGGAACTCTATGATCTATTAAGCTGATCTTTCAGTTCACCTCTTAAACCTCCTGACACTGAGCTTTAGTTTGCTTCAATATTTCCAGAAAGAATGCCTTCTTCTTCTCTCTCTGCTTCTGTTTCCATTGACAATAATTTAAAAAAGTGTTATGACTCTATTTTGATCTATAAGACACTTGAGGTGAGCTATTCTATGGAACCTTATTGTTCATCAAACACGTATGTGTTACATATGAAGGGATGGCATATCAGAGGATTATGTCAATGCTGAATAAATTACTTCCTCTCAGTCTTGAAAATGATGCACCACTGTACTGAATGATGCTTATAATTATAATTCTCTCGTATTTATCTTTCATATACAACCTTAAGGATCACTTCCTTCAGAAAATTTACTCTCATTTTTTAATCATAGATCTAGTTCCTTACCTATTGACGCCCATATTTCCCATACTTTCTGTATTGGAATATCCGAACTCTTGTACGTTTGTCTATATCCTTCCTAAATTTTTCTTATACGACAGAATGTGTATCATGATTATTATTATATCACAAATGTGTCACATAGTCCTTGAAACATAGATAGCCCTAACCAAATTGCTGGTAACTTAAATTAAAATTAAGTAATTATGATTATGATAGCAAATATGTATTGAACACTAGCTATATGTCAGGCCTTCATATATTGTGTGCATTGTCTTAATACTCATAACTTATTATAAGACCAGTAGTATTATCATTTCTAAATTAAAAGTGTTTGCAAGATGTTTTGAGAGGCTAGATCAGGGGTCGGGAACCCTTTTGGCTGAGAGAGCCATGAACACCACATATTTTAAAATGTAATTCTGTGAGAGCCATACAATATGTTTAACACTAAATACAAGGAAAGGTGTGCATTTTATGTAAGACCAATACTTTTAAAGTACAATAAGCCTCTAAATTCTTTTTAATAACATTGTTATGCTGTTGCTAACCAATGATGAATAAAGTACTTCTTACCATTAATGCGACTTCTGGTGCTGCATGTTTTGCTGATGGCTTTGTAGTCTGGCTGATACATGGTGAGGTTAAGCTTCATGCACGCGTTGAGACTTTCATCCATTAAACGTGATTGTAGATTGGTCTTATAGTTCTTTAGATGTGAGAAAGACTGCTCACATGCATATGTAGAGCCAAACATTGTCAGTACAGCAATACTCACACGCTGCAGTGTGTGGTATGTGATGGGAAGTGCATTCCAAATTTTGACAATCAGCTGGTCCACGGGTTGAAGTTTTTTCATTTCTCCCTACTTGTGTTTGCTCGCCAACTCTTCTTGCTGTTGTGCAAGTCTTTCCAAATCTTCATTCACTGACTTGAACTTATTCACACACATGTCTGAGGCCTTCAGGTCAGCAGCTTGTAGCTCAAAATCTCTGACAGAGACAACAGGGATGTAACTCAGGTTGGCGCTGTCCAATGCACACTCATGTGGATGGGTGGTAAACTTAAAAAGATGAGTGCGCTCACGAAATTCTTTAAGGTGCTCTTTGAATAACTGCAGGAGATTAGATGTGAAGCCTGCTAGTGGCTGGAGATCAAGATGTTGAGCAGGGTCACTTGCTGTGCATGCATCTTTAAACTCTCCCAGTTTTCCAAAGTGTAGTAAACGACCTGTTTCAATGTCGGCAATGAAGAGTTCCAGCTTGTTTCAAATGCAAACACTGCTTGTTGAAGGGATAAGACTATATTTCCAACGCCTTGCATTTTCACATTGAGCTGGTTCAGATGTTCAGTCACGTCCACGAGATAGCAGAACTTCAGGAGCCACTCAGTGTTACCTAACTCAGGATGCTTGATGTTTTTCATTTCAAGAAAAGTCCAGATTTTGTTCAGTCAAGCCGCAAAATGGCTGAGCACCTTCCCTCTTGACAACTAACGCACATTGCTGTGCAGAAGCAGACCAGGATAATTATTCCCAACTTCATCCAGCAATGTTTTAAACTAGCAATCATTTAAAGCTTGGGCAACAATAAAGTTGACCACCCGAATGACCAGTGACATTACTTCACCAAGCTGCTCGCCACACATCTGAGCACAAAGCGCATCCTGATGTAGGATGCAGTGAAAACTTAGGATGGGTCTCTTTTCATGTTCACGAAGAAGCACTACAATGCCTCTGTTTTTCCCCACCATGCACGGAGCACCATCAGTACACACCGAAATAAGTTTATCCATTGGTAGATATTTTTCTTTAGCGAACTCAGTGAAAGACTTGAATAAATCCTCCCCTCTTGTTGTGTCTTTCACAGGCAAAACAGCAAGACTTTCCTCACATAGTGTATCACCAAAAGCATACCTTGCAATCACGCTGAACTGAGATAAATGGCTTACCTCTGTTGACTCATCCAAAGTGAGAGAAAAGAATGGTCCTGCATTTATGTCCTTCACTTGTGTTGCCTCAATATTATTTGCCATCATGATGGTACGATCGTGAATAGTTCTTGCCGATAGAGGCATGTCTTTTATTTGTTTGATTATCTTGTCTTTATCCGAAAAGTCATCAAAAAGTTCATTGGCAACATCAAGCATGAATGTTTTGGCATACTTCCCACCTGTGAATGGCTTTCTGTTTCTCACAATTGCTAAAGCACCAGCAAAGCTAGCCGAATTCCAGTCACCTTGTTGGGTCCAAACACGGAGTTGCTGCTGACTAGCTTTCACTCTGCACAGTAGCTCTTGACATGCTTTCTTCCTGCTGTTCCCTGCTGGATATTTCAATGCAAATATAGTATGGGGTGTGTCGAAGTGCTGCTTTATACATATTTGACCCTTTCATCGATGCAATTTTATCATTGCATATTAGACACACTGCAGAACCTGCTCTCTCCACAAAGGCAAATTCCGCTGTCTATTCCTGTTAAAAAGTACAATGCTCCTCATCTTTTTTTCTTTTAGCCATCTTTTTCGTCAAAGGGGTTTGTGCAATTAGCTAGCTGACTACTTGATTAAAAGGAAGGAAGTTTATTTCCTGACCTCACAATGACCTGTGTACGTTATGCATTATCCAATAAAAATTTGGTGTTGTCCAGGAGGACAGCTGTGATTGGCTCCAGCCATCCACAACCATGAACGTGAGCGGTAGGAAATGAATGGATTGTAATACATGAGAATGTTTTATATTTTTAATGTTATTATTTTTTTATTAAAGATTTGTCTGTGAGCCAGATGCAGCCATCAAAAGAGCCACATCTGGCTTGTGAGCCATAGGTTCCCGACCCCTGGGCTAGATAATTTGCTTGATGTCATATAGCCACTTAATGTAAGAGCCAGGATTCACTTCTAAGCTTACTTGATTCCTAAACCCATATTCTTGACTCTTGGCATATTGTGTCACTAACATTAGTACTGGAGAGGACACTAAATCTCATTTTAAAGTTTATTTTGTTTCTACACTTTCAAACTAGCACCAAATATCTTTAAGCTAATTTTTTTGTCAATAATATACAAATTTAGTTGTAGTTATCATATATATTTTGGTGTCTTCTACTACAATTTCATCTTTCCTGCTCTTTCAGCCCTCCTTCTCCAATTCCTTGCTGTCACAAATCTTCAATGGTTTTCTTTTATTTTTAATAATTTAATTTTTTTAATGGGGTGACATCAATAAATCAGGATACATATATTCAAAGACAACAAGTCCAGGTTATCTTGTCGTTCAATTATGTTGCATACCCACCACCCAAAGTCAGATTGTCCTCTGTCACCTTCTATCTTGTTTTCTTTGTGCCCCTCCCCACCCCCTTTCCCTCTCCCATTCCCCCCTCCCCCCCGTAACCACCACACTCTTATCAATGTCTCTTAGTTTCACTATTATGTCCCACCTACGTATGGAATAATACAGTTCCTGGTTTTTTCTGATTTACTTATTTCGCTTCGTATCATGTTATCAAGATCCCACAATTTTGCTGTAAATGTTCCGATGTCATCATTTCTTATGGCTGAGTAGTATTCCATAATGTATATGTGCCACATCTTCTTTATCCAGTCATCTATTGATGGGCTTTTTGGTTGTTTCCATGTCCTGGCCACTGTGAACAATGCTGCAATAAACATGGGGCTGCATGTGTCTTTACGTATCAATGTTTCTGAGTTTTTGGGATATATACCCAGTAGAGGGATTGCTGGGTCATAAGGTAGTTCTATTTTCAGTTTTTTGAGGAACCACCATACTTTCTTCCATAATGGTTGTACTACTTTACATTCCCACCAACAGTGGATGAGGGTTCCTTTTTCTCCACAGCCTCTCCAACATTTGCTATTACCTGTCTTGCTAATAACAGCTAATTGAACAGGTGTGAGGTGGTATCTCATTGCCGTTTCAATTTGCATTTCTCTAATAGCTAAAGAAGATGAGCATCTTTTCATATATCTGTTGGCCATTTGTATTTCTTCCTGGGAGAAGTGTCTATTCATATCCTCTTCCCATTTTTTTATTGGATTGTTTGTTTGTTTGTTGTGGAGTTTTATGAGTTCTTTGTATGTTTTGGATATTAGGCCCTTATCTGAGCTGTTGTTTGAAAATATCATTTCCCATTTAGTTGGCTTTCTGTTTATTTTGTTATCAGTTTCTCTTGCTGAGAAAAAACTTCTTAGTCTGATGTAGTCCCATTCATTAATTTTTGCCTTCACTTCTCTTGCCTGTGGAGTCAAATTCATAAACTGCTCTTTAAAACCCAGGTCCATGAGTTGAGTACCTATGTCTTCTTCTATGTACTTAATTGTTTCAGGTCTTATGTTTAGATCTTTGATCCATTTTGAGTTAATTTTTGTACAGGGGGAGAGACTGTAGTCCAGTTTCATTCTTTTGCATGTGGCTTTCCAGTTTTCCCAGCACCATTTATTGAAGAGGCTTTCTTTTCTCCATTGTGTGTTGTTGGCCCCTTTATCAAAAATTATTTGACTATATATATATGTGGTTTTATTTCTGGACTTTCTATTCTGTTCCATTGGTCTGATTGTCTATTTTTCTGCCAATACCATGCTGTTTTGATTGTCGTGGCCCTATAATATAGTTTGAAGTCAGGTATTGTAATGCCCCCAGCTTCATTCTTTTTCTTTAGGATTGCTTTGGCTATTCGGGGTTTTTTATAGTTCCATATAAATCTGATGATTTTTTGCTCTATTTCTTTAAAAAACATCATTGGAAGTTTGATGGGAATTGCATTAAATTTGTATATTGCTTTGGGTAATATAGCCATCTTGATTATATTTATTCTTCCTAGCCAAGAACAAGGTATATTCTTCCATCTCATTATATCTTTTTCGATTTCCCTTAACAATGGTTTATAGTTTTCATTATATAAGTCCTTTACATTCTTTGTTATGTTTATTCCTAAGTATTTTACTTTTTTTGTTGCAATCGTGAAGGGGATTATTCTTTTGAGTTCCTTCTCAGTTGTTTCATTGTTGGCATATAGAAAGGCTATTGACTTCTGTATGTTAATTTTGTATCCTGCGACTTTATTGTATTGGCTTATTGTTTCTAGTAGTCTTTTTGTGGATTCTTTGGGGTTTTCGATGTATAGGATCATATCATCTGCAAAAAGTGATACCTTTACTTCTTCTTTTCCGATATGGATGCCTTTTATTTCTTTGTCTTGTCTGATTGCTCTGGCTAGAACCTCTAGTACCACATTAAATAAGAGTGGAGAGAGTGGACAACCCTGTCTTGTTCCTGATTTAAGGGGGAAAGCCTTCAGTTTAGTGCCATTTCATATCATGGTAGCTGATGGTTTATCATATATGGCCTTTATCATGTTGAGATATTTTCCTTCTATACCCATTTTGTTGAGAGTCTTAAACATAAAATTGTGTTGTATTTTATCGAAAACCTTTTCTGCGTCTATTGATAAGATCATGTGGTTTTTGTTCTTTGTTTTGTTGATATGGTGTATTATGTTAATCGTTTCACGTATGTTGAACCATCCTTGAGATTCTGGGATGAATCCCACTTGATCATGATGTATTATTTTTTTAATATGTTGTTGTATTCGATTTGCTAGTATTTTGTTTAGTATTTTAGCATCTGTATTCATTAGAGATATTGGTCTGTAGTTTTCTTTTTTTGTGCCATCCTTGCCTGGTTTTGGTATGAGGGTTATGTTGGCCTCATAAAATGTGTTTGGAAGTATTGCTTCTTCTTCAATTTTTTGGAAGACTTTGAGTAGAATAGGAACCAAGTCTTCTTTGAATGTTTGATAAAATTCGCTTGTATAGCGTCAGGGCCTGGACTTTTATTTTTGGAGAGGTTTTTAATGGTTTTTTCTATTTCTTCTCTACTGATAGGTCTGTTTAGGCTTTCTGCTTCTTCTTGACTCAGTCTAGGAAGGTTGTATTGTTCTAGGAATTTATCCATTTCTTCTAGGTTGTTGAATTTAGTGGCATAAAGTTTTTCATAGTATTCTACAATAATTCTTTGTATATCTACGGTGTCCGTGGTGATTTCTCCTCTTTCATTTTGGATTTTGTTTATATGAGTTCTTTCTCTTTTTTCCTTGGTAAGTCTTGCCAAGGGTTTGTCAATTTTGTTGATCTTTTCAAAGAACCAGCGCCTTGTTCTATTAATTTTTTTTATAGTTTTTCTGTTCTCTAATTCATTTATTTCTGCTCTGATTTTTATTATCTCCTTTCTTCGGCTGGTTTTGGGTTGTCTTTGTTCTTCTTTTTCTAGTTCCTTAAGTTGGGAAGTTAAGTGGTTCACTTGGGCTCTCTCTTGTTTGTTCATATATGCCTGAAGTGATATGAACTTCCCTCTTATTACTGCTTTTGCTGCATCCCATAGATTCTGATATGTCGTATTGTCATTTTCATTAGTCTGTATATATCTTTTGATCTCTGCACTTATTTCTTCTTTGACCCATTCATTTTTTAAAAGTATGTTGTTTAGTTTCCACATTTTTGTGGGATTTTTTTCCTCTTTTTTGCAGTTGAATTCTAGTTTCAAGGCTTTATGATCAGAAAATATGCTTGGTACAACTTCAATTTTTCTGAATTTGCTGATGTTGTTTTTGTGGCCCAACATATGGTCAATTCTTGAGAATGTTCCATGTACACTGGAGAATAATGTATACTCAGTCACTTTGGGATGAAATGTCCTGTAGATGCCTATCATATCCAGGTGCTCTAGTGTTTTGTTTAAGGCCACTATGTCTTTGTTGATTCTCTGTTTGGATGACCGATCTAGAGCCGTCAGCGGTGTATTGAGGTCTCCAAGTATGATTGTGTTTTTGTCAGTTTTTGTTTTAAGATCAATAAGTAGCTGTCTTATATATTTTGGTGCTCCTTGGTTTGGTGCATATATATTAAGAATTGTTATGTCTTCTTGATTCAGTGTTCCCTTAGCCATTATGAAATGGCCATTTTTGTCTCTGAGTACTTTTCCTGTCTTGTAGTCAGCATTATCCGATATGAGTATTGCTACACCTGCTTTTTTTTGGATGTTATTTGCTTGGAGTATTGTTTTCCAACCTTTCACTTTGAATTTGTTTTTATCCTTATTACTTAGATGAGTTTCCTGTAGGCAGCATACAGTTGGATTTTCTTTTTTAATCCATTCTGCTACTCTGTGCCTTTTTATTGGTGAGTTTAATCTGTTTACATTTAGTGTAATTATTGATACTTGTGAGTTCCCTATTGCCATTTTATATCTTGCTTTCTATTAGTTTTGTGTCTTGTTTGATCCTTCTCTTTTGTTTTTCTATCTTTTGTTTTTATTTGGTTGTATTCCATACATCTTTTCTCTGTTGCTATCTTTTTTATCTCATGTGCTTCTGTGGTGGTTTTTTCAATGGTGGTTACCTTTGAATAATGAAAAGGGTCCCTACCCTGTTCATTGTAGCGAACTATTTTGTGAGTACTTTTGCACTCCATCGTCCTTTGCTACTGTTAATCTCCATCTTCTCCCCCTCTTTCTTTTTGTTGTTGTCAAAGTTTAAATTTGGTTTTATTGTGTTCTTCTTGGAGCTTTTACTTGTGGCTCTGTTTTTTTTTTGTTCTTTGTATCTGATTGGAGAACCCCCTTTAGTAATTCCTGGAGTGGGGCTTTTCTGATGATAAATTCCCTCATCTTTTCTGTATCTGTGAATGTTTTTATTTCTCCTTCATATTTGAAGGATAGCTTTGATGGGTATAGTATTCGTGGTTGAAAGTTCCTCTCTTTCAGGACTTTAAATATTGGGGTCCACTCTCTTCTAGCTTGTAGAGTTTCTGCTGAGAAATCTGATGATAATCTAATGGGCCTTCCTTTATATGTTGTATTCTTCTTTTCCCTGGCTGCCTTGAGAATTTTTTCTTTGCTGTTGGTTTGTGTCAATTTCATTATGATATGCCTTGGAGTAGGTTTGTTGGGGTTAAGAAAACTCGGAGTTGTGTTTGCTTCTTGAACTTGAGGCTTTAGATCTTTCCACAGGCTTGGGAAGTTCTCATCTATTATTTGTTTGAGTATGTTCTCCATTCCATTTTCTCTCTCTTCTCCCTCTGATATACCTATTATTCTTATGTTATTCTTTTTGATGGAGTCAGATAATTCTTGTAGGGCTATCTCATTTTTTTAAATTTTTGAGTCTCTTTCTTCTTCTCTCTCTTGTGCTTCAAGTTGCTTGTCTTCTATTTCACTAATCCTCTCTTCTATCTGACCTGTTCTATTAGCTAAGCTTGTTACTTCGTTTTTCAGCTCATGAATTGAGTTTTTCATCTCTGTTTGATTTGTTTTTATAGCTTCAATTTCCTTGGACATATATTCTTTGTGTTCATTGAGTTGTTTTCTGAGCTCCCTAAATTGCCTTTCTGTGTTTTCTTGTATATCTCGGAGGATTTTTAGGATTTCTATCTTGAATTCTCTGT
Organism: Saccopteryx leptura; assembly: GCF_036850995.1. Lineage (NCBI taxonomy): Eukaryota > Metazoa > Chordata > Mammalia > Chiroptera > Emballonuridae > Saccopteryx > Saccopteryx leptura. The sequence continues at coordinate 230,993,343 of NC_089505.1, read as the reverse complement.
CATTTAGCTCCAAGGTTTCCAATATATTAAATTTTTTCTCCATTGATTTTTCCTCATCTAGCTGTGTTACCTCTCTTTCTTTTGTATCCATGATATTCGATTTTCTCTTCCTTAATGGCATCTGAGGGTGGTTTTGTTGATAGTATTAATGAGATTTAATAAAGAATAAAAAGTTAAAAAAAATAATAAAAAAAATAAAAAATCGAAAAGAGTTGTTTTTTTTAAAAAAAATTAATAATGAAATAAAGAAAAATAAAATAAAATAAAAATTTTTTAAAAAAGGAAATTATTCCCCCCCTCCTTTTTTCCTCTCCTCTCCTCTCCCCTCTTTCTTGAGAAAATCTTGTGGTGAACTGTGAATTATAACAAACAATGCCTATGATGGAGGGCCTGAATTGGGGAAAAGTAATAAAGGGGCAAAAAAAAAAAAAAAAAAAAAAAAAAGGAAAAAAAAAGAAAAAAGAAAAAAAAAAAAAAAAGAGCGTATGTATGGACCCACAAAAAGCAAATAAGGAAAAAATTTGGGTCAAGAATAAAATGATTTGCTTTTAGGTGTTGGTTGTCTAAGAGTTATGATGAGAGGAATAAGAGGAAAATGGAAAAATGGGGGGACAAATTAAAAAATTACTATTGTATTTAGTGGAACAAGAACTAGATAAAATGGAGATCCAGGGATGGGAGCACTGCTAGTGAGTTAAAAAGGTGAAGTAAAAACCCCCCAAAATGCCACAAACATAAGTTTGAGTCCCAGATAAGATAATTTGTGTTTTATTGAGGTTTGAATGAGAGGAGATGTAAAGGAGAAAGGAAGAAACTAATATAGAGGGAGAAAAGAAAGAGAGAGAGAGAAAAAAAAAGAGGGAACCACTAAAAGAATAAAAAAGAAAGGAGAGAGAGAGAGAGATAGAGAGAGTTAAGGGTTTTGGAGTGCAACCCTCATAGAGAGAAAGGAAGAGAAGAGAAAAGATAATGGGAGATGTAACACTTATGGGTAGTGTAGTTCAAGGAGAGGAGAGAGTAAGACCGGCAGAGAGTTAATCGGCCAAATTGGAGGAGGAAAAAGAGTATCAAGAATGAAGATAAGAGAAACAAACGAACAAATATAATAAAATGGGATAGGTTATAAAGTCTGCAGATTATTCTTGATTTTGAGAGGTTATCTTCTTGCTTTTTCTTTTCTCTCCCTCTTCCTGGTCGGTGACTCTGTACCCCGGGTTCTGCCCCTTTGGCATGCTCAGGTAGAGGTTTGCAGTTGATAAGTCTCTATGGCAATGTCATGTATTGTGCTTTAGTCTCGTTGGCAGTCGAGGCTCATTAGCATTTATAGGCTCCACCTGTGAGAGAGTCCGTGTTCCTGGAGCCTTTCTCCTAGTCTTTCCTTCCTCAATTAGTAGCCTGATAATCCAGCTATGGGGTTGCTGCTGCCTCTGCCTGGATAGTAAGAGGCTCAAAGTGCTGGCAACTCCCCACTCTATTTCCACTCAGCACAGGGCTCTGGGTAAGGCTCAGTTAGTCAGAGCTGCTAGCATAATCAGGCGGGCTTTCCGCCCACTCAAAGACCTCTGGCTCTGTCTGCCACTCTGTCCGGTAACACAGGCGGGCGCCCACTTTCGGGTCGTTTGGAGGAAACTCTCACTCACTGGCTGCGTGCGCAGACCAGGATATCCGGCCAGCAGTCTCACGCTCTGAGTGAAACCCCCAACTGCAGGGAAAAGTTGCAGCGTTGGAATTGAGTCTCGCTCCGTCCCCGTGCGCGGCTTTTGCAAGGCGCTGGGGCGGCCCGAGATTCTGCTTTGGCCCACACAAAGGCCCCTGACTCTGCCCCTCTGTGCGATAACACGGGCGTGCACTGCCGAGGCACTCGGAGGAATCTCTCATTCACTATCTGCGCGTGCAAACCAGGATATGAGGCCGGCCGCGTTTCCCTCTGAGTGAAAGCCCCTCCAGCACGGAAAATCTCCACCGTTGTAATTAGTTCTCACTCCCTCCCGTGCGTGGCTTTCCCAGGGTGCTGGGGCTGCCCAGAGACTCTGCCCTCGGCCCACAGAAAAGCCTCTGAACCTGCCTCTCCGTGGGGTAACACGGGCACCCACTCTCGGGGCCTAGGAAGAAATCTCTCACCCACTAACTGCGCACCGACCAGGGTAAAATGGCTGCCCCGCTTGTCTTTCTTTGTTTGGGTTTGGCGCGAGAGTTAGCTTGTATTGCCCGGGTTGCCACAGGATCAGTTTTTCCTTGGCTTGGATCTCCGTGCCACAGCCTGGTTCGGCCGTTTGTGCCGCGGCCTGGATCTATTCACCCCCTTTGCCCGCCTCAGTTTCTATATTCACAGTTACCAGAGAAAGCCGCCCTGTTTAGGTTAGTGAGGAAGGCGGAGCATTTCTTACTCCCTATTTCCTTCGGGGTTTGGTTATATATTTAGCCAATTTTTCACTCGACCATACCTTTGGGTGTATTGCGAAGCATCTGGAGGCTCCAAGTATAGGTTTTTCTGTTTCTGGTTGAAGATCTTGTTGAGTTTTGGGGGAGATTTATCGGTATCGCTTCCTACCCCGCCATTACTCTGACGTCATCCAAGTTTGTCTCTCAATGGTTTTATTTGTTTTAATTTCTGCCCAATATCTGGAAAGTGTTGCACATATTGTTCTTCTAGGTAAACTCTATAAGAATTGGTCTCATTGCAAGAAGAGTCCCACTGAAATTTGCATTTGAGACATGGAATTTTTAAATATAAAAAATGAGAATAATGGGAACATGTAACTATCCATTTGTTTTATATTCAAGTTTTCGATAACTTTTCTTAGTGCAATATAAATACTTACAGTGTGTCTGTAAAGTCATGGTGCAATATTGACTGGTCACAGGAGAGCAAAAAAGACGGCAGAAATGTGAAATTTGCACCAAATAAAAGGAACACTCTCCCAGTTTCATACCTATTCAGTGCAGTTTGATGTGGGCTCACACACAGATTTTAGGGCTCCTTAGGTAGCTATCCCGTATAGCCTCTGCACTCATCACTGACTGATGGCCTACCAGAATGGGGTTTCTCCACCAAACTGCCGGTTTCCTTCAACTGCTTATCCCACCCAGTAATGTTATTCCTATGAGGTGATGCTTTGTTATAAATGTGCCGATATTCACGTTGCACTTTGGTCATGGATTTGAATTTATCGAGCCACAGAACACACTGAACTTTCCTCTGTACCGTCCACATCTCGACTGGCATGGCCGTGGGCTGCTCTGCTGTATACACGATGTTACATCATCATCTGCGCATGCACACATGCTGCCACATCATCCTATAGAAATTGGGAGGGTTTTCCTTTTATTTGGTGCAGATTTCACATTTCTGTTGTCTTTTGTTGCTTTCCTATGACCGGTCAAAAGTGCACCATGACTTTACGGACACACTGTATTTAATAGTAACACAAAAATGTTTACTATTAATAGTTTACTATTGCAATGACCTGTATTTGTTTTATTTACTTATTTTTGTTCTCCTTTTTTTTATGATTACTAACTTCTTATTTTGAAGTAATCAGAGTCACAAAAAATTGCAAAATTGACACTAAGAGTTTTGCAGGTTACAGTTCTTTTAGTTTCCCCTATAGGTTACAGTTTTTATTTATTTATTATTTTAATTAAGTGAGAGGTGGAGAAGCAGGGAGGTATGCACCCAGAATGGGATCCACACAGCAAGCCTCCTAGAGGGCAATGCTCTGCTTATCTGGGGCCCTTGCTCCATTGCAACTAGAGCCATTTTTTTTAGCATCTGAGGTGGAGACCATGGAGTCCTCTTTAGCACCTGGGGCTGACTTGAGCCATGGCTGCAGGAGGGGAGAAGAAGAGAGAGAGAGAGAGTGAAGGGGAGAGGTGGGGTGTAGAGGCAGATGGTCACTTTCCCTGTGTGCCCAACTGGGAATTAAACCCAGGAGTTCCACACACCTGGCTGAGGCTCTACTGCTGAGCTAACTGGCTAGGGCCAGGTTACAGTTCTTATAGCAATAGTCCAATAGCAAAGCTGGGCAACTGATCATACTATAAAATGTAAACATAGTTCTCTGTCATTTTATCATTTATATATGTATCACATATATATATAGTCATGAAACCATACTGTAATCAAGATACAGAATTACTTTGTCAACATAAAGATTCCCACTGTACTACCCCTTATGGTCATGCCCAAACGCCTTACTCTTTGTGGTCCCTAAACTGTGGCAAGTATTAATCAATGCTCTATCTTTAATTTTGTCATTTTGAGAATATTATAAATATAAAATCATAGAGTTAACGATTGGGTTTTCTCACTTAGCACAATGCTATTGAGATGCACTTATGCTGCCACATATAGTGATTTTTTTATTGATTAATAGTACTCCATTATATGGAGGTACTACAGTTTGTTTAACCGCAAACATATTAAGTAACAATTGTTGCTTCCAGTTTTAGGATATTACAAATAAAATTGCTATGAAAATTCAGGTATAGGATTTTGTGTGAATATGACCCTTTTATCTCTAGAATACACTCTCAGGAGTATTCCTGTTGTATAGGAATGTATGGGTTAGTGTTCTAAGAAACTGCCAACTCTTTTTCATAGTGACTGCTGTTTTATATCCCACCAGCAATGCATGAGAGACCTAGTTGCTTTACATCCTCAACACATTTGCTGTTGTCACTATTTTTAGTTTTAACTGTTCTAATGGATGTGTAGTGCTATACCACTGTGGTTTTAATTTGCATTTTTCTAATGGCTACTGATATTGAATGTCTTCTCACATGCATATATACCATTATGTATTCTCTTCAGCGAAGGTGTTGCCCACTTTTTACTTAGATTTTATTTCCCTTTTGAGTTTTGTGAGTTTGTTATAAATTCTTGATCTAAGTTCTTCACCAGATACATGGTTTGCAAACATTTTCCCCATTCTAAAACTTATTTTTCTCTCTGTTTACAGCATCTTTCATAAAGCAAAAGTTTTTTTTATTGACAAACTCCAATTTATCTTTTTTAATGGTCTTATTGGTGTCATGATTAAAAATCTTTCACCAGAACTGAAGTTGCAAAAATTTCTTTATGTTGTTAATGTTTTATAGTGTTATGTATTTATTTAAATCTACTTACCATTAATTTTTGTATAAGTTTTTAGAGTTAGGACAAGATTCATTTTTTGGCATATATAATACTGCTCCAGCACAATTCGTGAAAAAGACTATTCTTTCTCCATTGAACCGCTTTTGTCCCTTAGTCAAAAATCTGTTATCTATTCTTCTATGGGTCAGTTTCTTAATTCTACATCTTATTCTATTGATCTATGTGTCTATCTATACCTTTGCTTATACCACAAGTCCTAATTACTGGCTTTATAATAAGTCTGAAAATCAGACAGAATAATAATTCTGTCTATATTCTAGACATTTTATTCTATATTCTGTCTATATTCTATAATTTTATTATATTTTTTAGAAATAGCATGGGTATTTTATTTCCTTTTTGTGTAAATGTTAGAAAAATGTTGTATATGCCTATAAAACATTTTGCTAGTGTGATAGAAATTTTGTTAAATATATATCAATTAAGGAAGAATTTATGGTTTTTCTATGTTGAGTCTTCCAAGACATAACCATATTAAATTTAATATTTATTTAGATCTTCTTTGATTTCATCAACATCTTATAATTTACAAAATGCTGATCTGTACATATGTTTTATAGATGTATATCTAAGCATTTCCCTTTTTTGAAGTGTTATGCCTGATATTGTATTTTTAATTTTAATTTTTACATATTTATTGCTAGTTTATAGAAATGCAATTGATTTTTAAAGTTTTTACCTTGTATTCTATAATATTCTGAACTCATTAATTTCAGAAAAGTTTGTTTTATTTGGAAGGGGGTTTCTACACAGACAATCAAGACATTTGCAAGTAGGAATTGCTTTTTCCTTCCCAATATGCATGCCTTTATTTTCTTTGCTTACCATATCCTGTCACCTAGAATGTCTAATTCTATGCTGAATAGCAGTGGTAAGACTGCATAACCTTGCCTTATTCTTAATCATAGGAAAAAAACAATCAGTCTTTCATCATTAAGTGTGATATTAGGTATAAGAGTTTTTTGAAATATTTTATTAAGTTGGAGATGTTCTTTTATTCTTAGTATTCTGCTTATTTTTTTTTATTATAAGTGGGTGTTGAAATTTGCCAAATGCTTTTTCTGCATCAATTGTTAAAATCATTTAATTTCTTTTCTTAGCTTATTACTATGATAGGTTACATTTCTTAATTTTTGAATGTTGGTCAACCTTGCATTCCTGGAATAAACCCTACTTAATCATAATGCACACCCTTTATATATTTTTAAATTCTACTTGCTATCTCAATAGCAAATTGATAAGAATTGCTGTGTCTATATATACAAGATTTATTGATCTGTTGTTTCCTTCCTTCTTTTCTTTTCTTTCTCTTTCTTTCTTTCTTTCTTTCTTTCTTTCTTTCTTTCTTTCTTTCTTTCTTTCTCTTTCTTTCATTCATTCTTTCTTTCTTTCCTTCTCTCTTCCTCTCTTCCTTCTTTCCTTCCTTCCTTCCTTCCTTCCTTCCTTCCTTCCTTCCTTCCTTCCTTCCTTCCACCTTCCTTTCTCCCTTCCTTCCTTCCTTCTTTCCTCCCTCCCTTCCTTCCTTCCTTCCTTCCTTCCTTCCTTCCTTCCTTCCTTCCTTCCTTCCTTCCTTCCTTCCTTCCTTCTTTCTTTCCTACCTTCCTTTCTCCCTTTCTTCCTTCCTTCCTTCCTTCCTTCCTTCCTTCCTTCCTTCCTTCCTTCCTTCCTTCCTTCCTTCCTTCCTTCCTTCCTTCCATCTTCTATCCTATGGTCTTTGCCATCTGGATTTTATATAAAGGTAATATTAGCCTCATATTAAGTCTTCATTCTTCTACTTTTTAGATAAACTTGTTTATTGTTCTTGAATGTTTGGCATAATTTTTTCTCCTTCTTTTCCAGGTAAAAGAAAGGGTTATAGAGAGACAGACTCCTACATGCACCCCAACCGGGACCCACCTGGCAACCCCCTTCTTGGGGCCCATGCTCTGTCCATCTGGGGCCATGCTCCTGAGTTATTTTTAGCACCTGAGGTGGAGGCTCCACAGAGCCATCCTAAGCACCCAGGACTGATGTGCTTGAACAAATCAAACCATAACTGTGGGAAGGAAAGAGAGAAGGAGAAAAAAGGATGAGATGGAGAAGTGGAGAAGGAAATGGTCTCTTCTCCTGTGTGCCCTGACCAGTAATCGAACGTAGGACATCCACATGCCTGGCTTACACTCTAGCACTGAGTCAACCAGCCAGGGCTGGCATAATTTTTCACTGAAACCATTTGAGCCTGGAGATTTCTTCCTTAAGATTTTTTTTTAATTATCAAAAGTCATAGGACTATTTACATTATGTACTTCAATTTATTATATTATTTACATATAATGCAATTATTGATAGGTGAGGGCTTTTGAATGAGTCATTTTATTTTTGTTTTGTTTGTTCTTTTTTTTTTACATTTCTCTGTTTTTCTTTTCTTCCTATAGGTTACTTTAACATTGTTTAAAAATCCATTTAATATATTTATGATGTCTTTAAGTATATTGCCTTGTACAGAATTTTAAAATATTTATTTTAGCTATTATATTATACATATATAACATAACAGTTTACTGGTATCAATATTTTATCAATTTGACTAAAATACAGAAAACTTTTCACTTATAATATAATTGTCTTAAATATTTTCTGTATTTTTATTGAGAGCTACAATAGACAGTATTATAATTTTTTGTTTTAATCATCAGATATAATTTAAAAATTCAATACTAGGACAGTCAATTGTAGTTACCCATAATTTTGCATTCTGCTTTTTTTATCTTTCTTCCTGATGTTCCAAAATTTCTGCCTCTATTATTTCTGATTAGCAAAATTTTCTTAAGCTATTTTTTTACAGTAAGTTATCTGGTAATGACTCTTTTTTGCTTTTGTTACTCTGGTTTTTTTTTGTTGTTGTTGTTTTAGTTTTTATCCTTTCAAACTATCTTGATTTCCTCTTTATCCTGAAGAACATTTTGTTGGATATGGATCTTAGAATGCCAGCTCTTTTACTTAAGTGCTTTAAAAATGTGCCATTTCCTTTTGGTCTCCATGAATTCTGATGAGACATTAGTTGCCGTTAGAAATTTCCTCCCTTTAGGAAAGGTATTGTTTCTCTCTGTCTGCTTTCAAAATTTCTATTTTTCTTTAGTTTTCAGAAATATAATATTACATGTCTGGGCATGAATTTATTTGGGTTTATCCTATTTCACATTTGCTCAGTTTCTTGAATCTGTAAGTTTATGTCTTTTGTCAATTTCAGTCTTTGATTATATATATTTTTTATTTCTTTGATTACTTTTTCCAACTCTGCCTTTTTCGTCTTCTACAGACTCAAATGACATGAATGCTAGATCTTCTGTAATAGGCCCACAGATAGCTGAGACTCTGTTTCTGTGTTATTTTTCCAGATTATTATTTTTTTGGTTCAAATTGTTGTTCCTATGGTTCTCCCATCATGATTCTTCTTTTTATCTTCCTGCTTTGCTGTTACTTTTTTCATTTTAAAAGTTATATCAAGCATGTACATAATTGCCCATAGAGGCATTCATGTGATGGGTGATTTAAAATTCTCATCAGATAGTTATTTCTAACATCTGTAACATCCAGGTGTTGGCATTTACTGGTTACTTTTTCCCATTCAGGTTAAGATATTCCTGATTCTTGCCCTGTCCGGTTGGCTCAGTGGTGGAGCGTCGGCATGGCGTGCAGAAGTTCCAGGTTCGATTCCCAGCCAGGGCACACAGGAGAAGTGCCCATCTGCTTCTCCACCCCTCCCCCTCTCCTTCCTCTCTGTCTCTTTCTTCCCTCCCACAGCTGAGGCTCCATTGGAGCAAAGATGGCCCAGGCGCTGAGGATGGCTCTGTGGCCTCTGCCTCAGGCGCTAGGATGGCTCTGGATGCAACAGAGCGACGCCCCAGATGGGCAGAGCATCACCCCCTGGTGGGCATGCCTGGTGGATCCCGGTCGGGTGCATGCGGGAGTCTGTCTGACTGCCTCCCCGTTTCCAGCTTCAGAAAAATGAAAAAAAAAAAAAAAAAAAGATATTCCTGATTCTTGATATGCTGAAAGATTTTTCAGTTAAATCCTGGATATTTTGGAAATGATATATGGCATTCCTGCTCTCATTTAATCCTGTATTAATTGGCCTTCTCTGACACTGGGGAGAGGGGTGTGCAGCTCATTACTGCTAGGTTATAGTGGAAGTCTGAATTCCCCACTCAGCCTTGGCTGACAAGGGAGCGGAGGATGGATTTCTCTTACTACTCAGTAGTGGTAGTCTTTATTCTCCCTAGTACTAGGATTACTCTGATACCAGTTTAGTTAAGAGTACGGAGGGGAGCCTTGTTATCCTCAGGTGAGAATGGATGTGCAGAATCCCTACATGGTCTCCACTGATGCCCCCGGGGAAAGACAGCCTTCACATCACTCACTATGTAAAGATGAAAGTGCTGGCTCACCACTTATGATTCTTAGGTTCACCCTTATTGAGAAGAGGGTTGAGAAACATTGTTATAAGCAGTAGAGGTGGAAGTCTAGGTTCCACCTTACACATTTGATGGTAGAGGAGGAGGTGAGGCCACAGTTGTTTTCTGTGGTGTTTGGATAGTGTAAAGTAGCTGTTTTCTAAAAGTTTTCTACCTAGCTAGACTTCTTTTCTGGTCTTTTTACCAGAGAGGAACGGGCTTTGTTAAAGCTTTTTTTGTTTATGCCTATTGGTGTTTACTGGTTACTGGCTTTTGCAACACCAGGTCCATGTTATATGAAGAAAACAGAAAACGGACAGATCTCATCACTGAGTCATTCCCTGGAAGCCAAGGTTTCCTGCCAGTCTGCCTTCTTCTCTCCAATGTTCCTCTTTGTAGTTAACAAGAAGACTAATGAGTTACTTGTACTTCATCTTTTAGAATACAGCAGCTTCTGCTTTTTAAATTTTAACTTTATATTTATTACCAGTGTTTTATGTGATTAATTTCTTAGGCATATGAAGTACACCTTCTTAAGAGATATTATGTTTTTTAAATTACATTGGATTTTGAAACTCTTACATTTCTGGAAATATTCTTTTAGTGCCACAATTTATGTGTTTTACTGGTTAAAGGATTAATAATAAATAAATATGTATATGTGCATATATATTTACATGTTCAAGTATATAAATATGCTTATGTATGGCCCTCTTGCCCAAATAGTGTTGACCTATTTGTTTTGTAGGTCTTTGGTATTACTGATTCCAGAGAATAGTCTGCCACCAACATAAAAAGTTTGCCTAATATAAAATGGATTTGTTTATTTTAAATACTTTAAAATTTTGTTTATTTTCTATATCTTTGACATTTAAGATTTACAATAAGGATAAGTACAAAGTTGAGACTCTGTAAATATTTATGTTACATGGTAGTTTTTGAGTAGCTTGATCTTCTGACTCAAGTGTTCTTTCACTTCAAAAAGGTTTATTTCATTACTTCGTGATCAGTGATTTTCATTATGTTCTTAGCTACAATCTGTGCTTCTAATTGTATTTCAGGATAATTTTGTGAACGGTACATTGACTGACATCTGATTTACTCATTTGGGTTCTACAATATTCAACATTTTGTATACTCTTTCACTAGAGGTTGTTATCAGTTATGTTTTCATCCAAGGTGAAACGTTTCTCTAAACAGCTTGCACCAGAATTCCTCTTAGACAAAAAAAATTCTACTGGAAAAATAGTTTTCTACTGGAAAACTGAAGGAATGTGTAAGAAACAAGAAATGATTACTGAATTATAATGTGTGGCAAGAGAGCTGAACAGAATTAGAAAGGTTCTGGAAAGTTCTGAGACACTCATCATGATACCTCCGGTGGAACTGCAGCACATGTTCAGCATACGAATGTTTGGTTCATTAATCTGAATAATTTTTGTTGGTTTGTTTGAACACGGAAGGACTAAGTGTTTTTTTGTTAAAACTAATATGTTAAGGCCAGTAAGTAATATAGAAGACAGAGAAAGTAAATAAGACATAAACTACTTAGCATTAGCATAGCTACTTGGGAATTCCTTAGACTCCCAAAAGATATAAAATCAGTGTTCAGGGGAGTGAAATCAGGCACAGGAGGGAATCAAGGCAATGTTACAAAAATTTAAAAGCCAGACATGGAGCAACAGAGTGGTGAGAAGACCATGTGAAGACATAAGGAGAAACAACCATCTAAAATCCCAGGAGAAAAGCCTCAGAGGAAACAACCCTGCCAGTACCTTGATCTTTGACTTCTAATATCCAGAATTGTGAGAAAATAAATTTCTCTAAAAAGCCACTCTCCCAACTTCTTAAGGAAAAACAAAACAAAAACAACAACCAAAATACAGATGTTTCCTAAGATGTACCTAAAGTTTTTTTGTTCAAAATACTTTTTCCTCACTATGGTTGCCTGTCCATGTCTATTTTTTGTTTCAGTGACTTTCTTTTTCTTTCTAACCCAGTGTGTTTTTACTTCATAGATATTTTATAAGAGTCATCTCAGAGACTGGTCTTGTTTTGGTTTGAATCAGTTACACCCAATTGTGATAGAAAGCAAAATGTTTATATTCACTCTAATTTTCTTTTCCAGTTCAGAGGCCCTCAAGTACAAGGAGTTAGGAGGGAGCTAGACAGCCATGGAGTCAGCAGCAAGCAAGGCATGACATTTTCTCTCTCTTTGGGTTGTGCCACCAGGAATTTTTTAGGACATTTATTTCTGTTTTCTCTGTGACTCATCTGATTTTAATTGTTAGAAAAACAAACAAAAAACAAGCATATTTTTCTTAGCTATTTCAGCTGCCCCAAGTATAAACAGGAAGAAATAAATGCCAATATAGAATTTTTATTCTGTCACCTCAGGCTTCTGTGACCTTCCCAATGAACATGGTTGGATTAAGATTTACACCACCTGTCTGCTCCATCAGCTTCCCTACTTCTGATACCAGAAATTCTGAAACAAGAGTGCAGATCTATCAAAATCTGTTCCACATATTTGAGGTCAACAGTTGTCTTGAATTTGGTGAATGGTTGGTTTGTTAACTTTAATTAGATGTAGTTCTTTCTGTGTTATATCTTGCCTAAATCCTCAAAGTTTCTTTCATACTATTATCTGACTGAAAGTGTATGGGAATGTTGACATTTTAAAATGTTGTTTTAATTAACTTAATTATGCCTCTGAGCTCCCATTCCACGAGCCTGGTGGAAAATTCAATCACAGAAATTCTCATACTCTAATTATCATACCCTTAAATATCATCACCCTAAAAGAGACATACTCTCTTAGGGTTTTATTTAATGCCATGACAGTGAGGAATTTGCTAACAAGCAACTATGTAAGGTGAAGCCTAGAACTCCATGCAGTACAGTTAGTAAGTAAAGGCAAGCAAGTTCTGAGTCAAATACGTTTGCTACTATTGGGTATGTGACAGTGCATATTACAGAACTTCTCCATACCACAGTTTCTCATCTGTAGAATAGTAAATTCTAATACTTGATATTAAAAGACTTTTGTGAGGATTAAACAAATAAATATAGGTAAATTTTTCAGAAAACAGCAAGCTCTAGACATGTTTGATATTGTGTTCTCATTTAGGCAATATTCAAAAATTATATTTGAGTAATGATAATTGTTTCTGGAGCCTTAAAATTATCATAGAGCATCAGCCTGGCATGCAGGAGTCCCAGGTTCGATCTCCGGCCAGGGCACACAGGAGAAGCACCCATCTGCTTCTCCACCCCTTCCCCTCTCCTTCCTCTCTGTCTCTCTTTTCCCCTCCCGCAGCCAAGGCTCCAACTGGAGCAAAGTTTGCCCGGGCGCTGAGCATGGCTCTGTGGCCTCTGCCTCAGGTGCTAGAATGGCTCTGATTGCGGCAGAGCGACGCCCCAAGATGGGCAGAGCATCACCCTCTGGTGGGCATGCCGGGTGGATCCCGGTTGGGCGCATGTGGGAGTCTGTCTGACTACCTCCCCATTTCTAGGTTCGGAAAAATACAAAAAAAAATATATCAAATTTCAAAGAAAAACAGCCTCTAAAGTTAAAAGAATATACCAATAACATATTGATTTAATCAATACAATTAATATTATATTATATAAAATATTAATTTATATGTATTATACATTAACATGAATATAATTCATGTAAAATAACATAAATTTAATATATTGACTTCTGATAATTATAAATTACATTAATTTGTAATTAATATAAATACTATCATATTAAAATTATCACTGCTTTTATAGGAAGTACTAAATGTAAAAACACAATTTCAAAATATTAATATTAATTTTTGTGTGCAACATTCTTAATTGTAGATTTGAGCTTAATAGTTTTACTTTCATATTTTCTATGTACAGATTATTTGAAGGATACCCTATTCTGACATCTTGTGTTGCTCAAAATTTTTCTCCAACTCCTTAATAATCATAAAATGTTAGCAGAGTAACAAGAGCTCTGAAAGATATAGTAAATGCCTGTTAAGAAAAGTAAGAGCCTACTTAGGGGTATTCGGATTAGGGAGTCTCTAAGTTTCAGGTACAGTATCTTCAAAATAGCAATGAATTCTACAGAGTAGTTTTGTTCCTAGTGCTATATATGAAGAACAAATAGACCTATTTTTCTTAAAATACTTATCTAAATGACACTACTGATAGACATTAGGAAACAGAGGGAAGGTTTTTCAGGTCTCTAATAAGAAGAAAAAGAAAATGTTTCAATAAGTCATATACTAGTGTGATTTTGTAATCATTCAATCCACCTATATCAAGAATGAATGCATAGAAATTGCATGTACTCAGTTTTGAGCATTGTATATTTCCCACTCCTTGTGAAATTTTGTTTTGATTTTATTTCAGTTACCATTAATATTGCATTAATTTTAAGTGATTTATTAATATAAATATTTTCAAAGGGTTATTATATTAAAAACAATATATGATTTCCACACTTCTGTTAAACAAGATGTTATTTGTAAACCAACCAATATAATTCTTAAAGTATCTAATCCCATAGAAGGATATTTATTTAGAAAAATAAGGGCCCCGGCTGGTAGCTCAGTGGTAGAGCATTAACCTGATGTATGGACGTCCTGGGTTTGATTTCTGGTCAGGACACACAGAAGAATAAACCATATGCTTCTACTCCTTCTCTCTCCCCCTTCTCTTTCTCTTCTCCTCCTTCAGTCCATGGCTCAATTGGACTGAGTGTGGCCCTGGGTGCTGAGGCTGGCTCTGTTGGGAGTGCATCAGGCTTAGGCACTAAAATTAGCTTGGTACTTCATCACTGGCCCCAATGGTGTTGCTGGGTGGATCCTGGTGGGGGCTCATGCAAGAGTCTGCCTCACTATCTCCCATCCTCTCTCCTGAAAAAAAAAAAAGAAAGAAAAGTGATGTAAAAATTGCACAGATTACAAAGGAGAAAATGTCACTTTAAAAGAATTAAAAAATAATAAATTATGAATCTAAGTCTAACACATCACATTTTGTAAATACTTTTATAAGCTGGCACCATTACCTCTGAGAATGGTTCTATAAATTTATTAACATGTTTCATATTTTATTTATATAAATCAAATCAAAACAATGAAATCAATAATGATAATATGCCATTATATACATAAAAAGCTTTTATAAACTTTATCACATTTGATCACCCTATATGTATTGTGACATAGGCAGGGATTTTTATTTTTATTTTAAAAATGGAAAACCTCAAAGAGAATGATGTTTAAAAAAGCTTTCTACAATAAAATTGTAATAAAATACTCTGTAACAATGAAAATGTCCTATACTTGAACTGTTCAAGTTGATAGCCACTGAACTTATAATTGGCAATTTTAATAGCATAGGAATACAATGTAGTACATTTATATACTGAAAACTTGTTTACCTTTGTAGTGTGTATATGTGTGAGAAATGGCACCAGATTTGGTCCCATGCCTCCTGAGTCCTTCCATTATGCTGACTACATTACAGAGTTGGTGAAGTTGCCTAATTTCCAATTTATGGGGAAGCAGGAAATAGAAAGCACATTCAGATGTAGATGTCTTTTAATTGCCTAGCAATTGGATTGTAGAATATAAACTTAATCTAGTGAAATAATTTATTTTGTCACTTGCAAATGTGTATATCTAGAAACAAACACATTTCCAACTAAAGTAAGATTTGCCTACTCATCACTAAAGTTGGCTAGTCAAACCCAGCATTGGAAAAACCCAGAGAAGATAAATAGTTCAGTTAAGGATTTAAGAGAGATTTTAGTGGCATTTAAGATTAATGAAACTGGCCGGTCATGTTATATGGTTGAGCAGTGTAATTCCTGGCAACTAGCAAGGGCTAGATTTTTCTCATGTGAGATTCCAGGGATAAAATCACGCAGTCTAAATATTACATCACAACCCCAGTGCCTATTCAGAAAATAAAAACAAATATCTCTACTAATGATGGAGGAAGTTACTTTAATACATTCTATTATTTCCCATTTCAGAGGTTTGAGACCCCAAACACACGTTACATGTAGAAATAAAATATTAGTCTCACAAACTAAATTGAGAGCTATTTCACTCTGAGGAAGAAATAGTATAATCTGGTTCATAGTGACACCAGAAGCCATACACAAAAATATTTTTAAAATAAATTGTTGTTTTTAGTTTCCACCCTCAAAAGATATACGGGGGTCCTTGGGTTACAACAGTCTTGACATACAGCTTTTCGAGCTTACGATGCTCACTCCATAAAAACTTAAAAAAAATTGAGACGTGAGTGTTTCAGCTTACACCATTAGCGTCAAATTTACGGATTACATGGACAAACTAGTTTGGTTGAACGCATGGCAGAAGAATACGCAGTAACTTGGCATATGAGTGAGGGAGTTGGCGTCTCCCAGAAGGCTTACCTATACCATTTTGCACTGTTAAAAGCACAAATGTTCTGTTTATGTTGCTTTCTTTGGCAACTTTTTGGCCCTTATTATGGCTTCTAAATTAAAGTGTTTTTATGCTCTAAATTATGATTTTACAACCGTGTTAGGATAGGTAAGTGACTTAGGCTCAGCTGTGTTTCAACTTACACCAAAATTTGGGTTATGCCACTTTTATAGGAGCAGAGCTGTGTCATAACTCGAGAACCCTCTGTAATTCTAAGCATCAAGAATTTCTAAGTTTAGAAATATTTGACATATCATGTTTTAGGGAATTATGTCTGCCTGTCTCCTTACCCTTGGCAATTATTGCCGCCTTTGAATTTTTTCATAATCCTTATCAACTTTTTGTCTGTCTCATTTGATGGTATTTTACAGTAACAGTTACCTATTTTTTGTTTGTTTGTTTTTTTTTTTTTTTTTTTTTTTTTTTGGAGCAATTACCTATTTTGATGTAACAAAACATCCTAAAATATAGTAGCTTAAAAAACTAAAATTTATGTGGGTCTGAAATCTCAGCATAGATTTATTATATCTTCTGGGTCTTAAAAGGCCTCTCATTAAGATTTCAGTTAAGGTGTTGGCCAAGGCAAATCATACCAAAGCTCCACAGAGAAGAGATTCCCTTCTAGGCTGACTCATGTGGACATTGCTAGGATTTGTTTTCTGTGTGACTCAGGCTGAGGGTTTTAATGAGTTACTAGCTACTGGTAGAGGTTTCTTTCAGTTCTTTGCATATGGACCTTCTCATTGAGCAATTAAAAACTTTGCAACTTGCTTCATCAGAGTGAGCAAGAAAGAAATGGCAGAGAGTGAGAGACAGAGAGATACAGAGATAGCTAGATAGAAAGTGAATGCTGTGAGGGACTAAGAGATAATTAGAACAAGAGTGGAGTTACAGTATTTTGTGACCTAATCTTAAAAATGCCATTCTGTCACTTATATGATATTCTATTAACTATACTTTCCACAGTCAAGGTAAGGGAATAAAATGAATTAATGAATATCAGATAGGCTATATTTTTCATATAGCTCAGTTTATATATATATACACTAGCTGTACCTGGCCATGCATTGCTGTGGCTTAGTTTGGTTAAATGCAAGAGAAAAGAGAAAGTACATGTTTCTAATATGTTTAATTTCACAATGCTTGTGGGTATACAATATTTTTTGTTGTTCCATTGTCTGTGCAGATATAGAGATTGTCTGGTTTGCCAAGTCTAAAACATGCAATATATAATTGTCCATAATTGTCCATGTGAGAAGCAATCCGTGTCTACATCTAAAGTGCACAGTTCTAAAGATTATCCCTGAGCTTTGTTGATGGTGATTGCAAACGCCAATCAAATTGAGAATTGCAATCTCTTAAATTGAAATGGCATATCCATTGGAATCATAAGAATTCAAGGAATGAGGACATCTTCACCTTTGAAAGGTCCTGTCAACCTTCAATGTTGCTTCTTTGATGTTGCTCACTAATTTTTTACAGCGCACAGACCCAAACACTTTATGTTTTACCATAAAATCCATCAGCAATTTCAGCTTCTGTCTGAAAACACGTGCTGTGATGTCATGCCTATCCATCGGCGATTGGCCAGGAAGTAAGAGCTGTTGTATATCGTCCCAAGCTGGTTTGCATGTGAATGTAATGAATAGGTCAGACGCCCATAGTGATGAACATACATAATTGTATCTTGAGCATACTCATGCATATGACGTGGACTGCCTGTATATGAAGATGGAAAATTGTTAGTCTTCCAGTGTTAGTTGTATTACCGTCATTTACAACTGCATCTTGCAAATGAACGTATTCTTCAGAGCAAAGCTTGGTCTGATTCAAACTGATGAATATCAAAAGTTCTATTTTGATTTTTGCATACATATCAATGATGTATTGGTGAAACAATTGATGGCATTTCAAAATGTGATTGTCTTCATTCTCTCGAATCATTAATCAGTATGAATTATAGTTCATTGTGCTGCATTTCATATTTATTTTTTCGCCACTGACTGGATTTATCATCTTAACGTTGAAGTGATATCCATTGGCACCATCCCCAAAAATGATTGGATATTGCAGGGCATCGTAGCATTGATGAGTTTCTGCAAGTTTTGTCAATTGATTGTTTCTCCAGTGAAGAACAATATCTCTAGATTGGAATTGATCTCCGACTATAACAATTGTCACTTCGTCTAGAGTTGGAGCATTGAATCTTCGCACATGTTCTCCAGCAGCCATTTTGTTAGCATGAATAACAATCTTGTGTGTATCAGATGGCATCATGTCAATTGCTGTTTTGAACAAATTCACTAAATTGTTTTTTTTTTCCATGAAGAAACTCTTGCAGTTGGGAAACAATGGACTTTTTATGTCGGTAGAAGTTCTGTAGCATGCATTCAATTCATCATTGCCATCACTGATGAAATAGATTTGTAGGAATTCATGTTGACCATCTGGGAACGGAAGCAGAGACCTGGCTTTATAATATATTTGTTCTTTCACTTTGAAAGTTGACATGAATTGAGCTGTTACAATTTCTGTGCCGAACAACGTCATTTGGAAGCATGAGTTCTATTTCCTGATGTTAGATAGGAAATGCTTTGATTGGGTGGTATATCCAGCAAGCAAAGTTTTTAATGGCTGTGGCGGTTCTCCAAGTTGAGGCAGTTTAATTTTTCTGGAGACGCAACACATTTCTTTCATTTCTTCATTAAATTTCAGAGCCTTGCAATAAGGACACACTTCAGTCATAGTGCTGAGGAGAACATGCCAGTTCAAACTATAATATAATCATCAGCTGGGTTGTACAGAATGCAAGGCAATTGTAATTGCATGATTGCTGAGCAGAGTCATGTTTGTTGATGCTGATCTGCTGTTTCTCATTGACGTCTTTCAGTACTCTCAGCCTGTCCCGTTCATTCTGTTGAGAATAAAGCAGATCTGAAGCTGCAGAATGCATCCTCAAGTCTGGCTGCATGTAAATGGAACATAAATTGGAAACATTGAAATGGAATTGTAAAATATTTAGTATAGTGTGTGTTGCTTTAACGTCCAACAGATGGCGCTGTTTTTTTTAAAAAAAAAAAAACACATGTTTTTACCTGTCACAGATGTGACATCTATATCTATATAATAGTACACATATAAAAAAGTACATATTTGAATGCAATGTTGTGTCAAAATTTCAAAACAATTGGTGAAGAACTCTTGGAGATTTAAGATTTTGAACAAACAAACATTTACATTTTTATTTATTTACATATATTGTCTGTGCTTTTGGTGTCAAATCCAAAAAGTAATTTTCACTTAATGTTGTTAATATGTCAATACCATCACAATTGATCTACAGATTCAATGAAACTCTTCCAAAACCCCAATGAGGTTTTCACAGAAATAACATGATTCATTCTAAAATTCACATGGAATCACAAGGAATCCCCAAAAGTGAAAAAATCTTTAAAAAGACAAATTTGGAGGTCACACACTTCAGCTTTCCAAACTTATTGTAAAGTGGCAGTAATCAAAACAGTTGATATTGGTGTAAAAAAGACATGTAGACCAATAAAATAGAATAGAGTCCAGATAAATACATGCATACATGGTTAACCATGGTCCCATGGTCCTGGAATAAGTATAAAATATGTGAACCAGGAATAATTATGTCCAAGGGCAGGAAGATGGATGTTGTAACTTAAGCAGGAAGAACAAATTCACTCTTATTCTTCCTTTTTAGGCCTTCAATTGATTGGATGATGCCCATCTGTATTAGTAAGGGCATCATGCAAAATATATATATATATATATTATAGTAGCCCCACCATCTATCTTTGCCTTGTAATCATGCATACTAAATGATGAAATGGCATCTTCCAAGCTTGTAAATTGTCGCTCACCTCCACACAATAATAATCCATGTATACAGAAAATAATGTATTCTGCTGTTGTTCAGTAAATTGATCCATAAATGCCAATTAAATCAAACAGATTGACTTAATAGGTTGAAGAACAAATAGTGCTCTGCAGGTCTTCTCTATTTGTACTGATTTTCTGTCTACATAGCCTAACAATTACTGGAAAGAGGTAGAAAGTCTCTAAGCAAATTTGTAAATATTCTAAAGTCTGCTTTTACTTCTATCCATTTTTCCTCTATGAATCCTGTTTGTAGATGCTAATGTTTAGGATTATTGTATCTTCCAGATAAATTAAATTATCATTCCAAAGTGACTTTCATTATCTCTGATGATATTCCTATATTAGTATTATAGCTTTATTTTAGATTAGTGTTTGTGACTTATACTTTATTTCCCATTCTACTTTTATAATTAAAGTGGCAGTCCAAATGTTGCATTCCAAGCTCAGTGAAATATGGACAGAATATAGTTGGGTCTTGCTTTTTTTTAAATGCAATATAACAATCTCTTTCTTAATTGCTATGTTTAGACAATTAACATTTAATAATTGATATGGTTGGTTTGAGACCCAGCAGATTGCTAGTGGTTTTTTGTTTGTATCATCTGTACTTTATTCTAATTTCTCTCTTTTACTGCCTACTTATAGAATGATTGGATATATTTTTATTGTTCCATTTTAACTACAATATTGGTTTCTTATTTCTTTTCCACATTCTACCTTTAAGTAATATTTTAGAACTTCATGCAACAGAGAGAAATAAAGAGAAGTATTTGTACATTTTCTTCCTTTCCTGTTTTGTATAGCCATATATTTTACTTTTATATATGCAATAAATTTATAATACATTGCTATTATTTTTATTTGGATATTCAATTATATTTAGAGAAATTAAATATAAGAATAGAAATATCTTTTTTATTTTTATGGAGACTATTTCTGGAGTGCTTTTTTCAAATTTTTCTCTGATCTCATATACATCTGTCTGAAGAATTTTCTTTAACATTCTTATAGTGTAGTTGTGCTGGTGATAAATTATTTTTAGCATTAGTTTCTCTAAAAATATTTATTTTAGTTAAAAGTGATTTTTTTAGATAGAGTCTTCTGGTTTAAATTTTGTTTGTTTCAATCAATACTTTAATGATGCTAATTTTTTGTCTTCTTGTTTGCATAGTTTCTGAGCAGAAGTCGGCTCTGTTCTTGTCTTTGATCATCAGTCAGTAGATGATATTTCTGTTTTTAAAGTGTCTACCTACACAATTGACTATCTTTGGTTTTAAATAGTTTGACTATAATGTTCCTAGTTGTGTTTTATTTTTGGTATTTATTCTGATTGCTTCTCTCTGCATACTCTTTACCTTCTCCCAGCAATAGATTTTTATTGCTGGTTATGTGGTCCTTGCTAGCATGGTTTTGAGGTGGAGAGACCCATGGGAACAGGGGTACATCTCTGTTGTCATGATCCAGATTCATCCTAGGCAGACACTGTATGCCTATATTGTTGAATTGGTGGTTTCCTTTGTCATGTCTCCTCTCTGTAGCAGACAGATTCTGTTGTGGGTTTTGGTACTGTTGAAAGAGAATTTCCTGCTCTCTTTGAAAGATAAGAGACAGCCGATGTCTTTTGGATTCAGAACCTGTACCACCCACAAAGGTAGGGTTTATTTTTCTTTTGCTTTACACTAAGTCACAATAGTTCTTACCTGTGCCCTGGGGCAACAGAATTTTCTGCCCCTTACCAGGAAGCCTAGATTGTTCCCTATCTCATTCATGAAAACTTGATGGAGGTTCATGTAGAGAAGCCTCAGAGTGAATGTCAACTTTCCTGGGTCTACAACTTTCAGTGATTCTGTACTCTCATCCTCCTCATACTCAAAGATGTTCATGTATTCAGAAGTTTATTAAAATTGGGAGGTAAATTCTTCTTACCTGCTTGTCTCTTTCTCTAATGTTCTGCAATATGTTAGCTAGTGTTTGCAAACCATTTTCATTGGGCAGAGGTGGAGAGGATCTCAGATTTCAGGCTACATTGTAGCCTTGTGACATCAGCAATCTGGGTTTAAGAAAAGTTATAATTTTTATAGTTCATACAATTTTTCTTGTTGTTAGGTTGGGAGTAAGGAAATACTCCTGCAACAATACTAAACAAAAACAACAACAAATTTTCTTAGCATATCTAAATACCACTAGAGTTGAAAACCTCAGAAAATTGAGCACCATGCATGACTTCTAATGCTCTAGTTTTTTACCCTGGGTGCTATTAGAATCACTAGAAGACTTTACAAAAATATATCGAGGCCCTGGCCGGTTGGCTCAGTGGTAGAGCGTCGACCTGGCGTGCAGGAGTCCCGGGTTCGATTCCCAGCCAGGGCACACAGGAGAGGCGCCCATCTGCTTCTCCACCCCTCCCCCTCTCCTTCCTCTCTGTCTCTCTCTTCCCCTCCTGCAGCCGAGGCTCCATTAGAGCAAAGATGGCCCGGGATCTGGGGATGGCTCTGTGGCCTCTGCCTCAGGCGCTAGAGTGGCTCTGGATGCAGCAGAGCGACGCCCCAGAGGGGCAGAACATCGCCCCTTGGTGGGCATGCCGGGTGGATCCTGGTTGGGCATATGCAGGAGTCTGTCTGCCTCCCTGTTTCCAGCTTCAGAAAAATGAAAAAAAAAATTATATATATATATCGATGTCCAAGTCCCCACCCCTAGAGCTTCTTAAACGGTCTGTGTATTTACTAAAATCTACCAAGATGATTCCAATTTACAACCACAGTTAAGATCACTGTTTTGGTTCTATACGTATGGGAAATAACAAATCACAGCATAAAAATCATGAATTTTTAAACCTATTATTATCACACATTTATTTGAAGATACTATTTTATTCTACCCTTTGCTACAAAACTAACCAAGGTCACCTGTTTTACACTTGTAAACACATATTCTGCCTGAGCCCATATTCATTGCAGTGACTTTTGGTTTTGTGTACTAAGGAGAGAAGTATCTTTTCCAAGAAGTTAAATCAGTCTCCTTGGGCTTCTCTATTATCATGGTTGGATAAACTATCAATTGAGATTTTTTGAATGAAATGTACAGAATATTAGAAATATGAAGGGATGCTGAAACAACAAGGACTTATGTCTCTTTTTTATGATCAGGTTTCTTGTGATTTATTTCAAAATATGTGATTAATAGGCTGTCAGATATATAATGTACTATATAGCTGGCACATATTTGCTACTCAGAAAACAGTATTAATAACACTTTTAATAAAGTGTTCTTAAGGGTAAGCCATCAAATTATGTATTAATTTATTAGCAAAAATGCTGAATTTTGAAGTCAAACCATAGAGAATTTATGATACAAATAAATTCAGAATTTGAGATATAGAAATAAAAAGACCAAAATATTACATTATAAACATAAATAGAAACATCAAAATAATAAATATTCATAGGTACAAGTGGGATTCCAAGATAATCCAGAATATATACTGTTAAAGAAAAAGAAATGTCACCTCTGAATTTTATAGGATTAACTTTAATATTTTAATTTTTCTGTTATAACACAGCTGGGAGTGAGGAGGCTCCCTGAGGTTCAGTTATGAGTTTCTTCAAAAAGTAGTTGTAAAACCAATCTCCTTAGAAAAAATAAAGTTTGACACAAAGAAGAGCAAATTGATAGGTTTTAACCTTTTAAAATACTTAGCAAGGCATAAGTCTCCAAATACTTCATAAACACCATTTTTTCCTATACAAGTAGTAAGTTTAAAATATTAATTTGTCATAAAATTTGTGACCTCTAAAGTAGACTCTACCCGTAGTTTACCCTGGAAAACGGAAAAACATCTCAAATAATCTTATCTCTATGTATAATCTTTTCATCTATTCTATCTATCCATCTATCAATCTGTCATTTATCATCTTTCAACATATTTATCTTCTAAAGATTTTTTCTTATTATAGTTGTATCACAATTTCTAAAGACAAATTAATTGAGTTGAATATATTGATCTAACAATGCACCTCAGAATTAAAAAGAAACATTTTTCTCTCAATTGCAAACATATTAATGAGAAATATATATATCCTTATTGAGGAAAATATTGCCTTATTAATGCAACAAATTTGTACATTCCACTTTATAAATGAGAGAATAGTGGGATTAGTTTAAGATGGCTACATTGGGTTTTAGATGTTGGTGAAATATTGGTGGAAATATCTGACACAAGGCACTAGATATAAAGTTCTGAGGCTGACCAGAGCAGAGAATAAGATCATAGAGAAAGAATGCTGACATGAAACCCAGAATAGAGAGGTTTTCAATAATAACTGAGAACTTAACAGTGTGATGCCAAAATGATGTCTTCATCCCAACATCAGTCTGTCAGCCAGTCTCCTCCTCTACCACCCCCAGCTCATGTCTGTTCAGTTCTCTTCGGGGCTCTGCATCATTTTCCCATAATTCAGGACACTTGCTACTACATGATACCAAAAGTATCTAAAACAACCACTATTTCTTACAAATTTTCCAAATATTGACTTTTACTTGGACTCAGTAATTCTATACCTTTAGAGGCATTAGGAAATAGTTTAACATTCTGTTAGGTCTCTATGACTCGGTTTCTTTGCAGAACCAGTCTTTGTATTCTGATTATAATTCAAATCATCTGCGTTTTCTTGAGGAGGTAGAGATTATACCCATGAGCAGAGATTTTTTTATCTAAGATCTACTATATATCTTTAATAGACCTTATCTTTTTCTTTCTTTTTTTATTTTCAATATTATTTTGTATTGGTTTCAGGTGTAGAGAGTAGTGGTTAGACAATATATAATTTATATAATGTTCTCCTTGATGTATCTAGTACCCAACTGACACCATATTTGGTTATCACAATATCATTTACAATATTCCCTATGCTTCACCACCAGTCCACTCTCTGGTTTTGTAGTCTGTTTCATTTTCTTTTTGTGACAGAGAGAGGGACAGATAGGGACAGACAGAAAGGAAGAGAGACAAGAAGCATCCATTCTTTGTTGTGGCACCTTAGTTGTTCATTGATTGCTTTCTTATATGTGTCTTAACCAAAAAGGAAGGAGCTACAGCAGAGTGAGTGACCCCTTGCTCAAGTCAGCAACGTTAGGCTCAAGCCAGCAACCTTTGGGCTCAAGCCAGCAACCATGAGGTCATGTCTATGATCCCCTACTCAAGCCAGCCACCCCGCACTCAAGCTGGTGAGCCCACACTCAAACTAGTGACCTTGAGGTTTTAACCTGGGTCCTCTGTGTCCCAGTTCGATGCTCTATCCACTGCACCACCGCCTTGTCAGGCGTTGTTTCAATTTTTTGTTTATTTTTGTTCTTTGGACTCCATATATAAGTGAAGTGTATGGTATTTGTCTTTCTCTGACTGACTTAAAGAAATAACATAATTTAAAAATGTAAATTGATAACATGCTTTGAAGAATCATTTATAAAACACTTTTTTCTTTTTTTTCTTTTTTTTGATTAATTTTAATGGGGTGACATTGATAAATCAGGGTACATATGTTCAGAGAAAACATCTCTAGGTTATTTTGACATTTGATTATGCTGCATTCCCATCACCCAAAGTCTAATTGTCTTCCATCACCTTCTAACTGGTTTTCTTTGTTAAGTTTCTAATTTAGTAGTGGAAAAGACCTTAAAATGTGATTATTGAATATTTGTGACAACATATTCATGTTGTAGCCTGACCTGTGGTGGCACAGTGGATAAAGCATCGACCTGGAATGCTAAGGTCGCTGGTTCGAAACCCTGCACTTGTCTGGTCAAGGCACATATGGGAGTTGATACTTTATGCTCCTCCCCCCCTTTCTCTCTCTCTCTTTCTCTCTCTCTCTCTCTCTCTTTCTCTCCCTCTCTCCTCTCTAAAATAAAGAAAAATATTAAAATTAAAGTAAAAGAACATACTCATGTTGCATTTTACAAAATTTTAAGGTTGTGTAGTAATTTTGTTTTTGACAATATAATAAGCAGTTTAGAGACTTCCTCTCTTTTGTTCAATTCATATGCATAAACAGAAGGTAAGATGAAGAACAACATATAAGTTCCATTTGTGACTATACAATTAAGCTTAGATGGCTGGTGAAGGAGGACTTAGACTTTGTACTAAAGACACAAGAGAAAACCACCTAAGAGGGCCAGTTCAGCCATACAAAGCATATCTCAAATCAGTCTTTGAAGAGTCTATCCGGAAGTGCTCTGTGGGAGGCATAATTTTCACGAATGATATGGAAAAATATGTACAAAGTTGAATTTAAGCCCTCAAATTCTGTTCCTTAGCAGGAATATTAATGTTACATATGTGACAAATCCTTACCTTTTAATAGTCAACATTAAAGAAAATTTCAAGAGTAGATGACTGGGAAAATGTGTTAGATATGAGTAAAGATGAAGTTTAGATCTGATGTCTACTGGGCAATGGTATTTACTATCACACTCAAAAGCAGAGTAGATTTGATAAGTCTGCCTCCTTGACTGTTTTTTCTCATTTTTCTTTTACCATCCAATATGTACCCTGCTGGAACTTGCATCTTAGATAAAAGAAGTTGACCTTGTAGATAAGATTCAATGGTCAGTACACATGTAATAAAACTGTTTTCCTTGAACAAAAATAGAATCTAAAGAGAACAAAGGGTATACAAAAAGTAAATTTTCAATTAAATATTTAAAATGCTAACTTACTCAACATAAAAATAAAATCAGGAAATAGGTTTCCATTTTTCTCAGGTCTAAATTATTAGCTTGCAGTATAAAGAAGTCAAATACCTAACTTTAGAATCATTTGTTTGTATAATGCTCTATACTTTCACACATGATTTACTTGAGTACTCATAAATTTATTTCAGGCTTATTTAATTCAATGTCTCTCTCTCTCTCTCTCTCTCTCTCTCTCTCTCTCTCTCTCTCTCTCTTTAATACTACATTGTAAGCTCTATAAAAGCAACTAGCAGGGTTCCTGCAACATAGTGGGCTCTCAATAATGAATGAATGATGAATGATTTTCTTCTTCTATTCATGAGTTGACAAGTTTTTATTATAAAAATCCAGAAAATAAAATTTTAAGCTTTGTGAGCCACATAAGTTTTCTTTGTATTTTATTTTTTGTGTATAAATAAAATATAAAATAAAAAACTATTCTTAGCTTGAGGGATGTGCCAAAAAGTCATGAATGAGATTTGGCCCACAGGACATAGTTGACAGATCCCTGCTCTTTATATTAAATGGATATTAATTTGATTTCTAAGAATTCTTCTAGTTTTCTGAGTTTTCTTTCAGTGGTGTATTAGAGCTGGCCCTTACCATCTCAATAGATGATAGGCAAACAAGGTAGATAAAAATTTTGTGAATGTACATGTGCACGATTGTGTGTGTATGTGTGTGTGCATGTTTAATGAGCCTATTTATAGCATACCACTCTTTCCCCCCATTGATTTGAGAGAGAGGGAGAGGGAGATGAAGGGAGAGAAGCATCAACTCATTGTTTCACTTAGTTGTTCCACTTAGTTGTGTACTCATTGATTGATTCTCCTACTTGCCCTGACCAGGGATAGAACCCACAAATTCTACTATACTGAATTGACCCTTAGCTGCTGGACTACTTTGCCAGGGCTGCATACCACTGTTTAAGTTAAAAAATAAAATCAAGAATAGTATTTAAGGCTGCCAGATTACATTCAGCCGTACCTGTTAATTTTGAAGTTCAGTTAAAAAAACAAACAAAAACAATTATTTTTGCTATAAGAATGTCCTTTGTAATATTTGGTACATATTCATATTGAAAATTATTTTTGTTTATCTAAAACTCAAATTTAACTGAAAATTGTTATAACTTTTTAAAATTTTTATGTATTTATTTTAAAGAGAGAGGAAGGAAGAGAGAGAGAGAAAGAGAGAGAAAAAGACAGGAACATCTATTCCTA
Organism: Saccopteryx leptura; assembly: GCF_036850995.1. Classification (NCBI taxonomy): domain Eukaryota; kingdom Metazoa; phylum Chordata; class Mammalia; order Chiroptera; family Emballonuridae; genus Saccopteryx; species Saccopteryx leptura. The sequence goes on along the minus strand of NC_089505.1, from coordinate 230,965,430 downwards.
TATGTGTTCTGACAGAGGATCCTCTGCACTCCCAGAGGATGCTGTAACTGAGTTATCTGAGCAGGGCTGTTTTTATTTTATTTTTTTAACTTGATAAATCTGTAATTCTACCTGCATTAATTGGAAATCTGAAGAACAGAGAAAAACTAGTGAGTATGTTGGTCACGTACAAAAACAACCACTACAAAATAGAAACTATTTTGCCTACTTTTTCATAATACTTTGTGATACTTTTTCTTATTAAAGTGATAGTGATTTCTTTTTTTAAAAACTATATGAAAGACAAGCCCTGTCATTCTACGGCTACATCATTCATGTTGTTTACTTATGTGCCAGGCACTAGTTATATATTCTACAAATATTTTTCTCATTTAATATGCACAAACCCTTTATTGTATAGATGAGAAAACTAAATATCTGATAGTTAAAAGATCAATTAAGTTTAAGGAAAAATAATTTTATAATTAGCAAGTGATGAAATTGCTATTTCTTCTTTGTCTTTTTAGGTTGAAATCTTATCAAGACCCAATACAATTGCCAGCTGGCTGTGCAACAACAATGCTTTGTATCACTGTCCTTTGCCCATCTAGGGGTCACGTCTCTTTTTGGAACTTTCCTAGACTGTTATCTTTATGTTTTTCTCTCTCATGATGCTTACCATTTATATAGCGCTTTTTAAAGAGAACAATGGTGCCTTATGTTTATGTGTATCTCCAATATTATTTAGGACAGTCTCAAAGTATATTTGGTGCATAATATATAGCATCAAATAATTAATAATTAGTGATGTGATTAATTAATAATTAATTATGTGATTAACATATACCTAGTGTATATGTTAAATGCATGCAAAGGGTATGATTCTTTTACATTAAAATGTTTTGTTTTGAAACTGAATTTAGAGCAAGATAATAAAAACTCCAAAGAAATGATTTTTCTAAGCTGCCAAACAAGGACATATCTCGTAAAAATTAAAGAAGGATGAGGGTAAAATGGTCCAGCTCTTCTCTAGTGTATATTTTTTTCTGAGAAAGACAAACAACAGAATGTTTCCAGGGGTGGTAAATGTGGCAAAGCAATATATTGCAAGTTAGTGGATTAAAAAGTATTCTGGGGATATGAAATTTTTTTTTAAAAGAACTATAATATATGAACAGAGATTTAGAAAACATAAGAAAGCAAGCATTCAGCGATTTAAGAAAATAGCATCCCAGGCAGAAGGAACATCTAATGCAAAAGCTTTGAGCAGGCCTATACTTGGAATACTTAAGGGAGAGCATGAGTCTAATGACATTTATGCAGCAAGGGTGGCATTAATTCCAAACTCTAAACCCTTGCTCTGCTGCAGCTGTTTGAGGAATATTCATTAAAGGACAAGAGCGAAAGCACAGTGAATAACCGGGAAACTATTGTTATTCCCTGGGCAGGAGGTGAGGATGCCTTGGATTGTGGAAGTGGCAGGGAACATGGGGGGGGGGTGAAGGGGAAATCAGAATGCATGTCAGAAAAATTGTCAACAATTTGCTGATGGCTTGGATGAGGAGTATTAGAGAAAGAGAAGGGTCAAGAAGAATGCCAACTGAATTAGTGTAATTATCTAGAAAAATGTGGTTACTATTTAATAATGATGGAAAGACTAGAGAAGAAGTAATTTTAGCGTTGGGCAAATTTGGATTTATTAAATCTGAAGTACTAATTATTAAACTTAGTGAAGATTTGCTTAAAATTAAAGACAAAATTCATTTGCTTATAATGCTTACAAAGTTGAGAAGCCATTGGTGAAATGAGTATGTGTTTTAGAGAAGAGATCTGGGCTGGAAATATAATGTTGTTACTCACTGATTGCAGGGGATACTCAGTCATAGAACAGGATGAGGAGACCTGGGGAATGAAGGCATAGAAGTAGAGAAAAGGATGAAACATTGACACTAATTTTATAATTTATAAATTCAAGTTAAATCCAGCAAAGTTGAATAAAGTGAAGTCACTAATAAGGTAGGAAAAAAAGGAAGAGTGTGATATTCCAGAAACTAGTTGAGAAGGAGCTTCAAAGGAGGGAGAGATCATAATCAATGATATCAAATCCTGCTGCCAGGATAAGTTATGTAAGGGTAGGGGAATGATTACTTAATTTGAACACATAGAGGTAACTAATAGAGCAGTATTGCTGTGCAATTGGAATTTTTTACTAAAAAGAGGGAGAGGTTTAATAATCAAAGAGCATATGAACTAGTGTCCTGGTTCAGTGGGAGAATACTCATGGTAAAGCAGTAGTTGCAGATATATGGATCTCTGATGCACCATTTGAAGGTACTCCTAGGTATCTAGCAGGAAAGGACATCACATTTTGAGTGAGGGAGTCTGATTCTTGGCCTTAAAGCAGTACTAGCTCTTCTCCTGATATGAACAAAGGCAAGACACAACACAGATACATTTGGGCAGAACATTGGTCACAGCCTAACCTGCTGACTGAGCTTTACTGGCTGGGAGTAACACCATATTTTTCCCTGGGGTGATCAGTGGGCTAGAGTCCAAGCCTTGAGTTTATAGCTCTGTGATGTTAAAAAGCTGACAGCAAGTCTCCCACCACCCTGCCCCACATGAAAATGCATGGTTGGAAAAGCATCAGACCCTCCTCTGTTATGAAAGGCTAAACTGATTAGCAGAGTTGGGGGTATCCCAGACTGAATGCCTTATTCACTCAGTTCTATGTAGTTTTCAGAGTGTTGCAAAATGTCTGCACCTTTTCTGAGTGACCAGTCTATAGGAGGTCAACCCTGAGCAGGCTAACTCTTCTCTCTCAAAATGGGACAAAAACAGATTAAAATAGATTTGTTTTTATAGAAAAAAAGAAACCAAAATTTACTAGGAAAATCATGGTTTGAGGTAACATCCACTATTATGACCAGAGGAAAGGGGTGTGGGGTAATCAAGGGTTAAACAGGGCCAAATATATGGTGACAGAAGATGATTTGACTTTGGGTGGTAGGTACACAATGCAATATACAGATCATGTATCATAGAAATGTGCACTTGAAACCTTTATATAGGTCGTATTAATCAATGTAACCCCAATAAATTTAATTTAAAAATCTTGGTTCTATTATGGAATGAGGCAAAAATTGACTCTCTTTCAGTTTTATTTCTCAGATTTTCTCTCTGCTCCTGCTTGCATTGTGCCATAAGAATTTATTAACATGTACTATTTTGTAAAAGAAGTTACTATTAGATTTAATAAAATAATCTTTATGATCTATATATTTTAATTCTCCTGAAAAGTCCTTTGAAATTGACAAATTAATTACTACTTAAATAGTAGTATTAAGAGGAACAAAATATTCCTATAATATCTCAATTTATAAGAAAAAATAATAATATAAGCATAAGTATAAGGTCTACCGGAAAGTTCTGTCTGTTTCTATCACAAGTTTCGACATGTAAGCACATGTTTATTTGGCGCATGTATGCCTCTCTATTTTTATCACTTAATGTATACATACTGACGTAGCAAATTAACTAAAGCAAAGTTGATTCACGTTAGTCTTATGTGTGAAGCGATAGTGTAACCATGGCTACTGATAAAGTTCATTTACGCCACTGTAATTTTTATGAATTTCAACAGGAAGAAATGCTACAGAAGCATGTCTGTCGCATCCACCATATTTCCCCGGACTTAGCACCCTCCAACTATCACTTATTTTTGTCCTTACAAAATTTTTTGAAGGGCAAAAATTTCAAAAATGAAGAAGATATCAAACAAGCACTGGTTCAATTTTTCACATCAAAAGATAAAACATGTTTCAAAAATGGGATATACAAATAGCCCTCATGCTGGCAAGAAATCATTAATAATAATGACAATTATATTATTTAATAAAGTTTATTGATGGTAAGAAAAATTTGTATTTTGTTTTATTCCAAAAACAGACAGAACTTTCCGGTAGACCTTATATTAGACATAAACTTGGAAGTATAACATACTTTAAAGCCTAGCAAATAAGTTCCTTTAATTAATTGTTTTCCTTTTTTTAAGATTTTATTTACTGATTTACAGAGAAAAGATAGGTATAACAAGAAGTATAAACTCACAGTTGCTTCACTTCAGTCGCTCAGTAATTGCTTGTAGCACATGCCTTAAACTGGGCAAGCCTGAGTTTTGAACCGGCAACCTCAGCGTTCCAGGTCAATGTCCATCCACTGTGCCACCACAGGCCAGGTGCTTTAAATAATTCTTACTGTAAAATAAACAATATATTTTAAAAGACAACAATTATTGGGTAAAATTATTCATAAATTTAATTGTGAAAATTAATTGCCAGACTGGAGTATGTGATTATTTATTTAAAACATTGTAAAACAAGAAAGAAGCAGAAATTAGAAAGGAATAAACATGTGTAAGCCCTACTTGGTGCCAGGGCAACTGTTGAATTACTTTAATGAAGTAACTAGTCTAGGGCATGTTCATGATTAATTTTACAATTATGTTCTGTCATTTTACAATTCTGTCTTTGTGATAATCCCCCCCCCAGAAAACCCCCCCCACAAGATTCCTTGATTAATTGCTAATGTAAAAATCACAATTGCTTTCACCTTTTTTTTTTTTTTTGCTTCATTATCTCCTCATGGTTTCCCTCCTGCTCAATGACTCCGTGGCCTCTTAGAGTCATTTTTGTATATATTGCATTGAACCATTAATTAAATTGTGCTTTTAAACTTTCAAAACATGCTCACTAGTGCTAAATTTATTTCACTCAAGAAAACACATTGGCAGCAATATTAAAATAAAATAAACATTGAGTTTGAGCTTTAGCAATTTGAAAATTCATAAAAATGTAATTTTCTTTCCTTTTGTTTCTTTGAGACTGCATATTAAACTCTCAAAGCTAATTGCTATTAACACATAAAATTGGGGTTGAGGGCAGGAAAAGTGATGTAGGTATTACTCTGGAAGACAGGTATGAGCAGAAAGAAGCACTGAGAAATAGAAAATCAGGTGGCAGTGTTATTAACCCAATCTCAGCTTGTCTCTATAGATATGGTTGGGAATAACTGTCAGTGGAGATAACATTTCATTAACTTTCTATTCAGTAACATATAAGGCAACACGTTAACAATATAAAATGGAGCAGAGGGAAAGAAGTATTGGTTGTTGAATGGAGGATTTAGTTCAGATCTTAGAGGTATTATTGTGTGTGCACTCTGGCAAAACTCCATCTTCTTCCTCAAGTCATTCAATTATTAGTATATTCTCCTTTGTACCTGCGCAGACAATTGTATTTTCAGAATAACAGTCTACCCAACTGTGGTATCATTTAGGTATTCAAACTATGTCAAAAGACAGGTTTATAGAATATATGTTTGCCATGAGAGGGAAAATGATACCTGAGAATAAGTGTTTCACTTATTAAGCTTGACAAATGAATTTTATTTTGTTTAATATTTGACAAACATTATATCATCTAACAAACTTTTCTTAAAGAATTATTAAGTTCAAGAAATGTTTTAGGTATTTTCAAGGTGTATATAATTTTATTGGTAACAAACAGGTTAGTACAAATATTAGATGATAGAAAACCAACGTAAACAAAAGCAGAAATATGTGCTTATTATTTCAATTCGGGGTATGGAGTATAAATGGGATCCTGATATATTTCTATTTTTTAGAGACAAGAACATTGAGCTACTATAATAATTAAGAAGGAATAGAAGGTATATCTGATAACTTCTCACTGTGATTTCTAATCCCACTTACTCTATTTTTCTCAAGGTAGGGCAAGGAGTAGAATGAAATAATGACAGATATGGGTTAAAGTTATTGCCTTGTTTGAAATATTATAAATAAACTGTTGGATAAAAATATTGCAATTGGTCTTTAAATTTTGTTCTTTATGACTATGAGTTGTCTAAATTACCTTGATAATTTAGATAAATGTTTTTACTTTTATTTTATATTTTAAAATAAAATAATAACTATGAAATGTATAACTAAGTATTTTATAAAATAAAATTTTAAAATATTAAATAAAATATGTACACAAGGTTTTACATTTTTTATTTCATTGCCATGTAGTAAAAATAAATTACTTATCAGATACCGTAGCTTACTTACTTATTCAAAGATAGCTGTTTGATGTCATTTTTGTAGATAAATCAGAATATCTTTCTCTTTCTCCTGTAAAAAAATGTTTTATTTTATTTTTATTTTTTAAACTGAAGATAACATAGTTTGATATTTAATTTTGAGGGAAAAGCACCTTGAAATATAAAAGCATCTGATAATATCACAAAAGACTATCAATACATTTGAATTTATAGAATACCCAAGTTATGTAAACTAAAAAAATCATGAACAATTTAGAAAACACATTTTTGGTAGTTGACAAAAGGTGTTATACATTTATCTGTATAAAATATACATGTGTATGTATGCATAGTATGAATCAATAAGAAAAACTATAGCAGCACAGTAGAAAAATGGGAAGAGATACAAATGTGTAATTAAAGAAATGAAAAGAATGTACCACGTCTTCTTTATCCAGTCATCTATTGAAGGGCTTTTTGGTTGTTTCCATGTCTTGGCCACTATGAACAATGCTGCAATGAACATGGGGCTGCATGTGTCTTTAGGTACAAATGTTTTTGAGTTTGGGGGGTATATACCTAGTAGAGGGATTGCTGGGTCATATGGTAGTTCTATTTTCAGTTTTTTGAGGAACCACCATACTTTCTTCCATAATGGTTGTACTACTTTATATTCCAACCCACAGTGAATGAGGGTTTCTTTTACTCCACAGCCTCTCCAACACTTGTTATTACCTGTCTTGTTGATAATAGCTAATCCAACAAGCGTGAGTTGGTATCTCATTGTAGTTTTGATTTGATTTCTCTAATAGCTAGTAAAGATGAGCATCTTTTTATATATCTGTTGGCCACTTGTATTTCTTCCTGGGAGAAGAGTCTGTTCATGTCCTCTTCCCATTTTTTTTATTGGATTGTTTGTTTGTTTGTTGTTGAGCTTTAAGAGTTCTTTGTATATTTTGGATATTAGGCCCTTATCTGAGCTGTTGTTTGAAAATATCATCTCCCATTTAGTTGGCTGTCTGTTTGTTTTGTTGTCAGTTTCTCTTGCTGTGCAAAAGCTTCTTAGTCTGATGTGGTCCCATTCATTTATCTTTGCCTTCACTTCCTTTGTCTTTGTAGTCAAATTCATAAAGTGCTCTTTATAACCATGGTCCATGAGTTTAGTACCTATGTTTTCTTCTATGTAATTTATTGTTTCAGGCCTTATATTTAGGTCTTTGATTCATTTTGAATTAATTTTAGTACAAAGGGATAAACTGTAGTCAAGTTTCATTCTTTTGTATGTGGCTTTTCATTTTTCCCAGCACCATTTGTTGAAGAGGCATTCTTTTCTCCATTGTGTATTGCTGGCCCCTTTATGAAAATTATTTGAGCCCTGGCCGGTTGGCTCAGCGGTAGAGCGTCGGCCTAGCGTGCGGAGGACCCGGGTTCGATTCCCGGCCAGGGCACATAGGAGAAGCGCCCATTTGCTTCTCCACCCCTCCGCCGCACTTTCCTCTCTGTCTCTCTCTTCCCCTCCTGCAGCCGGGGCTCCATTGGAGCAAGGATGGCCCGGGCGCTGGGGATGGCTCTGTGGCCTCTGCCTCAGGCGCTAGAGTGGCTCTGGTCGCGATATGGCGACGCCCAGGATGGGCAGAGCATCACCCCCTGGTGGGCAGAGCGTCGCCCCTGGTGGGCGTGCCGGGTGGATCCCGGTCGGGCGCATGCGGGAATCTGTCTGGCTGTCTCTCCCTGTTTCCAGCTTCAGAAAAATGAAAAAAAAAAAAAATTATTTGACCATATATATGTGGTTTTATTTCTGGGATTTCTATTCTGTTCCATTGGTCTGAGTGTTTATTTTTCTGCCAGTACCATGCTGTTTTGATTATTGTGGCCCTATAATATAGTTTGAAGTCAGGTATTGTAATATCCCAGCTACTTTCTTTTTCCTTAAGATTGCTTTCGCTATTCAGGGTTTTTTTATAGTTCCATATAAACTTGATGATTTTTTGTTCCATTTCTTTAAAAAATGACATTGGAATTTTGAGGGAATTGCATAAAATTTGTATATCACTTTGGGTAATATAGCCATTTTGACTATATTTATTCTTCCTATCTAAGAACAAGAAATACTTTTTTATTTCATTGTATAAAAAATTTTCAATGAATTTTTGAAATATCAGTCCAATCTCACTAGAATTCAAAGACATAGAAAATAAATATCTCTGGTAAATAAGTAATAGATTTAAAATAAATAAAACAAAACTGCAGGTTGGCAAACTGCAGACAAATGAGAATTTCCTCCAATAACTAAAATGTAAATTAGCAAAAACTTTTTAAAAAGTACTTTAACAAGACATGAAAAAAAACAACTTTGATCTAAAAGTAGTGATTATTGTTAGCATTGAACCAGATGAAAATATTACTGTGGATCTATTCCTTTCTGAGAAATTTCTGGTTACAGACATTTCTGATGGCATGAATCAGTCCCTTTAAAGTTATCCCAAAGAGAAAAAAAATCTGATTTTTCAATTCTAGGTTTTTGTACAAAGCACTGATCTTTCTGTTTTATTTTTTCTACTGTATTGTATTTTAAATATTTTGTTTTATTTTTCAATTATAGTCAATATAACATTATATTAGTTTTCAGTGTATACCCCAGTGATTAATCATTGCATAACTTGACATTATACATATTTATTAAAATATTATTGACTGTATTCCCTATGCTGTACTTTACATCCCCATACCTATTCTGTAACTGTCAATTTGTACTTCTTAATCCCTTCACCTTTTCCATCCATCCTCCCAATGCCCCTCCCATCTGGCAACCATCAAAATGGTCTCTGGATCTATGAGTCTGTTTCTGTTCTGCTGGTTTATTTACTTTATTTTTTATATTCAATAGTTAATAAGTACGTATTTGTTACCATTTATTATTCATACTTTTTATTTTTAAAACAATTCTAAATGGATTGATTTTAGAAAACGAGGGAAGAAAGGAGAGAGGAAAACTGCTTCACTCTTGCCAGTTTTAAGATTTTCTATTTGTCTTTACTCTTTTACATTTTAATCATGTTTTGTCTCTGTGTGAGACTCTTTGTGCTTCCTGGCTTTGTATGTCTATTTTCTTCACCAAGTTAGGAAACTTTTCTGTCATTGTTTCAAATCAGTTTTCGATTTCTTGCTTCTTTTCCTTTTGGCACCCACATGATATGAATGTTGGTATGCTCAAATTTTCTCAGAGGCTCTTTACACTGTCTTTACATTTTGGGATACTTTCTTTCTTTATGCTGCGTCAATTGGGTGTTGTTGTTGTTGTTTTGCTTTATTATATTTCAAATTGCTAATTAGATTCTCTGTTTTATCTACTCTACTGTTGATTTCCCATAAATCATTCTTCATTGTAGGTACTGTATCCTTCATTATACTGTTGATGACCTTGTTTAGTCATTAAGCATCCTTATAAGCAGTGTTTTGAATTTTGGATATAGTAGATTGCTTGTTTCCATTATATTTAGTTCTTTTACTGGAGTTTTATTTTGTTCTTTCATTGAGAAACATTCATGTTCTTTATCTTATTTTGGCAGCCTTCTGTGTTTGTTTTTCTCTATTAGGTAGAGCTGCTATGTCTCCTGAGCTTGGTAGAATGGCCTAATGTAGTTGGTGCTCTGTTGGTTCCAGTGGTACAACCTTCCCCATTACTTAAGCTGGGCACTGAAGGTATACCCCTGCATGGGTTGTGTGCACCCTCCTATTGCAGTTGAACCTTGATTGCTATTGGCATATCAATGGGAAGGATTTACACACCAGACCTATCAACTGCAAGGTCTGGCTGAAACCACCAGTCTTCAACCACAGTGGAGAATCAGCTATGCAGGGGCCCACCTCACAGAGCTGGACTTACTTTAATGGTGCTGTGGTGCCCACTTAGTCTGTCCTTTGCATTTGTCACTTGTGGAAGTGGTTGGGTGGCCCTTTGATGTGGTCTGAAGGTGTCCGCTGTGTGTACTAGCTCTGGGCGTCCTGGGAGGTATAGGCCAAGGACAACAACCAACTGTTTTCTACTCATAACAACCCAGCATGAACTACAAAGTAATCTGTGGGTGGCTGCTACTTGTGCTGGGCTTGGAGGTGTCCAGGTGAAGCCAAGCTTCAAATCAAGGCTGGCTGCTGCTAGTGCTGGACCTGTGAACACTTTGGTATGGAACACACTAAGGCCATATGTTGCCTGTTTGAGAGGTTTTATGTAAATCTGAAGCATGAGTCTAGACAAATCATTTGTATAAAAAAGCTACTGGAAACACTTTGGGTGGGCCAGTAAGTCAGGTGGGGCTGGGTCTCAAGGAATCATCAGGGCAAGGCCAACAGTGTGAGCCAGGTTGATGGAGACTCAGATGTGGTGATGCCAGCTAGCTCTATGAGGAGGAGGGCTCTGAAAAGAAACAGTGGCCTCTGTCAATGCTTCTATCTGGGAGAGACAGTTCAGTTCCTCCCCATATGTCTCCAGTGCCTTCTAAGCTGCCTCTCTAGTGCTGGCCCTCAAAGGAAGAAAATCCAAATACATTTGTGCATAGGTGTTTTAAGAGAAAGTTTCTGGGACTCTGGCAACCCTCTGTCTCCCTAAGCTTCAATATCCACTAGTTTTTACAGCCAGAAGTTTTAGGGATTTCTTTTCTTAGCTTTAGAACCCTGGTGTGAGGTGTAGCTCCTAGTTCCTTAAGGGTTACTTCTGCAGTTGAGATATCCCTTCAAATTTTTATCTATTACACATGGATGTGGGACCAGCCAGACTAGTATACACCCCTCCTACCAGTCTCAACATAGCTTCTTCTTTAATTCCCTATTTGTAGAAGTTCCATTTAGCCACATTTCAGGCAGTTCTGAATGAGGGTTGTTCTGTAATTTAGTTGTAATTTTGATGTGGTTTTGGGAGAAGACAGGTACTATGTCTACCTTTGAAATATTATAATATAATGTGCTAAGTTAGACCAATAGCAAAGACAAATGATTTAGGTGACTCAGTTTTCATGTACATTTTTATTTTTCTCCCTAACAAGGTCATGGTCATAATATGTATTTAATCTGTTTACACCATAGCATATATAGGTCTAGGTAAATGGTAATTACTTACTTATGTACAGTGTGTAATTAAAATGTATACATGCATTATTAATTAATTAACTCAATAAACTGTTATAAAGAACTCTTACTAACACTGCCCCATACACAGCATGTTCCCTATAAATATTCAATAATTTTTGTCAAGAGTCAGAAGACATGGGAAATGAGTTACTGTGTGGACACACATAGTGGAGTGCCAGGCCTACCACAGAGAAGTTAGAAACATTAAATGCCATTGTCCACAAAGTGACTTCTTTAAAATTATTCAGCTGCTAAAGGGAAAAGGTGTAGCTCAAATCTTTAGGTTATTTTTTTTGACATATGTATACAAAATTATTTATGAACAGGACCTGATGATGTAAACATACTTTTCTATGGTTCTCTTATTGCTCTTATCACAGAATCAGGTCTCCCAAATCCCTAACACATTAAGAGAAATCCAGCACATTCTCCTTCCCATTCAAATAATTCAGCGAAGTGTTAGGCTGAAAGGTATAGTATTTCTCTTGCCTCTTGATGACATTTCAACAGGGAGGAGTCCATTTTCAAATGTCTAATCATTTTTCAAGAAAGAAATCTATGGAAAAGATCTGATTTTAACACAGGTCATAGGAATTTCGAGGCAGTATCATCCTCTGGCACTCTGGTGATGCCCAATCACTTACCCTGTGCTGTATGTCTTGTTTGTTTGCATTTCATCTGCCTAACTATTATTTTAAATCCTTTCAGGGCTGGGCTCCAGTGTTCCTTTTTAATCTCAGTATCAATAATTCTTTGCCCAGTATCTGGTCCCATTTGTTCAATGAAGGCATCACAAATTTTGCACAGTTTTGCAAAAGCCACCTAATCCAAGCTTACTGAAATCGTTGCTCATGTGAAGCTGGATATGTGGCATTAAATGCTTAGACAGCTACAGCTAGGAGATAATGCTGCCAGGAAAGGATTGTGGACCCAGTGGTTTGAGATATTTTGGGGAAATAGCTGCAATAGCTCCAACTCATTTTCAATTTAGGAACAGTTTACCCTTCATTAAATATTGGACATATCTTAAAACCATTTCTAATATCACAGGATCAATCAAAAGCAGATAAAACTGAAGAATACAGAGTGGTGATATAGTAATTAAGAGATGTAATTTTGGTGGTAAAAGGAGACAGTTATCCCCCTCTCAAGTCTTTTTATTTTATCCCTGCAGAAAGCTCCCACTGAAGATAAAATGTCTGAATACATATCCAAAATAACTCAGGTCTGAGCAATAATTTTGGTCAATATAGAGCACAATTTTCTTTAATTAACATTCATTCAATCTCTGTTATGTATTAAGTGCTGTACTGGGGTATAGTAGCCAACAAAAGGGTCTCTAATATAATGACCTTTCTACCATATTTATTTGGGAATCAAATTATATAAACATGTTCCAGGTTGTCATTAAAATCAAGTGTAAGGAGGAGCATAATATGAAAATGGGATTGGTGAATATTGTGCTATGAGTGTTAACTTTTAGTTACTGCAGATTGAAAACCCTTTAATTTACTTGCAATTGGTAGAATAGAATTTAGAAAGGAAAGAATCCATCACAAAGTAGATGTGATGGGATGTAGAACACTTCATCAAAGCAGTAAATGGAACAGAGTCAATGTCACCCCCCCCAAAAAACAGGCAGCCATATTTGCCTTGACACTTCTATTTCTAGCCTAAGTGAAGAGTTATTTGAATTCAACTTCAGTAACAATTTAGGTTATTTGTATATTATCATCAAACTCAAGGATTAATAACTGCATATAGTTCATTCTGTGATATTGTCAAAGTCATTTTCAACTAATATAAACTTAGTGACTATATATAAACCAGATACATATTATCAAATATTAACATTTCTAATAGGCAGACTTCAAAATTTGCTACCCTAAGTAAGCAAATTAAGTAAACGAGACTCTCAATCAAAGGATAAAATAGTTGACAAAAATAATTGTACATCAAAGTCACCTGAAGATTGTTTTTTAAAAGAGAGCAATCAGTGCCTGGGTACCAGTCCTAAATTATTTTTGGAAATCCGATTCCTTGACCTAAGTTGTGCCCTCCCAATTTTTCAAAAGTCTCTTCAAGTGATTGTGATGCACGCATTTGTTTGAAATCCTCTGCAACATGCCTCTGGTAACAGGGCTAATTTCTGTGCTCAGGTCACATGATAACCCTTTCAAATAGAAAATAACATATCTAAGGGACTGAGCTTTACCTGCAGAGGTAAAAAAAAAATCTACCTTTGAGAGAGCCATTTTAAGTAAAAATTGTATTTACAAATATTTCTTAAAATAAACCCATTTGATTTCTTCTAAGAAATACCTCATTAGCCTTGCCTTTAAGTTACTCTATGAAAAAATAAAGTTATGAACTCTCATTTATTTAAAAATATGTGAGTGCTTTTGAAACCAGGCTCCCACCCGAGTTTTCCATTTTATATTCTGGCAATGTTAGCAAGCATACTTCACCCCAATCTTGGTCCAGGACGATTTCCATTATCCTTGTGAAATTCCAGAAATGCCATACTAATCATGTTTTCAAGTTTATCCAAGTCTTAGCTCTACTGTGATGGAAAGGCTTTTCAAAGCCTCAGGGTCTTCAGCTCTTCTACATGAATAAGAGATTCTCCTCCTTTTTTATGCCAGCTCCAGCAGTCTGCATGCACCCAAGCAAGGTACAGGACCAGAGAGCAAATAATGTACATGGATGTGGGGAGGGGACTGATGATGTGCTTATAGTTCCTTTAGCAATGGGAATTCTAAAGAAAAATAATATACACAATTTTAAACTTTTAATTAATTAAGATTGCATGAGCAGTTAAAAATTTATGAGGTTTTACTATCATGAACATTGTTCAGCAGAGGCAATTAAAATCAGTCATTTCAAAGAAATTCGACTGACCAGAGTTAAATTAAACTATAAAAGAAGGAAAGTCTGGGTGTTTGGCCAGTTCTGAGGCCGTTCTCTACTGTGATGAATAAAAAAGTTCCTCATAGCCATTTCAAGTGAAAATGACAGGAGCTCAGCATCCGAGTTTTACCCCAAAAGTAAGGCTTCAATTCACTTTTGCTCTAAGTATGACAGAAGAAGCCAATTTGTTTTTAATGATGCGATGCCAAAAATAGTTAGAGGAAAAAAATATATAGGTCATAATTCTACCTTGTTAAAGATATAGTATTAGACTGCCTCCTAATTAATCCATGACATTTTCTTAAAGGCAAGCTATACATCTGCACATGGAAGTATCTGACTGTACCCAGTAACTTTGAAGGGTATTTTGGGCCAAGCTACTCTTCTCATTAATGAAACATTCAAAACACCTTTCTACTTAGAAAGGCCACAGGTTTTAGGAGTGATTGCTTTTCTCCTGACCTCATTCCCCTCAAAGTCTTCTGCAATCTTTTTTTTTTCTTTCTTTTCTCTTTCCTAACATTTTTTCCCCTCTTAAAATGTCTTTTGCAACATAACTAATTGTAGTTATAACTCTAAGACATATTGTTAAATCTTATTTAAAACATCAAGTTTGCTTATGTTAAATGAAAAAGTAGTAGCCCGCAAAATTGAATAGATTAACCCACATCTGGTTTATGGCTAGTCCTTATCAGTTTATTTAAAAAAAGAATTTTGGAAAGTTACTACATATAACATAAACCAAATAATTATATAGTAACATTGATTTGATTTAATTCAAATAAAGCAGACTCTCAATTATTTTGTAGAAGAACATACTATGAGGCTATTTCACATAAAACTATGTTTATCCTATATTAAACATAAGAGACTACACCCTGGCCAGTTGGCTCAGCAATACATCGTCGGCCTGGTGTGTGGAAGTCCCAGGTTCAATTCCTGGTCAGGGCACATAGGAGAAGTGCCCATCTGCTTCTCCACCCTCCCCCCCCCCTCTCCTTTCTCTCTATCTCTCTCTTCCCCTCCCTCAGCCAAGGCTCCATTGAAGCAAAGTTGGCCCAGGCACTGAGAATGGCTACATGGCCTTCACCTCAAGTGCTAGAGGAGCAACGCCCAAGAGAAGCCGAGCATCGCCCCCCCTGGTGGGCATACCAGGTGAATCCCGGTCGGGCGCATGTGGGAGTCTGTCTATCTGACTCCTGCCCTCCCCCCAATGCTTCTCACTTCAGGAAAATACAAAAACAAACAAAAAACCATAAAACTGCCCCTTTAGGATACCAAACCCTATAACATCTGTTTAATTCAAGAAAGGACTATAGTCTGATGAGTTAACTTAAAATGAGAGAGCCTTTTAACATTTTTTAATTGCACAGTTCAGTGTTGTAACCATGGACAAATGTTGTCCTGAGTCCCTACCTTTTAGTTTCCTCTAGAACTCAGGACATAACCTTTTATTGCAGGGGCTGAAGGGCCAATTGTCATTTTGGTTTCATGTTTATTTTGTGTGTCTTCCATATCTTTCCTACCAAGACTGATGAAGTAAAAGTACTTTTTCTCTCTGCTAGAGTTTCATCGAAAAATTAATTACACCTTCTCAACAACCCTCAAGGCTCTCTAGAATATCTGCATGGAAGCTAGCTGGTAGGCAAAAAAAGAGGATAGCTCAACCTGTCCCATTAATCCCACATGGGTGGTGAGAGTCCTGAGGCTGAGGGTTTATAGACCTCAGCGTGCACTGAGAAAGGAGAGCTCATGGTGAAGTCTTTCTTATCCTATGCTTTTGGAAGACAATGTAGGGCCTGGTTTGAAGTTCTTGTACAGTTTAATGATAGTAACTAGCATTATTAAATGCGTAGTATGTGCCAACACTCCTCTGTGTGGTTAATATATATTAATTCATTTGTTCTGAATGACAGCTGAATGACAGATAGGTGCTGTTATCATCTTCTTCCCCATTTTGTGGATGAAGAAGCTTAGGCCAGGAGAGTTGAGTGAACATGACACAATGACACAGTGACTTAAGAAGCTAGTTGAGCTACAGATCCAATCCATCTTGCTCTGGAGTCTCTGTTTTCGACCGTTAGTCGCCACTGCCCACCTAGATATCAGATTGACAGTGTTTCTTGGGTGTTGGCAAGACAGCATGTTCTTATTTCACAAAATAAAGTTGATGTGAGCAGCATATAAAACAAAATAAAGAGTATATTTCATAATTTCAGTTTTGCAGGATGACCTACCAATGTTTGTATGTCCTAATGTTATTTGCAGTTGTAAACTGGTGTTGAGAATTGTGATGCCACTAATTCAAAACAACTTAAATTTGATTGCTAAATCAATTTGTAAACTTAAAATAAAATTTCAAAAGATTAAAATGGTCAAATAGCATATACTCTGTATTTTTAATAAAGTACAGTGAACTTCATTGCATGATCAGTGGGTACAAAGAAATAATGTTACTTGTATGGAAACTACCTAAAATATTTTACTGTCTTTACTGTCAAAGTCTAAGTGCACAAATCAAATATAAAACCTTTTTTTTAACCCAAGGAAAAGATTGTATAAACAATTTCATTGAAGTAAATTAGACCTGATATAATATTTATACAAACCTATGGAGCAGATATTTTCAAATAAATTAACAGATTAAAGTTCTCAAACTTGTGCTACAATTTAACAGTTATTTGATATAAAGAAACCTACTTAAATTTCTGTACCTCTCTTTTTCTTATATGTAAAATAAAAATGCATGTGTCAACACATAAGTTATTTACCAGGATTACATAAGAATGATAAAAATAATTTAATATTATTTATTTAATAATAGTTCCACATGCCTGACCAAGCAGTGGCGCAGTGGATAGAGCATCGGACTGGGAAGCAGAGGACCCAGATTCGAGACCCTGAGGTGGCCAGCTTGAGGGTGGGCTCATCCGGTTTGAGCAAAGCTCACCAGCTTGGACCCAAGGTTGCTGGCTTGAACAAGGGGTCACTCAGTCTGCTGTAGCCCCTCAGTCAAGGCACATATGAGAAATCAATCAATGGACAACTAAGGAGCTGCAACGAAGAATTGATGCTTTTCATCTCTCTCCATTCCTGTCTGTCTGTCCTTATCCCTTTCTCTGTCACTCTCTGTTCCTGTTACACGCACAAAAAATAATAATAACAGTTCCACAAATTTCAAGGTGGATATACATTTTCACAGAAACTCTTCTGTAGAACATGTTATTATAATCATTATAATTACTATTAGTATTTTGTTAAGTAATAAACCTAGAATAATGGTTTCTTCCTAAATATTCTAAACATAATATCATTTTATTATTTCAGCAATGCTTTATGATGTTTTTTCCTGTGTACTAGTCATCTCTCATACACCCTATGAAGTTTGGTATAGTGTATGATAGGAAAAATGGAAGGTATATTTCATTAAACCTGAAATTCATCACTATATGCATAATACTGGACTTGGTGCTATTGGTATTAATGAATAGATTACTGGGGGTTTTTTCCTATCCATAGAGAACTAATTAATAAGAAAATTTTCATGAGGAATTAATGAACATGATCGCACACAGTAAAATTTTAATTGAAAGAGATAATTGGGGAATACAGTTTACATATAATAATGTAAGAATTAAATTTTATTTATATTACATTTATATAAAATAAAAGTTGGCAAAAGATTTGAATTATCTAGAGAGCACCTAAGGGAGATTTAACATAGATGTCTTCTTCAGTGGGTTTTAATGTGTCAGGAGATATGGCTATGAGAATGGAATCTTGACAGCCCCACTGCCATTAAATTGACTATGGTTAGTTAACATGAATTTGGATACAGTCAACTTTGCAGAAAATACTAAAGGTGGAGTTAGAATGACCATGCTGGTAATTACTGGAACCAGGAAGCAATATATAACTTTGGATATTATTGAATAAAGATAACAAGTATTTGATTTTCTTTAAATACTTTATTTTCAGAATTAAGCCACAAGTATATTGGAAGTTGGGCCAATCACTTACCCCTTTGCTCTCAAATCCATTTCCCTTTCTATTCACTCACCCAATGATTTCTTCCTGTTACTTTCTACTAACAGGCCCTGGCAGGAGACGGATAGCAGGAGAATGGGAGAAGCCTCTGTATTATTCATTCTCTCTCCCCTGCTTTGGTGCTAATTTGGCCAGTATCTATTTTCTTTTTTAAGATTCTATACCTGCTGGGTGGCCCCTCTCTATATTTTCAGCTGTTGCATGATGGTCCTAGCACTTAGTTTCTGGTAGCAATATCCTTTCTTTGTCTTTGTAGTTATAGACCCAAGTGTACTTTCTATACATGTTTCTCTGTTTTTATTTACCTTCATAGTGTTTAGCTTTTTAAAATACATCTGTATCTAGTTCAGCAGGTTGACTTATCCTTTGGAATTATCTGAGTCTCTTTTCTGGATGGACCTTGAGTGCTAGATGGATTCAGAAGGACTTTTCTTTGATGAAGTCATTAGTGTAATGTGACTACTCTGTCAGATCCATTGTACCCTCCAGGCCAAGGTGGGCTACCGCCTCCGTTACTCCATTTCTCAGCAGACCTTCTAGTACTTCTCAGACAGTAGCGACAGTGAAATCAGACTCTCTCCATGATCCATTTCTGTCCCTCTTGCAGCTACAGATTTGGACAGTAGGACAAACTTGTCTCACAGAAAAGATTGTTTTCAAGCCTGGGAAGTAATTAGTTGAATGTTCTCAGGTCACACCTCTATACAAGTTTTCAATTTCTGTTGTAACTCCCAAAACATCATCAGATGCTGAAAATGCAAGGTGAGGGGGTGGGAAATGGCAGACTAGGAGTCAAACTGCACTTGATTGAGTTTTATTTTCACCATTAGCCAGATGTGTGACTTAGGGTTACGGGGAGAGAGACAGGTAAAGATTGTTAGGAAAAGGGGCTCAATTGAAAAGGTATATAAAATTATTCACAATTATGATATGAAGAGAAAATTTAAAAAATGACGGTGCATGCTTTATCAGCATGACATATTTATACAAAATGTTCTTTTTATTTCCTAAGTTATGTTTAATGTTATTTTGTGACTTTTTTTCTAAGAATTTTCATTTATTTTAAACAATTCTATTTTCCCTGATGTTAGCTAACTGAAGGAAAGCTTTATAATGACAGAGAGAAGGAAAGACATGGAAAGAAAAATCTTACAGAATCAGTTTTTCAGAAAAGGAGTTTGTGAGTTTTGTGTTATCGTGAGGTAAGTAGCAGGGATGCTATTACTGAAGAAGATGAAACAAAAGGCAGCATGAGGTCCTGAGGTGGTGAGTGACAAGCTAAAGCTGTTTTGCCTCTTGTCTTTCCTCTGAATGCCTAGTCCATCCCATGACATGTTAGAAATCATCAGTAACAAAATCAGTTATTGTTTCTATCAATGAATATATGTTGGTATATTTTAAATGGGTTCATAGTGTCCAGCCCACCTTTAGTGAAAAGTGCAATGATCATAAAAGGTGTTGGATGGTTACATTATTGTATTGTGGCTTGAGAACAGGAAGTTTTAAAATCAGGAGTCAAAGAGTTACTCTGTGAAGAAGCAAAAACTTAGAATGTGAAGTAGAGTTACTAGGGCTTTACATTTGCAGTCCTGCTGAGTTACTGTGATCCACAACACACAACAGTTGTTTTCACCCTGTTCACAGTTTCTCCTAATTGCTTTTTCAGATAAAAGTATTTTTAATGTGTGGTTACTGAGGTCAGAGCCCTGTTTCAATATAATTGTTGT
The DNA here is from genome assembly GCF_036850995.1 of Saccopteryx leptura. Lineage (NCBI taxonomy): Eukaryota > Metazoa > Chordata > Mammalia > Chiroptera > Emballonuridae > Saccopteryx > Saccopteryx leptura. Next base: position 230,945,541 of record NC_089505.1, on the reverse strand, counting down.
TTGTTACCATTTATTCTTTGTAGATAATGGCATGAGAAGATTACAGTTCACTAGAACCATTACTCTTTTTTTTTTTGTCTTTTTAATAAATGAGATACATGTAGTGATCAGGTTGATAACATGTTTGAGTGTTCCAGCAAATAAGCTTTATTTAAATTGCACCATTGTCAATAAAACCTAGCTCTAAAACATCATCTGTGATTACAAGGACATTGACCCCTCCATTGAGCGAGGAGTAAAAATTGTGTTTGTGCTTTTGCAATTTGACTGGAATTAAATTGGCTAGTTTTCTTCTTGTATACAAAAACTTCTGAAACACACAGTAATGCTGCTGGTTGAGGCCAGCCAGATTTGCATTGAATTTGGGCAGACAGTAGAGAAACTGCAGAGTGGGACAGTCTAGAGCCCTTACCCATTTATTGGAGGCTCTCAAAGACAGGTGAGTGAAAAAAACAAAGGAAAACCTGTTTTTTTGCAGTGAAAGGGCAAAGAATCAGGAAAACCACACCTCGCAGTGGTGGGAGAGCAACCTCGGAGAATCATTCCCGAGGGAAGGCACCTTAGCCTTCCATAGTAAACCAGTGAGCAAGCCTAACACATTTTTCCCCATTCACATTAATTTTCTCTGATTTTCAAATAGGTCCTCACACTTGGTTGAAACAGCCCCATATTAAAATTATCTGGAGAACTTTCCCAAAGCATCAATGTCCAATCTTCACCACCAGGGAATTATGATTTAATGTTTAGGTGTGGAGACAAGGTGTTTGGAAAACAGCTGTGTTAGGCTTGGTCACTCCTTGGCCCAAGTAGTGCATGAGCACGTGGCAGCACCATGTGTGTATAGGCTATGTAAGACTGCAATTGCCTGCCCTCAGGGTGGATTGCAGATTGTGGACTGCCTGCCCATCATTGCGAGGGGCCACTTGTGCTGTTCATTCGCCTGATGCCATGAGAAGCGATTCCCCCTGCCTGTTTGCTCTCCCACCATGGTGAGAATCTAATGGAATGGCCCAATGCTTTCTGGCTCTGTAGTTCCTCTATTGTCTTCCCAAGTCTAATGTGGACCTGCCTGGCCGTGGCCACAGGCATTACATTACACAAAGCAACACTATATTTTAATGTACAACTTGGCTGAGATTCTCCTATAAGAGAAACAAAAAGGAAAAATAAATTAAGGCAACTTTTTTCTCCTATAATGAGTTTATTACCTTGAAAATTAGGTAACCATGTAAAGTCTCAATTACTATAGGGAATTGGAATGGAGGGAGCCAGGTTAGGACAAAGAGCTGGTGATCAGGCAGGTTGGGTATTCTAGAAATAAGAGTGTGGAAAAGGCTGGGTGGAGGGATAAATCAAAGTGGAGATGTGGAGTGAAATCTCATGTGGAGAAACTATATGTGTGTTTTTGTTATCAATGAATCACAGAATTACTGATATCTTCAAAACATACAAGGTTTTTTATTACTAATTCCTTTTATTCCTGAGCTACCAACAGCCAACTCTGTTAATTTATCCCCAAATATAATTATTTTAGTATATAATGTAAGTATACATGTATACATGAGGGTCTTCAGGTTACAACACATTTTTGTTTCTACAACAGTGACATAACCTGAATTTTGGTGTAGATAACACCCTAGTCCAGTGGTTCTCAAACTTTTTGAAGTCATGGTGCATTTAAAATCCTACAAATAATTGTAGGTACACTATATACAAATTTCTGAGAAATATAATAAGTCAAATATTAAAGAAAAAATATAAAATCCAAGTGTGCTTTTATGGTAATTAAACAAAATAAATACAACAAAATTAAGTTTATTCTGACATTAAAAAACATTTTTATGTTACATTTTTTGAGTTATACTTTTTAGAATTCATAAAGAAGAGAGCTTAAAAAATAAAAAAAATGACAAAAAGTTTATCTTTTTATATATATAGATACATTTTTAGTAAGATTTAGTAAATTCGACAGATCCCAGCACAAATGTGTTAAGTTTTTTTATTCTTATGTTTATGAGAAACATGAGCCTGATGTGTTCTAACAATTTCTTCAATGTTTGGGCATATATTTGAAAGGCAAACTTACATTCCTTTATCAATACATTGAAGGATTCCTCTCTTTTTACTCTTAATGATGTTCAAGGTAGAAAATCCTAATTCACATAAATAGGATGTTGAAAATTGTAGTAAAATGTTCAAAGCTTTTTTAGATATTGCTACATATTCTTCTTTTATAGAAATCTAAAAGGCTTCAATAGACATTTTTTTATGTTTAATCATCAATCCGTGATCAGTGGATATAGCTGCCAGTTCTTCTTCTTCTGTTAATGTTAAGCCAAAATCACTTGAAGCTTCCATGAATGAGTTTCTACTCCAATTGTATTGTTCAGTGTTAAGTAATGGAAAATGCTATAAATTAAATTCTGTCCATTAGCCTTCAAGTCCTATTTTATTTGCACTTAACTTTTGTTCACTTCCAGAATCAGATTCTTCAATATCATGCTTCTTTTTGAGAAATCCATTTTATTTGGGTGTATTTATCTAAAAATAATATGATGATGTGTTAATAATAAATATGGTAATGTAATAACAAAAAGAGTGGTATTTCTATAATAAAATGGTATAATAGAGTAACTATATTTATTTTTATATCTGGGCACATGCCATGAACCAGCACATTTAGAAATTTCAGGTCCCGAGTGGGAATGGTGCAGAATTAAGAAAATACTGGGTTGGGAGGGCCCTATAATTGCTGCTGGCAAAGACAAAGCACACCAAACAACTGCATCTTGCTTTATTTATAGGACAAAGTGGGCCATTAGCAAATCAATGAGATCTTTGATAATGTTTCCAAGGCAACCCAAGAATTTTACCAAGTGCAGAAAACCCCCACCATACATATCATCTTAAATTTACACCAAACAAAGGATAGAAGAAACTTGCCTCCAGTCTTTCTGGGGAACATGGGGGGTAGTGTAAACAATCCAGCACCACAGCTTAACAGCCTCTTGCAACCTAATCAGGCAAGTGAGGAGGAGGGTTGGGCAGACTGTCAGCTTACAGCCAATTCCCCACACCTCTGTCCCCCCAAAATCTAAACTCCAAAAGTCCTGTTGGTTTTTTGGTCTCTATCAGGCACACATTTCTGGAAATCTTCTAGGGTGTACACTTTGAGAACCACTGTCCTAGTCTAAGTCACTTACCCATCCTAACAGGTATATACCACTAATGAAGGTCTTCCAGCCATAAAACTAGTAATTTTTCCATCTCAATCATTATTCCACTTTGCTGGTTAGTAATCACAGTCTATTTCATAGAGGATGATCCCTTTATATGATCTAGGATACTGTCTTTATCCTTGATAATTATTGGTAAGGCCTAGTATGTGGCCAATGTTTGTCATTGATTTTCCTTTTTCTGACCTCTTTACAATGTCTAATTTCACTTACATTGTGATGGTTTTCCTCTTCTTTAAGATCAGAGGAGATCGAGCGCATTAAGGGTGGTATGGCTGTAGACTCCTCTTCTTTGAAGCATGACCATTTGAAGAGTCTGACTTTTGTTTAGGAGCCGTGATAAGATCCAAAAGTTGCCAAAGCAAAACTAATGGAACACTTACACTTTTAATAGTCCAAAATGGTGTAGGTATGTTTAGTGGGGACGCCAAGTCCCTCACTCATATGCTACGTTACTGCATATTCTTCCACCACAAGCAACCAAACTAGTTCACCCACAGAGGCTACAGCCTCTTACAAGTATGACACTAATGGCGCAAGCCAAAACACTCACAGCTCAATTCTTTTAAGTTTTATAGGAGTAAACATTGTAAACTAGAAACATAGTAAGTCGAGACTGTTATAACCTGAACACCTCCTGTGACTACTTTTTATCAAAACTTCCAAGACCCTGCCCTTGGCATTTTCTGACAAAATATGCACTTGCATTTTTGAGTCTAAACCTATTGTGTCCTATTTTCTTTACTGGCCAAACAGCCTTTCTTCTTCCTAACCTCTCTAATTCAACCCCTTATCTCTCTCCAAAGATATCTAACTTCATACTTTCTGAGATAATTCCAGCCACCCCAAGTCTTCCAACAACTGATCATTATTCAATCTCTTAACCGATAAGCATTTCTTCTATGCTGAGTCAGTGAATAGATGTTGTCTTCCTCCCACCATCTTCACGCTTACTCTGGACCCCCAATTGCATCCCCCCCAGATATAGAAGACATTTCTTCTTCCTATAGTTAATTCTATTTATCCTTTGAAATTTTGTTGAAACTTTACCTCATGAGGAGAAACCTCCAATAATTTAGATTCCACCGCTGTGTGTGGGAGGAAAATAAAGGAGGGGATCCCTTTTAGCACCTAGTTTTCATATACAGCATGTAATTGTTGATTAAAGTATTGTCTTTCTCACTAAGCTTTATTGCCCTTAAAAGAGGTGACTATGCCATATCCAGCTTTCACCAACCAGTACATAGCAGATAACCAAGTATACAGAAACACTTCCAAACAGGAAAAAAAATGAGAACATGATTCTTTGAAGTAACTGTTAGAACATATAATCCATTGTTTATTTATGAGCTTGAAATAATAAGAATAACCTAGAGGCCTGCTAAAATCTCCACATAACCCAGGATTGTCAGTGCCTGTTATAGGCATTTATAGGTAACATAAGGAGACACCAAGGATACCTACTCATGAAATTTGTAAGACTTTATAACACATAGCCAAATGCTGTGAGCTAAACTCTGCAGTGGACAACAATGCGCAGCCAGCTTGAGACTCAGCATCAATTATAACCTCACTGTGATGACATGCTACAAGGAGAATAGAAAGTGACATCTAAGTGTTTCTGGTGAGAAAACAAATAAAATTAGAAAAAAGAAAAATATAATTTAAGTTTTTTTTAACCTCAATCTCAATTGGTTACAAACAAAAGAAACACATGGTAGGCCCCATTGTGCATGGAAGTGTCCTTCAGGCTCTGAAGGGACATTTTGGGAAGTTGTCTATGAATGACCTTCCCCTTCTGTAGGATGATTTGTGTGGTGGTGCTGCATAAGCTAGAGTTATTGTAGGACATTTTTCTATAGTTAGGCAATTTTGGGTCCAATTTTAAATTAGCATCTTTGATGTGAAATGTGACCTACACTGCCTTAATTAAGGCTGTTTTCATTGATCTGTCAATAAAATCATGTTGGGGCATTTGGAGAATAGAGAACAACAGACTGTAATGTGCAGCTGGAAATATTTTGAAATCATCATGAAGCATTGAAAAAAAGGTGAAATCTCTAGCAACATCATTATTAATGATGTCTGAAGTTTATATACAATGTGTGCATTCAGCATGTATAACAGAATTAGTACATCCTCCTTACAATAACTGTAATGGTGTTTTTTACCTAAATGATGCTGAAATAAACACATGGATTTCCACTGGAATCCGAATAATATCCTAATTGCTAAGCTGCACAAAACCTAAAGGATCTAGACTCTCCTCCTTCTCTGATATCTACTCACTCCACTCTCCCTCTTCCTGTTCCTCTCTCCTGGTCCATGCGTCACACACACACACACACACACACACACACACCCTTCTGAAAGCCTTTAACCATGGTTGTTTCTTTGGTTTGAATACTGTCCCCCAGATCTTTTCAGTGCTAGAAACTTCTCATTGTTTATCTCTGAAATAAGAGGAGACTCCTCAGAGAGGTCATCCATAGCTATCTAGTCTAAAGTAACCCCCATTCATTAATCCCAATCCTCTGCTTCCTGTTACCCATCCTCATATTCTTCCATAGTACTTCTCAATATCCAACATTTCATTTGATTGGTTTCTTTGTTTTTTTCTCTCTCTCTTTCTTCCTTTGGTTTTTTTTTTTAGTTTATTAATTTTTTAAAAATTGAATTTATGGTCCCTGTCCCTGTATGGAAACAACAAGGTTGAGGGTTTGATGCCTGTTCAGGGCACACATAGGAAGCAATCAATGAATGCATGACAGAGTGGAACAACAAATGAATGATTTCCTTACCCTCTCCTCTCCATCCTTTACTCTCTCTGTCTCTCTAAAACAATCAATCAAAAAAAAATTAAGCCCTGACCAGATAGCTCAATTGGTTGAAGTGTTGTCCTAGAGCACGGAGTTTGCCAGTTACCCAGTCAGGACACATACAGGAAGAGATCGATGTTTCTGTCTCTTTCTTCCTACCTATCTCAATAAATAAATGAATGAATAAATAAATAAATGAAATAGAAAGTTAAATTTATGGGGTGATATTGCTTAATAAAATTATGCGGTTTCAGGTGTACACTTCTATAACACATCATCTGTACACTGCACTGTGTGTTCACCACCCCAAGTCAAGTCTCCTTCCATCACCATTTATTCCCCTTTTACCTTCTTCTACCTCTCTCCACCCCCTTTCCCTCTGGTAATAACCATAGTGTTGTCTGTCTCTATGAAGTTATTTTTCTTTCTTTTTCTGCTAATTTCTTTACCTTTTCACCTAGTCTCCCCATGCTCTTCTCCTCCCCAATGACAGCTGTCAATCAGTCTATTCTCTGTATCTGAGAATATTTCTATTTTCTATTTTATTTCTGTTAATTTATTTTGTTCATTAGACTTCATATATAAGTGAAATCATGTGGTACCCGTCTTTCTCTGACTGGCTTATCTCATTAAGCATAACATCCTCTAGGTCTATCCATGCAATTGTAAAAGCTCACACTGTTTGCCTCACCCTGGTGATTTCTTGACATTCCTTTCTACTCAACTTGAAGGCCCACCCAAACTGTTTCCAGGGGCTTTTCCATACAAACTGTCTGTATGGCTTATGCCTCAGACTTTCCTAAAATCTCTTGAACAAGCACCATCTGGCCTCCGTGTGCCCCATACCTCTAGCTAAGTGGCTCCTGGCCCAGCACTAAAAGCAGCCAGACTTGTTGCCCCATGTGGCTTTGCCTGGGCACCTCTAAGCCCTGCACAAATAGCAGCCACCTGCAGATCACTTTGTTGCTCATGCCAGGTGGTCTCAGGTAGAGCACAGGCGGAGGCTGACTTTTTTGCTTTGTTTCTTGTTTCTTTGTTTTCTCTCTTCCTCTTCTGAATATAATCTCTATGGAAACAAAGGAACATATTCATCATGTTCACTATTGCATCCCCCAAATCTAGGATAAGAGCTACTCAAATAGTTGCCATGTGAATGAATAATTAACTGTTGTAATATCCTGCATGTAAACATTGCCTTATTTCAGGACTGGAAAATATTCTAAGCCTTCCAATAAATAAGTAATCACCTTTTTGATTTCCAAACATGGAAAGTTATAAAACTCCCAAATTAATTTTGCAATGATATAATATCAACAGTCTTATATTTTTACTTTATAATACTTTCAGATTAAATTTAAGTTGGAAACTATCACACTAGTTCTGAATGCTACTGGTTTTATATCTAATGGATTTACTTATAAAGTATAACCTGAGTTTGGAGATGAATAAGTAGGTATACTATACCAAACAAGTATAGTATAGTTTAGCCCTGGTTGGTTGGCTCAGTGGTAGTTCATCAGCCCAGCATGTAGATGTCCTGGGTTTGATTCCCAGTCAGGGCACACAGGAGAAGTGCCCATCTGCTTTTCCACCCTTGTCCTTCTTGCTTCATTCTCCTTCTTTCTCTCTGTCTCTCTTCCCTCCTACAGCCATGGCTCAATTGGAGTTATTTGGCCCTGAGCACTGAGGATGACTCCATGGCCTCTGCCTTGGGTGTCTAGAAAAGTTTGTTTGCTGAGCAAGAGAGCAATCCTCCAGATGGGCAGAGCATTGCTCCCTAGTGGGCTTGCTGGTGGACCCTAGTCCAGGTGCATGTGGGAGTCTGTTTCTCTGCATTCCCTACTCTCACTGAATAAAAATAAAGATATTAGTTTATTCATATATTAGGCACGTATTTATTGATTATCTTTTCTGTGCTGTGCTTGGTGTAGATCATAAATTATAATTTTCCCAACTTTTATATAGTTTATAGTTTACTAATACAGAGACCAAAAAATTAAATCATTTCTCACAATGAGTCGTAGAAAGTAGTATGGGAATGTAGAATACCAGAGGAACAGAAAGATGAAGCATCTGACTCAATTTAGTGTGTCAGGGAATGTTTCCCAGAAGCAGTGGCATCAAACCTGAGACTAGATGGGCAAATGGGAGTTAGTCAGGAGAACCATGTGTCCACCTGGCCTTATCTACTAACTAGAATATTTGTTGAAATGCAATCCTCAAAATGATCATTGTATTCTGGACAGTGTTAAATTTGGTGTTATTCCAAATGTAGTCCACATGGTTGCCATCACCACCACCACCATCATCATGATCATCACTATCATCATCATCAATATTCATTTAGTGAAAAATTACATCTAAATACTTTCTATGGTTATTCAAGAAATCTTCATAACAAGCCTAGCAATAGTTAATATTATATTTATGTCACACATGAGGAAGTGAAGCTCCCAATATTTTATATCAGTTCATCCAGATATTATTCTGCAGTTCTGTTCTTTCCTGCTCCCTGTAATGTTGCATTTGAACCAGTTGCTAAAGAGATTCCTTCTTTTGGTTAATAACAGTGGTCAAATGTCAATGAAGATGAAGAATGTGGTTTAATGCCCAAGTCTTCATATGTGACACTGTCTTTGTGAATTCAAAAACATTTCAGATAATGATACTGGACATTTATCATGTAGCTTCAGTGCATGTCTAGGGTTGCTATAGTGACTTACTCTATGATTTAAAAGAAAATGTCCTTTGCCTCAGGTTGCTAGACTAAGTAACAGTGCTACTTTGAGTTTTAAGGTACCGTGTGGAACAGCATGAATCTTTAACTTAATCTGATAATAAAATTCTGAGAATCAAGTCTTGGATAGAGGAGTGTTATTATATACTGGCTGTGCCAAAAGTATGTGTCTCTTGTAATGAATATGCAGTGCCTCTGAGCCACACTGTTGTACCTGACTCTCTCTTCTCTATCCCCATAGCTTAAAAAGTTTTAAAATTAGGATTAACTCATTAGTTGTGTTTGTTAGGCCAATGCACTGGAGCTCTACCCCCAAAACACACAATTATCACAGCTCAGACTTGAGTCTGCATCCATTCTCATCTTACCTCTCATCTTCACAATAGCAGTAGTTCCCTGAAGCCTACCTATAAACTAGGACTCACTGAGAGGTTCCAACATCAACCTTGACTTTTTTATAAAGTACTGTAATCCATGGGTTACATAGAGACAGCAGGCAGTTCACAGAAGAAATTTGAGGAGTTTATTAATTAGCCAGCTAGCTACATTGGGCACAGTCACAAATCATGTAGGCTCTCATACAGTTCTTAGCCTTCTTTTATACAAAATCAAGTACTGATTGGGGTGGGTAAGGAGGGGGAAGAAACATGATACAATAGTCAGTTGCTAACAAGCTTACAACATTTAGCTATAGGATTTATTAAAAGAAAAAAGCATTCACACATCAAGACCACAAGATAACACAGTAGTGATAATTGTCTTACATACCTGGCAAAGACATTCCCAAATCTTCTAGTGTTTACCACCTAATCCCTGTCGCTACAAAATGTTTAGCTAAATTACCTTTGCTAAAAGTGTTTGGGCTAGCTTATTAGTTTCCTAGTCCTGGCTTGCTTAGTTCATAAATCTTATATATAGAGAGAGAATTTCAAAAGGGATGCTTATGAGAAAGCATATAAAATGTTACGAAATGCAGCTTTTTCAAGCACAGGAGTGGGCTCGTGATCCCTTTGTCTAGAGGTATACATCATCTCAGGACTCCAGGAGGGGAGGAAGAGTTAGAATCAGTGTAGGAATTTTTAATTAAGATATGTAAACATTGTCTCCTAAAGGCTCTTAAAGAAAGAGAGGAAGAGGAAGTTTGCAGAGAAGTTTTAACTTCTTTGCTGTCTAGCAAGTGGCCTCAATCTTTCTAGAGAACTAAAGTAAACTACAATTAACTACTAACTAACTTCTGCCCCTTTAATCTTTTTCTCTTGGGTTGTGTTTTTTCTTCAGAAATGAGGAGTAAGGGACCTGACTCTTCCTTTTAAAATACTAATGTTAACACTTTTTTAAATTCCTTGACACCTTATCACATCCTAAGGCAGTAGGTAGTAAACAAGCTGTGTTTACTGGAACTTAGTGTTAAGTCATATGTGCTGTTCCTCCAACAATGACAGTGTGACCTAGGTTTTGAAATTATTTTCTTGTTTACCATTCCTTGTCCATCACTAGGAGCCTCATGTTGTCCATTTAGCATTTGCCTGAGCCTTTGCCATTGTTGCTTCTGAGGACCTACCCATTTCTCTCCTGTTAATGGAGACATGCTTTTATTTTATCAGCCACTCCCCAGGGACCCCAAAAGCGACTGGGTAAAAATTATTACTTAAAAGCCTGGTTTCCTATTGCTAGACCTCTCCGATCCTGAGTAATATTTGAATAATTTGTTATAGCAATTAGATGTTGACTATTCTTTCTTCTACTCACCTGTATGAACCTATTGTTGCCTGGATCTCTTCATTATCTATTGCAGAATTCTCAGTCTCAGATGCTTATTGAGATCAGATACATGATCTAAGAGTGGAACACCAGTCAGGTGGGGACTATGGTGACCAAAAGCATTTCCAGACAGCCACAAAATTGTTTAGTCGTTTAGTTAGAACTCACTCTTACAGTAGTTGGATTTTGTACTTATATTCTGCTTCTCCTTACAAAATAATAATTTGTATTTTTATGTGAAATATAAAATTTTATAAAAATTTAAAATTAATTCAGAAAATTTAAAAAGGAACACTGAGAAGACAAAAATAAGATAAAAAACAAAACAAAACAAATAGCCTGACCTGTGTTAGCACAGTGGGTAAAGCACTGACCTGGAATGTTGAGGTTGCTGGTTTGAAACCCCAGAATTGCCCTATCAAGATACATATAAAAAACAACTTTGAGTTGATGTTCCCAGCTCCTTCCCCACTGCCTTTCTCTCTCTCTCCTCTTTCTAAAATCAATAAATATAATATTTTAAAAACAAAACAAAACAACTGCAGCAAATGCTTTAAAATGCCTTAAACTCTCATCTTGCATCAAAGGCTGAGAATTCCAATTCTATTCATTTGGGATATCGTAACACTAAGTTCCAGTCAGCTATTAGGTCTTGAATAATTTCCCTTAGATCTTAGACCCCATCCTTAATAGGAAAAGTAATTATCCAAATTCAAATATAAACTATAAATCTATTTTGGTTTGTAAGGTATTTTTCCCTGCCGAGAAGGAAGGAACAGGTCTCGGAGCCACCAAGTGTGGTAAGTTCAAAAGGCTTTATTCAGTACAAAGCATTCCCCGGATGAGACTCACTGGCCTGCAAGATGGAGGTCAGGAAAATCGCACATGGAGAGACTGCGCGAGTATATTTAAAAAGGAGTCCCTCTAGGGAAGTCGAGCTAATATGACGTAGAGAAATCTTACTGGCTGACAGTCAGTCGCTTTTTTTCCAAGGAGTCCTAGGAAGTTTCTTTTGGCACTCTTGGCTGTGGGTGGTCCCAGCCAAAGTTCGCAGGCCTGGGTTCCCCAAGTGACCATCCCTCTATCCACCGACCTTACATGGTTGACCACTACCAGAGAGATCATTGAAAGCTATAGATAGACATTTAAGGATATATACATTCAAATATTAAGTACACTTATACAGGTATTGATACTAATAATAACAATTGGTAATAATATCATTTATAAGGAGCTCTCAGACTTGAATATGTCAAGACCAAAATCTCCAGATTGACATGTCTGTTTTTGTTTTCTTTCTATTTTAGCTAATCTGATTAAGTTTTTCACTTCACTTTCATGTAAAGAAAACATAATCATCGGCAGAAACAATGATTTTAAAGCACACCGGAAGGGAAATGAAACATCCAGAATTCCCAGAGAGATGTGAAAAGTTTACACAAGTCACTTTCTCCAATATCTAGGACCACTTCTATTTCTAGCCCTCTTTTACTGTTACTGACAACATTCCCAGTTGAACTGAATAATTTACCCTCTCACCTGACAGCAGCTGTCATTATAAAAATTGCCAAGCCAATTCAGACAGCATCTGCACAATGGGGGGACTTAAACTTTTAACAACCTTCAAGAAAGCCTAGATTCATCACCACCTCTTGTCAGCTTGTACATGAGCTCATCTTTTAGTCACAAAAAGTTGGCAGATTAGAAGATTATATGTGACAGATGTGAAATAGCATCCATGACATTCTTCCTTAGTAGTACCTCTGAAAAAGGAGTATCATGAAAAATCGTATTTAGGAATTTGGCAAGTACTTAACAAATCGAAGGAGTTTAGGTTCATGGCTAACTACCTTTGCTCTATTTCATTTATCTGTAATAAAGGCCTAGAAAGATGTGATTTTTTTAATATTACAAGGAGATTTATCAGAAATGATGCTATGAAATATTGCTTCTTTTTGGTATATATAAGATGGTTGTTTGTTTTTTATGTCCAGGTCATTTATTCTACTAGGGAGCTAAGAAGGACACTAAACTTCTGTTGTACAGCCCTATCTGCTTGAAAATTTGCCTTTTCTCTCAGCATTCTGTTTCCAGAATTGAATTATACTACCCTGTTGTAAAGCCAGTAGCCACGGCCACCATCACAGCCGCCTGGCCCATGTAGGTTCACATTAGATTCGAACAGACGGTAATGAAACAATGGAGTCAAAAACTGGTGGGCCATTAGCTTTAATCCTAGCTTGCATCCAGCGGGCAAGTAAAAACACACACTGGGCTTCAAAACCCACACATTCAGTGCTCACAAAGCTACTGACTTATTTGAGTTTCCTAGAATCAAACATTTCTAGCTCACTAGCCTTATTCACCTCTGTTCCCCATCTCCTTCTCTCTGCACAAACTCTGCAGAAACTGGCTTATCCTTCAACATTCCTCCATCTTGGCTGCTTCTCCTCTCCTCCACATGGCCTTACTCTGCTCTCCTCTCCGCATGGGCTTCCTCTAGAACGCAATCACTCTTCCCTGGAACAAGGTGATCTCTCTTCCTTTTAAAACCTTTCGGCCGAAAGCCCCCCCTCCCCAACACATATTAACATAATCACACCCATCTCAAGCAATCACCTGGGTGATGGGCTTCCATGTGGGCAGCACCATCTTTAACAAAGTAAGCATAATATATTTTATATGCCCAACACCTATGTATACAAATAATGTATTTTAAACATCTCAGTTTGTAACAGTTTCTAAGTAATTTTGCTCATGGAAGCTATAATTTTTAAATAAATTATATTTTTTAGAATTTTAAACAATTAAATTAAATATATATATATATAACTTCCATGTCCAGAGATAGCATTACAAAACCAAAGTTAGAGCACGGGCTTAAAATAACTGTAGGCAAAAGCAAGGGAATGTAGCAGTTTCTGTTTCCTGTGTTTCCTGTAGCAGTTTGTGTTTCCTGGGCATGCCTGTGATAGATGACTCCAGTTTTGGTTTCTGAAACTGTAAACTGTACTTGGCAGACCCTTCTTATGGCCTGTGGAGTTAACCTCGCAGCATGCGGGCTATCAACCACTACATTGGAGTCCTGTTGGAAGGCTCTTTAATTTCTTTTTCTTTTTCTTTGTTATTTCTCTTTATACTTTGACTGTTTCCTCTTTTCTTTCCTTCTTTTGTAGCCCACTGATTCTAAAAGATGTCTGTATAAAGGATAAGCCTCCACAAATCATTGTTTTGCTAAAAGCCAAAGGTGGTGCTACATTCATATTTACACCGTGTGTGCTTATTTGCATTTGCTTTGGCTGTGTTAAAGAGATTTTGCCCCAGGACTTCTGTTATATGCATACAGATGATTTCAGCTGGTGGGTAGGAGGAGGAAGGCAGTTGTAGCAAGTAGACTTTAAAATCCCACACTACTATTTTATAAGTAGTAAGTCATAAATAACTTAAGATTCTATCTCGCTCTTTTTTTTTTATCTGTTTAATGAGGTAAAGGAGAGCAGTCTTCATTTTAAATTATGTCAGTTTTTCTGGGAACAGGTGACAGAACAAATAATTTCAAACTCCTTTATTATACATTTTAAGAATCAGCCATGACTTTAACTGCTGACCTTTGTAATAGCAAGTTGTAGCTTGTGGAAAAAAGTGAGTGAAGATTATATGTCACTGAATATTTTTACTCTAGATAAGTGATTCTTACCAACCCCCACCCTATAAAATATTCTGAGAACATGAATTAATGAGTGTTTTCTAGTACTAATAATTCATTTTGTTCATAAACATTTTTAGAAATCTAATTAATGACTTTGTCCAGAAATCAATTGAGAAAGATTGCATTTATATATAGTTATATATTTATATGTGGTTATAATTACATATTTATATATGTAGATAGATGTGTATCTACACATACATACAAACTGAATAATTTAAAAATGATTTTAGAGAAAGAAAGGAGAGAGCGAGAAACACTGATTTGTTGATCTACCTATTTATGCATCATTGGTTATTTATTTTCTGTGCCCTGACCAAGGATTGAACCTGCAACCTTGCCATATCAGGACAACTCTAACTAACTGAGCTACCCTCATGGGACCAGTCAGTTATGTGATTAAGAAAGCTAAATTTTACTGTTTCTTTCAAGTTTCTATGGTATTTAAAATAAACTCACTATTTTTTAAATGTTTTTTTTGCTCCAAAATTAGTATCTTAAATGGTGTTTCAGGAATCATTAATCACACAGGATGCTTCATGAGAAAAATAGGAGTACCATAGCTAAGTAAGTTGAGAAAAGCTATTCCTTCTAAAAGAAGTATATGGTTTTTTCATCACAATCAAGGTTATAAGAAATTTGCTTAACTTCCTGAATCTACCATTCTCACACATGTTTGAGTATGAAATTAATATTCTATATCTAACTGCTTCTCAGAGACATTGAAGTGCTAAAGAAATTAGCAATTTTAAAGTTTTCAGATATTTTTAAAATGTATTTATGATTACTTTCTTCAAAAGTCTTTGATTCCTAGCTCTCTCTTGGTTATATGACATGTGACACTTGCACTTATCTTTGGCAGGGCATTCTTGAAACTGATTTATGTTTACTATTAATTAATTAAATTTGTAAACCTCCCTTTTTGAACAGCTAGAATTATTCCATGTCTCTGAAGTATAAAAACACGACAGCATTAGATGTTACAAGCAAGACTGGTGTCACTTTTGTCAGTTATATCTGGGTAGAAATTGTGAAGATTCTTGTATCTAAAGATTTGCAATTTAAAACCCTTTCTTTCACCTTACTCATAGGCACATGAATGGAAAGTAGAATCAGAGGATCATTTGATCAATAGGTCTCAAACATTTTTCTTTTTTGCAGAGGGATAAAAGACAGAAAACAAGAAAAAACACTACTCAAAAGTTAAAAATTAATGAAGGTAGAATTCGCCATTAATGAGGCATTGTAGCTTAGTGAATGAGAACACAGGATCTGTGCCAGACTGGCTAAGATCAAATCCTGACTCTACAGCTTAATACCCATATGATCTTGGACCAATTGCTCACCCTATGTGTTTTTGGTTTTTCATATATAAAATAAAGATAAAATAGTATCTGACTCAATGGTAGTTGTTTAATGCCAAGTGATCTAAACTATAGAAAAACTATCTGGTATATAGTTCATGCTGGATAATTATTTGCTATTGTTATGCAGACTCAAGTCTTTGATTTCTAGCTATGTGTCTTCAGGAAACATTTTATTTAATGACCCCATAGGAAATATTTAATAATATTTAATGATTTAAAACTCAGTAAGTATTCTCAGTTAAATATCAAAAGGTTTGTATCAAAAGTCCAAAGTGCCAAACGAGCTGCAGACATCAAAGACACGGAGGAATTCAGAAGTTGGAGATGATCATCCCTGTATGGTAGGCTCCAAAGGTTCATGGGCTAACATGGCAGATGGGGCCGCTGACACTATAACACTCAGAGTCTGGGGAAAGTGGTGATTGCAAGTGAGGAGGAAAAAATGAACCTAGGAAACATGAAGAACACTAAAATCATAACTGTAAGAATGAGATGGCACTCAAACATCAGATGTGCAGGCTTTATTAGAAGAGAAAGGCCTGCCGGGGCAATTCTCCAGGAAGAAGGGCCCCCAAAACAGACTGAGGTAAAACTTTATAGGGTTGGGGATGACCTCGAGCAAGGGTATGCTGGTATGTTCAGCTTTCTGGAATACTCCTCTTTGGGGTGATTGACCAGCTTGCTGGAATTCCTTTGTCCCAGGAGCGATCGTCCAGTAATTAAGGGTGGGGTCAGGCAGCCAAACAGAACAGCAAAAGGGCAGTTTGGAATTTATCTATCTATCAATAATAGGCAGGATGCTTAGAGAGAGATCATTTTAGGTCTGTGTTTGACTGAGTAACCAAAGAGAAATAGATCTAGTAGAGAAGGCTCTACAGAGATGATGAAGTTTTGCAGAACCATAAGAATGGAGAACATCCTTTAGCTTGAGAAATACCAATGATTAAAAACAAATAAGTAAATTTACTGATTTTTATAGCTACATGATTCTTTAAAGGATCTGGTTTATAAGTTCTGTCAGATATATATAGGTTTTTTAAGGTTCTCTGAACTTTCACCTTTGCTTGCTTCCAAATAATAAATTTTCAATTTAGTTTAATCTTTCCAATGATCACTAAAGGGCTAGAATCACTCTACCAGTTTGATCATGTGGCATCTGAAATTAATGTAGGGAAAGATATTTATGATTTCTGAGCCCATGGTATTGCCTAATTGTGAGTTTTTAGAGCTGTTTCCTGATATTCATGTCGTCTCTTGACTACAGCCCATCATGAGGAAAGCTAAACCTTTGTTTAGGCTTCCTCTACCATTATACAGCATCAGACTGTGCAAAATTCTTCAGAGATTCCTTCCCACTAAGCTAGTGGACAAGAAGCTGTAAAGATGAAGTCTTGGTTACCCTTGATCCTAGAGAGCATGTACAATGAGCAAAGTGATCCTTAATGCACAGATTGCATGAGGAAGAAATATGAAACTTTGTTGTGCAAACTTTTGAGGTTTTGAGAGTTTTAAGGTACTGTAACATGATCAAGTCTAACATAGCTAAATCTCTTATCTGTATACATAAAATCACATAGGTGTGTGTATTTATTTTTCTTTTATGGATGAAAAGTAAGTGTTAGTAAAAACACAATTTAACATGGTATATCTCCTGTTTGCTATAATCCATGTGAAAAATAAAAGAACTGGAATTTTCTCTTTGCCTTTGGAAAACATCAAATTTTTGATAATAAAAGAAAAAAATAGTATAATATTGTTCTGTATCATAATGATATATTAGGTAAGTGGATGGGGAGAATGAGCGTGGATGGCACAAAAGAAACTTGCTGTACCAATGGAATAATTGAAGTTCAGCTAAAACAAGTTAGATTTCAAAAGTCTCAAAAAATAGTTGCAAAATCATAAAATGTACCTCACTGAAGCACCATTCTATTGCTGTCTCTGAACTTATTTACAATTTCAGTATGTGATTTATGGTATAAAGATTAACAAGGCAAGCCCTGGCCGGTTAGCTCAGTGGTAGAGTGTCAGCCTGGCTTGCAGGAGTCCTGGGTTCGATTCCCGGCCAGGGCACACAGGAGAAGTGCCCATTTGCTTCTCCACCCCTCCTCCTCTCCTTCCTCTCTATCTCTCTCTTCCCCTCCCACACCCAAGGCTCCATTGGAGCAAAGTTTGCCAGGGCGCTGAGGATGGCTCTGTGACCTCTCTGCCTCAGGCGCTAGAATGGCTCTGATTGCTGCAGAGTGACACCCCAGATGGGCAAAGCATCACCCCCTGGTGGGCATGCCGGATGGATCCCGGTCAGGCACATGCAGGAGTCTGTCTGACTGCCTCCCATTTCCAACTTCAGAAAAATACAAAAAAAAAAAAAAAAAAAAAAGATTAACAAGACAGTATTTTAGATGTAAACAATTGACATTAATTATTTTAAATAACTTATGAAAGTTGTATTAATGTGCTAGAGTAGGAAACTGTAAGACACCTAATCTTTCCTCTTAGGTCTAATAGTCTCTAAAATTATCGATCTGAAATAATAACAATTTATGCTGTCTCTCATTTCATATAATACAGAATTGTGGAAAAACTAATGGTTATTTTACCATTTTATTTTACTTTGTAATATGTATAGATTATAAAGAGTTAAAATGTGTCAGGTTTCCTATTTTTTTGCAATATTTGAATATTCTCAAAAGTAATTTCCTTGGAAAACACTTACTTTAGGGTATCTATTACTTAATGAAAAACCTATATTATATAGAAAGTTTTGCTGAGATTAGGATCAAGGAAAGAATAGCCACTATTTTTATTTCTATTTAATATTGAGTAAAAGTACAAATTTAGGATGCCTTACTTTTAAGAAACTAGGCCTATAGATATCAAGAGAGAGAAAAAAATAACCAAATTTACCATCAGTTTTGATAATTAGGACTTAAGAAGCCCTTGGGAGGTGGACAAGAATGTTATAGAATGAAAACAATGTGGAAGCACTCATAATTGGGGAGAATAATCTGTTGTACTTTAGTTATTACTTTTTTTTGTGTGTGTGAGAGGAGGAGGGGCAGAGACAGACTCCTGCATGTCCAATCAGGGTCCACCTGGCAAGCCCACTAGGGGGTGATACTCTGCCCATCTGGGGCCCTTGCTTTATTGCAACTGGAGCCATTTTAGCACCTGAGGTGATGCCATAGTGCCATCCTCAGCGCCCGGGCCAATTCACTCTAATTGAGCCTTGGCTGTGGGAGGGGAAGAGAGAGACAGAAAGAAAGGAAAGGAGGAAGGGTGGAGAAGCAGATAGATGCTTCTCTGTGTGCCCTGACCAGGAATCAAACCTGGGACATCCAGACACCAGGCTGATGCTCTATCACGAAGCCAACTGGCCAGTTCTATTTCTTAAATGATTCTAAAATTTCAAGCAATTTTAAAAACTGATTTATTTAACACATTGTTATTGTTCTTGTGTTAAGTATTCATCTATATTTTACTTTTAAATTCAATTTCATGAATCTTAGTTTAGATTTTAAGTTATTAAATAGCAATTTATGTTCTATCTCTTCCCCTGTACTACCTTAATATCCTGTGTGTGTCAGTGTGTCTGGAGTTGGCAGGTTGCTCTTTAACTATCTAAGAGTGCCACTTAATTATAGCTAATTTTATTTCTTTTTTAAAGATACAAATTTTACCTGACTGGTGGTGGCACAGTGAATAAAGCATCAACCTAGAATGCTGAGGTTGTCTGTTGGAGAACCGAGGTCTCTGGCTTGAGCCAAGAAGCACCAGCTTGAGCATGGGGTTTCCAGCATGAGCCAGGGGTTACAGTCTTGACCCAGAGGTCACCAGTTTGAGCCCAAAGGCACCAGTTCAATCCTTGGACAAGGCACTTATGAGAAGCAGTCAAAGCACAGCTAAATAGAGCAATGAGTTGATGCTTCTCTTTTTCATCTTGCTCTCTCTCAATATATATATCTATATAAATTTTTTACTGCCACTTTCATTTTTGAAATGATAATAGCTAAACAAATGCATCATTATTTCTAATATATTAATCAATGTTAAATGCCTTCATTCTCAAGGATATATATTTGGGTTTTAATACAAATGTTCAGCAGATAAAATAAGAAGTGTTTTCTTCCTGTCCTAGAAGGTTAATGACTTTTGTATACATATGCTAGTCTTTCTACCGCAATTATTCTTCAAGATCTATTTAAGATATCACCTTTTCTATGAAGCCTTTGTCTATTCATAGAGTAGCCATATAGTCTTGTTTGACCTTGGGGGCTCACTATAATTAACAGCAACCACTTTTCTCTCAGCAGAATTTTTATACCATCCTTGCCTGGTAAATTTTATGGTCACCACCTACAAATTAGAAAATGAGAACTCAGCCTGACCTGTGGTGGCTCAGTGGACAAAGCGTTGACATGAAACTCTGAGGTCTCTGGTTGGAAACCCTGAGTTTCCTGACCAAGGCACATATGGGAGTTGAGGCTTCTTGCTCCTCCCCTTCCTCTCGCCCTTTCTCTTTCCCTTCTCTCTAAAATGAGTAAATAAAGTATAAAAAAAAGACCACTTCTTCACATTTCTGTTTAAAAAAATAATAATTCAAATTAATTTTTAGTTTTTATCATGATGTTATATTGTTAAAGCTTATATTTTAATTGGAAATTGGATTGTTTCATTATAAAAATATCATCATATAATATATTAATATCATCATATAATATATATATCTTCATATTATTTTAAAGACAGAAATTTGACATTATATTTAAAATTTTACTTGTATTTAGTAATTAAAATATAGCTAGCATCTATTTAACACATTATGAATAAATAAATAATCTTAGTTTTAAATATAGTTCTTTATAGTTGGTGCAAGATCTTCCTATTTGTTGTTTTAAATATTAATATATCTACAATGGTTTTGCTTATATAAGCAAAAAATGCCTATCTTTTTAATTCTTTATAACTCATCTGTCCAGTATTAACCTGCTGTATATATTTGTATAAAATAGCACCAAATAAAATAGTTATAAATATTAATAAAGTTAAACATTTATTAAACATTTTTAAGCCATAGTTGATCTTACTATATTTTCAGAGGCATGCCATTGTAGAAAAAGAAAGTAGGATAAAAATCAATCTCTCCCACCCAGTAAATTTCATAAAAATATAATAGATATTTACTCTAAATAATTAACAAATGCAGATAAATACATAGTAAATATGTGAGGACAAAATAAAATATTATTTAACTTAATGACATATCAATGGCTCTTTTGCTGCTTGAAGTGTCAAATATTTTGACAGCTTCAGCATACTGTATGTAAAGAAAACATTATGAAATTTACATATTTCAATTTCATAACTATGTTATAATATTCTTAAAAATAAGTTGTCTTATTCTTTCTTCTAGTTAACTTAAATGTGGTTAGTGTTCAGAAGTGGGAACTTTTTGCCATAAATGCAAGAAAACCCAAGCATGGTGAAATGTCTGCAATCAACTTGGCATCATAGTAGCTACAAGCTGCACTGCCTTGTGTAAATGGCAAAGAGCAACATCCAGTACATGATACCAGGATCCCTTTTCTCACAGGTTAAGAGTTGTATTCTTCTAATAAGAGGCCACAGTTCAAGTTTTAAAAGGCTAAAGAGAAAGACAGGCCTTTCTCCCTGGAGGGGGTTAGAACCAGATGTATGTATCATCAGAGACTTAGAATAATTTATGAATAAGCTCTTGAATACATCCTGATTTAATAATGTTATTAAGAACTTGGTAGAAACTTCTACAGATTGTTGAGAATTTTAGCAGCTTCCATATGAATGCCAAGAACTGCACACTTCAACTCTTAAGGTTAAGATGTTCACTGGTGGCTTTCTTGACTTTCATTCCCCTACATATTCAAAGGCTTTTATAATTTCAATATTAAAGATGAAACACATAGAGTAGTTTCCTCTTTGGTCTTCAAATTCTGACTGACATGCCAACTGAAAGTGGCTTAAATCAATGTACTTTTATTTTGTCACATTAGAATTCTGGAGGTAGAGATGTTCTAAGGGTGATTATTTCAGGTACTCAATACCATCATCAAAGACCCAATTTCTTATCATGCCATTTTCAAGATATTGGCCTTTTTTTATAGATGGGATCCTTTCCTCAGTTCCATCTACCTGTTCAAGATGGCTTCTGTGATATTACAATCATTTAGTATCTTTGAAATGTTGCTCTGTATCTCTCATTCTAACCCTCAAAACAACAAGTAACTATAGCTACAAGCTTTGAAAGTGTATGACTTGTACCACTGTTTATTTCAGAATAGAGAAATTTTAAGCAACTTAGATGAAAGCAAATCAAATTAACTTGCTGAATCTTTTCTCTTAGACAGCATGAGTCCCATTATTTCTGGCCTAATCACTTCCCAGATGAGACAAGTTTCCATTTTCTTGCTTCATTATGTGTTCCTCATATACATACTGGCTAGTTCATCCCACCAGTGTGTTACAATTGCACATAACGACTAAAAAACATTCTGAAAATATTTTAAAAATATGTATTTCTCTCAGATTTGTATATACGTAGTTTTACAAAATATATGAGTAGCTTGTGATACCAATTTTTAGACTGACAACTGGATGTATTATTAAATACAAGAATTGTGAATTGTTTAATTTAATAAAAGATATTTAAGAACATTTTATTTATTTTTACAAATATTAAATTTAAAAAGTTAACTTTATTTAAATAATTTAAATGTTTTAAAGAACAAAGGGAAAACACACAAATTAGAGTTTTGACTATAAATCAAAAGCTTTCTTTTTTCCATGGTCTAGTTTGTGTTACTGAATTAATGATAATGACATTCTATGGAAAAGTTAAAATATTAGACATGATGCTTTCTGAATTTGCCCAAAAATAAAATATCTTGAGGACTCACATGTGGACCTAAATACCTCTCTTGGACACACCTGATAATATTAATTTTTGTAAAAATAATTTGATATACTATATATAAGATGCAAGACACTAGAAATAAATTGTACTCTTTGGCAGAAAATCAAGTTAAATTTTATAACTTTTTTTTTTGGTATTTTTCTGAAGTGAGAAGCAGGGGCAGCAGAGAGACAGACTTCACATGTGCCCAGCTGGGATCCACCTGGCATGCCCACCAGGAGGGGATACTTTTTCCATTTGGGGTGTTGCTCTGCTGCAACCAGAGCCACTCTAGTGCCTGAGGTGGAGGCCATGGAGCCAACCTTAGCTCCTGGGCCAACTTTGCTCCCAAGGAACCTTGGCTGTGGGAAAAGAAGAGAAATATAGAGAGGAAAGAGAGGGGGAAGGGTGGAGAAACAAGTGAATGCTTTTCCTGTGTGCCCTGGCAGAGAATCAAACCCAGGACTTCCACATGCTGGGCCAACGCTCTACTGTTGAGCCATCCGGCCAGGGTCTCAAGTTAATTTTAATTTGTGCAATCTACAGTTATTTAACATGGTTTAAAAAAGAAACAGACATTTAAGTTTGGCTATTTCACTTTGTAAAAGATTAAAATTAGTTTTTCTTTTAATGATTGTTTCTAAATTTCAAAAGAAGAATACTTTAGTCAACTGAACAACTACTGTTTTTATGTTGTTTTCTTTTTTAGGTAATATATCATATTGAAAAATTTTTATAAAAGAATATAAATACAGAGCTGTAATCTCATGGGAAAGTAAACATTTCAGTAATAGTAGTTTATGATAAAATTTAAAAATAAACAAATTATAATAACTCATGAAAATTGTATACTTTTTTATCAGGCTTAAAATTTTTAATCACAATCTTAAACAGCCTACCTTGAGACTTTGCTAAAATGTAAGCAAGAATCATAAATATATAAAATAAAAAATATACAGCTTTTTTTTTCTTTTTTAAGGGACAGAAAGAGAGTCAGAGAGAGGGATAGACAGGACAGACAGGAACGGAGAAAGATGAGAAGCATCAATCATTAGTTTTTCATTGCAACACCTTAGTTGTTCATTGATTGCTTTCTCATATGTGCCTTGACTGCGGGCCTTCAGCAGACCAAGTAACCCCTTGCTCGAGTCAGCGACCTTGGGTCCAAACTGGTGAGCTTTTGCTCAAACCAGATGAGCCCGCGGTCAAGCTGGCGTCCTCGGAGTCTTGAACCTGGGTCCTCCGCATCCCAGTCTGATGCTCTATCCACTGTACCACTGCCTGATCAGGCAAAAAATATACAACTTTTTAAAGAATGTACTTTTAAACTTTTTAATAAATGTTCATCCTATCAATACCCAGTATGTATAATATCAAATCAATTCAATTGTCTTTGATATTTTTGCCAATTTTCAGTTACATGAAAAATCTAGTTTTTTATATATATATTTGGAAAGTGTGTATGTTGTGGGTAGAGGTATACCAGGTCTTATTTTCCAGCTGGATATCTTTATTATTACTTTTTAAATATTTAAACATATCAGTTATTAGTCAGTAGAACTTGGTTTGTACCTTTGCCCCTGTCTTGTAAAAGTTAGAAGTGGGCCTGCCTGGCATGGTGGTTGAGAGGTAAAAATGTAAAAAGGGTTCTTTTTACTACTGTAAAAAAATAAATGTTTTCAGAATTTTTTCAGTAGATGTTTCACATGATAATTTCTTTTCTATTTCTTAAGTCAAATTGCACTTAATCAAAAAAAATAATGCCCATTTTTTACGTATTTAAAAAAATTTAGTATATGTAGTGTTTCTTATAATTTTAATCTTCTTAGTACTTACCATTAGAATTTTAATTTTAAATTTCTATTGTTAGTGAAATTTGCAAAAAAACTGTGTATTTCAGTGTTCTATCAATGCTTATTTTTAACTATATTTTTGTTTTTCTTTTTAATTAATTTTAGATATATTTATATTGCCTTTTACCATTTATAAGTTGCTTTTTTAAATTTGTGAGCTAAATATCCATAATTTTAATTATTCTTAATATAATGAACTTACTTTCAAATAAATATTAGAATAGAGATTTGATGATATATTATAAATTTCCACATGTCATGTTCTTTCTGTTTTTGTTTTATTCTTGGCCTTATTTAGGCTCTTATTTTCTCATTGATTGAGAAGATTGAAATGTGTTTGAAAGAAAATGTTCTGACTAGTTTGGTTTATTAACCATGGATTTATTCATATTAATCATTTTTATTTTAGTTTGTGGTGTTAACATAATATATCCCACGTGTACATTTAGAAATTTACTAATATTTTATTTGTTGTCTCTTAAATAATCATGTTTAAAAAATCATAGTGCTACAAATGCTGCAGTTTCTATTTTCTAGGTATAAAATTTGATATATTCTTATATAATCAAGGTTATTAATTAAATTCAATAGTATAAGTAAACTTAAATAAAACTTCTGGAAGGCATTCTATGAGCACTACATGTCTCAGACCAATTTAGGCATGCCTGCTACTCACTGCTGTAGTATCTTATAAGTGCTCTACTTAGCACTTATTAAACTTAATAGTGACCAGATATATTACTATTGTTACTTTCTTTTTACTATGTGAAATGCAGGGAGGCAGAGACAGACTCTTGCTTGTACCCTGACTGGGATCCACCCAACAAGCCCCCTACCAGGAGATGCTCTGCCTGTCTAAGCCACTGCTCCATTGCTTGGCAACCAAGCTATTTTAGTGCCTGAGGCAAGGCCATGGAGCCATCCTCAGCACCTGGGGCCAACTTTACTTCAGATTCAAGCCACAGTTGTGGGAGAATAAGAAGAAGAAAAAAGAGAGAGAGAGAGAGAATGGCAGGGAGGGGTGGAGAAGAAGATGGTCACTGCTCCTGTGTGCACTGACTGGGAGTTGAATCGGGATTTCCACATGCCAGACCGAGGCTTTACTGCTGAGTCAACTGGCCAGGGCCTGTTTATTACATTAGCTACAATGTCAATAAAACCAGAAACCCTATTTAGTATATGTTTTTAAGTTTTATATGTGGATTATACAGTATTGTGTACATTTATGCTATGAATTTATTTTACTTAGTAGAGTGTCCATATGTGACCTTGGTGTGGATGATAAGCAGAGGAGAGGTCAATGAAGAGACATTGTATTTGAAATGAAGGGGAAGCACAGAAAGGAAGAGTCTAGTGATTAGAAACACAGGTTGGGCGATAAATATACATTTAAGAGGTAGAAGCAAGAGGAAGAAACAAAACATGTTGTTGTTTTTTAAAGTCATCAAATATGAAGAGAAAATGAGGAATATGTAAAATCCAAGAAACTAAGTGTAGGAAGTATTTGAAGCAGGAACTAACTAGGTCATATGAGATGAGTAGAGAAACAGGAAGTAACTAGAAAAGTTTTGGCTCAGGAAGGATTTTTGGTATAATTTTTCTCATAAATGGGAAATGCCATGGAAATAATAATTGGAGACTGAAGATGCTGTAGACATAGTAGGCGTAACAAGGTTATAATGTTTTCAGCACATTTGTACAATATCTTTGCAAAAGCACACAAGCACACACTGTTTTAAGATAATAAACTACTTTCCTGCAATATCTGCAGGGCTGATACACAAGAAACGTGTCCTGCCTTGTATTTTTCTTCTCTGCACTAACTTCTTACAACTTACACAAACCTTCTGTAACTTACACAAACCTTCTGCAACTTACATAAACCTTCAACTTTTATGCACTTTCTTATCCAGAAATAACTGGCCTTCATAACAACTTGCTTTTCCCTTTTCTTTTTAAAAGTACCTCTACACTTCATACTTTCTATTATCAAAACCATACAATTCCTTTCTAGTCAAAACTCTTGATTTAAAATCTTTAACCTTTAGTGACAAATAAGTTGACTTTCTTTTTATCCTAGTTTCCCTTTTCCTAAAGCCTGATTAAAAGAGTCCTTAGTTAGTTCCTCTAGGCATTAGCCATGCTTGGACCAATTAACTTCTGGTTTGTGGCTGAAGCAGGGCATGCTGTCCTTCTCAGGGTCAGCTTACAAGGGTTGGCAGGGTCAGTCTTCGCTGTCCACAAAGGTGTCTCTACTGGGACTGCAAGCTTCAGCCGGCTGTGGTGGACCCAGGCGGGTATGCCTTCTACCTTGGCAGTAGTGGGGGTGCTCAGGATCATGGTGTGTGGACCCATCTACGTGGGAGTCAGTCCTTGGGTGGTGTACTGCTAGAAGTGCCTCTTGGACAGTCTTTGAACAGTTTGCTGAGTAACCTGTAAAACCTTCTCATGTCCCTCTTTCCATAGCACAGACGTGTCCCTTGATGGGGCCGGGAAGCCTGGCAGGCTTCAATTCAATGACCTTTCTTTCTACTCTGGAGCAGGGCCTGCAAGGACTTGAGGAAATTATGATTAGAAATTTCTAGTTCTCCTCTGGTCAATCGAGATACAAGGGGCACAGGTTGCCCAAATTAGATTTCATAAGGGGTCTATTTATTGAGATAGGGGGTACATCTGGTTCTAAAAAGGGCAAAAGGGAGGAGCTCAACCTAGTTTTTGCCGGTATCCCCTCTCAGCTTAATTATGGTTTCCTTCAGAATCCTGTTCATTCTTTCTACCTGTGCTGAACTTTGGAGCCTATAAATGCAATGCAATTTCTAATTAATACCTAACTTAGTGGCTAATTCTTGAGATATCCTGGATATGAATGCAGATCTATTGTCTGATCCTAGGGCTAGGGGAATGCCATATCTAGGTATTATTTCCCTTAATAAGACTTTGCAGACTGTGGAAGCAGCCTCTCCTCGCATGGGGAATGCTTCTACCTATCCTGAGAAGGTGTCTAATAATACTAATAGATACTTATAACCTGACTTCCCAGGGGTCATCTCTGTGAAATCTATTTCCTACAGTTCTCCCAGAGCTTTCCCCCAATACCTCACAAATGGGGGTAGCTTCTTATTCTGCGCACTTACTCTGGCACAGATGCTGCACCTCGAGACAATGGAGTGGACAATATCCCTGATGTTGGGCCCTACATAATACTTCTTGATAAGTTGTTCTAGCTTGTTTTGTCCTAGATGGGTACTAGTATGAATATCTCCTACTATTTCTCTTACTATTCCCTGGGGTAAATAGAGCCGGGAGTCAGGAAGCTCTGTCTATCCCTGCTGATTTTTCTTCCCTTTCAACTGCATCACTTCCTGCTCTTCTTCTGGGGAATATCTAGGATCCGGAGGTAGCGTTGGCTTAGGCAGCAATGGCAGAAGGCTTTCTTGTGGCCTAGTGGCTGCCTCTCTTGCAGCTGAGTCTGCTAGGTTGTTACCCTTTACAATAGGCAAGTCCCCTCTCTGGTGTCCTTTGCAGTGTGGATGATGGCAACTTTGGTAGGTAGCCAAATGGCATTTAGGAGGGCAAGAATTTCATTGTGATTTTTAATGTCTTTCCCCCCTGTTGTCAGTAAGCCTCTCTCCTTGTATATGGCTCCATGGACATGGGCAGTGGCGAATGCATACCGGCTGTCAGTATAGATGTTGGCAACTTTTCCCTCTGCTATCTGTAAGGCTCAGGTTAGTCTTATTAGCTCTACCCTTTGTGCAGATGTTTCTGCGGCCAGTGCTTTCTGCCACAGGACCTTATTTTCCGTGGTCACTGCTGCCCCTGCATGTCACTGTCCATCCTTAATAAAACTGCTCCCGTCAGTAAAGAGGGTCAAGTCTGCCTTCCCGTATGCTTGATCCCTTAAGTCCGGGCGGGAGCCAATCACTGTGTTAAGGATTTGTTTGCAACTGTGGACCAAAGTGGAGTCGCTGGGTTCAGGGCAGCAGTTTTGAGGAACTGAACAGATGGAGGGTTCAGCAGCTGAGCCTGATACTGCATTAGCTGCACATTAGATAGCCAGCCACCTGTCAGGAGGTGCTCGCAGCACTTGCTCTACGTAGTGTTCCTCAATGACTTTGATGTCCTGCCCTAAAGTTAATTTACTAGCCTCCTTGACTAGTATGGAGGTGGCAGCAAGTGCCCTCAGACATGTTGGCCATCCCGAGGCTACAGGATCAAGTTTCTTGGACAGATAGGCGACAGGCCTCTTCTACTGCCCAAGTTCCTGGCTCAGTACTCCTAAGGCTACCCTACCCCTTTCTACTATAAATAGCTGAAAGGGTTTGGCCAGATCTGGCAGGGCGAAAGCTGGGGCAGTCACCAGGGCCTCTTTAAGCACTTGGAATGCTTGCTTCTCCTTATCTGTCCGTGTGAACTGCTCTTCCTTACTCCTGGTCAGTTCGTGCAGGGGTTCAGCTAGTTCTGCAAAGCCTAATATCCACAATTGGCAGTATCCTACTGCACCCAGGAATTCTCGTACCTGCCTCTTGTTAGTAGGCTCAGGGATCTGCAAGACCGTCTGAATTCGCTGGCTGGACAATGTCCTTTGCCCTCCCTGTAAGTTATACCCCAAATAACTTACAGTTTGCGTCACAATCTGGGCCTTCTTGGCAGAGACTCGATACCCTAGTCACCCGAGATCTTGTAGCAGGTCCAAGGTGGCTTCCTCACACTCTCCTTCGTCCTTGGCAGCTATGAGGATGTCATCCACATACTGGAGCAGTACGATCGATGGATGGGAGGAGCGGAAAGCCTGCAGATCTTTGCTGAGGGCTTCATTAAAAATGGTGGGGGAATTCTTAAACACTTGTGGTAGTCTGGTCCAAATGAACTGCCCCACCAGTCCATTATCTGGGTCATTCCATTCAAAGGCAAAGATCCCTTGGCTCTGAGGTGCCAGGGGAATACAAAAGAAGGCATCCTTCAAATCCAGGACAGAATAATAGGTATGGGTTGGGGGCAATGAGCTCAGTAAGGTATACAGATTGGGCACTGTGGGATGAATAGTCTCTACCTGTGCATTCACCTCCCGCAAGTCCTGGACCAGATGATAGTCTTGGCTCCCCGGTTTCTGGACGGGAAGCAGTGGGGTGTTCCAGGCTGATTGGCACCTTTGAAGGATGCCTGCCTCCAGCAGGCATTGCAAATGCTGGGCGATTTCCTGTCTAGCTCAGGCTGGGACCAGGTACTGCCTGATCCTAACCGGTCTAGCAGTGCTAAGCAGTTGCACCAGGACAGGCAGTTGGTGAGCAGCCAAACCTGGGGGGTTGGTTTACGCCCAAACCTCACTTACCCAGGCATGCAGGACATCTGGAACCCCTTCTTTGGCCTCCTTACCTTCTAGGACAGTGGCAAGTAAGTGTTCTTCAGACAGTGGGACAGTTACTTCCATGCTGACCTCTGCCTCTTTGTTCCCCATAGGGCTTTCCTCCCATCGGAAGGTTATGGTGGCCTGAAGTTTCTGCAATAAGTCCCTTCCAAGCAGTGGGTAAGGGCAGTCTGGAATGACTAGGAAAGAGTGGGTGATGGTGCCTCGACCTAAGTCAGTAATTCTTGTGGTGGCCTATGGGTAGGCTTCTGCTTTGCCCGTTGCCCCTATTATCTTAGTAGTTGTCTTCTGCATCTGATCCTGTGGTTTCTATAGGACTGAGTAGGTGGCTCCCGTGTCGACTAGGAAGTCTATTGGTTTTCCTTCGACTGCTAAGGTGACCATGGGCTCCTGGGAGCTGGAGGGAATGGAGCCCTGGCCCTGTCAGTCTAAGGTTTGGAGCAAGACCTCTGGGCCCTGTCTTGGCCCTTGGCTGTCGGCCTTTAACCTTGGATACTCTCTTTTCTATTGCCTTTTCTCCTTACAATAGGCACATTGATCTTTTGCTATTCGCCATCCCTGGCCCTTTTGCTGTCCCCCTTTCTCTTTGGGAGGAGGTTTCTGAGCAGTGGCAGCAATCAGAATTTTGGCAACTTCCTTCGCCCTGCCAACCTCCGGATCATCCCTATTGACATACACCTTCTGGGCTATCTCTAATAGCTTGCTTCTATTCTCTCCTTTAAATCCCTCTATCTTCTGAAGCTTTTTCCTAATATCTGAAGCAGCCTGAGTCACAAAGGCTATATTTACTAATCCCCTGTTCTCTTCTGCCTCAGGATCTAGAGGGGTATATACTCTATAAGCCTCTATGAGTCTCTCTAGAAAGGCTGCTGGGGATTCCTCTCTTCCCTAGATGACTTCACTAACCTTACTGAAGTTGGTTGGCTTTCTAGCTGCTGCCTCGAGCCCCCTCAACAGAGCCTGGTGATACTGGAGGAGCGCGTCCCTTCCCCCAGCGGTATTAGGGTCCTAGGTAGGAGGTTGAGACGGGAGAATATCTTCTATTTCCCTTCTTCCCTCCTAAGTTTCTCTTTCTTCTCCTAATACCGCCTTAGCAGCTTCTCTCATTATTCTGTCCCTTTCTTCAGAAGTGAAGAGGGTTTGTAAAATCTGCTGACAATCATCCCATGTGGGCTGATGGGTCCTAAAAATGGTCTCAAGGAGAGATATTAGTCTCTGAGGTTTCTCGGAAAATGGGGGATTCTGATGTTTCCAATTGTATAAATCACTAGTGGAAAAAGGCACATGGATGAGGTGAGGAGGTGCCCGTGGGCCATCATTTGGTGCCGGCGGCGCCTCCTGGAAAGGCAAAATGGCTGCGCCTCCCGGAGGAATAGGCAAAATGGCTGCCCTCCCGGAGGAGGAGGCAAAATAGCTGTATCTACCCACACATCCATATACAGGTATTGGTCTGGGTGGGGAGCCCTATAGACCGTGGTTCTGACAGCAAACAAAATTGGAAGGTCAAAAGTGCCCTCTGTGGGCCGTCCTACATTAAATGCAGGCTATTCCAGCTGGCTCAATGTCCGGAGGAAACCTGGACTCGGCTGCGGACCTCCGTACCCCTGAGCCCTCTTCTGGAAATCAGAAAAATTCTTCAACAGGCACTCGAGCAGGGATCCTGGCACAGACTCCTGTTGTCCCATCCTAGATGACTCAGGAATAATGAGAAAGGGTAAGATACAGGCAACACACACTATTAACACAAGGAACACACTTGTCTCTCTCACACTCAACTCAGTCATTTGAGCTCAGACAAAATGCAGCGCAGCACAAAACAGATTCTTAATGTGACCAGTCACTCCCAAAGTTAACAAATCCAAATATCCAAATTTCAGAGAGTGGTGTCCCACTTCTGAAAGCCCTGGGTAGGTTACCAGCAGCGTCCCACCTACTACCTCAGGATTGTGTGCTCTGGAGCCCAAAAGCCAAGCCAAATGAGGATCCTCCATGAATACTTACTCAGCTCGAGCTGTCCTTCCGGTCTCCGACCCAAAACTCCGCCAAGGCGAGCCCCCAAAATGTATCATCAACCAGGTATGAGAACAAACGTCGGAGACTTTCAGGAGTTAAGATGTTAGTTACTTTATTGGCCAGTTTAACCTGTGCAGGGGCGAACTCCCAAGATGTCCGGAGACACTGTGCTCACGAGGAGCTGCAAATGGAAGCCGCGCCTGGCACTTACAGCCAGGTCCTTATATATCCTATGTGAGCAAGCATACATAATACAGAAGCAAATGTAGCAGTTTAGCTACTGGCTAGGGAGGTCGCAGGCAGCATAGCAACAGGGGCCGGCATAGCAACAGGGGCCAGTTTTAACTTAGTGGCGAATTTCAAACATAAACTTCTGATAAGGGTCTCTGACCTTCTTTGTTCTCAGCCTCACAGGGGCCATATCAGTACTCCCTGTTCCTTTAATAGTTACACTCTTTGACAGCCCCAGTATATCAGTACTCCCTGAATCTAACATAATACAATTTAAATCTAATAAAAACTATAAAAAGACAAAAGAAACAACTATTTTTAGAGTAAAATATTGTATTTGCAATGACAACTTTTAGAAATTAATTTTGTTTTTATATAATTTTACAAAAAGTATGAATTACTATTTAATAAAAAAAAACTTTTTAAACTGATTTGTTTTCTGTCATTTTTCTCGTGAACCTTTAAATTTGCATGCTTGTATGAGTAAAACAATTTTTATTATTTTTTCCCCAGTTCAATCATGAGGCTAAAAAAGTAATAATAGCTTTTGTTTATTAAAAGAGAGGGAATTAAAAAATAAAATGAAAAATATCTAAAAGAGATAGAAGCCTTTATTTAGAGGCCCTGAGAAGGCAATTTCTTCTAGCTGAAGGAGTGATCTCAAAAGAGAGACCTGGGGTGCTGTGAGGGCACAGGATAAAACAGAGAAGGATGGCCCTGGCCGGTTGGCTCAGTGGTAGAGTGTCAGCCTGGCGTGCAGGAGTCCCAGGTTCGATTCCTGGCCAGGGCACACAGGAGAAGTGCCCATCTGCTTCTCCACCCCTCCCCCTCTCCTTCCTCTCTGCCTCTCTTTTCCCCTCCCGCAGCCAAGGCTCCATTGGAGCAAAGTTGGCCTGGGCACTGAGGATGGCTCCGTGGCCTCTGCCTCAGGCTCTGGTCGCAACAGAGTGATGCCCCAGATGGGCAGAGCATCACCCCCTGGTGGGCATGCCGGGTGGATCCCGGTCGGGCGCATGCCGGAGTCTGTCTGACTGCTCCCCATTTCCAACTTCAGAAAAATACAAACAAAACAAAACAAAACAAAAAAACAGAGAAGGAAACCAAGCAAAGATATGTTTCAGTGGAAGCTGAGGTTCAACAAGATCTCACAAGGCATTCTGGAGAACCAATAGTAACACAGCTGTTCCATCTAGGTTCAAGGGGGCGAGTTCTCGGTACCCCCATATCATTGGTCCTTGGCTACATGCCTCTTTCTCTCCCGCAGCATTTCTCAGTATGATGGTTCCTAATGCAAAAAGTAACAACTATGAGAATGTTTGCAGCCATGTATGGTGCATCTGCAGTAAGTGGGATCTGGGTGAGACAACTGTTCTACTACAATGGGAAATGGAAAAAGTCCTGTCCTGGGAAGTAAGAAAAATTAGTATCCATCCCTCAATCTTATTTTTTTGTTCGTTTTCTTTATGGTGAAAAAGGGATTTAGGCTAGTTCTAAGGTTAATTTCAGCAATGTGTTTTGGTAGAAAGACCATGGACTTTTGAAAAAGAAATCTGTCTGAATAGTTGTAGACCAGTAATTAGCTCATGTTAGGTCAAATTTTTTTTAATTTGTATAACGTGAATAATAATTCCTAAAACAAAAGATACAGCTCTATCTAATGAAACTCTCAGTATAATCATCATCAGTAAATGATTAGTTATTGAAATAAAATCTATCTATCTATATATCTATCTGTCTGTCTATCTTCTTATACAACCTTTGTTTCTATGGTTTAGGTAAAATGCAATTTATGGCCATCAGTATGCTTTGAGTATATATGTATGTTTCTAAGATCATCTTTAGTTTTTTATCCAATTAGAAAGGTTGACATTTCTTGTCTTCTCAAGTATTGAACATGAACATATCAATATCCATGGGACTAAATACAGTTCAAGTAGTCTAAATAAATTTAGAAAATTTCTCCAAGTGAGAGTGCAGTGATTGGTACATTTTGTTTATTTAATGAAGAGAAAGGAGTTTAAAGGCTGTAATCTCTATAATACTCACTACTGCTTTTCTATTATTTTCCAAAATCCTTATTCACTTAGTATTCCTTAGATACCACTTGAATGGATCATTTTGTATTAAGTATTGACTTTTATTATGACATGATTTAATTAGTTACTGGAAATATTTTTGCCTAAATTCCAATGACATTAAACATACACTTACTAATTTTGCTACTTCTAATAAAACTTTACTAACAAAATAGGCAGATAATTTATCATTCATAGATTACTGACTTGATTTTTAAAAATATTTCATTAATATAATTTTTATCTTCATCACCATGTTTTTGTCATCCCTGATATTTTGTATCTGAGATGAGTACTTCACTCATCTTACATTAGTCTTATCTCTATTCCAGAGAACAGACTATATCCCCTATAAAAACAAGGATTAATAATTAACCATCCACTGTGCATAATGAAAATATCATATTTAGATCTTAGTCTAAAAAATAAAAAAGCTTAAAAAAAGAAAATACCATCGAAATCCTGAGGTCACAGAATCCCTTGCAAAAGAGTTAGGTAAGTATCTTTTCTAACCTTCTAAAACTTAATGTAAATTAACATTGTGTTTTATTTATTCATTTAATGAATTAAATATCTTACTATTTATAGTGGGATTTCAATGTAAATTAAATTTATATATCATAAATATAACCATAGACCATAGTTTTTTTTTAATTGGATTTATTGAGGTGACATTGGTTAATAAATTACATAGGTTTCATTCAGGTATACAATTCAATGATATATCATCTGTACATTGCATTGTATGTTCACCATATCAAGTCAAGTCTCCTTCCATCACCATTTATCCCCCCTTTTACCCTCTTCTACCTTCCCCACCACTCAAAAAAGACAGACTAAAAGGTAAAGAAGTGTCAGTACTGGTATGATATTGCTTAGGAAGTAGTATGGGGAATAAGAAATCTCATAGCTTGTTAAAGGCAAATCTATCAACCTGCTGCCAATAGGCTATACATTATTCTATTTTCTGCCTTCATCATAATGTAATATCTTTTTTTAGTAGCTAATTTGATGGCTCCAAAACTTATTAGTAGCCCTTGGGGTTTTGTTGTGGAATTAGCAGTAATATGAGAAAATCAAGTTTTCCTTGTCTCATAGCTGGACATCAAGTATTAGTTCCCAACACAGTCATATGCCATATGATAACGTTTTTTGGTCAATGAAAGACCACATGTATGACAAAGGATCTCATGGAATAATGGAGCTGAAAAATTCCTGTTGTCTAGTGTTTCCAAACCATGAAATTGTGCAGTGTAGTACTTATGGGTTTCTGATGGTGCTGGTGCAAACCTACTGTACTGCTGGTCCTATAAAATATAGCAATACAATTATGTCAAGTACATAATGCTTAATCATAGTAATAGACAACTATGTCATCAGATTGTGTATACTTACCATATCATACATTTTATTATTATTTTAGAGTATATTCTTTCTACTTATAAGAGAAATACTTTGCTGTAAAACAGCATTCCATGCTACTCTGGCAGCCACCTCATATATCTCGTGATTATTTTCTCTCATGATTGATTTCATCTCATGTTGTTTTGTACATTAACTTAACTGTACGGGTTTGTAGTCCAGGAGCAATGGCTATACAAGTTGTTTCCAACAGCAGGTCTGCCAGAAATTTTGAGCTGGTGGGCAAGAGTTACCATTCTGATGTTGTATAAGAATTATAAAGTCTGTAATCATTGGGTCTATAATCACCATACAACATCAGTGTGGTTAACTCTTTTGCTAATTGCATGAAATTTCTGGCAGACCAGCAAGGTCCCCAAACTGGCTATTAAAACACACTGAAATCTCTCCATAAAATAATTGGAAAATTATAGAATTGATACCCAAATATAATAGAAGCACCATTTGAGTGTGAAAGTATTTTCTGCCAATTAATTTTTCATTGTAGGGAATTATTTTATTCTTATTTGAGACACATAGCATTTTAATTATATTTAATTTTGTCACTGTGTTTATAATGTCATTAACTTTAATATTGATTTAGATATACTGTCAGTTTCTCTAATTCTTTTTTTTTTTTTAATTTTTTCCATTTAGCAAACACTCATATTTCTTTTTAAGATTTTTAAAAAGTTTTTTTTTTTTAGTTTTGGAGAGAGATGAGAGAGAAAAGTGGAGAGGAGCAGAAAGCATCAACTTTCATATGTGCTTTGACCCAGCAAGCCCAGGGTTTCAAACCAGTGACCTCAGTGTTCCAGGTCAATGTTTTATCCACTGTGCTACCACAAATTAGGCAGCAAACACTTATTAAGTGTCTATCCTATATAAGATAGTACACTAATTGAGGAAATAAGACAAATCATACTACTCAGAAACATAAAATCCAGCAAGGTAACTGAGAGAATTCATTTCAACTCAAGAAAACCTCTGGTTAGTATCACATGAGAGGCACAAGTCTATAACTTTGTTAATGAAAGAGCAAGCATCTCTTCACAGTCTTTGAGAGTTTCATGAGTAGGTGATATAACATTAGAGTTGATAAACAGTATTGTAGAACAGAAAGATTAGATGTAGATATCTTGAGCACAGGAAAGAATAAGGAAAGGAAACAAGGCAAAAAATCTGAATTTAAGTTCTGAGAACTAGTTTGACTGAAGTTCATGGAAGTTAAGGTGGGTGTGATGTCGAAGAATATGAAAAACAATGGGTAATCTTGTGATATTAAATACATATTCATGATTTTTCTCGGTATATCAGATCTTCATTGACAAAATAATAAAAAGTATAGCCTATATATATTCATTATTATATGCCAAACACTGTATTAAAGGTTTTATAAGCATATTTCACATGGTCCTCATGCAAAGCTCATAAGGTGAGCTCTCATTTTAGCCAAGTAAGGCTTGAAGAGATTCAGTAATCTGCCAACACTTTTAAATAACTGAACAGGAATTACAGGAATTAAAACTAGCAGGATTTGACTTCAATTTCCATGTTAGTTTAGGGCCATGATTTTCATCTATAGCTGCATTATGCCCTACAAGAAACCCACCAACAGGGAGTTTCTTTCATCATTGTGGTAGGAGGCTCTGGCACTAAGGCACTAACAATTCTTCTGCATGAAAAACAAAGACCAAGGGGAGTAAATGTCCCTCCAAAACAATGCTATCTAATTTCCCAAATACATTGACCTGTAAGACATCAAATTACTCAGTATCTTTCTGGTTTTCAATTTTATTAGGAAGAAAGCAAATATTTGACTGCATCTCTTTATGAAAGTAATGATTTCTGCTTTTACATAAGGAGGTAAAAATTTAACATTGATGAGGAAATTATCGTCTCCCAGTTCTGTTTGCCTTATCTATGCCTGGGATAAGAAGAGACTAGAGTGAAGTGGAAGATGACAAACTTTTAAATGGAGAAGCAGGTGGTCACTTATCGTGTGCCCTGAATGGGAATAAAACCTGGGACTTCCACATGCTGGGCCAACACTCTAGCACTGAGCCAACTGGCCAGGGCAACAAACAAAACTTTTATCATTGTTTCATTTTCATATGCATTAAGCCTCTCTCCCTTTTTAAATATAACAGTTACTTTTGTTAAAAAAAAAACATGTATTTTAGCTCTAGCTGATATTTTTTAAACAAAGTGTGTCTTTTACTTCAGTGGGTTTCCACTGTGTTTTGTAGTCATATCATCAGTAATTACTTAGATATTAAATATAAATATGTGTAGTTTTATTGCCCATATTTCCTCTCTGGCTATAACCACACTGTTGTCTGTGTCTGTGTTATGTACATATCTTTTTGGCTAATCCAATCCCCACTCACTTTTATAAAGTTTTATTTTATACCTAAAAGTTTATATTCCTTTTTAGTGTGTTTCAGAAGAATGGTAGTTAATTCTTTTTTGACAAGACCATTGCCCTTCTCTTGAGTCTAGTTTAAGCCATTGTTTTTGTAGTTTTGTTTGTTTGTTTTTTCTACCAGCCATTCAGACAAATGCAAATATTTGGCACTGGGATGGGAATGCTATGTGCTGCCTCAGGTATCTTGGCCACTTCTCTTAAGTCTTTAGTAATTTGTTCATCTCTTCTCCATCTCTCTTGCATTATCTGCTCCACCATAAGACATGAAATTACTGGCCCAAGTGAGGTTTGTTCATAGATCTTTTGAACATCGTTCTCATTTATATACCCATGTGGGTTGCATTTCTAAGCAGTACATCATAGGTCCCGCCTTCAGCCCAGTCTAACCTACAGTGTAGTTCACAGATATTTCTCAAAACATTGTTCTAATTTAAACCATTTTGTGCTAGAATCAATTTATATTCATTGTTACATTTCTATGGTAAAATTATTTAGGCTAAGAATAGACAGATTAATCAATAAGCTCAAATTAGTTTTCACTTCTCATGTCTGTTTACTCTTCTACATCTTTTAAAGAAAAAATATTAGAGAGCTGTATCAAAGTTAAACATCAAACTATAGATGATAGAATTGATATAGTATATATAAGTGTGCCGAAACTTCACATAATTTAATATTTATTGTTCATGCCCAATTCTAAGAGCACATATACTATATCTGAAGAGAATGCAACAAAGCATTCCATAACCTTCTGGATTCACTATTTTTTTCAGCTAGGTTTTATAATATCCTTTGACAAATGGATATCATCGATTCATAGTACAATGGCATAGATGAGGTAATCAGAATTTTCTTTCAAATGCCAGTGAGAGAAAAATTGGCATATATTCAACATCATGATATTACAAAATAATTATAATTTTTCATTAACTTTCTGAAAAAATGATAAAAGTTACATTTTATTAGAATGAGTACATTATATTTATTTTTCTGTAAGTCTATGAAATAAAAAATAAATCTCCATTTTCCATTGAGGGAAATTGAGGCAAAGAGAGCGTAAACTTAGTAGTTTTCACAGCTAATTAGTAGAAGAGCCAGGACTGAATTTATACCATTAGACTCTACCATTAGACTCCAGTATTGAATTTATACCATTAGACTCTATAACTATACTCTTAAGCATATTGATAATATGATAATTGCTTCTATGTATACAAAACATAAATAGAGAAGGGAGAGATAGTGAGAAATTAGATAAGCCTGCAGGCATATTTTAGAAGCTCAACTAATATTGTACATTTTTGAAAGACAGACTATTTACCAGAGAAATGTACTGAGGCTTAAATGAGGCAGAATTGGGGTACTGAAATTTCTGTCTGATGCTACGAAGTTTTAATTTTTGTTATACCTGAGAGACTATAACAATCCTGCAAGATCTCAGCAAACTCTTTAGTATTCTTATATTGTTTCTGATGGCTTTTCAGATGCTACCTCCTTATACTTTGATATTCAAGATTACAACTAATCTCATAAGCAATGCTAGGAAATTGTCTTGGTTTTGAGTATTTATTTTCTCGTAATATCTTTTCAGTACTTGAACATAAAATTTCATTCCTTAAAAACAGACATTTAATTTTGTTATGGCTTTGTGCATCACATTTAAATATTTCTGGTTAACAATTTTGTTTGCTGGTAAATTTTTATATTTATTTTTTTAAAGATCAGAGAAACTAATTATTTTAAAAAATTGTTTTGGTTGTTTTTTCAAATATCTATGACTAAAACACTTCAATTTTGACTATATTGAGATCTGCATCCTGGAGTAAGTTGATTAAGCTGATAAGTAATAAGTCTTGTCTTAGTAATAAAATGAGTTGGCTCTTATTCTCATTTCTTTTCCTTCCAGCTGAAGCCCGAATCATCCTTATTAAGACAGTTTTATGGTCTATTTTTTTTAATAGAGTGTAACCTGACATGAATCAATGGAAAATCAAACATTAAACCTCTAAACCTTAAGTGACTTACTCTATGACTTAACCACACAGTGTTCTTGAAATACTAATGAATGACAAGTAATTACTTACTCAATGCAATACTTGTCAGTCAACCGAATGAACAATTATTAAATTTCACATTAGATTACTTGGCAAAACCCCAAGCCATCCACAAGGGGAAAAGTTAAATATTTCAAAGACCACTGACTCAAGACATCTGTAAGTACATTTACTCTAACTTTGTTCATTGACTTCTTTGACTGAGTTAATAGGTACAGCACCAAATTACATTTCCTGAAATAGAATTAATGATCCTAGGTGCCATCACTGCCATCACTACATTTCAAGAAATTTGCTTACTAATATATTCATTCTGCTTCTATAGGAAAGAATTCTAGGGTTGGCATTCAAAGGCCTAAGTATTGCTTCTTTACCATTTGCTAACTGGGCCATCCATTCATAAGATTATCGTAGTACTCTGTACCTTAATTATCTACATTCCATTTTCATCATGAAATTATAAAGATATTTTGAATTGTATAAAAATGTTATTAAAATAATTTTAAAATATCAATTATAAAATCTAAAATACTAATTTTGATGAAGAATAAATCAATAGATATAAATCTGAGTATATATATATATATATATATGTATGTGTATTTACACACATTGAATTTTAGAAAATGTGAGGAATTTGTCAGTACTCATGTGAATGAAAATTAGCCATACTTTCCTTGAGAGCCATTTTACAATATGATATAAATCACATTTAAAATTTTTACCTTTGGCCCAAATACTTTTCTTTAAAATTTGATATTAAGGAAATTTGATATTTGCTAAAATTGTTTAGGTAAAGGGACAATGAAACCCAAATATGTGCATAATAATAAATCTTTGGGTAAGTTCTATATTTATTATTTAAAAAATCCACTAACAATACCATTTTTAGTTATATAATGCAAGACTATGCAGTCATTAAATGATTATATAAAATAGTGAAACTGTAAAAAAAAACTTTTAAATTTATGTATAATATAATTTCAAATATACAAATATTATCTTTTAACAGAACAACTCTCTGATAATAATTTAAAATGAGTTGTGTGTTCTCCTATATGTCATTTCTACATTGCAATGTGCTTGAATAATTTATATTTTGAGAACATATTTATTCATTTTGTTATGTATTAACACATAGCAGTTAAATATAGCTCACATTGGTTTTTTTTGTTGTTGTTGTTGTTTTTTTTTTTGAGCACTTGCTAAGAGCCAGGCATCCTTCTAAGTGCTTTACATGTAATGATTTATTTAGTATGAATAAAATTTTGGTTAATAGTTCTAAGCACATAGAAGAAACTCTTCTTTCGGTTTCTCATGGTAGTGAAATTATCCCCCCCCAAATTCTGTTCATTATAAGCAACTGTAAATCTTCTTATGAGTCCTGGAAGCATCTGACTGAAAGAGAACAAAATCAAAGTGCCAGGGAAGGATGGAGAGAAGGATCAGAAACATCAGTGGACTCTGCTGAGTTCACGTGTGAGAAAGGAGATAAATTTATGGGGTTAAAGCTGAAGCTTTAACTGGGAAGAATTAAGTCTTAAAGAAATAATCTAGTTCCTATGTCACCTGGGGCTTCCTGTGATTATTTAAACACATAGAATGTAATCACAAGCTGCTTCTTTTTTTTTTTTTTTTTTGTATATATGCCCAACTGGGATCCACCTGGCAAGCCCATTAGGGGGCTATGCTCTGCCCATCTGGCAGCAATGGGAGCCATTTTAGCACCTGAGACAGAGACCATGGAGCTATCCTCAGCACCCAGGCCAACTTTGCTGCAATGGAACCTTGGCTGTGGGAGGGGAAGAGAGAGATAGAGAGAAAAGAGAGGGGGAAGGGTGGAGAAACAGATGGGTGCTTCTCTTGTGTGCCCTGGCCAGGAATAGAACCCAGAACTTCCACATGCCTGGACAATGCTCTACCACTGAGCCAACTGGCCAGGGCCTTACAAAGCTTCTTTATAAAATAGAAATCATAAGAAAACATCTGACTTGATAGGTGCATCTTCAAGAAGCCCCACTTCACAGAAAGGACAAAGTTCAGAAAAAGAAAGCTTCTGTTATAACAAATTAATTTGTGAACCCTAAGATTTTAAGAGATTGCATACAATTGTGAAGTATTTGGGAGGTAGAAGACACAGGGACAGAATACGGTGGGAAAATGAGATAGCAGTTAATGAAGTATTTCCATGGGTTCCCTCCTCACATTTTGAATATAGAGAATGCTTTTATTTTCTAAATATGGTTGTAAGAGACAAATCTGCATTACATGAATTAATTTGTTATTGTACATCATTAATCTAAAGCAGATGACTATGTTTATGGCTTGGGATAGTTGGAACACTGGAATGCCTGTAATATTATAAAACCAATAGATGAAAATAGTCCCCCAAAACTTCCAACACATAGTATAGTATATAAATATAAAATAGTCTATCATCTTTTATCACTTTGATCTGCCAGTCTAACTGTAAATCATTTGCTTTTCCCTCATGACATCATCCTTCTGCTCCATGATTATTGATGTAATCATTAGCATCTTCTCCAGTGGAATTCTAAGGAAAAGCAAACGAAATTATTTTTCTGTGATGTTTGAGAATGACCAGAGCAATGTGTATGTTGAACGGTGACCAAATCATCCTGATATGCATAGGTCTCTACTAGTTACAGTACTGAAATTCGGGTATTGAAGGAACCTATTTTGTCTCAAGCAATGCAAAACTTGTAGTCATCCTAATTGTATGGTCTGTATAAATATCTTCACACAGATAGAGAATTTAATCTCATGTGATGGGTGACAAATGGGAAAAGGAATTGACCACCTGGAAGGTAGTCTCACAAGTCCAGAAACATTAACCTGATGTCTGATATTAAACAACTGAGGAAATTTCATATAAAAAAGAAAGAAAGCAGTCTCACTAAAGCAGACAGCTCAGTGGGAAACACTAAACTGGATCTATGGCTTAAAATAATAAAG
Organism: Saccopteryx leptura; assembly: GCF_036850995.1. Lineage (NCBI taxonomy): Eukaryota > Metazoa > Chordata > Mammalia > Chiroptera > Emballonuridae > Saccopteryx > Saccopteryx leptura. The sequence continues at coordinate 230,902,585 of NC_089505.1, read as the reverse complement.
ACTATCTGGACCCCCCAATCTGCCTACCACGCACTACCCCAACCTTCAGGATTGAGGTAGAAAACTTTCTGTTATTAAAGCTAGACTCCTAAGCACAAACATAGTCAAGGTAATGGTATAGCAAATACCAAAACTAGAGTTAGATAGATCCTAAGATCTCCCCTAACTTTGACATTCTTTAATTCTATAAGCATAACAGGAAGAGGAATATAAATGGAAGCAGCTCATTCCTTCATATTTAAATGGGCTACTTTCTTGGAAGATCACTTTACTCATTTTTAAAGAAATTTTTCCAACAATACAGGGGATCTTCGGGTTACTATATAGTTCAGAGGTTGAAAACCTATGGCTCTTTTGAAGACTGCATCTGTCTCACAGACAAAACTTTAAAAGAAATAATAACATTAAAAATATAAAACATTCTCATGTATTACAATCCATTCATTTCCTATCGCTCATGTTCATGGTTGCGGGTGGCTGGAGCCAAACACAGCTGTCCTCCGGGACAACACCAAATTTTTATTGGATAATGCATACGTGCATGGGTCATTGTGAGGGGAGGAAGTGAACTTCCCTCCCTTTAATCAAGTAGTCAGCTAGCTAACTGCAGAAACCCTTTTGACAAAGCAGATGGCTAAAAGAAAATAAGATGAGAAGTATCGTACTTTTCAGCAGGAATAGACAGAGGAATTCACCATTGTGGAGAGAGCAGGTTCTACAGTGTGTCTAATATGCAATGATAAAATTGCATCAGTGAAACGGTCAAATATAAAGCGGCACTTCGACACATGCCATACTACATTTACATCAAAATATCCAGCAGGGGACAGCAGGAAGAAAGCATGTCAGAGCTACTGTGCAGAATGTAAGCTAGTCAGCAGCAACTCCATGTTTGAACCCAACAAGGTGACTGGAATTCGGCTAGCTTTGCTGGTGCTTTAGCAACTGTGAGAAACAGAAAGCCATTCACAGATGGGAAGTATGCCAAAACATTCATGCTTGATGTTGCCAATGAAGTTTTTGATGACTTTTTGAATAAAGACAAGATAATCAAACAAATAAAAGACATGCCTCTATCAGCAAGAACTCTTCACGATCGTACCATCATGATGGTAAATCAAATTGAGTCAACACAAGTGAAGGACATAAATGCAGCACTATTCTTTTCTCTCGCTTTGGGTGAGTCGACAGACGTAAGCCATTTATCCTAGTTCAGTGTGATTGCAAGGTATATTGTTGGTGACACACTATGTGAGGAAAGTCTTGCTGTTTTGCCTATGAAAGAGACAACAAGAGGGGAGAATTTATTCAAGTCTTTCAATGAGTTCGCTAAAGAAAAATATCTACCAATGGATAAACTTATTTTGGTGTGTACTGATGGTGCTCCATGTATGGTGGGGAAAAACAGAGGATTCGAAGCACTTCTTCATGAAAAGAGACCCATCCTAAGTTTTTACTGCATCCTACATCAGGAGGCACTTTGTGCTCAGATGTGTGGCAAGCAGCTTGATGAGGTGATGCCGCTGGTCATTCGGGTGGTCAACTTTATTGTTGCTCGAGCTTTAAATGATTGCCAGTTTAAAACAATGCTGGGTGAAGTTTGGAATAATTATCCTGGTTTGTTTCTGCACAGCAATGTGCATTGGTTATCAAGAGGGAAGGTGCTCAGCCATTTTGCGGCTTGTCTGAGTGAAACCCGGACTTTTCTTGAAATGAGAAATGTCGAGCATCCTGAGTCTGCTAATACGGAGTGGCTCCTGAAGTTCTACTATCTTGTGGACATGACTGAACATCTGAACCAGCTCAATGTGAAAATGCAAGGTGTTGGAAATACAGTCTTATCCCTTCAACAAGCAGTGTTTGCATTTGAAAACAAGCTGGAACTTTTCATCACCGATATTGAAACAGGTCATTTACTACACTTTGAAAAACTGGGAGAGTTTAAAGATGCATGCACAGCAAGTGACCCTGCTCAACATCTTGATCTCCAGCAGCTAGTGGGCTTCACATCTAATCTCCTTCAGTCATTTAAAGCGCACTACGCTTTGGAGAATTTTGTGAGCGCACTCATCTTTTTAAGTTCATCACCCATCCACAGGAGTGTGCAGTGGATAGCGCCAACCTGAGTTACATCCCTGGTGTCTCCATCAGAGATTTTGAGCTACAAGCTGCTGACCTGAAGGCCTCAGACATGTGGGTGAATAAGTGCAAGTCACTGAATGAAGATCTGGAAAGACTTGCATGACAGCAAGCAAACACAAGTGAGGAGAAATGGAAAAACTTCAACCCGCAGACCAGCTGATTGTCAAAACTTGGAATGCACTTCCTGTCATATATCAGCCACTACAGCATGTGGGTATTGCTGTACTGACAATGTTTGGCTCTACATATGCATGTGAGCAGTCTTTCTTATATCTAAAGAATGTTAAGACCAACCTACGATCATGTTTAATGGATGGAAGTCTCAATGCCTGCATGAAGCTTAACCTCACCACATATCAGCCAGACTACAAAGCCATCAGCAAAACAATGCAGCACCAGAAGTCACATTCATGGTAAGAAGTACTTTATTGATCATTGGTTAGCAACAGCTTAACAACGTTATTAAAAAGTATTCAGAGACTTATTGTACTTTAGAAGTGTTGGTCTTACATAAAATGCACACATTTACTTGTATTTAGTGTTAAACATAGTGTATGGCTCTCACGGAATTACATTTTAAAATATGTGGCATTCATGGCTCTCAGCTAAAAAGGTTCCTGACCCCTGATATTGTTCTATTTCTATGACAGTGACATAATCTAAATTTTAGTGTAAGTCAGAACACACCCTAGCCTAAGTCACTTAGTTATCCTAATTCAGGTGTAAAATCATAATCTAGAACATACAAACAGAGATATGTTGCATTAATGCAGATACTTTTGCCTTGCACTTGCATTAATGCATGTATTGTCACCTTGCACAAACTGGTTCACCCACACAGTCCATAAATATGACGCTGATGGCATAAACCAAAACACATCTCAATTTTTTAAGTTTTTATGGAAATCAACATTGTGTACTGAGACAACATAGTATATTGAGAATGTCATAACCCAAGAACCCCCTGTATTCAGATTCCTTATAATGAGGAAAAGGAAATGAAATCATGACCAAATCAATTTTAGATTTTATAAGGTCAATGAGATTCAGGTACTTCCTGTTGATCCATGGGATTATTTATGATTGTTTCTATGAGACACTCTTCATATTAGCTATTAGGACTCTGTCTTCCTCTTTGTAGTACTGGACTTTATTAAGCAAGTTGCTCATCATATTATTAATTGCCTTATTAGACTTTGGGGACACCTAAGAAGAAATCCCATATTTGCTGTCCTTTTTATCTCAACATATATCTTTACCTTATCTTCCCAGGCTTTCTTTCCATTTTTGAAAAGAAATCAATTGCCTTTTTTCAGCTCTCATCTCTTCTTATCACCTATTCCAAGTACTTAAGAAACCTTGACCAAAATTTATAGTAATCTTCTACATATTTGACAGATCTCAATCTTTACAACATTTATCTCTGCCTTCAATATTTTAATCTCTCATTATCTACAATAAAAAGTGTTCTATTTGATCTTACTGCCCTTTTTACCATAATATGTCTTTCTATTATTTTCACACAAAAAAACTGCTGTATGAGTCAGAGTCATCTACATTTTAAGCAATATGAAGTTAAAAAGATAAAATTATCCTACATTCTGATTCACCTTTCTTTCAAAAATCTTTAATCTGTGCCCCTGTACTTAGTAAATGAAATATATATCACATTCATAGATATATTCTGTTCAAGGTACTTGTCCATATATGTGAAAGATATTCTCATTTTTTTTCTTACATACTTGGAGATATGTTGATAGTGGAAATGGAGGAAGATAAATGGGAAGAGAAGGTCAAAGAAGTGAAAATAGTAGAAAATATAAACCACGATGGAAGGATTTCAGAAGACACCTTTATTTTCTAAAAAATATTGCTCTTTAGCTAAAAATAAACACTATGATAGTATTGTATTACTTCAAGAATATTCTAATGACTCATCAAATCCTTGTATGTTGCACACAAAAATGTTTGTGGAATATGTTTCTAACCAAGCATTGAATATGCCGAGATCTCTCTTGACTCTAGACAACTCATTAATTTTTTAAATTATTTTGCCTCTTCTTTATATTTTCATTACTTTTTACTTTAATGATTAAATTTAAATTCAATGTTCAAATGTATCCTTAAAATTTTGGAATATTCTTAACCAATTTTTTCATAACATTTGACATTTTTTTAAGTCATTGACCTTAGCCATGCCCTTGTAATAGGTCAATATAAAGTTGAATAAATGCTTAATTGGTCTTATTTATTGCACATTTTATTTGAAAAATAAAAAATATCTTAAAACATAACTTTACCTCCACACTGATGATATATATTACAAATATATCATTGATAATAAATATTATAGGTTATGATATAGTTAAAATTTTAATATCTCTAGTTCTACTTAATGATGTTGAGGATACAGAAATTTAAGAAATCAAATGTTAAGTAAGCAAAAGAGGAAGAGAAAAAGCTAACTATTCTTTTATAGTAAAATACCTAATCAACTAAATTAAAAGATAAATAATAGTTTAAAATAAAGAAATACTTTATAATCCTTAAACATTATAAAACAATATATGGTAAATTGTTTTAGAGAGGAGTTATCTAAGGTACTTTTTGTTTTACTTCCTTGAGTATTATCACTTGAAAAATTCTATTTTATATCACAGATTTCTATGCTAACCATTACTGTTGTTAAATGATATCAAGTTTCCTTTTACATTTCAGAATACAGTATGATCAGATTTCCTCACTCTTAGAGTTAAAAATGGCCATTAAACTTGATCTGACCAAGAATATGGACAGGAGTGAATTGTTGAATTGAGCATTTATGACTCATGTTGAATTCTGCATTTCTCCTTCTCTGGCTGTGTTCACTCTAAATATTTTAGATGAGATAAACTTTATTATCCTGACTTCCAAATTGAGGAAGACATTGGGAAGAAAGCCAGAATGTAAACAAAGAAATTTACCATGACTTAAAAATAAACTTTTCTTTCATTAGGTTACTGACAATCACTTCTAAAATTTTTTATTTACACATTTTTAAGAAGGTAAGCAACTTTTTGTTGTGTAATTACATCAAGTTAAGTACAAGAAAACTGTTGTTTGTATATTGCAGTTTAGATATTTAAATAAATGAAGATGGCTGTCTATGGATGCTAAGTAAACAAAGAAATACACTGTACTGAATTATCTATTGTAAATATGGCATCAAGGCTTCCTCAACATTCAGTTTTTGCTGGAGGCCTGTATCTACATTTTCCAGGATTTTCTTATCTTTGAGGTTCTAGCTGAGAGTTTATCATTGAAGGGTGTCTGTGTAAAATTTAGAAAGTGTAAGAGAAGGAAACCGTATATTATGTGTTTAGGAACTGGCAGCTGAGGTTGGTAGCGGTGGTACTGCATGAGACTTTAAAGCTTCACTGTGGCTACTATATTCACACTTATGAATCCCCTAGCATACCTGTGGCTTCCTGAAAAATTTCAAACTGTTTACCTAATAGCATAGTTTTAAGATACAGAATGTATAATTTGATTCATCTGTGAAGAGAAGTTGAAAAATCCACTGTCCTGGTGGGAGATTCAAGCATCAATCTCACAATAATAGACAAAATAGAAAAAAAAATTCAGTAAGATGACAAAAATTTTACATCACAAGCTTATCTCATCAGATGTAGAGTCCTGCTCCACTGCCTGATCACAAATATATCAAGTTAAATATCAGTATTAAAAATATAACTATCCTCATACGTTTGAGAAAAGGTTAACTTTTAAAAATGCATCAAGTATCATATGCAATGATAAAAAGAAACATTAATTTTAAATTCAAGAACAAGAGAAATAAGCTCATCATAATTTCTACATCAAATTTACATGTTCATGTTTTTAATTTTAAAACATTGTCTTATCCTTATGATGATATCCATATTTTATAGAGTTTATAGTAATTAATATAACCTCTACATATTTCTTGATATCTTATTGATACACCTGCCCCATCATTAGGGCTTCTTTTTCTTTTTCCTCCCAAATTTATGTATAAGTTTAGACTTTGCAATGCAGCTGTGAGCAATATAATATTTAGATTTTCTAATGTTAAGTTAACCTCTCTGGAATATATCTATTAATTCATATTTTATCTTCATATGGGTTTAATTGTTATTAAACCCTGTACAATAACTTAATATTATTTTAAATATTGCAGAAATATAAGATGTAAAAAAATTTAAAATATGCCCACTAGTGATCTGAAAAGAAAAAAAGAAGTATTAGTAAGCAGGTGAAGGCCCCATTGTGTCTTTTTCAATTCCCATCCTCCTGTGTCATCCTGCATTTCCTGTTTTAAATATATTTGTTGGCACCGATACTACACATGTATTTCTAAATCATATATAACAGTGCTTTGAATTTTAAGATTGTGTTTAATATTGTATTATTGTCAACATATTGGATATATCCTTCGTATCTTTTTTTTAAACCAAATGTTCCTTTTAATATATAAAGATTGGATTGATTCATTTGTACTTCTGACTAAATTTCCATTGTTTGAATATACAGTTGACTCTTGAACAATGTTGGGGCATTAGGGGCTCCAACCCCTGCCCAGTTGAAAACATGCGTATAACTTGATTTCCAAACTTCAGTGGTCTTTTATTATCTGCAAAAAATTGGTTCCAAGGCAATGCATACAATTAGCCTTCTGCATCTAAAACTGAAAATACAGTTTCCCATTTGCAGTTGGTTGATTCTGCAGGTGCAAAACCTGGGAAAACAAAAGGTCACCCATATATTTATTGAAAAAAAAATCCACATAATAAGTTCACCCATACAATTGAAACAAAAGGTCAGTGTACTATAATTTATTTTATTATTTGCCTATGAACATTAATTTAAAAAATCTTTTTTATTTGTTTTAGAAATTCTTTTTTTATATATTCCTGCTTCTTTTTTATTTTATTGAATTTATTGGGGTGAAACTGATTAATAAAATGATATTGGTTTGGCCTGACCAGATGGTGGCGCAGTGGATAGACTGTCGGACTGGAAAATGGAGGACTCAGGTTCGAGACCTTGAGGTCGCCAGCTTGAGCGTAGGCTACTCTGGTTTGAGGAAGACTAACCAGCTTGGACCCAAGGTCGCTGGCTCAAGCAAGGGGTCACTTGGTCTGCTGTAGCCCCCAGTCAAGGCACATATGAGAAATCAATCAATGAACAACTAAGGAACTGCAACAGAGAATTGATGTTTCTCATCTCTCTCCCTTCCTGTCTGTCTGTCCCTCTCTCTGATTCTCTCTGTCTATGCCATAAACAAACAAACAAACAAATAAATAAATAAATAAATAAATAAATAAAATGATATTGGTTTTAGGTATATAATTCTATAATACATCATTTGTATATAGTATCATGTGTTTACTACCCCAGTCACCTTCCACCATCATTTATATCCCCTTTACTCTCTTCTACCTCCACCAACCTCCTTCTCTTCTCATAATTACCATAGTGTTATCTATGTCTATGAGTTTTTTCTTTGCTTAATCTCTTCACCTTTTTGACCCAGACCCCCAACCCCCATTCTCTCTGATAGCTGTTTGTTTTCTGTATCTATGAATCTGTTTCTATTTTGTTTGTTAGTTTATTTTGTTCATTAGATTCCACCTATTAGGTAAATTGTTTGGTAGTTGTTTTTCTTTGGCTGGCTCATTTCAGTCAGCATAAAAATATTCAGATCCATCCATGCAGTCACAATAGGTTAGATTTTCTTCTTTTTTATAGCTCAGTAGTATTTCATTGTATATATAAATGTAGCACAGCTTTTTTTATCCACTTGTCTGATATTGGACACTTTCCTACTGTAAATAATGCTGCAATGAACATAGGGGTTCATATATTCTTCTGAACTAGTATTTTGAGTTTCTTTGATAATATTCCCAGAATTGAAATTGCTGGGTCATAAGGCCATTCCATTTTTAATTTTTAGAGGTAACTCCAGGCTGCTTTCACAGTAGTGGCACCAGTCTGTATTCCCACCAACAGTGGATGAGTGCTCCTTTTCTTCCACATCTTTGCCAGTACTTGTTGTTTGTTGATTTATTGATGATAGCCATCTAACAGGTGTCAAGTAATATCTCATTGTGGTTTTAATTTGTATTTCTCTGATACCTAATAATGTTGAACATCTTTTCATATGTCTATTGATCATCTAAATCCTTTTTGGAAAAGTGTCTATTCAGGTCCTTTGCCCATTTCTTATTTAGATTGTTTATATTTTGATGCTGAGTTTTTTAAGATCCTTGTAACTTTTGGATATTAAGCCTTTTTCAGATGTATTGGGGAATATATTCTCCCATTCAGTGAGTTGCCTTTTCATTTTGTGTTTTTTTTTCCTTGGCAAAGCTTTTTAATTTGATTTTATCCCATTCATTTATTTTTTTCTTCTGTTCCCTTGCTGTAGATCAGGGGTCCCCAAACTATGGCCTGTGGGCTGCATGTGGCCCCCTGAGGCCATTTATCTGGCCCCCGCCGCACTTCCAGAAGGGGCACTTCTTTTATTGGTGGTCAGTGAGAGGAGCATAGTTCCTATTGAAATACTGGTCAGTTTGTTGATTTAGATTTACTTGTTCTTTATTTTAAATATTGTATTTGTTCCCATTTTGGTTTTTTACTTTAAAATAAGTTATGTGCAGGCCCTAAGCCAACAGGCTCAGTGGTAGAGCATCGGCCTGGCATGCAGGAGTACTGGGTTTGATTCCCGGCCAGGGCACACAGGAGACACACCCATCTGCTTTTCCACCCCTCCCCCTCTCCTTCCTCTCTGTCTCTCTCTTCCCCTCCCACAGCTGAGGCTCCATTGGAGCAAAGTTGGCCCCGGTGCTGAGGATGGCTCCATGGCCTCTGCTTCAGGCACTAGTATGGCTCTGGTTGCAACAGAGCTTTGCCCCCTGGTGGGCATGCTGGGTGGATCCCTGGTCCCGCGTATGCGGGAGTCTGTCTGACTGTCTTCCTGTTTCCAACTTCAGGAAAAAAAAAAAGATATGTGCAGTGTGCATAGGGATTTGTTCATAGGTTTTTTTATAGTCCGGCTCTCCAATGGTCTGAGGGACAGTGAACTAACCCCCTATGTAAAAAGTTTGGGGACCCCTGCTGTAGATGATATATCAGAAAAAAAATGTTGCTATGAGAAATGTCTGAGATTTTGCTTCCTGCTTTTGTTTTAACATTTTCTTTCTCTTTTTGCAGTTGCTATTTCTATCTGTATTTCTTAAATTATTTAAATTTTTTTTATCTTATAGACTTTGTTTTATTATGTCCTAGTTGTGTGTAACTTTTTAAAATTGATTTAGAGAGAAAGGGAGAGAGACAGAGAGAGAAACATCAATTTGTTTTTCCACTTATTTAGGTATTCATTGGGTGATTCTTGTATGTGTCCCAATTGGGAATCAAATCTGGCACCTCAGAACCATTCTCTAAGAAACTGAACTGACTGGCTAGGGCCTAGTTGTGTTTCCTACTTGATATACTTACTCTGTCATGAACTTCAGTTTTTCATGCTGTTTATAAATTTTAATTCTAGCTGACTCTTTCTCTCACACACACTCACACATATACTTTTGGAAATCCTTTGTGTGCTACAGAGGTAGTCTAGAACTCTATTTTTTTAGAAGTTAAGCTTCTTGCAGTTAATTGAAAGAGTTTTCAAACTTTTCAAAACATTGTGTTTTACACAGTCTCAATTCCAGCTCTATTACTGGCAAACATGAGACACCTTTCATGTAAAAGTTATCAATCACATCCCATTGACCCTGAATGGAAATACTACATCTTGGTTTCAGTACTTTTGTGCTCTTTTTTTTTTAATCAGGTAAAATTTATTTTTTATTTTTTCAGAGTTGATAAATTTTATTTTAAGATTAAATTTAATGAAGTGACATTAATCAACAAGAGTACATAGATTTCAGGTGAACATCTCTATAGCATTTAAACCTTTGACTATGGTTGTGTGCCCATTACCCAAAGTCAAATCATTTTTTGTCACCGTATATTTGTCTCTCTTTATTCCCTTCCTCTCTGCCCTGCTCTTCCTGGTAACTACTTAACTTTTGTGCTCTTTCTTTATACTTCCTCACTTCCAAAGCAGAGTATTAAAATATATATTTAATATTTTTAAATTTTTTCATGTGTTTGCAGGCAAATTTGGAATCACATTGCTTTATCACAATCCCCATGTTGTTCAATATTTTAGAAATTTATTTTCATTCATTGATTCTATCTTTGGTGATTTCTTAAACTATGTAAATGCAGTTCAGATCAGGAAATATGTACTTTATCTTTCAGCAATTTCAGTGTAATTATAAGTAAATATTCTAATTATCTTTAAAACTCAATATTAATGGTTAACTCAACCTTTGGCTTATATATAACTTAGCAAAGGGTAATATATTTTATAAATCTAAGTAATAATGAGTAAATTTTACAGAAGAGCTAGAATATAAATAATTTATATGCAGACTTTTTAATTCTTTTCTTATTTAAACTTAAAATGGGATTTTACTTTAATACTGCTCTACTGCCATGTAATTTTTTCTACATTTTTAAAGTCAGCAAGTAATTAAGCATTAACTCCCATGTCAGTTAACATCACTTTGCATCATTATTGTTATTGGATTCCCATGATGTTCTAAGAGCAGGCATCATATAGATTTATACTAAAATTTAGAGTTAAATAGTACAAGCTCAATACTAATTATGCCTTATTTTCTTTCCAAAATGACCCTCTGATTAAGATACCATTACTATCTCCATTTTAATAGGTCAGAAATTAAGATTTATACTGGTTAAGAGATTTTCATAAAACAATATCACTAAGAAGTTTTAGAGTTCTGAAGAAAAATAGGCTGTCGGACCCAAAAATTTACATTTGTATTATTACCTGGTACAGAGTTCCATCAACATCCATGTAATTGATATCTCATTCTTTAATAATATTTCAGTTTTTGTATTATATGGATATATTTTGTTTTGCTATTGTAAAAATTAAATCTTAAATGTTCTCTAGTATAAATATAAGCCAACTTTGTGAATGTTCCCAACGTCTTAGTTTAAATCATTAAAAGTGGGTGTGTTAGATTAAATGAATATATTATTGCTTTTAATGAATTTTGGCAAAGTATAATTCATAAAGTTTTCACTAATATATACACTTACTTGAGCATTTTAAGAAAGTGTCTGTTTTTCTGTGTCCATGCGAAAATAAATTATGGTCAGCTTTTTTTTTTCTTTGCCAATCATCCATTGCATTCTCAAAACCCAGAAATTATAAAAGACCATTTTATTTAAAATTACTTGGTTACTGGTTAAGTTGATTATTTGTTCAATTGTTTAATTGCAATTGGTAAAATTCTTCTTTTTATGGTGAGGTCAAGTGCACAGAAAGTGTTACTAGGGGAAGAACACTCTTAAATATTGACAGTTTGCCTCTAGGATGGACTACGAAATATATTTAGACTAAGTCTATCTTTGTTAGACATGAAAAATAAAAGGATAGAAGCTTAATGACTTTACTGATGTCACAGAATTCCTGAGACTGTCAGGATTGAAACCCAAGTCTTCAGAAGGCCATTTTAGGACACTTCAAATTATCCTATAATTTCTCTGCATTTGGTGTTGATTAATATTGATCAAATTATCAGTAACTTAGAAGTTTATCATTGAAAACAATAGCAATTTATACTAAATTCTTGTCCTGAAAGTTTTTATATCTAAAACAGTGTCTTAGAACATATTTAGTGTAATGAAATAAATTAGATAGCAACTGTAGACTACTGCAAGTTTTTAATAATTAAATGCTTCATCACCAGGGACCAAGAAAAAAAAGTACACTCTTTAAATCAAGAGGATAATTATTTTTTCTGACTAGACTTCACTGTGCTTGATTGAGATTTTGTGATGCATATATATGAGTTGACAGTTTGCATTTACTGTGTTTCCCCTAGGTGAAATCTAAAATCGTTTCGTAAGATTTAGTATTAATGAGAACAGAGCCCATTTAACCCTAAAAATGCCCTTTGTGCTCAAAAGAATATTCCACCGGGAAAAGTGATATAAAAATATATTTGACCATAAAATGAAAATTCAGCTTTTCAAATAAGACAGTTGGGTCTTTAATTTAAGACATTAAAAAAAAGAAGAAGAAAGAAAGAAAATAGCATACATTTTCATGGTAAAAAGAAGCTGTATTTACCTTGGTTTTAAAGAGAGATAAACTGAATCACTATTTTGTACACTAAATTTAAATGAGTTAGAGCCCTGGCTGGGTTGTTCAGTGGGTTGGAGTGTCATAGTGATACACCAAGGTTTCAGGGTTAGTCACGGGCCAAGGCATATACATGAATCAAACTATGAATGCATAAATAAGTGGAACAATAAAATGATTCTTTCTTTCTCCCTTTCTCTCTTTCTAAAATCAATAAATAAAAGTTAAATAATAAATGAGTTACAATTTCTTACTAAGTTCAGTGAAGACTAAGTATTTAGGAAGCAAGTCAGCACTACTTTTAAGAATCTGACAAACTTGCAGGAAAGGTGGCCAGTGGCAGTCTGCCTACATTTCAGAAAGCACAGTTAGCAGTGATGACCGTAAGGGCACAGTACTACTCAGAGACACCTTGGTATCTATCTCTAGAAAGTTCAATGTTGCTCCTAATGAAAAGTAGGTTATTTATGAGCATTAAAGTCACCTGGGTGCATCTTTGAAGATGGGAAATCTTACATTCAATACCAAAAAAGTAGGATGGAATTTGACTAGGAGAAAAATAACAATTAATTGATACCTAATGAGTGATTACTCAGTCATTATTAAAGGTGCTTCTCATGTATTAGCTCATTTAGTTTACATAGCAGTCCTTGAAATATAATTACTATCTCTATTTTATGAATGAATAAACTAAGACAAAAAGAGTAAAGACATATGCCCAAGGTTCCACATGAAGTTTGTGGTGAACCTTGGCAACAAGGCTCCAGAATAATAAGCCTGCTTTACACCATACTTGTTGCCCTGTAGAAGGATCAAATGTCAGCTGCATATGATGTGCATGAGGATATCCTTTAGGCTTCATTATAAGACCAATTTAGACAGGCGTTGTAAATTCCTTTGGGGATTCCCAAAAGAAGTTTGTTAAACGAGGTGGCATAAAGCTAAATCATGCCATTCATAATTCATGGCATTGGTTAAGAATTTTAAGCAAAGCCTGACCAGGATGTTGCTCAGGGGGTAGAGCATTGGCCTGAGATACTGAGGACACATGTTAGAAGCCCTGAGGTCACTGGCTTGCGCACAGGCTCATTGGGGGGCCTGAGCACAGGATCACCAGCTTAAATGTGTGGTCGCCCGCTTGAGTGTGGGGTTATAAACACGACCCCGTGGTCTGGCTTGAGCCCAAGGTCACTGGCTTGAGCAAGGGTTCACTTGCTCTGCTGTAGCCCCTGTCTAGGCACATATGAGAAAGCTATCAATGAATATCTAAGGTGCTGCAACTATGAATTGATACCTCTCACTTCTCTCTGCCTTCCTTTTTGTTTCTCTCTCTCATGTGCGGAAAATAAATAATAATAATTTTAAGCAGAGAACCTTGAGTTAAATCTTCGAATTTGCCAAATGGTACAATTCCGACCCTTTTTTTCCTTTCTTTCTTCTCTTTTCCTTTTTTTTTTCCTATGTGCTTGCTTGCTTGCTTATTTCCTTAAGCTTTGCAATTGGATAAAATTGCATGGAAAATATGACTGTGATAAATGTCTTCATGTTTTTTTGTTTGTTTGTTTGTTTGTTTTTGTTTTTTTTTATAAAGGTGATAAGCACCTTTGTTTTTTTTTTAATTTTTTTAATTTATTTATTCATTTTTAGAGAGGACAGAGAGAGGGAGAGAGAGAGACAGAGAGAGAGAGAGAAGGGGGGAGGAGCTGGAAGCATCAACTCCCATATGTGCCTTGACCAGGCAAGCCCAGGGTTTCGAACCGGCGACCTCAGCATTTCCAGGTCGACGTTTTATCCATTGCGCCACCACAGGTCAGGCCAATGTCTTCATGTTTTAAAAAATTAGTATGTATATGTACTAATGAACATAAATATAAGAAAGCAGTGAATGAATTAGAAAATCTTTTTCAAAAAGCATTTGATCTAGTTTATAGTCAAAAAAGAAAATAAAACCTTTCTGTTATTAAACTTGCATATAATGCCTAAGTGAATTCCAATCTGCTTTCCCTCATGATATTTTTAAAAGTGTGTAACAATATTTAACTTACTAAATAAATGGAAGGTAAAACAAGGAGAAAACTACTTTTAAGACAATGATGAACAAAGACTAATAAAAAAAGGATTAAGGAAATGGAATAGGATATGGTAGTTAAGAGGAAGCTCTGGTAGGGAAAGTTGGACACAAATATTTGACTTAAAATAGTAATTTTATTTATTTTTAAATAATATAGACACATAGCACAGAATTTAAAAAGTAATGATATTCAGCTACCTCTGTTCCTGAACCACATGAGCTGTTCTTTAAATATACAGCTATTATATTAATTTCTTGTACAGTATTCTTCAATTATATAGGAAAATTTTTATATAGAAAGTGATATGTATGTAAATATATACATATCTATACATATCTATAAATACAATATATTATAGGATACATACATGTGTATGTTATTTATATATAATGTCTGCTTGTGTTTTTATTGAAATACATAGCATAATGCCACAAGAATTGTTTATAAAAACAAGAATTTAAAATAAATGAAGGGCTCCAGGTCATTCTTAAAAATGCAGTTAATCAATCAATTTGACTGTCTGTTCATGCCTGAGCTCCAGCTATGTAGCAGGCTAATGGAATTGCACAGGCAGTGTTTTATTGGGAGAGTGTCAGAATTCTAATTTTGTTATATAATGATTCTTATTTTAAAAAAGAAAAAGAGGAAAAGGAGAAAAGGAATAAAACAGTGGAGCTACATCCAAGTTTGCCTGGTGACATTGTGGTAGGCTGGGCCTTTTGTTCTTTATCTTAAAGGAAAATGAAAAATGCAGAAAGAAAAGAGAATGTAGGCCCCATTATTATATGTCAGGTATCCTATTATCTTAACTACCTAGCCTAATCATCTCTTATTAGGAGCATTTTCTTTCCAGTCTGCATAGACTTACCTAACAACTGAACTCAACTCCATTATACAACGTACAAATTCCATGGCAAAGTAGTTGCTCTTTTTACCTCCATCTAATAGATGGCATCAAAGCAGCAACTAAGAAAAATATTAATGTGCCTGACCTGTGGTGATACAGTGGATAAAGCATCGACCTGGAATGCTGAGGTGACCAGTTTAAAACACTGGGCTTACCTGATCAAGGCCCTTACAAAGAGCAACTACTATGACTTGATGCTTCCTGCTCCCTCCCCCTCATTTCTCTCTCTCTCTCTTCTCTTCTAATATAATAAATAAAATATTTAAAGGAGAGAACAGTATCAATGTTCAAATTAACCAAGAATAAATATAAATTTTCACTTGCTTAGAGAAAAAATAGCCAAAAGGACCACATTGTCTAAAGTCAATGACATACATGAGTGAAGCTATCTTGTCTTCCAGCAAAACCAAGGCAAGAATTCTACCAAGTCAGGTGGGGGAGTGAGGCAGAAAATGATTGGGGTGGGTATCTGGGAGTCCAAGTTCCAGGAGGTAGTGCTCACCAATGAGGCATAGAGCTCCTAATAAATGTCTGTCTCCACCATGTCACTTTCAGAAGTTCTACGTGAGTCTTTCTGTACACAGAGAATTTTCCTTCAGCAGCTTAAAGTCTTTCAGAAAAGTCTATTATCAGCAACCAAATCTTCTTAATAAAAATTCAAATGGGTTTTTTATGCCCCCTGACACAATGATTTCCACATTTTCCACAGATAAGATACAATTAGCAAATATTTATTCAACATCCATAATGAAAAACTCTTTACTGGTTGAGTCCCCGTGAGCCTTTGGTTCTTCTTTAATAGACCAAGGAATCTGTGAAATTAATGAAAGATTTAGATAAATGCTGTTCAGTAGGATTATAATAGGAGACTTATGTGTGAGCCACATATGAAATTTTAGAGTTTCTAGTAGCCACGTTGAACAATTTTTTAAAAAAGATAAAAATGTATTTCACTTAATCCAATATAGCTAACATATTTTATTTCAGTATTTAATCACTAAAAAAGATTGTTGAGATATTTTGTATTATTTTCATATTAAGCTCTTTGAACTCCGGTGTGTATTACTGTATTTCATTCACGTTACAACTCAGTTCAGACTGCTCCTATTTGAAATGCTCATTTGCCATGTGGTCTCGTGGCTACAGAACTTACTAACACAGCTTTTGAATCTAGGCTCAGAAAAACATAGTGTGAATATATATAAACAAAACTGTATAAAACATGAGGTGGTCTTTGGACCCCAAATTAAGATTGTCTATGACATAATTAAATGTTTCTTAAAGGGAACATGTTACTGTCAGAAATTTCAGCAATAACTTTAAGAAGGCATAGGAAAAAGTCCTTTTCAACCAATTAAAAACTAAAAGTAGACAACAGTGTTAGGATCCTCTGCTATAAAAATGCTACCTTTTACATCCTGTCTTTCATTTCTTTATTATGAACCTAGAAATCTCTGAGAGGAGTTCACAGACAGCCTGTGACTTGATGTAACTAATGAAACAGAGCCGCTTTCTGAGCCATCACTAGAAGCTATTTTCTATTCTTCCTCTTTCTAATTCAAACCAATTCTTCCCTTTTCCCTTTTCATGTTCCTTTATTTCTTTCTATCTTTTTATTTCTTTCTTAGATTGTATTTGTTGATTTTAGAGAGAGTTGAAAAGAGAGAGAGAAGTGGGGGAAAGAGCGAGAAGGATCAACTCATAGTTGTTGCTTCTCATATGTGCCTTGATGAGGCAAGCCCAGGGTTTTGAATCTGTGACCTCAGCACTCCAGGTGGACGCTTTATTCACTGTGTCACCACATGTCAGGCATTCTTGTCTCTCTATGCCAACATGATTCTGATGTTACAGCAGGTGCAACTAGTTGATGTTTCCCTTCATGTGCATTACACAAATATAGGACAATAGTTGTTTATGAAAGTCAGTTGACTAATATGAGGATTTGTGATTTGAGTAATGCCAATAATTGTATATTTAGTTCCTGGAAAAAAAGAAGACAACTGATGAGATGTGGAGGGGTTAAAATGCATATATCCTTCACATGGCAGTTAAATAAAGTTTCAGCTTAGCTGTGTTTCATACTAGTTCTCATAGTTATCTCCCAATTAATTTTCCACCAAAATTTCAAAGTATGCCAAAGAACTTTTATTTTGCCTTTCTTCAAGCCAGACTGAAATCAATAGTTACCCAAGGAATAGCTAATTACAATGTCCGTGAGTTACCAGTTAGAAAAGAATGTAGACACTATAAAGTAAGTGGTTGCATGCCAACGACATGTTTGGGTGCCAAGGCTAGTTATTGTAAAAATAGCTACAAAAAATCACTTACATTGAGTGCCAAGGGTGCTCATATTATATAAATTAAGGGAAAGCTATTATCATAATCATAATTGTAACTTTTTTCATTATTAATAACACAATTAGCAATTTTTCATAACACCAAAAGCTACATGATATAAAAGGTGTACTTGAATATTTAAAAGTCATTAATATTTTTAATGATAAAAATCAAAACCCTATTCTATCTCAGAGTTGATTAATCTTCTCATTTTATTTACACATTTGGCACAATTTTTGCTATATACTTCCTTATGAATCACCACATTTGATATTAATGCTTCTTTTTAAATATATTTATACTTTTAAATATTCTCAATTGAGTACAAGAGAGAACTTTCACTGAATCTGCCATGGCTTGCAAATAACTTTCCTTCTAAGTAATGTTTGCAGAATAACTAGAATAACTAGACGGAATTAGAAAAAAATAAAAAGAGCTTCAGTAGTTGGTGCTAAAGTACTGTAGTCAGAGGGGAAACACTTGTCTGATTGAGAACACAAACCCAAAATAAGTGAGTGCTATTAACAGGATAAGAAATTGTAGCATAATGTATGTGACCGATCTTTTTGAAGCACATGAAAACCAACACTTTTGATCCCACAGAGAAACACTGTGCCATTAATTCTGCTCTGCTCTCCTGAACACTAACTGTCCCTGTCCTAATTAAATGTGCTGATGGAACATACGTTTTATTGTCAGAGCTGCACCATCAGATTTGATACACTTGTGACTCCTGTCATCTAGGGTGGCAGAAGGATAATCTTTAAAACATAATATCAAGACTGTATACAGATGATGTATTATAGAATTGTATACCTGAAATCTATATAATTTTATTAACCAATGTCATCCCAATATATTCAATTAAAAATGAAATAGAAAAAGAATTAAACTCCGGACTTTTGTGGATTTGGAAAAGAAAAATAAAGACTATATAAGTAATTCTCTTGGGCTATTGCCTTCCCTACCCAAGCATACATGCAATTTTTTTAAAAAAACTTATTTAGAAAGTTAAATTTAACAAGGTAACACTAATCAATAAGAGTACATAGGTTTCAGTAAATGTTTCTACAGCATTTGAACTATTGATTATGTTGTATACCCATCACCCAAGTCACATCATTTTCCATCATTGTATATTTGTCCCTCTTTGCTCCCTTCCCACACCCCTCCGCCACATCCTCCTCCTCTTGGTAATGACTTCCCTTTTATCTATGTCCATGAGTCTCAGTTTTATATCCCACCTATGTTTGAAATCATACAGTTCTTAGCTTTTCCTGATTTACTTATTTTACTCAGTATATTGTTCTCAAGATTTATCCATGTTGTTATAAATGGCAATATGTCATCATTTCTTATGATTGAGTGGTATTCCATTTTATATATGTACCATATCTTCTTTATCCAATTCTCTACTGAGGGACACTGGATGGTTCCATGTCTTGTCCTCTGTGAATAATGCTGCAATAAACATGGGGTGCATGTGTCTTTAGGTATCAATGTTTTTGAGTTTTGGGGGCATATACCCTGTAGAGGGATTGCTGGGTTATATGGTAGTTCTATTCTTAATTTTTTGAGGAACCACCATACTTTCTTCCATAATGGTTGTACTAATTGGCATTCCCACTAGCAGTGAATGAAGGTTTCTTTTTTCCACAGCCTGTCCGACACTTGTTATTACCTGTCTTGTTGATAATAGCCAATCTAACAGGTGTGAGGTGGTATCTTATTGTAATTTTGATTTGCATTTCTCAGGTGGCTAGCAAAAATGAGCATATTTTTATATAGCTGTTTGTATATTCTCTTGAGAGAAGTGTCTATTTAGGTCCTTTCCCCATTTTTTAATTGGATTGTTTGCTTGTTTGTTACTGAGCTTTGTGAGTTATTTATATATTTTGAACATTAGCCCCTTATTGGAGCTGTTCTTTATAAATATTATCTCCCATTTAGTTGACTGCCTATTTGTTTTTTTGTCTGTTTCTCTTGCTGTGCAGAAGCTTTTTAGTTTGATATAGTCTCATTCATTCATTTTTGCCTTTACTTCCCCTGCCTTTGGGAAATATATGCAATTTTTATGAGAAAAACTTTGATGACAATTAATGTTCCAGTTCCTTGAAATATTTTTCTTCCTGTCACTGATTTTTGTTGTGAAATTATCATATATATATATATATATACAGTATCAGAATTATGAAATATAAATAAGAAAAAAGACAAAGCCATTTGACTTTTTAAAACTATTTCTTTAATTAATATTCCTGTCAAATGCTCTGCTTTTACTTTTATGGTTTTTCTTCTGTGCCTTTGGTATCTTTCTCAGATTTTCACTTTCTACTATTTTTTCTTAGTTGTAATTTTTTTTCTTTTGTGTGTGTGGTGGGGTTGTAGTGGGTTTTATATCACTTTTATTATAAACAAAGAAAAAGATTGCCAGAGTTAGTATGCCCATGAATGGTCATTTCTGATCTCTGTCTACCACAGTAATAGAAGGAAATGTATTTTCACTGTTACGTGTACAGATACTCCTATTAACTTTATCTCTTCCTATTCATATTGCCAGTTTCCTATGCTGAAATAAATATGTTTAGACTTTCTTTTCATATTATTGGCATTGTTTCATTTAAAAAAATTCTTCAATTTTCATTTTTTATATCAGCACATACATTTTTAATCTTAGTCTTTCTCCGGTTCACAAGTTCAGTCCTCTCATAGCTTGTTGTAAATAAGAGTGTTCTAGTAGCCCTTCCAGCAACTATTATGTCTCCAATCTATTTGCTTTTGCTGCTCAGATATTTTCTCTCTTTTGAATCACGAAGTCTCTTTTTATGACTTGAGCTCTTTATTTCTCTTTGATTTTCTTTCCAAATTATAATCTATAGACTACAATACAGTTTGGGAGCTCAGAGTAATGGTATTGTATCTGTGACTCTTCTAAGTTTATAGCTACAGAAAAAATGAAGGAAAAGCTTAGCTCTTCTGGAGTTTCATTATTCTAATGCTGAGGTCCTATTGGTTCTCTCAGCAGAGTCATGTTGAACTATAGATGGAGGTATCCATGAAAAATAGCCTTGTTTGTGAGCTAGCAAGTTTCTCATTTATGTTTCTTATAACAGGATTAACATCCCCTTCTCTACCCAGTTTGACTATTGTTGTCAGAAGATGGGTTATTTTTGTTTCTACTTAATATAGTCATCTCATCATGCCTGGAGCAAGTGTGAAGAGCACCTTGATGTGCTATCCTGGTCCCTTCAAGGAAGGGAGGGCTGTTGGGAGGGCTGTCAGCATATAGCCTTCTGGTATCAGCTCCTATGGGAATTACCCTCATTACAGGAAAGCTACTCTAGCCTAAAACCCTGTCCTTCCCATGAAGATGCACATTCAGTGTCTGATTGGTTTAGAGTAGGGGTCTCAAACTCAACTCAGCATGTGGGCCGCAGAGCAAGATAACAGCCGTTTGGCGGGCCACACTAGGTCTACAAAAGGCAACTGTTACGCAACACTTTTCTCACTGTAGTTGAAAAAAAAAAAAAAATCAGTACAACAAGCACAATCGTACATGCAGTTTACTCAGTGTCACAAAACGACCAGAAACTGTAGTTTGCATCACAACTGCTGTTAACTAAGCTAATATCTAACTAGGATGCTAGAGAAATGAAAAATACAAGTAGGCCCCTAGACTTACTTAATTTTATCCAAAATATCTTGAACTTCGTGGATTAGTCTGTGGGCTGCACAAAATTGTTCGGCGGGCCGCGAGTTTGAGACCCCTGGTTTAGAGTCATCTTGGCTCACCTTGGACAACTCAGAAGCATTATTTCAAATCCACAGCTTCCTACTAGGTTAGCCAAACCTATACTCGGAACTTACTGCATCTCAACTTCTCCCTCTACTCAATGTGTTATCCTTCCACTCTTTTTCATAGTTGCCCTGAAGGCCATTCCCTGATAACTACTATAAACTTTGTCTCTGGATTCAATTCCAGGGAAATCTATGGAATCCAGAGTTATAGAATAACCTCTGGGAATTTTAGCTGTGTGTGGCTCATTAATTTAGTGAATTTATTGAAAACACAAGAGGTTTCTAGATCTTACTTCTTACCCATAAGCTAACAGTTGGCATTGAAAAACCCTCAAGTGGTTTTGCTCTTTTCTTTTCCATCTGAGCTCTTATTTTGCATTTCTGAACAATAAATTGATTTGGCCCTTCCTTCAACCAAGCCTGTCTTTTTTTTATGCCTTTCAAGTATTCTGAATAGATTCTGGTTTAAGGATGATCGGCTCCCGACAACAGGTGTCCTAGATTCTAGTAATTTCATTGCTTGCTTTCTCTGTTTTTGTATACCATTGATTATTTTCACTGAAGTTTTACAGAGAAAGGAAAATCCATAAAGATGAGCTCAGATCACCATCTCAAAAGAGGTGTCCCTGGAATATTTTTTATATGAAAGTTAATATATATATCCACTGTGCCTGTGGTGGTGCAGTGGATAAAGCATTGACCTGGAATAATGAGGTCACCAGTTCAAAACCCTGGGCTTGCCCGGTCAAAGCACATATGGGAGTTGATGCTTCCTGCTCATCCCCCTCCTTCTGACTTTCTTCCCTCTCTAAAATGAATTAAAAAATTAATATGTCTGTCACCACCACACAGGAAAAGTAAAACAGAGCCCTGACATTTATTAAAACAAAAATGAACAAATATCAGAGTGCTTTTTCTATAAAATCTAATGATATTTGAAGGTCAATTAACATATAGCTATCTTATTATTACTTTGATTATAAAGATCATCTGGATTAAATAAGAAAAACGCTTCAAAAATTTCTAATTGAGGCTGCTTTGTTCAGAATAGTTAAAATTAAAATCAGGAGCATAAATTTAAAAATTATCTAATCTGGATTTTAATCCTGGATCTTTCATATTCTGGCTTCAATATTGGTAGTATTGGTGTTGCTGTTAATTTTGTCTGAGTGGGAGGACAGACACCTGAAATATAAAAAAAATGTAATTATTTAATGCAGCATCATTCCCATAACTGAAAACTTAAGTTCATACTATTAGCTTTCTCACAGGAGTAGCAGGCCTTTCAAAAATTGTCTAACATCTTTGTCATTCAGTTTCCTCATCTAGAAGAGCAAATAATAAAAAAATTTAAAAAATGAAACTGGTATCATAATGTTCAACACTATGTGTTATAAGAATCAGATTAGATAATATATTTAAAACTGTAGACATATAAGGAATAATTATCATTATCCTCTTCTTCAGTCCAGCTTTATCAATATCCTTTCCTGAAGTGTTTTATCTTGGGATTCAGAGATCAAGCCTGATTACATTACTATACTAAAACTGATTTACCTGACTTACTTCTTGGGGACAGACATCTAGAATAAAGGATGAGATAAAAGTAAGTTTACAATTGTTCGTATGGAAAATGGTACAGTAATTAATATATGGTAATATAAAAATAAGCTCTGTTTTACATACTCACAAATGCAAACCTACTTTTGGCCCACCCTATATAATAGTACCAAACATTTAAATTCAAGAATTAATTACTAATCCACTTGGGATGTTAAGTTAAAAGTAAATGTCATCTTGTATTAAAAATATTAACTTTATTTAATGAAGTAGAGATAAAGATAAGGAGAGAGAGATGGAGACAGAGTGAAAGAGTGAGAAGGGTGACAAGCACAATAAAACAGAGAATGTTTTTTTTATCTACTTTAGTCCTGGACTAAACATCCCAGAAACCATAAAAACAAGAACAAGAATTCATTCACAGTGAAAGTCATAGAAAATATTCAGCCTGTTAAAAAATGTCAAAAATATTGTGGTGTGAACAAAGTGTAAAACAGTTTGATGTTATAAGTGTCCTTATGCATTATTAAGGGTATTAATTCTAAGGTTCTGATCACTGAGGGAGACTTTCAGAAATCTTTTCTACAACTGTGAATACTGTGGCTAAACAATAAGACCTATAATCTTGAATGTAAGGTACACTTATTACTTGAGTTGTGTACTCAGTGAATTCCTGAAACTATAGATAGTATCAAACTCAATATATACTGTTTTTCTTATGCATACCAATGATAAATTTTAATTTATAAATTAGAAACAGTAAGAGATAAACAATAATAGTGATATAGAATAATTGTATAATTAAATTAATTGATCTAATTATAGAATAATAATAATATACTTTAATAAATGTTACATAAATATAGTATCTTGCTCTCTCTCAAATTTCATTGTATTGTACTCATCCTTTTTCTTATGATGATGTGACATGCGAAGATGCCCACATGATGAATAGAAGCAAGATGAATGAGGCATTATTAAGCAAAGTGAGGGATACTGAAACACAAGGATGGCTATCCTCCATAGTTAATCTGATAAGCAAGATGGTTACTGACTAATGGGCAGGGAGCCCACAGAGCACGGAGACACTGGACAAAGGGACAATTCATGTCCCTGGTAAGATAAAGCAGGAAGGTCTGAGATTTCATTACACTAGTTCAAATGGCAAATGATTTAAAATTTATAACTTGTTTAGTTTTGGAATTTTCTATTTAATATACTCGAATTACAGTTGACTTCATGTAAAATTATGGAAAGTGAAATGGTAGAAAAAGGGATACTGCTGTAATTCCATGTGTTGGTGACTAGAGAATTTTTATTCTATTTCATCTCTGACTATAACACAGAGAATAAAAATGTATTCTAGTGAGAAGTATAATAAGCAAAAAAAAAAAAAAAGAATTACGATTTAGATAAGAGACTTTGAAGTTAAAGCCTTGAGCTTTTATCTTCTCCCTGGTACCGTTTTGCAATAAAATTTTTCTGAGTTTCAGTTTCTTTAACTGTTGACTGGTGATACTTATATTCTTTTTTTTTTTTTTTACAACATAGCAAGTATTTATTGAGTAATTAAGCCAACAGCCACAGAAATTTCCAAATAAATTTCTACAAATGCCTCAGTCACCTGACTATAAAAAAGTGAGTTCTCATTTTAACCTGCCCCTCCCCTCAATACTGCCAGAACTCACAAGATTCTAAAGGAAACAAACCCATTCTCAACTATGGTAGCAATGCTCCAGTCTCAGTTAGGTCCAGCTGGGTTCCTGGAATTGGGTGTAAAGTGGCTCTTGAGAGGCTCCCAGCACTTGTAGTAGTTCTCATCCAAGCAACTGGAGGTCTTGAGCCCCCACTTGGTGATGGCCATACTTAGAGAAGACTCAAACATAAATGCCATGGTGCCATCAGCAACCCTCTCAGGTATCAGCTTGGCTTTGCTGGCCTTCTCAAAGCAGTCAGCATCAGGCCCATGGGGCGTCATTGCGCTGTGCAGGCTGCCCCCTCCTGGCAGGAATCCACCTTGCTTTGCCTCATAGTGACCTTTGATGAGTCCCATGAATTCACTCATGCAGTTCCTGTGGTAATAGGGAGGTCTGAAGGTCTTATCAGCAACCCCCCATCGAGGTGGGAAGATGACAAAGTCAGCGATGGCCACTCCAGGGTGGAGAGACTTGGCAGTCAATACTGTGAAAATGGACGGGTCCTGAGAGGATCAGGGAAGGCTTCATAGAGGAGGTGACATTTGAGATAGGTACTGAAGACTAAAAGGAGAAAGAGAGAGAGGGAGGAGGGAAGGAAGGAAGGAAGGAAGGAAGGAAGGAAGGAAGGAAGGAAGGAAGGAAGGAAGGAAGGAAGGAAGGAAGGAAGGAAGGAAGGAAGGAAAGAAAGAAGGAAGGAGGGGAAGAAAGGAAAAGGTACTTTAAGCACAGAAAACAGGCAATACTTATATTCTTAGGGCAACTATGCCATAATACAAACCAGTAGATGAGGTAGATAATAGTAAAAAAAAGTTTATAATAATAACAAGATTAGGAGTCATGGCTGAGAAGTCCAAAAGGTTTTGGAGAAATGTACTGGGTGGAGTGAATGTAGAACAGATTTCTTCATGGCCTCCCAGCTCCATATTGGTTCCCCTGATGTAAATGACTACACCTTTGGCAAACTCTGTTCACATTATCAATATCTTTCTCCTTCAGGGTAGTTTGATGAGACATTTGTGAAATAAAATGTTGTAATCAAAATGGGTCATTGTAATTAGAAGACAATGTAGCATTTATTTTTCAGATCAAGTTCTCCCATAACCCATTTTTTTGTAGTATATATGTGGTACTGTCACTGACCACATTGATGTCTAATCCCTACATGGGAGGGGTTTTTACATTTAAGGATTAACTAACTCTGTAAGAGTTTGTTCTTTTACTGAGATGGAGAACTCTTCATTGACGACTAGATACCCTGGCTATGATGAGGACAGAGTAAGAAAACACATGCCATTGGACATAATTAATGTGCCATAAAGGAGGCACAGTCTGTTTCTCTGAAAAGAGACTCATGGCCCTGCCTCATACAAAAAATGATCTGGAGTCCTTTAATGCCAGTAACACTGTGGATAATGATGGAAGCCCCTCATGTTGGCCAGTGCCTGCCAGGATACTGATTCTGTGGGAGGTGGGGTACTGCTAATCGAGGGCTTCATATTTTAGATTGAATGATTTTATCAATCCATTTTTATTCATTGTTGTTATTTCACCTATAATGTTCAGTCAAAATAATTTCAGGATTTCTAACAGTAATGCCTTTCAAATATGTGTTATTAATACTTCTGAACGTAGTGACTTCCCTTAAGGATCTCACTCACTTTCTGTAAACTAAACTTGCCATTTACTTTTAGCTGATCTGGTCCTTCAAATGAACATATTTCCTTTTATACTATAACCTGATCATAGATAGGGTATATGAGGTTATGGTTACTTAAATGAGGAAAAGGGTACTCTCATGAGTTTTCTTTACCTAAAAAACCTATAGCATTTGACATGTTACCAGGTTTTTGTTAGAGTAAGATTTCAGTACATTTTCTCCCCTTAAGAATATTCTTAAGTCTACAAAAATGATAAGATATAAAGAACTAAAGTTATAAAAAAAATTAAAAATAAAATAAAATAAATCTCTGTATTTGTGAGTTGCAAAAAAGAGATACCTTTAGTCATATGAATATTAAAGCATTAAATCTAGTTTTTGGGTGTCCCTCAATAAGAGAAGAAAATTTATAAGAAATCCAAATATATTTAACATATTTTTAAATTACAAATGTCTCCTAAACCTTGAAGTTCTTGGAGTTAGCGTAAAGCTAATGGAATCTATTTGTCTAATGGAAATAACTACATATTTTAAAAAATAGTCTACCCTGGCCCGTTGGCTCAGCGGTAGAGCATCGCCCAGAGTGCAGAAGTCCCAGAATTGTTCCCAGCCAGGGCATACAAGAGAAGCACTCACCTGCTTCTCTACCCTCCCCCCCCTTTTCTCTCTCTATTTCTCTCTTCCCTTCCAGCAGCCAAGACTCCATTGGAGCAAAGTTGGCCCAGGCACTGAGGATGGCTCCATGGCCTCGGCCTCAGGCACTAGAATGGCTCCGGTTGCAGTGGAGCAAGGCCCCGGATGGGCAGAGCATCGCGCCCTGGTGGGCTTGCCAGGTGGATCCAGGTCAGGTGCATGAGGGAGTCTGTCTCTCTGCCTCCCCACTTCTCACTTTGAAAAAATACAAAAAAAAAGTAATCTAAATCATCAATGTAAAAACAATCACCTCAAGCTAGGTGAGATTCTGTAGTCTATAAAGCACCTGCTAGGATAGCTTTGGCATAGCTTTCTCATGAACAGACCATGACACTATAAGATCTAAATTTCATGTAAGTTTAATATAGGTGATTTTTAAAGTATTGACAATTTACTTTAAAACAAAAATGTGTTAATTTTCATTGGTATTTTCTCTTTCTTAATTGAATTTATTGGGATGACATTGCACAACATAATTATACAGGATTCAGGTACCTGATTTTATAGCACATCTCTGTATGCCATAATGTGTGTTCATCTCACCAAGACAAGTCTTCGTCCATCACCATGCATTTCCCCATGCCTATTTTCCCTTGATTCTAACATTTATGAACTTTTTCTTAAAAGAACAATATGTATAAGCTATAATATATATTATGTTATATAAAATATTTTATATATTATATCCTTTGAATATATATATGCATATAACTTTATATGCTTTTTGAGTACATGATATTCATGATGACTACATAGGTAGATATGGATATATTTTGTATTTCTATTTAATAGAATTTTTCTAGTGCTTTTTAATCTTTACAAAATATTTTCAATGTTTGCTATAAAGCAGAGCATATCAACACTGATTTTTGGATTTGGCTTCTATAATTCATTATTTAAATTTCTTTTTACTTATTTTAAATAATGAGTGGTTTAAAATTCCCTACATAAGCATATGAAAAATAAAATAAAACAAAGTGTAGCCACAAAATTTCATCCCAATGGACTGTGGTAATGCATACCTCATGAGTCAGGCTGACAATTAATGGCATAGTGGTAATATAGTGAATAGACGATTTTCATTGTGCTATTTTTTTTTACGGTGTCTACAAAACTAGGTTGCATGCACATCCCATACAGAGAAATTGTTTATGTCATCCAATGTTTAAATATAAATTAGTATACCTTAACTACATGGCAGGACTGAAGTCTGTGGCATTAAAAAGAAAAAATCCTTGTATCATTAGTCTACTAGTTGATGAAGTCTGAATGGCATCTTACCCAGTTATCCCACAGTAAAAGTTAATTCACCTTGATATGGTACTGACCCTTCCAGTAGTTCTTTTCTATTTTTCTTAATTTGATTGGACACATTATTGTCTCATTGTGCTTTGGCAAGAATAAACCATGATCTGTGAATGTTCCAAGCAGATTTAGGCACAGGCAGCAGAGACATTAAATGTTTTTCCAGGGAAAAACAAAACAAAACAAAACAAAAAAAAACAGAAAGAAAACAGAGTAAACTGAGAAAAATAATGAAGAGAAAGAGACATAAGCTATGTCATGTCATACTTGGTGTTCTCAGTATTTATTCCAGTTGCTGCTGAGCTGGTCTGTCTCTGTCTTAGATATTCACAAAGCTGCCAACAGTAGCCCAGTTCCATTTCTAAACAAATAAAATCTAATGCAGGCATAATTTATATTCAAAATGCTCATTATGGCCACTGGCTATGGTCAATAACTTGAAGTAGATTCTCAGTGAAGCTGTTGGATTCGCTGTAGGCAAATACATATCAGGTGAGAGTGGCTTTCTGTCTATATACAGCTGTATTTTACCTCTTTCCTCCTCCCCTGCTTCCTTCTCCACTTCTTCTGCCTCCTCTTTCTTTTTCCCCTTTCTCTTACCTTTCTTCTCTTTTTCTTAAATTTCTGCTTCTGAATCCTCCAGGAATGTTTTTGCCTAAGTACTTCCTAGTCAGGTGTACTTACCAAAGTTTATTGATGAGTGAAAGGGGAAACTTTTATATTCTACCTTTGAAAATATTATTCTAAATATCTCTACTTAGTGTCTGCACCACTGACACTACTTTTGAAGTGTATATCTCAGATTAAGCTGATCTTTTTAAAAAATTAAATAATAGAAATATTTGTGTTTGCTTTTCCTACCTTCTGTGCCTTCTGACACTATTTTAAAGTGAATATGTTGTCTTAACACATAACATATTATAAACCATAATTTCTGTTCAGTTATAATCTTAAACACAGGTATTTATACTACTAAACAAAAGAAAAGCTTGGAAAATGGTGCCGTGAGCAGCGCGTCCGACAGATCTTCCCAAAATCTCAACAAATTTATCAACTAGAAACAGAAAAATTGATCCTCGGAGCATTCCGGAGTTCCACACACACACTGAAAGCAAAAGGACTGTTGCCGAGGAGGGAGTACACCTGTGGTGAGTCAACCCACACGTGCAGCTGCCCGCCCACACTCGGGGAACGGCAGCCTGGGCACTGGCGGCCACCGCTGCATGCCCTGAGAAACCGCGCGCGCCCCGTGCCGCGGTCCAGAGAGTCCCCGGCCACTGGCGTGCCGAGAAACCCCGCGCACACCCCGTGCCATGGTCCAGAGAGTCCCCGGCCACTGGCGTGCCGAGAAACCGCGCGCGCCCCGTGCCATGGTCCAGAGAGTCCCCGGCCACTGGCGTGCCGAGAAACTGCGCGCGCACGTGCGCGCCCCGAGCCACGGTCCGGGAGGGGCGCCAAGGCTGTCTTTCCTAGTCAGGAGATTCTCTCCGTGGGCGGGGCACCTCACCCAGCCATTCAAGCTAACAATCAAGCGTTGGGGGGAAGGGCGCACAGGCAGCCTGAAATACTTTCTGGAGCACAGCTGCGGATCCAATCACTGAAATTAGCTTAACCCACGAAATCTACGCACCCACGGGGCTCTAATTGATAAGATCTCTCCCAGTTCAGCAATCCAAGACAAGAGGCATGATATTTTTCAGTGCCTTTCGCTAAAGGGGCAGGGGCAACTTCTGATTGACAGAGCCTCCATATTCAGGGGTATACCTAACAAGAGGGACTTGGCAGATATTAAGATCCATAAAGCAAGCAGCAACTAGTGCTTCTTCTTCCCAGCCAAAACAGGCTACCAAGTGTGGAAAGCCTGGGTTGAGTGGTCCAACTGAATGATAGGCGCTGAACAGTCACCTTGACAACAATTGACTCCCAGCCCCACCTGATTACGCTGGAGGCTCTGACTGCCAGAGCCTTACCCAGAGCCTTGCGCTGAGTGAGGATAGAGTGGGGATTTCCCAGCTCTTTGAGCCTCTTATTCCCCAGACAGAAGCAGTGGCAGCCTCATAGCTGGATCACCAGGCTGCTAATTCAGGAAGGGGAGACTAGGAAAGAGACTCCAGGAAAGCAAACTCTCTCATTGTTGGACTCTGCAAACGCCAACAAGCCTTGACTACCAGCGAGACTAAAGCCAATTATATGACATTGCCATAGAATCCTATCAACTGCAAATTCCTACCTAAGAGTGACACAGGGGCAGAACCTGGGGTACAGAGTCACCGACCAAGAAGAGGGAGAGAAAAGAAAAAAGGAAGAAGTTAACCTCTCAAAATCAAGAAAAATCCACAGACTTTATAACTTGTTCCACTAATTCTTTGTTGTTGTTTCTTTCTTCTATCTTATTGCCTTTATTATTATTTCTATTTCTTCCACCTCGGTCCTTTTACTCTCTGCCCATCTTATGCTACCCTTTTCTTGAACTACACTACCCATGAGTGTTACATTTTATTTCTTTTCTTCATCCTAACTCTCCTTTAGGGTTACACTCCAAAACCCTTAACTCTCACTCTCTCCCCTTTTGTTTTTTTTCTCTTTCCTTTTTTTCTTCCTTCGTTTCTCTCTTATTCTTATTTTTTCCTTTCTACTCATTTCTTCTTTTCTCCTTTTACTTTTCCTCCCATTTAAGCCTCAATCACGAACAAATTATTTAATTTGGGACTCAAGTTTTTTGGGGTTTTTTTTTGTTCTTTTTTTTCTTCTGCTGCTTTTGTTCTTGGTTTTCCTTTATTTGTTTGTTTTTGTGGCATTTTGGGCACTTTTTACATTGCTTTTTAACTCACTAGCATTCCTCCCAACCCAAAGTCTCCATTGTATTTAGTCTTCGCTCCACTTAATACAACAGATTTTTACTTACTATTTTTATTTTTGTTTTTTCTCTCCTTTTTTCTGTTTCACTCTTATCCCTCTCATTATATCTCTTAGTCAACCATCACTTACAAGCAAATCATTTTATGCTTGTCTAAGATTTTCTCCTTTTTTTTTTTTTTTTGTATTTAGTAGGTCCCTACTCCCTTTTTTGCCCCTTGAACTCTTCACCCCAAATCAGGCCCTCCATTATAGGCAGTTTTTGTTCCATTTAGCATAATATAATTCACAGGTCATCACGATATTTCCCTAAGGAGGTGAGAGGAGGGGAAGAGAAGAAAGAAAAAAGGGTGAAATAATAAATTATTACTTTTTTTTTGTGGAGTGTTTTCCTTTTTTTCTTTTTTCTTTTTTTTCCCCGTTTTATTTTTTATTAATTCTAATTAACACTATCATCAAGACCACCTTCAGATGCCAATAAGAAAAAGGAAATCAAACATTATGGATACAAAAGACAGAGAGGTAACACAAATAGATGTGGAAAAATCTATGGAGAAAAGATTTAACATATTGGAAGCCTTGGAGCCAAATGACAGAGAATTTAAAATAGAAATCTTAAAAATACTCAGAGATATACAAGAAAACACAGAAAGGCAATTTAGGGAGCTCAGAAAACAACTCAACGATCACAAAAAATATATTACCAAGGAAATTGAAACTATAAAAACAAATCAAAAAGAAATGAAAAACTCAATTCAAGAGCTGAAAAACGAGGTAAAAAGCTTAGATAATAGAACAGCCCAGATAGAAGATAGGATCAGTGAAATAGAAGAGAAGCAACTTGAGGCACAACAGAGAGAAGAAGAAAGAGACTCAAAAATAATAAAAAATGAGGAAGCCCTACAGGAATTGTCTGACTCCATCAGAAAGAATAACATAAGAATAATAGGTATATCAGAGGGAGAAGAGAAAGAAAATGGAATGGAGAATATACTCAAACAAATAATAGATGAGAACTTCCCAAGCCTGTGGAAAGAACTAAAGCCTCAAATTCAAGAAGCAAACAGAACACCGAGTTTTCTTAACCACAACAAACCCACTCCAAGGCACATCATAATGAAGATGACACAAACCAATGACAAAGAAAAAATTCTCAAAGCAGCCAGGGAAAAGAAGAATACAACATATAAAGGAAGGCCTAATAGATTATCATCAGATGTCTCAGCAGAAACTCTACAAGCTAGAAGAGAGTGGACCCCAATATTTAAAGCCCTGAAAGAGAGGAACTTTCAGCCAAGAATACTATACCCATCAAAGCTATCCTTCAAGTACGAAGGAGATATAAAAATATTCACAAAACAGAAAAGATGAGAGAATTTATCATCAGAAAGCCCCCACTCCAGGAAATACTAAAGGGGGTTTTCCAAACAGATTCAAAGAACAAAAGAAAACATAACCACAAGTAACAGCTCCACCAAGAAAACAATAAAACCAAACTTAACCTGTGACAACAAAAGAAAAAAAAGGGGAGAAAGGTTGAAGATTAACAGTAGCAAAGGACAATGAAGCACAGAAATACTCATAAGAAAGGGTACTACAATGAATATGGTAGGTACCCTTTTCATTACTTAATGGTAACCACCCTTGAAAAAACCACCACAAAACACTTGACTTAAAAAAGGTAGCAACAGAGGAAAGAAGTATGGAATACAAACAAACAAAAACAAACGATAGAAAAACAAAAGAGAAGGATCAAACAAGATACAAAACTAACAAAAAGCAATTTATAAAATGGCAATAGGGAACCCACAAGTGTCAATAATTACACTAAATGTAAATGGATTAAACTTACCAATAAAGAGACACAGAGTAGCAGAATGGATTAAAAAAGAAAATCCAACTATATGCTGCCTACAAGAAACACATCTAAGCAACAAGGATAAAAACAAATTCAAAGTGAAAGGCTGGAAAACATTACTCCAAGCAAACAACACCCAAAAAAATGCAGGTGTAGCAATACTCATATCTAATAATGCTGACTACAAGACAAAAAAAGTACTCAGAGACAAAAATGGTCATTTCATAATGATTAAGGGGACACTGAATCAAGAAGACATAACAATCCTTAATATATATGCACCAAAACAAGGAGCACCAAAATATATAAGACAGCTACTTATTGACCTTAAAACAAAAACTGACAAAAATACAATCATACTTGGAGACCTCAATACACCGCTGACAGCTCTAGATCGGTCATCCAAACAGAGAATCAATAAAGATATAGTGGCCTTGAATGAAATACTAGAACACCTGAATATGATAGACATCTACAGGACACTTCATCCCAAAGCGACAGAGTATACATTTTTCTCTAGTGTACATGGAACATTCTCAAGAATTGACCAAATGTTGGGCCACAAAGACAATATCAGCAAATTTAGAAAAATTGAAATTGTGCCAAGCATATTCTCTGATCATAAAGCCTTGAAACTAGAATTCAATTGTAAAAAAGAGGGGGAAAAACCCACAAAATTGTGGAAACTAAACAACATACTTCTAAAAAATGAATGGGTCAAAGAAGAAATAAGCGCAGAGATCAAAAGATATATACAGACAAATGAAAATGAAAATACGACATATCAGAATCTCTGGGATGCAGCAAAAGCAGTACTAAGAGGAAAGTTCATATCACTTCAGGCCTATATGAACAAAGAAGAGAGAGCCCAAGTGAACCCCTTAACTTCATACCTTAAGGAACTGGAAAAAGAAGAACAAAGACAACCCAAAACCAGCCGAAGAAAGGAGATAATAAAAATCAGAGCAGAAATAAACGAAATAGAGAACAGAAAAACTATAGAAAAAATCAATAAAACAAGGAGCTGGTTCTTTGAAAAGATCAACAAAATCGACAAACCCTTGGCAAGACTCACCAAGGAAAAAAGACACAGGACTCAAATAAATAAAATCCAAAATGAAAGAGGAGAGATCACCACAGACATCATAGATATACAAAGAATTATTGTAGAATACTATGAAAAACTATATGCCTCCAAATACAACAACCTAGAAGAAATGGATAAATTCCTAGAACAATACAACCTTCCTAAACTGAGTCATGAAGAAGCAGAAAGCCTAAACAGACCAATCAGCAGGGAGGAAATAGAAAAAACTATTAAAAACCTCCCCAAAAATAAAAGTCCAGGTCCAGATGGTTATACAAGTGAATTCTATCAAACATTCAAAGAAGACTTGGTTCCTATTCTACTCAAAGTCTTCCAAAAAATTGAAGAAGAAGCAATACTTCCAAACACATTTTATGAGGCCAACATAACCCTCATACCAAAACCTGGCAAGGATGGCACAAAAAAAGAAAACTACAGACCAATATCTCTAATGAATACAGATGCTAAAATACTAAACAAAATACTGGCAAAGCGAATACAACAACATATTAAAAAAATAATACATCATGATCAAGTGGGATTCATCCCAGAATCTCAAGGATGGTTCAACATACGTAAAACAGTTAACGTAATACACCATATCAACAAAACAAAGAACAAAAACCACATGATCTTATCAATAGATGCAGAAAAGGCTTTCGATAAAATACAACACAATTTTATGTTTAAGACTCTCAACAAAATGGGTATAGAAGGAAAATATCTCAACATGATAAAGGCCATATATGATAAACCATCAGCCAACATCATATTAAATGGCGTAAAACTGAGGACTTTCCACCTTAAATCAGGAACACGACAGGGGTGTCCACTCTCTCCACTCTTATTTAACGTGGTGCTAGAAGTTCTGGCCAGAGCAATCAGACAAGACAAAGAAATAAAAGGCATCCATATCGGAAAAGAAGAAGTAAAGGTATCACTTTTTGCTGATGATATGATCCTATACATCGAAAACCCAAAGGACTCCACAAAAAGATTACTAGAAACAATAAACCAATACAGTAAGGTCGCAGGATACAAAATTAACATACAAAAGTCCATAGCCTTTCTATATGCCAACAATGAAATATTAGAAAACGAACTCAAAAAAATAATCCCCTTCACGATTGCAACAAAAAAATAAAATACCTAGGAATAAACATAACAAAGAATGTAAAGGACCTATATAAAGAAAACTACAAGGCATTGCTAAGAGAAATAGAAAAAGACAAAATGAGATGGAAAAATATTCCTTGTTCTTGGATAGGAAGAATAAATATAATTAAAATGGCCATATTACCCAAAGTAATATATAAATTTAATGCAATTCCCATCAAAATTCCTATGACATTTTTTAAAGAAATGGAACAAAAAACATGATTTATATGGAACTATAAAAAACTCCGAATAGCCAAAGCAATCCTAAGGAAAAAGAATGAAGCTGGGCTGACCTGTGGTGGCGCAGTGGATAAAAGCGTCGACCTGGAAATGCTGAGGTCGCCGGTTCGAAACCCTGGGCTTGCCTGGTCAAGGCACATAGGGGAGTTGATGCTTCCAACTCCTCCCCCCTTCTCTCTCTCTGTCTGTCTCTCCCTCTCTGTCTCTCTCTCTCTCCTCTCTAAAAATGAATAAATAAATTAATTAAAAAAAAAAAGAATGAAGCTGGGGGCATTACAATACCTGACTTTAAACTATATTATAGGGCCACAATAATCAAAACTGCATGGTATTGACAGAAAAATAGACACTCAGACCAATGGAACAGAATAAAAAGCCCAGAAATAAAACCACATATATATGGTCAAATAATCTTTGATAAAGGGGCCAACAACACAAAATGGAGAAAAGAAAGCCTCTTCAACAAATGGTGTTGGGAAAACTGGAAAGCCACATGCAAAAGAATGAAACTCGACTACAGCCTGTCCCCATGTACTAAAATTAATTCAAAATGGATCAAAGACCTAAATATAAGATCTGAAAC
This sequence comes from Saccopteryx leptura, assembly GCF_036850995.1. Classification (NCBI taxonomy): domain Eukaryota; kingdom Metazoa; phylum Chordata; class Mammalia; order Chiroptera; family Emballonuridae; genus Saccopteryx; species Saccopteryx leptura. The sequence continues at coordinate 230,866,389 of NC_089505.1, read as the reverse complement.
AATAAAGTACATAGAAGAAGACATAGGTACTAAGCTCATGGATCTGGGTTTTAAAGAACATTTTATGAACTTGACTCCAATGGCAAGAGAAGTGAAGGCAAAGATAAATGAATGGGACTACATCAGAATAAAAAGTTTTTGCTCAGCAAGAGAAACTGATATAAAAATAAACAGACAGCCAACTAAATGGGAACTGATATTTTCAAACAACAGCTCAGATAAGGGCCTAATATCCAAAATTTACAAAGAACTCATAAAACTCAACAACAAACAAACAAACAATCCAATAAAAAAATGGGAAGAGGACATGAACAGACACTTCTCCCAGGAAGAAATACAAATGGCCAACAGATATATGAAAAGATGCTCAGCTTCATTAGTTATTAGAGAAATGCAAATCAAAACTACAATGAGATACCACCTCACCCCTGTTAGATTAGCTATTATCAACAAGACGGGTAATAACAAATGTTGGAGAGGCTGTGGAGAAAAAGGAACCTCATCCACTGTTGGTGGGAATGTAAAGTAGTACAACCACTATGGAGGAAAGTATGGTGGTTCCTCAAAAAACTGCAAATAGAGCTACCTTATGACCCAGCAATCCCTCTACTGGGTATATACCCCAAAACCTCAGAATCATTGATACGTAAAGACACATGTAGCCCCATGTTCATAGCAGCACTGTTCACAGTGGCCAAGTCATGGAAACAACCAAAAAGCCCTTCAATAGAAGATTGGATAAAGAAGATGTGGCACATATACACTATGGAATACTACGCACCCATAAGAAATGATTACATTAGATCATTTACAGCAAAATGGTGGGATCTTGATAACATTATACGGAGTGAAATAAGTAAATCAGAAAAAAACAAGAACTACATGATTCCATACATTGGTGGAACATAAAAATGAGACTAAGAGACATGGACAAGATTGTGGTGGTTACCAGGGGTGGGGGGAGGGAGGACGCAGGAGGGAGGGAGGGAGAGAGTTAGGGGGAGGGGGAGGGGCACAGAGAAAACTAGATAGAGGGTGACGGAGGACAATCTGACTCTGGGCGAGGGGTATGCAACATAATTTAATGACAAGATAACCTAGACATGTTTTCTTTGAATATATGTACCCTGAATTATTAATGTCATCCCATTAACATTAATAAAAATTTATAAAAAAAAAATGAAGAATAAAGTTACCATATGACCCAGAAAAAAAAAAAAAAAGAAAAGCTAACATCATCAGTTCAGTTCTATGTGTTTAACATACCCAATTATCAGGCCCAATTAATCAGTGATGGACGCACTGGTGCTAAAGAGAGTTGGGATTCTAAAACAGCCAATGTTTCATTCCAGCTTTGACATTAACAAGGAGAGTGACCTTGTTTAGTCTCTGAATCTCATTTTCTTTGTCAGTAAAATGGGCATAACACTAATATATACCACATAGGTGGCTGTAATGATTACCGTAAATACTTATAAAATATTTACTTGGAGGTTTATTAAGCACATATTTATATACATAAGAAAATATAATGATTAAAAATAAGGCATAGACCCTGGCTGTTTGGTTCAGCGGCAGAGCGTCGGCCCAGCATGTGGAAGTCCTGGGTCAATTCCTGACCAGGGCGCCCAGGAGAAGTCCACATCAGCTTCTCCACTCTTCCCTCTTCTCCTTTCTCTCTATCTTTCTCTTCTCCTCCCACAGCCAAGGTTCCATTGGAGCAAAGCTGGTCCAGGCTCTGAAAATGCCTGCATGGCCTCTGCCTCAGGCACAAGAATGGCTCTGGTTGCAACAGAGCAATGCCCCAGATGGGCAGAACATCACTCCCTAGTGGACATGCTGAGTGGATATTGGTCAGACACATGCAGGAGTCTGTCTGTCTGCCTCCCCGCTTCTCACTTCAGAAAAAAATAAAAAGGAAAAATAAGAAATTAAGCATAGCATAATGGTTGGGACCCAAAATAGTAACTTATTATTTCTACTTAACTATTATTATTTTTACTTTGGAGATCTGTTCAATACTTTTCACATTTTACAAATAATGATCAAAAAGGAAATAAATCTCAGTCTATCAGAAACTTAAATAATCTAAATACTGGCAGTTCCCAGGTTATAAAAGGGATAAGTTCTGTAGGTTTTCCCTTAAATTAAATTTGCATGTATGTTGCATTTTTACATTTACCTATTAAATGCAACTGAAACAGTTGTCTTAATATAGTATTTATTTTTTAGCTTTCTGTGCATATAGATACTTAAACATTTTCAAACCCACTGAACCTATCTCATTTGTAACCCAGGGACTGCCTGTAATGGCATGGAAGAATAAAAACATTTTTTCTTTAATTTCTCCCTATACACTCTCTCCTTTGGCAACAATCAGTCTTTTTCTCTATCTAGGGGGCTGCTTCTGTTTTGTTTTATTTATTCAATTATTTTGCTGTTTTAGATTCTACATGCAAGTGAACTCATAAGATATTTGTCATTCTCTGACATATTTCACTTCGCATAATACCTTTTAGGTCCACCTATGTGTTGAAAATGGCAATATTTCATTAGTTTTTATTGCTAAGTAATATTCCTTTGTGTATACATACCAGAGTTTTTTCTGTTCACCTGTCCAAGGAAACCTAAGTTGCTTCCATATCCAGTCTATTGTATATAATACTACAATAAACATAGGAGTACAAATTTCTTTATGAATTATTATTTTATTATTTTTTCAGATAAATATGCAGAGGTGAAAAATCTAGATATCATAAAAGCTTTATTTTTAATTCTTTTTGAAGAATCTACATATTGTTTTCTACAGTGGTTGGACCAATTAGCAATCCTACCAAGAGTGTATAAGGGTTCTCTTTTCTCCACATCCTCTCCAGCACTTATTATTAATTTTTTGATGAAAGCCATTCTGATTGGTGTGAAATGGTTTCTCAACGTGGTTTTAATTTTTGTTTCCCAAAAAACTAGTGATGTTGAGCATATTTTTATCTATATGTTGGCCAGCTATGGAGAAATGTTTGTTTGTGCCTTTGCTTTAAATACTCCAAATAATGAAATGAAAGACTAATAACTTTTACCAGCCTTTAGAGCAGCATATTGACCTTTGGTAAACCTGAATAATTGAATAATGCCCACTTCTTAATGAAGTTAGTGAATAATACATTAAATTATACTCCTGTTTTTGTGAAATTCAATAAGTCTTCCCCTCTAACTAATTTCCCTAGTAATAAATCCATTAGAAAGCACTGGTACACATTAAAACCAGCTATGACAGATTACTTATGTTCTTGGCCCTAAGCCACACTTCAAACTTCTATGTTCTTTTTCAATGTCTTTGGATAGTAAATGTGGATTGTTTAGTATATCTCAAACTGAGAGCTGCAAATAGCAGTATTTTCAGGCATAAAATATAAAATACTCAAAAGAAAAAAATATATATATATTTTTTACTGACAGTTTTAGGCTTCTTTCTCTCTCTCTCTCTCTCTCTCTCTCTCACACACACACACACACACACACACAATGTGCACACATATATTCCTGGAATATAAATTTAAAGTCCCTCTTTCTTAGAAATTTCCAACATCTGGTTAATTACTCTGCTCAAAAATTATAACTTTCATGTTAGAGACATAGATTAAAGACCAATCAAGTAGACATATAAGGGGAAACCAAAGAGTAATGTAGAGGATTTCCCTGTGAGCAGGCGGTGTAGGTCTGAAACAGGGGAAGCAGCAAGGCTCCTGGACTTGGTTCCAGAACAAACACAAAGTGAAGACTTCTGGATCAAAACATTTGAGTTTTGTTCCTCACTTTTATTATTCTCATTTATTAATTAGGCAAATATCTTAATTAAACTAGAAAATATTATGCATAGTCTCATATACAATATGTGGTACTTGAAACCACTGACAAGGATAAAATGAGGCAAAATATAGAGCAGGGTTCCCCAAACTACGGCCCGCGGGCCGCATGTGGCCCCCTGAGGCCATTTATCCGGCCCCCACTGCACTTCCGGAAGGGGCACCTCTTTCATTGGTGGTCAGTGAGAGGAGCATAGTTCCCATTGAAATATTGGTCAGTTTGTTGATTTAAATTTACTTGTTCTTTATTTTAAATATTGTATTTGTTCCCGTTTTGTTTTTTTACTTTAAAACAAAATATGTGCAGTGTGCATAGGGATTTGTTCATAGTTTTTTTATAGTCCGGCCCTCCAGTGGTCTGAGGGACAGTGAACTGGCCCCCTGTGTAAAAAGTTTGGGGACCCCTGATATAGAGATTCTGATAACTGCCTTTTCTAGGGGCAAAGTGATTAGCCAATTCAAATACTTATGGAGAATTATAAAGCAACACTTGTGCTAACAAATACAAACCTCAAGAATGTGATATGACAGCTTTTTTGGAAGATGGTTATATGATAGGGATATTTCTGTGGTTAGTTATCTTGTTGCAATTTGAATTCTAAACTTACTATTTCTGGATGTTTGAGATCATAGATGACCACTCTGAGGGGCTTTCTTTCACTATGACTATACTGCCCCAAAGGAGAAGTCATAGATTTTCACTAAACAGTAAAGAGTAACTAATCTGTGAAAGACCTTATGGTTACACCATGCTGGATCCATATTCAAAGCTCCATGGTGCTGGCCACTAGGCTTACATAGAGATTCCTTGGAAGCATTGTATAATTAGAAATATGCTCTCTGTGGAGGGCACTTCATCCTTCCCTTTATTAAAGATCAAGATCATCAAGGCTGATCTTTACCACAAAGAAATAACTGTAGCACTTGACTAGACACATCAGTAAAGCCAGAAATTCAAGTTAGGCCAAGAGAATATTGGGTGAAACAACTTTATCAAAGAGAAAAAGTTGGAGAGAACCAGTTTGAAATATGAAGACAATCTATATTAAGTAAAGCTCAGAAGCCTGTGTCTGTCACTCATTCAGAGGGGCCTTTTGTGCTTGTACTCTACGTAGTTCTAAGGTTGCACTGCCCCAGACCTAATCGATTGGTTTTATCTTCCTGGCAGGAGATGTCTAGGCATTTAAAACATCCCCTTCTGCATTACAAGCATTTGTTTGTATGGAGCATACAGAAGCACTGTCTTTCCTTAATCCTTACTGATAGAGTGCCTGGAGTCTGCATTCAGCGAGTCTTGCTGACACATGATATGATTTCACTGGAGGATCAGGAGTGCAGTCAGTTCTGTGGGTTGTGAGGAGGCAGGGACTGTTCTTTTTGTCATTACTTGTTTTGACCTCTAGATGAAATCAATGCTCTTAGGCTATGGCTGTGGAGCTAGATCCCTGACAGCACACCTTGGAAATGGGAAGCCAAAAACAAAAAAGAAAAACACTGGAGATTTAGAGACACAAATGTGTGTTCTTTGATGGGAAACACCTGTTTGCAAGGACAGAATTAAAAATCAAACAAAGCATGAATAAAGATAAAAAATGTAAATATTAGTACAAGTTTCAAGTATAATAATGCTAGCACAATTCTCCCTTCTTGTTGTAATGTGCAAGGAAATCCTTAAATATAAGAGAAAAGCTTAAGTTTGGAAAGATTTTATATGATGTCACTAGACAGGACTTTTTTGGAGTGATCAATCAGCTAAGGTACCATTGCTTACTGTGTCTGCATACAACAGTCACAAATACATAGGCCCAAGGACATCAGTGGAAAAATATTTAGTCTTAAATCTGAAGACACACATCTTAGCTTGTGTTTGTAACTTGCATAATTTCATATTTTGGGTCTTTTGTGGCTATAATACAACGCTAACCTCTGATATCAAACTTCTGGTGAAGAAAGCATCTAAAACCTTACTAATTGCTTACAAATGATATTTAATATACATGATTTTTTCAATTTCTCTCTTTTTCCTCAAAATAATATTTTTATTAGCTCAAACTGTGGCTTAAAACATCAAACACTTATTGCCTCACAATGATTCTGAGGCTTGTAAATCTGGGGGCCATGTTGCTTTATGGTTTCTGGCTCACTGTCTTTCCTGAGATTGTGGTCAACCTCTTCATCAGGGCTACTGTAGTCTCTGAAGGTATAACTGGGGTTAGATAATAGGTTTGAAGACCACTCATGGGAAATTTTACAGGAGACATCTGTTCTTGCCACGAGGGTCTTTTGATAAGATTACCTATCGCATTACTTCCTCCAGGGCAAGTGATGAAAGAGAAAAAGAGAAAAAAGAAGAGAGAATAATCAAGAGAGAAGCTACAGTTTTTTATAACTTAATCTCAAATATAACAATCATTTTGTAATAGTCTATTGGTCACACAAACCAGTTCTGGTATTAAGTGGAAGGGACCCACACACAGATGAGTATCAAAAGCAGAGAATCATAATGGGTCATCTTGGATATTAGCTACAATGTAATTATTTGCTTATTGATTCTTTTGATATTTTATTAAATTTAAATGAATGATTTGATTAGTTTATTTTTTAAAATTATTATTACTTTTCTTTATTCACTTTAGAGAGGAGAGAGAGAGAGAGAGAGAGATAAGGGAGGGGCAGCAGGAAGCATCAACTCCTATATATGCCTTGACCAGGCAAATCCAGGGTTTTGAACTGGCGACCTCAGTGTTCCAGGTCGACGCTTTATCCACTGTGCCACCACAGCTCAGGCTGATTAGTTTATTCAATGAATATTTGTTAGTGCATAACATGAGCCATGGCAACTTACATGACAATTATGTAACAAGAGATAGACAAGAAAGTGAGAAAAGTTAGAGTTGGGATGTGCTCTGAGAGCAATAGAGTTTGGGTAGCCATTCACAGAAGACAGACATCTGGGTAGGTGACATAGCAGAGTAGTCAAAAATTGGGGAGAGGTGAGAAAGCATGCATATTTAGAAAACAATAAAAGATTAAGGATTGGAAGGGGAGAAAGATGGATTTGTCAGAAAACCAGTGGCAGAATCAAGAATAAATTCCAAGACCTCTTATTAGTCCTTGGATTTGCATGCTATAATTCTCAGAAACTACCTGAGAAATAGAAAAAAAAAGTAGTTAAGTATCCTTGAACTCAAAGGAATGCAGGTATTTCCAAGAAAAAGGCAGTGATGTAAACATCTTGAAATGATTAAATGCCTGGTATTACTTTTATCATCCTGATAACCTTCATCTACTTTGTTCTTCTGCATTTAGGTAATACCAAATGAACTCCCAAAAGGCCCTATTAATAGCTCCCAACCTTTCCAGAAATGACCTGACAAGACCCTTATGTCATTTCACATTTCTTTCTACATCCCACATTTCACTTGTAAGATGAGAGAAATCCATATAAAGTGAGTTTAAAGAATTGATTTCTTATGAAGGGAATCTATCTTTCTTACTTGTAATGGAATCACTGATTTACTTACCTCTGGGATGCTGGATGCAGAACTTTTAGCTTTCATTGCACAAGGCGAAATACACCACACTAGGAGCAAGGGAAAGACATGATAAATGATACAGAAACCTATACTATAATCTCTATTTCCCAAACCTTTGTTTATTTGCCTCTCTTTATTGTAGACCCCCATAGACCCAATATGAAATTCTTATATTTATTCTCTCATTATCTTGTCATTGTTAATGATGTTTAGATATAATCTTTAACTCCAATTTTTCAGATTATCTCTAAGAGTACTATTTATTAATATCTTCCTTTATTAGTTTGTCACTCTAAAATAAACAATAATCAAGGCAAGTTAACTTTACAACATAAAGGTATAGAATGTTTTGAAAAAAAGCAATTGAGTGGTGATAAACAGCTAAGTATTCCATAAATATAACTGACTTACATCTATTGAGACTCTAAATTAGTCATGTTAGTTCCCTATTGCAGATTAGTTTTATTTTTAAGCAGTATACACACACACAGACACACACATGTAGCTAACCAAGAACATATGTGCATATATATGATCTAGTGTGCATGTATACATATATATACATACCTATATATGAATACTGCTCACAAAAATTAGGGGATATTTCAAATTGAATATGAAGCAATAAAAAAAGGAGCATTGGGTTTTTTTATTAAACAAGAACATCAGAAAAGCAAACAACAATGCAAAGAAAGTTGTTCGATTATGCAAGTGAGATGCAAAAGCAATTTTTATTTCATTGCTGAAAATGTGCTATACAAAAAGCTGAAAGTATTGGAGTATCTGCATGTTCCCTGATCCCCTAATTTTTGTGAGCAGTTAGTTTTATGTATATACACACAACTAAATGTATGTGTGTGAGCAATCCTTTGCTTGTTTAAGTCACTGGAGTCAGAGCTCTGTTATTAGCTTCAAATGAAATTCCCATTATGCAAGACGATTTTTCAAAGCTCTTAAACTAGGAATGATGCTCTCATCGTTTTCAGTGTAGAGGTTTAAGTTGTTCTTATCTTTATATCTTCCTCATACACACCAACAAAACACACATGGGGCATAGAAGGATGTGCATAAAAATCCATTTTATGGGTATATAAACAATAAATACTATAGTCATTTGTTTTTATGGATTGTGAGGACCTCTCATTAGAAAAATTGATAAAAGAATAACTGACATACTTTTCCTGTGTATTTAATGCCCTGCCATGCAAGTCACTTGCAGTGCCACACAACATGTCCTGCTCAGCCAGGCCCAGATATTACAAAAGCTGTACATTTCTGCCTGCTGATTCTTATTCTCTAAGGATTTATCTGCCAGCCATGATAGAAAATAGAAATGATTTTGTAAAGCCAGAACAATGCTAGGTATTGACCTAAAGAAGGTTGATGTCATACACTACAATTAAAAAAACTATAGTCAAGAGAATCAAGTGTTGATCTGGAATGCTGAGGTCACTGGTTCAAAACCCTGGGCTTGCTTGGTCAAGGCACATATGGGAGTTAATGCTTCCTGCTCCTCCTCGCTTCTCTCTCTCTCTCTCTCTCTCTCTCTGTCTCTCTCCTCTCTCTAAATAAAAAAAAAGAAAAGAAAAAGAAAAAGTATAGTCAAGAGAATATCTTGCTGCCATATTCCATTGCCTGGAAAACTTGCTCCATAAATCTGTGCTAATTGTTAGAGGAGCATAATACCTCATCAAAAATATTGGCATACTATTCAGGCAACTGAACACATGGAGAGTGACTCAAATGTAGCAACTGAAATCAAATGTTGACCAGGAGTTACAGAGGTATCGGTTAATAAAATTTTATAGGTGTCAAGTGAACAAGTCATCTGTATATTGTATTTTGTGGGTCCACCACCTCAGGTAAAGTCTTCTTCCATCACCAATAAAATCCCATTACCCTCTTTTACCTTCCCCCACCCCCTTTCCATCTGATAATCATTCCTTTGTTGTCCATGTCTATGAGTTTTTCTTTTTTTACTTAATCAATTTTTGTTTTAATCTTCTAAATTAGTCTTTCTTTGTGTCAAAACTTATGACCAATTTTGTCTCAGAGTAGAAGGATTTAAAGCAGGGGTAGTCAACCTTTTTATACCAATGCCCACTTTTGTATCTCTATTAGTTGTAAAATTTTCTAACCGCCCACCAGTTCCACAGCAATGGTGATTTATAAAGTAAGGAAGTAACTTTACTTTATAAAATTTATAAAGCAGAGTTACAGCAAGTTAAAGCATATAATAATAATTACTTACCAAGTACTTTATGTTGGATTTTCACTAAGTTTGGCAGAATAAATCTTTATAACTTACTATAGTTAAATCTATCTTCTTATTTATACTTTGGTTGCTCTGCTACCGCCCACCATGAAAGCTGGAACGCCCACTAGTGGGTGGTAGGGACCAAGTTGACTACCACTGATTTAAAACATAACTATTTCTAAGGTGACCAACTTTTTTACAATGAAAAGGAGTACAAAAATAAATTGAAGAAAACAATATTGTAAATAAAAAACATTTTATTCATTGCAACAGTAATACACTATAATATGATAAATGCATAATAATAAAAACATTTGTAATATTTTATATTTTAATTAAGCTTACATGCCTATTAATTTTTAATAATAATTGTAAGAAAAAAGTACTCATTTAGACACTAATATGTCACATCACAAGTAATGGATCCACTCTGCATCAATTGAATATAGACATTTACATATTAGTTTTCCAATATCAAAAAGGAGGACATGTAGGAGCACACTTTTCAAGGGAGGAAGAAACTTACAAAAGAAGGACTGTCCTCCCTAAATGAGGATAACTGGTCACCTTACTATTTCTAAGTCTATAATTCCACAGCACAAAGAGAATGGTGCCATTCTGAGTTCATCCACTTTGACATCATCCGAAATGTTTTTAATGTGACCCCAGCTCTTTCTGCTCTGTGCCAGCCCCAGGCCTTTCCCACAGCTCAGCACCCTTTCCCCTTTCTTTTTCCTGTCCTTGTGTTTGAGTTCTCTTAATTTCCTCACCATTTCCTCCAGATATAAGACTCTGACTTGACTTCTCTATTTCTTTTTATTAATTTTTTATTAATTTTTAATTTATTGGGTTTACATTGATTCAAGTGTCCCACTGAATATAACTCCCTCACCCCCTAATCCTGTGTCCCTTTTTATACCCCCTGTGCCCTCTCCCCTAACCTCCCTCCCCCCTTCCCTCTAGGATTTGCTGTCCTGTTATCTGTATCTCTGTGTTATGTATATATAATTTCACTAATCCCTTTACCTTCTCTGATCCCATCCCCTCATCCCTCTTCCCTCTGACAGCTGTCCTTCTGCTCCCTGTGACCCTGCCTCTGCCTCTATTCCGTTCCTCAGTTCACTTTGTTTATTACATTCCACATATAGGTGAGATCATATGTTTTTTTTTCCCTCTGCCTGGCTTATTTCAGTTAGCATAATAATCTCCAAGTCCATCCATGCTGTCACAAAAGTTGAGATTTTCTTCTTTTTTACAGCCACGTAGTATTCCATTGTGTATATGTACCACCACTTTTTAATCCACTTATCCACTTGGGCTGTTTCCAGATCTTGGCTATTGTAAACAATGTTGCCATAAACATGGGGTTGCATATCTTCTTTTGAATCAGTTATTGGGTATTTTTAGGATATATTCCTAAAAATGGGATAGCTGGGTCAAATGGCAGTTCCATTTTTAATTTTTTGAGGAAGCCCCATACAGTTCTCCACAGAGGCGGCATAAGTCTCCATTCCCACCAGCAGTGCAGGAGGGTTCCCTTTTCTCCACACGCTTGCCAGTACTTGTGTGTTGATTTGTTAATGAGCGCCATTCTGACAGGTATGAGGTGGTATCTCATTGTGGTTTAAATTTGCATTTCTCTGATGATTTGTGACTTGGAACATTCTTTCATGAACCCATTAGCCATTTGTATGTCCTCCTTGGAGAAGTGTTTATTCAGTTCTTTTGCCCATTTCTTAATTGGATTGTTTACCTTCCTAGTATTGAGTTTTAGATTTTTTTTTTTTTTTGTATTTTTCTGAAGCTAGAAACGGGGAGAGACAGTCAGACAGACTCCTGCATGCGCCCGACCGGGATCCACCCGGCACACCCACCAGGGGCGATGCTCTGCCCACCAGGGGGCGATGCTCTGCCCCTCCGGGGCGTCACTCTGCCGTGACCAGAGCCACTCTAGTGCCTGGGGCAGAGGCCAAGGAGCCATCCCCAGTGCCCAGGCCATCTTTGCTCCAATGGAGCCTCGGCTACGGGAGGGGAAGAGAGAGAGAAAGAGAGGAAGGAGAGGGGGAGGGGTGGAGAAGCAGATGGGAGCTTCTCCTGTGTGCCCTGGCCAGGAATCGAACCCAGGACTTCTGCACGCCAGGCCGATGCTCTACCATTGAGCCAACCGGCCAGGGCAAGTTTTAGAAGTTTTTTATAAATTTTGGTTATTAACCCCTTATCAGATGTATAGGCGAATATGTTCTCCCATTCTGTGGGTTGTCTTTTTATTTTTGTTCATGGTGTCTTTTGCTGTGCAAAAGCTTTTTAGTGTGATATAGTTCCACTTGTTATATTTCACTTGCCCATGCAGATAAATCTGCAAGAATATTGCTACAAGAGATATTGGAGAGTTTACTGCCTATGTTTTCTTCCAAGATGTTTATGGTTTTGCAACTTACAATACATTTAAGTCTTTTATCCATTTTGAGTTTATTTTTATGGATGGTGTAAGTTGGTGATCTAGTTTCATTTCTTTGCATGTACCTGTCTAATTTTCTCAGCACCATTTATTAAAGAGACTGTCTTCACTCCATTTTATGCTCTTACCTCCTTTGTCAAATATCAATTGACCATAAAGGCATGGGTTTATTTCTGGGTTGTCAGTTCTGTTCAATTGATCTGTATGCCTGTTTTTATGCCAGTTCCAAGCTGTTTTGAGTACAATGGCCTTGTAGTATAACTTGATATCAGGAAGTGTGATACCTCCCACTTTATTCTTCAGTTTCAAGATTCCTGAGGCTATTCGTGTTATTTTTGGTTCCATATAAATTTTTGGAATATTTGTTCTATATCTTTGAAGTATGCCATTGGTATTTTAATAGGAATTGCATTGAATTCATAGATTGCTTTGGGCAATATAGACATTTTAATGAGGTTCATTCTTCCTATTTATGAACACAGTATATGCTTCCACTTGTTTGTATCTTTCTTGATTTCTTTTATCAATGTTTTATAATTTTCCAAAAACAAGCTCTTTACTTCCTTGGTTAAATTTACTCCAAGGTACTTTATTATTATTGTTGCAATAGTGAAGGGGATTGTTTCCTTAATTTCTCTTTCAGACAGTTTATTGTTGGTGTATAAAAATACCACTGATTTCTGAATATAATTTTGTATCCTGCCACATTGCCGAATTTATTTATCAGGTCTAGTAGTTTTTTGACTGAGACTCTAGTGTTTTCTATGTACAGTTTCATGTCATCAGCAAATAATGATAGTTTTACTTCTTTTCCAATTTGGATACATTTTTTTTCTTCTTGTCTGATTCTGTGGCTAGGACTTTCAGAACTATGTTGAATTAGACTGGTGAAAGGCAGCACACCTGCATTGTTCTTGATCTTAAGCGGATTTCTTCTTTTTGTCCACTGAGTGTGATATTGATCATGGGTTTGTCATAGATAGCCTTTATCATGTTGAAGTATGTTCCCTGTAATCCCACTTTTCTGAGAATTCTGATCATAAATGGGTGCTGGATTATATCAAATGCTTTTTTTGCATCTATTGATATTATCATGTGATTTTTATCCTTACTTTTGTTTATGTGATAAATTACATTTATAATTTTGTGAATATTGTACCAGACTTGCCTCCCCAGAATAAATCCCACTTGATCATGATATATGATTTTTTTCATGTATTACTGGATCCAGTTTGCTAATATTTTGTTGAGAATTCTAGTATCTAGGTTCATCAGGGATATTGGCCTATAATTTTCTTTTTTTTTTTTTTTGTAGTGCCTTTACCTGATTTGGAATGAGGATTATGCTTGCTTCATAAGAGGAGTTTGGAAATCTTCTCCCCTCTTTAATTTTTTGAAATGACTTGAGAAGAATAGGTGTTAGTTCTTCTTTGAATATTTGGTGAAATTTTCCCATGAAGCCATCTGATCCAGGACTTTTGTTTGCTGGAAGTTTTTTTATAACTGTTTCAATTTTATTTGTTGTCTTCACTCTGGTTAGGTTTTCTGATTCTTCCAGATTGAGTTTTGGAAGATTATATGTTCTTAGGAATTTGTCCATTTTGCTTAGGTTGTCCAGTTTTTTGGCATACAGATTCTCATAGTACTTTCTTACAATCCTTTGTATTTCTGTGGTGTCAGTTGTTACTTCTCTACTTTCATTTCTAATTTTATTTATTTGAGTCCTCTCTCTTTTTTTCTTGGTGATCTGGTTAAAGGTTCATCAATCTTATTTACCTTTTCAAAGAACCAGCTCTTGGTTTCATTGATTCTTTATATTGTTTTTTTTAGCCACTATGTCATTTATTTCCTCTCTGATCTTTATTATTTTCTTCCTTCTACTTCCTCTTGGCTTTATTTGTTGTTATTTTAGCTGCAGGGTTAAGTTGTTTATTTGAGCTTTTTATTGCTTCTTAAGGTATGCCTGTAATGCTATGACCTTCTCTCTCAGGACTGCTATTGCTGTGAGCAATAAATTTTGAGTTGTTGTATGTTCGTTTTCATTTGTTTCAAGGAAATTTTTTATTTTTTTCTTGATCTCGGTGTTAACTTATTCATTATTTAATAACATGCTGTTTAGCCTCCAGGTGTTTGAATGTTTTTCAGTTTTTCTATTGTACTTGATTTCAAGTTTCATGCCATTGTGATCAGAGAAGATGCTTGGTATAATTTCAATCTTTTAAAAATTTAATGAGACTCCTTTTGTGTCCTAATATGTAGTTTATCCATAGAATGTACCATGAGCACTTGAAAAAAATGTGTATTCTACTGCTTTGAGGAGATAGGCTTAGGGGATATTTATTAAATCCACTTGATCTACTGTGTCATTTAAGGCTTCTGTTTATTCTTTAATTTTTGTCTGGAGGATCTATCCATTGATGTTAGTGGTGTATTAAAATCCCCTACAATTTAGCATTGCTGTTGATCTTGCCCTTTATGTCCATTAAAATCTGTTTTATATATTTAGGTTCTTCTATGTTAGATGCATTGATATATAAATGGTTATATCTTCCTGTTGCATTGCTCCTTTTATTACTATGTAGTGACCTTCTTTATCCCTTACTATAACCTTTGTTTTAAAGTCTATTTTGTCAGATATAAGTATTGCACCCCAGCTTTTTTTTCCATTTCCATTTGCATGAAGTACTTTTTTCCATCCCTTTACTTTTAGTCTATGTGTATTTTTTGTTTTGAGGTGGGTCTTTTGTAGACAGCATATATACAGGTCCTATTTTCTTATCAATGTATGTACTGTATGTCTTTTGATAGGAGCATTTAATCCATTTACATTTAAGATTATTATTGATAAGTAGTTGTTTATTGCCATTTTATTCTTTAAATCTACAATCCTCTTTTTCTTGATCTTTTTCCTTTGCTTTTTTACTGCTGTCCCTTTAACATTTTTTGCAGTACTGGTTTTGTTGTAATGAATTTCTTGAGTTTTTCTCTGTATGAGAAGCTTCTTATTTCTACTTCAATTTTAACAATAACCTTGCTGGATAAAAGAATCTTGGTTGTAGGTTTCTGCTTTGCAACACTTCAAATATTTCTTGCCAATACCTTCTGGCCTCAAGTGTTTCTGTTGAAAAGTCAGATGTCATCATTATGGGGACTCCTCTGCGGGTAATTAACTTTTTCTTTTGCAGCTTTTAGTATTCTTTCTTTGTCTCTTAACTTTGACACTTTAATTATGATGTGTCTTGCTGTAGGCTTCCTTGGGTTCCTCTTTAATGGAACTCTCTGTGCCTCTTGAACTTGTGTGAATTTTACCTTCATCAATTTAGGGAAATTTTCAGCTATTATTTCTTCAAACAAGTTCTCCATTCCTTGTTTGTTCTCTTCTCCTTCAGGAACCCCTCTGATGTGGATGTTGTTTCTCGTCATGTTATCACAGAGTTCTCTTAGAGTTTCCTCAGACTTTTTGAGTTCCTTTTCTTTTTGCTGCTATGCTTCCATGCTTTCATTTATCTTGTACTCTAAATCACTGATTCAATCCTCTGCTTCATCCAGCCTATTAATTCCTTCTGGTGCAGACTTCATTTCTGATACTGTATTGGATCATTTCTGACTGATACTTTTTAATAACTTCAATATCCTTTTTGATGCGTGCTATCTCTTAATTTAGGTGCACATTATGTCCATCCATTGTTGCTCTATGATCCTTGAGCATCCTATAAATCATTATTTTAAACTCTGCATCTGGTTGTTTGGTTACTTACATATCATTCAGTTCTTTTTCTTTTGTTGCTGCCTGACCAGGTGGTGGTGCAGTAGATAGAGCATGGTACTGGGACACAGAGGACCCAGTTTCAAAACCCCAAGGTGGCCGGTTTGAGCGCCGGCTCATCCAGCTTGAGCACAGGCTCACCAGCAGGGTCACTGGCTAGAGTTTGGGATCATAGACATGACCCCATGGTCACTGGCTTAAACTGGACGGTCGCTGGCTTGAGCAAGGGGTCACTCACTCTGCTGTAGCTCCCCCAGTCAAGGCACATATGAGAAAGCATTCAATGAACAACTAAGGAGACTAAGGAGCCACAATGAAGAATTGATGCCTCTTACCTCTCTCGCTTCTTGTCTGTTTATCCTTATCTGTCTCTTTTTCTGTCTCTCTGTTTCATTCACAAAAAAGATAATAGTAAAAAGAAATAAATAAAATAATTAAATTGCTTTCAAAGCAATTTGAGAAACTTGTAGAATCACATGGATAATACATAGACTCCTAGTTGAATAAATATATGCTTCCTCACATATTCCAGCCATCTTATAACTACCAGTGCCAATGAGGTGTGATCAGTGATGTGAAACAAATCAGGACCAGAGCTAATTTTCAACCTTCTAACATTTCTCTTCCTTTTTGGCAATAAAAATGAAGACCACTGTGGAGGTGGATCACTGAATCCCCCTCTACAAACTGTTTTAGAGATCTGTCTAGACAGTAGTAAAATTTCTATGAGTAAAGAGTAGGTATATATTTGTTAAGGCATTGAGATTTGGGCTTATGCATAAATATATGCTATCCTTAATAAGAAGTGAGTACTAGGTCTTCATGCAGTAAATCCTCAATCAGCTACCCCAGAATATCTTTTTAACTCAATTTCAGTCTTAATGTACAGAGTAGAAAATAAAACTGGAAGAAAGAAAAAAGTTGCTTAGAGCAATGATATTTAAATCCTAGCAATTGAAGCCAAGCATCATTTGGAAACGCTATTATAAAAACAGACTTTCATCACTGGTTATCTCTTTTTAAAAAAAAAAAAAAAAAAGATCATCTAAACAATTTTGTTGTATTTTAATTTCTGGAAGCAAGCTCCAAGAGGCAGGGCCTATCTCATGATTGCTCTGTCTATATGGTATCTGCCTAGTACTTGAAGTAGACAAAGTTAAACAAGGCTTACATGAATGAATGGCTCCTTGATATCTATGTCTATGGGTAAAGTCTCTAGGACAATGGTTGAGTTTAATTTCAGTTAGTTGCTCTTTGATCAAAATGCTTTAAAAGAGGATTTGATCTTTAAGTATCAAATTAAATAGATAGAAATTAAAATAACAGCATTTTCTTGTCTTAACTAATGCTTACTAGGAGTCAAACGCTATTTTCAGTGTGCTTGGCATAGAGTAATCATATGCCCCACTTGCTCAGAAAATATTTTTTATGCATACTATCCCAGCTGAATTATTAATTCCTTTTCTCAAAGTGCCTTGATTAGAGCAAAAACTTATATAGTCCAACTAGCACTTTAAGATTTTTTCATTTGATCTTTGAAGAATTTCTATGCCATTGTTATCCCCATTTGAGAGGTGAGGAAACCGAATAACTTGTCCCTAGTTCTCAAGTAGTTAATAAATAATAAATCAGGATCTATGACTCCACAATGCACATTCTCAACCACTAAGCTGGACAGCCTTCAGCTTTCTAAGAACATATCTACTGCATTCAGCAGTGAACATTCACCTTAATTCAATTTACTAGACTCCAAAAATTACATTTTATCAAAATCTGAAGAGCCTCAGCAATAAATGTGTGTAATGATGCCTAAACATCTATCATTGAAAAATTTTGAGCATTAATATTAAGCAAGTAGGATTGAAAGATACTATGTGTCCCTGCCAAGTCAGAAACCACAGCAAAAACTAAAAATGGAATTAGGTGGTGACTTGTCAGCTGCACTGATGTTACTAATGAGCATATAATTTTTCTTCATGAAGAAATAAGATACTCTTCTGAGTTTGAAGTTGTCGTTTTTCTAGGTATTACATTAATAATAGAACCTAATGTTCCAAAGCTCAGGTATAATTTAAGAGTGTTTAAAAGTAAGAGTCTCACTTTATTTTATTTTTTATTGATCTGATAATTTTATGACTGTTAGAGTAAATACATATAAAACTTGACTCGATTAATAAAAGCCATGAAGAAATCTGGGGCACTTCTGAGTCACTTGGAGTGATAAAATCACACAGATAATATTATTAAATTAATTATTTCTTACTCATCACAAATTGCTGGATTTCCTTCTTGAACTTACTGTTCTTTATTACTTGAGAGAAACTTTTTACTTGGATGATTTTTTCTCATTTATTCAGTTAAGTCAGTGAGCAGACTCCCATGGGGAAAAATATACATTTATGGATGGTGGATAGCAGAGCTTTTGAATAGAATATTAACATCCATGTGCCCAATATCAGGCTTTCTGAACTACACTTGTGCAAATTGCTAGAATGTGGTATTCCTGTCCAAAATATGTCCTTTCAAATATATTTATAGCAAATCTTACAGCATGAGGGTTTTCTATGGAGTAAGATGTTGAAAAAGAAAACTGAAGAAAAATATTATTATAGAACTCATTATATTTATTTTTAAACTATAAAAATAGTTTTAATATACTTGACATTGCACTATGGCACATAATTTGATGTAGTTATACTATTGGATATGAATTGTTCTTATTAAAGTGAAACATTGGGTGCTCTTTATAAAACAGTTTTAAGATTTCTAGCTTTTAATATAAATCTTCTTAAAGTATGATTAATACTTATTTGTGTATAAAATAATATATACTATGTAGAATGCATATTTATGTATAAATATTGTATAAGTCTATAATTTCTAGAATAATAGCAGTGTCATCAAATTGAAGGACAATTTATATATAAATGGTCTTACACTTACAATAGTATTATGTCCCAATAAACCCATCATAAGCCAAAAAATGCATTTAATACACACGACCTACTGAACATTGTTGCTGAGCTTACCCTACCTTAACATGCTCGGCACATTTACATTAGCCTATACTTGGACAAAATCATCTAACACAAAGCCCATTTTATAATAAAGTGCTGAATTTTTTCATAATTTATGAAATAGTGTCCTTAACATGAAAAACAGAATGGCTGTATGTATACTCATCACTAACGTACACAGCTGGGGGCATGCTGGCATGCAGATGTGCATTTTTTGGATGTGAGGGGATACAAAAGTCCAAAACATGATATCCAAAGAATGTTGGTGACACAGTATACGATTTCCATTCATGATCGTGTGGTTGACTAGGAACTGTGGCTCATTTCCCCTGCTCAGTATCAACAAAGAGTAACCTAGCACATGTTAGTAGCCCAAGGAAAAGTCAAAATACAAAATTCCAAGTATGGTTTCTATTGACTACATATCACTTTCACACCATTGTGAACTAAAAAAATTTTAGGCTTGGCCAGTTTGATCAGTGGTCAGTGTCAGCCTTATGTGTGGGTGTCCCAGGTTCAATTCCCAGCCAAAGCCCACAGGAGAATCACTCATCTGCTTCTTCACCCCTTCCCCTCTCGCTTCTCTTCCTATCTCTATCTTTCTCTTCTCCTCCTCTCCTGCAGCCATAGCTCAATTGGAGCAAGTTTGTCCCAGGCACTGAGGTTGGCTCCATGGCCTCCATCTCTGGTGCTAAAAAATGGCTCTGTTTAAAATATACCTAGGGCCCCAGATAGGAAGAGCATTGCCCCCTAGTTAGCTTGCTGGGTGGATGCCAGTCAGGGCATGTGTGGAAGTCAATCTCTGCCTCCCTTCCTCTCACTAAAAAAAAAAATATTTAAGTAGAATCTTTAAGTTGAGGACAAGCTGTAGCCATTATAAATCCCTATTGTTCAATAACAACACCGCTGTTTTAGAGAGATGGGGATAGGTGGAGTGGGGTATAGGGAGGATAAATGGTGATGAACAGAGACTTGTCTTGGGATCATGAGCATATAACAGTTTACAGATGATATATTACAGAACTGTACACTTAAAACCTGTAAAATATTGTTAACTAGTGTCACCCCAATGAATTTATTTAAAAAAAAAAACAATACTGTTGTTTTCCTGTGGACATTTATTTTCATCAGAGCCTTCTATTGTTCTCTGAACTATTTTACCCTTTTTTAAAATTTCTGTAGGCATACACATCTTCTTTAGTTTTAAGTAATTCTTTTCAATCTTGTAAATTCAAACTTCACAGAATTTTTCAAAGGAGGCATCTTGGTTTTAAAGTATTAAATATGTGTTTTTTAGATGTGAAGTATCAAAATAAATATATATTTTTCTTAACACATTTTTTGTCTTAAATTGAAGAGAAAACATCATTTATTCTCTGTCTGGGAAAAGTAATTTATTGTTCTATGTTCTTATCTAAAGTGTAGTTTAGTTTCATTAGAAAAATTCTCATATTAATATTGAGATGCTAATGATAAAATCATCACATATAGTTTAGTTTTTAAAATTCACACATTTTCTCTCATGTGAAAAAAAATTCAGTGATAAAAATGACAAAACTGAAGCTGTTCAACTTCAGACACATTATGAGAATGCAGGGTTTGGGGGGGGGGGGATAAATAATGCTAAGAAAAATAGAGCACAGCCTGAAAAGAAGACTAAATATGAGATGTATTTACTCAATGAGAAGCAATAGGCTAGAGTCTACAGGAGCTAAGCAAGGCTGTTGAGTACAGGATATTAAGAGAGAGACATAAATCACTCATTCAGAGAGTCTCCAGAAGTTGGAACCAACTCAAGTGCAAGCAGGCTTATAAAGCATACTTGTTGGAAAGATCAAATGGAATAGAGAATTCTAATTTGCCTTTATACATTCTCCCCTACCTCATTTCTAAATAAATAAAAAAACCACTAATTATTTTATGTAGACTTGAAAGTTTGACATTAAAACTCTGTCTCTTGTCTTGTTTTTTTCATTTGTCATTATCTTCCAAATAGTACACCTAAATACACACGACCCACACACAGACACAGACACTTCCTGTGTTTCCTTTTCATGATTGGCTTCAAAATAATTTTGAACACTTGAGGTTCTGCACTTCAGAGCTGTAAAATACTGCTAGAAAGCCAAATGAAATTATTTGTTCTCCGATTGTCAAAAACCAAGAAATGTCAATTTAAAAAAAAAATGTTCCTCCATTGACACAAATTTCATGTATCAGTGAAGTGAATACAATGTTTGGCTTGATCAGAAATACCAAAAACATATTCTTTAAATGTGTAGATTTTGTTTTCCTACCAATGTAAATATTGTCCTTTATATATAAAAAAAAGAACAATTATATGTTATACATATTTCCTTGATACTGTCAAGGCATTTCTGAAAGGACTTGAATCTAAGAAAGTGAGCTTACAAAAGGGAGATGTTTCAATCTAGTTTTAAAACTGAAGCATGGGAAGCATGAAATTACATCATTGACCTAGAAAATTAGTGAAGTATTTGAAAACCTTATGTATCTCAAATTTCTGTATCTTTTGAGATGACATATTTTAATATTCCATTTTTTAATATTATTGACTAATACTGGGGAAGATCTCTGCTTTAAGTAGTCCTGATAAGTTTTTTTTCTGAAACATTTCTTCACTTTTTAAATACAGCACATCTTTTAAAATGCTGGCCATCACCCTTACCTCAATTTCTGTTCTTATCTTACACTCACACTCCACATGATAATTTCTTAAGTTATTTTTTTTTCAAGAAAAAATTATTGAATTCATTAGGGTGACATCAGTTAAAAAATTATATAGGTTTTAGATCTACAATTCTATAATACTTTATCACTATATTGTTTTGTGTGTTCAGCCCTAGTCAAGTCTCCTTCCATCACCATCTATCTGCCTTCTACCCTCTTCCACCTTCCCCTACCCCTTCAATCCCCACATTGTTGTCTGTGTCTATAAATTTTTTTCTTTGCTTAATACCTTCACCTTTTTTCACCTAGTCCCCCAACACCTGTCCCCTCTGACAACTGCCAGTCTGTTCTCCATGAGCCTGTTTCTATTTTGTTGTTTATTTTGTTATTTAGATTTCACATATATGTGAAATTTTTTGGTACTTAATCTTTCTCTGACTGGTTTATTTAATTTAGCATAATAGTCTCTATGTCCATCCATGTTGTTACAAAAGGTAAGATTTTTTTATATGACTGATTAGTGTTCCATTGTGTGTGTGTGTGTGTGTGTGTGTGTGTATACACACCACAGCATTTTTATCAACTCACCTCCTGATGAGCACTTAGGCTGCTTTCAAATCTTGCCTATTGTAAATAATGCAGCAGTGCATATATTCTAAAAAGTTTCTACAGAGCAAAGAAAACAGTCAAACAAGTAGAAAGAGAGCCCACTGAATGGGAGAACATATTCATTGAAATATCTGATAAAGGCTTAATACCCAAAATTTACAAGAAACTTATAAAACTCAACACCAAAATCAAACAATCCAATTTAAGAAATGAGCAAAGAACCTGCATAAACACTTCTCCACAAAAGAGCTACAGGTGACCAATAAACATATAAAATGATGCTCACTGTCACTAACCATCAGAGAAATGCAAATTAAAACCATAGTGAGCTATCACCTCACGTATGTCAGAATGTCTATCACTAATAAATCAACAAACAAAAAGTGTTGGTAAGGATGCAAAGAAAAGGGAATTCTTGTGCACTGTCAGTGATAATGCAGATTGGTATAGCCACTGTTTAAAGCACTATGGAGTTACCTCAAAACATTGAGAATAGAACTAACAGCCTTGTGACAGTATTCCGCTTCTGGGAATATATCCAAAGAAATCTGAAACACCAATTTAAAACAATTAAATTGCTGCCTGACCAGGTGGTGGCACAGTAGATAGAGCATGGTACTGGGACACAGAGGACCCAGTTTCAAAACCCCAAGGTGGCCTGTTTGAGCGCCGGCTCATCCAGCTTGAGCACAGGCTCACCAGCAGAGTCACTGGCTAGAGTTTGGGATCATAGACATGATCCCATGGTCACTGGCTTAAACTGGATGCTCTCTGGCTTGAGCAAGTGGTCACTCACTCTGCTATAGCCCCCCAGTCAAGGCACATATGAGAAAGTACTCAATGAACAACTAAGGAGACTAAGGAGCCACAATGAAGAATTGATGCCTCTTATTTCTCTCGCTTCTTGTCTGTCCTCATCTGTCTCATTTTCTGTCTCTCTCTCTGTCTCATTCACAAAAAAAAGATAATAGTAAAAAGAAATAAATAAAATAATTAAATTGCTTTCAAAGTAATTTGAGAAACTTGTAGAATCACATGAATGATACATAGACTGCTAGTTGAATAAATATATGCTTCCTCACATATTCCAGCCATCTTGTAACTACCAGTGCCAATGAGGTGTTATCAGTGATGTAAAACAAATCAGGACCAGAGATAATTTTCAACCTTCTAACATTTCTCTTCCTTTTAGGCAATAAAAATGAAGACCATTGTGGAGGTGGATCACTGAATCCCCCTTTACAAACTGTTCTAGAGATCTGTCTAGATAGTAAAATTTCTATGAGTCAAGAGTAGGTATATATTTGTTAAGGCATTGAGATTTGGGCTTATGCATAAATATATGCTATCCTTAATAAGAAGTGAGTGCTAGGTCTTCATACAGTAAATCCTCAATCAGCTACCCCAGAATATCTTTATAACTCAATTTCAGTCTTAATGTACAGAGTAGAAAATAAAACTGGAAGAAAGAAAAAAGTTACTCAGAGCAATAATATTTAAATCCTAGCAATTGAAGCCAAGCATCATTTGGAAACTCTACTATAAAAACAGACTTTAGTCATTGGTTACCTCTTTTTTAAAAAAAAGATTATCTAAACAATTTTGTTATATTTTAATTTCTGGAAGCAAGCTCCAAGAGGCAGGGCCTATCTCATAATTGCTCTGTCTATATGGTATTTGCCTTAGCACTTGAAGTAGGCAAAGCGAAACAAGGCTTACATGAATGAATGGCTCCTTGATATCTATGTCTATGGGTAAAGTCTCTAGGACAATGGTTGAGTTTAATTTCAGTTAGTTGCTCTTTGATCAAAATGCTTTAAAAGAGGATTTGATCTTTAAGTATCAAATTAAATAGATAGAAATTAAAATAACAGCATTTTCTTGTCTTAACTAATGCTTACTAGGAGTCAAACGCTGTTTTCAGTGTGCTTGGCATAGAGTAATC
Organism: Saccopteryx leptura; assembly: GCF_036850995.1. NCBI lineage: Eukaryota > Metazoa > Chordata > Mammalia > Chiroptera > Emballonuridae > Saccopteryx > Saccopteryx leptura. The sequence goes on along the minus strand of NC_089505.1, from coordinate 230,842,247 downwards.
ATATCCCCCACTTGCTCAGAAAATATTTTTTATGCATACTATCCCAGCTGAATTATTAATAACTCCTTTTCTCAAAGTGCCTTGATTAGAGCAAAAACTTATATAGTCCAACTAGCACTTTAAGATTTTTTTCATTTGATCTGTGAAGAATTTCTATGCCATTGTTATCCCCATTTGAGAGGTGAGGAAACCGAATAACTTGTCCCTAGTTCTCAAGTAGTTAATAAATAATAAACCAGGAACTATGACTCCACAATGCACATTCTCAACCACTAAGCTGGACAACCTTCAACTTTCCAAGAACATGTCTACTGCATTCAGCAGTGAACATTCACCTTAATTCAATTTACTAGACTCCAGAATTTACATTTTATCAAAATCTGAAGAGCTTCAGAAATAAATGTGTGTAATGATGCCTAAACATCTATCATTTCATCTATCATTGAAAAATTTTGAGCATTAATATTAAGCAAGTAGGATTGAAAGATACTATGTGTCCCTGCCAAGTTAGAAACCACAGCAAAAACTAAAAATGGAATTAGGTGGTGACTTGTCAGCTGCACTGATGTTACTAATGAGCATATAATTTTTCTTCATGAAGAAATAAGATACTCTTCTGAGTTTGAAGTTGTCGTTTTTCTAGGTATTACATTAATAATAGTACCTAATGTTCCATAGCTCAGGTATAATTTAAGAGTGTTTAAAAGTAAGAGTCTCACTTTATTTTATTTATTTTTATTGATTTTAATTTATTATGTTTATATAGATTCTAGTGTTTCCCTGAATGCATCCCCACTCCCCCATATTCCCCTCAATATCTCCCTTCCTCCTTTTCCATAGCACCTTCCCCCCTTCCCTTCTTCCCTTCAGATTTATCTCATCCTATCCTCCCCTTTCCCTCTGCTCTCTTTTCCTCTGGTCCCTTTGATCTCTCCTCTGTCTCAATTCTGGTCCTCAGTTTACATTGTTCATTGGATTCCTCAAATGAGTGAGGTTATATGATATTTTTCTTTTTGTGCCTGGCTTATTTCACTTAACATAATAGTTTCCAGGTCTATCTATGTTGCCACATAAGGTGACCCATTTCATGTCACAAGGTTAGGAAAGAAAAATAAAGTTATTTTTAAAGGATATTCACCTTTTTCTTTCCTAACCTTGTGACATGAAATGGGCCATACTCCCAGTGGCTGTGTCTCTATGAAATCTACCAGTCTCTAGCAGTGACAGTATTTGATAAAAGTGCTGACTAATATATGTATATATTAGTGAGATCAGTATGATGAGGAGAACATTTTCTGGAAACAGAAAATTTCCTTTTAATTATATATGAATTGATAAATTCAGTGAACATGAAAAATAGTAATTTAGTTGTGAAATAAACCCTACATTAAGAAAATAAGGAAATTCCTGTGTACACTATAGAAGTTTTGAGTTTTACATGGAAGTTTGTAGATAGAAAGGAAGTTCTTCCACAATGAGGGAATCATATCACCTCAAAAAACAGACCCAATTAATCTAATTTTTTCTTTTTTAATTTTTTAAATCACAGTTGACATTCAGTATTATATTAGTTTCAGGTGTATGGCAGAGTGTTGAGATAGTTATATAACTTACAAAATGATCCCCCCAATAAGTCTAGTACCAACCTAATAAGTCTAGTACCTACCTGGCACCATACATAGCTATTACAATATTATTGACTATATTCTCTACGTTGTGATTTACATCCCTGTGATAATCTGTAACTACCAATTTGTACTTCTTAGGCCCTTACCTTTTCCATCCAACCCCTGAACTCCCTCCCATCTGGCAAGCATTATTTGTTCTCTATATCTATGAGTTTGTTTCTGTTTTGCTTTTGCTTTTTAGATTCTACATATAAGTGCAATCACATGGTATTTGGCTCTCTCTGTCTTATTTCACTTAACAAAACATAAAATAAAATGAAATTTTACCATATGTAACAATTCTTGAATTCTTAATGCAGAAACAAACTTCAGCACCTTGGATAGGTCTAGGCTCCATAAATAGTTTTAGAATGTTTAAATAAATTGCATTTATGATGTTTTTAAAAATACATAAAAAATGTGTGTTTATGTGTGTTAGTATTATTTGTAGAACTGCCATATGGTGAAAATTTTCTAAATTGAATCAACTGATTTCATTTTTTGCTCCAATTAGGCTGAATAAATCAGTTTGGCTTGGCAAAATTATTTATTTGGTCATTGCTGATATAAAGAAAAGTTATTTTGCATACTTTCACCTACATACAGAGCAAACTGTTTATGATAAAAGAGGAAAGAATGTTGCTTCATGAAAAAAAAAGACATGCAAGTTTATAATTAGTATTATATAGTGTATAAAGTATTTCCCCAATTCTCATTAATACAAATACATATATTATGAACATATTTAAGATATGATCTTTATATAACTTTTCAAAGTTTTACAAAGAAGAATGATATTTTTGGCTTCTATAGAATTATTTGTATTCTATAGTTCTTTCCCTTCCAAGAACTAACCAGGCCCAACCTTGCTTAGCTTCTCAGATCAGACATGACTGAGTGCATTCAGGGTAGTATGGCCATAGACAGGTTCCTTTTAAATCTTAGTTTCAATTACTTAAAATTACACATATATTTGAAAATATGTTGAGTCAAAGACATAAAGGGATGTTCATGGCAACAGTATTTACAACAGAATAAAATCAAAGTCCATCAACAGATGATTGGATTTCTAAAATTACCCATATGCATACAGTAGAATGTTATTCAGCTATTAAAATGAACTTACTATGGATTTATGATACAACATGATAAAGTGTTCTTTGAAGAAGCCATGTAACAGACCATATATTATTTATTTCATTTATATATGTCCAGAAATGTCAAATACCTGGAAAACTTGGTTGCCTAAGGCAGGTATGTGTGTGTTTGTGTGCGTTCACATATATGTGTATGAGGGATTTTATGGGTACTATGAAAGTGTGCTAAAAGTGATTTGTAGTGATGGTTAAAAACCTTGGTAAATTTCTTAAATTATCTTTGAAACTTGCATATTTTACTGGAATTGTGTAAATTATATAGTATATAGAAATCTTGGTTTATTTTGAAAACAGAAAATGAGGTTGAATATATAGGAGACAAAAAAACTCTTTATATTCCTTATAATATGGAAAAAAAAGTAGTCTTCACTTTAAGAAAACTACAATATGGAATCTTGTTATACTGCCATTGAAATTCTCCCAATATTGTGTTCAAAGGTCAGCATGTTATGCTGTGCTACATATAAGTAAAAGGAAACAAAAGCATATTAGTTATTTTCTTTATGGTTAGAAAGTGAGTGGCTAACAATGCTAAATTTAAAATATTAATTTACTAAAAGTATTCTTTAAAATTTAATGATTGTTCCTCCCTGAACTGTAATAATATATATGCAATAATTATTCTTTTAATAATATTTAGTTTCTTGTTTTTTCTTTTATGTTTCTCTACATGGAGTGCTTTAGCATTAAATTGGAGTATTTTTACATTTATGTTATTAGCTATAAATGAGAGGATAAAGTCACTGTTCTAGATTTACCATGTTATATTACATTAAAATAATTTTAAGTAACATCTAATAAATCATATTGTTGCTGAAACTCACTATTTGTACTTAGCACCTGTGTACTGATTTTTTGCAAGATACTTTAGTAGGATATTGGGGTAAACCCAAAGTCCTGAAACTCATGCCTTCTTTGTTCCTACCCAGCAGACATTACCTCAGTATACGCTTGTTATGCATCATGTCTACATGAATTCTTATCTGCATCAGCCCTCATCCATGATTCTTGAGCATTTTAATTAAAAATCAACAAAATGTTTTGTAGTAACATCAAAAACCAATTACATTTTTATTAATTTAAAAAATCATATATAACTTCAAGAATGGTTTTTCAGTATAATGTCCATAACTAGAGTTGTATTAAAATATGAAATCATTTTAAATAAATATGGTAATAGATACCACATATTTTTGCCACTTTATAATCCATGTATAGTCTCAGTGGAAACTGGTAGGTTTAATTTAAGTCTTGGTTATTCAAGAAAAAGCCACTTATAAGTTATATTTGCAAGGAAAATGTTAAAACATAAAAATGAACAGTAGCAATCATCAAACATAACATTTTCTAAAAGTCAGACTTCATATGCTTACATTGTAGATGACTGGATAAGTGATCACATTGTGAGATTAGTTAGAATGTATCTGGTTGTCCTAGAAACAGCCTTGGATTTGTGTAGGTATTTCTCACTATTTTTCTTCCTCCTGCTCACACATTGTTTTAATTCAACATGTTGTACTAGAATTAGTAATTCAATGAAGAAAAACCCAATACTTTTTTTCACTCACAAACTTTTCAGAGCCGCTATTTCATAAATCTACATGCCTTATTCTAATTACATATTTTCAGACTTTAAAAAACTGAGGCCATATTTATACCCAAGGATAGCATTTAGTTTTTTGTTGTTGTTGTTGTTGTTGTTTTGTGACAGAGACAGTGAGAGAGACAGAGAGAGGGATCGATAGAGATAGACAGATAGGAAGAGTGAGAGATGAGAAGAAGCAGTTCTTCATTGCAGCACTTTAGTCGTTCATTGATTGTTTTCTTATGTGCCTTGACCATGGGCCAACTGCAAGTGAGTGACCCCTTGTTCAAGCCAGCAACCTTGGGTTCAAGCTGGTGAGCTGTCCTCAAACCAGATGAACCCGTGCTCAAGCCAGCAACCTCAAGGTTTTGAACCTGAGACCTCTGAGTCCCAGTCTGATGCTCTATCCACTGTGCCACTGCCTGGTCAGGCAGCATTTAGTTTTAATAGTACTTTTTCTACAAAAGTAAAAGTTTAGGTCCTTACCAGTTGGCTCAGTGCTCAGTGAATGGAGTGTCTTCCCGGGATGCTGACATAACAGGTTCTCATGTGTGCCTTGACTGGGTAATCATCTACTTCTCTTCCCCTCTCTCTCTGCTTTCTCTATCTCTACTCCTCTCACAGCCAGTAGTTTGATTAGTTCTAGTGTTGGCCCTGGGTGCTGAGGATAGCTCAGTTGATTGAGAATAGCTCGGTTGATTCGAGCATTGGCCCCAGACAGGGTTTGCCAGGTGGATCCTGGTCAGGGCACATGCAGGAGTCTCTCTCTCTATCTCCTCCACCCCTCACTTAAAAAATAAAGTTTAGTACAGAAATACTTTTAAAAATTGTCAGGGACACAAAAGTAATTTGAAAATAGTCACAATTCCATTGCTAGATGTAACTAACCTTAATATTTCAGAAGTTATGCCTCTTGTAGTTTCTCAAAACAATTGTGTTTAAGCTATATATAATAGTGCAGACTGCTTAAGAAAATAACAAACTTTAGATACCTATCCATGCTTTTAGATGCCTTTCTTTTTAAACACAATTAATAAAGCCACAGTATTTCGGTATTGCATGGTATACAAAATAAAATTAAAATTCCTTCTTGTTAGTGTACAAAAATATCTGATATCAATATTATGAGAAAATTTGAAAACTTTCTGTGGGCAAATATTTCCACAAATTTATAACAAAATTACTAAATTAAAACACATATAAAAAGTTCCTTGGTGCAAAAAGCATGAACTTTTAAGAACATTAATATGTAATAGCACTTTATGTTTGTATTAATATAAACTTTTATTAACACTCTTTACTGGATTCAGTTTTATTCTTCATGAATAATATCTTGAGATACTTAAGCACAATGGTAGATTTTTGTCTATAAATGTTCATTTAATTTTATTATTTTATTAGACATACATGATAGTTTAGTTGAGTATAAATTCTAAATTACCACCTATTTTTTCTAGTATTTTACTTTTTAAAATTTTTATTATACTTTGAAATTTTATTTTCAATTACAGTTTAAATTCAATTTCATTTTATATTTATTTCAGGTGTCCAGCATAATGTTAGACAATCATACTTTTCAAAGTAATCCTCTCAAAATTTCAAGTACCCACCTGGCACTGTCAATATTATTACAATATTATTAGCTATATTTTCTGCACTATATTTTCCATTTATGGCTATTTTGTAACTTTCTATTTATATTTACTTATTTTTTATTTTTTGTATTTTTCTGAAGTGAGAAACAGGGGAGAGGCAGACAGACAGATTCTCTGATACAACTGACTGGTATCCACACAGCATGCCCACCAGAGGGTGATGCTCGGCCCCTCTGGGGTGTTGCTCCTCTGCAACCAGAGCCATTCTAGTGCCTGAGGTGGAGGCCATGAAGCCATCCTCAGCAGCTGGGACAACTTTGCTTCAATGGAGCCTTGGCTGCGGGAAGGGAAGAGAGAGACAGAGAGGAAGGAGAGAGGGAAGGGTGGAAAAGCAGATGGGCGCTTCTCCTCTGTGCCTTGGCCAGAATCAAACTTGGGACTTCCACATGCCGGGCAGACACTCTACCACTGAACCAACCGGCCAGGGCCCAATTTATATTTCTTAATCCTTTCCCATATGTCACCCAACCCTCTAAACTCCACTCCTCTCTGGCAAACATCAGTATGCTCTCTGTATTGTTAAGTCTTTATCTGTTTTGTTTGTTTATTTTGTCCTTAGATTCCAACTATAATTAAAATAATATGGTGTTTGTTTTTGTCTGTTTGACTTATCCCACTTAGTATAATACCTTCTAAATCCAACCATACTGTCACAAATGTTAATAATTCTTTTTTTTTTCATTTTTTATGTATTGATTTTAAAGAGAGGGAAAGTAGAAGATAAGGAGAAGAGGGAGAGAAAGAGAGAGAAATACCAATTTGTTGTTCCACTTATTTTTGCATTCATTGGTTAATTCTTGTATGTGCCCTAACCAGGGACTAAACCCATAATCTTGGCATACTAAAATACAGTGCTAAGATTTTATTATACTAAATGGCTAAAGGATTTATGAAAAGCATTTATGGAAGTCCTTCAAAATATTAAAAATGGGATTGCCTTATAATCAAGTGATTCAACTTCTGGGTATATATCTGAAGAAACCCAGTAACTAATTTGAAAGAATATATGCACCCCTATATTTATTGCCATATTATTTATAATAGTCAAGATATGAAAGCAACTTAAGTACCCATAAATAGACAAGTGAATGAAAAAGTTGTGGTATATACAAATATAATGGAATACTACTCTCTCAATATTTTAAAGAGTCAGTCAAGTTGCTTTTTCTTTATAAATGCTTATGTTGTTTCTTACTGATCAATTTTACAGATTTGTTTAAGTGTTCTACATAGTAACTTCAATGTAATTTGATATGGAGTTCACTTTTCTATCCTACTTTTATCTTCTTGTGATATCTGCATTTAATTATTTATATAGTTATTGAATAATGAAAAATATGAAGTCATATGACTGAAATTAGATATATTTTTTTCTTATGTACAGTGTGTCCGTAAAGTCATTGTGCACTTTTGACCAGTCACAGAAGAGCAACAAAAGACAATAGAAATGTGAAATCTGCACCAAATAAAAGGAAAACTCTCTCAGTTTCATACCCATTCAGTGCAGTTTGATGTGGGCTCACGCACAGATTTTTTAGGGTTCCTTAAGTAGCTATCCCATATAGCTTCTACAGACCCCAGAACGAGGTTTCTCCACCAAACTGCCCGTTTCCTTCAACTGCTTATCCCACTTGAGAAATGTTATTCTTATGTGGTGGTGCTTCGTTATAAATGTGCCGATATTCACGTTGCACTTTGGTCATGGATTCGAATTTAGCAAGCCACAGAACACACTGAACTATCCTCTGTACCATCCACAACTCCACTGGCATGGCCGTGGGCTGCTGCGCTGTATACATGGTGTTACATCATCAACTGCGCATGCGCACATGCTGCCACATCATCTTTCAGAAACTGGGAGGGTTTTCCTTTTATTTGGTGCAGATTTCACATTTCTATCATCTTTTGTTGCTTTCCTGTGACCGGTCAAAAGTGCACCATGACTTTACGAACACACTGTATATGGTTTTTTTAACCTCTGAGGCAGTGTGCTTCACTGTTGTAATTTTTTTACTTCTGTATTTCTGTTTATTAATTGTCTTCAGTTCTTCAAAACATTTATTTATTTTTATTTTTGTTACCTTTTTCAAATAAAAAAGTTCTATTTTATTTCAAATTTTCTTGGCCTTTTTTGTGCTCTCATGTTTTGAGTGTTTCTTTCTGTCACTGACAACTTTATATATGCTTAATTTATTTTCTTGATCTGATATTCAGATTATCTAAAGGGAACAATGGCTAGTTGATACTTTAATGTTGGAATCCTATTGTTGATCTCTATGTTGGACCTGATTAAACCCATTTCAGTTTCAGTGCCTGTCATCATATTTGCCCCACCAAGCTTCTCAGTAATGACTTTTTTTTTACTATTTGGGATTCTCTTCTTTTCAGGTTTAGTTGATACCATGCTTTTTTCTACATAAATGCTGATAAATACAGGTCTTGAGCTCTTAGCAGTTTTTACCACCTGATAGTATTTTGAGGTTGGTAGGAATATGTTACTATTTAGTTTTGTTGTAGATATTGTGATTTTCAGGTTTTGCTATCACAGTTATCTCATCTGTTTTGTTAATGGAGTACTCATAAAAGTTAAACTTGTCCCACCACAACCTTCAAATTCCTACAGTCTATGCCTACAAAGAGAAGTAACTTGAGGATTCTGGTACAAAGCAAACTTTGAATGTTCAAGTATGAAATTTCAGGTTTAGTTAAGGACAGAGAAATGATTTATCACCCTTTCTCTTCTCTGAATCCCTTTTATCTATTTTTTAGGAGAATTGTTAATTAATTAATAATTGAGTTTCCTGCAATTTGTGATACAATACTTACTGCCTTCACTATATTTTTAAATAGGACAGCCATCTCCTTGGTGAATCAATTTTCATTTACCAAGTATTGCCTTTTTATAACTGCCTATTCTGTTAACACACACACAGACACACACATGTATTTATTGCCCTCCTGGATTACAATGAGAGTGCCAATTAATAATACCATATAATCTTAGCCTTTCATGTTGTAAATTTGTTTCTAGGAGGATATTAGTACAGAGTTCAAAGACTGGTCCTCTTTTTTTAATTGGCAAATCTATTCATATTCCTAGTGAAAAATGTTTTCTTATTCTCATAAATGGATGGCTATTTTTTATACTATTTGGAAATTATTTGTACATTGCAATAAGTCATTTAAAGCAGTGGTCCCCAACCTTTTTTGGGCCATGGACCTGTTTAATGTCAGAAAATATTTTCACAGACTGGCCTTTAGGGTGGGACGGATAAATGTATCACGTGACTGAGACAAGCGTCAAGAGTGAGTCTTAGACGGATGTAACAGAGGGAATCTGGTCATTTTTAAAAACATTGTTCAGACTTAAATATAAATAAATCAGAAATAATGTAAGTTATTTATTCTTTCTCTGTGCACCAGTACCAAATGGCCCACGGACTAGTACCGGTCCACAGCCCAGGGGATGGGGACCACTGATTTAAAGCTTTCATGATAAGAGAGATGAAAAATTTAGATTCAATTTGCCAATTTAAATCTTCAATTTTCTTTTCAATCTCTCTCACTGCTGTGGTCTCTCTGGATTCCAAAATGATTATTTTATTTTTTGTGATAACCCAATTTTTTAAAAAAAATATTTTTATTTAAAAAATATTTTAGTGATATTTTTCTTCCCTACATTGCTTGACTTTCCTCCTTAGCAACTCATAGCAGTGACCAATTTCGGAGGGGGTTAATTATTCGATAGTGATGCAGTGAGGCTGTGAGAACAGCACATTGTGAAACAACCCTAAACCAGGCTCCTCCCAAGCTAGATAAGTCTACTATGCTCCAGGTCAGTCCAATTTGCGCTGCACTGGTCTGCTTCTCACTGCTCTGGTGTGCACTATCTGTGCCAGTTAATTTTACCCAGGGCTGGTCTATTCCGCTCTGCTTCAGCAAGACATCTTGGGTGTTTCAGCTCAACAAGATCAATACAATGTATTGTTCAGGCTACAGTGGAAGGAGAAAGTGCCATCCTGGAGCCGGAAAGGATCTGGTTTATATCACAGAAACCCCTTCTGTAGTCCCTGATTGGTTTGTTCTCATGCAAATGAGGACTTCAAATCTTTGTGGTTTGATTGCTGCAATCAGGCACTGTCCCGATTGGTTAGAAAAGAGCCATTCTGTTTGGCCAGACAGCCATGCATCTCTAATTGGGTGGGGCAAGCCTCAGTCGTATTGGTTAAAATAAGATTCCAGGAACTCTTTTATAAGGGTTGCTTCAGCCGACATAAACACAGTGCGGGCTGCTCTCTGAAGTATAGTTTGTTTGAGAGGCTCTTGGTAGAAATGGTAGGAGGCTCTGTTTTTTGTTTTGTTTCATTTTTTTTTAATTTGTACCCAGTTAGTTAACAGGAGTGCTTCTTACTAGGTATCTTCTTTCTCAGGACCCCCAAGAAGTGCTTGGACTTATGGATAAAAAGTATAGTGAAACTGGTATTTGGACCCCACAAAGGTGCATGGCCAGTGGATGGGAGCCTGCAATATGCCCAGTATACTAATTGTCAGAAGAAATGGCAAACCTGGGGTTTGAACACAGAAAGAAACTACAGGCTGGAGTCAGTTGTCTTCTGCTGCTGGAACAACACACATAACAGGAAAGCAGGAAGGAAGTCTCTTTGTGCTGCAATCTCTCCTTGACTCCTGTCATTAATATTATTTAACAGAATGTCAACTGACTAAGGGAATATAGGAAATGTAGTTCTCAGAATCACATAAAAAGGAGGTTCTAAAATAAAGATGGGCTTTGGGCTATAAGACAATAGTAAATACCAGCATGAATTGGATTTAGATATCTTTTACTTAAGATTTTAATAGGCTAATAGTGATGTTTGGGTATGAAGTATGTGCATAATATACATGTCATATTTAGAAATACTGCTTTTAAGAATATTGATGTTATGTTGAGTTGTACACTTAAAACTTCTATGGTTTTGCAAATCACTGTCATCCCAATTAGTAAAAAAAAAGTGTTTCTATGGAAAAAACTAATTTACTATTAGGTTTACAACATTACTCAGTTTTAGTGGTATTGTCCGAATCATCGCCTTTTGTATTTTGTATGCAAACTATGTTTTTAGAGAAAACAAAATTTCACATAAACAGGAGTTCTGATATTAAGAATGTCATTATTTCTAGGTTTTTAAAGTGTTATATATATATATATATATATATATATATATATATATATATATTTGTATATATATGTATTTTAAATATAGGCATAGATGATATAATTAATATAGTAGATCCCCAAATTTCTTGACCAATTTACCTATAGTCAATATTGTTTTTGTCATTTATTTACTTAAAAGTATTTTAGTCTTCTATAATTATAGCAATGTGCTAAATATTAAAAATGTCAAAAATAATATTACTAAACCTTTAATAAAATAATACAATTTCTGGATGATAAAATTAAATGAAATAATTATAGCTAATTTAGTAAGAACTTAAATTCCAAAGTGTGCATATATTTTAATATAACCTCTTAGTGATAACAATATTTTAAACAACTACCATGCTGTTATTCATTTAACAAAATATCTCCATGTCATCTAGTACCCAGTCCACATTATCCTTTTGCTGACTACTTTGATAATCTTCTCCCCAAAATTTTACTTGTTTAAAACCAAACAAAACATAGATGCTCATGGCATTTAAATATTACTTCCCTTGAGGTTTTAATAAACTCTGCCTGTTTTAAAAAATGATTTTTATTTTTGATTAAACCAGGCTATCTGTCCTATAAAATGTCCCAAAATTTTGGGTTTGTTTGATTGCTTCTTTGTAGTGAGGTTTCACCTGACCTTCTATCTCTGCTGTTTCCTATAAACTCATATTAAAGCTAAAGGTATGACTGGACTCAGCAACAATGCTTTTGCATCAAGAACGCTTTGTGGGTAATGCTATACCTTTTGTACTTCATTATATGAAATTTTACAATACTAGTTACTGGGTGGGAATTGGGAGATGTCTAGCATGAAGTCGGTTTTAGAAAAGCATGTTGGAAGTATTGTTACTGTCATTTGATAAAGTGCTTGATGGTATAAAATAAATTCTGGACTCAAGTTAGCAAAATTCTTGAAAAAAATGATCAATACTCCCTCTTTTATTACAGTCAGCATTATTAATGCAAATGTGTCAAAAGAATGTGATGAGGCTAATGAATAGGTTACTGTTTAAATGATGCAGAAGTGACAAAAAATTTATTGAATGTTAGTCAAAGGACCACCAGGACACCAAAAGATGAGAAAGCAATCATTGAGTACCTTAGGGGGAAAAAAGAGTAATTTGTGGGAAAAAATGACTAAGCTATTCATAAAACAATTAAGTTATTTTTAAAATACTCATTAGTTATTGTCTCTAGAATATTATCAATCTGCATTTTTGTACTGTAAATTCCTGAAAAACACATTAGTGACAGTAAATAAAATATTATTTTATTTTATTTAAAAATTATGTTCAGGCCCTAGTCAGTTGGCTCAGTGGTAGAGCATTTGGCCAGTGAATGGAAGTCCCAAGTTTGATTCCTGGTCAGGATACACAGGAGAAGCATCCATCTACTTCTCCACTCTGCCCCCTTCCCCCCCTTCCCCTCCTGCAGCCATAGCTTGATGGGTTCAAGCGCATCACTCCCAGCGCTGGATAGCTCTGTGGAGCCTTTCCCTCAGGCACTAAAAATAGTTCTGTTGTGAGCATGTCCCTAGATGGGCAGAGCATCAGCCTCAGATGAGGGTTGCTAGGTGGATCCTGGTCAGGGCACATGCAGGAGTCTGTCTCTCTATCTTTTCTCCTCTCACATAAATAAAATAAAATATAAAATAAAGTAAATAAAATAAAATAATAAAATAAAATAAAAATTATGTTCAAGCCCTGGCTGATTGGCCCAGGGGATAGAGCATTAGCCTGCTGTGCAGACGTCCCAGATTCAATCCCAGATCAGCGCATACAGAAGTGACTATCTGCTTTTCTACCCCTCCCTTTCCCCCTTCTCTTTTTTTTCCCCTCTCATGGCCAGTGGCTCAGTTGGTCCAAGTGTGGGCCTCAGGAACTATGAATAACTCAGCTGATTTGAGCATCAGCCCCTGATGTGGGTTGCAAGGTGAATTCCAGTGGGGGCTTTGCAGGAATCTGTCTATCTCCCATCCTCTCATTTAAAAGAAAAAATATGTTCAGATGAATCTTAAAACTTAAATTTTATTATATTTAAAGTTTGAATATTATCTAGATTCCATAGCTTTCAGGCAATCGTAATAATCAAACAACTGTTTTTTTCTACTTCTTGACTTAAGCAAACACATATGTTCATTTGACTAGTCTCTTTATTACTTAACATAAATTATAAATTATTTCTGATACCCAAAAAGCATAAAGAACAACATTCATGTGCCCAATACATGCCTAATAAAATAAAACGTTATAAATTATATATTGCTCTCAGTTGTATTCTGTTCCCTTTCCTCTAGGGATAACAATATGCAGTGTGTATGTGTGTGTGTGTATGTGTGTGATAATGTACATGATTTAAGAATATTATATACATATATATACACAAACATAAATACACACGAGTTGAAATATAAATAAAATTAGACTATATACATAATTTTTTCACTTTTTGCCATAGTATTTGTGAGATTTGTCCATTTTGACATGTATAGGTCCAATTTATTAATTTTCACTGCTATACAACAGTTAATCATCAAAACATTACAATTTATTTTCCCGTTCTCCTGTAAGACAGTACTTTGTATATAGTTATTCTGTTATAAGAAATAACAGTTATTATGAACATATTTATGTTATCTACTTCTGCAAAAGTTTCTCTAGATTATACCTAGGGGTTTGCACACTTACTTAATAATTACCAATTGTTCCTTAAATTGTTATTAATCAATTTAAATTACCACAAAAATATGTTTCCAATGTTCCACCTACTAGCCTTCATTGCTATTGTCAAACTTTCATATTATTGTCAACCAAGTAGGTATGAAAAGTTATTTTATCATGCTTTTAATATTAACTTCCCTGTTTATTAGTGAAGTTTAATAATTTTTCCATTTTTATTGACTCAGTTTCCTCTTTGTTAATTTCCTTTTCATATATTTTATTTATTTGTCTTTATTGATTTGTAAGTAGTCTTGACAAGTTCTCGAAACCAATCTTTTGTGGATAATATGTGTTATACGGATTGTATTTTCTAGTCAGTAAATTATATTTTCACTTTTTAGTAGAATCATTTGCATCACAGATATTTATAACTTCAACATAATCAATTTTACAATTATCTTTATTTGTTGTTTGTGCCCTTTGTCTTCTTTAGTAGTGCTTTCATACCAAGAGATCTTATAAATGGACTCTTATATTTACTTCTAAAATTTTTAAAGTTTAAATTTTTATATTTAGGCCCTTAAAGTACAACTATAAGTATTTCCCTATGGTAGAAGGTGGATATTTATTCCTTCCTAAAAGAATAGCCCTTATGCCAGAATACTAGAATAGTTCTTCTTGCCCAAAATGATCTTCAATCTCATCTATTTTGCATGTTAAATTCCCATACACTTACATTGTTCTTTTTCTCTGAACTTTTAATCTTCCTTTGTTCTAATTATCTATCCCTTTATTAATATCAGATGTGTGATTAGGATATTGCCATGATGATATTTGAAAGGGTAATTTCTCTCAAGTTGTTTTACTTCAAATTTAACTTGATTAATTGTGGCCTTATCTTCTACAGAAACTTTAAAATCAAGTTCTAGATCTAGAATCAAGTTTTACATCTATTTATGATTTTCACTTATTTTGGATTGGGAAATATAATTTTTCTTTGTATGTAAAAGTGTTCGTATCTTCAAATTTGTCAGGTTTTATAATACTACTCAATTAAGGTAAGTTTTCTAGTAAGTCTATACTTTTGTCACTGTTTTACTCTAACATTTTGTTGTTTCTTTGTTTTGATTACAAATACTCTCTCCAGAGCTTGAAGATTTAACAATTTTTTAATCTGTTCAAATGACAACTTTTGCCTTTATTAATCCTGTCTATTGTGTTTTCTTTTTTTTATTGAGTTTGTTTGGGTGACATTATTTAATAAAATTATATAGACTCTAGAGGTACAATTTTATGATACCT
Source organism: Saccopteryx leptura (assembly GCF_036850995.1). Taxonomy (NCBI): domain Eukaryota; kingdom Metazoa; phylum Chordata; class Mammalia; order Chiroptera; family Emballonuridae; genus Saccopteryx; species Saccopteryx leptura. The sequence goes on along the minus strand of NC_089505.1, from coordinate 230,827,006 downwards.
TATCCATATATTATATTGTGTGTTCACTCACCCAAACCAGTCTACTTCATTAATTTCTTTTCTAACTCAAAATGGTTTAAAGACTTAAATGTTAGACTTGAAATCATAAAAATACTATAATAAAACATAGACATTAAAGTCTCTGACATTTCTTATAGCAATATTTTTTCTGATATATCTCTTTGGGCAGGGAAACAAAGAAAAAAACAAAAAATTAAACTACATCAAACTAAAAGGATTTGCACAGCAAAAAAAAACTATCAACAAAATGTAAAAACAACCTATTGAATAAGAGCAAATATTTGCCAATGACACATCTGATAAGGGTTTAGTATCCAAAATTTATAAAGAACTTATAAAACTTAACATCAAAACCCCAAACAATACAATTAAAAATGGACAAATGAATAAACACTTCTCCAAAGAGGATATACAGATGGCCAATAGACATAAAAAAAAGATGCTTATCATCACTAATCATCAGAGAAATGCAAATTAAACCCAAATTATTCTCATAGCTGTCAGAATAGCTATTATCAATAACAAACAGCCTGACCAGGTGGTGGCGCAGTGGATAGAGCATCAGACTGAGAAGCGAAAAACCCAGGTTTGAAGCCTTGAGGTTGCCAACTTGAGCAGGGGTTCACCAGATTGAGCACAGGATTGCTGGCTTGAGTGTGGGTTGCTGACTTGAGCGTGGGATCATCAATATGACTCCATGGTTGCTGGTTTGAGTCCAAGGTTGCTGGCTTGAAACCCAAGGTCACTGGCTTGAGTCCAGGGTCACTGACTTGAGCAAGGGGTCACTTGATCTGCTGTAGCCCCCCCTTGTGGTCAAGGTGCATGTGAGAAAGCAATCAATGAACAACTAAGGAGACTAAGGAGCCACAACAAAGACTTCATGCTTCTCAGCTCTCTCCCTTACTGCTTGTCTCCCTATCTGTCCCTCTCTCTGTCTCTGTCACACACACATAAATAATAATAATAATAATCAACAAACAAGCAATAGTGAGGATGTAAAGAAAATGAAACACTTATGCACTGTTGGTGGGAATGAAGATTGGTATTGCCAATGTGGAAAGCAATATGGAGTAGCATCTAAATGTAAAAATAGGACTACCTTATCACCCAGCAATTCCAGTTCTGGGAATTTATCCAAAGAAACATGAAACACTAATTCAGAAGAATATATGCACCCCTATCTTCATGCAGCATTATTTATAGTAGCCAAGCTTTCAAAGTGGCCCAAGTGTCCATCAGTAGATGAGTGAATATAAAAGCTGTAGTACATATACAGAATGGAATACTACATATTTACCCATTGAAAAAAATGAACTACTACCATTTTGTGACAGCATGGCTGGACTGGGAGAGCATTATGCTAAGTGAAATAAGCTTCAGAGAAAGAAAAGTACCATATGATTTCACTCATATGTGGAATCTAATGAATTAACAAGAAAAATAGAGACATACACATAGATAGAGAGCAAGCTGACAGCTGTCAGGGGTGGGAGTTGAGGGGTTGTGTTGAGGAAGTGAAGGAATTAAGCAAAAAACAAAAAAGAGAGAAAATACTCTTGAATACAGACAACAGTTTGGTGACTGTTAATGGGAAGAGGTGTGAGAGGAGGTGGAGAAAGTTATAATGGGGATAAATGGTGATAGAGACTTCACTTGGGGTGGTGAACATACAATACAGTGTACAGATGATGTGTTGTGGAATTGTGCACCTGAGTCCTAAATAATATTTATAATCAGTGTAACAGCAAAAAATTTATTAAAAAGAAAAATTTTTTTCCTATTATATTTTCTTTTACATTCTTGTTTCACACTATTCTTTTTTTAATTCCTTAACTTAAATACTTAATTTTTACACTGTCAATTTCTTCCAAAAATGAACATCAGAGCTTGAAATTTTTATAACAGTAACAAATGAGCTTAATTAGATGTTAATAAATTTTTAATTATTTTAGTTTATTTTCTAATTTTAATATGCTTCTCTTTTAATTCATGGATAATTTAAATATATATTTTTAAGTTTTCTGATATTTTGAGTTATTTTTTCTTATTTATTTCTATTTATTACATTGTGGGCTATCTGCATGACATAAATTTTTTTTTTTTTTTTTTTTTTTTTGTATTTTTCTGAAGCTGGAAACGGGGAGACAGTCAGACAGACTCCCGCATGCGCCCGACCGGGATCTACCTGGCACGCCCACCAGGGGCGACGCTCTGCCCACCAGGGGGCGATGCTCTGCCCCTCCGGGGCGTCGCTATGCCGCGACCAGAGCCACTCTAGCTCCTGGGGCAGAGGCCAAGGAGACATCCCCAGCACTCGGGCCATCTTTGCTCCAATGGAGCCTTGGCTGTGGGAGGGTAAGAGAGAGACAGAGAGGAAGGAGGGGTGGGGGGGTGGAGAAGCAAATGGGCACTTCTCCTATGTGCCCTGGCCTGGAATCGAACCCGGGTCCGCCGCACACCAGGCCGACGCTCTACCGCTGAGCCAACTGGCCAAGGCCTACATGACATAATTTTTTTAATTTGCTGCACATTGCTTAATGGTTTTCATAAGCTTAATTACAAGTGAAGAAGAATGTGTGTTTTTGAATTAATAAATGCAAAATTTGTAAATAACCTCAAATAAGTTGTGATCATCAAATTATGCAAATTTTTTATACAATTACTTAAATCTTTTTAACATTGATATTTCCAAATAACAATGGATTGGTCAATACATCTTTTTTTTTTTTTTTTTTTTTTTTTTTTTAAATTTTTTTTTGATTTATTCATTTTTAGAGAGGAGAGAGAGAGGGAGGGAGAGAAACAGAGAGAGAGAAGGGGGGAGGAGCTGGAAGCATCAACTCCCATATGTGCCTTGACCAGGCAAGCTCAGGGTTTCGAACCGGCGACCTCAGCATTTCCAGGTCAACGCTTTATCCGCTGCGCCACCACAGGTCAGGCTTTTGTTTTTTTTGTTTTTATAAATAACTTACATTATTTCTGTTTTATTTATATTTAAGTCTGAAGGATGTTTTATTTTTAATTTTTATTTTTTTATTTTATTTATTCAATTTTTTTTTTTAGAGAGGAGAGAGACAGAGGGGGAGAGAGAGGAGAGACAGAGAGAGAGAACGGGGGAGGAGCTTGAAGCATCAACTCCCATATGTGCCTTGACCAGGCAAGCCCAGGGTTTTGAACCGGCGACCTCAGCATTTCCAGGTCGACGCTTTATCCACTGCGCCACCACAGGTCTGGTCAATACATCTTAATTCAGATAGTTTTGTCTGATGCATAATCTTCCAATGTCAATAAGTGCATAAAATAGACGTTTAGTATCTTCCAGGTGATTTGTCAGTTTTGTCATTATACAAAAATCATCTTGATGTCTAATATGTTTTAACCTTAAAGTACTTTTTCTTGATTTATTTTAGCTCTACCAGTTTGTTATTGATTAGTATTCACCTTTTATATAGTTTCTCCTCTGCTTTCAAATATTTTATAACCCTACATTTTACTGTGTTCTTTATAAATACTATTATAATATGTATATGTAAATATCTTGTCATGTAAATTTTGTACTTTGAGACTTCAAAATCTCTATTTTTAACTGAAGAGTTTAACCCAATTACCTTAAGTTGATAACTGAAATATTTGGAATTACTTCTGCCACTTAATATGGGTTTTCTATTTACTCAATTTTCTAAGCTTTATCTTATATTTTAGAATTCTTTCTCCTACTAGATTAATTAAATATTATTTAATTTTTTTCTAGTAAAAATTATAGTCTATTTTTAGTTTTTGTAGTTACACTTAGCATGCTTTTATTCATACTTGATTTTGCAATATCTATCTCTATTGTCTCTATCCCACTCTAACAGTAATTCAGAAGTTATTGTTTTAGCTTTTATCACTGTCATTACATATGTACTAATCAAGCATTTGACTTTTATTTTGCCTTTTCCTCCCTAATTATTTTATAAACTCTATTTTTGTTTATATTTATTCACAGGTTAATCAATTTCTTTGCTCTTTATATTTTTCTTATATCTCAATCTTTTCTCATGAGAGTTTTGCTTTTCTTAAAAATTTTGTCCATGTACTTGAGAGTGAGGGGAGAAAGAGGAGAAGGGAGAAAGAGAGAACAGCAGCAACTCACTGCTCAACCTAATTATTCCATTTAGTTATGCACTTGTTGATTTCCCCCATAAGTGCCCTGACCAGGGATTGAACATGTGAACTTGGAGTGCTGGGACGAAGCTTTATCCACTGAGCAATGCAGCCAGGAGAGATTTTTTTATTATTATTATTACTGGAAAACTTCCTTTTACACCTCTGAAAAACTTCTTAGTCATAAGCTTTCTTTACTTGAATATAATTTTTTCCCTCATAACTGTGACATGAACATATTTCAATTCTAAACTGACAGTTTTTGTTCAACATTTGGAAGACATTGCTCCATAACTTCTTTATTCTATTAATTGCTATTGAGAAATCTTTTGACTTTTTAATTTTACATCATTCTTTAATTCTAAAAATATTTAGTCATTATCTTCTCTACTATCACCCTTTTCTCATTCTCCACGTTGTATCCACTGAGATATCAATTAGATGGATGATATGCATAGGGTATATTTGTGGGTATTAGTAAGCAAGGCTGTTCGTAGCTAGCTAGACTCCATGTGTTCTTGGCCTCAATGATCCACAAGATCTAGAGATATTTTGTGCTGTTTCTGTATCTTGGCACCAGGTCATGACCACCTTCACTATAGACTGAAGTATTTTCTGAGACTACTGTTTTTCTACCCCCTCCTGTTATTAAATTATTTAACTAGAGTACTAAATGATACACATTTCATGCCTGTACCATGTGCCTTTTGCTTTCACCTCTGGGCTTCCAGTAGCTTCTGAGGCATAAGACACTGTAGGATCTATTTTATATCCACACATGTGCAACACGTATGTGTATGGAGTTTACTTCCGGGTGGTAAACTTTGACAAATAGATTATATTAAGTGATCTAGAACAATTCTCATCTCTTCGCTTATAATACAGACAGGACCAATCATTCAGCTTGCCATGAAGTTGTGACTAGCTCACTGACATGCTTAACACTCTTGGTTATGCTTATTGTGTCTGCTTCCCAGATTCACTCCCCTTTTCCATTCACTTTTTGCCCTGGGACTGCACTCCCATAAAGTGTTAACACATAATATTTTGGCTCAGGCAGGAAAAAGGGGAACTTGGGCAAAGACATATATTGATACATTTTCATATTTAATACTTTCTTTTCTACACATATGTCTATCAGCTCATTAATTCTCTCTCTGTGGTTATTTAATTTAGCACATTTACTGAAATGTTTTTAATTATATGTTTATATTTTTCTTTTATAGATTTTTATAGTATTAATTTTCTTTTGATAGTATGTGCTTTCTATTGTTCTCAATTCTATCTTTAAATATGCTCATTTTATATTCTTCATCAAATTATTTTTATTATCTCTACCCTTTGATGGTGTTTGCTTTACATTTCTGAATGTTTCTGTGGCTCTTCCTCACTGTGGCTTGAGTCTTCATGTATTTGATAAATTTAAATAATGAGCTGAGTTTCTCTGAGATTTAGTTTGTAAGAATTTTGTGAAGATTGGTTTAGTGTCTGTATATCAGAAAAGTATTTAAGCTTAATTCAGCCAGGTTTCCTAGGTTACTATTAATCTGGGAAAAACTAAGTAAATTTACTGACGGACATTTTTTCCTGGACCATGCAGAAATTATAAAGTCAAATCTTAACTGTTGAGAGCTGGCTGTGGTTGTAAATTTTTATGGAAGAGCATTTTTCTTATCAGATCCTAGCCAAGGTAAACATATTAGCTAATAATTTTGCACTAGCCAGCAAAAATAATTTCTCTAGCCCACCAGTTCACTTAGGATATAAGCCACTGAGAATTCAGCTTTACTGTGTGTGTGCGCGCCTGCCTGTTCAATGCTATTTAGCCCCAGTCTTGTTTCCTGTATACAGAGCCATTATTAAAACCCGAGCTGCCTGCAATCAAGCCTCTTTTTTAATAAGATCTGCTACTATATACATGGGTTGTTTTAGTTTTACTATTAATTTACCAATGTCATTTGGTTTTTAAATTGAATTTATTGTGGTAACATTGGTTCACAAAACCATACAATTTTCAACTGTACAATTCCACAAAACATAATTAGCACACCACATAGTGTGCCCATAGGCCCAAGCAAAGTCTCTTTCTATCTGCATTTTCTCACTCCCCTTTTCCTCTGGCTAACACCACACTGTTGTCTGTATCCTTGTGTTACCATGAACCTCCTTATCATTCTCAGTTCTAATTCCCTCTTCTTTGGAGACTGGTATTTATAATAACACTATCATGAGCTTAGCTACAAAGTTTAAAAAGTTGTATTTTTGTATTTTTCTTAGACTGCCTAGGTGTGTTTTGTTAGTTCTTAAGGTTATTTAGATAACTTTTATGCTAGAAACAGAAGTCTGTTCTCTGAAATTCAGTTACGGTGTTAATTCACTGTGCTAAATTTTAACAAGATTACACCAAGTATTTTTTAAATTATTGTAAATGGTACCTACTCTTAACTGCTTAAAAAAACATAGAAACACACTTTAAAATTTTGAAGAAATGCAACATTGAAAAAGCAATAAAATATGTTGGTGAAAAACAAACATAAACTGTAGACACACAGCCTGAGCTCGACATCTGACTCTATTGCCTCTGTAACACTGACCTTGGGCCCATTGCCATTCTCTGTGACTTACTTCTCTTATCTACAAAGTAGATGTACATATAACAGTATCCACTTCCTTGAATGGCTGTGATGATTAAATTAGTTAATTTAGAAATAGTATGGAGAACAGTACCTGGACCTTTAAAATGCTCTATGAGGCCTGACCTGTGGTGGCGCAGTGGATAAAGCGTCGACCTGGAAATGCTGAGGTTGCTGGTTCGAAACCCTGGGCTTGCCTGGTCAAGGCACATATGGGAGTTGATGCTTCCAGCTCCTCCCCCCTTCTCTCTCTCTCTGTCTCTCTCTCTCTTCTCTAAAAATGAATAAATAAAATTTAAAAAAAATTATTTATAAAATGCTCTATGAATACTTTATGTTATTCTTGCCTGCCACGGTCCACCTTCAGTGCAGTTCTAAATTACTTACTTAATGTGGTCAAGACAGTCTTTTACAGGATTTTTTTAACCTAATTTAAACTCACATGCTTTTTCCCTTTTCAAAAATCGGCCTACATTATTATGCAGTAAAAATAGGATAAAAGAATTTGTACCTTATGGCTCTTTATTATCCACATAAGTTTTGTGAAGATCAGAATACTCAGGGGACAAGGGAGATTGAAGAGATTTAGAAGCTGAGAAGTTTAGAAACCATTTTAGCCTCAAATACTTTATATTGGCTAATCAGTTTATGATCAGAAGCTATTTTTAAGCAAGCAGAAAACCATTATCTGATGTTAAAATGTTGAAAATAGACAAAAATAATAGAATTTTTTAAATAAAAATGATTTGATTGTCTTCTTTAGTTGAACTCATTTTTCTTGATAAAAGATAAAGGAATTGTGTCAGGCAGAAAACTGTGTTTCATATATTATTTCCTGAAAATGAACAAATGGCACATTGGCAATTAGTTTCTCCTGAGACTGCAAAGCCAGACTACTATTCTTTCTTAAATCATAATTCTGTGCTTCAAAGAGAATAAGAGATTGTATAAATCATTAATAATTTTTAGTTTAAGTTTAATTGTCTTTTACTGAGAAAATTAAATCATTCTTAAAAACTTCAAAAGCCTTATAGGTAATATACTTGAAACAGAAAAAAAAGTATATGTGTGTGTGTGTGTGTGTGTGTGTGTGTGTGTGTGTGTGTGTAGGTGTGTAGGTGTGTGTGTGTGTTTTTTTCTTTTAACTCTTCAAATAATGGTCCTTAACCTATATTATATAATGCTTCTTGGTAAAGACATGTCCAGAAATAAAAAGTTGACTGAAAATATTTTTATGTATTACAGAAAGAATTTTATGTGATTTAATAACTATTTATAGTAACATAATAAATATAATATTAAAGACAAAATTGTCTTATAAAATATTTTGTATAAGTTTAGGTATATCTAAAATTCTTAAATCTAGCTCATATAACATTAAAATATTTCTTCACAACAATAAAAATATTTGCTTTTGAAATTATAATGCAAAAATAAGATTACTTTTTGTTGCTATATAAACATCTATTATATTTCAGGTGTTATAAAATGTTTCTTATAGAAAAAATAACTAAATTTTTGCAACAGAAATTTTGGAATTTAAATTATACTGTGTATATTTGTGTGTATGTGTGTTATATAAAGTTATCACTGCTGTTATTAAGTATTAAACTCTAGCATACATTAATTGTTCATTAACTTGTCCTATAGTTCATAATTCAAAAGATATAACTGTAATTTTACATATGCATATATACCTATAATATAAATTTTGAGTACTTCATATGAATTCTCACTTAAGATAAGCCCTTATATACAGCATTACATTATTTTTCATGACAATAATATGTAGGCACTATTCCTATACTTATTAAGCCAGCTGAGCCTCGGGGAGGTTAAATAGCTTGAAAATCCAGCTTTCCATACAGCAAAGCTGATTTCATTATGTTTTTGGCTGTCTACAGATTTTCTGTGTTGAAATAAATGAATGGTGAAATGTGCTTTAGATTTTCTACTGGATACAACTTTTGATTCAATTCTACAGTACATTTTAAGTTATTTTTGTGCCTATGTGGACAAACCGTTCAGATTCTCTTAAGATTTATATCTTAAGGAAGCATAAGTTTCTTCAGACTCCTAGCTTGTAGCCTACCCCACTGCCTCTGCAGGATGAGATTCTTTGGCCCATAGGGTGGCTATTTGGAGATCTGGGGAACTGAATCATAGCCTTACTACACTTTGTGTCCTTTTGTGCACCACGCAATTTCCACTGTTGTGCTAATTTTGTTTTATGAAAAATTAAAGAGCTTGCGATTTTCCAGTCTTCCCATAGAGAAAATAATGACCCTATCTGAACATCTTTACCAAGAACACGTATATAGATATGTAGCATTTTTATATTAGTAAGATGAGTGTATGGGCATAGTTTTTAGAGTTCTAAATAAAACAGTAGCCCTCAAAATCTAAAAACATAACTGAGTTATTTTCCCCTTTTTGAGGATGTATCTTCTTGGAATTACTCTAAATATATGATACATAACAAGCTGGTGTCTTAAAACAATAGAATATAAAAAATAAAATAATAAATATATTGTGTTATTTTATCCTTTCAATTTATTTTTTACTATATATATAGCATTTGCAGTAGAATAGTTCTGTTTCTTCTTTAAGAAAAAATGTGTAACATATCAAACGAAGTAATGTTCTTATAAAAAAGGAACAAACATGTTTAAACTAGACATATATATTTTTTCTCTCTAGTATGTCAGAATAAAAATTTAATGAACCAAGAACTGGTAAGGATAAATCAGGTGTGATATATGAATGCACATATTTGTATTTCTCAACTTATTTAACAAAATCCATATAAAGCAGAGAAATATAAAATTACAGACACCTCTTTGATATAAGAATGGTGCCCTTTTGAATAGATTTCTTAAGCTGTCTTTTCCCAGTGATATTGATAAATATCACTGTATAAGTTTATGATAGATAGTATACAGGTTTGATTTACATTTATTGTGAATCACAATAAATTTGGCTAATAACTACTTTCTCATATGCAATAATAAACAACAAAATCTCCTTATGATGAGAAATTTTGGAATTTATGCTTAATAATGTTTCTGTGTATCATAACGTATTGTTCCCTGTAGCCATCATATGTATATTACATGCCTAATATTTATTTTATAACTGGAAGTTTATACATTTAGACAACCTCCTTCTAATTCTCCCTACCTCTGGCCCATGACATTGGTAATCACAAGTCTGATCTCTTTGTCTTTAGTATTGTTGTTGTTATTTTTATTCCTAATATGTGGGATTGTACAGAATTCGTCTTTTTCTGTCTTACTTATTTCAGTTAGCACAATGCCTTTAAATACCATCTATGTTGTTAGAAATGTTCTAATTTTCTTGTTTTTTCTTTTTTTATGACTGACAGTCCACTGTGTATGTGTGAGTGTGCCAAAACCTCTTTATTTATTCATCTCTCAATGAACACTTAGGTGTTTCTATACGTTGGCTACTGTAATCAGTGCTGCTGTGAACATGGTGGTGCAGATATCTATTGAGTTAATGTTTTAGTTTCCCAGAATATGCCCAGAAATTAAATTGTTGGATTATAGGGAAGTAAAGTAGTCTTCAATTAAAGTTGTAAAGTTGTCTTCAACAGAGGAAACTGTAAAAATTCACAATAAACATTATTTTTTTTTGTATTTTTCTGAAGTTGGCAATGGGGAGGCAGTCAGACAGACTCCTGCATGCGCCCAACTGGGATCCACCTGGCATGCCCACCAGGGGGCGGTGCTCTGCCCATCCAGGGCGTCGCTCTGTTGTGACCAGAGCCATTCCAGCGCCTGAGGCAGAGGCCATGGAGCCATCCTCAGCCAACTTTGCTCCAATGGAGCCTTGGCTACGGGAGGGGAAGAGAGAGACAGAGAGGAAGGAGAGTGGGAGGGTGGAGAAGCAGATGGGCACTTCTCCTGTGTGCCCTGGCCGGGAATCGAACCCAGTACTCCTGCACGCCAGGCCAACACTCTACCACTGAGCCAACCAGCCAGGGCTTAAACATTAATTTTTAAATGTATTTAAAATCAGGCCCTTATCAGTTGACTCAGTGGGTAGAGCAATGTTCCAGGATGCGGACATCCTGGATTCGCTCCCCAATCAGTGCACATGAGAAGTGACCATCTGCTTCTCTTCCGTCCCTCTCCCCTTTCTCTCCCTCTTCCTTTCCTCCTCTCCTGCAACCAGTGGCTTAATTGGTTTTAAGTGTTGGCCCAGGATGCTGAGGATAGCTCAGCTGGTTGAAGCCTGGGGCCCAAACAGGGCCACTGGGTGAATCCCGTAGGGGCACACACAGGAGTCGGTCTTTCTGTCTCCCCTCCTTTCACTTAAAATGTAAACTAATTAAATAAATAAATATATTTAAAATCAATAGCTAGTTCTATGGCAAAACTTATTAAAAGAAGGAAATAAAACAAGATAGTAACTTTTGTGATCTATGTTTCTCAAACATGTAGTCCAAAATTAAAAAAAAAAGATGAAGGTAAAATAAACATCAGAATCAACATAAGCAACTAGGACAAAAAAGAATAAGCTGTACCTCAGAGTAAAAATCTAAAAGGGTACATCAATATTGCTGGAACTCACATGAAACATACAGGTAGGTGAAAAATAAGATAGAAAAGACAATAAAAAAGGCCATCAAGAAAGCAGATACTCTTCTGGGATCTACTCACCTTCCTGAAAGATGGCAAGAATAAATACACAACAAAATAAAATAGAAAGCAAAGGTCAAACATAGGTATAACTAAGGTTGCTAAACTTAAATCAGAGAATATGTATGGATTATAAAACTAATCCAAGCAAGATGAAATTTGGAGGAGTTTTTTATTTATTTAATTATTTTTTTTAAAAAAAAGCTGACTAAATGTCTTTATATAAATCTAATGGGTTTTGTAGCTATCACTACTGGAATATTGCTTCCAGAGATGAGTACTTCCGATTGGTCAAAATGGATATTTATTGACTCAGCAATTGCCTATGGCCAGAAAGTTGAACAGTATTTCATAGTGCAATATTATCAGAAAATTAAGTCTAGAACATTTTTAAAACCCATCCAGAATGCACTCTCAAACTGATAAACTGCTAATAAAATATAAGATTTAGGAAAAATATATAGAATCCCAAACACCAAAATACACCTGGCATTTATTGGGAAGAAAGCCAATTCTCTACACTATATATATTTTTAAATTATATTTAGATAATTAATTTTAATGGGGTGATATTGATTAACTAGAGTACATAGATTCAGAGAAAACATCTCCAGATTATTTTGACATTTGACTATGTTGTATAACCATGTCAAATTGTCCCAATTTGTACCAATTGTCCTCTGTCACCTTTTATTATGGTATTTTTATGCCCCTCCCCTCCCCCCACATCCTCCCTCTCTTCCCTTCCCCTCCCCCTGTAGCCACTTCACTCTTATCTATGTCCATGAGTCTCAATTTTGTATCCCACTTATGAATAAAATCATATGGTTCTTAGTTTTTTCTGATTTACTTATTTTACTCAGTATAATGTTATCAAGGTCTATCCATGTTGTCATAAATGATTCTATGTCATCATTTCTTATGGCTGAATAGTATTCCATAGTATATATGTACCACATCTTCTTTATCCAATCTTCTATTGAAGGGCTTTTTAGTTGTTTCCATGTCTTGGCCACCATGAACAATGGTGTGATGAACATGGGGCTGCATCTGTCATTACTTACCACTGTTTTTTTGTTTGTTTTTTTTTAATTTATTTATTTTTTACAGAAACAGAGAGAGAGTCAGAGAGAGGGATAAATAGGGACAGACAGACAGGAATGGAGAGAGATGAGAAGCATCAATCATCAGTTTTTCATTGCGACACCTTAGTTGTTCATTGATTGCTTTCTCATAGGTGTCCTGACCGCAGGCCTTCAGTAGACCGAGTAACCCCTTGCTCGAGCCAGCAACCTTGGGTCCAAGCTGGTGAGCTTTTGCTCAAACCAGATGAGCCCGCGCTCAAGCTGGCAACGTCGAGGTCTCGAACCTGGGTCTTCTGCATCCCGGTTCGTTGCTCTATCCACTGCACCACCGCCTGGTCAGGCATTACCACTGTTTTTGAGTGTTTGAGGTATATACCCAGTAGAGGGATTGCTGGGTCATATGGTAGTTCTAGTTTTAATTTTTTGAAGAATCATCATACTTTATACAATTATGGTTCTACTACTTTACATCCCACCCACAGTGAATGAGGGTTCCTTTTTCTCCACAGCCTCTCCAACACCTATTACTTGTTGATAAAAGCTAATCTAACAGGTGTGATGTGGTATCTCATTGTAGTTTTGATTTGCATTTCTCTAATAACTAATGAAGATGAGCATCTTTTCATATATCTATTGGCCATTTATATTTCTTCCTGGGAGAAGTGTCTGTTCATATCTTCTTCCCATTTTTTTATTGGATTGTTTGTTTGTTGTTGAGTTTTATGAGTTCTTTGTATATTTTGGATATTAGGCCCTTATCTGTGCTGTTGTTTGATATCTGTGCTGTTTGAAAATATCTCCCATTTAGTTGGCTGTTTTGTTGTCAGTTTCTTTTGCTGTGCAGAAGCTTCTCAGTCTGATGTAGTCTCATTCATTTATCTTTGCCATCACTTCTCTTGCCTTTGGAGTCAAATTTATAAAATGTTTTTATGGTCAAGGTCCATGAGTTTAGTACCTATATTTTCTTCTATGTAATTTATTATTTCATATCTTATATTTAGGTCTTTGATCCATTTTGAATTAATTCTGGCACAAGGAGAAAAAATGTAGTCAAGATTCATTCTTTTGCATGTGGCTATCCAGCTTTCCCAGCACCATTTATTGAAGAGGCTTTCTTTTCTCCATTGTGTGTATTTGGCTTTTTATCAAAGATGATTTGACCATATATAATAGTGGCTTTATTTCTGGGCTCTCTATTTTGTTCCATTGGTCTGAGTGTCTATTTTTCTACCAATACCATACTGTTTTGATTATCGTGGCTCTGTAATATAATTTGAAATCAGGTATTATATGCCCCAGCTTAGTTCTTTTTCCTTAGGATAATTTGGCTACTCAAGGTTTTAATAGTTCCATATAAACCTGATGATTTTTTGTTCCATTTCTTTAAAAAATGACATTGGAATTTTGATGGGAATTGCCTAAAATTTGTATATTGCTTTGGGTAATATAGTCATTTTGACAATATTTATTCTTCCTATTCATGAACAAGAAATATTTTTCCATTCATTGTATCTTTTTCGATTTCCTTTAACAATGCTTTATAGTTTCCATTATATAGGTTCTTTACATTCTTTGTTATGTTTATTTCTAGGTATTTTATTATTTTGTTGCAACCGTAAAAGGGATTATTTTTTTGAGTTCATTTTCTGAAATTTCATTGTTGGCATATAAGAAGGCAATAGACTTCTATATATTAACTTTGTTTCCTGGGACTTTACTGTATTGGTTTATCTTTTCAAATAGCCTTTTTGTGGAGTCCGGGGTTTTCAATATACTGGATCATATCATCTGCAAAGAGTGAAATTTTACTTCTTCTTTTCCAATATGAATGCCTTTTATTTCTTTCTCTTGTCTGATTGCTCTGGCTAGAACTTCCAACACTACGTTGAAAAAAAGTGAAGAGAGTGGGTAGCATTGTCTTGTTCCTGATTTTAGAGGAAAAGTTTTTAATGTTTTGCCATTTAATATGATGTTAGCTGATGGTTTGTCATAAATGGCCTTTATTATGTTGAGATATTTTCCTTCTATACCCTTTTTGTTGAGTGTTTTAAACATAAATAATGTTGTATTTTATCAAATGCCTTCTCTGCATCTATTGACATGATCATATGGTTTTTGTTCTTTGTTTTGTTGATATTGTGCATTACATTAATTGTTTTATGTATGTTGAACCATCATTATGATTCAGGGATGAATGCAGTTAATCATGATGAATTATTTTTTTAATGTGTTGTTGTATTTGATTTGCTAGTATGTTGTTTAGTATTTTAGCATCTGTATTCATTAGAGATATTGGTTTGTAGCTTTCTTTTTTTTGCGTTGTCCTTGAAAGGTTTTGGTATGAGAGTTATGTTGGCTTCATAAAATATGTTTGGAAGTATTGCTTCTTCTTCAATTTTTTGGAAGACTTTGAGAAGAATAGGAACCAAATCTTTGAATGTTTGATAGAATTCACTAGTATAGACGTCTGGCCCTGGATTTTTATTTTTCGAGAGGTTTTTATAGTTGTTTCTATTTCCTCCCTGCTTATGAGTCTGCTTAGGCTATCTATTTCTTCGTGACTCAGTCTAGGAAGATTGTATTGTTACAGGAATTTATCCATTTCTTCTAGATTATTAAATTTGGTGGCTTATAGTTTTTCATAGTATTCTACAATAATTCTTTGTTTACTTATAATATCTGTGGTAATTTCTCCTCTTTCATTTTAGATTTTTATGAGTCCTTTCTCTTTTTTTCTTAGTGAGTCTTGCCAAGGGTTTCTCAATTTTGTTGATCTTTTAAAGAACCAGCTCCTTGTTTTATTGATTTTTTCTATAGTTTTTCTGTTCCCTATTTCATTTATTAGTGCTCTGCTTTTTTACTATTACCTTTCTTCTGTTGGTTTTGGGTTTATTCCTCTTTTTCTATTTCTGAAAGATGTGATGTTAAGTTGTTTACTTGGGCTCTCTCTTGTTTGTTCATATAAGCCTGTAGTGATATGAACTTCCCTCTTATTACTGCTTTTGCTGCATCCCAGAGATTCTGATTTGTCGTGTTGTCATTTTCGTTTGTCTGTATATATCTTTTGATCTCTGCTTTTATTTCTTCTTTGACCCACTCATTTTTTATAAGTAAATTGTTTAAATTCCACACTTTTGTAGGTTTGTTTACATCTTTTTGGCAGTTGTATTCTAGTTTCAAAGCTTTATGGTGAGAGAATATGCTTAGTATAATGTCAGTCTTTCTGAATTTGTTGATGTTAGTTTTGTGTTTGAACATATGGTCAATTCTTGAGAATGTGCCATGTACATGGAAGAAAAATGTATACTCTGACATTTTGTGATGAAATGTCCTGTAGATGTCTATCATATCCAATTGTTCTAGTGTTTCATTTAAGGGCCAATATTTCTTTATTAATTTTCTCTTTGAGTGAATGATCTAGAGCTGTCAGCAGTGTACTGAGGTCTCCAAGTATGATTGTATTTTTGTTGGTTTTTATTATTAGATCAGTTTGTAGATGTCTTATATACTTTGGTGCGCCTTGGTTTGGTGCATATATATTAAGAAGTGTTATGTCTTCTTGATTCAATGTCCCCTTTATCATGAAATTACCATCTTTGTCTCTGCTTAACTTTGCTGTCTTGTGGTCAGCATTGTTAGGTATGAGTATGGTCACATGTGCTTTTCTTTGGATATTATTTCTTGGAGAATTTTTTCCAACCTTTCACTTTGAATTTGTTTTTATCCTTGTAGCTTAGATGTGTTTCTTGAAGGCAGCATACAGTTGGATTTTCTTTTTTTGATCCGATCTGTTACTCTGTGTCTTTTTATTGATTAGTTCAATCAATTTACATTTAATATAATTATTGACACTTGCGAGTTTCCTTTTGCCTTTTTATATATTGCTTTCTGATAGCTCTGTTTCCT
Organism: Saccopteryx leptura; assembly: GCF_036850995.1. Taxonomy (NCBI): domain Eukaryota; kingdom Metazoa; phylum Chordata; class Mammalia; order Chiroptera; family Emballonuridae; genus Saccopteryx; species Saccopteryx leptura. Next base: position 230,810,551 of record NC_089505.1, on the reverse strand, counting down.
GTTTGGTTATTCTCTTTTATTTTTCTGTCATTTGTATTTTTTGTTTGTTTTTATTCCATACTTCTTTTCTCTGTTTTTGCTTTTTTTAAGCCATGTATTTCTGTAGTGCTTTTTTCAGGAGTGGTTACCATTAGGTAATAAAAAGGATATATAGCATATTCATTGTAGTACATTATCTCATGAGTGCTTCTGCACTTCATTCTCCTTTGCTACTGTTAATCTTTGTCCTCTCCCCTTTTTTGTTTTTACAGATTATTCTTGTTTTTATTGTGATCTTGTTGGAGATTTTCTTGTGAATTTGTTTTGTTTTGTTCTTTTTATCTGGTCAGATAACCCCCTTTAGTATTTCCTGAAGTGGGGGTTTTCTGGTTATAAATTTCCTCATCTTCTCTATATCTGTGAATTCTTTTCCCCTTTGTATTTGAAGGATAGCTTTGATAGATATAGTATTTCTGGCTGGAAGTTCCTCTCTCTCAGTACTTTAAATATTGGGGTCCACTCTGTTCTGGATTGTGCAGTTTCTGCTGAGAAGTCTGATGATAGCCTAATGGGCCTTCCTTTATATGTTGTATTGTTCTTTTCCCTGGCTGCCTTGAAGATTTTTTCTTTGTCATTTGTTTGTAATAATTTCATTACAATGTGCCTTGGAGTAAGTCTGTTTGGGTTAAGGTAACTCGGTGTTCTGTTTGCTTCTTAGATTCAAGGCTCTAATTCTTTCCACAGGCTTAGGAAGTTCTCATTGATTATTTGTTTGAATATGTTCTCCATTCTTTTTTTTTCTCTTCTCCTTCTGATATACCCATTACTCTTATGTTGATCTTTCCGATATAGTCATACAGTTCCTGTAGGGCTTTCTCATTTTACTAAATTTGTGAGTCTCTCTTTTTTTCTCTCTGTAGTATCTCTAGTTGCCTGTCTTCTATTTCACTAATTCTCTCCTCAATCTGGCTGGTTCTATTAGCTAAGCTGATTACCTTGTTTCTCAGTTCATGTATTGAGTATTTCATCTCTGTTTGGTTCCTTTTTATTGTTTCAATTTTCTTGGTGCAGTATTCCTTTTGTTCATTAAATAGTTTTTTAAGTGCTCTAAATTGCCTTTTCGGGCTTTCTTGTATTTTCCTATTTTTAGAACTTCAATTTTTAATTTTCTGTCATTTAACTTTAAGATTTCCAAGTAATTGAAAATTTTTTTTCTAGAGATATATTATTGTCTATCTGAACTACATCTCTGTCTTTTGTATCCATGATATTTGACTTCTTTTTCCTTAATGGCATTTGAAAGTGGTATTATTAATAACAGTAATAAAAGATAATTGAAAATAAAATAAAAATGGAAAGAATACAATAAAAATTCTATAATGAAAATTCTATAATAATAATCAAAAACTACAGAGAACAAGGAGCAGGAACTGAGGAAAAATAACAAAGATAAAAATTAAGTCAAAAATACACAAAATGCCACAAAGGAAAATATGAATCCAAAATGTAATAACTTGATGATAACTGATGATTGAATGTGAGAAAATGAAAAAGAAAAAAAGGAAAAGTAAAGGTCTCTGAAATGAAACTCTAATAAAAAACTAGAATGAAAAATGTAACAACTATGGATAACAAAGTTTAAGAGGAAAAGGAAAGAATAAAAAGGAAAGAAGATAAATGACCAAAATGAAGAAAAAAATTATAAAAATGTAACTCTTTCATGGTTTTGAAAGGTATCTTCTTCCTTTTTTTCAGCAGGTCTAGTATAAAACCTGTACTACAGGTTTTGCTCCCATGGGGCTCTTGGGCAGAGGTTTGCTGGTGTGTCGTTGTAGCAGTGACATAGGCTGGGCCTCAGTCCTGTTAGTAGGTGGGGATTGTTAGGGCTTGGAGGCTCTGACAATAGGAGTCTCAGTTTTCCAAGTGTCTCTCCCCCTATCTCTCCCACCTGAGCTAGCAGGTTGGGAACTTAGCTGTGAGGTTTACCCCAGCAACTGCTTGCAGAGCAGGAGGCTCTAAAAGTAGCTCGATCCTTCCTACAGTACTGCTCAAAGCACAGTTTGGTGTAAGGCTGTGCCAAGCAGAGCCACCAGCAAGAGCAGGCAGGGCTGGGAACTGATTGCAGATTTAAGGCCCACAGACAGGTCTAGCATGTCTCAACGTGCTGCAGGCTGGGAGCTGATTGCAGACCAAGTGCCTTTCTAAGGGCACCTGGGCATGTCTAGCACGTCTCAGTGAACCATGGGTCTAATCTCCACAGGCTTCTCCCTCATACACTTTTAGGTAGCTTGCAGTAAGTCACGTGCATGCCCAGCCCCCATGACTCCAGCAGTGCACACAGAGGCCTGCACCTGCCCACTTAGGTGCACAGTGCCTGTGATCTCAGTCAGAGCTGGGAATGCACTCAGAAGCCTGCATTGGCTCCGTGAAGACATCCCACCCTAGCATTCCCAGGCCCAAGGATCCTGGCCCGTGCACACATCCCATGCTGGTGATCGTGGAGCCAGGAATGCACAAAGATGCTGACAACAGCCCACATAGATGGGTATTGCTAATAATCTCAGGTTAGGCCCTCCAACCCTTGTACATGCATGTGCCCATGCCAGTGGTGCCAGGTGGAGCCACTCACACACCACCAGCGATCATAGAGCCAGGAATGCACAAAGTTGCTGGTGCTGGCACCAGCTCACATGAACACCCCACACCAGTAACCTTAGGTGAAACCTGCTGCCTGAGCGCACATCCTGCTTCCGTGATCCCAGGCAGAGCTCACATATTTTCTTTTCTGCTTGATCATCCACCCTAACTCAGCTCCTTCGCTCTGCCTCAGACCCTCTGCTTCACTCAGCTTCAGATGAAAGGGTTCCTTCCTTAGATCAGTGAGGAAAGCGAAATACCCCTTTCTCCATCTTATTTCCTTCAGAGTGGATTGTATATTCAGACACCTTTTCACCCAATCAAACCTTTGTGTGGTGTGTGTATATTTCAGGTGCTCCTCAGATATTTTTTGTCTGTTTAGTTGTTAAATTTGTTGAAATTTCCAGGGGAGAGACCAGGAACACCCCTTATGGCACCATTTCTCTGACGTCACCAGTACACTATAATTTTTATAGGTAATGAAAAGCTGCATTTTTCTGGTGTGTAGACAATCATGTCTACTTATGTAAATGTAAATATCATTTACATATTTATATATGCAAATACATATTTAAAATAAAATTACATTTAAAATGTGCTTTCATTTAAAAAATTATATTCAAGCATTCTTTAAAATTTGGAACATACAGAAAACTAGAAGAAATTAAAATAATAGATATAAAACATACCACTATTCTATTATTCAATGATTTGTACTGGCCTAACTTTTAATTAATAATTACTGTGCTTCATAGGAGAGCAAGACCAGAAATCAAAAATTTTATTTTGGTGATAGATATCTTAGTAGTTTAATCTTGGAAGTTATAGAGTTCCTGCCTTAAATACTCAATTCTATAGTTATATGGTGAAAACAGCTACAAACAATATGTAAATCAATAAGCAAAGCTGTATTCCAATAAAACTGTATTTACAAAAGGTGGGCATTGAACCCTTTCACCTGCTGGCCATATTTTGCAAGTCCCTGTGCAAGACTACAATGGCATTTAAGATTCCAGCACCTAACTTTAACTCCATAAAAAAAAATGAAAGGTTTGCTATTTATAAAAGTTCAAACCCATTACTGACAGAAAATACAGGTTTTTTTTTATGAATGTGTTTATTTTTAATATACTTTAAAGCATTTCCACAAACAAGTGTTGGTGAGGATCTGGAGAAAAGAGACTCTTTTTAGATGGAAATGTAAACTGCTGCTGCCAAGAGTACTGAAGTTCTTTAAAAAGTTAAAAATAGCCTGACCAGGCAGTGGCACAGTGGATAGAGCATTGGACTGGGATGTGGAGGACCCAGGTTCGAGACCCCAAGGTCACCAGCTTGAGTGCGGGCTCATCTAGTTTGAGCAAAGCTCACCAGCTTGGACCCAAGGTTGCTGGCCAGAGCAAAGGGTTACTCGGTCTGCTGTAGCCCCATGGTCAAGGCACATATGAAAAAGCAATCAATGAACAACTAAGGTGTTGCAACAAAAAACTAATAATTGATGCTTCTCATCTCTCTCAGTTCCTGTCTGTCTGTCCATATCTATCCCTCTCTCTGACTCTCACTCTGTCTCTGTAAAAAAATAAATAAATAAAGTTAAAAATTGAATTACCATTTTAACCAGCAATCCAGTTCTGGGTATACATCCAAAAGAATTGAAATAAGACTCTCCAATAGATTTCTGCACTGTCCCAAGACAGAAAAACAATCTAATAGAGAAAATGTGTAGTATCCATACACTGGAATATTATTCAGCTTTAAAAAGAGAAGAAAAATCTGCCATGGATGGAGCTAGATGACATCATGCTAAGTTAAATAAACCCAACACAAAATGATAAATATTCTGTGATCTCATTTAGTTAGGAATATAAAACAGTCAAACACAAAGCAGAGAATGGTTTGCCAGGGGTTTGAGTGAGAGGGAAATGAGGGAGGTGCTGGTTAAAGGATAAAAAGTTTCAATTATGCAAAATAAATAAGTTCTGGAATTCTAATGTACAACATAGGGCCTATGATTAACAATACAGGGGTTCCTCAGGTTACAACACAGTTTTATTCCTATGACAGTTTCGTAACCCGAATTTTGGGGTAAGTTGAAACACACCCTAGCCTAAGGCACTCACCTATCCAAACACAGTTTAGTTTTAAAATAATAATCTAGAACATAAAAAACACAACTAAGCCACAGAAAAAGGAAAAGGACATACATATACTGTACTGAACACGTTAATGTAGTAACAGGTAAAAATAAATTTCTTACGCTTATTCCTGTGGCTGGCTTGCACACTGGCAGGGGCATTGCAGGGTGGGAGAGAGTGACCTATTGGGAGGAGGAAGCTGGAGAGGCAGGAGAACCTGCAGAAGGTGCTGGAGATACTGGGTCAGGTGAATCAGGATTGTCTAGGGAACATGCAGGAGACGCTGAAGATGATTCTACCTGTATGGCAGGTGTGTCATTTCGAGAAGCCACTGATAGAGAAGGTACAGGATCTGTTTAAGATCTTTCTATTTTCTTAAAGAATTGTTCCAGGATAGTCTAGAAGGTTGATGACTTCTCTTCCAAACTATTTTGCCCACATAGTCCGTAAGTACGATGCTAATGACGTAAGCCAAAACACTCACGTCTCAAATTTTTTAAGTTCTTATCGGAGTGAGCGTTATAAACTCAAAATGTTTTATGTTGAGACTGTCATAACCCGAGGACTCCCTGTACTATATTTTTACTTAAAAGTCTGCTAAGTGTAAACTTTTGGTGGTAATGGATAGGTTGGTGGCATACTTATCTACAAACATACCAAGTTGTATATATTAAATATCTGCAGCATTTTGTACTTCAATCATATTTAAATAACACAGTTATTTTTTTCTTATTAGAGGCAGTTTGAACAGAAGTGTGAACATTTTTCCATAGCTTTTGCTTGTTGTACAAGGTTTGCCACTGTATTATATGCAGCTCATATCATCTGATTTTTGCCAAGGTCCCTGAAGATGAGTAGCTTTCTAAAATAATGGCAATTGTTCTATAATATATTATGACAGCTCATCCATATAAAAGACTTTCTGACTTGCTAAGTTAATAAAATATTGATTAGAAAATACAGTTTATAATAAGTGAAGGACAAGGCCAGCTCATGCAATATTGTTATATTGTTCCGCTTTGTTGCTAGTTCCTCTGTCATCTGTAGGACCACAGAGCAGTATTCAGAGTGTGTGTGTGTGTTTGTGTGTGTGTATGTGTATGTGTGTATTCTTCAATAAGAATAGTGTCTTCTCTTTTTTGTTGCTGTTGATCTTTTAGAAGGAGATGGATATGAAATGAAATGCTAACAACAAAAATTAACACTGAGAACTACTTCAACTTTGCCAGTTCCACTGGATTAGTTAGTGGCAGATATACGGATATAGAGATACAAGAGGATTCTCCAAGAAATCTCACATGGTTGATGGGGGTTTATCACAACAGAAATTTAATTTCAGTTTTGCTTATTGCTTTAAAGCAAAATGGAAAAAAAATTTTGCTTTCAAAGACCTGAGAGTGTACCTCAACTACTTTTGAAAGAAAGTGAAATCTGGAGTTTGTGGACCATAAATACTGGGAAAACAGGATCAGAAAACCTCTAGAGGAGAACAGAAGGAATCATATAATTTTACTTCTCTGTGTTTCTTTGCCTTCACTTAAAAATGCAATGCTCCCTATGACAGTGAGCTGTGAAGATTAATTATTTGACATATACTAAGTACTATGAATGTGCTCTGTGTAACTTTCTCATTAATCAAAATGAAAGTTCTTCCAGTCTTGGTCAATGTACATTTAGAGGGTACTGAGTATATAACATACATATAAAGACAGACTAAAAAACTTTTGCTTTTATTCCCCCAAACATACCTTGAATTTTAATAGGCTAGTCACTCCCAGTCATTATAATCTCATTTACAATCTTGTGCCCTGGAGGGGTCTTACTATGTCCCAAGACCATGATCTATGATTGGGGAATATAAGTGAACAGCATCTTCTATAGCCCTAGATAGTCAGGTTTTCTACTCTGGACGACAGGTAATTCTGGCCAGTTAGAAATGTCTAATGTCTCTGTTTGATGCCATATCAGAATTTTCTAAAGTTTCTGACCTAAATCCAAATGGTTCCTGGAAGAACTGAGAAATATCTCCAACATGTCTCATCTGAAGTGTGTCTTAGGATATAGTAACACTTATCAGGTTCCTAGTTTTGGCCAAGTTTCCTTGTCTCACATTTTCAGGTTAATTATAGTTATGCAAGAAGTATATGGATTTAGGTTACTTAGTGAAATTTGTGGCACAATTTATAGATGCTTCTAAGCAATAAGGTAATCTGTTACCTGTTTGAAAAGAAATTCTTATATCACCCGCATAAATCAATATGGAGTTATTGCCTCTTATTTTTCCTTATACTTTTTCATACTGTGATATATTCTATGTACATACTAATGCATGGGAACATTCAGTACTTTTAAGAGGATCAGGGTAATACTAATTAAACAATGTACTGGAGAAGAGAACTGATTGCAACAGTTGCGATGCCTGTCTTAGCATTGCCTCATTTTTGTTTCTGGTTTTCAATCTTATTTGTCAAGGTAAACAGGAGAAAAAAAGTTTCTTTATAAAGGGATGAACTGCTGCAAATTTTCATAACTTCAAATCTGGCATAGATCTAGTAATTTGGAAATGCTCACAATCTGTTTTCTCAAAGGCAACTTTTACAAATTAAGTGGCCATTTAGGGATAATTTGGACAATAAGAGAGTTGTCTCAAAATTACATAACTTAGAACTAGAGAATATGGACAACATAAACATTATATTTATCTTCATGGACTTTTATCCTTTCATATCTATTAATATAACATTTTAGGCTCATTCAGATGCACAATCAATGGTATTACTCATGCTTCATTTCAATGTGGCAAAAAAATTAATGCTGTTCCCCAAGAAACACCAGAAGATATTTATGTTCATTTTTTATAAATAAGTAAAAACACTACAATGTATCCTTCTCATTATCATGGACAGTTGTTGCTATAATATCCGTTTTTCATGCACTGCCTGTTTTGTTCTCCAGAAATGCTACAAACATTAGGAAAGTGACAGGGGCTGAAACTGTTATCCCATTTTTCAATTTGTGAATTAAATTACATTGCAGCAGGGACTAATTTAATGAAATATTCGTTAAAGTACTTAAAATATGCAAATACATTGCAGCCTGTGTATAAAATGTATCGCTACAAAGTAGAGTAGCTAAACCCCTCAAGTTAAACTCAAGCACTGAAGGAATTTTTCTATATATCTTTCAAGAACAGTGTGAGCCCTGCTAAGTATTGTAACTCAGTGACAAGCCATTTAGGGTAGATGTGCTGGTAATTAATGTTTTCCCTAGCTGTAGCATCTTTCTCGTCAAAGAATGGTTCTGAGAGAACAAAAATGACTTTTTGCTTCATGTAAATGTCAGAAGCCTCAATGATCAACAACATAGTGCTAAAAAAATCGGCAATAAATGAAAATAGTTCTCGGAAAGGAATCTGCACCCAACTTCAGAATGACCGTGAGAGAACCTGGTTTCCCTCCTCATCCCACTCCACTTCAAACAATGTTGACAATTAGTTTTAAATTGGGATTCTTTTTATCATATTTGAATCCTATTTGCATGTATGAAAAAACAATGTACAGCTTATTTTTGAGACAAGTTTATAAAGAGGTCTTAAGTAGCATTTAGTATTATTGCCACCAGAGTTATATTGTCATAATTCCTGAGCAGTGTGTCACAAATTTTGTGAAATAAACACTAAATATAAACTGGCAGCTCTATTTAGTCTGAAAAAATTTAAAATAATTTAACTGCATATTCACTTAGTAAGGCTAATAAATAAACTGACAGAGTAACCAACTTATTTGTGATTAATACACATAGAAAAGGTAATAAATAATTACAAATAGAAAAGGTAATAAATAATTTACCAGTTCTTATAAACTATTCCTTCAAAACGCAATCCCCACATAAGTTTTGGAAGGATGTTCTATTTACATCTTATGTTAGTTTGTTCCAACTTCAGAATTATCATATATTAGAATGGGCATCACACCTTCTGTCTACTCTGTAGGAAAACATCACCAATGGTGAAAATAAATAAATACATCTTTACTTTTGATGCAAAAATATTGATCTGGTTTCCATGATCCAGAGATAAGTTTCTGGTTTAAACTGACTCCTAGCTAGTAGTCTGGAATACTGTCACCCACATTTTCACTGAAATACTTATTAAAACATAGAAAACAGCAAAATCTTATAGAGTCCTGAAAGAAGTCAAACTAACTCAAACTTCTGTTGATGTAGTGAGTTTTCCTTTAAACTAGACAGAATGGAATTTATTTTATTAATTCAAATGCTGGTGTACCTTTGCAATACTGATGTGGAATTGTAGGATCACCTATTCTCAGTTTTCCCACCTTTGTTTAGAAAGTGAAGTCTTATAACAAATAACCTGCTAATATTCTAATTATGGCTAATAATTATTTTTAGAAATTATAGCTAATTTCTAAAAATAACCCTCTTCCCTCTGCCCTAAATCAAAACTTATGTTTCTGCTTCCTGTTAGAGACTGTGATCCACAGCTGTAAAATCCATCCCTCCAGATAGAAATGGATAGATGTCAGATATCAACAGGGTAGGACAAGTGCAGTCTTGGAAAATCAATCAACAAAAATACAGTGCAATAGGCTTAAAAACAAGAATAATGAATCTAGAAATATTAAATATTTAGTCTTGAGTTTCTACAATTTTAAGCAGATGGGAAAGAGAATATGGCATTTTATTACTGATAATTCCTGCATGATAAAGTCAATGTCAAAAGTGGGAAATTTCCAAGGAACTGTGGACAAAAAAAAAATGACTTTTCCAACTGCAAATTTGAAGATGCTGATCAATTAGGCTCAAGAACATAGGTTGCACAAACGTAATCCACACACTCAGCCTGTTAGCAAAGGTTGGTTAGAAACAGATTGTCTATGTTTGAGGACAATATAGAGGTTGAGATAATAAGACACAGAATAAAATTAAAGAAGTAGATAAAGATGATTTTTACTATAAAATATCTATTAAAAATTTTAAATTACATTGAAAACAATGAAACAAATAGACCCTGTGCAGTATTTAAGCACCAACTTGTAAAAGTTTATGCAGAAGGGCCTTGGCCGGTTGGCTCAGCTGTAGAGCATTGGCCTGGCGTGTGGAAGTCCTGGGTTCGATTCCCGGCCAAGGCACACAGGAGAAGCACCCATCTGCTTCTCCACCCCTCTCCTTCTTCTCTTTCTCTTCTCCTCCCGCAGCTAAGGCTCCATTGGAGCAAAGTTTGCTCAGGTGCTGAGAATGGCTCCATGGCCTCTGCCTCAGGCGCTAAAACGGCTCTAATTGCAGCAGAGCAATGCCCCAGATGGGCAGAGCATCGCCCCCTGGTGGGCATGCCGGGTGGATCCCGGTTGGGTGCATGTGGGAGTCTGTCTGACTGCCTCCCCATTTCCAACTTCAGAAAAAAAAAAAAAAAAGTTTATGCAGAAGGAAAATATAAATGTACACAATGATAAAAAAATGTAGAGTTAATTTAAAATATTTATATATATGGTAAAAGTATATATATTTAATAAAAGGCCCTCAGCTGAAAAAAAGATTAAAATATATTTATAAAAAATATTTAATAAATTCTTAGAAAAAATGTTTATAAAGGTATACATTTAGTTATTCTAATTTTTAATTATTAAAAAAAGAAAATATATATACAAATATCCAGGTAGAAGATGATAAATTATCCATAAAGGAAAAGAAATCAAACTTGTCTCTTTTAACATGAAACCAGAATTAGTATTTTATATATAAATATATTTATATATATATGTGCACAAATATAATTAGTCATATATACATTATGTATACAATATATCATTATGATGTGTGTATATTATATTAATGATGTATATTTTCCTATTAGGAAGAATTAAATTACAATTTTTGAGAAGTTAGGTAGAGTAGAAAAACAATTTGATAGTTCAGTGAAATGAACTAAATGAGAAATTGCTCCCCTGTTAAAATTTCCAGTGCCTGACAGTTCTCATATTCTGTACCACCAACCAGCCTAATGATGCCTGGGCTGTAGTTTAGTGCTATGTACAGAAAGGTTGGACACTAGTTTCCTTAATTTTCTTTTAGAAATGCTAGATTTAGGGTTCAGTTTAAAGATTTTTGTTAATGAAAAACAAATATTGTAGGATATTGACTTTTACAATTGAAGGCATCTATAGCATACTTACTCATGAATAAAAATAAATCATTCAGTAGATGGTTATTAATCAATATGTTATAAAACAATTAACTTTGGATTTATTTTTCCTGTTGACAATTTTTATACAGTTGGAACCTGAGATTTTTAACAATGTGTTCTTTTGGGCTGAGCTCCTGTTGTAGGAATAAATCTCTGCTTGTATTTTCTGGCCACTGTAGACCATAGTTATAACTGATTGCATATTTCTCTTCTGTGTGTTGAAGATAACTCAAGAGAACATTCCAGCATGCTCCATGACACTTAAAATATTTAAGTTTGGAGCATAATAGTTAAATAAGCATTTAAAATACTAGACAGCTCTCTTTATATCATTCATAAAATTTCAACTTTTTATAAATTGAGTTATGTTAAAATAATATAGATCGAAAATGTATTAAGCATTCATAGCTCTCTGGAAATCAATGTAATACAGAAATATATCCATAACCATTTAGGTTGAGAAAATTTTGTTGTTGTGCATTCTGATCCCAACATATAATCATAGTTCAAATTATGTAATTTTATATAGATTCTAAAGTTCACAGTACGGTTTTATGTGTCATCTTTGCATCCTTTGTGTGAATGGTTTGTTTTGATTTTAAAGCTGTAGATCTCAAAACTTTTCGTGAAATATCCTTTATGATCCTATATTTATCTATGTGTGCTATTTCCAAAGAATACTCTAGAGTTTAAAAAAACTGTATTTTAGACAAGTAATGAAAATAATTCCTACGTTCAGGTTAAGATTAAAAATACAAGATTCTAAAAGAATGTAGTCATTGCATTTTAAAATTATTCTGTAAAAGATTAACTGTTACTAATTTTCAAAAAGATGTTGTTGCATAGTTTTGCACAACTGTTAGAAAGTAAAAACTGAAAATAGATAAATAAAAATCACTTGCTAAGTTTTTAGTAATAATATTATTTTTTTAGTTTGCTTTTCTGCATACCGGAAAGGTTGAATTTTTTAACATGTAGTTTGGTCTTTTATATTTTATCTTTAAAATATTCTACATAACTGGGATGGAGAACAGTGCAGCAGGTTAGTATACAATATAGAATGTATCAGTAAAAATGGCAGAGTAAGGACCTCGGAACATTTGTCTTTTTTTTTTTTTTTTTGTATTTTTCTGAAGCTAGAAATGGGGAGAGACAGTCAGACAGACTCCCGCATGCGCCCACCGGGATCCACCCGGCACGCCCATCAGGGGGCGACGCTCTGCCCACCAGGGGACGATGCTCTGCCCCTCCCGGGCGTGGCTCTGCCGCGACCAGAGCCACTCTAGCTCCTGGGGCAGAGGCCAAGGAGCCATCCCCAGCGCCCGGGCCATCTTTGCTCCAATGGAGCCTCGGCTGTGGGAGGGGAAGAGAGAGACGGAGAGGAAGGAGAGGGGGAGGGGTGGAGAAGCAGATGGACGCTTCTCCTGTTTGTCTCTTCATAAAATCAACTCAAAAATTGGCATAAATTGTTCAAAGCAGTATTCTTTTTTAAATTAAACTAAGATTTATAGCAACCCATACACCTTTTATTTTATTTTTTAAAGGTAGACTCTCAGTAGTAACAGAGTTTAGTAGCATTCTATCTTGTCCTAGCTCCAGCCTCTGTTTTTAAACTGTTTTAAAAATATATATAAAATAAAATAAAAACGGCCTGCTTTTCAGGAATTGGAAGAAGTAGAAATAGAAGAAGCTTTTTCAAAACTTCATTCTCAAAGAATTATTATTATTTAATATGTCTGGGGGTTACCTAGAGTCTCTACTCAAAAAGTTTATCTTTATTTGACTTGACTTTAGTTTGCCATAGCTCAAAGCTATTCCTAAGGAGTGTATTTCAAAAAACATTTGCAGGCAATTGTTTTAAACTTTGCAACTCCTTTGGGAAATGGTATGTGATTGGAACATATAACACACTAACCAAAAAGTCATTCTTTGCAGAAATAGAAGAAACAGTCCTAAAATTTTCATGGAACCACAAAAGACCCCAAATGGTAAAAGCAGTCCTGAAAGAAAAGAACAAAGTCAGAGGTATTACACTTTCAGATTTCAAACTATGCAACAAAACCATATTAATAGAAATGGTATTTTACTAGCACAAAACAGATATATTAACCATTAGAACAAAAAAGAAAACCCAGAATTAAATCTTAATGTATTTGGTCAACTAATATGCAATAAGGAAGCAAGAACCTCAATGAGGAAAGGATAGTCTTGTCAACAAAAGGTGCTGGAAAAAACTAGAGAAACACATGCAAAACAATTAAACTGGACCCTATCTCACACCACTCACAAAAGTTAACTTGAAATTGACCAAATACTTATTAACCATTAGATCTAAATACATAAACTTCTAGAAGAAAACATGGAGTAGAAGCTCATCAATATTGGTTTTGGCGATGATTTTTTTGAACATGGAACCAGAAACACAAACAACAAAATCAAATATCAACAAATGGAATTACAAAAGCCTTTGAACAGCAAAAGAAACAACAAAATAAAAGCCAGCCTACTGAATGGGAGAAAATTTTATAAGCCATATATCAGAAAAAGAGTCAATATCCAAAATTTATTTTTAAAAAGCCCTGGCAGATTGGCTTAGTAATAGAGCATAAGCTTGGCATGTGGATGTTCAGGGTTTGATTCCTGGTCAGAGCACAAAGAAAAAGTGGCCATCTGCTTCTCCACCCCTCCCCGTTCTCTCTTTTGCTCTCTCTCTCTTCCCTTCCTGCAGCCATGGCTCACTTGGTTCCAGTACATTGTCCCTGGGCACTGAGGGTGGCTCTAAAGAGCCTCTACTTAAGGCTCTAAAACTGGCTCAGTTGTGAGCATGGCCCCAGTTGGGCAAAACATCAACACCAGATGGGCATTGCTAGATGGATCCTGGTCAAGGCACATGTGGGAGTCTTTCTATCTCCCCTTCTCTCAGTTGGAAAAAAAAGTTACTCAGTTAAAAATGGCCATGTACATTAATAGCAGTATTTTTCATAATAGCCAAAGGGAAATAACACCAATGTCCATTAATTGAATGTAGTAGAGTCATACATTTAGAATATTATTCAGCTTTAAAAAGTAGTAAAATACTTAAATATACTACAAAATGCATGACCCATGAAACCATTGTAACTATTAAAAGAAGCCAGATATAAAGTTCACATATTATTTGATTTCAGCTATTTAAAATGCCCCAAATAGGCAAATTTATGGAGATAGAAAGTAGATTAGTGGTTGCCAGGAGATAAAAGGAATGAGAAATGAATGCTAATAAATCTGAGATTTCTTTCAGGACTGAATAACTGAATTGTACACTCTAAAAGGTTGACTTTTATTATATGTGAATTATATCTCAATCAAAACAAACAGCCAGAAAATTGAAACATTAGAACCAAAGTGAAATAGTCACCCAGAGTTTCTGGCAGTCAATTCTTTTTAATTATTTTTTTATAAGCAGAATTCTTTAGAAAACGAAGTTTATATCAAAATTTAAAAGTTGTGCTATTTCTACAACAGATGACACACAAATAATTCAGGGTTTATATTTCTAAACAAAAACAAAAAAGTCTTTATGTATTTCTTTTCCATATCTCACTTCTACTATGCATAAATAAAAATATCACTTTTATATTATTATATTATATATGTATTAATAAAAGTTATTAATTTATATGAACTTTTATAAATGTATTTCTTTAACTTCTCCACAGATTAAAGCTATATATTTCAATTTGTCATTCTTTTTAAATTTTATTTTATGATACTTTTAAAAGAATAATATTTATTATTAGTTCTCTTCTTAGTTTTGACACACAAGATTCGTATATGTTTATACATTTAAGTTATATCCTTTTTATTAATTTTGAGGCTCTCATTGGGCTCAGGAAGATCACCTCTGCTATGTATGGAGTACTGTTCCCCCTGTTTCTGTTTTCTTCATTCTTTTGAAAATCCTTTTTTATATACAGTATATATACCATTGAAAGTCAACCAGCCTGGCTCTTTTAATATGGCTTTTTGATAATATTTATATTATTACTTTCCCCCTAAATTATGGAGAAATGCTCATTCTTATCTTCTAATTCAGTGCCCCCCTTTTTTCTACAGAATTGCTTCTGATGTTTAAGATACATTGTATAATTTTAGTTAGTTTTATCAAGATACATCTCCTTGTCCCACTTCCCCATCACCTACTTTGTGGCCTTCCTTTTTAGGTAGGCTACTAATCCTAATCAAACATTGTGGTTGGTTTATCTTAGTCCCAGGTTTTATAACATAGACGTACTTATCTCTAACTTGCAATAAACAGTGAAGTACTCAGCCCTTTTGACCATCCTATCTAACCCTCCTTTTACATTTTAGAAATTCCTCTAGTTTTCAGGATTTTTTCTTAAGCTTTGGAAGTAATTTTTTTAATGTTTTCTATTATTTTTATTTAGTCATTTCAAAAGAAATTGGAAAAAAAATAGTGTTAAATTCAGATTGTGGCCTGACTGACAATCACTGGCTTATTTTCTAGCATTGTGTTGCAATAGACCATGTAGAGCACCCAGAATAAAATATATTTTTTGTTCTAATTAATGCCTAATTCCAATTATGATGGGTATCAGAATCCCCCACCCCCAAGGCCAGTACACTGGCTTTGAGCAAACTTGGAGTTTGGTGCTCTTCCCAATAGAATTCAGACAAGGCCCCTTGGATTATGATTAGATCAGTCATTGGCTGGAATTGAGCCCCACTAGCTGCCAGCCATTTACTTGTGATGTACATAGGACACATAGCATCACCAGACATCTTGGTTGAGGAAATCTCTAGTATTTCTTCAAGGCTCAACCTAAACTTTGTATGTTCTTTAATTTCCTTCATCTTTGGTGGTCTTTATGCAAGAAGAGTCTTTTATTTTTTTCATGTTGACCTTTAATCACTGCAGATGTTCAAATAAAGGGAAACTGCTGAGCTTTCACATTAAGTTCCTGAAATCCCTTCCATTGGTATATTTCCTTTGTGCCTGGTTGAACTTTAAAATAAGTCAAGTAAAAGAATTTGAATTTCAGAGCCTGAGTCTACGAGGACATGTGGCTTTCACCTCCAAAGACAATGCCCATTAGTCTTCTGTTTTTAAGCTGTTGACTCCATGTCAGTGGTGTTTAAGCCCCTCCCCTGTTTTATTCATGTAATATAACAGACCCGATTATGTCCAGTATAACTATTAACCTGCTTTTATAGATGGTGGAACTGAGACATATAAGCATTTAAGTAACATATCGAAGGTCACAAGAAAGTAGTTGATTTGAGAAAAAGCAATCTCGCTCAACAGCAAAGCTCCTGACCAGTATGCTAGTCTGCCTTTCCTTAATGCAAGTTGCTACTATTAACACTGTTGACTCCAAGAGAGAAAGATATATAGTACAACATTTTTCTTCTGCTTTGAAAAGCTGTAGGGTTTTTCTTGGTTTGTTTGTTTTGTTTTTTTAACTATCCCAGATTTACTTTGTAGAGAATGTTAGGCTGTAAAGGGAAGATCTATTAGATCCCATTACACATAAACAAACATTTATCGAGCACTAGCCATGTGCCTGGAGCTATAGTATTTCATAAATATGATACCATTGATATGAAATACATAAGGCTGACATCATTATTTTCTTATCAATATAAAAATGGAAGCTCAAAGTTTATGTCAACCGTGCAAATCATTGATAGGTGAATTGGGAATAAACTTCATTCTGTTATAAATGAGAGGAGAATCAAATGTCAAGATTAGAGGAAGCTCCTGGCTTTGGACCAGAAATTTACTGAGCTTCAGCCAAATGTTTTGTTCCTGTGTTCCCCCCCTTTCCTGATATTGAGTATATGTCTCATGTATCAGGCCCCAGGCTTTTCCCAGCATCACACACAGTTTTATTCCATTAATCAAGAATGTTATTCTGTCAGACTGTGTTGTGACAAAATGTGATTTAGTAGCACAAAGTAGTACTTATTCACTCACTCAACAAAGTATTTAGCATCCTCTCCAGAAAAGTTGAGATGAAGAAAATAATAAGACCCAAAAAAAATAAGTCAATAAAGAGTAAGACACACATTGATTCTACATTGCATTTTAAATATATTTTTTATATTTAATCTCCATTATTGTCTTGTGAAAGCAAAGGCTATTCTTTTATCTCTATAATTTCAGGGCCCATCACTGACCATTCATAAAGAGATGGGAAAAGTATACGGCTCCATGTCCAACAGATCTATGTGGAAAAGTAGTTATGCTACCTAATTAAAATAGGTAAATAATAAAGTTCTCTGTTGACTGGGAACAGTAACACTTGAAAGGATTTTGAGGATAATTAATGCTTAACAATTAGCAACTGTAACACTTTACATATAATAGATTTTCAATAAAATATTTTCAAAAAAATATTATTACTTATTATTATAGGTGTTAAGTCAATATGTGTTGAATGAACCATAGTAGACTGCAATAGATATTTTAATATCAACATTACTTATAAAGCTTTATCAGATCATAGAATATTGAGAGATTAGGTGTGTTTGAATGGGCAGGCTTCAGAATGTAGGTGACATCTTAGATAGGTTGCCCAAGAGTGAGTTATGTCTGTCAATCAGAAAAGGGAAGGGGAGGAAGGTACTAAGAAAGCATGGCTCAATTAGAATATTTAAAAGTTTTCTCTGTCTCTGACAAAAATTTTCCCCAAGGTACTGGATAATTTTAGGGGCATATATTCCTTAGAGAATATGAAGAAAAGATATCAAGCAAATCTAAGATGCTGTGCATCTTGTGGGAGGAATGTACTTTGCGATATACTTCTGGCCTGAATAACCAACTGTAACCTTGCCTGAAATAAGACGGCCCCCTCTACGATAGGCACTCACTTCACTGGTCTGAAGAATGTGACTGAGAGCTACTCTGTGAAAGGATTTTGGCAGGTGAATTTCAAAGAATCTATATCTGTGTCTTTTGTCACAATTTTTCTGAAATTCTCAATAGGGAGAAAACATAAATTTTGAAATCTACTTTTAAATGAAGATACCCTTTCTAAGCTTCATTGTAGCCCTCAAACCTTTATCTCTACTGTATACATTGCAGCCAATGGGACAACTACCAGGCCTATTTTAAATAGCAGATAATCATACTGCTACAACACTTCATTTTCAGATTATTACTTTCTTAAGCTTAGGCAATATTATCTAAGCTGAGAGTACTTCATGGATAAAATTAGAGTTCCCAGCCCTGGCTGATTGGCTCAGTGGTAGAGCGTCAGCCCAGTGTGTGGAAATCCTGGGTTCAATTCCCGGCCAGGGCACAAAGGAAAAGCACCCATCTGCTTCTCCAGCCCTCCCCCTCTCCTTCCTCTCTGTCTCTCTCTTCTCCTCCTGCAGCCAAGGCTCCATTGGAGCAAAGATGGCCCCAGTGCTGAGGATGGCTCCATGACCTCTGCCTCGGGCTCTAGAATGGCTTGGGTTACAATGGAACAATGCCCCAGATGGGCAAACCATCGCCCCCTAGTGGGCTTGCCCAGTGTTTCCCAGTCAGGCGCATGCAGGAGTCTGTCTCTTTGCCTCCCCACATCTCACTTCAGAAAAATACAAAGAAAGGAAAAAAAAATAGAGTTCCCAAAACCTAGTTTTGAAAAGCTGAATTTTAAAATTTTTTAAATAAAAATTTTAAGATTTTTCCAATGTATTTTTTCATTATGATTTTGCATTTAATGATAAAATTAGAAAGCAAGGGACAACTTATAAACTTCCTTAAAAGTCATATAGTACTATGCACGTGCACGCACACACGTACACACACACACACACACACAGACTTAATGTTTCCTTCCATTTATATTCTTATTTGAAATCAATTTTTCCAAATAACCTTAGTCTCCTTCTGAAAAAAATAATCCAGACCATTAACAATCTTTATTTTAGTGACATGTGCTAGACTTGTGGTAACTACAGAATTGTTAATTGAATTGGGGAGAACATAAAGAGAAAAGATTAAATATGTAATAAACTTATCACTTTTAGTTAATGATAAGCATATTACTATATGAGCAGTATTTGATAAGGATTGTTTAAAAAATCTGCTCAGTTTATTTTTTACTAAAAATAATGGACAATTTTTTATGTTATTAATGAGTAAGTGTTATAAAGTAGGTTGGTTTGGTTTTGAACTTCAGTGACCTTTGCCCTTAATGTTCAATGGCATCTTTTAAAGATTTCTGGAAAAGAACAAATAATTTGGACAGAAGAATACACACAGATCTTCTGTTGACAGAGCAAATATCACCAATAAGACTCTAATCTTTTGTTTAATTTTTTTTTCTTCCCAGGAAAATAATTGTACATATAATTTGGTGGAAATATAGAGGAATATGACATATGGCCCTATAGTCAGCAATTACACAGACTAAGGAGGCAGCATTACATTATTCTAAATAGAATGAACTCAACAGATGTAAAACAAGTCTTTGGAGATTTTACTGAGATTTAAAATGTGAACACAACAATGACCAGCATGTTATGTTACCATTAAAAGGAGAAGGGGAACTAAATACAGAAAAAAGCTAGCAGAATAGTGTCTAAACCTAAAATTCACACTGACAACAATAAAGGCCCACCTCTACCTTCCTTCATCTGTGCTGCAGAACATTGTATATTGCGCCAACATCACAGAAGTCTGGTGAGTGATTAAGCTTTGGAGATCCATAAGCCACCTGCCCCAGCTTTACTTTATTGGAGGCAAAAATAAGATGCCATGATCCAAGACTATGTTGTATTTGGGAAGAGAGTAAGAGAAAGAGGAGAGAGAGAAAGAAGAAAAAGAAACAAAAGAGAATACCTCAGTTACCGTTCTGCCTATACCCCTGGTTTTCAAATTACTACATCAGCATAATCACTATTCATGGTGAGTAAACAGAAGAACCAGGTCACTGTCTAGATAGGGCTTTGTTGAGTTGGAAAACTAATGTAATTACTAGATTAGGTTACTCATCATATTAATCATTGATTAAAATTATTACTAGGTTTAAACTGATTGTATTAAATTGCAAATATTATTACTCTTCTTAAATTTTCTATTATCATTTTTCTAGAGAAACTGAAATGCTACTCTTACGTAGAACTCCAGCATTTTTAAATGGAGAAATTCTTATCTGCTCTTCTTCCTGCCATGTGTTTTTGATTAATCTAGTTTAGAAGCAAACAAACAAATAAAACTCCACAAACACTCATTGTTCCATTTTGTTTAAATCTTGAAGTTATAGCCTAAGGCAATCAGGAATTTACCAGATTGGAGGTATGTCCAAAATGTAAAGTGCACAACATTATGCAAGAAAATAAAATGTAGGTCTTTTCAAGGGGTTAATTTAAATCAAAGTTAACTTGTGAGGCAACATGTTGGACCCCTTCTCTATACACCTCGCACATCTGTCACAGGCATATCCAGAACACTATTTTTATTGCGTTATGCTTTATAAGGTCACTTGTGCTTTACACATTCTCAAGGAGCTGCATAACATATTTTGTTTAATTGGCTCATTAACAACTATCAAGTACTGTGTAGATGACTTTGAAAGTCAACTGGTATTCAATTTATTCATCAGGCAATGAGAATAACACAGGGTGACTAGTTTGAATATGTATAAAGAGAGAGAGAAAGCTAGTTCAATTAACTCATGAGTGTTCTCATGATGAATCATAGTTTCGAGATTTTAATAGATGGGAGTTGTGCAGAAGATCATTCAGAATGGTGGATAATGGATAATCACATTTGGAAGTTGGTTTGATATATATGAGAATATATTTAATCTTATTTGAGAATTAGTAATGCTTCAAACAAAGCAGGGTAAATCATACCCACCTGGCCCCATGCTGAGCTCTTCCTGGAGGGATTACAATGCTATTCAGAAACCCTCAGATTGATATGTAGACCAGTCTAAAGCAGAACTAACTTTGAGAGCTTCTACATTACAATAAGTGAAGAACAATTTCAGTCTTGCCTCTCAGAATCTCAGCAACCTCATTATTATTTTTATTTTTAAGACCACTTTTTTTTTTCAAATTCCAGTAGACTAGATAAAATTAAAGAATTATGAGGGCAACTATAAAACTGTGGCCTCAACATTTGAATTACTGACATAAGCAATATGAACTTACTTTTAAGATTTGTCAACTATAATTATGATAATTAAGTTGCTGCTAATATTTATAATCTGAAGGATACTGCATTTATCTGATTTACTTCTCTCTATGATATTGCAGTATAAGAAGGATGACTAATATAAACTCATTTTATAAATTTAAAGAAAATAAGTTAAAAGAAATTTAGAAGTGTCTCCAATATAAACCAAGGATGTGGCAAAAATAAGACCTGGGTTAATATTTTTTTGACTCTAAGTGATATGCTCCATATAATTTTCTAGTAAACTATAGTTTGATTCTTAATGATTCAATTTTATGATTTGCTATTTTTTCAATTCTGTATTTATATTGCAAAACAAAGACAGATACATAAAATAAATTGTATTCACTGATAAACATTTATGTGGCAGGCATTGTGCTAAAATATATCCATGAATTATCCTACTTCTCTCTCAAAACATTCTTATTAAATATACATTTTTTTTTTGTATTTGAGGGAAAAATAAGGAAAAAGCATCTTAAATTGCACTTCACCAAGTTAAGAGCTGTGAAATGGTAGAAACCAGAATTGAATCTCAAACTCCAGACCTAGAGTGTGGGTGAGCGTTTATAATAGTATGTATTCCATATAAAGATAATTTCCTTCTCTTAATATTGGACTTTCTGTACTTACTGTGAATTTAAAACAGTCATTTAAAAATTATCTAGTGTAGTCCTGTTTTCAAACTTGATATTTTCCAAGGATTTGAATCATTTTGATGTTTCCATAAAGTAATATTTTTTAAATTCCAAAATTATAGTTACCTAAATCTATTTCCCAAATATACTGATCCATTTTCTCCAAAGATATTTAATCTGAATATTTTCATGTGCTGCTTAATAATTTCAAAATAATAATTGCATAGAAGTTTATGAAAATGCCTCTCTTTCTCAAAAATAACATGGATAATAGAAAAGAGTCAACATTAATTTTTTTTGCCAACCTCTGTTATTAACATTTAGGCATATGCCTTTATAGCCTTTTTTTCTAAGCATACCTGTTGTAAAAAAAAAAAATTAAAGCATAGAGAGATTGTATATCTGGACATAGGTCACATAGCCAAACCATGATTCAGTCTAGACAAACCGACTTCAATCTCTGTCCTCAAATAGATTGCAAATGTTTATCTGTAGAAAAGCATCCTTAAACCAACAACCATAATGGGCCAATAGGCCATAGTTTGCTGGCCTCTGCTCTTATTATTTTATGTTGCCTCTCAAAAACAAAACAAAACACAAGACAAATACAACAAAAAGTTTGTTTTGACTGTATTATTTCTTAAGATGTTGCCAACCAATTGGAAATATCAAGTCTGCGGTTCTTGAGAAGAATTGGAGATATAATATGGAGTATAATAGAATTGAATGAGGCAGAAAAGATGCATTTAATGTAAAAAGTGACTTTAAGGTGTGGGCAAAATGTCTTTTGCTTTGCATTTCACTCTATTGAAAATATAGTTCATTGAGCAAACTTATTGGCCTTTATGATTACCTACTGTACAGCCACTGTGTGTGGGTTAATCAAGCAATTAGTTTTGAACATGCACATAAAAATATCATGTTGTTCAGATTTAAGAAACCTCATGTAATTTTTTTAGGTGACAAGAAAGGAGATAATGAGGCAGATTCCCTCACGTTCCCTAACCGGGATCCGACCAGCAACCCCATCTGGGTCTGATGCTCAAGTACTGAACTATTTTTAGTGCCTGAGGCTGATGCGCTCAGACCAACCAAACTATTCTCAATGCCTAGGGCCACACTCAAACCAATTGAACTTAGGGAGGAAAAGAGAGAGAGAAGGGAGGTGGGGAGAAGTAGACAGTCATTTCTCCTGTGTGTCCTAACCGGGAATCAAACACAGGATGTCCATATGCCAAGCTGACGCTCTATCCACTGAGCAACTGGCCAGGACCCCCATGTACCAGTAATTTAATTAAGAAGAAAACAATATTATTGGGTGTCCTGCCATTGACTTGATTCTAAATAAATTATGCTGCTTAGATATGTGGAATAAGTTGCAAATGGTTGACAGAGAATTGGCACTTTCTTTACAGAGCTTGTGGTGATTCTAGTTCAAAACATAAGTCTTTACATTTAGTTTCTTGCTATTTCATTTTACCATCTAAATAATGATGCTACCAAGTGGGGAAAAAATAAAGAACAAAAGGTTTGGGAATATTTAGACAACTCTCCTGAAGGAATTATCTGCTGTGACAAGATAATGCTTTATTACTGAAAGACGAATGGCCTTTCAAATCCTAAGTCATTTGTCGGGAAATAAAAATTGAGTCGAACATCATGTATTTTGAAGTATATTGTTTTCAGTGATCATCTAGTTTCCTTGATTCAAGTATGCTAAATAACTATGTATAAAAAATTAAATTTATTTGCAGAGTGAGTCTGAAAACCACTGCCAACTTTAGCACATAGAAAAGGCTGTCTGACAGTGCCTAATGGGAGAAAAAAAATACTTTGTTTTTAAAATAACTTTTGAGCACTTTAAGTAATGAAAAAAATTTGTAAAAAGTTGCTTAGAAAATGGTTATTTCAATATTCTTATTTCTAAATATATTTATATATAATAAAATAAATTAAAAAAAAACTAGTAAAATTCAGGACTTAACATATTACAATTCAAAAGAACTAAATGTCTGCTATTACCTATAGTAGTTAATTGAAGCAAGAATTCTACTTAAAATAATTACCTAAATTAGACTGTTTGGGTCCTATCTTTGTTAGACATTTTATACTAATTTTTTAAATGCCCAGTATATTTTAACTATTTAAAATTTCTTCTTATATTAGTATGTGTTTTAATCAAGAAAACTGTTATAATTATACATGAAATATATTAGATATATAAAGATGGTTGCAAAGTATTTTACCTTGTTTAGATAGAACAAAAGAATAAATGGAAATAAAGCTAAAAGTCAGAAAAGGAAAATGCTGAGTGAGGAAAGAAGAAAGCAGGAAAGAAATAAGAAAAGATACATAAGAGAAAGAAAAAATGGAGAGAAAAAAGGTAGCTTTTCCTAGGATATTAAGAGTTCATATTGTGTCAACATTGTAACTGAACTGTCTCTCCTCATCTTTTTTTTTTTTTAATTTAATTTAATTTTTTTAATGGGGCAACATCAATAAATCAGGATACATATATTCAAAGATAACAAGTCCAGGTTATCTTGTCATTCAATTATGTTGCATACCCATCACCCAAAGTCAGATTGTCCTCTGTCACCTTCTATCTAGTTTTCTTTGTGCTCCTCCCCCTCCCCCTTTCCCCCTCCCTCCCCCCCCCCCCCCCCCCCCCCCCGTAACCACCACACTCTTATCAATGTCTCTTAGTTTCACTTTTATGTCCCACCTACGTATGGAATAATGCAGTTCCTGGTTTTTTCTGATTTACTTATTTCACTTTGTATCATGTAATCAAGATCCCACCATTTTGCTGTAAATGATCCAAAACTCAGAAACACTGATACGTAAAGACACATGCAGCCCCATGTTCATTGCAGCATTGTTCACAGTGGCCAGGATATGGAAACAACCAAAAAGCCCGTCAATAGATGACTGGATAAAGAAGATGTGGCACATGTACACTATGGAATACTACTCAGCCATAAGAAATGATATTAACTGACCTCACTCTGGCCCTTGACACTTTCTTATTTTGACATGTAACTGACATATAACATTATATTAGTTTTAGATGTACAGCAGGTAAAATTTTTTATATCATGTAGAATGATCACCACAATAAATCTAGTTCACATCCACCACCACACCTAGTTATAATTTTTTTGTTGTGATGACATTTTAGATGTACTCTCTTAGAAATTTTCAAATATTCAATATAAAATACAGAATTAACTGCAGTCACCATGTTGTACATTACATGCTCAGAACTTACTTATTTTATTACTGAAGTTTGTGGCTTTTGATCACCTTGACCCATTTCACCCACACTTACTCCCTGCCTCTAGCAACCACCAGTCTTTTCTCTGTCTGAGTTTAATTTTTGTTTTGTTTCATTAATGTTCTACATATGAGATTATGCGGTATTTGTCTTTGTCTGTCTTGTTTCACATAGCCTAATGCCCTCAAAGCCCACACACAGTGTTGCAAATGATAAGATTTTCTTCCTTTGTGTGGCTGAATAATATTCCAGTGTATATGTGCATGTGTGTGCGTTTCACATTTTTAATCTATTTCTTGGCTATTGTAAATAATTCTGCAAAAAATATGGGGTTCACATATCTATTTGAGTTAGTGTTTTTGTTTCCTTCAGATAAATTCCCAGAATTGGAATTGCTGGATCATATGGTGGATCTATTTTTAATTATTTGGGGAATATCTATACTGTTTTTCATAATAAAGAATATTCCCACCAACTGTGCCTGAGGTTTCCCTTTCCTCCACTTCTTTGCCAACACTCATTATTTCTTGTCTGATTGATGACACCCATTTTAAAAGATGTGCGGTGCTACCTCATTGTAGTTTTAATTTGCATTTTCCAAATGATTATTGATGCTGAGCACCTTTTCATGTACCTCTTAGCTGGCCCTAGTACTTCTCAATTTATTCTCCTTTAGCCAGAAACACTTGTTACATGACCGAAGACAATGAAAAGGAATTTCTAATAACTAACATCCTCTATGATCCATACTCTATCATGAAATGTGAACAGGTTCAGACTTTCTCCTGGAGATCTTTTATTGGTTAGTATAAGTTAGAAAACTGAAGTTATTAAAGATAAAAAATAAAAAAATATTACTGTAAAATGTTGTCATAAATTGGAATTGATGCCAGACACAAATGAAAATTCCAAACAATTGACCAAAAATATATGAAGAAACGGAAACCTGCAGAAGCCACTTGGTCGCAGGCTATGAAGAAAGTGACCGGGACATGGGCTGAGCCACATTTCTGTGCATATACACTTCTGGGGAAACTTTCTCAACTTCAGGTTCCATGAACCCTTGGGCTGTATGAATTTTATTCTTAGTTTTCCATAAGATTTACCTCTCCACTCAATAAGCACCCTAAGTACAGGTTCCTTTAATAACTTATTTAAAGAGTTAAAATAGCACATGCTTCTTGAACCTGTCTGCACAAGAGAAACATGAGGAGAGGTTTCAAAAATTACCTCAAGGTTCCAATTTAATGGGTCTGGGGTGTGGGAAGGCCATAGAGATTTTGTTTGAAAGTTCCCAGGTGACTCATGTGCAGCCAGATTGAGAACCACTGGAGTAGCTTAGTTAGCTCCTAATTTCTTGAAATCAAAACAGCCATTCTGAAATTCATGCTATTAAAAGTACAGAAAGGTAAAATTAACCACTCCTACACTATGATTTAATAACTAAATTGCATGTTACTACACTTTGAACTAGTTATTCCTCTAATTAATGGTCTTCTTGTGGTTAATAAAACTCCAATTAATTTGTTTAGCTTGTTTCAGGTTTCATAGCATTTCCACACACTTAATCTCAATTACTTTCAGTGGTAAGTATATATTATACTGTTAGCCTACTTCTTTGCACAATATTTTTACATATACATCTGATTCATAATAACATCACAGTTACCTAAGCTTTACCCCACATTTTACAGGATTCTTCCAAAAATTAATTCTGCCTAATATTTTTTATATAAAGCATAAATGTGTGGTAATCTTTTTGAACCATTATATATCCTTTTGACAATGGTTAGCAAATTCTGTGTCAAGGGGTGGTAGCTCTTCTGTAAAAGTCAGATGGTAAATATTTAAGCCTTTGAAAACTAGACCGTCTCTACTGCAGTTATTTAGTCGTGTAGCACATGTAGAGTAATGGAAGTGGCTATATGACAATAAAACTGCATTTACTAAGCAGGTGGCAGGTCAGATTTGGCACATGGCCTGTAGTTTGCCAAAGTCTGTATTGTGTGAACTATATAGTTTGTCTGTGTAAACAATTCTTGTATTACAATTATTATCCTTCAAAACTTTGGATATGTTGAACTTTATCTTAAAATATTTAGGGTGTACAGAAAAATTAGATAACAAAAATATTTTTTTCACCTAAAGCAGGCAATTTTTAGTGGGAGGGGACTCTGATCTTTTTCTTACAACATTAGGATTTAAAAACTTAACCAATTATATACCCAGGTATATAAAATTTTTCTTGGTATGCAGTAATGTAAAATTTTAAATATTTCTGTAATGAATAAGTATTTTTACATTTTACTATATTCTCATGTAATTTATCAATGACAATCTTTTCATATTTCTTATCGGTTCTTTAATCTTTTTTATATTTTTGTATTGTTCTCGACCCTTTGTTTAAGTCATTTCTTGTCTTTTATAACAAATCTTTTCTCTACTGGTCTACTTCATACATTACATTTATGTTAATCTTATTCTTGCAGTTGGCGTTGATCTCAAATTATGATTATTTTATTATTACTAGTTCTTGATGCATAAGGTTCTATACTTTTGAATCCAGAGTAAAATATAAATGTAAGGCTTATTTTAAATCTACTTCTCATTTATAAAGCAAGTTGATTTCACAGAAAGGTATCTCAACGGTTTTGGCAAGTTTTCCTTCCTATAGGCTGCCTTATTTTTCATGTACCACATGATTATTCTCAGGCTGGTTTTACAAATAAGATGTGTGCCCAGAGAAAAGAGCACAGCTAATTTCTATCAGCAGTTGGATGTGTTCTCCCTTGAGAATCTCTGGCCCAATCATAAAGGAAAGGAGCAATTTGGATGTTGTGTCATTTTATTTTGCTTTTACAGGTAGTGGCCCGGCAGGTAGTGTGAGAAAAACAGAGGGGGAGGTAGTCATAGCCATGGCCAGGGGGCACCTCTGTGCTAGACAACTCCTTTCTGTGTTTGCTATGGAAGCTCTCAGCTCTGGTAGTCAAGCTCTCCCTGCTCTGCCGCGCGAGGCCCTTGCTGGGAGCTCACTGTCACAGGGCTCTGCTCTTGGCCCCGCCTTTCCACTGGGGAAGGACTAAGTGCAGCTGCTCAATTTCTACCATGTTGAAAGCAGGCAATCTCTTTGTAAATAAATTGTTTGGGGGGAAATGTTGCAAATGAATAAGTTGAAAACAAACTTGTTGAAATGATAAATTGGTCAAAAATGATTTTTTCCACTCACTGATTTTGCAATTTTTCCAGTCACTGATGCCTGCTTTACTTTTAAAAACAGTAATTACTCAAACTAAAGAAATAATTTGATTGTTCCTACTTTTAAAAGCAGTGGTCAGCCGGTGGTAACCACCTCCCTATGTTTATAAACCACAATTCTTCAATCCAAATGTATAGCTTTCTCTAATTGTAAACACTTAAGGCCAAGATTGCAATAAGAGCTATAATTATTAGAAATGTCAACTTAATGAGAAATGTCTGGTTGGGAAATTTTCCCCTTAATAGTCCCACTTTAACTGTCTAACCAAGTGTACTCCTTTTATCCTATGTACTGTTTAGTTATTTTATTAAGGAATAGTTTGTTATTTTAAAAAGTTTTATGAAGAAACTAACCTGCCTAGCAAAGCAAATAAATTAAATTTTTGTCTGTGTGTGAAAAACATTTATCTAGCACCCACCTCCCGACCTTTCCATCAGGTGGTCTGTATCCTTTGATTTGCCTCATTATTTGCAAAGTAAAAGAGCATACCTCTAATGAATATTTTAAAATCAATGGTTACACAATGTACATTCTATTAATTTGTAATTTTGAATAATCTGCAACATATTTTGTCAACCAGTTTCTTTTAAGAATTTACTTAAAGTCATTCCTGTGGTTTCTAATCACTTGTCCATTTGAATGGGAACTTATAGCATCCATCTAGGCCCCCTCTTCTGAAGCCACCATTCCCTGGCCTGCTCTCCTTCTGGCTGCTCAGAAGAAACCCCAGAAATCGATACTATTGTATCCCATTCCACAGACAAGGAAACTTGAGGCAAAGGCTCACAGCTAGAAAATAGGCAAACCCAGATTCCATTTCAAGCATGTCGACTTGGAATCAGAACTTGGAACCTTACCATACAATAGCTACCATGAAAAAAATTTTTATAAGTCACTGAATACATTTCTAACTCTAAATCACTTATTTTTGAACTAACTGTTTTACCACTCTTATTAGCACAGAATAATTTAAAGATTCACTGTCAATTTACATGTTTTCTCCTTTGCTATTGTTTTAGTATCATACCTTATATATAATAAGCAAATTAAATGAAAAAATGATCTTATATTTATAAATGTCTTTTAGCTCAAAATTATCATTTAATTTTTCTTTATGTTTTTTCATTCTCATATTGTGACCTAATTGTGTACCCAGTGTTCCTGCTATGTTTGGCAAAGAGACTCATTAATTCTATTACCCCTAGCAGGATAAAAGGGGAATTTTGAAATGGCTAGCAGCTACAGATCAATACCCTTACTCAATAGAGATAATTATTGAAATCACTAGGAGACTAGCAAGCTGTCAGCTGTAAGCAATCATTTCTCAGCCTGGGATAAATCTGCAGAAAACACAAAGCAAATTTCAAGTGTATTATTTTAAAACTGAGTGTCATATGCCTATGTTTGTCCCTCTGTTGTCTATTTTCACAGGTCTGTTATCATTGGTTCCTAAGATTATATACTGATTTTTGAATAATTTGACACCCTAAACTTTATATTATATTGAACCTCAATTCCTCTGTCTGTTTTATTTTGCTATTTCTTTTTTGCTGCCTTATTGAACTATTAAATTTTGTTCATTCACTTTCTGTTTTTAAATATGAATATCTATTTAAACTTAATCATTCAGAGTGCACAGCCATGGAAATATAAAAGACAGAGTTGTAATGTATCTACAAACATAGCATTTCTGAAGTACCTAAATTCTGTCTTTGTGATAAATTTGTATTTTGTTTTCTAGTCATGGTTTCTTTGAATCAGTGAGGTTGTCGTTCTCATCAAGGACTTTTGCCTTTCTCTTGATTCCACAGAGCTTTCTGTTTCACCTCAAGTATGTTAAAAAATATGTCTTCATCTTCATCTGACATTTTTTTTGTCTTTTTTTTTTTATCCTTTATCCTGGGATTCCTAGCTCATTTTAAAAAATTACTGAATGGGGCCCAAAACCTTGTTATATTCGTGAATTCAGGTGGAAAGCTCTTCTATTGTACATGCCCTGAAGGAAATCATTGAGACTAAGCTTTACTTCACTCACATTTGTTACTTTTGTTTTTAATGTTAGTGTCAGCATCCTTGGTATTGTAAGAAATAATTAAAATAAAAAATTGATAGAAACTTTCACAAGGATATATACATATATAGTCAGACACACAGAGACAAATTTCTTTTTATAGAAAAGTAAATACAATGATTATAAAAAATATTAGAATAAACTCCAGTGTGTAGATTCAGAACATAGTATCATTAGAAAACCTGGAAGCATATGGCTACTTCATCCACTTTGGTTTAAAAAAAATAGGTAAAGAACAAGAAGACACTTTATAACTTATTCTATGAGTAATATGAACATAAATCATCACTTTTAAGAACATGATTCTCTCTTTTATGAAAAGCGAAATGCAACCTTGTTTCTTTTGTATGCCATTTCCTAGGCTGTGAAGGTTGTTGCTTATCTCACAGATCGCCTTTTGATCAAAGGTGAAAGTTGTTTCCAAACATGGACCAACCTCCCATCTACAAATAAAATAGATTTTCTAACACACATAATTTACTGCAGGTCCTTGAGGAAAAATGGAAATGAAAGCATTTAGAATCCAGGGAAAAATTACATTTCCTTAGAGCAGTAGCATACTGGAGGGAAATTATTGGTTAGTGTTCATAGATGCTTCTACTGTCATGAAAACCATCCACGCTTTTAGTTTCCTACTTGACAAGATGAGACTAAGAGTGGGGGGGGGGGGGGGGATGAAGTCTTTATTCAGGTGCTAAGATGGCAAATTTGATAATCAACTTAGTCTTTATGTAAACAGTTAAGGCTAACAGATGACAGCTTTACATAAATACTGGTTTACAAATGTCTAGGGACCTTTAGAAGATTGGTATATTATCTACCCTGGAGAAAAAGTATGGAAAATAGTTTCAAACCATGACATTCTATGTATTAATTTCAGAAGCAACTCACACACATGGCTAGTGATCCACTGGGGGATTTCATTTATTATTGTTTCAAGAGCTTAGTCCTGGGCATTAAGATGATAGATGTATCCTGATCCTAAAAGATTTCTTTTGAAAGTTCAGATTTTTGCAGTCCAGAGAAAAGTCTTTTATTCATTTGATGATAAAAACTTCTTTGCATAGGTTCTGGTGCAAATGGAAACAGTTTCTTGACTGTCAGTTGGCTTTTCTCTGGACATGTCCTTTTTTTCTGACAATCCCTTTTTTTTTTATAACAGTAATTCTTTGGTTTGTGTTAAAAAATATCTCTTGTACAGGGTTTCTCAATTCACACACTAGTAATATTTTGTTTTGGACCAGGTATTTCTTTGTTGTGGAGGGGGTTGTAGTGTGCACTGAAGGACATTTAGCAGCATTCTTGGCTTCTCCCCACTTGTTGACAATATCATGCACCCCCATTCTTAACAAAGAAAAATGTCTGCAGACTTCAATAATGGCTCAATACAGGGGGTAAGGGGGGCAAAATAACCCAAGAATGAGAACCATTGCTCTAATATGTAATGTTGATTATATTTTTTGTTTGAGGTTTGGTTGACCTAGATAAACACAACTAAAGTTAATTATCCATTTGAGTCATTTGAGAGTATGACATTGTTGTGATGATTACAGAATGGGTGAGGGAGTATTCAAAATAGTTGTAGTAAGAATAATAGATAACAGTGCTTACTCTGCAAGCATAATTTTAAGCAATTAAAGTAGATTTACTCTTTAACTACTCATCTAAGCATATGAAATAAATACAATTATCTTTTTTATTTTAGAGAAGTGGAAAATGAGACTGGTTAAATAATGCCATGATCACATAGTTAGCAAAAAAGTGGGTAAGAGATGCAGTTTGTAATAGTCAAGATATCAGTTTAGATCTGAGACCTAATTTGTTTCTCACAAATGCAAAGCAATTAGTGACAATAACTTTTGTTGAATGTATGAATGAAGAAACTTTTATTGGTTTAGGTTCTTGGCCTTCATAATGATGCCTTTTATTTTTTCCAGAACTGTTCTGATACCTTTCTACCTTTTCTATTTGTTTGTTTTTTTTAACTTGGTTTTTGTAGATTCAGGTACTAAATTGAGGTGGTAAACCCATATGCTATCTACAGGGCAGTAAAATTAATGGAATTGGGCTAAGTTAAAGCAAACCTACACATTAGGCCTCTGCAGGAACTGCAGTGCTGTCGCCAGTAGCTACTGAAAGGGGACCGACTCCAGCCAAAAGGGCTCCAGTTTTAGAGCGCCCTCTGGTAGTTTGCATACAAGAATGAGGAGTTGGGAATTCCAAAGTTGCGTACAGTATTACTCAACAAAAGCAGAAATCTCAGATTTTTAAATAAAATTTTCTTGTTTTACTGCTTATAATGAGTTAAAAGCAAAGAAAATAAAAAGGAACCTGTTTGACCAAACAAAAGACAGCTGCAAACAAACACAGTCCATTAGGCTCTGTTTTTGAACCCTGCTCCAAATAAGTGTCTTTAAGTTAGAATTTATCTTTAATTACTAAACTTTTGTTCCTTTCACTGCTTTTTTTATTTTTCATTTTTAGAAAAAGCATGAGTCTATCAAGCACTTTTGAAAATATCTCATTAAATTTTCATGAATAGTATGGCCAACTTAGAAGATATTATGCCTATTTTACAGAACAGAAAACTAAAGAATCAAAAGTATTACTCAACTAAGATACATTTGTTATATTATTTGTCAGATAGTCATTTCAAAAATATGTAGTAATACTACTTAGCAAACCAATGTCTACATTTGTTCTTTCTTTGTATCTTTTTGAGGCAAGCAAGGCATTTTATACTCATATCATCAAAGTTTATTAAGTGATACCCTAAAAATGGCTTCAGGAGCAAATGAACAAAAAACAAAGTTGTTTTTTTTTTAACTCAAATTGATTAAATTTATTTAGGTCTGTGTTTAACATAATTTTAGTCATTTGCATACAGAAATTCTCCAGTTGAACTTCCAGTTCTATAAAGTTATATTAAGAAGCTCTAACCTGACCAGGTGGTGGTGCAGTGGATAGAGTATCGGACTACCATGCAGAGGACCCAGGTTCAAAGCCCCAAGGTACCCGGCTTGAGCAAGGGGTCACTTGGTCTGCTGTAGCCACTCCCCTACCCCCGTCAAAGCACATATGAGAATGCAATCAATGAATAACTAAGAGGCTGCAGTGAAGAACTGATACTTCTCTTCTCTCTCCCTTCCTGTCTGTCTCTATCTGTTCTCACTGTCTCTGTCACACACACACACACACACACACACACACACACACACAAGAAGCTGTAACACAAACCAACTTTATTTTGTATTTCTAATAATTGATTTCTGATGGCTGTTTATATACTTTTATTTAATAAAATAATTCATGCCAAAATAAGACTAAAGCACCCAAATATTTGTATGATTCCACTTCACATGACCATAAAATATTTTTTCTTGCTAATGTTTTATAAGGCCTGAGTATACACACACACAAGATAATTATACACACACATTGACCTATTTTATTTTTTATTTCATTTTTTAAGTATTTTTATTTTTTTGTATTTTCCTGAAGTGAGAAGAGGGGAGGGAGAGACAAACTCCTACATGTGACCCACGGGGATCCACCTGGCAAGCCCACTAAGGGGTAATGCTCTGCCCATCTAGGGCAGTGGTCCCCAACCCCCGGGCCACGGACTGGTACCGGTCCGTGGGCCATTTGGTACTGATCCACAGAGAAAGAATAAGTAACTTACATTATTTCCGTTTTATTTATATTTAAGTCTGAACAATGTTTTATTTTTAAAAATGACCAGATTTCCTCTGTTACACCCATCTAAGACTCACTCCTGACACTTGTCTCGGTCACATGATACATTTATCCGTCCCACCCTAAAGGCTGGTCCGTGAAAATATTTTCTGACACTAAACCAGTTCATGGCTCAAAAAAGGTTGGGGACCACTGATCTAGGGCATTGCTCCATTGCAACCGGAGCCATGCATCCATCCTCTGCACTTGGGCCAACTGTGCTCCAATGGAGCCTTGGCTACAGGAGGGAAAGAGAAAGAGATAGAGAAAGGAGAGGGGGAGGAGTCTAGAAGCAGATGGGCGCTTCTCCTGTGTGCCTTGGCCAGGAATCAAACCCAGCACATCCATACGCTGGGCCGATGCTCTACCACTGAGCCAACTGGCCATTGCCTACCTATTTTTAAATCATGACTGTTTTGTACATGAGAAGTATATTCTATTTTATTTGAAAGTTTTTTAAACAAATATACAAAATGTAAGGATGTGAATTTAGAATCCCACAATGTTAGATTCTAATTTTACCTTTCCCTCCAGGTTTACTAGCTTTTTGCTGGATTAACTAAACTTTTCTAACTCAATCTTTTATTCTGTTATAAAATGTCATGTTAATTTTTCATATAAAAATTACTTCTGTTAACATATTTAAAAGGTAGGCACATAACATTTAGTTCTTGGTAACTGATTATTTTACCACAATATTTCTTTTTTTTTTTTTTATTTTTTTTTTTTATTTATTTATTCATTTTAGAGAGGAGAGGGAGAGACAGAGAGAGAGAAGGGGGGAGGAGCTGGAAGCATCAACTCCCATATGTGCCTTGACCAGGCAAGCCCAGGGTTTTGAACCGGTGACCTCAGCATTTCCAAGTCAATGCTTAATCCACTGCGCCACCACAGGTCAGGCTACCACAATATTTCTGTACTGAAATATTGTGTGTGTGTGTGTGTGTTGCCAAAGAAATAATTAATTGTGGAAACAGCATCAAATAAACTAGTTTTCACTCCCAAATATCTATCTCTATCTCTCTCAGTTTCTCTGATTCTTTCTCTGTCTCTCACATATCCATACTTATATCTGCACTTTTTAGAAATGTATATTATCATAGAAACATTTTTAATGTCAACTTTCAGATCTGTATGAATTCCTCTTTTAAAAAAATCTGTTTTCAAAAGAATAAGATCAGGCTAACATTTCTAGGCATTTCATACAAAGTAATATTTGGACCATTTGATGTTAATCGGCAGAGTTTTGAATAAATAGTCTAAGCACCATATTTTGCAGATAATCTTTAGTTTAACTATTTTTAATTTAAGTAGTATATGTTTGATTCCATTTAAATGATATTGCCTTTACAAATTTTATGCACTTTATATATTCCAATGGATTTAAAGCATTCCAGTGTAAAGAACCACATGTCTTTTGGGTACATATTCCCATTTGTAAGGACTGAGCAAGATACTCTAATTCTTCAGAGCAGTCATTAAAATGCCTACTGGAACTTCCCTAAAAAGTCTAATGTATTTATGATCTCTCTGTCTTCATTTTTTTTTTTTTAGTCCAGGAAGATGATGGAGAAGAAAGCAAGCAGAAATGAAAGAGGAAATGAGGAAATCCTTATAAGTATCACACATCCTAGAATAAGTGTGCAGGCATCTACTTATCTGAGATGCTTAGTAACCTCCTGCCTGGATTTGGGCTGAAAATTATTTCTGCCTACTTGTGGGCTGTAGAACTTACTCTCTTGCTATTTTTAATTGCAAATAAATTATAATTGATTTATTTTTCACCTGACATACAGAGCTTAACATGCATTAGTTATTATTCCAGTAGAAATCCTCCAACACTTTAAGATGAAGAGTGTTTGCAAGAAGAATTCTGTCAGATTATAGGATCATTAGACTGGTCCTGATTCATCATCTTTCATAAAGTTTGGCTGTAATATGCACATTTATATGATAATATTCCAGTTATTATCAAGCGTTCCCATAATATACCATTTGAATAAGACAGCACTTGCTTAACTCTTTCTTTTTCTTCTCTCAAGCTATATAACTTGATAATGGCTTAATTTTTTTTCAGAAGACTATGTAAATTGAACATAGTTGTATTCATTTAAGCATCTTAAAAAAACTAATGCAAGTATTACAGAAAGATTCTTCTTTAGGGAATTAGAAATTTCTCAGAAGCTTATTGTTGCAAAGTTATATGTTAGATAAGAATTGAAGTATAATGCCTTTTGAGAAACCACAATGCCTGAATCCTCATATTGTATCCTTTTATAGACAATATTCTGACAGATACTGAGAAAATAAAAGCATACAGAAGGTCATTTATCAGTTGGAACATTAATCCCAAATCAGAGACAGCCTCTGACTTACAACCAAAATTAACAAAGTGGTCTCTTTTCCACCCAGAACCACTCTCACTAACACATCAATATTGATGAAAGCTGAGTACAAGAAGCTAAACATCCAGGAATGAAAAAACAAGGTTTACTTTTTTGAGACCAAAGGCAGAGGTGGCCTAAAAAAACCACACACAATCTTTCCTTGGCCTGAGTATCTCCCAGGAGAACCAGGGTATCTACAAAGCCCATAAAAGACAACCTGCCACCAAAACAAACAAAACAACAACACACCAGATTTAACTTTATTCCCTTGGTTTTACACAGAGAAAGCCCTATCCTCATTCTTATGGTGCATTTCAAAGGCTTTACTACAGGAGAGTAGGAGGGACCAGAGGAAGAGAGGAAGGAAGAGAAGGAGACTAATGTTTCTGAAGCTACCAGTGTTATTATTAATTACATCTTTAAGTTTCTAAATTGGAAGTTTATAAACCTTCCACTGGTAACATTAAATTATACTGATATTCACAGAAGCCATTTACACATGATTTTCAGGATTAGATAAAATTAGACTCTACTTAACAATATTTCATATGTAACAAAAAGAGCCCATATTTTATTTTAGACTTTATTATACACATAAATTATAGTCTTGCTATAATTCGGATTTCATTGAGTACCCATTATAGCAGACATTAAGTAATTACTATTTTTCATACATAAAATTCAATTTAGTGATAAGGAGAGATATTTATTTTTATAACTTTTATAAAATTTAACTTTTTATTTTGATGTAATTTGAGATTTATAGAAAAATATATTGAACAGACTTTTCACATGTCCTTCATCTTTATTTCCCAAATATTAACATTTTGTCATATTGATTCATCATTTTCTTTCTTTCTTTCTGTTTTTAAACTATTTGAGAATAAATTAAAAAAAAATAATGACTATTTACTACTAAATACTCCAGAGTATATTTCCTATAAAACGAAGACATTCTCTTACATAAGCTTGGTAGCATACCTGTCAAGATCAGAAACTTAAGAGTGATACTTTTCTAAACTACAGACTTTATTAAAAATTTTTCAATATTTCAAATATCATCCTTTAAAAAGAAATTATGTGCCACTTATTACAGTCAGTGGTTATGTCTCTTTCCTGAGTCTTACTATGTGGATAAAGTGAACTCACACAGTTTATTTTCTCTAGGATTATAAAAAATAACTAATAACTGAGTTGGTATCCAAATATCTATTCCTTTGTTGTTGTTGTTTATCTCATTTTTAGATATACCATGCCACATTTCTTACCTTGTATACTGAGAAATGTGTATGGCTTTATATTTGAGTGTTTAACCTCTGCTATTTTCATATACCAAGATTCCAGAGTATTTAATTTGCTTTACTGAGAAGCTCATTTAATAGTGTTTCTAAGTAGGGATACCAAATCATGAGCTTGATGAGCTTTTATTATTATTATTATTATTATTATTATTATTATTATTTTACCCTTTTACCTAACTTACTGAGGCTTGAAGCTTACCAGAAATTTATCAATTTGACAATCTCTTTTGGTTTCATATAATGTGACCTTATTCAAGCTTCATTTAGAGTTTCAGTAGATTAAACAAGACTTGTTTATTTTTAGTTATTACGTGTGTGTCATTTGTCAAAAACTTCTGCAACAATTCAGCAAATGAAGAGCTATAATTTGGATACCTAATAATTATATATAATGCATAGAACATAAAGTAGATTCAAGATATATATCTTGTTTAGAAGAACAATTATATATTAATTAGTATAATACAAAATTTTAAAAAGTGTGGTATAATCGCTAGAGGTTTTCATTTATAAATATTTATTAATTTTTAAGGGAGAGAGAGAGGGAGGGAGAAGAGATACAGGAAGAGAGAGAGATGAGAAACATTATTTCGAAGTTGTGGCACTTTAGTTGTTCATTGATTGCTTCTCATACATGCTTTGACCCAAGGGCTCAAGTCGACCCAGGGACTCTTTGCTCAAGCCAACAACCTTGGGCTCAAACCAGAGACCACAGAATCATGTTGATGATACCACACTCAAACCAGCGACCCCATGCTCAAGCTGGTGAACCAGCACCTTGGGACCTCAGTATACCAGATTGACAGTCTATCCAATGCACCACCACCTGTCAAGCCAATCATTACAGGTTTATGTGGCTTAAAGGATTTGGACCACAATGAAATCTATGATGGTATAAATCAGACCACTCTAATTTTTTGTTTTCTGATCTCTTCCCACTGGTCCAGAAATGCCAAATTAGTCTTCAAGGTAACATAATTTAGGCAACAAGACACAATAAAACCCATGTTTTTCTTGTGGGTTTATAAAGACAGTTTAAAGTAATTTTAAGTAATTAAAAACTGAAAAAACAATTATTAAAATATTTCATTAATATTATCTAATGAGTAAATCACTGTGTTGAGTTTTGTTCTTTCAGCAAAAACTATTCTGTTTAAATATAGTCTTCTCTTTTGTGAGCTCAATGTTGTTCTAGTGGGTCTTCCAATAGTTTTTGGCTTTATATGAAAACTAAGGGAAATATAAAAGCAAGAAAACAATAGTTTTTGAAAATAAATACTGTGAAAAATACCAAATATTCTGATGCAAGAATTTAATCTATGTGTCTGTAAACACAAGATGGCATTAAATTAATAAAATATAATGTGATATAAAAAGCAGGTTTCCTTATATGATTTTTAAATAGTAAAATTTCATAAAAAATAGAAGACAGATTTGTATGCAGCGAAGTGGGGAGGCTTGATTTATAGAAATCCAAAGATAATTTAACTTCAGAATCACCTCTGAATACTTGTCCTAATGCATCTTCTCAAATTGAATGATAATATCAAAGATGAAAAAATTAAAAAAAAGATGTTATTAACACAGAAAGAACTGCAATTAATGATTAACAAAACAAAACACAGAGCTTGAGTAAAAGAAATACACCTAGTCCTCAATTCATATTATTCTGCAGCTTTGCTTCATAATAATAATTATTATTATAATTATAATAAGTTTGTTAAAGATGTTTTGGATTCATCTCATCTTATGTCCCCTGGCTTGGACTAACAGCCTCCATCAAATGTGAAAACTTAGCTACTGTTAATCTACTCACGCTCAGGAAGTGTTTTGTAAAGCTATGCTCTAAGATGACAGGTCGGTTAAATCGTATATAGATCATATCTTTATTATTCTTATCATTTTATAAATTAATTACTTCTGTTGTTCTATTTGAACAAAGAAAGATCACGCCTGTCAGAATGGCTATCATTAATAAATCAACAAACAACAAAAATTGGTGAGGGTGGGAGAAAACAGAATCCTTGTGCAGTGTTTGTGGGAATGCAGATTGGTGCAGCCACTATGGAAAGCAATATGGAATTAATTCAAAAAATTTAAAATGAAACTGCCTTATGACCCAGCAATTTCACTTTTGAGAATTTATCCAAAGAACCCTGAAACACTAATTCAAAGAAATATATGTACCCCTATACTCATTGTAGCATTATTTACAATAGCCAAGCTTTGGAAGCAGCACAAGCGCCCCCCTTCACTAGATGAGTGGATTAAAAAGCTGTGGTACATTTACATAATAGAATACTATTCAGCTGTAAAAAAAAAAAAAAAAAGGAAATCTTACCCTTTGCAACAGTGTGGATGGACCTAGAGAACATTATGTTTAGTGAAATAAGCCAGTCAGAGAAAGACAAGTAGTACCACATGATTTCACTCATATATGGAATCTAATAAACAAAATGAAGTAATAGGTAAAGTAGAGACAGACTCATAGA
Organism: Saccopteryx leptura; assembly: GCF_036850995.1. Lineage (NCBI taxonomy): Eukaryota > Metazoa > Chordata > Mammalia > Chiroptera > Emballonuridae > Saccopteryx > Saccopteryx leptura. Next base: position 230,770,270 of record NC_089505.1, on the reverse strand, counting down.
TAGAGAACAGGCTGACAGCTCTTGGTGGGGGTGGGGGGGGATCTGGATGAGAAAGGATAGAAAAGAATTCAGCAAAAAAAATAAATAAATAAAAGAGAGAAAAAATAATAGATAAGGACAGCAGTGTGTTGACTGCCAGGGGAGGGAGGTAGAGGAGGGTCAGCTAAATGGTGATAGGTGGAAACTTGACCTGGAGTAGTGAGCACACATGCAGTGTACAGATGACGTGTTGTGGAATTGTGTACCTGAGACCTGTATAATTTTATTGACCAGTGTCACCCCAATAAATTAAATAAATGATATATAAATAAAATTAATTCCATTTATAATTATTTTAAAAATTAGTTGCATTTATTGCAATTTTTCAAATATACATATAACTTAATTCAAATTTCTTATGAACTCAATGAAGTTTTAGAAATGGATTTATCTTCACCAGATGTTTAGTATTGTAAATGCTATCTTTCTTTCTTTCTTGTTTATAGATTTTTAAAACACTCATTGTAGAATAGGAGCAATACCACATGTAATATCATTTCTAAACTCAATTATTGTGTAGTCTGATTTGGGAGACAGTTGTGCAAGGAAATAAAATACAATATGAAGTGAGTATGTTAGGAGATAAGCTCTTCAACTGACTTCTCTATTGATAATTGTAGTGATGATAACTTAATTCAGCAAGAAACCCCTTAATTAATTATATTTTAAGAATGATTTCTCAAGGACTGTCTGACTAGTGTGAGAAATGGGGAAAGAAACTGTTTTGCTAACAGTTCTGTCAGTGCATAAATCTTATGAACAGCATGCAGATACTATTAGCAATAATCATATAAATGAATTTAAAGGGAGCCTAGAATTTTGCATAACTTTAGCACTTGACATGTGACATAGATAATGTTGAAACATGATTTCATAGAGTCTGAACAATACATTTTGATCATTCTAATATAAAAGTTTAGCCATCAGATGATACAGTGGTATCTTACTAAAAACAAAACAAAACAAAATAAATGCTATTTTAGGATTGCTGTTAACATGCCTAAGGTCAACTGAATTTTAACAGCAAAGCTATGCCTGACTGTGCATTGCAAATGACAATCTATTACACAGATTTAAAATGATGAATTTTTAATGCCGTATGGTGATTAAGCCACAATCATAATTTGCCCTTTTAAAAAAATGTGTAAAAAATGATTGAAAACCATAGTAACAATATTGAATTAGTGCTTACAATTTTTCTGCTCAAAAGCCCATAGAGATTTTTCTTGGAAATATAGTATATAATCATGAATAAATATTTAGGAAGAAATGTAAGTGATCTAAAAAAAGAAACAGTGATCTAAAAAAAGAAACAGACACTACATTGGGAAGAAAATATGATAACTATAATTATATGAACACTTTGAAGACCAAGAGTCTCAGTTAGATTCAGCAAAGAGCATGAGACAGTTTCAAGGGCCTCTGGCCTCCTCCAGGCACATACTTCATTCCTAAAGTCCTTGAGAAAATGGGCCAGATAAATGTGGACATCCCACCAAATGCATTAATATGAAACTAATTTAAATTGTGAAATTAAAATCGAAAGAGCACTTAAGAGCCTATACAATTTTGTTGTGATGAAAAATAAACTCTAGTTGTAAATGCTCCAAACTAAAAACAAATAAACAAAAGGTATACTTGGGGAACAATACAGAGATCTCGAAATTGTAGGCTTAAGACACAATAAGTATTTCTTCCCATGTTTGAATCTTTACATTTATTTTAAATGGAGATTTGTCTTTCCTGTTTGCAGGAGACATGATATGTTAATTGAATATGGGGGTTTTTGTTGGTTAGTCTAGGAATAAAGAAAACAACTATGAAAGAAATCATTGACAAGGTTTTATTTGCAAGTAATGCTTCAAGCATTGAGAGACAAACAGAGCATTCAGTTTCTGAGCAATGCTTGAAATTGCCTGCAAAGCAGAATTAAACAATGGTTATTGAAGGAAATATTATGGCCTACAGAGGTTTAAGTGACTGGATTTCTTATAAATTTGAGACTCAAAAAGATAACAAGAGACCATATTGTTTGATTGCAATCTGAATTTTATCTCTAACAGAATTTGTATAAATTACTTTAACACTCACTGAATTAGATGAAGACCTTGTTGGGAAGCCAGGATCCTTGAAGCCCACATCTTCTATTTCTATAGTTAAGAAAATATTAGTTGATTTATACTCCTGGCCTCCTTCATGCTGGAGGCTATCAGTGGGATCCTATCCCATTATCTTGGGGACTTCATTTTGGCGAGAAAGAAATAGTAAAATTAGGCCCTGGCCATTTGGCTCAGTGGATAGAGCATCAGCCCAGCATATGGATATCCCAAGTTCTATTCCCTGGCAGGGCACACAAAAGAAGCAATCATTTGCTTCTCTCCCCCTCTGTCTTCTCCTTCTCTCTCTCTTCCCTTCCCTTAGGCAGTGGCTCAATTGGTTCCAGTGTCAACCTGGGTGCTGAGGCTCTCAGTTGGTCTCAGTGCCTCAGACTCAGGCACTAAAAGTAGCTTGGTTGATTTGGGCATCAGCCCCAAATGAGGCTTCTAGGTGGATCCTGGTCAGGGTGCATGTGGGAGTCTGTCTATCTACTCTCCTCTCACTTAAAAAGAGAGAAAGAAGGAAAAAAGGGAAGAAAGAGAGAAAGAAAAAAAGACAGAAAGAAAGAGAGAGAAAAGGAAAGAAATAGTGAAATTAATTATCATAGTTCCATATCATTGAATTCAGAGCATGTAAACAACCACCCATTTCTGAAGATTTAAATAGGGTTCGTTTACTTCTAGGAAAATTTAGATTATCCCGTCTTGATCATAGTTTAGTAAAAAGTTTCTATGCTTTGCATGAATCAACTGAATACTTAAGAAATTTAGAGTTGAGGTAGGATTGGCATGGGGAAAACTTCTCTCACCATTTTTCTTTTTTAGTTGTTTTTATTCAGTCAACTGAAAAAGATTCTTCTGCTAGAGATTCAGCAATATCTATGCTTATTAAACCAAAGCCAAACTTACCAAATCTAGTATATCCAGTATTTGAAAGTCTATATCCTGCATGCTTTGACATTTATAAAGAAATAGTGTAGCTTCTACACCGTATACATGACATTTTAAAGAGATAAGCTAAAGTTGGGTGAAAATAAAAGCAGAAAATTTATAGAGTGCCAAGAAATCAATAGATGGTAAGGATTGCAGGAGTTTGCCTTGTAGAGAGATTCACATTAGCTGAGCTAGTCAAGAAGGACTTTATTGAAAATTAACTATCTGACCAAGATAATAGAGAAGAATTTTTAGGAGACAGATTTTTTTAACTGGAAAAATTAATAATGTTTTATGATTTAGAAATCAGCCTAAACAAAGTAATTTATATTAGGATAATACGTTAGTCCATTAAATTTTGTAATCTCTAAATGAAATTGTGGATAGAGCCAGGAAGTCTACTTCCAATAAAATAAACTTTATTTTGCAGTTATTTTATTTTTCTATCTTCTCCCATTCCCACAACTTTTTCTTTAATATATTTTTTACCACTTTGGTTTCTCATATCAACATAATGCTTTTCTCTGATTTATATTTCTATTACAGTCTTCATTATTTCTTTAAGCATGTGATTCATTTTTATGTGAGCATATGAATAAAATATCAATTTTGTTCTTTTTTTTATGTAGCAATATATACATCACTATGAGAATATTATGCCTTACTTAGTTAAAGGTCCAAACTAACACTTTGAGTGTAAGACACTCTAACACACTAAGGAAGTACTGTTGAAATCTGTAATTTCAAAACCATTAGGCTTTTTCTCAGAGCTAAAGCCAATCAAATAATAAGAAAAAGAATTTTAAAAAACCTTGATAATAGTTAGGAAATGCTATTGTTGATTAGATTTAACTGCTAATAAGTAGTCCAAACTTTTATAAAGTATTAAATGCTTATAGGTGTATTTCAAAGAATACAGTATTGGATTTTGTTGTCAAAAGAACACTGGTCAGTAAATCAGAATAGAGAGAATTTAGTCTTTTTTGTGATGCAATGAATGATAGGTGTCACTCTTATGAGATAAAAGATATTATCTGGGAATTTAATTCAGAAGTATCTCTTGTAGATTAGAAAACTGTAAGTGTGTGAGGTAATTTGAAAAGTATAAAGTTAGAAATACCCAACTTCTTTTACTTTAAAAAAAACATATTTCCAATATCTCAGTCACTCTTTAACCTATTCTGAATCTGGTTTCCAAAAATATGCAGCTACTGTATATAAAGATTAAAATGACCTTTACCTCTAATAAAATAGATTTTAAAAAATCCCATTCAATCTCAGAGAACATGCTCTTTCTAAGGTCATCAATAATATTTAGGTGGTAATATTGAATTGATATTTCTCTGTCTTGATTTTGCTCTACTCAGTAACTTTCAACAGAGTGGACATTGCTCTCCTGAAAGCATACATTTCTTGTTGAATTTAGAAAACCACAATTACCTGGATTTCCTTTTGTGTCTTGGAAATCAATTCTCAGTTTCCTTTGTTGTCACATCTACTCTTAATGTACCTCTAATTTTGTAGAAGAAACAGAAGTTCTAAAGATCTGATATTGCTTTTCTCTTTCTTACCTATAATTTCTTAGTCTAGTTTTAAAATATTAGACAATTTATTATCATGTAAATATGACTTTCATTATGTGCTTAATCTCTTAGTAACCAGCAACCTCTTATTAATTTATTTAATTATATACATATTTAATCAAAATCTATTATATGTCATTCATAAGACAGGATTTGGAAAATAAAATAGTGAGTAAAAGATCACATTTTGGCTCAAATGTGAGATACAATGTAGATACATTTAAAGGATATTCTTTATGAGGAGTGAACCGCCATTGGCTGATGCACTGATTAGTGTTTGTCAACAAATCAGATGATGAACAAGAAAATAATCAGCCCAATTGTCTATAAAAACCTTCTAAGGACATCTTGTTTATTGTAAACATCTTTTAATTAACTGTGATTTTGATATTACTTATTTTTTTTCAAGTAGTCAGTTTTTTTCACAATAAATGTTTCAAAATAGTTAAGTATTCAAGAACTAAATTTAAATAAATACTGTTAAGATAAAATACTAATAAAATTATTCATGTTTTCTCAAAATGTGATTACAGTTTATACAGAATATACATACTTATTTGGTCATTATATATACATTTGTACATACAAACACACAATGCAGAAGGGCACAAAGAATAAATTTCAATTGCCAATTAATATTGTAATAAAGAGGAGTAGAGTAGTAACATGTAAAATTTTTAAAAGGTAAGAAATTTTTAAAAAATCTTTAGAATTACTCTTCTATCTACATTTGGATATAAAAAATACTGACATAGGAGAATTTATAGCATTGATAAAGTGAGAAGTCCCACTTACTCTTCTCCTCCTCTCTTTTCTCCTCCTCTTCAGTGGAAACACACACACATATTCATACACATACCTGTACATATATACTTATATAAATATATATAGATAGATAGATAGATAGATAGATAGATAGATAGATAGAGATATATTAATATATGTAGAAATCTTTGTAGAAGTTCCTGAGACATGTATACATGTATGGACCTTGGTATCCTAGTCTGTAGTACTTAATTAATATCCTAATGCTTAGGAAATATATACTTGGCATATATCTCATGGTTGTTTTGTTTTGTTTATTTTGTTTTGTTTTTACCAAACAAGAGCACCTGGACACTCAAACTTTCAAAAATAATTATTCAGAAAACCTGAGGTAATTTTAAAATTTGGCAGAGCCACTTAAGTACGAAGAAAACAATTAAAAACAAAAGTGACAGTTAACAGAACCACATTTATCCCTCTTCTTGATAATTTGTAAAACATGACATGAAAACTTGAGGTGATCAGTCATTTTTGCAAGCACCATAGAATCTGTTTGCTTTAAAAATAGACCAAATTGATTGAAAATTATAACAAAAGAAGATTCTAAAGCACATCAGAGAAAGAATATGAGTGCAGCTGTAACCAGTAAGAGAGAATATATGTCCACTACTCATAGCACGTGTTTCAGGACTTAGTAAAGAACCACTTCTTACAGAATCATGTTTTAGAGTTATCACCATTGCCTGTAAGTCAAACTACTCAGTGAACAGTCCTCATCTTCAATAACTCAGGAGGGTAAAGTTCATGCTACGCTAACTGATTGATGAGTGTGATGGGCTCTGGGCTGAGCCCATTTTATTTTGAGTAGTTCCAGTTTGAGAAGCAAGGCAGCAAAGCACCTAAGAACATAATTTCTCCAACCAGACAACCTGGATTCACAACTCAGCCTCAACACTCCAAGTAACCATGAGCAAGCCACCCACCCTAGTGGTTGAAATGGTTTGTCTCATAAGTACTTGTAACAGTTTGTGACATAGTAATTCTATGTGAGAGTCAAATCATTAATATATCAGTTTAAAAACTTTATTAGGATAAAATAAATGTTTATTTAAAATATCTATTGAAAAATTAATAGCTAACATTAATTTAACTCTGATAGTTGATAACATCCTCTATATGTATAATTATAATTTTATAAGAATTTGGTTTTATATAATACAGTCAATAGTCTTAAACACCCCTGTCAGAAAATTTTAAGTATCAAGACAAGATGAAGAGGGCCAATATTAATTGATTACTAAGAATTATCATAGTTTTAATAAAATTCCTCAGATAATATTAACTCCACCTAAATCCATATTCATCCTAGTTTGGCCTCCTGAATGAACAAAAACTATTTGCTCAGATTATACATTAATTGTACAGGTAAAACACTCTCTGAGTTCTCACTTTCCAACCAATGTACAACCCACCAATTATAACATACATCAATTTTATAAAGTGACATCACTGACTAAAACATATATTTTTATTTCAGACATTTTAAAAATGTGGGATAAAGGTTGCTTTGAATAAATCAATGTACATACTTTCTTAACACTTTTTATTTTTCCTCAATAAGACCAGAAATGTGCTTGATTACAGTTATTTTTTCAATGACAGATGTACCCCATCAGAATGTAAGCTCTATGAAAGCAGAATCTCTAACTCATTCATCAATTATTCATAGAATAAATTTTTACTGAGTGCCTACCATATGCAAAATAATCTGCTAGGCACAAACAAACAAACCCATTCCTCCCTATAGACCTCAGATGAATCACAGCATTGGCCAACATTTTCGATACCAGCAGGTATCTAGTTTATGTGAACTTTTAAGTAAATGAATGCATTTCTACACCTAAATATAGTCCTCAAACATTCACATTTCAATATGACAATAATGTTTACAAATACGCTATATTTTTAGCCCAAAAAGTTAATAAATAATTTTCTGTGAAGGAATAGATAATAAATATTTTTATCTATGCAGTCTCTGTATTAACTACAGGACTCTACTCTAGTGATGAAATAGCACACGTAGACAATATATAAACAAGTAGGAATGAATGTTTTTAAGAAAATTTTACAACAGTAATCAGCTAAATTGGACTGGATGCATAGTGTGTTTGCCAACCTCTATTCAAGACCATGGCATATGCCAACTGGTCTATATAGTTATGTTAAATAGCACTAGCTACTCCAGTCAACCTTTTCTTATATTGCATGGTGTTTAGGAATGCATTATTTTTGGTGTTTTACTTTGGGCACGTATCAGCTTTTATAGTCCCTTTGTAGACATACCCCTTGTTTCAACATAATGTTCCAGAACGTATCTAGACAACAAAATCTATGATACTGCCTTATTCCCATCATCATCAATAATCAACATTTAAAAATCTGGACAATAATATTAATACTTAGAAAATTCCTGCTCTACTAAAACCTCTGTTAGCTATTAGATCTCTTCCATTCTCTATTTGTACCATTTTGAACATTACTGTTTACTATAAACTTTTACTTTTCTGCTTATGGAAGGGCATATTATAAAAACATTTATTCAATGTTAATTTTGTGAAGTATCCTATAGTTTACCTTCTATAATTTTAAATCTGATAAACTTTTTTTCATAAATTCCTTAAAGTCTTTAATAAACACCTACCAACTTCTTCTAGAGTGATACAAAGTTAATAATCAATCCCATTTTGCAACAATTATTGAATCAGCTGTGACATTACATAACCTTACTATCATCCCCGCAATATATACACCTATTTTCACAACAACATGTCAGACATTGCCATACCTGGACAAAATCAAGACACAATGAACTTCGAATTTTTTATGGTGTCTGTCAATCCAGTAATCTCAATTAAATAGTCAATTATTTAGATTAGCTTGTCTTATTTTAACAGAATGTATACCCACTTGTTTAACTTTTGCATTTTTATTAACTTGAAAAATGCTGTTTTATAATTGAATTTAAACTTTTGTTAGAGCTATTCTGCTTGATTTTAGAAATTATAATGCAACTGTTTAAAATGTATTTCTTTATCTCCAGTTTTCCAACATTTTACTCACTCTTACATTTTTGGAAGGTAATTTATAAAATAAATCAGCACAATTATTTAAAATTGTAAAATATATATATATTATAAAATATACATAAGAACTAACCCATGAATTTTTTAAATGCCAACTTATTGCTGCTTTATTTATTAAGCTAAGAATTCACTTTTAACTTGATAATTTCATTCTTTCAATATTGGCAATAATTAAATGGTTTTCCGTTTTGGGAAATACATAGGAAAAATGGGAGCTGAATTTTTAGTTCAGTCTCTGCCTTCTGCTAATGTCAGCTCACATTCACCATACAGCAGTTCCTTATTCCTTTTCTATTTTGCTCCTTTAAAAAGTCTCTTTTCTTCACTTTAGTTTATTTAGACCCAAAACTTTACATATGTCATGCCTTTCACTTCCATTGTAAAAATGTTGAAGAAATAGAATTTTATTTTCTATAGGTAGCCTACAAAATAGTCTCATTCTCTCTTCTTGATCTATACTTTAATATTTCTTTATCTACTTCTTATATTCTTCAGTTTTTATGTATTGAAATAGATTTAAATCACTTGGGGAAATATTTTTATTCTAAGATGATTTTTAAATTTCCACAAATGTATAGGGTGGCATCCTAATTCTGATAATGATGATTTTTTTCCATATTTTGTTTTAAAAAAGCATCACCATCCCACCCATAACCACTAAAATCCTATTTCTCATTTGCCTTATCTCACAGGTAAGTCCTCTCTCAGGAAAAGACCTGCCAAAATAGAATAATTCCAGTTTTACTTATTTTTTTCTCCTTGGTGAAATTATCTATGTGAGAGAGAGGTCTAAAATTGGAAGATGGTATATTTTTCTTGGGATTTTCAAGGATAATTTATGAACATTACAAACATATTTTAAAGTCAATTATCTTTGTTATTGTGAGAAAATGTAATTTTAGATGTAGTGTTTGAATCTCCTAAAATCCCACATAAGAATAGATAGAGAACTAAGTTAGCTAAATTAAAAATTCATTTATAATATTTACTTAAAAAAAAACAAAACTAGATGACAAAGTAATCCCCATAAACCCTTAAATACAGTAAAAAGAAACAGAAAATCAGTAGATGGACCTATTGACTTCAGCAGAGAAAGATAAAAGGAATCAATTAAAGTATCTGATGGAACAAATAAGAAGAGAACTTGAAAATGGCCATCATGTATTTACTGGAAAACATAAATTAAAAATTTCAGAATTCAAGGTAAAACTGAAAATCATTCTACTTAACCCAAGGATGTGAGGCAAGTTGTCTGGACTCAAGTCTACTGATATTATAGGGGCAAAATATTTGTGAATGTTCAACTCTTTCTAACCTAGACTCCTTTAAAATATGGGGTTCTTTTTGTTTGTTTATTTATTTATTGGTTTTTGTTTTGTGACAGAGACAGAGAGAGACAGAAAGAGAGACAGATAAGACCAGTAAGACAGGAAGGGAGAGAGATGAGAAGCATCAATTTTTTGTTGCGGCACCTTAGTTGTTCATTGATTGCTTTCTCATATGTGCTTTGACTGGGTAGCTACAGCAAAGCGAGTGACCCTTTGCTCAGGCCAACGACCTTGGGCTCAAGCTAGCGAGCCTTGCTCAAAACAGATAAGCTCTCACTCAAGCCAGCAACCTTCGGGTTTCAAATCTGGGTCCTCCGCATCTCAGTCCAATGCTTTATCCACTGCACCACTGCCTGGTCAGGATAGAGTATGGTTATTAATTGAGGGAAAACTTCTTGGAGCGGAATACAAATCAATCGAGACAAGAAAAATAAATATAAATAAAAGAGAATTTCAGATAAAAATGGAGGAAAAGAGAATACAGGAAAGCTCAGAGAGTAAGTTACCATATTTTTGAATGCTACAGAAAAAAGTAACAGAGGAAGAAAGAGTGATAAGTTAACAAAATAACTGACCATTCTTTGTTCTTACAATTAAAGAAAATATTCCCAAATCTTCATAAACCAAACACTCCACAAAACCATACAAGAAGACTACAATCAAAATGAGCTCAAACATATTAAAATAAAATATATGTAATGTGGTGCCTGGCCAGTGGCTTAGTGGATAGAGCCTCAGCCTGGTGTATGAGTGACCTAGGTGCAATCCCCAGTCAGGGCAGACAGGAAAAGCAACCATCTGCTTCTCCTGCCCACTCCCCTTTGCTCCCTCTTCGTCTCCAGGAGCCAGGGGTTCCTTTGGTTCCAATGTGACCCCAGATGTTAAGGATGGCTTGGTTGGTCTGAATACATCGACCTCAGGCTCCAAAAATAGCTCCATACTCAAACATCAACCCAGACAGGATTTGCCAGGTGGATCCCAGTTAGGGACTATGAAGGATTCTGCCTCACTATCTCCCCTTCTTACATCTGATATGTGTGTGTGTGTGTGTGTGTGTGTGTGTGTATTTGACATAAAATTACAACATTATCATAGTTTAGAAAACTTAAAACATTAGATAAGCTCAGAGATGTATTAGAATTCAAAACAAAGTATTATTTTAGAAATAAAGATGAAACTAGAAGATAAAAGCAAATAAACAGCAAATAATGCTTTAAGAGAAGTACATAATAATAAAATCAAAATAGTTCAATTTTTAGAAAAGATAAAGAAAAATCTAAATATTCAAGATAAAGTGATAAGTGAAAGAGAAAAGATAAATTGAACATATAAATAATAGCATACAAAATAAAAGAGCACATCATATACCCAAAACAACAAACACCAAAGGATTACAGTAAAATTACTAACTTAAAAAAAAAAAAAAAAATGGCCCTGGCTGGCTAGCTCAACAGTAGCACATCAGCCCAGCGTGTGGAAGTTCTGGGTTTGGTTCCTGGCCAGGGCATCCAGGAGAAGTGCCCATCTGCTTCTTTACCCTTCTCCCTCTCCTTTCTCTGTCTCTCTCTTCTCCTCCTGCAACAAAGGCTCCATTGGAGCAAAGTTGAGCTGAGCACTGAGGATGTCTCTGTGGCCTCTGCCTCAGGTGCTAGAATGGTTCTGGTAGCAGCAGAGCAATGGCCCAGATGGGCAGAACATCGCCCCCTGGTGGGCATGCTGGATGGTCGGGTGCATGCGGGAGTCTGTCTCTCTGCCTCCCCACTTCTCACTTCAGAAAAATACAAGATAAAATAAAAAGAAAGAAAGAAAAAAATAATTTGTGAATACAAGGGGAAAAAATGAACTTAAGGAAAAAATGATTATCATCAACATTTTCAAAAGCAATAGTTTATTCCATGAGAACAGCTATATATATTTAAAACAAAAAAGAAGAAGGCCCTGGCTGGTTGGCTCAGTGGTAGAGCATTGGCCTGGCGTGTAGGAGTCCTGGGTTTGATTCCCGGCCAGGGCACACAGGAGAAGCGCCCATCTGCTTCTCCACCCCTCCCCCTCTCCTTCCTCTCTGTCTCTCTCTTCCCCTTCCACAGCCAAGGCTCCATTGGAGCAAAGTTGGCCGGGGCTATGAGGATGGCTCTGTGGTCTCTGCCTCAGGTGCTATAATGGCTCTGGTTGCAACAGAGCGATGCCCGGATGGGCAGAGCATCACCCCCTGGTGGGCATGCCGGGGGTGGATCCCAGTCGGGCGCATGCGGGAGTCTGTCTGACTGCCTCCCCATTTCCAACTTCAGAAAAATACAAAAAAAAAATTGTTAATACAATAAAGAAGAAAAAACTGTGAGCCAAATTTTTATGCAGGGTGAGGCAAATTGTGTTTACTGTTGTTTGTATGGAAAATAATAGGATAATAAATAATAGTACAAGAATAAACTGTTTCATGCACTCACAACTGTAAATCTACTGTTGCCTCACCTGTTACCTTCTGATATTCAAGTATAAAGAGTACAGTCAAATTTTTTCAATATGCAAGGTTCAGAGAATTTTGTCCCCCTGAGGATTTCCTGAAAAATTATTAGAGAATAAGTATCAGATGACCAAAATTACTAGAAAAAAAATTGCATAAGGCTAGTGGTGAACATAAAATATAGTTATTTCTGGATTTAATACTAAAATATAGAGAGAGTATAATTGTATCAATTGGCACCAGACCAACCCAAGACTTTTAGGGTCACATAAAAATAAGTCAGAATACAACTTAACAAGGCTCCTAATAATTGAAATTGGAACAATTTAAGCATTATTAAAGATAAAAATGGCAATTGCTTTGAAATCTATCAAATATAATTCAATCAATTATAATATTTTTTAAAAAGAGACTTTTTTCAAGAAAATGAAATAGACTAATTTGCTCTATTCTCTCCAATAATTACTGTGAAAAATCGTGGAATATATATATAGATATATAGATATATGCAAAAAAAGTAAGAATACTTTAAAAAGATGAAGAGAAGTCACACCAACTACCAAACATATGTATATATATATTATTAATTTATATATACATATAATATATATATATATAATTGATTGATGTTAGAGAAAGAAGAAGGGAGAAATGGAGAATGAGAGACAGAAAAATCAATCTGTTAATGTTTGTGCCCTGACTAGAAATTCTACTGCCAACGTTTGCATATCGAGACAATACTATAACCAACTGAGCTATCCTGCCAGAGCACCAACTAGAGATCTTAGACTCAAGGAACAATGTGTTGATGAGTTCTTTGTGTTTTCTTTTTTCCTCTGATACCCAAAACTTGAAGGTGAAGAAGTTAGTAACCTAGAAATGCCTATATTTACAGACAAAACCCAAACAAAGTCAGCTTTTTCTTGCCAAGTTTTTACAAGATAAATACTCTGTAGCATCTAAACACTACAGAAACTAACATGGCTTCACTCCTACTCACTCCAGCAATAATTGAGTGGGGATATTCAGATATTTAACTTCTATTCTCTTGAGGATGTAATGAAGCACAACACCACCACCAGCAGGGTGTCAAAGAAAGCAGAGTATGGAATCGGAATTTTCACTGTTGGATGGTAACAACACCCGCCACACCTCAGTGACAATAAAAAACATGTGAGCAATGTGGACTTCCTCAACAGTAATTAAGTTTTTTTCTCCTTTCCAGCTGAGATGGTATCGGAATAGACAAATGAGAGTTAAGACTTTTACCACCACCCAGTGGTACTGATTTTGTGTTGGTAAAAACCACATGTATATCTGAAAGTTTCTCCTACACCTAGCAGTAATGAGTAGCTATATCCCCTTAGGAGCCAATGGAGACCAATAAACAAACATATATATATATATATATATATATATATATATATATATATATATTAATATATATGTGTATATATTAATATATATATATTAATATATACACATTTTCTTTGTGCCCCTCATCTCCCCCCCCCTCCTAATAGTCAACTATTTTAACATATATATATATGTTAAGGTGCAGAACTAAAACCTGTTCAAGTAACATATGAAAGAAAAGAAACAGAAAATAAGTGAAATCAGAAAACAAAGAAAACAAAAAATAAAATGATAGACTTAATATTAACATATTAATATTAATTTAAATGATCTAAATACACCAATTATAATGTTGAAATAAAAATAATGGGGAAAAGTTATACTATTCAAGTTTTAAAGAATGTAAAGCAGGAATAAATATATTAATATCAAGAAAAAAAATTTAAATATACTAAAGTTACCAGGGACAAAATGGAAATTATATATGAGAAAACACATCAAAATCTTAAATATGTATACAACAAACAACAGAAATGCAAAACATGTGATGCAAAGATTTAATAGAACTAATAGTAGACAAATCCACAAAGATAGTCAAACTTTTAGAACCTCCTCTCAAGAACTAACAAAAAAACTAAATAGAAAAATATTTAGGATATATAAGAACTCAACCCCATAATTAATAACAAGAAAATTCCCTCGAACTAGAAAAAAAAATACACACATTTGAATAATTAATTCATGAGAAGAAAGGTACTTTGAAGATCGTATATTATATTAAAACAAGTGGAAATGAAAGATACTTATAAAAATTTGTGAGACATAAAATAGTAGTGTTAAAAGGAATTTTATTGTTCTAAAGGCTGATATCAAAAAGGAAAAAAACATAGCTCAAGTATATAATTAAAGCTTCCACATCAAGAACCTAGAAAAAAGAAAGAATAAACCCAAAGTAAGAAGAAAGAAGTGACTAAAGATACAGAAGCATGTATAAATTTATGTAAGAAAAATTATAAAACTCTGAAAAATGAAATCCAACAATAAATAATGGAGAGATATTCCATGTTCATGGATAAGAACACTCAATATTGTTAAAATATCAGTCCTTCCTAATTTATTTTTTATTAATTTTAATGGGGTGACATTAATCAATCAGGGTACATAGGTTCAGAGAAAACATCTCCAAGTTATTTTGACATTTGATTACGTTGCATATCCATCAGCCAAAGTCATATAGTCTTCCGTCACCTTCTATCTGGTTTTCTTTGTGCCCCTCATCTCCCCCCCCCCTCCTAATTTAACCTATAAATCCAGTACAAACAAAATTAAAAGCTCAACAAGTTGTTTTGTGAATATTGACAAACTGATTCTAAAGTTTTATAGAGAGAGGCAAAGGACTCAGATTATCTCACAAAATTTTGAAGGAGAAGAACAAAAGTGGAGGACTAATGCAGCTAAAGTAGTCAAGGCAGTGTGGTACTGGTGAAAAAATAAATAGATCAGTACAACAAACTAGAGAGCAATAAAAACATAGTCAACTATTTTTTTAAAAGAGCAAAGAAAATACAATGAGACAAAGACAGTATCTTCAATAAGTGGTTCTAGAACATCCACATAATAAAAATAAATCTGGACATAGAACTTAAATCCTTCACAAAAATGAACTTAAAATGAGTCATAAACCTAAATGTAAAATATAAAACTAGAAAACCTCTAAAAGATAACATAGAAGAAAATCTAAAAGACCTTGATGCCCAAGGTGACAATTTTATAGATATAATATCAAAGACATGATTCAAGAAAAAAAATAATTAGGCCAGACCTGTGGTGGCGCAATGCATAGAGCATCGATGTGGAACGCTGAGGCTAACAGTTGGAAACCCTGGGCTTGCCTGTTCAAGGCACATATGGGAGTTGATGCTTTCTGCTCTTCCCCCCCTCCTTTTTTAAATGAATAAATAAAAAATATATATAAAAAAAGAAATAATTGCTAACTTGCCCTTTATTAAAATTAAACTTTTCTGCTCTATAAAAGACAATGTTAGGAGAATTAGAAGATAAGCCAAAAGCAGAGAGAAAGTATTTGCAAAGAACATCTGATAAAGAACTTTTCCAAAATATAAATTAAAAAACTATTTAAACTCAACAATAATATACTTTTTTGTGATAGAGACAGAGAGAAATAGAGAGAGGGACATATAGGGACAGACAGACAGAAAGGCAGGGAGATGAGAAGCATCAATTCTTTGTTGCAGCACCTTAGTTTTTCATTGATTGCTTTCTCATATGTACCTTGACTGGGAGGCTACAGCAGAGTGAGTGACCCCTTGCTCAAGCCACAGACCTTGGGCTCAAGCTGGCAACATTAGGGTTTTGAACCTGGGTCCTGTGCATCCCAGTCTGATGCTCTAGCCACTGCGACACCGCCGGACAGATTCAACAATAATTCAAAACAAAACAAAATCCTTCTTATCAAAAGAGCCAAAGAGGATATAAAAATAAAAATAAGTATAAGAAAAGATGTTGTACATTGTCCACATCAAATTGTATCAGGGAAATGTAAATGAAAACAACAATAAGTTACCATGGCACACCTATTAAAATAGCCAAAATCGACCTGACCTGTGATGGCACAGTGAATAGAGCATCAATGTGGAATGCTGAGGTCACCTGTTTCAAACTGTGAGCTTGCCTGGTCAAGGCACATATGGGAGTTGATGCTCCTGCTCTTTCCCCCTTCTCTCTCTCTCTTTCTTTCTCTTCTCTCTACTCTAAAATTAATATATTTTAAAAAAAAAGACTCTGAATCAAAATCCAGAATACTGACACACCGAATTCTGATAAATATGTGGAGCAATAGAAACTCTCAGATATTGTCGGTGGAAATGCAAAATGGTACTACCATTTTGGAAAACAGTTGGCAATTTCTTACAAAACTAAACATACTCTTACCATTTGATCCAGCAAATATATTTTATATTCACCCAAAAGAATGGAAAACTACCACATAGATGTTTATAGCAACTTGATTCATAATTGACAAAACTTGGAAGGAAACAAGATATACTTCAGTAGATAAAAGAATAAATAAACTATTATACATCCAGAAAATAGATATATGTCATTATACATTTGTCCAAAAAAATGAGTAAACACTTTGTAAACTCTGGAATTTAGGTGATTGTTATTTGTCAATGTAACGAATGAATGTAAGTTCATCAATTATAACAAGTGTTAAAAGAAGAGAAAGCAATGCATTTTACACTAAAAGAAGTTCAGCATTGGATTTATGCCTATGGAATCAACGCTCCTGATGAGACAATGTAGAGACCTACTGAAGGTTTAGTTGTAGCATACAGACACAACAAAGAAATGTTGGAGTCATAGGTTACAAAACTATTCTATATTTTGAACCTGTAATAACATTGTTGTTCTCTTTATAACTGACTATGCAGGTCTGAAAATAAAAAGGTATAAGTAAGGGTGACTTCTTTTGCATTTTATTTATTTTTGTCGTCTTTATTAAATAATAAATTTCTGTACAATAAATGGTCCTTTTTATACCAAAAAGAAAAAGAATAAAAGCATAAATCAATAAAATGAAAGACAAACAATAGAGAATCTCCATGAAAAAAAAGGAAGAAGTTCTTTGAAAATAAATCTGGACAAAGACTTCTTAAATGACACAAAAAATAATATATAACAGAAAAATTTGATATTAGATTTTATTAAAATAAAATATTGACATGTGCAAGATTTTGCTAAGAGGGTGTATGGCCAGTAGCTGCAGCCAGCATCACAGCCGCCTAGCCTGTGCAGGTTTAGGTTCACATTTAATTCGGATTGATCATAGAGTAACAAAAGAGCCAAGATCTGGTGGGCCATTTTCCTTTATTCCTGCTCGCAACCAGGCTGGCAAGAAAATACACACAGCAGGAAAATACTTCCCTTTCTATTCAGGGCTCCTGAGGCCACTGACTTTCTCAGGTTTTTGCTAGAATCAAAGGCCCCACTCAGTCCCCTCTGCATGCCTCCATTTTGGCTGGTCCTTCCACGTGGGCTTCCTGCCCTTCTACCACATGGTCTCCTCCTCTCTACAACAACTGGTCTCTTCTTCCCAAAATGGCCTCCTACCTCCTCCTCCTTTTAAAACTTTTCAGCGGGACAATCCCCTCCTTCAGCACACATTAGCATAACAAAGCCCCTTCCCAAGCAAGGAGGCAATCAACCACCCTACATGGGCAGTAGCTATCTTTAATTAAGTGAGCATAAAATTATAGTTTACATATTTATCTGCCCAACAGAAGGTTCAAGGACAAGCTACAGAATAAGAGACAATATTCACTAACCATATATTTGATGAAGGACTAGCATCTAGAATATTCGAAGAACTTTTAAAATTCAATAGAAAAAAAGGAACAAACCAATTAGGTCATAGGAAAAACATGAAGAAGCATTTCACTAAAGAAGATATACAGGTTACAAATAAATATATTAAAAGATATTCAAAATTATTAGTCATTAGGGAAATATAAAATTAAAACCCTAATAAGATGTCACTGGATATCTATGAGAATGGCTAAAATTAAAATTAGTAACATCAAATCTCAGAATATGGAGAAACTCATGGCACAACCATTCTGGGAAGCAGATAGGCAGCAGTTTCTTAAAAATCTATACATAGCTACAAGATTGTTCACTTTATAATATTTTATCAAACTCTGCATATATTTTCTGTATTCTGTGGTTTTCATTAAATTTATAAGAAAGAATTTTATAAGCCCTGGTTAAGCATCATTCCTATACACAAAGGTTTCTAGTTAGGTCCCTAGTCAGGGCACATACAGGAACAGATTAATGTTTCTGTCTCTCTCTATCTCTCCCTTCTTCTCTCTCTAAAAATCAATAAATTTTTTAAAGAATTAAATAAATATAAAAAAGAAAAAATTTTATAGTGAAAAATTTTCCAAATTTTAATCTGCCAATTACACTCCAAAAGATTTATCCAGAAAATTGACATATGTTCACATAAAAATTATATACATAGTTTTCATGTTTTAATTCATATAGACCATTGCAAGGAGTTGGGCAAATAGTACACTAGATCACTGCATTATTTATTAAAATAGCATATAAATCTACAATTACCTCAAAATAAATTTTATTTAATATTTATAATATACTGTTTTTTTCACCAATAGCTTATAATTTTTTTATATTTATTTATTTATTTTATTAAACTTATTGGGCCAAGATTGGCTAATAAAATTACATAGGTTTCAAGTGTACAATTCTATAATACATCGTTTGTTTATTATATTGTGTGTTCACCAGCTGAAGTCAAATTTCCTTTCATCATCACATATTTGATCCCTTTCACTATTTACTATCCTTACCCCTCTTTTCCCCAGGTAACCATCATAATATTGTCTGTGTCTATGAGTTTTGTTTGTTTGTCTTGTCTTGTTTCTTCATTTGTTGCTTTCAGTTTTATATCCCACTTGTGAGTAAAATTATATGGTTTTTGTCTTTTTCTTATTTTGCTAGAATGATATTCTCAACATCCATCTACATTGTAGCAAATGGCAGTATTTTATCTTTTCTTATGGCTCAGTAGTACTTCATTGTATATATGTACCACATCTTCCTTCCCCAATCCTCTATCTAAGGACATGTCAATTGTTTCCATGTCTTGGCTGTGAATAATGATTTTTAATACCTAATATTTATTACAATTCTAAAATGCTACAGAAATTAACAAAATTTACTTTTATATTACATTACAAACTAACATATGCATTTAGTAATTGGGGAACATTTTAAAAATAACAGCTTTATTTTTCATTGCTAAAATTTGGAATAGTCCAATATTCTAAAAGAGAAGAATTGTTTAACTATAGTCCATTCATAACATGGAATAAAACTCAGAAATAAAAGGGAATAAAGTATTAATACTCCTCTATACCTAGATGTCTAAATAATTAGGCTGAGTGGAAAAAGTAAATTCAAAATAGTTACTTATTATATAATTCCATTTTTATAAATTCTGGAGGTGATAAAATCACAGAAATTGTGAAGAGATTAGTCATTGTCTGATATTTTGGAGAAGCTGGGTATGTGCCAGAAGTGGCTGTGGCTTTTAAAGTGAAACAAGAAGGCCTTTTGGGGTGGTGAGAATATTCTGATTCCTGGCCCTGTGAATATCAGCAGCTTGGTTGTAATATAGTACCACAGTTTTGGAAGATATACTTATTGGAAGAAACAGAGTAAAATTTCCTGGGATTTTTTTGTATTATTTCATAAAACTGCATGTGAATATAAAATGATCTAAAATGAAAAATTTATTTAAAAAAAAAAAAAAAGAAAGAAAAAGCTTGTTTTGTGGTCTTTGGAGGACAACAGGAAGGAAACCAATTCATTTTCTTGAAAAATAGTAAATAGTAGAGGGATAAACTTTTCTTTTGTTCTGTTTTTTTTTATATATTAACTAGAAGGCTGAACACACTAATAAATGAGTAAAAGTTTCTCTTTATAATGTTATTTCAATTAATAAATAAAAATTAAAGTTAAAATTAGAATATTACCATTTTGCATTCCTAAAAAAATGATGAATGATTCCATTAAGCAGATCAAGCAGGCAAATATAATATGCTTCCTGAATAAAAAAAAATTATCTGCAGCTTTGACCAAGTGACAAAACTAAATCTAATCAAGCCTCTGGAGTCAGCTGGGTTTTTTTTATTTTTTATTTATTTTTTTATTTTTTTATTATTATTATTATTATTATTTGTATTTTTCTTAAGCTGGAAACTGGGAGAGACAGTAAGACAGACTCCCGCATGCGCCTGACCGGGATCCACCCGGCACGCCCACCAGGGGACGATGCTCTGCCCCTCCGGGGCGTCGCTCTATTGCGACCAGAGCCACTCCAGCGCCTGGGGCAGAGGCCAAGGAGCCATCCCCAGCGCGCGCGGGCCATCTTTGCTCCAATGGAGCCTCCCTGCAGGAGGGGAAGAGAGAGACAAAGAGGAAGGAGAGGGGGAGGGGTGGAGAAGCAGATGGACGCTTCTCCTGTGTGCCCTGGCCGGGAATCGAACCCGGGACTTCTGCACACCAGGCCGACGCTCTACCACTAAGCCAACCGGCCAGGGCCTAGTTGGTTTTTTTATTTCAGGAATTTTAAGAGAAAAAGTAATGTTGAACTATACCATGATTATGAAATCAGCAAAATCCAGCTTGTGGAATGCCCTACAGACTTTTATACATAAATAAAGAGAACAATAAAAGATGGAGTGAGAATTGGCACATTGAACAGCCATTTAAAAAGACATTTTAAAAATGAACAAGATCAAACTCTAGCATCTAAGGAAGTACACTTTAATATTAAAACTAGAAAAGCTCATAAGAAAGCCATTCTTATGAATATCAAAAAAGTAGTTCATTCTGTAGGGAAAGAAGGGAGTCGTGATTGAATTGGGACAGTTGGAAAAAGACTTCTGTGGGCTGACAAAGTTCTGTTCCTTAACGTAGGTTATGGTTACAGGGATGCTTACTTTAAACTATTTCATTAAGCTCTGTATATATCTTGTTTTATTTTTAAATTAAAGTTATAAGAAAGGATTAGTCAAAATTTCTCCTAATTCCAAAAATGCTTTGAAATGTTTATGTTAAATTGTTTTTAAAACATACCATTGTAAGAACTACAATACTTATATAACAATTTGCCATAAGAGGGCATTTGTATTCTTTACAGTTTTTAATTATCACTAACTAAAGGTACAGTAAGTATACTTTCTAGTTTATAAAAAGGTCTTGACTGTGTTATAGTTTCAGTTTCAGGCACACTGGTCCTTTGTTTATTGCCACCAAAGTAATAAAAAATGTAAAGTTGTGTTGACCTGAGTATTTACAATGTAAATCTTTATTTAACATTTAAGTAGTCCATTTTATGCTTTATAGGTTGGTTTTGGTGGGACAGAATCATCCACTTAAGGAGACATTATATGTTGGGAGATAAACATGAAGCCAGCTTTATAATGTAAAGTTAAAGCTATTAATATTAGAAATAAATTGAAACGCAAATGAAAATACTAAGTTCTAACTCTAATGTTGAGTTTTTCATAGTGTAGATTATTATGCTCACCCCTCCCACTTGCTCCAATATGGGAAAGTATAATCTATTCTTGGATCCATAAGAAAAGTGTTCTATGTAGCTTTATGGGGGAATAATTCTTCAACTCTTCTATGTGTTTAAAATACAGGATGAGGCAAAACTAGGTTTACAGTGGTCAGTACGTGAAACAGTATTTATTCTTTTATTATTATTTATTAATTATTGTATTATTTTTCCATACAAACAACTGGAAACTTACTTTTGTCCCACCTGTATTTGTCCCTTTAATTAAATTAGTATTCAGTACACAGGGAAATGGTGATTTAATTTGTCAATATTATTTATAGCTTCATGGCCAATATTGTATATAATATTAATATATTAAGATTAAAAAACTAATTATGCATTTATTGCTTACATAATTGTGAGCTAATTATACTACTAATGGGGAAATGTCTTTTATTGCTGTTAGACTTCAATAAAGGTATCTTTTTTAATCTTTACTTGGCATTTAGTATGCAATAAATGTCTTCATAAATATAAATGCAATGCTTTCTTGAGAGGGCCCATTTAAAATAATAAATGCATGTGACAATGATCTTGTTTAGAAAATATGAATTTTAAATACTGAATAGATAGGAACCAATGTTAGTTCTTGGAATTATTGTTCTCCCATTGTAAGTAAAATTTAAAGCCATTTTCCCCAAAAGACATTATTTTGTTGCAACTTTTCAGTTACTTTTCAACTTGAAAAGACCAGGTAACCACAGATTGTGATTGTCTCAAAAGCTCTTTCTTCATTTACATCTGCATGCTATTGTATTGAGAGTTGAACATATTTTTAACTATAAAATGTGTATAGGTAGATCACTCTTAGTACAATTAATATAAACATATTTTATGGTTTAATAAGCTATTAAACCCCAGCAAGAAAAAAACAACAACCTTGTGCAGTATAAATTCTGACTAAATCAATATATCAAAACTGGTGGAAAATGATTGAATAATTTTAATCATATCATTAATGAAACATAATTACTATAAACAAATAATATTCATAAATTAGGAAAATGTATAAATAATTGAACAGGAATGATGAGAAAGTTCTGGTAAAGCCATAGCACATAATAAGGAATAACACTTGGGTATAGGAATATAAAAAATATACATTAATAATCAATTTTTTCTCAAACTAAACACCTCTTAAAAAAAAGATGAAAGAAAATAGAATCACACAGATCCTAATGATTCAGGCTCTCTTTCATTTATTCAATCACTTACTTATCCATTCTACAAATCCATTGATCTCCTACTTTTGGCCGATCTCTGCTGCATATGGTAACATAACATAACTGAGTTGTGTTGTCATAGAACTTAAAATAAGTACATGGATAAAGAAATGGACAATGAAGTAGATATGTAATAGCCCAATAAGTAGTATTTTATATGGAATATTTAGGCCAATTTGTCTGATGTGGTGAAAATTAAGAAGGGATCAGAAAGAGGAAATGGTAATTAAGGCCCTGTGGCCTTGATGGGCAATGAGAGTCAAGGGCAGCGAGACAGTCAAGGGCAGCTGGAATACTTGCTGATTATGCTAAAGAAGGAAAGATCATGTCAAGTTTGTTAGGACATGGTATGGAAGTTGGATTTCACTCATTAAGATGGGAAACTGTCAGAAATTTTAAAAGAGAAGATACAATCTGAACCTGATTTACATTTTAAAAGTTTCACTCTTGCCTCTATAAAGAAAAATACTGCAGAGTTGTGGAGTAAGCACAAGAGTGAAAGCAGAGAGTCTGGTGAGGTAGCAAGTGCAATTATCCAGGCCCAAGGTGATGGTAGTTTGCACCAGGGCAGCTACTGTCAAGGCAGTAAAAACAGATCAAAATCTTGATGTCTTTTAAAACTATTTTGATTAGCTGAGGTATGAGCTGTGGGGTATAGAAGAAAGAGGAGTTGATGATCATGCTAAGTTTTGCCACTTGAGCCACTGGAAGTCTAGAGATGCTGTTCTGATAATAAACAAGAAGGGAGGGAAGATAGATGTCAAGAGGCAAATAAAAATATCTCTGTTTATGTTATTTATATATTACACAAAACACAAATATACTGTATATGGAAGGAGAGAGAGATTGAGGGACAAAGTTGGAAACGAGATGATGTTTACTGTTGTATGAAGACATTCATCTAAAGATCATCTGCGTTATATGATATTTAACACCATGAAACTCTATGTGATCATTTATCAAATATGAATTAAAAAGAGGTCTGAGCCTGACCAGGCATTGGCACAGTGGATAGAGCATTGGACTGAGAAACGGAAGACCCAGGTTAGAAACTCTGACGTCACCGGCTTGGGAGCAGGCTTATCCAGCTTGAGCACAGGCTCACCAGGTTGAGTGAAGGGTCTCTGGCTTGAGCGTGGGATCATAGATATAACCCATGGTCACTGGCTTGAGCCTAAGGTCACTGGCTTGAGCCCGAAGTCGCTGACTTGAACAAGAGGTCACTTGCTCGCTGTAGCCCCGGTTAAGGCACGTATGAGAAAGCAATCAATGAACTAAGTAGCCACAATGAAGAATTGATGCTTCCTATCTCTCTCCCTTCCTGCCTACCTGTCTCCATCCATCCCTCTCTCTGACTCTTTGTCCCTGTTCAAAAAGAAAAAAAAAAAAAACATGTTTGAGAGCTAAACCTTGCAACTCTGCAGTATATTCTGTTCCTTGAGTAATCCATAATTTAAAAAAAATTATAATTTTCCCAATGCTTTTTGATTGATCAATTTCCGGTTTTAATAGTGTGGTAAAATTAGAGTATAACTAATTAATAGCCCTAGAATAATTGTGATTTACTTGGAAAGAAGTTAAGCTGTATGTCATACATTATAGCAAAAAAAAAAAATTGTGTAGATTGAATAATTAAAAATATAAAACCATAGGATAGCTACAAGAAAAAACTTATTTGATCTTAAAGTGGTAAAAACCATTTGGAAGTCTATTCTTCATGGAAAATATGGTAAATTAATGGCATAATAGATTTAGCTAAATACATATTTTTTATAGTCATGTCAGTGTACACTATAAAATTTAAAAGTAAATGGTAAAACCCTGGCCAGGTATTCAGTTGGTTAAAGAGTCATCCCAATATGCCAAGATATGCCAAGTTTGCAGGTTTGATCCTTAGCAAGGTACATACAAGAGTCAACCAATGAATGCATAAATAAGTGGAACAATAAATCAATATTTCCTTCTCTCCTTCTCTCTCTCTCTAAAATACATCAATAAAAAGATAAGTGGTAAATTTAGAAATATATTTTAATATAATTATAAAAAGTAATATACATATTTTAAATTTTGCATATATCTTGAGGAAAAACATACCAATAAAAATATAGATAAGAATATTAATAGTTTACTAAAGAAAAATATAAAAACCATAGTCTAATAAAGCTCTCAAAATACTTATATTAATATTTATTAACACATCATAATTTAAGGGAAACCACTTCAGAAATGGCAAGATGAGAACCTGAATAGGGTCTGAGCTTTGATAGGATAAAAATAAAAGATTTTTTTAGAATACTTCTAAGAAAAATGTATGTTGGTAAAATTTATGACAAGTAATTTGGCATTACTTAACCGAAATTTTAAAGATTGCCACCAATCTTTGCCTCAAAAAACATTTTTAAGACCTTTACTCCAAAGAAATAATAGTTTTTTTAATAGTGACATTTGACTGATCTAATTTTATATTCATAGCATCATAGATTTCATTATCAAGGATTTATGCTTTTCATTGGTTGTTGTAGTTTGTTTTTTTATAATTGCAGAAAAGATGTCTTGAGAGTGGATCTTCCTATATTCTTTTAATGTCGCATAGACTCTAATTAATCCAAGCAAAATTTTTGAAGATTTAGTCATGTGGATGCTTTTTTTTTCATTATGTCTTCCCTAGGGCTTATCCAGAAGTCTTATAATAGAGTGGGGGAAGGTTAGAAAGTTGATCTCAACTCAACATTTTTCCTGGAAATCTTCTGATTAATGTTTTTAAGTGGTTTCTGACACCTGATTCCCATTCATGCTTTTGGCTTCTGATGTTCTACTTCTATATCATTGAATATTTGCCACCTTTCTTAATCTATGTACCTTTATTTCTTAATTAGTCCTATGTTACATTTTGATATATATTCCTCCTTCAAATCCTGCTTTGAACTTTAGAATCCCTCCTTCTACCTTCTTGTGTTCTTGGGGCTGGGCCACTAATAAAACTGGCACAAAACAAAATAACAGGAGAATATCTCATGTTTTATTATATGTACACAGGGGAATTAAAAGAATAATTCTCTGTGAGGGGCAGGGAGCAGGCCACTTAGGTTTACTTTATGTAAAGAAACAATTATTTTTTTTTTGCGATTTGACAGGGCAATGAGCACAGGTTTGGGGGTATATAATTAGTAGGAAATTTAAGGCAGTAAATTGGTAAAATTAACAAGGATTTGTTTATCTAGGCTTCTCAGCTCTGGATATTCTATCAGTGGAGATGTAACTATCTCTTCCTTCGTCTGTTTGTTGTTGGCCCTTTTACAACACTGAGGGCATCTTTTAGATAGACATCTATTTCTTGCATTTAGAAATGAGGAAAGTAAAAAAGTTTCACCCACTCTGCTGCTTCTCAATTGATTTCAATTCAAAATAATCAATATGACATGGTGGAATATTTAGGAGTGAACTGTCATGGACCTCAACATGTTTGCTTCTTTTTCCCCTAGCTGAATACTCAATTATTTGAGCTAACTCTCCTTCGATCCATGGAAAGCTTAATAGAGGTAGCATCATAAATAATTGCTTTTTAATTTTGAGTAAAATCTTATGAATACTGATATGAGTGTCAAGAAAAAAAAATCACTAGTCCTTTATACATATAAATTACTTTTTACCCTATAGTAATAGTTATCTCTGCATCTCAAATAGAAATTTAGAGAACATATCCTTTGTATATTGCAAATAGAATGCTTTAAAATCCACATGGTATGAATCAGTCAAACATGGTAAAATTAATGCAATGCACATTATAATTTAAATATCATAGTATTTGTAATGTTTCCATTACATGTTATTTTAAAAGACAAACAGTCAATAAAAGATTAAACTCTAGATGGAATGATACTTTAGACAATTCACTTTTAACTATAATCATTTAGAAAGCTCTTAGTGATTTAAAGTGCACATTATGCACTGAGAGCTGGTATTCCACTAGTAGGATTGGTACAGTCATGCCATTTGTTAAAATATTAAACAGCTTCTATACTGGGTGGTAAACAGTCTCTCCCATGAGCTTCCTGAGTGGTTACCCACCTATTCTGCCCTTGCCACCTGGCTATTGAGATTAGGCGCACTTCATTGCTCCTAAAACCTTTTAATCACTGGTGCATATATATACTGAAAATTAATTTTGGCATGCTATAATTATTCAGTCTATTACATAAGCTATTTTAAAAAGCATTTATTATTTCCTTTTTATATTAAATTTATCTTCTACAATTTTATAACCTTAAAAAATCCTCTGATTAAAACATTTATTTCCCCATTAAAAAATGAACCTTGTTCTTACATTGTACTTTCTTTAAAATGAAAAGGCATGAGAACAATGACCTTAAACTGTCTTTATCATTAAAAAGAGCTTTCTATCTACTGGTGGAAACAGTCTGTAAATAACACAAGGAAAGCCCTGACTGGTTATCTCAGTTGGTTAAGAACATCATCCCTAAATGACAAGTTTGCAAGTTCAATCCCTGGTCAGGGCACATACAGGAAGCAACCAATGGGTGCGCGACTGAGTGAAAAAACAAATGAATGCTTCTCTTCTCCTTCCTCTCTCTCTCCCTTCCTTTCTCTGTCTCTCTAAAAATCAATCAATAAATAAAAAAATCAAGCCCTGGCTGGATAGCTTGGTTGGTTGGAGCACCAACCCGGAGCAAGGATGTTGCCAGTTTGATTCCCTGATCAGGTCACATACAGGAACAGCTTGACAGTCCTAGCTCTCCCTCCCTGCCTCTCTCAAAAGAAATAAAATAAAATAAAATAAATAAAATAAAAATGCATGGAAAAAGGCAGTGAACGAATGGGGTGTGTGAGATATGGGTTCTATAGGGATTGCTGTAACATCAATAGGTCCTAGTAATATGGCAGATATCAGAAGAACATGAGGATAAATGAGGCAACTCAATTTTATTCCAGAACTATAACTAAAAAGAGATTTTTCTCTTATCTTTTATTGTTACACTATATATTTTTCTTCAAATAACAATTTACTAATATTCACAATTACATCTAATATTTATTTGTGTTATATTTTTAGCTATTAAAATCACCTTTTGAATATTTTATATCTCTATAGATTAATTTTATATTGTGAATTTTCTTGAAAAATATAGTTGTAATTCAGATAACATTTTAAAACAATGCTTGGGTTAATGCATGTACAGTGGATATAATAGACAAATAAAAATGCAAATAAATCATCTTTATTCAGAATTTTAATTTTTATATGACAACAAACTGTTTTCTGGTTTTGTAGAAAGATGTACATATATAGATATATTAATTTAGAGTCTGATAAAATTTTTCAAAACTTAAGCTATTTAGTATTACTTTGGTTTAATTTTTCATGTAATTTAAAAAATATTAAAGCTTGCTATAAATTATTGGAATTACTTAAATCGTTTGTGAATGTATGTTGGACAGCGACTACTACTTTAATCATTGATTTGGTTAAAAACCACGCATTTAGAATCTGGCATGCAAGTAGTTGTCAGCTCAGTCTTTTAAGTTGTCTTACATTTCTCTGGGTCTCATTTCTGTTGTAGATAAGATCAGGAAAATATAATGTCTATGTCCTAAAATTTTAGTGAGGGTCCAATAGGCTGATGCAGGTAAAGCATTTCAAATAACCCCTAGAACACAAATGTTAGCTATTAACATAATAAACCAAAATATTCTCCCTCTTGTGCTAATTACTGAAGAGCATTCCATAGAGTATGCTCCAGTGCCGTTCCATCCCTAGTAAAATTCCCTACCCAAGGCCAAGAAAATAAAATTTTGTTTTACACAATATTTACAATGCACGACAATGTTAGAGCTGTGTATTTGTTGTTTGCCCATTGTACATGCTATATTTAGACTTAAGCAGGAGCAGTGTGTAA
Source organism: Saccopteryx leptura (assembly GCF_036850995.1). Lineage (NCBI taxonomy): Eukaryota > Metazoa > Chordata > Mammalia > Chiroptera > Emballonuridae > Saccopteryx > Saccopteryx leptura. The sequence continues at coordinate 230,741,249 of NC_089505.1, read as the reverse complement.
TCATAGCTTGTTTATTTAGCAAGATAATTTATTGACATTTGTGAGAAGTAGAATTGATTTCAATCTTTGCAATACTGACCTAGCTAGGATCTCCTGCCAAGAATACACTGAAATGATGGTTGATTGAATGGCATCCAAAATAAGAAAGAAAGGAAAGAAGAATCATGAACCATGTATATGCAGTGGAATGTGGTGGAAGTGGTTAAGTCTTTACAACATTATTTTACCCCCTTAAACCAAAACTCTTCAACGGCTTCATATTTATTCTGTCTACATTTTATCACGATCCCCTCCACCCTGGCCCTTTGCCTTTAGTGCCTCACTAAGCTAGTCTACAGTGGAGAGGAGGAAACAGACCTCAGTCTTTTTGGCACTGGATACTGCTCAAGGTGTGATAGAGAAGGATGAAATATTGATGTAATTTACTTGTATTCTCACTGTTAAGAAAAAAGAAAAAGAAACACTGATTAAATTATTAAAAAGAAGGAGGAGGAGGAGAGGGAGGAGGAAGGAGGAGCAGAAAGTAGGAAAGGAAATGAAGGAAGAGGAGAGGGAAGAAGATGGGGAGAGAAAGGAGGGGCAGAAAGAAGAGGAGAGGATGAAGGGAAGGGGAAGAGAGAAGGGAAAGGGCAGGAGCAGGGAAAGAGAAGGACCGATCTTTGCCAATTCTAAGAGCAGCATTGCAAGAAAGAATAAAGAGAATGCTCACCCATTAGGAAGTAGGGACTAGTTTCCTCTTACACCTAACATACATAAGACCTTTTCCAAGATGTTTTCTGTTCATTAGGTGTAGAAGGGTCTGGTGATATTCAAGTAGGAAAGATTAATTATTGTGATAACAAAAGAAGGGAAGTGGCTTCTATAGTTATAAATCCTGCTAATTCAAGGTGTTATTTGAAATAATTATTATTATTTGAAAGAATTTATTGCTTGGCCTGTGGTAGTGCAGTGGGTAAAGCATTGACCTGGAATGCTAAGAACATAGTTCTGATCTATTAAGGTGTCATGGATTTAGCCAGGAAATAGGGCATTACAGATCTCTTTGTTAGTTTAAGATTTTTAGATTTTAGAATGAGACATCAACTTCCAATAATTATAGAGGGACTGATATTCTTAGCATAATTCAAAATGTGAAAATATACATTCTTTGAGTTACTAAAGTCTTAGAATTTTAAAAATATGCATCAAGAATCTCACTATATTTGAAGTACAAAGGAATAATTTCTTAAATTAATGATTATTGGTGAACATTCAAAAATAACATCTTGCATTATCTATAAAGAAGGCCGTTGCAGTTCAAATAAAATAATCCTAACTGGCTTTCCAAGCAGCCTTAGAGAACAGTGTGCTAGATTCAGTGCTTAAAATGTGTTCCCAGTAGTGCAATTCCTACTATCTATCTTTACACACATCTTAAATCTGTGTATTTTATGTTTTTTAGAGTGGTTCACATATATTATCTCATTTAATCTTCAAATGGGAACAATATTAAATGAGTAAAACAAGTTTTATTACTCCCTAGATGTGAGAAATGATCTAAAAACAAAATGAGAAGGGGTTACATGGCTAATTAGTAACAATGAAATGTGTTCTTCCCACTTTTATTTCTGATTTCTTTTTCCTTTTCTTCTTTAAGTATTTGAAATGTCTTATTTTTTTATTCTATAGTCTTTGCAAGCAATGATGTGTATTTGTGAGGTAGGTCACTGGTATTAAGAATTTGCAACATTAATAATTGCATTGGTTATTTATGCTGCATAATTATCCACAAAATTTAGAAATTAAACAAATATATATATGTATGTATTTTTAATGGTTTGGAAAATTGTTTCTTCTGCTGATCTCAACTGGTATTATTCATGCAGTTGCATTCAGTTGGCATGTTTGGTTGAAGACTAGGCTTAATTGGTAAGACAGAGATAACTGTGGATCTCTGTGATCTTTCAGACTTAGTATGAAAGTGAAACTTTTCTTCACATGGTGACAGCTGAAAAGTTCAGATGTGTAATCACTTATCATGTCTTTGCCTTTTTCATGTGTGTTGATGTTTCTTTAGCCAAAGTACTTCTGATGGGAAAGCCCAGCATCAAAATGAAAAGGTATTATTTTAATTCATAGATGCCCGATGGAGTGATTTATTAGAAGTCACTTATGTGACACTTTATTGTTGTCTGCTCTCTAAATCTAATGATTAAGATCAAACCCTGTCTGTAAAATACCCTCACTCTTCCTATACTCCAATATTTTATCCAACTAGAGCGTTAGTGTTTAAATTTACGATTGTTACCTGTATTAGTTCTAGTAATCAATGTTGCTTTGTACTTGCAGTTTCTTTAGTATGTTCACATTGTTCCAAGGATCCATAAGTTAAAGACAAGTTATACACTTTTACACTAGCAGCACAGAGTGATGAGACCAGTATAGGACAACTGTAATTGGCACTTCAACACAAAAAGTTAAGAAATGGGAGGGGTCTCTGGTCCATAAAAATTCTGAAAATCGTTGGATGTATGTTCTCAGGATTCCCTACTTCAAAGGCAGGGGATATTCCTTGATTATAGACTTGTTCTATTCTCTTGGAGTGTGATGTGTGTGTGTGTGTGTGTGTGTGTGTGTGTGTGTGTGTGTGCGTGAGACAGAGACAGAGAGGGATAGATAGGGACAGACAGATAGAAGGGAGAGAGATGAGAAGCATCAGTTCTTTGTTGTGGCACTTTAGTTGTTTATTGATTACTTTCTCTTATGTGCCTTGACTGGGGGGCTACAGCATAGCAAGTGACATCTTGCTCAAGCCAGTGACCTTGGAAGCTGGTGAGCTGTGCTCAAACCAGTTGAGTTTGCGCTCAAGCCAGTGACCTCGGGGTTTCGAACCTGGGTTTTCTGCATCTTAGTCTGTGGCTCTATCCACTGCACCACTGCCTGATCAGGCAGGTGTATGATTCTTAAATCCTTTCTTGTTGGTGATTTGGTTTTACCCTGTAAGATCTACATCATTTTTTGTAAGAAATGACCAATGTTTTAAGTATAGTAATTTCTCAGGCTGCTTCAAGATCACAGAAAACTCTGGGCATAGATATCATTTAGAACTGATTCTATCCCTTTCAGTTCAATCTGATAACTACACACTTAAAAATGTGCATGTTAATGATTATTTACACCATCCTTCAAAAGCTATATCTACAGTTATTTCGGAAATAGACTTCTGCATTTTGGATAGAGTGTTAAAATTATAAAGTATTTAAAATTCTTAGGAACCATTTTGTGTAGCTGGCGAGGTCTACTTTATACCTTCATAAATTAACATTACCAGAGGATACTAAAGCTACAGTAAACTTAATCCTTCCTGTAAGGCCATTTCTTACTTTGAGAATTCTTTATGAATGGGAGAGAATGCAGTTTTCAAATCAAGTGAGTCCAGTGCCTTCTATATTTTCTATTAATACCATGTTTAAACTAAAAATTTCTACCTTAATTTAGCTTTTCTTCCTGTGCATACAGATAAAAAACAACAACAACAACAAAATTTATAATATGCAGCCTAGAAATCTCGGATTCACAAGTTCATTAAGAACTTTTTGGTTTTCTAAGTAACCACAAGATATGGCTTTGCCAATTGTTTTGCTACTAAAAAATAAACAAAAAGCACATATCACCATTCTTTTCAGACTTCAATAACAATTTCTTCACTTCTCTCCACTTTCCATTAACGTTTTGTCTGCTAGACTTCCAACCTTCACCAACAGCCTCTTGCCACTTCTCTAGTCATTGTCTACTCACTACCTGGTACCAAACCTAGTACTAACTACATCTTTCAAAATTCTATTACATTAGAAGCCCACTTTTAATGAAATTTTCTGGTCAGTTATATATTGTTGCATAATGAGTGCCATTAATGTAATAATCGATAATTGTAACCAAGTTTGTCCCTCTTAAAATTGACTTGCATATATTAGAAACAAAATATTGACTCTCTTCTGCAACTGATTTAATTTTTATCACTCAGCAGTATGAATATATGCTAACCCTTTTAAGAAATTACTGTGTGCCAGGCATTGTGCTAAAGACCTGATATCATTTTTAAATTTTTCTTTCACGACCTTTGTTCAATGAGATTCATGGCATCATTTCACTGGTATTGTAGCTGAAGCTTAAAAAAGATTTTACACTTCTCAAGGTCCCATCAAAAGTAATATGTTTTGTGATTCAAACCTATTATTCTGACAGCAGAGACAATACTCTTAAACACTATTCAATGTTGACTAAAATGGTGTATATCTAACATTAGGGTATTTGGGGACTTAATCACAAGGTTTATCAATAATGTCTTCTTTATTTCTAAAATGGGGATACACTCAGTGTGGTAGTATGTTCTTGAATAATTCTCATTTATAAAATTCAATTCTATTTGTTAGAAGAGCTATATTCTGACTCTCCATAACAAGCCTAAAAATTAAATTTTTGTATTACATTCAAGAAGTTTTTCACATAAATAAAATGAGCAGGAGATTGATATCTTTCAAGGTAAAAGATTCCAGTTTGGAATTACAAATAAACCACATTTCTTTGACAAGGTTTTTTTTTTTTCCTTTAGAGACTGGATAGGAAAGATAAATGAAACATATCAGGATTAAATATATTTAAAGAAATTATGCTTTATCACATTCAAACATAAGCAAATATTAAAATTAAACTAAAACATTGGTACCCCTTAGAAGTCCATAATTTGCTTTTATGAAAGGAAGATAATTCTAATTATTATACAAATTTTTAATATGCAAATTATACTTTTCACATTACATCAGAAGACTTAAATCTTTTAAAGAGTTTTAAACCTTGTCCTAACAATAGAATTTTTCTATTTAGTTAAAAGTTTTCTAAGGTAAACCTTCATCCAAACTTCTTCTGAACAATTAGCAATTCAAAATGTAACTTAGGGTAAGAAAAATATAATTCCATACTTAAAAGCAAATGATTCTAGGAACTGGCCAGGATGCTGTTGTTATGATAAGGCATGGAAGATGTTGGCTTCTGCTTTCTGCACAGAGGAATACTGTAAGAAGTCTGAGTGGACAGCCCTCATGAGTTAATCTGTGCACAGCAGTCCAGCACAAAAGGTTATCCAGACACAGATATGATATGGCATCTATATAGTTTGTTCTGAGAAAGGATATAAATGAGAAAACCCCAGCTATCAACAAATAAAAGAACCCCTAGAAATCCTTTAGGTATCAAATAGGGCTTTACACAGTCCTGTTCTCTTCTCATCAGCTCACAGTCAGAAAAGGAGCCAAAACAAAAAACGAAAGCAATAGAGAGTTCAGAACTGCACGACTAAGCAGAAAGCATGTTTCTTGAGGGGAGCTATGTTTTATCATACAATAGAAATTAACTGCTTGAAATGAAAACAATTTCAAAAGCATTAAAATGAAAATGTTTTCTTTTAATTGTTTCTTTCAATAAATAATTTGTAATCATATCTATAAATAAGAAGTCAAGCATATTGATGTAATTATACATGTAGATGAGCTAGAGATTTAGATTTGCATTATCTAAAAATATATTTACATATCAACATTTTATTATCATTATCTGTTCACATCTTATCTCTGTTGGGCTAACACTTCCCATTTTAAATAAGGACATTCCATGATATATACTCTTGATCATTATGCATAGTTGCTAAATACAAGTGGATGGGATTCTCAGAGTCTGCAAACTTATAAAAAACTGTATTAATTGAAAAATGAGTTTAAAAGATTATTCACATAGTCACCCCTGAAATTGTCTTTTATACCCATCATGTATTGATCGTTAGGTATTGCTATGATTACTCTGGATTGTGGAGAGAGGAGCAGGAAGAGAGACGTTATTTTCATAAACAGTGTATTTGGTGTAAGTAACCCACGACTATGTCCTAGGTCTGATCCCAGGGTCCTTACTGGTAGGAAAGTCCTTCTCTGGAAATGCCACGCAAGTGCCTGAGAGCGCAGGGCATTGCTTTCACTAAGGTGCAGAATGATCTCTTTGCCTGATTTATCAAATCCTAGGAGATATGGCTAATAAAGAAGGTGCTAGGAAGAAAAGATTCTTTTATGTATTTCTCAAAATTTAAAGAAAAAAATAAATGGAAAGGGGGATGGATATGACCAATAAGGATGGTATTTGTTGTACAAAAAATGTTTCCAAAAGATAATTATTTTTAGTAGGTATTTCACAAGTATATTTACTAAAATGGGAGTTCCTTTAAATATGAGTTTCATGTATTATTTAAAGTGGCAGTTTGGCAGAGCAAAAAAGAGTTAAGGTCTTAGTTAAAATCCTGTTTCTGTCCTGGTGGGAGAGCCCTATTTGTTGGAGCATCATGGGGAAGCACAGAAGTTGCCTGTTGGATCCCCAATCGGGGCACATACAGGAGCAGATGATGTTTCTGTGTGTGTGTGTCTCTCTCTCTTCCTCTCTCTCTACAATCAATTTTTTAAAAATCCCATTTCCACCTTGAATAAGACACAATCGCTGCTGCTGCAGAGTCCTCCCCTATAATAATACAAGTCCTGGAGAATTCTTTTTAATGACATTTAAGGGATATCAAACAAAGGGCAAAGTGCTACAGCCTGGTGATGATTCTCTTCCCTCAGGCCTTTAAAATGAGTTAACACCCAATACATTTTAGCTGAGTGTCATTAAGCAGGAAGCATGGAGCATTCATGGTTTGGTAATATGAAATAAAGAAAACAAGATATGACCCTAACTACAATCAAATAAAGAGTGCAGCATTTCTCTGCTGGCTATGTCTCCCTTATGTTTTATTTATTTATTTTTTTAAAAGTCAAAACAGTATCATTTCCAATCTCCAACTGGCCTTGCTTCCTGATCAGTTTCTGCAGCCAGAAGCAGCAAATGGTGAACAAGGCAATAGGTGAAAACACAAAATTCCCAGAAATAGAAAGTAGACTTCTAATATGTAATTCACTGGAGGAAACACTTCAAGGCCTCCATTTATCATCTGTGAGCAGGCACCTCCATGGGGGTAAGCTATTTGCATTTTCAGGGGCAAAATGTTCTGCCTTTCATTAAAATAGGAACTGAGCATAGGAGGAGAGAGACAATCCATGTTGTCCACATGCAATGGATGTGGTAATACTTTCCAGCTGATTTCGTACATCAGCATCGCTGCGTTACTTTGCAGGCCTTGGTGCCAGGACGAAAATCTCCATCTTGTTTACTCTGACACTCTAAATTTGAAGAATGTGTTTCTAGTCATCAATTAGAACTTGTTTCTGTTTCCCCTTTTTCCTCACTCTTCCCTCATCATTGGCAACACAGAGCTGGGTTAGCACATGAGATATTACCTTGACACTTCAGCCCCTTTGACATTTCAGATCTAGTGCTTACAGTATAAAGATTTCCAAGGGATTTCAAATTTTTAATTGGTGGTGGTTGTTTTCCTAGGCACTTCCTGTATTCATTAAGCTGATTGTTTTGGCTTCTTTCTTTTTCTTTGCTTCAATATACATTCTATGGCTATATTGTTTCTAAAAAGCAAAATTTTTTCCCTGTATCAGTACAGTTCAATCAGAAAGGACAGGCCAGTGGGAGATACTGCAAGGAGCTGACTTTCACAGTTGCAACCCAGGGGCTGGCTAGGCAAGTCTGTTATCCCAGGGCAGACTGTCAGGAAGGGCAGGCTCAGGCAAAGCTTCCCTTCCACAAGGAGAGGGAGCCTCAGCTCTGTTTTTAAGAACTTTCAGCTGATGAAATCAGACCCAACCCTAATTATCCAAGATATATTTTCTGCCTTTTAATGGTTATGGATTTTTTATCACATCTACAATATACTTTCACAGCATCAGTATTTAAAGAATACCTGGAGATGGTAACCTAACCAAGTTGACACGTCAAAAGACCATCAATTATAGTACAACTATCTTATTGGGTGTTATACAGTCAGTACTGTATAGTGATTAAAAGTAATGGTTCTAACATGTCTTATGAGTTGCCATAAATGCTTTTTTTGCAATGTTATCAAAAAAGAGGCAGTTGCCCTGGCCAGTTGGCTCAGTGGTAGAGCAGCCCTGCTTGTGGAATACAGGAGGTGAGGAATTGTTTGGCAGGAATGTTTCCTTGTTAAGTTAACACAGGTCTAATCAGTGTAGGTCCAATACTAGTCCATCTGGCATTCTTTCAAGGAGACAAGATAAAGATTTAAGATTTGTTATTTAGCCCCTTTCAAAACTGGCTGTCTCCTTTCCTAAATTTAAGGTTGAGTTCCTCCTAAATGTTTGCTTCCAAGGACACTTCCCAGACCCAGCTGATGCATTTCTAAGGGTAAGGCCAGGAAGTCCTTTAGAAAGAATAGCAAGCAAATTAACTATTTCTTATTCCTTATATAGTGTCCTATTGATTACAACTAAAAGTTACTATGTATTACTGAAGCCAAATTCCTAACTTTTGGGTTCCCTTATCATTTCCCACTGTTAGTCTTAACTATCTTACATCTATAAGATTCTATCGGGAAACGGCCCTTACCAGTTGGCTCAGCAGTAGGGCGTCGGCCTGCAATGTGGAAGTCCCAGGTTTGATTCTCAGTCAGGGCACACAGAAGCGACCATCTGCTTCTCCACTCTTAGTGCTCCTCCTTCTCTCCTTCTTTCTCTGTCTCTCTCACAGCCATGACTCAAATGACTCAAGCAAGTTGGCTCCAAGTACTGAAGATGGTTCCATAGCCTCACCGCAGGTACTAAAATTGCTTGGCTGCTGAGCAACAGAGCAGTAGCCCCAGACGGACAAAGCATGGCGTGTGAGTCCTGGTCGAGGCACATGCTGGAGTCTATCTCTCTGCCTCCCTGCCTGCCACTTAATAAAAAAATAAAAGAAAGAGAGAGAGAGAGAGAGAGAGAGAGAGAGAGAAGGAAGGAAGGAAGGAAGGAAGGAAGGAAGGAAGGAAGGAAGGAAGGAAGGAAGGAAGGAAGAAAGAAAAGAAGGAAGGAAAGAAGGAAGGAAAGAAAGAAAGAACAGTCAATTATGCAAACAGTTTATTAACTATGTAGAAATTCTTAGATTTAAAGTCTTAGGAAATAGTTCATGTTATAGGATGGGATTGCTTGTGTCCTATAAATTTGAAATGTTTCAGTGGGAAGGTATTTTTATAATATATTAATATTTAATTTATAAGTTAGCGGTTGAAATTTTACTCACTTTATTTCTCACGTGGGGGAAAGAAAAAAAGAGTTCATTTTCTGTAATTAAATCTAATCTTAGATTTAAATAGGCATGATGATTTACATTTTAACTGAGGGGAAACTGAGCCTCTGAGAAATTAGGTAACCGCCCCCCCAACTGAAGGCAACAGATGCGCCCAGCTTAAAATAGCCTCTTTATAGTCAACATGATCTCCTTGGGGTAAATATTTAACTATATCCAAATTTGAATTTTTCACCAGAGTTATTTTTTCCACCATATAGAACTTTTCTTTCCCTCCCTCTGTGCAAGAGAATATGTCAATTTATTAGAAAGATTGTTACTGCTTTTGGCTTTGGGGTTGCATTGACTCTTGTCTCTGTTGCTAACTATTGTAGATGAGAAGCCAGAGGCTACTGTAACTCGTACTCTGTTTTCTCAGAACTGTCTCTTAGGGCAACTGATTTGGAAGAGAGAGTCTCCATTGAAGTTGATATTCTTACTAACTTCAATTTTTAAGATTGCTCACATCTTCTCAGGCTTGCCTATGGCTTCCATTTGACTTCTAGTTGTCCCTGCAGTGTTTATCATAGGGCCATTTTTCTTCACAATGGTTACCATCACAAACAAACTCTAACAGAAAGACCCATTCTGTCCTGCCTGGAAGCTGAGAGAAAAGGACGGGCATCCCCTTAGGCTCTGTCATTGCCGAAATGTGACAAGATCACGTCTGTTCTATGCAGCCAACTCTTAGGATCAGAAGAAACAAACTGGAATCCAGGCACATACCTTGTCCCACTCTGCTTCTACATTAAGTGTTTCATTTTTTCCTCTTGAGATTCAACCCAAAGTCAGGAAACTGAGGGCCTTTGGGTAAAGATCTCTTCCAGTGGGAAAACTGCAGAAAACATAAAATAGAAAAGAAAGAAAACTATAAGAATAAGACAAGGAGAGGTTATCTAATCTTAATCATTCACATTATATTCTGTTTAAATCTGTGACCATTAAGAGTATAGCTCTTGAACATTTTTCTTTTCTGGAATGTGCCATAAGCTTACTTGTCACTTAAAATGCTCTACACCGGCCCTGGCCGGTTGGCTCAGTGGTAGAGCGTCGACCTGGCGTGTGGGGGACCTGGGTTCGATTCCCGGCCAGGGCACATAGGAGAAGCACCCATTTGCTTCTCCACCTCCCCCCTCCTTCCTCTCTGTCCCTCTCTTCCCCTCCCGCAGCCAAGGCTCCATTGGAGCAAAGATGGCCCGGGCACTGGGGATGGCTCCTTGGCCTCTGCTCCAGGTGCTAGAGTGGCTTTGGTCACGGCAGAGCGATGCCCCGGAGGGGCAGAGCATCACCCCCTGGTGGGCAGAGCGTCGCCCCTGGTGGGCGTGCCAGGTGGATCCTGGTCGGGCGCATGAGGGAGCCTGTCTGTCTCTCCCCATTTCCAGCTTCAGAAAAATACAAAAAAAAAAAAAATGCTCTACACCTATTGTATAGGTAAGTTATTAATAGTATTGTGGGTAGTAATTTTATATAGATATTATGTATCCTGTGGTGAGATAGACTAAACCAGGAAAGCAATCCTTATGTAATTAAAAAGTGTTACTTATTTTTATCATTTTGTTTTAGTTATAGTATATCAGATGTATGAAAAAGAGTCCTAGTTTTTGCAGAATTGCTATATAATCAAATAACTTGAGGTTACTCATTTTATATATCTGGATTTCAGTTCCCTATCTGGAAATTCAATATTATAACTTGTAAAAGCATTTCTAGTTCTAAAAGCCTATGATACTTTTACTTTAAAAATTAGTTAGAACTTTGACTTCAAGTGCAATAGCATGCATCAATCCTGCCTGGGCTCTGTCATTGATTTTAATATTCTTCAGGCTTCCTTCAGTTAAATGATTTTGTGTTGATGTGTATAGTTTGGGATTAAAAAAAAGATGATGAATAAAAGGCAGAAGAAGAAAGAAATATACCCATACAAACTCTATAGGCATTTATTCTCAGTATGAAAACTGTTACTGTACTATAGGAGGATACATTGGAACATCTGTTTTAAAACCTTATGTTGTAATATTATTGAGGTGACATTTCCAAAGAGTAATTTCAATTTTGATGGGACTTGGAAACACTGGAGTAAGCTATCCTACCTGTCTGTGGTACATTTATCAGTATCAACATTATTATTTTTTTTCAGAGACAGAGAGAGAGTCAGAGAGAGGGATAGATAGAGACAGACAGACAGACAGGAATGGAGAGAGATGAGAAGCATCAATCATTAGTTTTTTGTTGTGACACCTTGGTTGTTCATTGATTGCTTTCTCATATGTGCCTTGACCGTGAGGCTACAGCAGACCGAGTAACCCCTTGCTCAAGCCAGCCACTTTGGGTTCAAGCTGGTGAGCTTTGCTCAAACCAGATGAGCCTGTGCTCAAGCTGGCGACCTTGGGGTCTTGAACCTGGGTCCTCCGCATCCCAATCTGACACTCTATCCACTGCACCACCACCTAGTCAGGCAATATCAACTTATTTAAGTTGGATCTACAGTTCCCAGAATTCATTCCATGCATGGTTTAAGATTTTTACTAGACACAGACGTCATTTTACATAATATTTGGATAGCAGAAATAAAGCAATTGCCATATTTTGATGTTTTAAAGTTTGATGCAAGCCTTCAAACACTATGGCAGCTGGCCCATGTTGTCACTGATCTGTTAGCTCACCATCTAACACTATAGCAGCCCCACCTCCCACCAATTCTCTTCCAAGAACAACTTTGGGTTTTGAACCACATGAGTGAGTAGGTTTATCCATGGTAAATAGCATCAGTCTGTTCAGCAAGTCACCTTCAGCATCTAGGTTGTAGGTGGTAAAAAACATGCATGTATCAAACTCTGTCCCCATGTGTTCTACCCTTTCCTCATCCTTGTCCACCAAAAAAAAAAGTATTCTCTGTAGTTGTCTGGGCTGGACTTTAGAGATGTCAGGCTTAACACAGAGATTAAACTTACATGAACTCCTCAATCAGTTCTTATAATTATGTTGTATCTAACCCAAATAATAAACCCTTCATTCTGGCTCCACACTGTCCCATATGATGGACACAAACACATGTGGCTATTGAATACATAATTGTAAATACTTTGAATTGGAATGTGCTATGACTATAAAATACACAGATTTAAAAGACAGTATATAAAGAAGAATATTAGTAATCTCATCAATAATACTTTTGTGATTTTATGTTGAAATATTTTGAAAATATTAGATTAGATAAAAATATCTTAAAATCAGTTTCATCACACCTTATTAGTTAAGTCCAGATGTAATATAAAATACCATAGATGGAAGGCTTAAACAACAAACATTTATTTCTCACAGTTCTGGAGGTTGGGAGGTCCAAGATCAAGGCATGGGCAGAGTCAGCTTGCAGTGATGGCCCTCCTTCTGGTTTACAGACTGACCTCTTTCTTGCTGTTTCTCCATTTGGAGAACAAAGAGTTCTAGACTGTTTTTTTTTTTATATAAGGACAATAATCTCACATGAGAGCTCTACCCTAATGACCTCATGTAAATCTAACTACCTCCCATGTCCCCACCTCCCTGTACCATCTATTAGGAGTTAAGGTTTCAACCTATGAATCATGGGAAACACAATCAGTCCATAAGATCTTTCTTTTTACTTTTTTTTAATGTGGCCACTACAATATTTTAAATTACATGTGTGAGTCACATTATACTCCTATTAGTATTATTCTAAATTTCTCATAACACTTCTTATGCTATTATAGAAAACTGACAAATTTATTAATGTTAATATCCCCAATTCCTTTTATGGTCGAGTAATATTAGAAGAAACTCTCCCAACATATTTCATGTAAACTGATTGATTCTGTTTTAATGTGATGAGAGTGGTGAAGTAAGATTCTCTTCTATGGCCCAAAAATATAACCTATCTCAACTTAGAAAATTACCTGTGAATAAGACTTTATTGACTAGCATCACTTTAAACAGTGTATACACTCATTTATTTATTCCCTCAACAATTATTCTCTAAATACCTCCCAACCACAGCTTTTAACATGTAACAAAAGGTCACTGCCCTGATGGAACATAGAGTTTAATGAATGGAGACAGATGATAAATGAACCAAAGGGATGATTAAAGAGTTTTAAGAGTATCCTGAGAAAAATATGAATAATATAATAGTGAATAAAAATGTTTTTCTTTAGATGGTTTGGACAAAAACCATTTTTTATCAAACTATTATGAGGTGAAAGCATACATTGTATTGCAAAGAATTAATTTATAGATAAAAGAAGTGCACAATATACAATAATACATTTCAATTTTATTTATTGAAGTAACAAAGGGAAGAATTATATAAAACCATAAATACCAAAGTGGAGTTCATTCCCATTGATACCCAAGTTGTGGCTACTGGATAAAAGAGCTAGTATGTTAAAGTTTATTGTTAAAAATGTAAATTTTAGCCTGACCAAGTAGTTGTGCAGTGGATAGAGTGTTGACCTGAGATGCTGAGGATCCACATTTGAAACCCTGAGGTTAATGGTTTGAGTGTGGGCTCACCAGCTTGAGCACGAGGTTGCCAGCTTGAGCAAGTGATCATATACATGACTCCATGGTCGCTGGCTTGAGCCCATGGTTGCTGACTTAAATCCCAAAATCACTGGCTTGAACAAAGGGTCACTGGCTCAGCTGGAACCCTCCAGTCAAGGCACATATGAGAAAACAATCATTGAACAACTAAACTGCTACAAGGTGATGCTTCTCATCTCTCTCCCTTCCTGTTTATTTCTCCCCCCCACACATACACACACACATAAAGAGGTAACTTTTACCAGAATCACAGTTATATTTTGAATTGCTATAGATATGAAGTAGAAGATTAGTTACAGTTTTATCAATAAGCATAAAGGAATCATATCTTATGTGGCTTTTACAAGTTTATTATTATTTAATTTGTCTGTAGGCTGTTTTAAGGATGTAGTTTATACAATTAGTACATTTTTTTATATTTGATTTTAATTTGTGTTTATATAGATTCAAGTGCCCCACTGAATATATCTCCCCCCACCACTTTATTCCCCCTCAGCCCCCCCATGCCCTCTCCCCACAATGCCCTCCCCCCTTCCCTCCAGGATTGGCTGTCCTGCTCTCTATAATGCTGTGTTATGTATATATAATTTCATTAATCTCTTTCCCTTCTCTGATCCCATCTTCTCTTCTACTTTCCCTCTGACCGCTTTCCCTCTGGTCCCTTCGATCCCGCCTCTGCCTCTGTTCTGTTGCTCAGTTCACATTGTTCATTGGATTCCTCAAATGAGTGAGGTCATGTGGTATTTTTCTTTCTCTGCCTGGCTTATTTCACTTAGCATAGGAAACAATTAGTACATTTAAAAGGGATGAGTCATAGTACATGAATCATGGTTATCTCTCTTGAAATTTAAAATCACTAGTAGGCTTCCAAACTACGTATCTAACTTTTAAGGAAATTATGGGAAGACAAACCTCTCATGATTAAAAAAAAAAGCCGCAGAACATAGTTCAAAGAAAAGTTATAGCTTTCAATGTGAAATCTCAGTAGTTGCAAAGAAAGAAATTTACTGGATCTGACATCTTTCCTTTGGGTTCATCTAAGAGTTGTCTATGAATGGTGTCAGCTTTCTACTTGTGCTGAAAACATCAGTGGTTCAGTGTCAAGCAGTTTTAACAAAATTTTTTATTGGTGCCTGTTCTCTTGTAAGTCTGCTCTTAGCATTTGCCTTTGAATTTCAAATGGTTGTAAAACGCCAAGGGTTCACATTCTGTCAATGAAATGAGACAGGAAAACATGAGCCAAACAGGATAGCTGCATTTCTTTCTTTCTTTCTTTCTTTCTTTCTTTCTTTCTTTCTTTCTTTCTTTCTTTCTTTCTTTCTTTCTTTCTTTCTTTCTTTCTTTCTTTCTTTTGTCCAGTGTGGCTGAGACCTGGCATTCTGTATAACACAGTAATGTGTTAGAAAATGCTAACCTAGTCAAAAGCAGTGAATCCTACAAGGAGAAAATAATAAGCTACCAGAAAGGCATTGCCAATGTCTAGCCATGCCTTCAGGCCTAGAAAACAATTATAAAAATGGTACATTGGAAATCAGTATGTCTCAGACAGAAGCAATAAATTGACTGAGTTAATGTGCATGATTTGACTGCTGATATAAGTATGCACTGTTTGGCCAACATCCCTCAACAAAAAAGATGGGAGTTTAGTCTGGTATAGTCTGCTACACAGATCTTATTCAAGTATGCGCCTGTTGGGCAGTGTATTGCCAACATTTAGTGAATTTGATCTCCTCAGCCCCCACACCTTTTGGTTTTTGATGACAACAGTAACAATCTTATTCAAAAAGCTTAACCAATAACACATCTGTGGTGAAGTCAAACTGCCCACAATTATACCAGATTTTGAGTACAGCTGTATTATTTTGAAGATGTTTAAGAATTTGACCCAAATATTCTGTAAGATCTCTTTGACTATTCTTTTTGTCATCACTGAGTTTAGGAAAAATTAAAGCAGATTATATTATTTTATACAATAAACCAAGATTAGGATACTAGAATAAATAAAAGGATGTGTATCACCAATTCAAGTAGCTTTTTCTGTAGTCATTTTGACTTAAGATGTAATGAAAGACATTGGTAATGACATTAATTTAATTGAACACCATACCACATTCAAGGTTTTTATTTTATGTTTTTCATCATCTTCTTTATCAATGCATCTGGCCAAATGTAATACATGGTTGCCTAAGTAGCAAGATTCTATAATTGCTCACATTGATGTAGTTTACATTTTCCTTTCAGATTTCAATTTGGAGTAGTGAAGATTAATACCTTAGATAATATATCTGGGACACAGTAAAAGTGAACATTTTCAGTGAAAGACTCAATTCATTGAAGGAACAATGAAGCTATATGAAAGCTATCGTGGATGTAGGACAAAATCACTTAACCTCTGCTGTGTCTTTTGTAGGATGGTATAGATTATGGAGTTGTACTAGGCAGCTGATTACAAGAGGGTAATTAGGAAAAGAGCCAATTTCTATTCATTGAACTCTCTCTGAAGCAGAATGAGAGATGTGCAGCCTTTCTTTTTCCCCACTGACCCATTGCAAATAGCACTGTAAATACTTTGCTCTATTCTATTCCCTTACAAGAGAACTAAATGCTAAGAATTAGTTGTAAAAACATTCACTAATATGTTAGCAAAATGTACAATTTGTGAGCACATTCATGTTACCATTTTATTAGACAAGGAAAGGACTACTGTAGATAAACACCATCTCATATCTTAGAATCATTTTTTCCTTGGTCCTCCAATGGATGAAATGCTTATTTCTATTTATAGACTTTTATTGCTTTCCAAATATATTCTTTCACATGGGAATGGGATTTGATCATATAACCAATACAGCTCATCAGATTGTATATGCATGACTGCTATCTTCATATTGATCTTTTTAAATTGCTATAATATTTTGCACTGTGTCTAAAAGCAGTCAAGGTTTCTATTAATATAATACACAAAGGAGCCTGAATGTTCACCACCTCTTTTCACTCACATCTCTTCTGTGAATATTTAGTCTTAATTCTCTTAGAAAACAAAACTGCATATATGCTTGCACTATATCTTATGGACATAAAATTTTTTCTCTTTATTTCTTGGGAGAAAAGCTTTAATTTTCTTAAGTTTTTTTTCTTTTTTTCCCAAGCTCTATCAAGTTAAATTGGGTCTTGCAAATTAACTCAAACTCATCCTAATATATGGTCATGAACAGGTGGAAACAAGGAAACAATAAACATTTAAAATCATACTAAGATATTCTTATCCCTATAAAGTTTACCCTCTGCCTCCCCTGAATCTGGATGTAAGAGGAAGTCTGTATGATTCTGTTTGGTCCAACTACTGGACTTCCACCGATCTTCGCAAGGTTCAGGTCAGCCCTGGACGTCTTTCTTTGTGTCAGGGCCTGGCGTCCACTGAAGGATTTTTGTTCCTGCCTGTTTCTTGTGGGAAACTTGTTGACATGTACCAGAGATCCCTGTCAAGAGGTCTATTTTGGTAGCCCCTTTATAATAATCCCAAACCTTTCTAATCTCCAGTTCTCTTCAAGTATTTCACAACCTCCCAAAGTCCAGGATATCTCAAGGTTATTTTTTTTGCATTTTGTTGCAGTCTCTGAGATACCTGCAGAATCTGAGGAGCTACTGTCCAGCTCGACGCCTTACACAGTCTCACACCTATGCTCCTCAGAACGCCATGCATAGCCCTTTACTAAAGGCAACAGTCCTTGTTCCCAATGTTAAATACCCTCACCTCCCAACATAAGATTTTCTGGAGGCTTTACTTTTGGAAGGAAATGTTCTTAGGTAATAATCCTCAACATCTTTTATCATTTGCCTCTGAACATTTCTTTAATATCTGATCTACATGAAAATGAGCTTTGAGGATTTAAGAAATTTTTTTTTCTCAAAAGTGCCTGAGATTAAAATTATTGTAATTAATGGCATTTCCAAAAATGTTAGTTTTGTGATTCAAAAATGATTAATAACTCTTTCATTCCAGGCCATATTCTTTCTCCCTTGAAGGAATAAAAACTCTTTGCTTAAGAATTATGAATTCTCAGACAAGTATGATTGAAAAGAAATCAATATATATGAGAAAATGTTTTAAATATATGTCAACTGTGTGTTTTGATCTAGTTAGTTATTATTTATTTATTTATCTATTAATTTATATATTTTAAGTGAGAGGAAGGGAGATAGAGAGACAGCCTCCCACATGTTCCTTGACCAGGATTTACCCAGCAACCCCTATCTGGGGCCAGTTATCAAATCAACAGAGCTATTTTCAGGTCCTGAGGCTGATGTTCAGACCAACAAAGCTACTGGCTGTGAGAGGGGAGCAGAGAGAGAAAGGGGATAGGGAGGGAGAGAGAAGCAGACGGTGGCTTCTCATGTGCCCTGACAAGGGATCGGAGCCAGGATGTTTGCACACAAGGCTGAAGCTCTATACCCTGAGCCAACCAGCCAAGGCTGGTTTTGGTCTATTTATTAATTTTAGAACTTGAACTCTAGAGATAAGCTACCTGAATTGGAATGTAAATCTGGCTCTTCTATTCACTACCTTTGTGATCATGAGCATTACTCATCCTCTTTGTGTCCCCTTTTTTCTGTGTGGAAAATAAGAATAATAATAGTACCTATGTAATCACATGAAGATGTTAGTAAATGAGCTAATGCTTATAAAGTTCTTAAACTAATTCTTGGCATATTAGAAATTCTAGTAAGTATTAAATAATAATGATGACACCAATAGTAATAATAACGAGCAAATAAAATTAAGCTGGGATCTCCAATTATCACAAAAGTAAGTTTACTTCTAAAGACATACATACAGTGAAAATTCCATTAACAGCAAGAAAAATACATAAGTAAAGACATGAAAAGCTGAAGTTACAGACTAAGGGTCTCTGAGAGAAGAGAAATTAGATATTCTCTTAGTGTAAAAGAAAAGATTAGACATATAAAAACAAAGTTAAAACATTATAAAAATTTAATTGAATAACCACTATGTCAGGTCTGTTCTAGACACTGTACACAAGACAAACATGTTTTTGGCCCTTTGTAGCATAAACTCTTGGTGTGAGGTAATTATGAAACAAGTAAAAATAAATAAAATATTGAAACATATTCAAAAGGTAAACTAAATAAATAGGACAAATTAATGTAAAGAGTCACTGAAGGGAGAGGTAGAGGAGTCAGTTTTCCAGGGGACACTTTTTTTAATCAGAGACCTGAATCACAGGCAGGGAAGAAGCCAGTGTTGGGAGATGTGAGAGCAAGAATGCCAGAGGGCACAAGGAAAATGAGCTCCTCGTTTCCAGGAAACTCAAAGGGCCCTGCGATGTGAAACGGGATTTAAGCAGAGGAGTGACACATTTTTGTTGTTTGTTTTTAAAATGAATAATCTGACTGCTATGAGATGAATATATTAAAGGGGCTAGCATGGCAGCAAGAATAGCACTTAAAAAGCCATAGTTATAGTTCAAAATGAGTGACGATTTCAACCGGGACAAAGTCAGCAGTGGCGGTTGTTGTAGAAAGGGACCACATACTATGGATTTTGATATATGGTTTTGGTATTTGCCGATGATCTGCGTGCATGGGTAGAACCGCAACTTCCATTCTTTTCCAGAGTAGCTTTGGAGTCCCCTGCAAATAGACTTTAAAAGGCTCTTAGAAAAACAAGCTAATATATACATTGGAAAAGAGGGGAACCACAACATCCCCTCAAAAGAACACAGAGTGAACATCTGCAAAAGTATAGTGATTTGATTCTAAGATAGTAAAATATCAAGCATATATTTTATAGAGTGTGTGGAAGAAAATCCATTAACTTAAATTTTATTTGGAAATAGCAGACATGAGAAGGCTCCACAGAAACAGTTTAACTTGGGGCAGGAGTGTAGCTGTTTTAAAGAGATTTAACAGGCAGGGTAATTTGCAATTTGACTGATTTCAGGAAAAGTGGGTAATGAGTGCTTCATGGATAGGAAGGAGTTATTTGTATAGTCCACCAACTGTTATTTATGTAATGTGGGTTTTGTGAACAGGAATGCGGGGTATCAGTTGGGAGTAGAGGTCATGTACAAGAGGACAGTGGCAAAACAGTAGGCAGGACAAAGGCACATGAAGTACTGTAAACAGTCCTCAGCTCTTCAGTTTCTCTCACATTGCTTTAGTTAGAACACCTTACATGGCATCTACTAAGTCTAGTGGGGTTGATTTTGTAGTGAGTATGGATGGAGAGCAGTGGCTATAAGGGTGAAACAGAGAGCTCAAGAATGGATGTCTTATTTTGAAAGGGTTTTTGTTTGTTTGTTTTGAGGGGTTTGTTTTGTTTATTTGTTTGTTTGTTTGTTTTTGCCACTTATTGATTCTATTCTAACCGTTTGTCCAAAGCAGAATTAATGAAAAATTTTCTCATGCATGCAAAGTGAATGTCTCATCTCTAGCCATGCTCCAAACCTACTGAGATCCCTATCACATGGGACACATGGCCCAGACATGTGGCTCTGCATTCTGATAAGATTCTCTTACTGAGGCAACAGAGTGTATCGCATTCCTGAGAATAGACACCCAGACTCTCCATTGAACATGCTAATAATCATTCCAGATCCTGTTATTCAAGGAGGAAGTGTGATCCTAAGACAGAAAAATTGGAACTCACAAGATAAGCCCAAGACAGGCTGGTGAAGCGCTGTCTTCTCTCTTTAAATGTAGATTTCAAGAAGAGTAAGTATAAGCTTCTCTGAAGTGGCTGCTAAGGTGACAGCTGTCACAGCCCAGCGAGTCAACACTTTCATGGGGCTGAGCCTATAGGCTCAAAGAGCACATCAGGATAACATTTATTTCTTAGCTTAAACATATGCACATATATCTTTTATGTTATCCCTTGGGCTTAGGAAAAATATTTTGTTTTTGTGACTTAATTGCTGCTGTCATTGTTTAAGTGTCTCAAACTGTTTTCCTCTGCAATATAGGCAGTGGTAGTTTCACTTAAAGCAAAGTATGACAGGGGTACAGTCCCTTTTTAAGGACAAAGGGGTTTCCTGGGAATAAAGAACAGGGTGTTTCCATGTAAACATTCCACACACACACACACACACTGCCACCATGGAGGAAAATTGATTGATTTCAGGAATGAAAAAAAAATAATTGGAAGTTTCCTGCGACAGGGAGCAGATTCTAAGTAATAGCTGTGGAGCAAATGAGCAGAAAGATGAAGAAATGGCCAGAGGCCAGAGTTATCTTAGTTATTCTACTAAACTTAACATCTGCAAGTTTCCAGGACAACCCAAGATATGCACTTTTTTGCTCCATTCCACAAAGATGAAACAGTCAAGTGACATCCTCGACCTTCTACTTAGGGCACCCTTTTCTGCAAACACGCAAGACTACACCTTTGTGATGCCCTGTTTCTGAAGACACTTAAGTTATAGGTGTCTGGTGATCCATGCACCCTTCCCCTGTTATAGATACAACCACCACGATCAAGAGCACAGCTATGTTTTATCCCTCTTTTAGCAGCTCTGCATACTCACTCAACCTTCTTCTTTCCCTCTCAAGCTATTAGTTATTATAGCCCTTGGAATTTGAAATATCAGCATCTGTGGTATGAAAAAGACCCTACAATTATTAACACTGTATTTCTCCTAGACATCCTTTAAGACTGAGAAGTAGATAGACTGTATGCTCAATCCTGAAGAGGAAATTGCTCCCGAATGAGGAGGACAAAGAATGCTCCCTGGACTCAGTGCTCCCGCAGGCTTATTCACAGTGTGATTTAGGGTCATGCTTTCCTACCTATAGACACACTTTGCCAGTCTTTTTCCATCTCAGCTACTGTCTGAGGCCTGTGCCAATTCATCAAGTTAAATGAGGCTCAGAAACCAAGGAAAAAACCCACATAGGCTATATTTTGAGTCTACCTTCAGTAATGTGTAAAAAAGAATGATCTATTGTACAGTTTCCTGGCCTAAAGAAGCTATTATCATTGTCCATTTAGTTCTCTTCATAGTATATAGAACTGTCATCCTGCCCTTGTACAACTTTAAACTGTAACAACTTAGTTTTGAGGTACAATAGAAACCATCTGAAAGTGGCATTTTCAGGCAGTTTTATAAAAGTTTGGAATCTGTATTATAGAATTGTTCAATGCACTTTCTGATTTGAGATCCTGGGACAATTGAAAAATGGATACAGCTATGGAATCTCTAAACAATGTGCTGTGGGAGAAAGAATTTAATGTAGTATTATCTAGTGAAGAAAATTAAATGCACCAGATATATGCAGATGATACTGCATTAATAGCTTAAGTATTTCAAGTTTTCATGTGTGAAGTTGAGAAAAAGGTTGAGAAACTTCAAATGCCCTTCTGTTTCTCTCATGAGTCAAAGCAGTCTACTTTTCTTTTAATCTGCTTAAGCTAAATCCACGCTCATTTTATAAAACTGAAACTGTTTACATATCTCATATTATTATTTGCAAACTCCTTACCATCCCCCTTTTTTTGTTTCTTGTGTTTTCTTTCTTGGATGTAAGCAATTCGTATAGCCCCATAATTGACCCCCAGAGAGCCTTAATTCACAGTCATCATTACTGTGTACCAGTTGCTCTAGTACATCTTACAATTCTATCAAGATATTTTCTGAAACTGCTCACTTGAGAGTTATATCTACTCCCATGATAGGAAACAGAAAGAAGCACATGTTAGGGCAAGCAGTTACAATTCCTGTACTGTTGAGTAATGCTCTTTATGATCATGATTTAATTATATTGATTTATTGATTTTCCTGCAGTTCAGTTTGAAAGTGTTTGGATTGAGTCATAACCACAAAGGGACTATAAGTCAGGACTGAGTATGAGAAACTTTAACTTATGTCTGATACAAAAAAGAAAAGTCAACAACAAAGGAAACACTGAGGAAAGGGTAACTGAGGATGGTGGTGATGACTCTTTTCACATCGGTTCCCTCTTAGAAGGGATAGCCAATTGTAGCTGTGGGCACCAGACTTCAATGTGTACAAGAATCACCTGGGACACTTGTTAGGCAGGTAGGTTTCAGAGTGTCAGCCTGAAGATTTTGACTTCACATATTTGTGGGAGATTTGGTGGGGGGAATGGGTATGGAAGGGCTATTGTGTGTATGGGTTCTGTGTATGGTGGGAGAAAAGGACCCGTATATTGAAGAAGCACTCAAATTGATTGTAGTGGAGATAATAGAGGGAACACCCTTAAATATTAACCACACAATCTCTGTCACTCTACTCAAACTGTTTGGGAAGCAAATATATATATCAGGCCTAAGCATAATATTCACTTCTAGAAATCACAGTTAGAGAGATCATAAATATTTGAAGCCTATTTTATTGAGCTTCAAAGCTGATGGTTGTTTAGAGAGCCTGGAATCAGAATGAGGGGAATTAGGTTAATTAAAATTTTACTGGCACTGGAATAAGACATTCTGAGAACTCCATCTCAGAAGTCTTGTTCTGCGTAAATACTCAGACTAACCTGACAGACCTTGTCCTTGCTCTGGATCTTTCTTCCTTGACCAGAACCAACACTTCCCTTTTGTGCAGAGCATTTGCCAGATTCATTATGTGCTTGATTGCTTTCTGGATTATAGCAAAACTCAAGAAAAGTTCCTGCAGGGAATCTGCAAGAAGGGGTCTCTAAGGAAAAAGATTGTGTTAGGTATGAATCTTAGACAAATACTCAGTTATTTAAAAAATGTTTATTTTCTATAACTACACTTAATTTTATTTTTCAGGCAAGAGAACATTTGTTTTAGAATTGCATTTAGGAATTAGTACAGCTTTATAGCTATGCTTGTTTTTCTCTGTTATTTTTTTTTTTCATTTTTCTGAAGCTGGAAACGGGGAGAGACAGTCAGACAGACTCCCGCATGCGCCCGACCGGGATCCACCCGGCACACCCACCATGGGGCGATGCTCTGCCCATCCTGGGCGTTGCCATATTGCGACCAGAGCCACTCTAGCACCTGAGGCAGAGGCCACAGAGCCATCCCCAGTGCCCGGGCCATCTTTGCTCCAATGAAGCCTTGGCTGCGGGAGGGGAAGAGAGAGACAGAGGAAAGCGCAGCGGAGGGGTGGAGAAGCAAATGGGCACTTCTCCTGTGTGCCCTGGCCGGGAATCAAACCCGGGTCCTCCGCACGCTAGGCCAACGCTCTACCGCTGAGCCAACCGGCCAGGGCTAATTTTTTAATAATACATGTTCTTTCAACAAAATATTACTTTATTATACTATCATTGAGAGTTGTTTTTCTCCTCACAATTCTTTTTCTTTTATTTACTTATGATTTTAATTTGTGTTTACATAGATTCAAGTATCCCACTGAATATATCTCCTCCACCTTCTTATTCCCCTTCAGCCCCCCCAAAACCCTTCCCCCTAATGTCTTCCCCCTTCCCTCCAGGATGGGCTGTCCTGTTCTCTATAATGCTGTGTTGTGTATATATAATTTCATTAATCTCTTTCCCTTCTCTGATCCCGTCTTCTCTTCTACTTTCCCTCTGACCACTTTCCCTCTGGTCCCTTCGATCCCGCCTCTGCCTCTGTTCTGTTGCTCAGTTCACATTGTTCATTGAATTCCTCAAATGAGTGAGGTCATGTGGTATTTTTCTTTCTCTACCTAGCTTATTTGACTTAACATAGTAGTTTCCAGGTCAATCCATATTGTCATGAAAGGTAAGATTTCCTTCTTCCTCACGGCCGCGTAGTATTCCACTGTGTACATGTACCACTGCTTTTTAATCCACTCATCCACTGATGGACACTTGGGCTGTTTCCAGATCTTCGCTATTGTGAACAATGCTGCCATAAACATGGAGGTGCATTTCTTCTTTTGAATCAGTGATTTGGTGTTCTTAGGATATATTCCAAAAAGTGGGTGGCTGGGCCAAAAGATAGTTCCATTTTCAGTTTTTTGAAGAATCTCCATACTGTTTTCCACAGTGGCTGCACCAGTCTGCATTCCCACCAGCAGTGCAGGAGGGTTCCCTTCTCTCCACATCCTCACCAGCACTTATTATGTGTTGTTTTTTTAATGAGCACCATTCCAACTGGTATGAGGTGGTATCTCAATGTGGTTTTAATTTGCATTTCTCTAATGATTAGTGATGTTGAGCATTTTTTTCATATGCCTATTGGCCTTCTGTATGCCCTCCTTGGAGAAGTGTCTATTCATTTCTTTCGCCCTTTTTTTTTTTTTTTGTATTTTTCTGAAGCTGGAAACGGGGAGAGACAGTCAGACAGACTTCCGCATGCGCCCGACCGGGATCCACCTGGCACGCCCACCAGGGGCAATGCTCTGCCCACCAGGGGGCAATGCTCTGCCCCTCCGGGGCCTTGCTCTGCTGCAACCAGAGCCACTCTAGCGCCTGGGGCAGAGGCCAAGGAGCCATCCCCAGCGCCCCGGCCATCTTTGCTCCAATGGAGCCTTGGTTGCGGGAGGGGAAGAGAGAGACAGAGAGGAAGGAGGGGGGGTGGAGAAGCAAATGGGTGCTTCTCCTATGTGCCCTGGCCGGGAATCGAACCCAGGTCCCCCGCACGCCAGGCTGACGCTCTACCGCTGAGCCAACCGGCCAGGGCCGCGCCCACTTTTTGATTGGATTATCTTCCTGGTGTTGAGTTTTACAAGTTCTTTATAAATTTTGGTTATTAACCCTTTATCAAACATATTGGTGAATATATTCTCCCATTGTGTGGGTTGTGTTTTTATTTTGTTAATGATGTCTTTTGCTGTCCCCACCATTCTTAAAAGAAATATTCCTGCTTTATGCTTTTTCCTCTGAAATATTCTTTCTCTGTTTTGGTAAGCTGAAAATACAATACTCGATAAGACACTAAGCAAAATTATACCAGTTGACACATCTTTTGGTAGTAGGACTCTGGAAATCTAATAATTAGTGTTCTTTCTTTCTTTCTTTCTTTCTCTCTTTTTTTTTCTTTCTTCTTTTTTATTGCAGCTTTACTGAAGTATCATGGATGATTAAAATTGTAAGATATCAAATGCACCTCATGATAATTTGCTATATGTATACTTTGTGAAAGAATCCTCCCCATCTAGTTAATTAACTTGTCCATCACCTCACATTTTATCTTTTCTTCGTGTGAAAACATTTAAGTTCTGCTCTCAGCAAATGTGAACAGTATATACAGTATGGCATTATCAACCACAGTCACCATTATTTGTGTTATTTCCTCAGACATGTTTTATCTACTAGCTGCTATCACCACTCCCCAACCCCTGGCAATCACTTTTCCTTTTCTGCTCTCTGTTTCTGTGCATTTGATGTGTTTCCCAGCAAGTGGCAGGATTTTCTTCTTTTATGGCTAAATACTATTTCATTATATAGATATACCTCATCTTCTTCATCCATTCATTAAAAATGGACAAAAATGTCATTAAAAAATGGACACTTGTTTCCATTATCTTGACTCTTGTGAATAATGCTGCAGTGAACATTGGGTGCAGATATAGCTTTTATATCTTGTTTTCATTTCTCTGGATAAATACCCAGAAGTGGAATTTCTGGATTATATGGTTGTTCTATTTTTAATTTTTTGAGGAATCTCCATACTGTTTTTATAGTGGCTGCATCAATTTATATTGCTGTCAACAGTGCACTAGGGTTCCCTTTTCTCCACATCCTCACCAACACCTGTTTGTTGATATATTGATGATAACCATTCTGGCAGGTGTGAGGTTATACCTCATTGTGGTTTTAATTTGCATTTCCATGGTTATTAGTAATGTTGAGCACCTTTTTATTGTTTTATTTCTTTAATAATTATTCATCAAAAGATTTGGCAAGAGATGCTTTAACTCCATGAGCTTTCTAAACTATGTTCATCTAAACCAAAAAAATTGATTAGTTATCGTTTTATTTGTTGGTTGGTTGGTTATTGTGGAGGATAACATAGATTTCTCATATTGAGGAAAACTGTAGCTTCTTGATCTGCATTCTGTCAGGAACAATAAGGTAAACACTGAAGGGTTTATAATAGAAACTACACCAGTGAGATCAAATAAAGTTTTAGTAAAGTAGCAATATTCACATATTATATAAATATTTTACAACATGGCCTCAACTAATTGTGAAATTAGATATTTTTTACAAGATACATTAAAAGATAAAATTTTAAGATATACTTATTACATATATATGCAATATATATAAATATATCTAAAAAGCATAAATATAAATATAAATATACAAAGTCATATATAGTTAAATGTTAAATAAGGTGGGGGTTAGGGACACCCACCCCAGTGCAATTGAAAATTCATGTTTAACTTTTGACTTCCCAACAACCTAACTATACTTGTCCCTTGGTTCCCTCAAGGGGTTGGATCCAGGAGTGCTAAGGACACCCAAACCTACAATGCTCATGTCCCTTATGCAAAATGGCATAAAACAATACAGAAAGTAGGCCCTGAAAATCAGCAGATTCCCAAACATAGATGTAAAAGACTATTTTTGACATGTTGTTGGTGGAATCTACAAATACAAAACCCAGAAATATGGAGGAATAATTGTATATTTATTGAGAAAACAATCTGTGTAGAAATAGACCTGTATTGTTCAAACTTTTGTTGTTCGAGAGTCTACTGTATTATTTTCTGTACCCATTATATAATTCTGAAAATCCCTGGGATATATTAGCTGTCCTTTGGAGATCAGTGCTGTAAAAATCATCTGATATCACCAGAATATATTGACATACAAGGTCAAAAATAAAACATTTTTCTTTAATTTTAATTATTTAGGAATAAATGAAATGAATATCTCATTATATAATTCTAAAGAGTTTGTACTTTACCAATAGATGAATTGTGTGTAGCTACCTCTCATTTAACTTCTAGCATTCTTAGTACAACCAGATATGAAAATCAATTGATTATAAAAAGAAACAGCACTATTAATAACAAAAAAAAATCACAAAAAGAATTTGATAGTTAAAGGTGATTCTTACATAGAATTTAAAAAGAAATGATGACAACATAAATAAAATTAGATTCATTGTTACTAACCCATATCACTCTTCCAAATATTATAAATATTATTTTTATTGATTTGTATAGAATCAATAAAGGAGTATTTTACTGAAGCCAGTTTTATCTACTAATGACTATTGACTTTTAGATAAATGCAGCATCAAAACAGTTCATGCTACCTAATTGTTTGAAATTTTCTCTAGCAACTACCTTATAAATTGGAGAGAAGACAGTTATTTGTCATGCTAATTTTGGTTGCATATAATAGAAATCAGAATCAAATTAGCTAAAGCAAAAGATGAAGTGCATCAACCCAGATAGCTTCAAAGTAAGGAGTAACACTTGCTCCAGGTATGGCTGAATCCAGGAGAACAAGCAAGTCACCAGAGATCTGCTTCTTTTCCTCCAGTCATTGCCCCAGTATTTCTCTCTGTTGATTTTATTCTCAAGCATACTTACTCTCAGTGCCAGAATGGCTGAACCAGGCTGTTTTGGCTTCCATTATCTTCACCTCCTGAGATTATAGTAGCAAGAGATGTTTTTCCAATTGCCGCCCACCAAAAATACTCAATTTGGCCACATTATATCATATGTTTACTTCTGTGAACTAGAAGCACTAAGAGAATAATTGCTTTCCTTAGCAGAAAGAGGAATACTTCCATAAAGAGAATACATGAATAATCTAGAAATGGATAAAATTGCCATATGCAGGAGGACCAATTACCTAGGTTTTACGATCCATGTGGACATCATAACTCTCAAAGGACTTTGTCCACTGTTTTTCTGATTGAAGACAATGATATTCTCCTGCAATGCTAAATCCCTTGCAGCCCAATCTATCCATTAATGGATATCAGATGAGAGGATAATCATATTTGGCTTTACAAAGAACAGAATTTTAATTCTTTAAAAGTTCAAGTCACACCATGAAAACTCAAGTCAATATGTAGAAAAGACATCTTGGAACATGTAGCACTGCTAAAATGCATGGGACCAGAGTCCCGTGAAAATCTAGGGTGAACATCATTTCAAAAATAACTAGGTTAATCAGTCATATTTCTGGATGGTAAAACAGATGATAAAATTCAAAGTTACAATGTGCATGCAGGGTCAAGGATTCCGTCTGTTATTAGAATTAACTAAGTGAAAGACTGAGTTGAAACCTTAGAGGTTCAGAAAGTGGCTTATTTGTTTTCAGCTCTTTGAAATCTGTGAGAAAGTGTGTGGTGAGTGGGTTGCAGTGAAGCAGGTTCATTCTTTCCTGGGCATTCATTAATGATTCCTATTCCCTTTCAATATTCTCTTTTATCATTAAAAGTGGTAGGTGTGTGGTACGCTAATGAAACTACCATAATATAGAATACTAAGACCATGCCATTAAAAGAAGCCAGCTTTCAGTTGAAAAGAAAAGGCATTACATTTCATTTCTTTTTTGATTGCCTTTCACGTTATTCAGAAGCCTCTGTTTTACCGGACTCCTTAATATAATCTTCAAATCATGCAGCAAGACTTTTGACACAACAGAATTTTCACGAATATCCTTTCAGCAGCTGGCAACTTTTGTCTCAGGAGGGGATCTCTCGACTTGCTTTGGGTTATTAAAGATAATTAAAGTGATGACCCTTGTTTGTCTTATGCCACTCAGGGTCTCTGGAAGAACCATCCTATTCCTTCTAGTTCTTCTGTTCCTTTTCTGTGGTATTGGCAGGCAGAAAAAGAAAGAACTGACCTCCCACTGGGCCTCTGAGCTGAAAGCAAATCTCTAGAAATTCTTTCTAATAAAGAGAAGGCAATTTCTCAATTTACTCTTAAAGAAACTTTATTCCCCCCCTCCCCCCAATTAATTCACAGTTGGGAACTTGTTTAAATATGCACAACTTTTGCATATTTCTGATATACACCTTCTCACCAGTTTTCTACTTGGAAATGTATCATTTTTCACAAAATAATTTTAAACAAGAGTTTAAAGCATTTCCTGAAGAGTATCCACATTTTGATGCAAGGTAAAGAATTATTTTGGAGGAACAGTATAAGAACTGGGTAGAGTTATGGGATTTTGAAAGACCCAATCACACAAAATTCCTTCTAAATTTAAAATACTGTTGACCTATGAACAATGTGGAAATTTGGAGCACAAACCTCCCAAGAAACACATAGCCCCTGCAAAAGGGAATTCATGTATAACTACTGACCTCCCCTAAAATGAAGTTATCCCATGGTATCTGCAGGGGATTTGTTCCAAGTCCTCCTGCAGATACCCAAATATACAAATGTTCAGTTCCCCTACATAAAAAGTCATTGTTCAATGTATGCAGTCAGCTCTCTAGACCCAAGGTCTCCCTACCACAGATCAAAAACAGTGTAGTTACTTATTGACAAAAATTCACAAAATAAAGGGACCTGCATAGTTCAAACGTGCTGCTCAGGGTCAAGTTTACTTTACTTTAAATGTCTACAGTGTTATAGTACTGAAACTTTTATCCTCTGACTTTCTCCAAAAAATAAATTCTTGTATTATTTTAAATATAATCCTTATTTTGTCAAAACTTCACTATCTACTTATGAAAATGTAAATATGGTATATCTATTTCAGTTTTTTTTTAGTCATATTAACTTGAGAGCGAGTAATATAGTCCAGAATGGTTTGAGCTAGAAGTGACAGAAAATTCAATTAATACCAGCTTAAACAAGTAGGAGTTTAGTCTCTCTATAAAGAATTCTGAGAGAAGTTATATGTTGATTAAGTGTCTCCATGATATATCTCCAATATCTCAGGCTTATGCTGCTTCTCTGATCTACCAACTTGAATATGTTGGTTTTTGGCCTCAGGTTGTAAGAAGCCTTTTTAAAATCCAGCATCACATCCCATTTTAGGGCAGAAAGAAGGCGGCACAGAGCTTTCTGGCTAAGTAGGTAGCATCTAGAAGATTTCCCTTTACATCTCCTGGGCCAAAATGATATCACATGGCTATCATATATAGAAGTCATCTCTAAAAAACAAGATTGTGTGTATAGAACAGTTAAAACTATGAAACAGTCTCTATTGCTTATTTTCTTAGAGATAAACATGTAAAAGCTACCCGATACTCCATTGTTTATTAATTCTACAAGGAAAAATTCTGCACCATATTTTATATTAAAACATTTCTAAATCAGAGAAACGACTTTTAGTCATTGTATACTAATATCAGACATACTTTACACTTTAAAAACAACTGTTATTAAATTGATAATGCATCCCAAACCAAGAAAACATGTCCTATATAAATCACAGCATGTTAATTCTCAGAGGATCCCTTTGTGCTGCATCTATTTTCTAAAATGAGGTTACTAACATTTTAACAAGGTTAATTTCATTAAAACTAAATAATTCATACTTGTTTAAGTAGCCATGTGGTGACTCTTAATTCAGATAATGATCACAAGCAGCAGGTGCCCGGTAGTCACACTGGGAATCACCCTGCTTATTTTCAAAAGGATATTTGTTCAATTTTTGATACTTTTCATTTCAAAAAGTATACAAAGAAAGAGGTGCATGCCATCCGAGAATATGACCTTTTATGGCCTATAACTGTTTTGACTGGATTTCTGCCTATGAACTCCATCATTATGAAGGCAGATGAGATTTTAAACATTTGATGCCCTGCTCTTCTTTCATCTTGCTGAAATAATTTACAGCATTGTATTATGTGAATATCATTGGAAATGATCTTCAGATTATTTTCTTTCCAGTTAACTGTATGATTTTAAAGAATGCAGTGTAAACTCAAGGATTAAACTAAGAAATTCTACTGCTTAATAACATATAGTTTAGAGTCTAAAGAAAAAGTTGGGAACTTTAGGCCCACTCGGACTCTTCCACTCCGTTCTAACTATATGATTACCTTGCATATATAGGCGTCTTAGAACACTTCTGAATTGTACAGCAACTTTTCGATAATGTCAGAAATGAGTGGTTTTCTCATTTTAACATTATGTTGGAATCAGTAAACTACTTAAAAAATCTCTTTGTGGGTAACTGTACTGTAATGTAAAGACCATAGTATTTATAGTCAGAGGACTTAACTCTGAGTCTTTATTTAATTTGATGTGTGACCTTGAATAAATCATTTAACTTCCAGCCTCAATTTTCTTACCTGCATTTTGGACATTAAAAAATTGTTTTAGAAATGCTTTTCCATTTGTGTTCAACAGCTGTAGTTATACAAGTAAAATTTTAAAAATAAATAAACCTTTTAAGTCTCCACTCCCATTTCACTTAATTTACAAGTAGATGCTATTTTTGTGAGTCTATTTAAACACCAACTTTCATGATTTCTCCTGCTGTTGGGTTTCTACCGGACTCCCTTTTATCTCAGACTTCCCTCCATGTTCTCCTTGGGCAACTAAGAATTTCTCCCATGTCTTTTCTGTCAGCCAATCAGCTCCTGACCCCCATGTGTGGCAGCATCTGGAATAGGTCACATTCCGTTACTCACCCTGGTTTCTCCCAGCTGGTCACAAACTCCTCCATCACCCTATGTCACGCACCGATGACCTAAACCCTTAAAAAAATTATAAAAAATTATGCAAATTTACATTTTTAATTTTTTTTATTTATTCATTTTTTTTTATTATTATTATTTTTGTATTTTTCCAAAGCTGGAAATGGGGAGAGACAATCAGACAGACTCCCGCATGCGCCCGACCGGGATCCACCCGGCACACCCACCAGGGGGTGATGCTCTGCCCCTCCGCGGCGTCGTTCTGTTGAGACCAGAGCCACTCCAGCGCCTGGGGCAGAGGCCGAGGAGCCATTCCCAGCGCCCGGGCCATCTTTGCTCCAATGGAGCCTCGCTGCGGGAAGGGAAGAGAGAGACAGAGAGGAAGGAGAGGGGGAGGGGTGGAGAAGCAGATAGGCGCTTCTCCTGTGTGCCCTGGCCGGGAGTCAAACCCGGGACCCCTTGCACGCCAGGCCGACGCTCTACCACTGAGCCAACCGGCCAGGGCTTGCAAATTTACATTTTTATTATCCTTCTTGAAATGAAGGTAATGGAGTTCAGATTCTTTTCTCCTTTCCATTTAATTTAAATCAAAGTAAGGGCCTGATTTCTTGAAAGTAAAATCTTACATGGTTAAAACGTCTTTTCCACTTTGCATCACTAGGATTTTTAAAAATATTTTATTTATTGATTTTTTGAGAGAGAGAGGAGTGAGAGAGAGAGAGAGAAGGGGGAGGAGCAGGAAGCATCAACTCCCATATGTGCCTTGACCAGGCAAGCCCAGGGTTTTGAACCGGCGACCTCAGTGTTCCAGGTCGACGCTTTATCCCACTGCGCCACCACAGGTCAGGCCACTAGGATTTTTAGTGTGAAATTATATAAATGTCAGAAATGTTCTAAGATTGTTCATTACTGACAAAAAAAATGTTCATTACTGTTTTGATTATTTTCTTATTTAGTAGGGTTTCTTACTTTTTTATTCAAATGCAACAATGACCGAGTGAATCGATGAAGGCTGATAGCAGACTTGCTTTTCCAGGTCAAATAATTAGAGAAGTTGAGGAAATGTGGCAAATGACAGATCATAACAATATTCAAGAACATATGTAGTGGAATAGGACCTAGATTGATTACTAAGAAAATAGAAACTCACTGAGCACAACTGTTTTGTTAGAAAATATACTTCTAATTTTTTTAAAAGAAGTGATCTTCTATTAAAGGGCAAAGAAGTCTCTACCAAGACACTTTAATTTCAGTTTTTAAAAGACTGATCAAGTTAAGTAAACTCAGATTCCTCAACCTAACATAGTTCCATATTTACTCTCTGCCCTATGTTTATGATAAAATTCACATTCTATGTTCCATTACTGTACAAAGAAACCTAGACCTTTCTTAATAGACATGTAAAATTATGCTTATATTTCCCAATAGTGCTAATATTAAATTTCTATATTTAAAATAGGTTTAGATTTGCAAAGCCCAACTGGCTCTGCTTTGGCAGAATGTATGCAGTAGGAATCAATGCCCCGAGGTGAATGGAGGTTTCTGTCACTGGTTCCTAGTTGCTATTCTAAGCTGGGACTTTTTGAGTGAGAGATATTTGAGAGATAATTTGCTAACTTCTGAGTTTTTATTTTAGGGCGAAAACTACAATGTTCATAGTCACATATCTGTTTTTCTCGCACATAACCAATATGTGCTGCCTAACACAAGGTCAAACAATGTTGAATAGGGATTAAATGAACACCATCATTTATTTAAGGTAACAAGATAAACAATGATTCTATTTATTCACTGAATATGAATATTTTGTTGCATTTATTATGGTGGCAAGCACTTGTAATTGAGCAAAACAGCATCTAATAACTACATTAATCATCTCATTAAAATTTTACCCCAAAGAAATTGAAGGCCAGTGTTAAAGGACAGGCTTATTTTCTTAAGAGGTAGATAAGAACACTAAAATACTACTTGTATAACCATTGGAGATTTATTGTCCTAATTTTCATGAACATTTAAAAAAATTGTAAGAAATAAAATATTATTCAAAAATGTAAACTGATTGTTCTCTATTTTCCTTAATCCTTTAATGGTGCTTTGTACCCAGTCACTAGCTCTGGCATTCTTTGGGATCTGAGCTTAAATACTAGGATCTTTTCTATTGATCATTGAAGGTTGGCTACCCTCACTTCAGGAAACATTACTCTGGAACTTAAAACATTAGGGTAAAACTTCTTACTACACATAGTTATTGGCTTAAAAAGTGTCTCCTGCTTTTCATTAGCTTGCTAACATACAAGGGTAGAGTTTACCTGTGTTAATAATCTGGTGCCAACAACATATCTTCTAGGAGAGTGGGGTTGTTTTTTTTGATAACTTTATTCTCTTTTTTTGAATCTTTCTGCAAGAGTCACATAGTGGATAGAGATATCCCATCAGTTTCTCCTTCCACTTTTAATTTTTCTTTAAAAGTTAATATTTGAAAAAATTTGAACATCTTACATTGATTGTTCAGAGCCATTTTTTATTCCCTTTGGAAAATATGCCAAACTAAACAAAAACTTGTCTGAATGAATGTCCACCTATCTTAGTGTTTTTGGGCTGCTCTAGCAAAATATAAACTGGGTAGCTTAAAAACAATGGAAATTTTTTCTCAGAGTTCTGGAGGCTGGAAGTAAAGTGTCAGCATGGCTGGGTGTGAGCCCAACCATGTGTGTTGCAGAAATCTCATTGTATCTTCATATGGTGGAAGGGGCTAAACAGGTTTATAGGAATTTCTTTTATAAGGGCACTAACTAAATTGAGGGCTCCACCCTTCATGACCTAATCACCTCTCAAAGACCCTCCTCCTCCTAACACCATCACATTGTGCATTAGGACGGTACTATATGAATCATGCAGATGGGGGACACAAACATTTGGACCATAGCCTTTAAGATCCAGGGATGCCTAGATTTTAGCAACACCTCCAACTAGGGACTCAATTGTCATCAGTACATTTTCTCGATTTCTCACTGTTGCTTCTCTGGGACTCTGAGATATTCTATGTTTCTCAGTCCACACAATAATACATGGTTTCCTATACTATACTACATGAGCTTGCACATTACAATTATAGTGACCTAGAGAAAGGGATAATTTAATATTTTCAGTATCTTAAAATTGAGACAATGTTGGGCCCTAACTGGTTGGCTCAACAGTAGAGCATCAGCCTGGTGTGTGGAAGTCCCAGGTTCGATTCCTAGCCAGGGCACATAAGAGAAGTGCCCATCTAGTTCTCCACCCTTCCTCCCTCTCCTTTCTCTCTCTCACTTTCTTCCCCTCCTGTAGCCAAAGCTCCATTGGAGCAAAGTTGGCCCGGGCACTGAGGATGGCCACATGGCCTCTGCCTCAGGCAGTAGAATGGCTCCAGTTGCAACAGAGCAACATCCCAGATGGGCAGAGCATCGTCTCCTAGTGGGCATGCCTGGTGGATCCCAGTTGGGTGCATGCGGGAGTCTGTCTGTCTGCTTCTCCACTTCTTACTTCAGAAAAATAAAAAATAAATAAAAAATTTGAGACAAGGTTGAATGAAATAACTGGTAGGTGGGAAATGGAAGCTTTGATTTTAGGCACAACTAATTGCTTATAAGGAATATTAAAATAATAATAGCAAGAGCTTTGACTAAAGACTTTCTCAAGAGTGTTTTGTGTTAATTACTTTAATGCTTATAATTTTATCCACATCTTATGGGTGATGATACTGAGGCCAGAAAGCTTTAACTTAAACTTGTTTCCATAGTTTGTGCCTTAAACCTTTATGATATTTATAAGTATGTAAATAAGATGCTAGTAGGGACACACTGGCATATGTTAGAGATATTGTGGGTCATTTCCAAACCATGGTAAGAAAGCAAATATCATAATAAAGTAAATCACATGAATATTTTGTTTTTTCAGTGTGTATAGAAGCTGCACTTACACTATACTGTAGTCCAGTGGTTCTCAAACTTTTTGAAGCTGGGGAGCATTTAAAATCCTATAAATAATTGTAGGCATACTATATACAAACTTCTGAGAATATATTAAAATAATTAAGTCAAATATTAAAGAAAAAATATAAAATCCAAGCGTGCTTTTATGGTAATTAAACAAAATAAATATGACAAAATTAAATTTATTCTGACATTAAAAAACATTTTATGTTACATTTTATGAGTTATGGTTTTTAGAATTCATAAAAAAGAGGGGTTAAAAAAAAGTTATCTTTTTATATAGAGAGATACATCTTAGTAAGATTTAGTAAATTCGGCAGGTACCGGCGCAAATGTGTTAAGTTTTTTCATTCTTGTGTTTATGAGAAACATGAGCCTGATGTGTCCTAGCAATTTCTTCAATTTTGGGGCATATATTTAAAAGGCAACCTCTCATTTCCTCATCAATACATTGAAGAATTCTTCTCTTCTTACTCTTAATTGTGTTGAGGGTAGAAAATCCTAATTCACATAAATAGGATGTTGAAAATTATAGTAAAATGTTCAAAGCTTTTTTAGATATTGCCACATATTATTCTTTTATAGAAATCCAAAATGCTTCAAGAGACAACTTCTTATGTTTAATCATCAATCCAAAACCCCCACCATACATATCATCTTAACTTTACACCAAAGGATAGAAGAAACTTGCCTCCAGTCTTTCTGGGGAACATGGGGGGTAGTGTAAACAATCCAGCACCACACCTTAACAGCCTTTTGCAACCTAATCAGGCAGGTGAGGTAGGAGGTTGGGCAGACTGTCAGCTTACAGCCAATTCCCCACACCTCTGTCCCCCCAAAATCTAAACTCTAAAATCCCTGTTGGTTTTTTGATCCCCAACAGGCACATATTTCTCTGGAATACCATAGGGCACACCTGGAAATCTTCTAGGGTGCAACAGTGTGCCCTGGCACACACTTTGAGAACCACTGCTGTAGTCTATAAGTATGCAGTAGCATTATGTCTTAAAAAACAATATATATATAATATATATATATCTTAATTATTATTAAAAATTCTAACCATTATCTTTGCATTTAATAAGTCATATCTTTTTTTGTTGGTGGAGGGTCTTATCTTCAATTTGTAAAACATACAGTATCTATAAAGTACAAAAATTCAAACTACAGTAAAATGAAGTATGCCTGTAGTCTAGAAATTTGCTTCATATTTTTCTCAGGCTGCATATTGTCTTGTTCACATTCTCTGTGCTTCACACTAGTATTTCGTCTTATTTTATCTTTTGTCTGGATTTCTGCTTACTCATATTTTATTCTGTCACATTTTTAATTTGTGCTTGACTCATCTTAAAACTGGCATCCTTTACATTCTTTAAGAATCTTTTTGAGCATCGGTTCCTAAACCTAATTTACCCTTCCTATAAGTGGTCCTAGATTATAAAAGATGAGCTTGATAATGTGAGTAGCACTGCTCATGAGTAATTTGGAGCAAGAAAGTAAGTCAAACATGCCTTAGTGGCTTTTTGAAGGTCACTCTTGGATTCAGTGCCTGCTTCTCATCCAATTCCTTAGGGACAATGTCATGTGAGACCAAATGTAGCCATCTTGATTCAGCCTTTGGCACAAAGTTACACTGAGTATTGTAAGACACATCTCAATGTCTCATAATATCATTATCATTAATTTTGCACACTTATTCTACTTTTAAAAAAAAAGTAAGAAGAGAAACCTGGACTGAGAATATTATTAGAACTGAGAGAGTTGGCCCTGGCTCTTTGGATAGAGAACCAGCCGGCATGCGGATGTTCCCAGTTCCATCCCTGGTCAGGGAACACATGAGAAGCAACCATTTGCTTCTCTTCTCCTCCCTCTCTTCCTCTCTCCCTCTTTCCCTCTAGCAGCCAGTGGTTCTATTGTTCTGTCTACCCTAGGCACTGAAGATAGTTTGGTTGATTCAAGGCCCAGATGGGGGTTGCAGGTAGATCTCGATCAGGGCATATGAGAGAGTCTGTCTCTCTATCTCCCTTCCTCTCACTTAAAAAATTAAAAGTAAAAAATATGAACTGAAAGGGTCAATTTGGGGAGGTGACATTCAGTCATGTGAAATGTCATGAGATATGTTTCTTAATACTACTAGAATGCTGTTTTCTATAAGTCTACATAACATAAACTTTAAACTTATGTATGCTTTGTATATAATGGCTCATTTCCTTGTCATTTCCCCCTTTTATAAATAAAATTGATAAAAAAGAAATAATACTTCCACATCAATGCTGACACTAATCCTCTTGCCAACTTTAGCAAAGACATTTAGCATCTCCCCATCCATCATGCTGATTCTGATCAGGGTGCTCTTCTGCTTTTTTTTTATTTTTTATTTTTTGTCTCTTTCTGCACTTTTGAGAAAACTATTTTATCTTCTTCTTTTGAAAATAGAAAACTATTTTCTCTTATTGAGAAAATACAGGACATCAGGAAGGGTTTTTCTCAGCTTCCTGTCTTGCTCCAATCTCTTCCCACCAGTGGTCTAACCTCTCTGGTCACCTTCACCTACTTCCTCCTCCTCTTAGTGTAGGAGAGTGTTGCCATATATGCAAGGCAAATCCTTCCTGTTATTTAGGATTTATTTCTTCATTCCTCTTATGACAATTATGCTGACAATTGCCTTCTCTTTTGAATATTTATCCTCTCTCTTCCTCTTGGCTCTTTCTCTCCAGTATATAAATATGCTCAACTTTATCACCTTCAAAGGAAAACAATAAAAGCCAAATTTATGTCTATCTTTAACCACAGTTCTATAGAGTTTTCCCTTTATAAGATTTCTCTATCTGCTATTGTCTATTGCCTTACACTAGAATACATTTGGGCCACATACTATGTATTCATCTCTTCATTCAACAATTATTTAATATGTTTCTGCTGCTTACCAGTCACTGAGTTGTTGTTTGAGGTAGAGCAGTGAATAGGACAGATGTGGTCCTTGGGCTTGTTAGACTTGACACCAGGGAAGGATACATGGTATTTCATGAAATGGACCCTAGTTGTCTTCTAAACTCATATCTATTTGTCTGTATATCTCTTTAGCTCACTCTATAATCTACAGTATCTATCTATCATCTATCTATCTATCTATCTATCTATCTATCTATCTATCTATCTATCTATCTATCATCTATCATCTATCTATCATCTATTTATCTATTCATCTATCATGTATGTATGTATGTATGTATCTATCTATCTATCTATATACCTATCTATCATCTATCTACTTATCTATCATCACCTATTGTTTATACCCTATTTCAAACCACACTTAAGATATAACCAAACTCTTGCAAGTCTATGAATATAACTTAAAGTCTTGCTAATTCCTTTGCTGTAGTGCATTTTATGTTTCTATGGGAGTTTTTTTTCTTTATATCTTTCAATACTCAGTCTTTCTACTATGGATTGTATATCTATCCTCTTTGCTCTCTCTCTCTCTCTCCCTCTCTCTGAATTACCATAACATCTCACAATAAGTTGTACTTATTATTTTTCCTGCCCCCTAACTAGTATATGAGCACCTTGCATTCATGTCATGCAGGTATCTCCTATCTATGCTCAGAACCTAAAATCTAATTACCCCAGAGGGAGACACACATCTTTCTTCGACTTCTGCAATCTGTAGGTAAAGGTGAGGTTAAATTAACTATTAATAGAAAACTCTATTTATTTTTGCCTGCACCTATTCATGCAGGATTTTAATAACCTAAACATATCTTGTAAATGTTTCTGGGAGTCCCCAAAGGATGTTTGTTATATAATCAAACTTATATCTGATAATACTGGAATTAGTTTAGATGAGCAACTGCTGAGTGCTAGGTAGGGCCAGGCATCCTTACTGACCACTGAGCTCTGGCCTTTTTGGCTTTTTTGGGGGATCACTGAGAATCACCATGGAAGTCCACATGATACAACAACCTTGTCTGTGTAACAGAGGACAAATCCCTTCTGCCCCACTTTATGCCATCATGTGTTGTCTGGACACAGGATTTCAGACAGTCTCTCAGTGTCACATACCAGATTACCCAGTAATAGCTTTTACAGATTCCCCTTCATCTCTGTATCCTAAGACCTCCGACCCGGTTCATGGTAAGGGAAGATACTGCACTGATCTGTACCACCTTCATTCTGCTCTCAAGTCAGCAGCAGTCAGAATACAAAGTTTTTCCTTTTATTTTTTACCAAAATAAGTATGTTTTCATACAAACCAACCACTTGAAGATCTGTTTACCAGCTCACCTGGAGCTCCCAGATAAATATAAGTTTCAATATCTGCTGGAAGTAACACACTTAATAGGCACAACCTATGGAAATATGTTGATTGACTAAATGACAGACTTAATGAAGGAATGATTAAATGCATGGTGGCATCTACCTACTTTCATTTTTATTGTCTGTCTGTTGTTCTAAATGCAAGATTATTAAGCTAAAGGCAATATGAATGAGAGCATTTGGATTGCAAGAAATAAATGTGAAAGCAGAACCTTGAAAACATTGTATTTCCATGTTATATGAGAAAAAATGTCTACAGCCATTACTATTCATCATCACCAACAAAACTAAGCAATAAAATTCTCTAACTTAAGCCAAATATGTGCCTTGATTCCTTTTTCCTATATCTAAATTTCAAACAGCCAAATGATTCTGCAGGAAATGCCTAACAAAGCATTCCTTTTCTGTCTTGGAAAACAAAAGACCTTGCCTTTACAGTCAATCATGCTGAACTTAGTTAGCCTGGTGTAGGAAGGAATCTGTATGTAGGTCAAGGGGGAGAAGAGCTGGGGAAGGCTCATAAAAGAAAGAAAACTATGAGAGGGCTATTGGTTGCCATCAGAATATAATTTGTGTGAGAAGAGCCAGATAACATATTAACCTTCTCCACAGACTCATAAGACATGGTTTTGACCATATGGAAAGCTCACATTCACACTGAGTGACTGTAAATAAAGGTTTTCAACTCCACTGCTATCCAAGCCATTTGTGCTTCTGGCTCAGCAAGCCTTTCAATTCTTTCCTAGACATTGTTAGCATAAAAAGGCATCCTACTGTTTTCACTACATTTGGATAAAAAATAGTTTATACCCCAATCATTATTTGTTTCCTTCTAATCGGTTTTTGAAAGAGAAAATGTATTTCCTGTGCTTTAGATTGCTCCTTTAGAACTGAAATATAATTTAAAAAATCACCAATTGACAAGCATTATACCAAGCAGAACAAAATGGCACATTTCCCAGCCTCGACGTTATCAATATTCCAAAATAAATAAAACTTTACAGTGAATTACGTCTGTGAGGACCTAGGTATTCAGTAACAGTTTGTGATTGTTATTGCATTTATGCCTTGGGCACTGGGAAGCAGCCTAGATACTTTGGAAATCAACAGGCTGCTAGTTCAAATGTGAATGACTGCAGTGGGCTAATGCTCTACCTGCCTTCTGAAATTTCAGTTTCATATTGAGAATATACCAACACTTGAAATCTTTCCAAGTTAGCTGGTAATAAAATGTCATCACACTGTGTGTATTCTATGGAGGAAGTTGTGATCTCCACCAGGTGAGTAAGTTTATGAGTGTTTGTATTTAAATTGAGCAAATATTAAGAATTATATATTATTCCCAAGAGATAACCTTAGCAAAAAATTTCAAATATGGACAAACAAAATTTGGGGGTGGGGACAGAACCACATCTTTGTGTTCTGTAAAAAATTAAAGATAGTTGCTAATATCATTAAGAATTCCAGGTGAAATCAAGTGTCCAATTTTTTACTTATTAATATTGAAGTGGGATTAATGAACACCCAAGGGGAAGGACCAAGATACTGGCTCAAAAAGAAGGTTTCCATCAAAAGTAAGAACTATCTACTCATGCACACGTTTACACGTATACACACACAGACACAACACAAACAATATAATCATCATATTGATACCATAGAAATGTATGAGACCAGATAATGGTGTCATAGAAATATGTAAGATCAGAACCTGATCTGTGGTGGCACAGTGGATAAGGCCTCAACCTAAAATGCTAAGGTCAGGGGTTTGAAATCTTGCACTTGCCAAGTCAGGGCACATATGCAAAACATCTTAGTATGAGTTGATGCTTCCTGCACCCCCACCTCTCTCTAAAAATCAATAAAATAAAATCTTAAAAACAAAATAGATATGTATAAGATCAGATAATGGTGTGTGTAAGTAAAGAAACAATTGTGTCTGAATCTGGGCATACCAACATTTAGAGGTTATGGAGAAGGCAGAAACAGCAATGAGAACTAAAAAGAGAAATTGCAGTAGAAATAAAAAAAAGAGAGAAATCATATACACGCATGACTGAACAACAATGCAATCTACTTATAAAATTAGGGGAAAAAAAAACAATTTGGTACCTTTTTCAAAATTTTCTTATGACCTTATTATAGGTCTTAAGAATTTGTATATGTAATTTTTTCTAACTTACTTCATAATTATTTAGTTATCTATAAAAACAAACAAAAAATAAGAGAGATAAAAATACTGATTTAATTAATTGCTTCCTATAAACTTGGCTGGTTATTTTGCTTGACATCATGAAGACATCTCAGGGCTTTTTATAAAGGAATCTGCCAAAAATGTCCAATATTAAATCTTCTTCGTGTCTAAGGTTTTCTGCTTAGCAGAGTACTCCCACAATTAACTCCTCACATTCACCCCATGATCATCTTTTGATTGTTAGTGGAAGTCTGATTATAGCCTCCTTTTGAGATGCAGTGATGTGAAATGAAATGCCCAGAATCATAGATTAGCAATGGTAGGGTTCAAATAATTTAACAACCTGTTCTCTGCTCAAATGACCATTTTAAATATAAAAAAAATGACACACTGAAATATAGTTTATTATTTTATGCATTTAATACTTAAATAAGAACAATAAAAGAACACACAAAACTAGATTATATTATGAGTTCTAAAATATTAATAAAAATATTAATGTAACATACATTTCTTCATTTTATCACTATTAAATAAAATTTCTATGCTGAATTAATAAATGGCATAGGCTATGCAAATTAAATGTGATCAAATAATGTGTATGACAAACCTGTTTGTCATGGAAGGTTGTGAGCATTCTTCCATGGCTTCCGAAATGGGCAGTTAGATAACCTTTGAAATCTATATTTCTATTGGTTTATTGTATCCTAGCTTCCTACTGGTTTCAACTTTTGGGGGAACAACAGCACACTCATAATGTCTTGGGGGAATTTTCGGCATAACACAAAGATGAAACAAATGACAGCTTGTCACCCCCAGTTGCTTGGCACTTTTTCTCTTTAAGTTATATGTTTGTTTACTGAAGCAAATGTGAGGGAATTAAAATGTAGTATCTCATCAAAGGTATAATGAGTTTTGTGAAATGAATAAATAAATACTGCAAGCATAGTTCCATCAATTTTTTTTCACCTATGGACAGTGTGAACATATTACTACAGGGTGCTTAGAATATGCTGTTTTACAGATGAACATTAAAAAAGAGAAAGGAGGCCCTGGCCAGTTTGCTCAGTGGTAGAACGTCAGCCTGGCATGCAGGAGTTTCGGGTTCGATTCCCGGCCAGGGCACACAGGAGAAGCGCCCATCTGCTTTCCCACCCCTCCCCCTCTCCTTCCTCTCTGTCTCTCTTCCCCTCCTGCAGCCAAGGCTCCACTGGAGCAGAGTTTGCCCAGGCGCTGAGGATGGCTCTGTGGCCTCTGCCTCAGGCGCTAGAATGGCTCTGATTGCGGCAGAGCATCGCCCCCTGGTGGGCAGAGCGTCGCCCCCTGGTGGGCCTACCGGGTGGATCCCGGTCGAGCGCATGCGGGAGTCTGTCTGACTGCCTCCCCGTTTCCAACTTCAGAAAAATACAAAAAAAAAAAAAGAGAAAGGAATGTTAATTTGTGATTTTCACATTGGGCAGCTGCCCAGGCACCCACCTGAGAGAGAACCCTGATTACAAGTGCCATTTTAACAAGTGATTCGCTGAACTCAACAAAAAAGTTGGTATTGTTCTGCTGAACTGGTGTGAACCGGCTGAATCCCACCACTGAACATTAGTGGTAAGAAAAATATGGCAGTGCCTTGGTGTCATGGACACTATTGTTAGCATTGTTAGACCTTCGTGAAATAGCCTCCCTCTGTTCCCAGATTTTTCCTGCAAAATCACAAAGAATTAGGCCAGGGGTCTCAAACTCGTGGCCCACCCACCAATTTTGTGTGGCCCGCAGACTAATCAAACTTCGTGGATTAGTCTGCGGGCCGCACAAAATTGGTGGGCGGGCCGCATGCGGCCCGCGGGCCCAGAGTTTGAGAACCCTGAATTAGGCCATAAAAATGCTCTTTAAAAAATTTCTGTTAGATTTTGTCCTCAAATCCTTCGTGAGCAACTGAAGATGCATCCTTTTCCTCAACTGGGTTT
Source organism: Saccopteryx leptura (assembly GCF_036850995.1). Lineage (NCBI taxonomy): Eukaryota > Metazoa > Chordata > Mammalia > Chiroptera > Emballonuridae > Saccopteryx > Saccopteryx leptura. The sequence goes on along the minus strand of NC_089505.1, from coordinate 230,696,495 downwards.
AAGCTACAAATGGGGCTCCTTCTCATCAAATACATGAAGAAGAGGAATCCTATAAAGAGGAAATCACTGTGAAGGGCAGATACTCAGTGATAACTAATTATGGAGTCCTCTGGCCTGTGATGTGTTATTTATTTATTTATTTATTTGTTTGTTTAATAAATAGGTCCAGTGCTGTTCTGGAATCAGCTTGTAGAGAGAGCCAATTGTACATATCTCCATCTTCAGAGATGTCCTATCGACAGCTAAAAGCCCACCATTGTGGAAGCATTTACAACATAGTGAGCATTCAGTGCTACCAGTTAAGGCTTTGTGTGTTTGCTTGTTTATTTTTGCTAAATATTTATCAGCATTCCACTGTACATGGCTCGTGATGTGATATCTGTAAATAACCAGCCACTTTCAATGCGGCACTTAATTTATCATTTTGAATGCCAAGAAAGGTGGAAAATAAGGAAATAAAAAATATTTTAAAAACATATGCCAAGATGAATATTGTTGACATAACTCTCTCTGCATGCCCGTCATGATTTCTTAGATTTAAAAAGGGTATCATGGTTTTAAAAAAGTTAAAAATACAAAATTTTAGAACTTTTGCAATGCATTGGTGTATGTACTCCAGAAACATTTTTGGAAAATTTAATTTTTAACATTAATATACCAGAATATTTACTGGACTTTATTCTCCCAAATCTAACTAAATTTTCTTCCAAGTCCAAGCACAATTTACTGAAAAATCTTTTTACTCATTTGAAATTTTACTTTTATTCAAAAGTGCAGATATCTACCTAGATCATTCTTGGGGTTTTCTCTTCATTTCCATTATGTAGGTATGTGTATCACAATGGTAATTCAATCTTTTACAAGCTGATAGACTAGTGAGAGTTTAGTTCATATTGTGAAATATACCATATATTGTAATAATAATGGAATCACTTAGTATTTTAATACATTTCCGTGTTTTCCAGATAAATAAACCATTTTTTGTAAGTTTTAAAAGTAACCATGTCAAAATATGTTTAAAAATCTATTAAATCATTGTTAATGTGTTGATATGTCAGAATAAAAAATAAATACATTAAAACAAACACATTAATAATCATAGGACTCAGCATTAGAAACTGTACATTTATCTGAACAGATAAAAAAACAATATTTTTCTAAGGAACTGGAAATTATTCTCCATATATACTGCATTCTTAACGAGTCTACTTTTTACTAAAGAGTGATAGAAAATACATTTTCTTCCATCTTGAAAATGTGAAAATGACAAGCAATAGCAGTTGCATTTTTTTTCTAAATGTGTTTCATTGATTCTTTATTTAAGAAAAGCTGAAAAGGAAGCTTCCATCACATTTATCCCATGACACATAATTTCAACTGTGAGAATTAGTAACAGAATGAGTGACAATTGACGGGGAAGGATTGACAGATGCTAGTAATTGTATGTGCTACCTTGGTTATTCAGTTCTGTCCAGACTTCTACATTTCATTTTGGCATCCTTTATACATGAAGCTTACTTATCCATCTTGTAGAAAGACCAAAAATTGCATAAATGGGTTGTTCAGTCATATTAGCACTGATAGAATAGAAATGAGCATGACCGTTACAAGTATATATTAGAGCTCATCAGATGTGATACGGTCTGCAATACCCCCTGTCTCACAGGAAAGATGGTATTCTCTTGGGCAGAGTGTTCCAAATACTAATGATAGCATCTTTTCATCTGAAAACTTTATACAATGGAAAAAATAAATAGCATTTTTACCTTCAGGAGGGTATGGATGTGAAATGTGATACATGTTCTCTGTATTATATATTGGAAAGCTAAAACTTTTGAGCATTATTTCTACTTAAGAATATTTTTCTAAAAATCCACAAACACTCAGCAATTTAATCTAATTGGAAGCAGGAACAACTAGTAATCTCCTATTTTATAAACAACTTAAATGGAAAGAAAATATGTGCATGACAATTGATACTGAGTAATTATTACTTTTAAGATATTTAATCATTTAATCTATAATTTTAAGATCACAGAGCCTGACCAGGCGGTGGTGCAGTGGAGAGCAATGGACTGGGGGGGCGCAGAGGACTCCAATTTGAAACCCTAAGGTTGCCAGCTTGAGTTCAGGCTCATCTGGTTTGAGCAAGGCTCACCAGCTTGAGCCCAAGGTCTCTGGCTGGGGCAAGGGGTCACTCAGTCTGCTATAGCTCCCCCGACAAGGCTCATATGAGAAAGCAATCAATGAACAACTAAGGTGCCGCAACAAAGAATTGATGCTTCTCATTTCTCTCCCTTCCTGTCTGTCTGTCCCTATCTGTCTCTCTCTGTGTGTGTTAAAAATAAAAAAATGAAAAAGGAAAAAAAAAGATCACAGAAATCACATCCTAATTCAATGCACTAACCTAATCCTTTCTTTGTCGGCTGTCAGAGTTTTATGCTATCAAAAACCACTTTTATAAAATAAAATCATCAGCCTACAACTCACCAAACAGTTTTCCCATCTCCCCAAGGGGGTCACAAAACCAGCTTTTGTTGTATTAGTATCATAGAAAGCATTCCCATTTTGATCTGGTAAATAAAGGACAAGCATCAAACATTGGTAGAAAAAAAATCTTTACACAATATTCTAGCCTACCTTTTAAAGAAAAGGTAGAAAAGGGAAACAGAATTAAATCTAGCAAACCCTTTCATTAAACCTCTTCCATGATTTCACAGGGCAAATACTTTTTATGAAAGGTGACATGATGAATCAGACACAAAGCTTGCCATCAGGGATTCTAAATGCCATAAGGATAGGGACATCCACAGTCTTATTTATGGATGTGCCTAGACTACCATATGGCACACAGAAGGAGATTTTTAAAATGTTCAGTAAATGAATAAATTATTGACAATATATACAAGGAAAAGAGTGATAGGTGACTTCAAAGTGCTATTAATTAAGAGAGGCCCTGTACTAGGAGGAGGAAGAGATTTTTTTCTCCCTGTTGAGAGGCTCACAGTAGGTGTTAGCCACACCTACATTTCCCTTCATTCTTTCTCATCCTCCTCAGTCCTTTCTCATCTAATGAGCAGGTCTGACCAGGATTTTCAGGGAAGTACTATTAGGTCCCTTTTTCTCACTAAAACAAATTCTTCTGGGAAACATCAGTTGAGAATGTGGTTTTTTTTTACTAGACTGGCTGACTTCTAGGAAAGTGCTAGAATAACAACCAGATTCTGAGCCGCATTTTAAATGAAGGCCATAAAAGAAGAATGATGGTCTCACTACACACAAAAAATAAGCTTCTGTTCCTCTGCAGGTCAATGAAACAGCATCTTTTGTGGGATAAAATATAATACTATCACTGTGATTATAAATCCTCATTTTATAGAAAAGTAAATAACCATTAAAACCTATCTATTACAATTTAATTATTATTGATTTCTCAGTTTTTGTTTCATCTATGTATTTCTAGAAAAAAGGGGAGATTGTTTTCTGTTCTTATGTGTCAAGGGAACTTTGAAAAGAAAAATCCACAAATGAGTGATTGACTGTATTTGTAAAGACATTTAAATACAGTTAAACTCTGGCCCTGTGTTCACAGTTCCAAGCTGACTCCTTATATTCTGTTTACTATCCAGCCATGCACCAATATTTCTCAAACAAGGGGCCATACATAACTACTTTTTTGTTGGGATCAGGACTCTAAGCAAACCTAAGGCTGGAGCCCTGCTACCATTCTATCTGAGATGTACTGGGAGTAAATCTGTTTCTTCAAGGCAGTGACTGGCCTTCTCAATGAAACTCAGCTGATACCCCGAATGGGATTTAACATCTGTTAATCATCTTTTTTACTTCATATCAATTGCCTGTCACCAAACTCTAGGGATCTGTGGCTGTCAAACTTCAGTGTGCTTTAAGAGTTACTGGGGAGCTTATCCTAGGTGCATATTCCAGGTCTCCAACTCGAGACATTCTAATTTGATAGGTTAGGCTGATAATATGCACATACAGATGGTTCTCACAGCGCTTTGAGAAGGTTGCCACTGAGAATTTGTCTGGGAAGGCTGCACTCCATCCAGGGACTGTTACTAGCTCCTCTAGCATTGGCCCACCACAGAGGGTATCACTCTTATCTCCATTTCAAGCATCTTGGAATGTATGGACCATCAAATTATCTACCCTGCCTTACATGCTGCTTAATATTCTCATTGTGTTTTCTGTTTTGTAAACCCTGCAGATACTTTGAGCAGAGGGGTTGGTTCTAAGGAGCAAATAAATCAATGATCTGGAGACTTAAGTGGGCCTCATTTACATCTCAATGGGATCTCCATACTGTTCTTGTCTCAAAGTCATTCCCTGAAACTGCATAATTAATTGTAACTCAACTGCTCAAATTCTAACCATGACATTTTGGCATAATAAGCAAAATATATGGTTAAACACCTTCCAATGAAATCAGCATATTCAGTTGTAAAATAGAAATCTAATTATATTGCTGCAGCTCCAGGCTGGGAGGTTTGGCTTTATATAACTTTTGGCAGAACATATGTGAAGATGGTGTGAAATTGCTTCAGGGTATTTTCCTTTTGTGAAAAATTACAGGTCTCATAATGCAAAGCAATTATTTTCAAGAGTTATTGAGCTAACGATAATAGTTACTCTATAACATTTATAATATTCATGTGATATGCCAGAATATTGTTGAATTTATGTCCCTTGCCATGAATCAATAATACACTTGTAGAGTAAAGGCCCAACCAAGGTGCTTATTATTTTCATAGGAAAGGGATATTTCAGAATTTGCAATACAATAAAAATGATTTTCTCACTGAACAATACTATTAGTTGTTATGAGTGCCAGGGAGGAAAGAACTGTCACAATTAAACAATGTAAGATTCATCACTTTTGTCTGTGAGCTACATAGGCAACATGATATGTTTGTTGAATGTATACATTGGCTTCTCAGAGAGTTTAAGTATTCTATTACTTTTACCCCTGTACACTTACAATGAATCAGATTATGAGTCCTAATTTTTGTAGCCATTTTAGATGTCATGAAAGAAAATACTTTACTATGCACCCTGGGATTAAATTTCAAGGCCTGCTTTGAAAGTCCACTGTAGAGTGACCATGGGCACGTCACTTAACTCTCTAAGTTTTCTTTTATTTTCTCTCTCTCTCTAAAATAAGCGAGTAGGACTGTGTGATTTCTAAAATTGCTTCTGACAATAAATTGCATGACAGTTATCAGAAATCCAGCAAAATAGAAGTATTTGAAGAAAACACAGACCAGAAGAGAAACCATCATCTTATCTTTAAAAAAAAAAAAAAGATATACCAATTTCAACTCTTTGGTTGTTGTGAGGTTTAATGAAGGCAAAATGGTCCTTAATATAGTATGAGAATGCAGTAAGTGCTCAAATATCATTATCAATATTATCACTTTTATCATTATTCTATATTATTACTTGTATTATTTTTAGCTTGTTGTATGGCATATATTCCTGTTAGGAAATTTGGTTATTGTTTGGAAAGTTACTCAGCATGTAATCCATTTTTAAGTATCTGGATGCCTACCTGAACAGTTTAAAGTTTTTCTATAGTTAGAGCTGAACTTGCAACTTTTTTAGACTTGTTTCTTAGAGAAATCTAAGACATCTGCTTCTGGATTAGGGCAAATACCAAAGCCACTGGTTTTCTGGCAATTTTGCAAAAGGGGCTGGTTACCTGTTGAACCTGACAAACTCAGGGAAAGCCTACATGGTGGCCTTGAGGACACAGAGACCTAAAGTAACCACATAAGATGGTCGGAAATGAAAACATTCTAACTAAAAGCAGTTCATGGGATAGTTATGCCCTAAGGTGGTCTTTTTCTCCAACAAAGGTCAATGCCTACCTTTAACTGAGCCTGTCTGCTGTCTTTTGCATCTACAATAATGTACCTAATAACATGCCTTTTAAATGTAAGGATAATCCCCTTTTCTTGCCACCCCTCATGGCAGGCATCCCACCAGAGTAGGAGCCAACAAACCTCCTAATTGTTGTTATTTTTTTTTAAATAAATTTTTATTTTAATGGGGTGACATCAATAAATCAGGGTACATACATTCAAAGAAAACATTTCCAGGATATCTTGTCATTTAGTTCTGTTGCATACCCATCACCCGAAGAGAGATCGTCCTCCGCCACCCTCCATCCAGTTCTCTCTGTACCCCTCCCCCTCCCCCTCTCCCTCCTTCCCTCCCCCCACCCCCCGTAACCAACACACTCCCGTCCATGCCTCTTAGTCTCACTTCTATGTCCCACCAATGTATGGAATCCTGCAGTTCCTGTTTTTTTCTGATTCGCACATTTCACCCCACACAATGCTACCAAGACTCCACCATTCTGCGGCAAGTGATCCAATGTCATCATTTCTCCTAGCTGAATAGTATACCATGGTGTATATGTGCCCCATCTTCTTCATCCAGTCCTCTATTTTTTTTTACAGTGATTAAAAGCCTTTAAGCAAACTCTTGGCCAATACAGCAAGAATCCCTAATTAACTCTTAACTATCTTATTCCTGCCTATGTAAAAGATTTTCGTATATACATTTATACTTCGTATCCAATCCCAGAAATTTCTCAGTTTTGCTTTCTCTCACTTCCCTAATTTAAAAGCAATCAATTTCATGTAACCCCCCTTACCTCTTCCCCTTTGATATTAATGTACATATAAAGTAAGTGGGAAAACCACCATGTTCCGAAGCATTTTCTCAGTCCGTTGAGACTTTGCTTCCTGGCAGTTGTCGACAGTTTGGCTCAGATAAACTCATAAAAAATTCTTACATGTTTAGAAGTTTCTTATGTTGACATCCATATCTGGTATCAGGTGAAGACAGAAATGAAAAATGAAACAGTAAAGACAGAAAATGAAAAATAATTAGTTATATAGAAAATATAGGATTTCTTCAAGGTAGAATAAAATTTAATTTGCAGAATGACTGGTCAAGAAGCAAGGTCTCTGGTACTCCTCCTTCACCCTAACCTGTCCTCACAGAAGACTAATGAGCTGTTTAGTGGACTGACTCTTCCTCACAGAAGACTAATGATGTGTTCAGTGACTGCAAACATAAAGCAAGGTATCTTAGAGAGGACCAAAAGCTGTTTCTTAAACACATTTCTAAGTTCTAAAATTTAGATTCCTTCAACTTTAAAAAGTTGAAGTAGCAAATCCTTGAATGTACTATATAGAGGAGAGGAAAGCCCTTCCAGGAAATAAGGGCAATAGTCTCTTTATTTTGCAATTAGCAAAGGCTGAATGACAACTCCCCAGGCATAGTCAAGAGGAGCTAGGTTTTGATTTACTACATTGACTACAAAACTCTGGGTTTGTAAGATCTTTATAAAGTAGCCACAAATCAATGAGTGAGGATCTACATTAAGTGCTTTTTTGAGTGGAAACCTTTGAACTCTGAAAGCCTGGGCAGGAGCCTGGACTGAGAGAGGGGTATTGTCACAGGACAAGAATCCTTATGCAGTGGTACTTAGCAGGCATCAGGTGCACATCACTTAACTTCTCTTTCTGCACCATTCATATTACCTTCTTCTGCCCAACCAAAGAGAGAAACGTTAGTCAAGACAAAATAAGCTAAGGATGAAAGGAAAGCTATCAAATGAGACTGATGGTTGAGAAAGCATAATTATTTCTTAAAACTTAACCTGAGCCCTGGCTGGTTAGCTCAGCGGTAGAGCGTTGGCCTGGCGTGCGGGGGACCCGGGTTCGATTCCCGGCCAGGGCACATAGGAGAAGCGCCCATTTGCTTCTCCACCCCCCCTTCCTCTCTGTCTCTCTCTTCCCCTCCCGCAGCCAAGGCTCCATTGGAGCAAAGATGGCCCGGGCGCTAGGGATGGCTCCTTGGCCTCTGCCCCAGGCGCTAGAGTGGCTCTGGTCGCGGCAGAGCGACGCCCTGGAGGGGCAGAGCATCGCCCCCTGGTGGGCAGAGCGTCGCCCCTGGTGGACGTGCCGGGTGGATCCCGGTCGAGCACATGCGGGAGTCCGTCTGACCCTCTCTCCCCATTTCCAGCTTCTGAAAAATACAAAAAAATAAAATAAATAAAATAAAATAAAATAAAATAAAATAAAAAAACTTAACCTGAATATTATATATATAATATATATATATATAATATAAATATATATTTGTGAAACATATATCAAGTGAGAGATTGATAAATCATAAACAAATAAATATAGAGTGGAGGAGATAGAATGAGAAAGAAAGATTCACTGTATATATATTATTAACTTTTATGTTTACATTTCACCAACATCATATATTATCAGACATTAGATTCATTGCCAGATTTTATTTTCCTTTTAATTTTATTTATTTTTAATTAATTTTAATTAATTGAGTTAACATGGATTCAAGCATCCCACTAAATACAATACCCTCCCACCTTACCCCATGTCCCTATATATAACCCCTTTGCCCCCCTCCCCTCAAATACCACTCCCTTCCTTCTGGGACCTGCAGTCTCTGTGTCTCTGGGTTATGAGTATATGATTTCACTAATCCCTTCACCTTCTCTGATCCCATCCCCTCATCTCCCTTCCCTCTGACAGCTGTCCCTCTGCTCCCTGTGACCCTGCCTCTGCCTCTATTTTGTTCCTCAGTTCATTTTGTTCCTTAGATTCCACATTTAAGTCATATCATATGATATTTCTCTTTCTCTACCTGGCTTATTTCACTTAGCATAATAGTTTCCAGGCCAATCCATGCCATCACAAAAGGTAAGATTTCCTTCTTTTTCATGGCTGTGTAGTATTCCATTGTGTATATGTACCCACTGCTTTTTAAGCCACTCATCCACTGATGGACACTTGGGCTGTTTCCAGATCTTGGCTATTGTAGACAATGCTGCAATGTACATGGAGGTGCATATCTTCTTTTGAATCAGTGATTTGGTGTTCTTATGATACATTTCTAATAGTGGAATAGCTGGATCAAAAGACAGTTCCATTTTTAATTTTTTGAGGAAACACCATATAGTTCTCCACAGTGGCTGCATAAGTCTGCATTTCCACCACCAGTGCAGGAGGGTTCCCTTTTATCCACATCCTCACCAGCACTTGCTTATTGATTTGTTAATGAGCGCCATTCTGACAGGTGTGAGGTGGTACCTAATTGTGGTTTTAAACTGCATTTCTCTGATGATTAGTGATGTGGAACATTTTTTCATCTGCCTATTCGTCATCTGTATGTCCTCTTTGGAGAAGTGTCTGTTCAGTTCTTTTGCTCATTTTTTAAATTGGATTGTTTACCTTCCTGGTGTTGAGTTTTAGAAATTCTTTATAAATTTTATAAAGAATTTATAAAATTAACCCCTTATCCAATGTATTGGCAAATATGTTCTCTCATTTTGTGGGTTGTCTTTTTATTTTGTTCATTGTATATTTTCCTGTGCAAAAGCTTTTTAGTTTCATATAGTTCCATTTGTTCATCCTGTCTTTATTTCTTTTGCCCGTGGAGATAAATCAGCAAAAATATTGCTATGAGAGATATCGGAGAGTTTGTTCTCTATGTTTTCTTCTAAGATGCTTATGGTTTTACAGCTTACATTTAAGTCTTTTATCCACTTTGAGTTTATTTTTGTGAATGGTATAAGTTGGTGGTCTAGTTTCATTTTTTTTTTACATGTACCTGTCCAATTTTCCCAACACCATTTATTAAAGAGACTATCTTTAATCCATTATATGCTCTTGCCTCCTTTGTCAAACATCAATTGACCATAAAGGCATGGGTATATTTCTGAGTTCTCTGTTCTGTTCCATTGATCTATATACCTGTTCTTATGCCAGTACCACGCTGTTCAGAGTATAATGGCTTTGTAGTATAACTTGATATCAGGAAGTGTCATACCTCCCACTTTATTCTTTATTTTCAAGATTGCTGAGGCTATTTTTGTTCTTTTTTGGTTCTACATAAACTTTTGGAATATTTATTCAATGTCTTTGAAGTATGCCACTAGTATTTTAATAGGAATTGCCTTGAATTTATAGATTGCTTTGGGTAGTATAGACATTTTAATTATGTTTATTCTTCCTATCCATGAACACGGTTTATATCTACCTTGACTTATCAATGTTTTATAATTTTTTGAGTACAAGTCTTTTACCTCCTTGGTTAATTTTACTCCTAAGTACTTTATTTTTTTGTTGTTTTTGCAATAGTGAAGGGAATTATTTCCTTAGTTTCTTTTTCAGATGTTCATCATTGGTGTATAAAAATGCTACTGATTTATGAATATTAATTTTATAACCTGCCACATTGCTGAATTCATTTATCAGGTCCAGTAGTTTTTTGACTGTGACTTTAGAGTTTTGTATATACAGTATCATGTCATCAGCAAATAATAATAGTTTTACTTCTTTTCCAATTTGAATGCCTTTTATTTTTTCTTCTTCACTGATTGCTGTGGCTAGGATATTCAGAGCTATGTTGAACAAAAATGGTGAAAGGGGACACTCCTGCCTTGTTGCTGATCTTAAGGGGATTGCTTTTAATTATTTCCCATTGAGTATGATGTTGGCTGTGCATTTTTTTATAGATGGCCTTTATCATGTTGAAGTATATTCCTTGTATTCTAATCTCACTGAGAGTTCTGATCATAAATGGGTGCTGGATTTTATAAAATGCTTTTTATGCATCTATTGATATTATCATGTGGTTTTTATCCTTTCTTTTGTTTATGTGATGAATCACATAGATTGATATGCAAATATTATACCAGCCTTGCCTCCCCAAAATAAATCCCACGTAATCATTGTGTATGATTTTTTTCATGTATTGCTAGATTTAGTTTGCTAATATTTTGTTGAGAAATTTAGCATCTAAGTTCATCAGGGATATTGGCCCTTAGTTTTCTTTCTTTGTAGTGTCTTTACCTGGTTTTGTAATGAAGATAATGCTTGCCTCATAAAAGGAACTTGGAAGTCTTCCCTCCTCTTGAATTTTTTGAAATAGCTTAAGAAGGGTAAGTGTTAGTTCTTCTTTGAATATTTGGTAAAATTTGCCTGTGCAGCCATCTGGTCCAGGACTTTTGTTTCATAGAAGTTTTTTGATAATTGTTTCACTTTCTTTTGTTGTAATTGGTTTGTTTAGGTTTTTTGATTCTTCCAGATGGAGTTTTGGAAAATTTTATGTTTCTAGGAATTTATCCATTTCACCTAGGCTGTTCAGTTTTTTGGCATACAGACCTTCATAGTATTTTCTTACAATCCATTTTATTTCTGCGGTGTCAGTTGTTACTTTTCCACTGTCATTTCTAATTTTATTTATTTGAGTTCTCTATTTTTTTTTCTTGATGGGTCTAGTTAAAGTTTCATCAATCTTGTTTACCTTTTCAGAGACCCAGCTTTTGGTTTCATTATCTTCTGTATTTTATTTTTTAGCCTCTATGTCATTTATTTCCACTCTGATCTTTATTATTTCCTTCCTTCTACTTCCTCTGGGCTTTGTTTGATGTTGTTTTTTTCTAGTTCTTTTAGATGCAGGGTTAAGTTGTTTATTTGAGCTTTTTCTTGCTTCTTAAGATATGCTTGTAATGCTATGAACTTCCCTTTCAGGATTGATTTTGGCATGTCTCATACATTTTGAGTTGTTTATGTTTATTTTCAATTGTTTCAAGGAAAATTTTTATTTCTTCCTTCATCTCATTGTTAACTCATTCGTTATTTCATAACATGCTATTTAGCCTCCAACTGTTTGAAGGTTTTTCAGTTTTTCTATTGTAGTTGATTTCAAGTTTCATAACATTGTGATCACAGAAGATGCTGGATATGATTTCAATCTTCTTAAATTTATTAAAACTCGTTTTGTGTCCTAACATGTGGTCTATTCTAGAGAATGTACCATATGCACTTTAAAAGAATGTATATTCTGCTGCTTTGCGATGAAAGGTTCTGAAGATATCTATTAAATCCAGTTGATCTAGCGTGTCATTTAGGCTATTGTTTGTTTGTTAATTTGCTGTCTGGAGGATCTATCCATTAATATTAGTGGAGTAGTAAAATCTTCAACTATTATAGTATTGCTGTTGGTCTAGCCCTTTATGTCCATCAAAATCTGCTTTATATATTTAGGTGCTCCTATATTAGGTGCATAGATATTCACAATAGTTTTATACTCCTGTTGCATTGCTCTCTTTGTCATTATGTAGTGCCCTTCTTTATCACTTACTATAGCCTTTGTTTTAAAGTCTATTTTTTCAGATATAAGTACTGCTTCCCCAGTTTTTTTTTTATTTCCATTTTCATGAAATACTTTTTCCCATTCCTTCACTTTCAGTCCATGTGTGTCTTTTGTTCTCAGGTGGGTCTCTTGTAGACAGCATATGTACAGGTCCTGTTTTCTTATCCATGCAGCTACCTTATCTCTTTTTATAGGAGCATTTAATTCATTTTCATTTAAGGTTATTATTTATATGTAGTTGTTTATTGCCATTTTATTCTTTAAATCTACAATCCTCTTTTTCTACATTTTTTTTTTGTTCTTTTTACAGCAGGCTCCTTAACATTTCTTGCAGTACTGGTTTGGTTGTAATGAATTTCTTGAGTGTTTTTTTTTTTTTTGTCTGGGAAGCTTTTTATTTCTCTTTCAATTTTAAACAATAGCCCTGCTGGATAAAGAAGTCTTGGTTATAGGTCCTTGCTTTGCATCACTTTGAATATTTTTTGCTAATCCATTCTGTCCTCAAGTGTTTCTGTTGAGATGTTGGATGTCATCCTTATGAGGGTTCCTTTGTAGGTAATTAACTGCTTTTCTCTTGCAACTTTTTGTATTCTTCCTTTCTCTCTTAACTTTGGCACTTTAATTATGATGAGTCTTCGGGTAGGCCTCCTTGAATTCCTCTTTAATGCAACTTTCTGTGTTTCTTGAACTTGTGTGACTTTTTTCTTCTTCAATTTAGGGAAGTTTTCAGCTATGATTTTTTTCAAACAGGTTCTCTATTCTTTGTTTATTCTCTTCTCCTTTAGGAACCCTTTTGATGCAGATGCTGTTTCTCTTCATGTTGACACAGAGCTCACTTAGAGTTTCCTCAGACTTTTTGAGCCTCTTTTCTTTTTGCTGTTCTGCTTCTGTGCTTTTGTTTATCTTGTCCTCTAAATTGCTGATTCGATCCTCTGCTTCATCCAGCCTGCTATCAATTCCTTCTAGTGCAGTCATTACTGCTATTGTATTTGTCATTTCTGACTGGTTCTTTTTTATAATTTCAATGTCCTTTATGATGCTTGCATCTCTTTATTTAGGTTCACATTGTTGTCCATCCATTGTTGCTCTAAGATCCTTGAGCATCCTAAAAATCATTGTTTTGAACTCTGCATCTGGGAATTTGGTTACTTCCATCTCATTCATTTCTTTTCCTGAGGATTTCTCTTGTTGATTCATTTGGGTTGCATTTCTTGGTCTACCCATTTTTTTCTGTGCATAGGCTCCTCCTTTGTGCATGCTGCTTGTGTAGCTAGCTGAGTCTAAGTTGGGTGTTGTCTGCCACTAGCTAGCAGTTGTGTTGGTGCAAATCTTCTTAAGTTGGCATCAGCTATTGTTTGTAACCTGTTGTAGGCTACTTGTCTGCAGCTACTGCTCTTTTTGCTGTTTATCTCTGTGTTTTCTGTGCCTGGGTAGTGTGGGATGGTCCAACTTGTGTATAAGGATCAGTTTCTTCTTGCTTAGAGCTGACAGCAGTTCTGTAAAAGCTCTATGTAAGATTTTCCTCCACTTTTCAGCTGCTCCACTTCCTCTTGCAGCTCTTTCCAGAGTCTTCTGTGGAAAGACTGTAGTGTGAGCCCAGACTGGCTTCACTCAACCAATCCCTCTATAGATTACAATCTTGCTGGGTGAGGGTAGCTGAGATTGGGAATGCAATGTTAGTGGGACCCCCTCCTTAAGGGTTCTCTTGGGCAGTAGCTCAGTATAGGAATCATGGCCCCTACTCCAGGGCCTAATCCCTCAGCCACTGTTTTGTACTCAAATTTCATTTCTCCCCAAGATAAACAGCGTGTTCAGATCAAGTGGGGCTGACAGTCCTCTCTACAGAAATTCTTACAGTTGATGAGACCCTGGTCTCAGGGAGGAAGATTGAGAGTCTTTTCCTGGGTCTAATGGTGCCCCCCAGAAAGTGGCTATGCCCTTGACCAGATCCAACAATAGGCTCACACGGACCCACACTTTGACTGTCCATGCTCCAGTGCTCTCTCCTTTCCCCCTTTAGAGTCTATCCTAGCAGGGTAGAATATCCAGCACCCAGGCCAGCTGACTGTATAGCTCCACCCTATCCAATGAACATGAGCAGAGTGCAGGTGCTGATTACAGAGAGCAGAACTCACCACAGTTGAGCCAGGTGTGAGGAGCCCTTCATTAGGATACCACTCTATCAAGGGTTGTTAGGTCTATAACCGATGTTCTGTGCAGCTGACCACTGGATGTGCCAGCTCTGTGCCTCCCTGGCAGAAAACTGGTGCAGAACAGTGGGAGACACTACCCGTGACTGGCTTTCAGCAACCTTCTTGGAGCTACAAAGAATCCAGAGTTTGTGGCTGCCTCTGTTGGGCCCAGGTACACATGGAAATTCCAGCTGCACACCTAGGTTGGCTTTTACCCACACTCGGCCTGGGAGAAATTCTGCTTAAAAGGCCAAAGTTACCTGAGTCCTTCCTTTTGCAGCCTCTATCTGCTGGCTGCTTCTTGGTCTCTTGAATCTAGAGCCTGCAGCAATTCACAAATTAGGAATGGTGGTGGGTATGACTCTTCCCCTCAGCCCTAGGTGTCAGTCTGTCCAGACATTTTTTACAGACCAATAGGGTGAGGACCCAGGAGTCTGGTGTGTGAGGCCTCTGAGACTCAGAGGTGTGGTCTGCCTGCCCACAGTTTCAACTGAGTCTCCTGGGAGATGGAAGCACCAGTCATAGACTCAGGAGCGTGTGGGGGTATAGTTCTGGCCTCAGCACCAGAAAACAGAGTAACTGATGCACCCCTGCTTCCTGGCCTCTCAGAATGACCTTTTACCTTGACTGGAGCAGGAGAGACTCCCAAGGGTGGAGCAGTTGCTTTTTCTCAGGCTGATGCCACTCTGAGGGGACGCTCCACCCAAGAAAGATGGTGACTGCAGTACTGGAGAATGACTCAGTACATGGAGTTTGAGTAACCATCCTCCACCCTGTTTCTCCCTGGGCCTCCAATTTCACACTCGCCTCATGCAACTCCAGTCCTTTCAGCTCTCCCTCCCTTGGAGCCCCAGGTAAATGGCTGTGTTGAGCATATAAAATATATTATGCTCACTTTGTTAAAGATGGCACTTGCCCACGTGGATGCCTGTTGCCCAGGTGACAATATTAGTTACCCTTCTTTTTTGGGATAGGCATGATTATACTAATGTGTGTTGGGGGAGGGCTTTTCCACCAAAAGGTTTTAAAAGTAGGAGATCACGTTGTTTCGGGGAAGAGTGATTACTTTCTAGGAAGAGCTCGTGGAGGCAGGGCAGGCCAGCCATGTGGAGGAGGCAGCCAGAATGGTGGATTAGGACAAGGAATGGGGAATAGAGGTGAATAAGACTGGTGAGGTAGAAACCTTTGATTCTAGGAAATTTGGATGAGTTAGTGGCTTTGGGAGCCCTGAATGGAAAGGGACATATTTCCTGCTGTGTGTACTTCTTGCCCCTTTCCAAGTGTGAGTCTAGAATAAAAAACAATGGAACACTAGTTCTTGGCTCTATTGTTTCACTACCATTGGTCCAAATCAAATGAGAACCTACATGGGCTAGGCAGCTGTAATGGTAGCTGTGGTTACTGGACTTACAGGTTGTGGAAGAGATTTTCTGCACGATCCTTTAAGATGGAATCTGAGTCTCAGAAAGCTGTCTCTTTCTCACAGACTGAAACCCGGCTCTTTTACCACCAATTTCTTTCTGAGCACCTCTTCTAGGCTCTGGGGCTCTAGGATGGGGCTCCAGGCCTGGGACTGAGCACTCACACCTTTTAGGGTGACCCTTCCACAGTGAGAGTCCCTCCGGACCCTCTGCTGCCCTTTGCTCCTGGGAGCAGGGCAGCTCTTCCTGCATCTCCACCCTTCCTACCAGTCTTGTTGTGGCTTCTTCTGTGATTTTTGGTTATAGAGTCCTCTTTGTTTAGTCCAAAGTTGGTTTTTCAAAGTAATTGTTCATAAATTAAGTTGTAATCCAATTTGGTGCTGGGAGGTAGCAGTTGGAACGTCCGCCTATTCAGTAAACATCTTGGAATCTATGATTTTCCTTTTAAAAAGAGTTCTTAATGCTGTTTTAATTTACAGTCATTTCATTACCATTAGTGAATTGAACAGTTTTTTAAAGATTTTTTTTTATTTATTCATTAAAAGAGAGGGGAGAGAGAGTGAGCTAGAGAGAAAGAGAGAAAAGGGGGAGGAGCAGGAAGCATCAACTCCCATATGTGCCTTGACCAGGCAAGCCCAGGGTTTTGAACCGGCAACCTCAGCATTTCCAGGTTGATGCTTTATCCACTGAGCCACCACAGGTCAGGCCAACAGTTTTAACATATGCCATATGAGCTACATTTTTTTCCCATTTATAAGGGTTACATAAATGAATTCCTAAATTTGTGCCAAAACGTTAATGACAGATAGATGAATGGTGTAGTTGACATTTGATTTTCTTCATTTTGCTTATTTACATTTTTAATCTTTTAATCATCCCTATTGCCTTTTTTAATCAAAAAGTAGATGACAAGGACATGCCAGTGTTCAGTCAAAATTCATTTATCTTCATACTCATCAAACAACTATAATATATCAGGCACTGAGCTAGTTGCTGGAACTAGAGATACAAATGAGTTAGAGTGCCTCTTCACTTAGAGTCCAATATCTAAGGAATAATATAATGAGGGCTATATTATTACAAGTAATTACAAGGTGTTATGAGAAACAAAACAACATAAAACAGTGGGCCCTGACCAGATATCTCAGTCAGTTAGAGTGTCCTCCCAAATACCAAGTTGTGGTTTTGATTCCTGGCTAGGGAACATACAAGAAGCAACCAATAAATGAACAACTAAGTGGAACAACAAAATGAATGTGTGTGTGTGTGTGTCTCTCTCTCTACCTGTTCCTTTCTCTCTCTGTCTAACATCAATCAACTATGATAATAAAAATAGTGAAAAAACTTGCTTCTCAAAGAAAAAAAAAGTAATATGTAGGATTTGACATACATATATAAATTTGACATACATATCGCTGAGTAGAAAAGATATTCTAATAAGAAGAATCCTTATGGGCAAAAAACCAAATGTTTGTAACCATGACCAGTCTGATGAATTACAAATTATTTTGTGTGGTAAAACAAAGGTTAAATGATAAAAAGATGATTTGAGAAGATTAAAAAAGATGTATAGCAGGTCAAAAAGGGGCCATGCCACTTTCCAAAATATAGAGGAGATTCAATGTGTTTTATAGGCATTAAGGAGCTGCTGAATGGTCCTTAGGTTGGAAGTGACATGATCAAAATTGTCACATTGGAAGAATAAACCAGTTGAGTTATATAGAATGGTTCAATAAATGGAAGTATGTATGATATTAGAATCTGAACTAATAGAGACTATGTAAATAGAGAGTGTAGGTCAAATAAGTTTGTAGAATATGATTTTTATGTTTGCTTGCTTATAGTTTGCATTGGGGGCTGGGAATCGCCAGGTACAGGGTGGGGGGGGGGTGTCTGTGAAATTGCAAATTACTTTCTGCTTGGGAAGGGCCATTGTTTTGCTAATGTTTGCTGGAAGAGAAGTTTTTGCACCAGGAAGTTTTGAAAAGGAGATCAGAAGAAGAGGCAGAGCAAAGCCATGTTTTGCAGGGAGAGCAGACAGAATGCATAGTGCTGAGAAAGAAGTCAGTTTGCAGAGAAAAAAGTATGTTGGCAGGGAAAAAGAAGGTGTGCAAATAGGGAACCAGAGGTGAGAGGCTTTGCGAGCTCTACTAAGATTGGTGGGGCCTTTGGTTCTAAGAGAAACCAAAGAAGATTCTCCCGACTGTGAAACCAGAGAATGTGTCAGGATTTTGGGAGCTCTGAATGGGTGAAAGGGAAGTGTTTTCCCTGTGTGTTTGCTTGTCAGCTGGTGTGAGTCTTTAATAAAGGAATGGCCCACCATTTTTTGGCCCCACTGTTTCTTTATCATTTGCCCAAATCCAATGTGAACCTGAATGTGCATGGCCATGATGGCAGCGGCCCCTGGCCTTACAGAAAAGAATAGAGCAAATACACTGAGGAGATAAAATCAGGAAAACATTCTGACTAATTGAATTTGGAGCATGACAAGCAGAATAGTATCTGAAATATGTCCCTTGTTGCTGATTGGATTGAGTGGGTAGATGGTTGTGCCTCTCTTAAAAATGATAAAATACAAAGAGAAGCACCTGTTCAGTGTAAAGAGAAATATTAAGATAGTAGGTAGAGATATCTAGAAGAGAGTAAACATTTAGATTAGAAGAGTCACAGACAATATGTTTTAGAAATAGAGATTTGGGAGACTATTAATTCATTTACAAATTAACTTATTTGACAAATAGTTAAGTAAGCTGGTAGCCATAAAAGCCAAAAATATGGATATTATTTTAAAAGGAAATATGATAGAGAAAAAATTGAGAAGGCTGAGTAGATATTATAGGAGAATATTAAAGATTTTAAAAAAAGCCAAGCAAAGTAACTTGTAAAATAGTCAAAGAGAATAAAGGAAAACCTGTAGAGAATATTATCACAAATCCTCAAAGAGATTAATCAACAGTCAACAGTCTTAAACACTAAAAAATGTTGTATAAGAATTGAAAAACTTACATTGTAAATGGTACCTAGATTGTACTTTAAATCATGGCAATACTGTCATGGCGACAATGAACTACCTGGAGACCAAATGACATGCTCCAAGGGGCTGAAAAGAGGCAACAGCCCCAGTTAGCAGATGGAAGGACTGAAGCCCCATCCTCAGCCTTACTCAGATATTTATTAGACAGTACAAATAACTCAAGGATGCAGATAGCAGAACTTTTCAGGGGGTGAAGTAAAGGACAAGGAACATGCTGACTTCTAATCTCTGTACTGAGAACCTAAATATTTCTTGTTACTGAATCTTATCCTGCTGTTTTCCAGATTTCAGCACCTACTGTTTCCAGTGTAGGGTCAGAGAGACCCCTGGACTCTCATCTGCTCAGGGTTTTTGCCCTAGGGCACCTCACTGTCTTCACAGCCTATTCCTACAGCACTATTTCTGTAGAGAAAATTTGATGGTTCAAGATTATAGTATGATAGAGAAGTAAAAGAAATATGAGAAAGTGGCAATGTTTCCAAGAAAATTACTCTTTCAAAGAAAGGAAAATGAAAAAAAAAATGTTTCAAAAGTATAGATAAAGAGTTGAGGAGTTGTCTTATTGCATTGTGTTTGTGACAAACTAATTGTTTAATTGCTTGTTGTTTTTCTGTTTTATTTTGATGTGAAAGAAGTTTATGCATGTTTAAAAGCTTCTGAAAATGATGCTATGTTTATTTTTCTTATGTTACCAAGTGAAGCATTAATCTGAGGGCAGCATCTGTAGTAAAACACGCAATGGACACAAAGATCCTTGCACTCAGGTAGTACTCCCAATTCCATTACTTCTATCTCCTTCCTCCTCCTTCCCCCTATCCACACACTAGTTCCCTACCTTCTCCTTCTTCTCTTTTACCTGCTGCTTCCTGTTCCCCTTTTCCTTCCTTACCCTTACTTCTCCTGTTTCTTCTTCCTTTTTGTTTTCATTTCAATTGTATGTTACAAAGTTCAAAATAATTATTGCCATTGGCTATTATATCTGTCAAGAGATCAAGGTTTTGTAATGATCACCTCTGCTTTAGAATCCCTTGTCAATCCCAGTATAGATTTCACCTTCCCTGAAACCCTTGCCATTCACATAGCCACAGCAACTCTTTCCAGGGAAGTAGCTGCTAGGAAACTACTTTGCAGTTTGATTTTGAAGCCAGGCTGTGAGTATTTGATTTCAACCATCCCTAAGAACATGATGTAATGGGCTTGTACAAAAGCAATGTTAAATACTCTGTTTCAACTTTATTAATATACACATAGGGATGATAATATGCACTTATATTTGCATAGATATTTTATTATTGTCCTAAATGAACAAGAACAATTTATATAATAATGACATTTTTATCAAATAAATTTGCTTTCATAAATTTATTTTTAAGTACTATGTATTTTATAATTATAATATATTATAGAATTTATATTAAATGTTTTATAAAAAATTAAGTAATAGGACCAAGGATTATTTAAATATGAATTCAAATACAAGACAGCCAAGTCAATTTTAAAAAATTATTTTTGATTTTCAAATTGTGATAGTTTTAGGTAGGAGTTATGTATGTGAATATGTATTTACTTCAGGTACTAAAACACAAAAAGAGTTTACATAACCCCAAGGTTAGTGCTTAGAAATTAAAGATATATTCAGTCAGATCACACATCAGTTGATGTGGTCATATATTTTTTTTCTTTTTATACAGTTGACATGTTAGATTATGTTAATTGATTTTCAATTGGTGTGCCTGGTTTACATAGCTGAAATTAATCCCATTTGGTCATGGAATATAATTCTTTTAATCACAGTTAAATTTGACTTGCTAATATTTTGTTAAAAATTTTTGCATCTATACTGATAAGAAATATTAGTATGTAGTTTTTTGTTTTGTTTTTTTCTTTTTTGTAATATTTTATTTTGTTTTTTTTCTTTTCTTATTTAATTTATTGTGTTTACATAGATTCTAGTGTTGCCCTGAATGCATCCCACCTCCCCCGTATTCCCCTCAACATCTCCCTTGCCCCCTTCCCAACATCTCCCTCCCCCTTCCCTTCAGGTTTATCCCATCTTATTGTCCCCTTTCCCTCTGTCCTCTTCTCCTCTGGTCCCTTTGATCCCTCCTCTGTCTCAATTCCATTCCTCAGTTCACATTGTTTCTTGGATTTCTCAAATGAGTGAAATAATATGATATTTTTCTTTCTCTGGCTGGCTTATTTCACTTAACATAAAGTGTGTCCCTAAAGTCATGGTGCACTTTTGACTGGTCACAGAAAAGCAACGAAAGATGATAGAAATGTGAAATCTGCACCAAATAAAAGGAAAACCCTCCCAGTTTCTGTAGGATGATGTGGCAGCATGTGCGCATGTGCACATGATTATGTAACTCCATGTATATAGCTGAGCAGCCCACGGCCATGCCAGTCGAGCTGTGGATGGTACAGAGGAAAGTTCAGTGTGTTCTGTGGCTTGCTAAATTCGAATCTGTGACCAAAGTACAACGTGAATATCAGCACGTTTATAATGAAGCGCCACCACATAGGAATAACATTACTGGGTGAGATAGGCAGTTGAAGGAAACCGGTAGTTTGGTGGAGAAACCCTGTTGTGGTAGACCATCAGTCAGTGACGAGTCTGTAGAGGCTATACGGGATAGCTACCTAAGGAGCCCTAAAAAAATCTGTGCGTGAGCCCACATCAAACTGCACTAAATACGTATGAAACTGGGAGAGTTTTCCTTTTATTTGGTGCAGATTTCACATTTCTATCATCTTTTGTTGCTTTCCTGTGACCTGTCAAAAGTGTACCATGACTTTACAGACACACTGTAGTTTCCAGGTCCATCTATGTTGTTGCAAAAGGTAATATTATCTTCTTTTTATGGCCCCCTAGTATTTCATTGTATATATGTACCACAGTTTTTTAATCCACTTGTCCACTGACATGGTTTTGATGTTAGGATAATACTGGCCTCATGGAATGAGTTTGGAATTGTTCTCTCTTCTGCTATTTTCTGGAATAGATTGTGAATAATTAATACCATTCCATTGTTAAATGTTTTGTAGAATTCATCAAAGAACAATATGGGCCTAATTTAAGGTTATTGATTCTATTTCATAGTGGATATAAACCTATTCAGATTATTTATTTCAGCTTGTTTGAATTTGGTAGTTTCTATCTCTCAAGGTATTGGTTCACTGTGTTCTAAATTATGAAATTTGTGTATATTGAACTGCCCACCCTGCTACCACCAGGCCTCCTGTGGGCCTCAAAAAGAACTCTAACTCACAGCAAAACCAGCCCAGCCTTGCCCACCAAGATAGAGCTGGTACCCCCACCAAGACAGAGTTGGGCCCACCATGGCCATTGTGTGCCTGGTTGGCAGACCTAGCTCCCAGCCAGCAAATGTGGTAAATAAAGCAGTATTCACAATTAAAATAATAATAATAATAGTAATAATAATAATAGTAATAATAATAACTGGCCATATTATTCCTCTATTATTCTTTGAACGATCATTATCATGGAATAAGTAATAATGAATGCCCTTCTTTATTTCTCAACATAGGTTATTTGTGTCTTCTCCCCTTTTTGTCTTGTTTAGCTTGGCTAGAGGTTCATCAATTTTATGGGTCTTCTCAAAGATGTACTTTTAGTTTTATTGATTATTTTGTATTGTTTTCCTGTTTTCAATGCCATAAATTTTTGTCCTATTTTGTATTATATATTTTTTCTGCTTGACTTAGTCTTAAGCCACTCTATTGTCTCTTCTTTCCAAAGTTGGAAACTCAGATTATTTTTTTTCCATAAGCAAATAATCACTTTTATTTGTGTCTTGTTAATCCTTCCAGAATTTCTTAGACATATTCAAAAACTCATTTTAATTTCCCTCCTTTTTTTCATAAAAGGTAAGATGTTTTACAAACTGTTCAGCATCATGCTTTTTCATCAAACAATGTATATAATACTCTTAAATTTTCAGTTGCCAGCCAAAGTGGCAGTGGGAGGAGGGAAGAGGTGATGATCTTTGTCCCGTGCCAACAGCAGGAGCAGAAATCACTGTTTCTAGATGGGGTGAGCTGGAAACAGCCACCGCAGATCAACCCATGGGGACTCATTGTTATTACTCCGAAAGGATGTTCAGCACTAGAACAATGAGGGAAACTCAGATTATTAATTTTAGGTCTTTTTTTCTAATGTATACATTACTTAAGTCATCCTAAAAGCACACCCGTGTTTTAGTTTTCAATGTATGAAACAATTTAAATATATGACAGATAATACAGATGCCTATAAGATTATTGAGTTTGATTTAGGGACAAGAGAAAAATGTTAAGTTTCAATTTGATTTAAAAAGTTATCACGGCCCTGGCCGGTTGGCTCAGCGGTAGAGCATCGGCCTGGCGTGCGGGGGACCCAGGTTCGATTCCCGGCCAGGGCACATAGGAGAAGCGCCCATTTGCTTCTCCACCCCCCTTCCTCTTTGTCTCTCTCTTCCCCTCCCACAGCCAAGGCTCCATTCGAGCAAAGATGACCCGGGCGCTGGGGATGGCTACTTGGCCTCTGCCCCAGGCACTAGAGTGGCTCTGGTCGCAGCAGAGCAACGCCCTGGAGGGGCAGAGCATCGCCCCCTGGTAGGCAGAGCGTCGCCCCTGGTGGGCGTGCCGGGTGGATCCCGGTCGGGTGCATGCGGGAGTCTGTCTTTCCCCGTTTCCAGCTTCAGAAAAATACAAAAAAAAAAAAAAGTTATCACATGTATGGGTTAAAAATAAGTCTAATGCAAGTTATTTCAACTCACAACCAATACTTCATAATCCAGTCTTTCTGGCTATTAGCATTAAACTAAATATTTGATTGTACCTCTCTCCTCTTGATTTATTAATTTAGATAGTATAATGTTATGAAGGTAAAAAGTAATACTGTGCCACCACAAGTCAGGCATATAATTTAATTTTTATAAATAGTTAATAATATTTTGTGACTGTGATCAAAACACAAGACAGATGCATCAACAAAAGACAAAATTATATAGAAATGTATCATTTTATTACTTCACCCATTATTCTTCCCCTACTTTTTTTTTACAGTTTGGAAAAGAACAAAGAAGATGGTCAATGCCTAGTTCATTCAACTACACACTTCTCTCAAAAGAAAATATATAATTAGATTCTGAAAGGTCACTTAAGGTAACAATTCCCAGATAAAATTTTTCTCATTGACAGAGAGAAGATCTGAAATTACAAATATGTTGGCAAGCTAACTTATTTGTAAAATTCTACCTCAAATAATCCTTATTGTATCAGTGAGTATTTCAAAACACAGAAAGTGATGATGTGGACAAAAATTTTATATTTGGGCAGCTTCTCCTCTCACTGCCCAAAGCTTTCCAATATATTAAGTAAATATTCTCATATGCCACCTAAAAATTAATACCACTTTCTATAAGTTTATTTGATTAGAAAAGTCAGTATATTATATAATCTAATAAGGGAAGTGTTATTCTTATTCTGCTATTTTAATAAATAAAAATAAAAATATGTAATAATACATTTGCACTATGGATGCTGACAAGCAAACTGTAAATAAGATTTTAAATTCTCTCTAATCTTTTACAAAAAATGATTCCAAAATTACAGTACAATAATAAATCATCTTGTGATATTACTTTTATTTTCTCCACAATGCTAGCACAGTATATTATGCATAGCCATTACTCAATAAAAAGGTGAGCACTTTTTGTTTACAACATGCCAAACATTCTGCTAAGCACTTTAAATATGTTTCTCAATTTAAATCTTGTAAGAAATGTGTAAATTCATATATTTAAGAGATTAGATTATTAAATTACAAAATTGTGTTTTCTTAGTGAGGACAGATAGTGAGACAGACTCCCACATGTGCTCTGACTGAAATACACCTGGCAACCTGTCTTGGGCTGATGATTGAATCAACCAAGCTAGTTTTAGCACCTGAGGCTGATGCTCAGACAAATCAAACTATCCTCAGCATCCAGGTCCATGGTAGAACCAATCAAGCCACTGGCTTTGGGAGAGAAAGAGAAAGAAAATGGGGAGGGAGAGAGGGAGGGAAGCAGATGGTCACTTCTCTTGTGTGCCTTGACTGGGAATCAAACTTGGGACATCCTTATGCAGGGTCAACACTCTATCCACTGAGCTAACTGTCCAGGGCCACAGAATTTATTTTAAAAGAAAAAAATGTGCATAAGTTCACATCACCAGGAAGTACACCACCAGAAAATACAGTTTAAAACTTACCTTTTATACTATCTTAACCCTTAAGAAATTATTATCAAATGTATCTTGCTCAAAAGGATGTCTGGTATTTCTTTGAGTGTGTGCATGTGTGCTTTATTGATGGTAGCTATTCTGACAGAGACCAAATGATATCTCATTATGGTTTTAACTTACATTTTCCTGCTGATTAGTGATGTTGAGCATCTTTTCATTTGTATATTGGCCATCTATATATTGTCTTTAGAGAAGTGTCTATTCAGGTCTTTTGCCCATTTTTTAATTGGATTGTTTTTCCTTTTTTGGTGTTCAGTTTTATGTTATTTTTTAAAATATATTTTAAATATTATCCCCACATCAATGTATTTTCAAATATGTTCTTTCATTCAGTGAGTTGTCTTGGCATTTTGTTGACGGTTTCCTTTGCTGTGAAAAACTTTTTAGTTTGATGTAGTCCCATATTTTTTCTTTTGCTTTACTTGCTCAAGAAAATGTATCAGAAAAAAAAATACTATGAAAAAGGTCCGAGGTTGTATTGCCCATTTTTTTTCTAAGATATTTATAGTTTAAGTCTAACATTTAAGCTTTTAATTTATTTTGAGTTTAGTCCTGTGTGTGGTGTAAGAAGGTGGCATATCTTTATTTATTTTTTGTATGTATCTGTCCAATTTTCCAAACCCTATTTATTGAATAATTGTCTTTACCCCATTGTATGTTCTTTCCTTCTTTGTCAAATATTAATTGACCATAAAAGCATGGGTTTATGTCTAGGTGCTCTGTTCTGTTCCACTGATCTATATATGTATGTGTTTTATGTCAGTACCATGCTGTTTTGAATGTAGTTGTATAGTTTTATAACAGGCAGCATAATTCCTACAATTTTTTTCTTCTCAAGATTTCTGTGACTATTCAGATTTCTTTTTTGTTCTGTATAAATTTTGTAATTTTTTTTTTCTAAATCTGTGAGATATGCCATTCATATTTTAATCAGTATTGCATTGAATCTATGGATTGGTTAGGTGGTATGGATATTTTAATAACGTTAATCTTTCTATCCATGAACAAGATATATGCTTTCACTTATTTGTATCTTCTTTAATTTTTTTTCCAATGTTATAATTTTCTGAGTACAGATCTTTTGTATCTTTGGTTAAATGTATTCCTCGGTATTTTGTTTTATTTTATTTTATTTTTTGATGCAAGTATAAGTGAAATTGTTTTCTTGGTCTCTCTTTCAATAGTTCATTATTAGTATATAAAGATGCAACTGATTTCTGAATATTTATTTGTATTCTGCTACTTTAATGAACTAAATTTTTCAGGTCTAGTAGTTTTTTAGTGGAAACTATAGGGTTGTAAATAACACCTACCCTTTTCAAACTGCTCTAAACAATTCAAGGGGAAAGAAGACTTCTAAGCTCATTTTATGAGGCCAACATTATCTTTACTCCAAAACCAGATACAGACACCACAAAAAAAAAAAAAAAAAAAAAAATTGAAGCCTATGAATTTTAAGCCTGTAAACATAGATGTTAAAATCTTCAATAAAATATTAGCAAACTGATCCTGCAATACATTAAAAAGATTATACACTGTGATCAATGGGATTTATTCTAGGAATGCAAGGATGGCATAATATCTGCAAATCAATAAACATGATACCTCACATAAACAAAATAAATAAAAATTGAATGATCATATCAATAGATGCAGAAAAAGCATGTGATCAAATCCAACATACATTTATTATAAAAACTCTCAGCAAAGTGAGAATAGAGGAATTATAGCTCAACATAATAAAGGTCATATACGGCAATCCTGATAGATAAAATGGTTACTCAGCTGCCATCCAGAGAACAATGTAGGCTCAAAGGAGGAGGAAAGGCTCAAAGCAGGACATTCTCATCCCACACTGAGATTAGAGTTAATTTGCTTGCTATTCTGTCTCTTACTGGCTTCCTGGCCTTTACTTTGAAATGGAGCAAAGTTTACCTTTGCAGGAATGTCAGGAAAAGCTTACATTGGGGAGGGACCTGATAATTAGGGGGGTTAAATCACAATATTTGTTTGTAAAAGCCTACCTAGCCACAGGATTTGCTGTGGAAAGTTAAAGCCTGTAAATTACTTAGAAACTTAGATCAGGAATACTAAATCTTTACTTTGTAGCCTAAAAATAGTAGAGTCCATGTGAAAATTTTCACAGATAATTTTCAGGGGCACCAGGACTCAGCTGTTCTTGGGAGGTACCTGACCCTGGTTGTCTTGAACATTTACGAAGGACACCAAATAGGACCCTGCTGATTAGGCCTGTGCTACATCAGAAGAACTTGCAGAGGAGGTGATTCTGCAGCTGAATCTCCCTCTTCCTGCTCATCGTCAAGTCAGTGACCAAGGCCATAAACCAAGATATAATAATCCACCCCTAGGCCCTATATTAATGCTCCCTCCTGCAGCTCAGGGCTGACACATTTTGCTGTTCTTAGACTGCTTGCCCCTAGGTGCTTTTCAAATCAATTTTTATTTTGGAACACAATAACCTTGTGTTTTCAGTTTGGCCCATAGTTTTTGCCTTTCAAAACCCACGGCCAACATCATGATGGTCAAAAACTAGAGATGTCTCCCTTAAGATCAGGAACAAGCAAGGGTGTCCACTTTTACCATTCTTATTCAACATAGTATTGAAAGTCCTAGCCACAGAAATTAGACAAGAAAAAAAACAAAAATCATCCATATTGGAAAGAAAGAAGTAAAGCTATCATTATTTACAGATGACATAACACTATATAGAGAGAACCACAGTCTCTTTTGTAAATAACCTTTTTTTAATTGAACATAACCATGTCCTTTCATTTACTTATTATCTATGGCTCTGACCATGCCACACTGGCAGAGTTAAGTAGTTTCAACAGAGATTGTCTGGTCAGCAAAGCCTAAAATGTTTACAATCTGGATCTTCACAGAAAGATATTACCAAGTTCTAGATTAATTTTGTTCTGGGTGTAGTATAAGTTTAGAGGAATATATTTATATATTTTTATTCAGTAAAACATAAAAGCTACTCAAGATCTGTTTGGTTCAATTAAAACTAATTACATAGGTGAAATCCTTGAGTTCTGGAAGTTGGGAATGGGGGACAACGTGAGACTTTAGGGTCTCATTGTAAACCAAACAATGGTTTGGTTTGTATGAAATGGTTTCTTGTATGAAAATGGAAGCTAAGTTTACTTTTTCTTGGTATTTAATATTTAAACAATTATAAAACCTGCTGAAGTAGAATTTTAAAAGTGTTCTCATGGGAACATTTCATTTTCTTACTCTAATTCTTTCTTATCTGCATAGGAGTGGGTGCGTTACAAGGTTTACCCTTTCAGATGATTATGGGGCTCTGTTGGCCACCTATGAACTCAAAAATCAAATAGCATATAATGCCAGAGAGCCATGGAGTCTCCAATCAAAATATTGTGTAAAAATTTTTTCTAATTTACATTCTGTATTCCTGGGAACAGATTATCACAAGGAATTTGACCTTAAGTTTATGGCCCAGGCCCTCTACCTAACCACTGAGTGCTAGTCATTAGTTTCCCTATAATATTTGATGTCATATTAAAGGAAAGATGAAGAAATATTTCATCCCATAGAATTATATAGTTAGTAAGTCATCTATGTTACCCTGTGAGTTATAACAAATGCTAAAGCTGATCTTAACATCTCAAAGGTGCCCAAAGCTTATAGCTGAAATAGAAGCTTATAGCTGACATAGGAGACAAGCGTGATTAATATAAAGTGCATATCTCTTGAGGGGAAGCTGGTCTACATGGCAAAAATTGGAAATTTATGTCATAAGCATTTCCAAAGCTATATGACTATGCCATTGTAAGAAACGTCTATTTTTACTTCTCAAATCCATACTTTTGTTTTATATTAATGGAAAGTGGGTTAAATTTAAATCATTGTCTCAATAAGTCCATTTTCTAATAGTGGAACCTAATATACTATTATATAAATTTAAAACTATCAGGAAGGGGCAATCAAATATAATAATGTCCTCTACAGTCTTAATAGTTTATTGATTGAGAATTAACAAAATGCTATCTGGAAGTACATTTGTCAAATATGATAATCCAAGTTTGTCCAAGGTTAAAGTATAAATTATGGAGTTGAAAATAAAGAATCTTCTTGAAATTGTTAGATTTAAAATTAGTATAGAATCTCTACTAAAGTTAATGTATTTTTTTTTGTTACTTTAGAAAGTAAAATACTAATTGTTACCTTGAAATTCTTAAATTATGTCTCCCCTACTGGAAGAACAGTCTCAGATCATAGTTTTGGGACTAAAAAAAAGATGTGGTCCAAGGACCTGTTTTCCTACAATTAAGAAAATATTCTTCCATTATGAAAAGTAGAGGTCAAAAGAAATTGAATTTGTAGATAAAATTGGAAGTCTTTCAAAGTGACTGAAAAAAGAAGCCAGGCCTATGACTAGCAGAAAATAAGGTTCAAATCAACTTTATTCTCTTAATCATTATATTTACACATTTATCATTCAAAATGTCTACATGTTGATCAACAGAAACACAGGCTAGACACTTTTTGTCTGTTAATCACTCAAGTTTTCATTTATTTAGTTAGCTCATAAATTGAGGTTTAACTGACACAACATTTTATTAGTTTAAGGTGTTCAACATAATAATTTGATGTTTGTCTGTAATGTAAAATGATCAACAAAATAAGTCTACTTAACATTCATTACTCCATTCCAGTTTTATGACTATGTGATGCTTTTAAAATTTGGAGCAAGTGAAAAGAATTTATTTACATACATTTCATTTAGTAATTTTTTTCCAGGTATTATTAAAAAAATAGCTAATCTATCAATTGATTTTTTTTATAAACCCTCTAGAGCTAAGATCATCATTAAATTATATGTGACATATTTTATTTCTTTCTTAATATAGAAAAATGTTAATGTCCAGATCTAAGATCTATTCTTAAATTACACTAATGTATTCCTCCTCCAAAGTGTTGAAATAAAGTAGAACAGGCTGCACGTGAATGCATCTGTCTGGTCTATTTGGAGACATGTTGTCAGGAAACAATGAGATTTTTCTGACATCTGGAAAGCTCAAGTTCATTTTAGCTTCATTAATGATGCACATTTAGATACTGGGCAAAACAGGCCTTGAACAACTCAATTATGTTATGTATTAATGGTGATAACAAAGCTCTTTCCAGGAAGGCAAGAGCCCTAATAATTGCTTGAGTCTGAATTGCTTCTATTCAAATAAACAAATATACTTTTAGACAGCATTTTATTAATTCCCAATCAATAAACCATTAAGAATATAGAGAACATTATTATTAAATAATCAAAATCTTATATTTTCAAGAGACTTTTATTACTTGTCATTGTGATAAGCTTTATAAATATCCAGAAATAGAAGAGCTGAATTATATTCTGAACATATCTAGTAGTAAAGATAAAAACATATGAGTCAGCCAGTTAAGAAATATATGTAATTTTTTTTATTCAAACATAAACATAGACTCTGTACACAATAAATTAATGTTTTATACCTTTCAGTGGTGTGAAAAAAATATTTTTTTATCGCTTAAGGTTTACACTATGAGGGACTGCAGCATTGACACACTTAAAATCATCAATCAGACTGACTTATATTTGCTTCAATACAAGGACAACTGATTTTTAGTCACTAATTATGGTAAAACTTAAGAATACTGGAATAGGAAAAGTTTTATTAATATTTTGAAAGGGAAGAATAAAGTTTAGAAGTGTATTTCCTTGAATTAGTTCTATACTTATCCTGAAGGTTATTTTTCATTTATAATTATTTTCATAAAGATTTTTCTATACTTTCATTTATTCAACAAACTAATTTATTGGCAATAAAGAAAAGAATAGCAAAACAAAATTTATGACTTCATGCAGTTTAAAATCCAAATATGACGGAGCCCTTTTAAAAAAATACATCCAACTGCAACTGCTGTTAGGAATTTAATGTTTATAACAAGTGGGTCAGACCCTAATATTTCCTATTAAAATTAAAAATACTCTTATAGGGAAACAAATTTCACTCTATACAGTATGTCATATTTTGAAAAGAACTATTTGTAAAAGCTCTTATCAAAGGTTTTGGACAGCAATCTGCTCTGGTTGAAAAGATAGTATAGCAAACAAGGAAGCCAGTATTGCTTTGATCCATCAAAGGTTTAAGGTTTTGTTTTGTTTTTTTTTTCTAAAACTTAATTTCAGGTACAATATTTATATTTTTGATTTTAAAGGTTAATAGAATTTCCTTAAATACTTTACTTCACTTTAAATTATATGGAGTTTGGAAACTATAAGTAGGGATGTTTTTCTGCCACATGCTTGTACACTAAGCTGCATTAAGAGTGTGGTTATGTTCTATTTGTGACCGATTCCTTCTAGTACCTGAAATGCCTTGGTCCATACACCTTCAGGTATTCATGAGCCAAAATGCTTATGAATCCACCAAATATTATGCATCCTTAGAGGCCTTCCAATATTATAAATCCTTAGAGGCCTTCAAGTGACCTTTTATAATATGGTTCTAGACTATTCTTCAAACCTATAGGTTGCTCTTACTTTTTTCTTGACAGAGCTGTTTAAGGATTACTACTGAACTCTGTTGTATATGCTCAGTAATCTGGGAGTGCTTGTGTAACTTTTTCTTGTGGATTGTCATTATTCCTTTTTCTAATCATGAGAATCCATTTCTCTGCCTCCATTACGGCCTATACTTTCACTTATTCTACTGAAGCTTGTATTTCTTACAGCTGACTTCTTGCTATCTACTAATTTTATATTTTTTTCTATCTTATCTCTTATTTTTTCAACATATCTCTTTTCCCACATCATAATTTTGTCTATAATGGGATTTAGCGTATGATCTTGACCAATGACAGTGCTACTTATCACTTTTCTATTAAAATTTTCTATTGCATTTTCCACATTTTTCTAATATTGACATTGTATTTTATATAAAAATAAATAATGTGTTTCTAATACCACAAGGTGATTTCACTTATCTCACCATATTCGATGATGATAATTCTGTTAGATATCAACAAATTATCACAGTAACAGGAAAATAACATATTTGACAGATAAGTCAACTGGAACACAAAGAGACTGCATATAAGGGAAGAGTGTGGGATCATTCCACATCCTGTGGTCACCAAGCACCACCATTTCTCTGCTAATATTTTGGGCATGTTTTCCATGCCACCCCCAACAACGTAAATTCCTTTCATCCATCAAGTCTGGCTGAAAATGTTATCTCTTTTATGAAATTTTCTGTGAATTATTCAAGCAGAAAGGTCTGTTCTTTCCTTGGGGTACTTTCTTCCTGCCCTAGGAGGTGCAGGTTTTTCTGTGGCTCTGCATCTGCTTTATTGGGAATTCCCTGACAGTGAGCAGACTGGTTTCTTTATATTTGTATCCCAAGTGTTTAACACAGAACTGGAAACTTAATAACTATTCACTTACTTGAAACATTTTTAAAAATTGCATGCAGATTTAATGCCATCTCCAATAACTGAGGATGCCTAGGAAACAGAGAAGTGGAGGTTAGTGCATTTTTATTAGCTAAAGCGCCATTTATTTCCCCCCAGATCTCTCTGTTTCTCTTAATTGTATGAAATAGTAAGATTTGGGAGTAAATATGAAGTATTCACTAGAGAGAATTGAGCATATCAATCACTTAAAACAAATATGGCTTTTGTAAATACTTAATCACCACAGGCTTCAAATCTCACACAGAGAGCTTAATTTTAAATCAGTAAAATATTTTAAATCCACCAAATATTATGTATCCTTTACCATAAAATGTACAAAATCTAGTTGTGATTAATGGCATTATTATGAGCTCCACATCTCATTGCTGAGTACTGCTAAATTTATTTGCAGTTCACTGTTAAAATATAGTAAGATTAAAATTATTCAACGAGTCCTTATAACTTGTGGCAAATCATTATTACTTCTTCCAATTGCTATTGTAGTATTATTAATCACAATGAATTCCTCTGAAAATCAGTGAAGCAGTAATTTATTATTTCAGATGCATTTCCACTGTAAATTAGCTCTAGTGACTTAACTGCCTAAGAACTATTATTAAGTTACTATATAACACCTGCAGAACCATAATCAGACCAACGAATTCACTCCAAATAAAATTACTATGACCAGTTCTACTGGAAAAGGAAATCAGATAAATGAAAATAGATGAGACATCTTAAAGTATTTCTAAATAGTATAACATTATTAAATTTCTTTGGCAAGTAAGTCCAATAGACTTCAATGAGATAAATTAAAATGCAAACACATTTGTCTTCAACTGCCAAAACCCAAGAGAGTTCAACCATGTAGATTATGCACATCTCTAGTCTAATTAAATGGTGAAAAGGATGTATGGGTACAATAGAAACGGAGCCCCAAGGTATATTTGTCATCACCTCTATCTGTACAGTTTCCTGCTCACAATAAGGGCAAGCAATGAAGGCAGGGAAAAACAAAAGACAGTCTTGTCTCTTTTGTCATTGAATGGATTTTCCACTTTGTGTTGTGGGATACTTGCTGTGTTCCTGCAACCTGCCACTCTCACTTTATTTGGGGATCTCTATCTTAAATCGAAACTCTCTTGTTCTCTCCTGCTGTAAATAAAATAGGTTGAGGATCTGCAAAAGGAAACAATTGCAAAAGCCAATTTATGGTACATAATTTGAAAAGATGCTCCAGCCCAAGACATGAGGGAGAAAGATCTGAGTATCTGGGAAGAACATAAATGTGTTTTTCTAATTTGAAAAGTTACCTTGAAATTTTATACTTTTGCTTAGTCTTTGCTAACAATCTAGTATAAATATGTCTATTCTCTCAATATTAGAGTACAAGACACATTTCCAAGTGAGGCACAAATGGTATTGTGATTACTGGATATATCCTGTTAGTTATATACCCGCTCCTTTGTAATAGGCAGCTCCCTCTAAATTAGGTTATCAAAATTAGAATACTGTTTCTATGTGTGTATATGTATACTTGTAGACAAGGATATGTGCCAGTGTCTATGCATTTGTCTATGTGTCTTTCTTTATAAAGAAGCCTCATTTCTCCATTTTACTTGTAAATTGATTCCTTAAACATACAAACATGAAGTAGGTATTAGGCACTAAGTAATGCTTGGATATTTTTGGCATAACATTGATAAATTAGAGCTTTACAAAACAAGTCATTATTTTCATAATTATTGTGTTTAGTTTAAAATGACAATTCCTTAGAAGAATTCTGGTTTTAAATTCAGGCCTCTCTGCAATTTACTGGATTTGTTAGTCTAGGCAAGTTATGTATACTCTCCAATTCAGTTCTTAACTTTCTCATCTCTATAATTAGGAGACTATTAGTAGTAACACTGCTATTATGAAGCTTGAATGAGAGGCATATAGCATCTCAGTATAACCTGGAGGTAATTGAATGCTTTCAATAAATATCATTTATAATCTTCTGCTACTTATTATCAACATATCATTCTCCCTTATTGTATCTGATTGATTGTATTTAACAAGTGAATTTAGCATTCTCAGAATTTTTGTTTGTTTGTTCATTTGCTTTTTTTAAAAAATCTCAATATTTTCTTGAATTTCTCAGATCAGGAACTGAGAGTTCAAAAATCCCTTCTCCCTTCATCCCAAAGTTGTAATTTCATCACACTTATAAATTGAATTTTATTTATCATTCTAACCATTTTATATTTCTTCATATACAAGTTTATAATTGTTCTCTTTTTTCAGGCCTTTCTGGTTATAATGTCATCTTTTTAAAGAAACTTTGTCTTTTGTGTATGACAGGTCTACATCATTTGTGTATAAAAAGACATTTTAAATAATGGTGCATAAATAAATTCATGTATATTGAATGATGGTTCAAATGATGTTTAAAATTTTCAATAAAAACTTTACAGAAAAAAATTAACCTCTATTATGTTGCAAAATTTTGAAGATTATAGATCAAATAGTTACTTTGAGTTAGCAAAGCATTTAACGTTAACAAGTTATATGCTTACTATGTTACAAAAACTATCAGGCTTTATGTATTCTGTTGTATTTATTCTCCCAATAAAGTAAACATTCTAAAAATTATTATCTTAATTTTAAAGATAAATAAATTTATTTCAGAAATAATCACTCTTAAGTTTATTCAATATTAAGATGTGATAGAGTTAACTAATGTGTATGACTATTAGGTGTATGTTTCACCACTTCATTGCCAAGATTTCTTAAACACTTTAATATTAGTTTGACTTTATATCTGGTCTATAGCTTTATTTCCAAAAACATAAAAGAATACAAGATATCTTTCAAGGCAAGGAAGTATAGTTTTAATATTTTTCATATATTTATTATAATTTAAATTTGCCTTTCTACTTATGTCTTACTCTGTTCAGGCTACTGTAACAAAAATATCATAGATTGGTGGTTTATAAAGGACAAAAATATATTTTTGTTCACAGTTCTGAAGCTAAAAATGCTAAGAGAAAGAAGCTAGAAGATTTGATATTTTGTGAGAACCTACTTTCTGGTTCAGAGATTGCCATATTTTCACTGTTTTAACATGGGGGGAAGGGGAAGCTGTTTGAATTTCTTTGATAAAGGTCCTTTGATAAAGATCCTTATTCATGAAGGATCTACCTTCATGACATAGTTACCTCCCAAAGGGCACACCTTCAAATGTCATCAAATTGAGGGTTGAATTTTTACACATGAATTTGAGGGGACACAAATACTCATTCTATAGCAAGCTATAATGATCATAAAAAAATTAAAATGTGTGTTAATTTATAAATTTATGTCAATTCCATTTAGAATGTTTAAGAGTATGATTATTTTTGAATACCTCTTCCACAGAAGACTTTCTACCATTTTTTAGAAAAATGTTTAAGTATAGGAAAAAAATTGACTTCTAAGGCGTTAGTTATCCATGGAGACAAGATACAATGTGCCTGTATTCATGAAATATGACAAATGCCATACTTGAATGACACTGCATTGTGATTTTAAGTAAAAGTTGAAAAACTTAAAACTTCATTATAATTTTTAAGAGAAACCCTTATTTTTATTTTATTTATTTTTTTGTATTTTTCTGAAGTTGGAAATGGAGAGGCAGTCAGACAGATTCCTGCATGCACCCGACCGAGATCCACCCAGCACGCCCACCAGGGGGCGATGCTCTGCCCATCTGGGGCGTTGCTCTGTTGCAACCAGAGCCACTCCACCGCCTGAGGCAGAGGCCACAGAGCCACCCCCAGCGCCCCGGCCAACCCTGCTCCAATGGAGCCCCGGCTGCGCTGGCTGCAGGAAGGGAAGAGAGAGACAGAGAGGAAGGAGAGGGGGAGGGGTGGAGAAGCAGATGGACGCCTCTCCTGTGTGCCCTGGCCGGGAATCGAACCCAGGACTTCTGCACGCCAGGCCGACGCTCCACCACCAAGCCAACTGGCCAGGGCCGAGAAACCCTTATTTTTAAAGATAAATTGATTAGATGTCATGAGACAGGATATATGGATTTCTTACCATGATTTCTAAATTGTGTATATAGTTATGGTTGCATATTTGAATGAATTCCATGTTATAAAGCAGTTTTGGTGTTTGTAATTTAAAATATCCACTCCCCTGGAATGCTTTATGAAAAAAATATACATATACACACTTCTTTATTACTCAAAGTATGCTTATTTGACATATTTCATTGTTTACCATCAGTTTTCCACTTACACTAGTCAATGCTTTATTGTGTTTCTGCTCTCTTTGTTCTTGAGGTTCATTGCAAGACTTTAAGAAAAGGATTGCATTACCTATCTTCCAGTCTTTATTCAGTGCTTAATAGATATTTATGTTAAAATATATTTGTAATCAAAATGCTGCTGCTTATTGTATGGAAAGCTATTTAATATTCTGTATTATACCATCAATCCTCTTTCTGCCAGCAATCATATTGCACATTAGCCAGAGCAGTTTACTCTTCATTTTCACCAATATTTCCCCATGCCTTGTAGGGCCATTTTCAATCTGCTAAAATAAAACATGATACATTTTATGGTGGTGGCATTTTCACAACATATGTTTCTGCACTAAAAAAGTTGTTATTCAGAGACTAATAAATATACATTAAAACGAATCTTCCTCTCCTCAGGAAAATATAAAATATGTCATTTAGATATACTAGTTACTTTATTTTATGAACAATTTCCTTGGAATTGAAGTTACTTTCATATTTTATCTTCTTTTTACAAAATAAAGGGAAAACTATTAAGAGATTGCACTGGGTAAGATTAAGTTTAGTTTATTATATTTTGATTATATAATCTACACATCATAATATCCTGCTATTTACTATACCTATAACTTTGAACAAAACAAACGCCTGTTATAACTCTAAATAGGGTTTTTAAATCCTCAAATCTGGGTCTCCACTCCATACGGTGATTTCTACATTCTACAAACTCAGTGGTTCCTTGCGGCAGTCCTGGACTCATACAACAACCTCCCCAGTAAACTTTCTAGAAACCCCATGATTTGTAATCTCTTTTCTTATACCTGAACTAAAGAAAGCTCATAAATGACCTCAAGTAACACTGACTTGCACCTTTACAAATACATGATTTTTATTTTCTCTTCATTCACTATTAAGATCTTTTTGCTTGCCTTCACTACATTTGTCTGCCAATTCTTCTAAAATAAACTAGGAACACCTAGAAGAGTAGTTCTCAGCTTAATAAAATACAATCATAATATTTTCAATAGATAAATATGACTTGGTATTTAGAACAAAATTGAAGACAAAACATAATGAGTCCTTTATCTTCATTTTCCTCCCACTAATTTCTATCTGTAGGTGAAAGCACTCATACCATCTTCATTATAAGCTGTACTATTTTATTCTCATAAGCAATGTACTTGCATCTGTCCTTTCATCCATCAAATATTCATTAGATAATCACTACTTCTCCAGCACTGGGAAAATCACTAGAAACACAGCTGGAAACAAAGCAGTTAGGTCTCACCTGAGAGCTTTCAGTGTTTTTCAACAAATAGACAGTGTAAAAAAGAATTAAATACAATGTTGTAAGAACTATGAAGAAACAAAGTATAGTAGCTCCTACTATAAGAGCTCCTAAGAAGAAATTTCATCAGATTTGAGCATCAAGAAGGCCACCTAGGCCATGAATTTGTGAGTCAGGAGTAGAAGGTGAATTAGGAATGCATGACTCAGAAAGCAGTGTCTAGGCATGTACAAAGAGGTAAAAATCCATGAGACAGAAGGAATGTGGTGTGATTGAAATGTACAGTGATGAAAAAGAAATAAGAACTGAGAGGTAAGTGAGGGTCAATCAAGAAGAGCATCAGAGGCCACAGTGACTTTTTAGGCTGGAGAGTGATGTGCTCCTATCTTCTTTTGATGGCTCTGTATAGATATTAAATTGATGATGGGCAAGAGTGAAATCACGGAGACCAATGATGGAGCTATAAAACTAATCCAGGCAAGATATAATGCTGGCACCCGGGTAATGATTCCTAAGTATAAAAAGACATGGGTAGATTAAGGAGAGGTGTGAGAGAAAAACAGCAGACATTTGGTGTGTGGGCTTCCCTGTGAAGGAAGAAGACAAGGAAGACATTAAGGTCAATCAATGCTCATGCTTTTGGCTTAAACAAATGAGTGAATTACAAGAAATTTCATTAAAATACATAATATAGGAGGAGGAGGTTTGGAATAAATGTAACTAACACATTCATTTTGTGATACTTGAAAATTAGATTTCTGAAATTCCACACAACTGAAACCATCCAGAAAACAGTGGAATATAGAAGTCTGGAGAACACAACAGTGGAATAGGAGGTCATGTTTTTATAGGTAGAGGAATCATTTTTAATGAGGAAGAATAGATCATAAATGTAAATACCTCTTTATGACATGATTACTGTTTCTAAGTTATCTTTGATTAAGTGATACAACCTGGCTCTGAATTACTCATCAAGGAAGCTTTTAAAAATATTGATGTTTAAGCCTCATCACAAAAAAAAGTAAAACAAAATTTAGAGATTTGAGGATTTGGGGATGCAGAAATTGTTATAACAGCTTTCTAAGAATTCTGATGTAAATTGAGAGCTAAAACTACTGACCTAG
This sequence comes from Saccopteryx leptura, assembly GCF_036850995.1. NCBI lineage: Eukaryota > Metazoa > Chordata > Mammalia > Chiroptera > Emballonuridae > Saccopteryx > Saccopteryx leptura. Next base: position 230,657,174 of record NC_089505.1, on the reverse strand, counting down.
AGTTGATCTACCAATTACCATTTTATGGTATTCATTATATCTCTGTATTTATAATTTAAAATTTATTGCATTTTTTTTAAATTAAAGGGAAAGGGCCAGTGCAGATAAATTTATAACCAAATAACAAATGATTTATAACTACTTATAGAAATATGTAATTTTAGTGATTAACACTATTAATTATCTACTTTTACAAAATATTTTGTTACTTTATGGGTACATTCATCTTGGAACTAAAAGCCATAAGATAGAAATTTAGAACTTAACATTCCCCACAATCTTATTAAGACTTTTATATAAATTATGTCATACAATAAAAAAATTTAAGCTCTATATCTGTTCTGTATTGGCAAAATAAAATCTCTGGATTCCAGAGGTTGCTTACTTGCCTAAGGTTCCATCATAAATATACTAACAGGTAGACCAATGTTTATAAAAGCTGAGGTTGAAGTTACTAGGATTATCATTTTTATAATACATATTTATAATTTATTTTTTATCTGGCTTATTTTCTCTGTTTAAGTATGTTTTGTTGCAAAAAAAAAAAGGTAGCACAGAGATTTAATCATCAGAAATATGTATTCTTTATCTATTTTCCTTGGGGGGGGCAAACAATTATCTCTAAATCTTAATATTTTATCATTTGACTTTTGCTTGAATGCATTTAGAATTACTTACTATAGACAGCCAATCTTTCCTGGAAATTAACAAAAAATATCTCAATGTATAAAAGATATAATTGTGTCCCTACATCCTGTTAGGAATGCAGCCTATGATATAGTATTTTTTTTCTTTCATTTCTGAAATAATTTTTTGTACATTTTATTTTTTCTTCAGCATTATGCCTCAGCTTATTTTTTATTTCTTTCTTGTATTAAAAAAAATAACAAATAAAATTGCAGCCAAAAGTTGAAGACAAAAAATAAACATTTGAGTTGCTAAAAGCAGTTATACGAATCAACCTTAGTTCTGAAGAAAACAAAAACGTAAGTGGTGGTACGTCATTAGGTACTGCAACGCTGTGTAAAACTTGCCTTGATAGCCTTATTGGAGAAGAGAAAAAGGAAAAAAAACTCTGACCGAGAGGGTGACTTTTGCCAGAAGTAGGATCTTGGTTAAATTCTGGTCATAAGAAAGATGTCCAGGTAAACACAGCATTGAAAGTGTAGTGAAGACCTAATTTACACACCGACGTCAGGAACTCTCTTCCTCATGTTTAGATACCAAATATCGTTTCAGATCTGCACATTTAAAAAAGAAATTAAAAAAATTTTAAAAAGAAATAAAGAATACTTGAAGAATAAACCCTGTCTTAGCCTTAAAATAAGAATTTTCCCCTGGCCGGTTGGCTCAGCGGTAGAGCATCGGCCTGGCGTGCAGGAGTCCCGAGTTCAGTTCCCGGCCAGGGCACACAGGAGAAGCACCCATCTGCTTCTCCACCCCTCCCCCTTTCCTTCCTCTCTGTCTCTCTCTTCCCCTCCCGCAGCTGAGGCTCCATTGGAGCAAAGTTGGTCCGGGCGCTGGGGATGGCTCTGTGGCCTCTGCCTCAGGCGCTAGAATGGCTCTGGATGCAACAGAGCAATGCCCCAGAGGGGCAGAACATCGCCCCCTGGTGGGCATGCCTGGTGGATCCCGGTTGGGCGCATGAGGGAGTCTGTCTGACTGCCTCCCCCTTTCCAGCTTCGGAAAAATGAAAAAAAAAAAAAAAAAAAAAAAAGAATTTTCAGTAACATGTTCATTTGAATGTAATAGTCAATGATATTAACCAAGCATATCTAAAAAATTTACCTAAATTACTTCTTTTCCCTAAATCTGCCAGGAAGTACAGAGAATTAGAAGGCACTGGGTACGGATGTACCAAAAGGATGTTATGTAATAACCAGACCATCTAGAACTTTCTAATATACCTGTAATCATTTTGAATGAAGTATATTTCATAATTTAGAGGTCAGAATAAAATTTATGGTTTAACAAATTCAGTAGAGAAGCACTGCATCTATCAAAAAAGAGGTAAAATAGTCATTTCATTCTTTGAATGCCAAGACAAACCACTAGATAGCTACCAAAAATGTATTTCGCTCCCATAATATAAATATATTATCAAGAGGAAGCTATCCAGGCAGGGACCACACTTCCAGACTTCCCTTTCATTCCAGCAAGACATTGTGACTATTGTCATCTATGGACTCTGAGCAGAAAATATACATGAAGTTTTCCTGATTTGAATGTATAGGAATGTCTTTACTTCTCTTTTGATCCCCCTCATTTGTTGCCGAATGTGGTGGAGTCCAAGGCCATGGGGTGTAATGGAGTTCCAAGATGAAACAAATCTGGGTGCACAAGTCTTCATGCTTCATGCTAAGGAAATTCTCTAGGAAAACCGACCCTGAAACGATATGTGAATGAAACATTTCTACTGTGTTAAGTCACCTAAAACTTAAGGTTTCTTTTTTTATAACTGCAAAAATTAGCCTAAATTATAATTGCCAGAATTTTTCCAAAAACAAATTCAATGGGGAACAATTTTTTTCATTTTCTGTTGCATAAGGTTTTAGAACTGTTTCTATATATTTCTGCATTGCTGATTCCAAATCTGAAGTATGTTCTTTGGTGCATGCTCTAGTTTTTATGAAATTTTAATTTCTTTTTGTTACAGTTAATGATATGCATTGGTTTTCAATTCGAATTAAAGGGCAACGACTCTTGGATTGAACATAACCACAAAGCAATTAATGTTTTACAAACATCACTTTTACATAATTGTTGTTCTTAAATGTAAAAAAATATTATATGATAAAAACACCCTCTTCTTTTGTTTTAAGATTGAATCATGGCTTCTTCGAGTAGACATAAATGTAAGAATAGTCCTGACACCTTCTGTTATATATGTGGCTGTTACATACTTCAATGTCAAAGGCGCAATATTTCATCATTTGTGACACGTGCATATATTGCCTATTTTCACATTCCCCTTTGGCGATCAAGACAAGAATTGGGCTCCTCATATTGTGTGTCATAATTGTGAGGAAATGCTTTGTGACTGGACAAAAGGAAAACGCAAAGAAATGCCTTTTGATATTCCCATGGTTTTGCATGAACCTAAGGACCACAACAGTGACTGTTATTTCTGTCTGATCCATACAAAGGGCATCGGCAAATAAAAAAAAAAAAATTGCATATGATCATATATCTTAATATTTCTTCAGCAATACGACCTATCCCACACTCTGACACACTCCCGGTTCCAGTTTTCAATGGTTTTATTTCTTCTAAGGACGAAGAAAGTGAATATGGTGATCAAGTGTATTTTGATAAGATGCATGAGGAAATGGTTGTAGAATCTGAAGGGTCTTCTTCTGATACCTAGCATTCATTAACCCCTCAGCAGTTTAGCCAACCCAAATTGAATGACTTAGTAAGAATGTCTTAAAAATTGTCCTCGGCTTTCTGAAGTATGAGGAGCATAACTGGAACACTTGTGTGGATCTTAAAATGGTAAATTTACTGCTAGGACAACAGAAAGGTTTCATGAAGTATCCTTGCTTTCTGTGTTTGTGGGACAGCCGAGCTCGGGATAAACACTGGACACAGAAGGAATGGCTGAAATGTGAAAAACTAATGTCAGATTTGAGATCAGCACACTTGAATTAGGTAAGAACGAGTGTTTTTGTGGATGCAACAAAAATTTTGTTCCCCAGTGTTATTTGTGCCACAAATATTATGAGGCTAACACATTTCTGTAATACTAAGAGAGAGCAGATTACCACAATGAAAACTTGATATCAATCTATATGTTCTTTAATGAGGGAAAAGATGAGTAGTATTTCTTTTTTTCATCTCCCATTGTTCCTTTTCTGTCATTAGCTCTAGTAGGAATTCAGTCTTTAAGCAAAATAATGCATTAAAATTAAGTTACATAAACTATATTAAAAGAAATGTCCTTTTGCCCCACATATATGCCTAGGTTAAAGAATATAGAGTCAGAATAAAATGGCACTTGCAGTTTGGAGGGGCCAAAGTTTGAGACAGAACTTGAGATTCAAGGAATGACAATATGAAATAGAAGTAGATTTATAGTAGGAAGAAAGGATGAAGCCAAGTACAGGAGTGGATAAGACATGCTGATGGAAGATACGTGGAAAGAAAATTTAAGTACCCATGTTAAGTCAACTGAAAATAAAAGGCAACTACAAAACAGTGAAGAAATCTTTGTGTTACCTTTTGGATTTACTAGTCAAGGAATATCATAGTTTCTTTCTGGTAAAGACTGTTGTCTGGTTTGTTCAAGTATTTCAGAAACCTTCATATAATAGCTGCCTTATGTCAACATAGAACTGGCATGTAAATTCTAAGGGGAAGAAATTCACAAGCCTTTTCAATGTGAAAAACAAAAATTAAATGCTAAATTTGCTTATATAACATAATATTCATAAATATTTATTAATTTGTAGTCTTATAAAAATAAGTATACCAAAAATTATGCTCTTTGTAAAATAAAAATAAAATTTAGTTATAACAGACTACTCATATAATGGAGGATTCACCTTCCATAGTCTTCATTGAGTAGGTGGATTATGTAACATACATGTTTTGCATTTATGTGTAGTTAACAGTTTATTTGGAAATGTGGTGATCCTGTGTCATTTCATGTACTTATGACATTGTGCATAGTTAAATTTTTGTCCTGTTTGTTTTTTATATAAATCATAAATTACATAATATGTAATGGCATTTCCAGATATAAATTTCAGGCATTATTGGATTTTCTAAAGGTCCACTTATGAATTCATTTCACTTTGCATTAACATTGGCCTCAAATAGATCATTATTTAATCATAATTTATATTTTATGTGATTCCTTTGGATTTCTATGGGATAAAATTTTAGAGTAAACTTATTTTAATTATAGATGTAAATTTTTCCATGCAAATGTTTTATATTTTTATGCACAGAGGAATTAAGTAGTTATTCATATAAGGTAATCTTCTTACATATTTTGTGTTAAGACTTTTGGCTCCTTACTCATTTAAGCATAAACCCAGAGGGAAAGTATAGTGTAAAAAGTCTTCTAGAGAATAGAGTTTAAAACACTCACAAATTTATATATTTCAGGCCTTAGGTATAGAACCCATCTGGCCTCAATTTGCACATGTGGTTCACTGGTAATAATTTATTTATAACCTTAAGCATAGTGTCTAGAGCATAACAAGAGCACAAAAGTTAATTATAATACTAGTGATCATTATAATAATAATGACAAAAAGGAGAAATACCCTATTTTTATCATTATTATTTAACTTTGTTGACTTCTATGAAGAGCTTAACGCTGGTTTATTTTGCTCATTTCATAATATGGTCTCCTCCATTCTAAAGTAGAAATATTGACAACATTGGTCATAATTATGTTTATTGATTATGTTCAGTTTTTAAGTGGAGAGCTTTTAATTCTAAGATCTAGTACAGACCTAACATAGTCTAGCTTTCTGCTTCATGGTCATTTTCTCTCTCCTCGATGGAAAATAGGACAAAGTGCTTTCCGGAATATGCTTTTTTTTAAAGGTCTGTGACAGATAATTTAGATCAATATTGTATTTAACACTAAGAAAAAATACATATACCTCTTTTTTTACTTAGACTTTTTCTTTGACTTCAGAATTATGTAGTTTTATAAATAAAATATAGAAAAAAGGAGAACTAAGGAATCTATCTGATCTATTACATTATACATAGATGGTTGGCCTATCTTTTCAACACAAGAGTGTTGTTTATCTATAGAGCCCAATTCTGTTCACTGGGCTCTATAAGATTTAGATCCATGAGAAAACAGGAAATGAAAATCTCCTTCCTTAGTGACCTCTGTATCTACATCTCTCTGAAGAAATCTGTGTTGTAATAATTGTGTTAGGATAGATTATAGAAATGATGGTGTGGAGACTTCTCTGATAAACTTTCCATCAGGCCCATGGATTACAAAATTTCACTGATAATATATTTTCTTATTTCAACCTCTTAATGAGGAAACTATTGGGTAGCTAATCAAAAAGAAACTGAGAACAAAAACACACAAACAAAAACCTCACACAAATATCAGAAAAAGCAAGTGACATGCCACGAAAAGAAGAACAGGAAAATGAAAATCAGAGTAAACTAGTCTGGAAAGAGTTACTTCTGAGGTCTATGACAGAAAAACACAAACATTTCAGAGAATCTAGAAACCCCCTCATTCCCCACTTTCTAAATGAATATTTACACTCCAAAAACTTCCAAATTTACTAGAACAGATGATCATACCTGTTAGAAAATTTTAAACTGATCACTGGGGAACATAATTTTTGTTGCATCCACAAAAACACTTGTTCTTACCTAATTCGAGTGTGCTGATCTCAAATCTGACATTAGTTTTTTTCTGTAAGGTACAGTTTTTTGGCAATTCTAGATTTTAGATTTTCATCTTATTTTAAAAATTTTCAACATTTAGTTTAACATAATAAAGTAGACTGTCTTCTTGGGCATTATCTTTGTAAAATATAATAATTTATATAATGCAGTAAATATACTAATACACTAAAAGATATGATTGCATCAGAATTTGCCTACAGTTTTGAAATAGAACATATTAAAACACTTATTTTTATCATAAAATTTGAGCAAAACTTATTTAAATTCTATTCAGGCAAAAATTTGCTTTTGTAGCTCTTGTGTTGGTGTACTTGTTGAGGACAATCTTCCTTGATGCTCCAGCAGTGGTCTGCTCATCACTAACAGCTCCAAGATTTTTGGAAAACATATCAAGGTGACTGTTCAGGAAGTGAATCTTAATTCTCATGTTACATCCAATGTCGTGGAATGCCAACAGCATCCTTTGAACCAGAAGTTCATAGTTTTCTGCTTTTTTGTTGCCAAGGAAGTTCTTTGTAACTGCCACAAAAGACTGCCATGCTGCTTTCTCCTCCTTATTCATCTTCCTGGCAAATTCTTCATCACATATGAGGGTTCGAATTTTTTTTTTTTTTTGTATTTTTTCTGAAGCTGGAAACAGGGAGAGACAGTCAGACAGACTCCCGCATGTGCCCGACCGGGATCCACCCGGCACGCCCACCAGGGGCAACGCTCTGCCCACCAGGGGGCGATGCTCTGCCCCTCCGGGGCCTCGCTCTGCCATGACCAGAGCCACTCTAGTGCCTGGGGCAGAGGCCAAGGAGCCATCCCCAGCGCCCGGGCCATCTTTGCTCGAATGGAGCCTTGGCTGCGGGAGGGGAAGAGAGAGACAGAGAGGAAGGGGGGGGTGGGGTGGAGAAGCAAATGGGTGCTTCTCCTATGTGCCCTGGCCGGGAATCAAACCCAGGTCCCCCACATGCCAGGCCGACGCTCTACCACTGAGCCAACCGGCCAGGGCTGAGGATTCGAATTTGAGGTCCATCGAATACACCTGCTTTTATCTTCTCAAAAGACAAGGCAGGAAAAGCAGAAATAATACGTTGAAAGCATTCATTTTCTCTATTCAAAGTCTAAAGGAACTGCTTCATTAAGCCATGTTTGATGTGAAGTAGGGGAAAAATGATCCTGTCTCAATTAACTAGAGGTTCATTCACAATATTTTGCATCCCTACTTCCAGAGCTTCACATTTCAGCCATTCCTTCTGTGTCCAGTGTTTATCCCGAGCTCGGCTGTCCCACAAACACAGAAAGCAAGGATACTTCATGAAACCTTTCTGTTGTCCTAGCAGTAAATTTACCATTTTAAGATCCACACAACTGTTCCAGTTATGCTCCTCATACTTCAGAAAGCCGAGGACAATTTTTAAGTCATTCTTACTAAGTCATTCAATTTGGGTTGGCTAAACTGCTGAGGGGTTAATGAATGCTAGGTATCAGAAGAAGACCTTCAGATTCTACAACCATTTCCTCATGCATCTTATCAAAATACACTTGATCACCATATTCACTTTCTTCGTCCTTAGAAGAAATAAAACCATTGAAAACTGGAACCGGGAGTGTGTCAGAGTGTGGGATAGGTCGTATTGCTGAAGAAATATTAAGATATATGATCATATGCCATTTTTTCTTGCTGATGCCCTTTGTATGGATCAGACAGAAATAACAGTCACTGCTGTGGTCCTTAGGTTCACGCCAAACCATGGGAATATCAAAAGGCATTTCTTTGCGTTTTCCTTTTGTCTAGTCACGAAGCATTTTCTCACAACTATGACACACAATATGAGTAGCCCAATTCTTGCCTTGATCGCCAAGGGGAACTTGAAAATAGATAATATATGCACGTGTCAGAAATGATGTAATATTGCACCTTTGACATTGAAGTATGTAACAGCCACATATATAACAGAAGGTGTCAGGACTATTCTTACATTTATGCCTACTCGAAGAAGCCATGATTCAATCTTAAAACAAAAGACGAGGGTTGTTTTTTGTTGTTGTTTTTTTACAGAGACAGAGAGTGAGTCAGAGAGAGGGATAGAGAGGAACGGAGAGAGATGAGAAGTATCAATCATTAGTTTTTCATTGCGTGTTGCAACACCTTAGTTGTTCATTGATTGCTTTCTCATATGTGCCTTGACCGCAGGCCTTCAGCAGACCGAGTAACCCCTTGCTGGAGCCAGCGACCTTGGGTTCAAGCTGGTGGGATTCGAACCTGGATCCTCTGCATCCCAGTCCGACACTCTATTCACTGCGCCACCACCTGGTCAGGCGACGAGGGTGTTTTTATCATATAATAATTTTTTATATTTAAAAACAATGACAATTTTGTAAACGTAATGTTTGTAAAACATTAATTGCTTTTTGGTTATATTCAATCCAAGAGTCATTGCCCGTTAACTCTAGTTTAAAAACCAATGCATGCCATTAACTGTAACAAAAATGAATTAAAATTGCATAAAAACTAGAGCATGCACCAAAAAACGGATTTCAGATTTGGAATCAGCAAGGCAGAAATATATAGAAACATTTCTAAAACCTCATGCAGCAGAAAATGAAAAAAAAAATTGTTCCCCAGTATAATCTTATAGAGAAAAACATGCCAAAGGTATACTTAAACAGTGATGCCAACAAAATCTCCAAGTCTATGCGTAAGACACACTTGAATGATCTTATTATTGAAAGAATTATAACTGTTCTCATAAATAACTAACTATTGAGTGCTAAATTCACCATTGATCCTGCTTCCCTAGGTATATCCTTGCTGGAATTCTCTGTGATATAGTCTGGATTCTTAATATTGTTAGAGTAATTTAGGGGGTCTATATACAGACTTTAATTTTTTTTAAGTGCATGATTAAAGAAGACCTTTTATGATATAGATAGATAAAATGTGGGTAACTAAAATATTTTGCTGTTTATTTTCTTATTAAATTTATATTTTAGATATAATAATATATAAGAGGTTAATGTCTTTCAAAAAAGTTTTTCTAATAGCATTCCTGCTTGCATATGAGTATGCTCAAACAATTACAAAAAGGCATTCTAAGACTTGTTCCTGCAAAAACCAAAATACTTAGGTAGTAAATCTAAACTTGTTTGGTAATTTATTTTAAAATGAGAAAAAATGTTAGAGAAAAATTCTAAGTTACTCAAAGTGTAGGATCTCATTTTGTTCAGTGAGTCTCATTATAATCTAGCTTCTAGCTCATTAGTTCACATATGCAAGCCTACCACATGTTCTATCACATCTCCCAAATGTAACTACAAACAAAAAAAGCAGTTAGGAGAAAGCTTTTTTATAATAAACTTGTATAACCCTTAACTCAGTAAAATTGTTCTAAAAGAGTTTATAATTTGTGATAAAAATTTAAATAACAATTTATAGTTTCTGAAATTAATAAATGTCATAATATTTTTGTCATAACTTCTAAAATATTTTCAATATAATACTCTTTGCCAGATGCTTAACTTTGCCAGACAGTTATGCCAATTGAAGTATTTTGATTAGTCTAAAACATTAAGACTAATCTTGGCAAGCTCTCTGGGCTTGTCAGTTAGAAGGGCTTGGAACTGAGGAACGTTGGGAGGAAATACCCAAAGCTTTTGAAATAAACTGATGAATGCAGCTACCAGCCAATAGAAATGCTTTTTTCACCAGAAATTATTTTATACAATAATATAAATTAGAAGAAAAAGCTGGTTATTAAATATTTTAAAAATACTGGGCCAGTTGGCTCAGTGGTAGAGTGTTGGCGCAGCGTGTTTATGTCCCAGGTTCAATTCCCAATCAGGGTACACAGGAGAAGTGCCCATCTGCTTCTCTTCTCCTCCCCATCTCCCTTCTCTGTCTCCCTTTCCCTCCTGCAGCCATGGCTTGATTGGAGCAAGTTGGCCCCAGGTGCTGAGGATGGCTCCATGGCTTCCCCTTCAAATGCTAGGAAGAGCTTGGTTGCTGAGCAAAAGAGCAGTACCTCATATAGGCAGAGCATCACCCCCTAGTGGGCTAGCTGGGTGGACCCCGGTTGGTGTACATGTGGGAGTCTGTCTTTGCCTCCCCTCCTCTCACTGAATAATAATAATAATAAAATAGTGGAAAAGGAAAATACTCAAGAGAATGTTAATGAGTTAAAACCAATTAAAAGCTTCCAAATAATAAAATCAACGTTTACCTTGCTCCTTATTGACTACATATGATGTTTCAACCCAACAATTTATTACTCAATCTGTATTAGTTATATATTTTTAATTATACAGTGATTTGATTAAAATCAATAAGTTTTATCTATCTTTCATTATGTCTAAATTGAAATAAAATAGTTATTTGATGTTTTAGCAAAATCAAGGTTAAAAAAAGAAAGATCCATTCAAAGATTAGAAATGCATGACCACCACATTGTTTCTGGTGCCATTTTTATCATTGAATCACTATAAGCAATTATCAAAGTGTTATGCTTTGTGTCTTTTACTAGAACTTTCTATAAAAAGAAAGATGTACTTCCTTTTGTCCTATGACTAAATGACTGAGATTTAGACTACATCAGCTGGTCACTTTATTGAATATTTTTGCTTTGTTTATAATAGTCATGGCTAAAAGCTTTTAAGTTAATATTTGGTCTATAAGCCAGAAGCACCATTCACCTTATTTGCTGTGTGGAATTTCCCCCTTGGACTTGAGCAATGTAGTGACCATTCCAATCACTATTTCTATAAATCTTCTGTTTAACTTAGACAATGCTTATCTATGTGTGACTTCATTTTGTCATTGATACTGTAGATCTACTGATTTGGTGGCATATTTTCATATATACTTAATTGCATTGTTGAATGGGATTTTTTTTTTTTTGTGAGAGGAAGGGTGATAAAGAGGCACACTCCCATATGCACCCAGATTAGGATCCACCAGGTGACCACCATTTGGGGTCAATGCTCAAATCAACCAAGCTATCCTCAGCACCTGAAGCTGATTCTCAGACCAATTGAGCCACTGACTGTGGAAGGCAAAGAGACAGAGAAGTTGAAGAGGGGGGTCAAGACAAATAGATGGTTGCTTCTCATGCAACCATCCCTGGACTGGGATTGAACATGAGATGAAACCTGGGATGTCTGCATACTAAGCTGATGCTCTATCCTTTGAGCCAGCCAGTCATGACCTGAATGGGAAATTTACTATTGAAAGAGTGACTGAGAATGCAAAGTTTGTCATATACAAAATATATCTTAGCCTGAAGTAAAACAGTTTACCATTACTTAGATTTTGATTAATAACTACTCAAGCCATGTTTATCTTTTCTCTTCCCTGGACTCGAATACTAGAAAGTATGTATTGAGACCATTAACATTGGTTACATTATGATTATATTTATATGATTTTTTATTTTTAGTGAATGATACTGAATTCAGAGAGTTTGCTAAATATCATATTTAAGTAAGATTCATGTCCAGGGTCATAACATTTTTCCTTTTTCTAAGACTAAGGAATTAAGAAGTTAAATAGCTATCTACTTTTCTAAATTATATTTTGTTCATAAAATCATAAACGTAGTTTTACAGTCTTACAAGGTTAAGCTAATCAGTGTTAATGCATTATTTTACTATATTCTTTGTTTTCCTCATCTGAGTAAATGACTATAGGATTTATTCATGCACACATTCACTCAACACAAATTTAGTCAATGTCTTCCTTTTGTGAGACAAACACACTGTAGGGAATCTGTATTCCAATGGGAGCAGAATAGCCTGAAACTTGCTCATATCAGCATAGAGACCTGATTCCGTGCATCAGTTTCCTATGCCATGTTCCTCAGTGCCATGCTGATTAGGGAACATTTACTTGGTTACAGATTAGGACTTTTCTTTTCTATTTTATTTTTCTTTTTGCCTGGAGAACTGGTTATTACACACTTGGAACATGGCACTAAATGAATACTTTGCCTTGCAACAACTTCTTGACTTGAATTTTACAGGTGAGGTATATATAAGGTATATATAAGTTCTGTCCGTTTCTATCACAACAAGTTTTTACACGTAAGCACATGTTTATTTGGCGCATGTGTGCCTTTCTATTTTTATCACTTAATGTATACATACTGATGTAGCAAATTAATTAAAACAAAGTTGATTCACGTTAGTCTTATGTGTGAGCGATAGTGTACCATGGCTACTGATAAAGTTTTTTTACGCCACTGTAATTTTTACGAATTTCAACAAGGAAGAAATGCTACAGAAGCGTGTGTCACATCCACCATATTCCCCGGACTTAGCACCCTCTGACTATCACTTGTTTTTGTCCTTACAAAATTTTTTAAAGGGCAAAAAATTCAAAAATGAAGAAGATATCAAACAAGCACTGGTTCAATTTTTCGCATCAAAGGATAAAATATTTTTCAAAAATGGGATATACAAATTGCCCTCACACTGGCAAGAAATCATTAATAATAATGGCAATTATATTATTTAATAAAGTTTGTTGACAGTAAGAAAAATTTGTATTTTGTTTTATTCCAAAAACAGACAGAACTTTTCGGTAGACCTTATATAATTCCAAAATCTTAGTTGGCTTGCCCCTTGTCAAAACTGTGATGTATATAATCAGGTTAAAATATGGGCTTTCAGACTCTAACTCAATCACTTTTTACCCTTCACTACAGTTGTCACTCTATATGACTGAAAATTAAGTCTGTTAATATTGTTTATCTCTGTGATAAAGTTATACAAGCATGTATATATATGTGAGTATACACACACTCTATTTTATTAATTTTTATGTTTAATATAATTAAATTTTAGTGATATTTCTGAAGTAACTCAGAGTGATGAGGATCAAGATCTAAGTTTACTATTTATTTATTTTTTTGACAGAGACAGAGAGAGACAAAGAGAGGGATAGATAAGGACAGACAGACAGGAAGGGAGAGAGATAAGAAGCATCAATTCTTTGTTGTGGCACCTTAGTTGTTCATTGATTGCTTTCTCATATGTGTCTTGACTGGGGGGGGCACAGCAGAGCAAGTAACCCCTTGCTCAAGCCAGTGACCTTGGGCTCAAGCTGGTGAGCCTTGCTGAAACCAGATGAGCCCACGCTCAAGCTGGTGACCTCGGGATTTTGAACCTGGGTCCTCTGTGTCCCAGGCTGATGCTCTATCCAGTGTGCCACTGTGTGTTCAGGCCAAGCTTATTCTTATGTGATGTTTCTGGAAGTAGGATTTTGCTTGAAAAACTAGAGTCCCAATCCAAAGTGAACACTGGTAAATCAATATGAGTGTTATTGGCATCTTGGTCATTGATTTAAATGTTATTTCTCAACATAAGAGTATTTACATAAGGAAGATTACTGCCAATACAGTTAAATTTTTTTACCTTTAATATTTAAGAAGAAAATGGAAAGGAAGCAAGAAAATCTGGAGTGAAGTTTTACATTTTTTATTAACTTTCCCAGAAATGGCATGGTTGTCTCTAAAACTTGTATTCCCGGGTGAACTAATAAATACCCAGCAGGGATAATTTATTGATTCTGACAGTAATGCTGTGCTCAGAAATTTCTCCCTCTTTATTTATTTAAATCATCAATCTCTGATCCAGTCAACACCTTGTAACTGAAGAGAGATTTATCTGTCAGCTTTCAATCAATATAATGGATATTGTGAGTGCACCAATGGATCAAACCCTACAAATAATTATTTCAAGGTGTGATACCCTAGAAGAAATGCAATTATGGATGCCAGAGACTAATTTTAATAATAAATTCTTAGTAAGTACTTCTCTCCTTTTACATACATCAAGTCTATTCATCTTCTTTTAATTACTCCAGATAGTTAAATTTTATTTTTACAGCAGAACTAGAATGACCAGCCTCTGCATACCTAGCTATTTGTATGACCGTATAAGGATAAATGAATGCCTATTTTTGACACAGGAAATATATGCTATTGCATTGTGCACTAATATTTTAATATGAACTAATTTGCAGATTAAATAGTAGTATAACTTGATAATGTTCTCTCTATTGTTTGAGAAAGCGTATCTCTCACTGATTACTCACTAATTACTTTGAGATTCATGTGAAAGAAACTGATGGTTTTTCATAGATATTAAAATGTGTTACTTAGACAAATTTACTGTAATTTACCATGTTGACTTATTCTTGCATTAAATATTATTATGCTATTGGTAAAGGTCTGTGCATCAAAAATTAAGATTTTAAAAGTTGAAGAATATGTATGTCTTAAGTTATTTTTCTATATAGGCTTTAACAAAATGTGTGAAATTCTATGAGTTAAAATTAATTTATCTAAGGTAAATATTTTCTTCTCTTAATGTGCATAACACAAACACAAATATGTGTAATGTATACAGAGATACAGCTATGTGTGTATGTGTAGTTATATCTAAGTGTAAATATAGATATAATGTATACATGTGTGTTTCTTTTCTTCCTCAAAAAGTTAGTGTGTAAGTAAGTCACTAACACATTACTATGAATTAGCTTGCTTCCTTTACCACCACCACTCCCAGAAATCACTTATAGATTTTTCTCTGATAGGGGAGTTCACACTTCACAAGAAGGAAAAACCCAGAAGAATGCTTTTGGACTTTAAAACAAACATCATTTGTTTTAAAATATGCCAATGGCAAGCTCTGGCTATCTCTGTCTGATATAGAATTTAGGGTATTGCCATAGAGAGTAATAAGCTTTTTAGATCTGGAAGTAAACTTTGATAATCTAGAAAATATTTTTCTGTTTACAAAGGTGACAATGGAAGTTCAGAATACAGACTGAATACAAAAGAAACATGTTCACCATTAAGGATACCCCATGCTCACATTACTTTCACTAACATTTCTTTGTCCCAGTTTAGTGCAGGGGTCAAACTTAGCTCTGAGGAAAATGGGAAATATTTTTATTATAGAGTGGCTATGTGGTGAGATACAAGTTTAAGATTCTATTACTCAGGAAAGAAGGGGATAAGAATTATTGATGGGAGACAACACCTATTTCTCAACATTTAGTGCTTTGACTACCAAATCATGGTAAGAAACTTTTTTCTCATACATGAACATATTTGTTCCCTACCTAAGGAAATAACGTCCAAGGTTGCAGTCAATTCATGTTTTCAGTTCAAAGTCTAGCGACTAAGAATGAGTTCATATCTGGATATGATGTCCATTGCTCAAGATAGTTGTTTCTCTCTCAGCCCATATGCAGTATGACAGAAGCATGAGACAAACAATAAAATTCACTTTGAACAAGGGAGAAACAGGAATAACACAAAAGACACTGTGATTGTTGTGATCAATTTCCAAGTTAAAGTAACTGGAGCCAAATATCTTGTGGAGATATATTTTTGAGAGTTAAGTCATTATTGTTTTACTTATTAACCTCTGTTCTGCCCACCCTTCTTTCTTTCAACCTAATGGAAACTACCTTGATATTGAAATTACTTGTTAAAATTTGAAGCATGCTAATTAATCATAATGCCCTCACTTAATGGTTCTGAATCATTTGAAAACTAACATAAGAGAAAGGTAGGTATCAAAATATCAGCTTTATGGCTGTTAAATCCAGACTGGAAAAAATGCATTGGATTAAGATCCAAATGTGGTTTTTATAGTTTCCTCCTTTAAATTAAGCCATTATGATCTATCTATAAGTGCAAGTGAATCTTTGTAGAACATAGGTACCTAACCAGTCCATTGGATTCTGTCCTTCTAACTTTAAGGGCAGGGCAGAATCGTCCTGATCAACAGAACAGCTGGAAAGCACACAAGTTATGGGCACTCCGGGAACCTTGCGCCGTACTTATGAATCAAATAAGACATTGTCTTGAATATTTAGAAGAACGGTACAACAAAGGCGAGGGGTTAAGGGGAGAGTACGCAAATGTTTTCCTAATCCCATTTTAATTGATAAAGAATTCAATAGATTGTTTACTTAATTTTTTTATTTTCAAAAAACCTTTTCTCTGCATTTCTTCTCTCTCACTGATTGTATTCTATACTGTACTTCTATAGCCTATGGCTTACATAGGTAAGATATTGCTGTAAAAGAAATTTGTGCAGATTCTTCAACCAAAAATCAAATAAGATCTATGAACATCAAGCAATGAAATGAAGTGGTATTAATATCACTTGGCTAGAAATGAAAAGTTTCCTTTTGTATTTTAGAAATGACTTGACTCCCAATAAGAAAATTGTAAAAAAAAAAAAAAATTATTTATGTTTACATAAGATATCATAATTAATCAAGAAATTTTTATATTTTCTCATTGTTCTATCACTGCCCTTCGTGGGTAGCTATCTTGCACTGGCCATTGTTTTACAGGCTGAGAAACTAGGGACAGGAAGGTAAATGACTTGGTCCAGTGAGGAAAGCCATCTCGACTTCTGAATCTGATTTCACGTCCCTTGCTCTCTCCACTATAACATACGGAAGTCACTAGTGAAAAAGCACTCCATATGTCACACAACATGCCATAAGACTGTCTAACTATTTTGAAGAAGATCTCCCAGAGGAATCAATGACCATGAGAGAATTGTAGAAAGCAGATGGTGTCGACAGACCACTTCTGGCGTGGCATCTGTGGTTACTCCTGAGCCTCTACATTGAATTGTACTTACATCAAAAGAGCCAATATGTTCAGAAAGAAAGAAAATCATAATAACATAAGAACAGAACTTTCAGCACGAATGCATTTACTAATTACAAAACATTACTGTGGTGTGTGTGTGTTTGTGTGTGTGTGTGCACGTGCCTGAGCACCAACAGAGGCTTACCTAATGCTCAGTGAATGTTGTAAAGCTTGGAAGCCCAGAAGCCAAAAGGACCCCAAGAGACTCACCTAGAAATCACAGTAATGGAGTTGCAGTGGTAACCCCCTACCTAATTACAGATGGTGCTCAAGGCAAAATCCCATTAAGACAAGTTTTATGAGTTTGTTGCGGATAGGCTGTTAGAAATTACATCATTAGTACACAGAGCTTGAAGTCAAAACAGTACTGATCTCCAGTCTTGGGGCAGAGATAATAAGTGAAGGGGAAAAACACATACACACACACACACACACACACACAAACACACACACACACACACACAAATAATCCCCAAAGGTAGTTCTCCAACATAAATTGGATTCCATTCAAAGGAAACAGGCTATAAGTAAAAAACAAAACAAAAAACCCCAACTCTATTGGCACTTAAAATATTTTTAGACCTTTACTCCAGAAAAACATTGAAATACATAGTTTTTATATTACAAAAAAGCTAAAAAGTTAGACTATGTGAGGTTCTTTCGAATTTCACTGTGAAGCAGTTTGCTTTGTTAGATTACTGATGCTGGAGCATGTGCCTGAACTTGAGCCCTGACCTACACTAGATCCATGCAGGATTTATGTGTACGGGGTGCCAGACAAAAGTTCATGTTACTACGATGGAAGAAGGGTTTTGTCTGAATCCCTTGTGTCTGTGCCCTGGTGGATTATGCTGGACTGTGTATGTAGCCTAATGTCAGGAGCTGATCCACAACTGCTGGCTGACAAGGTCACAGCAGGAGAAGACCCACAACTGCTGGCTGACAAGGTCACAGCAGGAGAAGACCCACAACTGCTGACTGACAAGGTCACAGCAAAAGAAGATCAAAAACTGCTGATTGACAAAGTCACAGCAGAGAAGACCAATGGCTGAGGGTTGACAAAGTCACCCAAAGGAGAGACACAATGATACTTCCCCCTTTGACTTTTTGAATTAATATGGCTTTATATCCCCCCTTTTCTGGGTGTGTGCTATTATTTATGGCACAGGGATAATAGTACCGTGCTTTCCCTGTAGATTCGTAGTAATTTCTTTGGAAATGAGACAGAGGGTGTGAGTTCCACAGAAAAGCCTGTAAGCCCCTTGAACTGGGCTCATAAACATAAGAGGCTGGCTATGATATCCCTCGTAAAGGGTTAAGTCTGTAGGAGAATTCTTTCTTAATCATGTTAGAAAGAATAGATTGTGACTTGTGAATGGGTAGGAGGCAGTGGCTGTGCACAGAGCACCTTTCGGCCTTCACTTAATTCAACATTTTTCCTCCCTAGCCTTTTCATGTGATAGAGTAGAGAAACATTCCTTTCTTCTTGCTTATTTGATCTGCAGATAGTGGTACACTCTGAGAAGAATAGAGTCAGAACTTAACTAGTGTTTAAATATAATAAATAAGTAATATTTGACTAGACAATAATATCTTAGGTAAGGTATAGTAGAATGGCCCATTGTGTGGCCTAGAATGAGAGCGCAGTCAGCAAGAAAAGAATGTTTTACTAAGAGAATTGTCTTTTGACTAAAGGCAATTGCTAGGCTTTCTCAATGAGATGTTCTCATGAGATTTATATACTTTCCAAAATTCTTTGATAATGAGAGAAATGTAGGGGAATCCATAGAAGTAATAACAGTTAATGTCTTCTGAAATTATGTTGCTACTAGGCTATCTTGCAAGTGCATGCACTCTGTATATCTTTGGGTGAAAGCTACTCTTAATATTATGTCAATTTCTTTATAGGCAAGCCTTTTAGAATCTTGTGAGAAAAAGTAGGACACTGCATAAACTCAAAGCCATTTACCTAAGCAAGCAGTGGTCCATTGTTAGTCCTTAATGATTTCATCTGCTAATCTCTCTCTGCCCCTTGACTCACAACAGCAGTAAAGTTAGTTAACTATTAGTACTAATACTTTAAAAGCTTTTACCGATGTTGTTATCACTATTCAAGTTATTTTGTACTTTGAATGATTTGCTACCTGGTTTGTAATTTATAGATATAAATTAACTGCTATCCGGAAACATGTAAACATAGTGAAACAGAAGCAATGATTAATACCATGTAATTGTAACTCAGTGTGTGTGTATAAAAAGGGACCTATACTAGCATTGAGCAGAGATGCCTGGCAGTAAATGCTAACCAGAGAATAAAGAGAAAGAAAAGAAATTCGGCTCTCTCGATTTTCGCCGACGCCGTCTCCTCCTGTGGGACCCCTGGATCCCCCCTGGGGCTGGACCCCGGCAGCCTAAGAACTTACCCGGGGTGTTTGACAGACTAGAAGCATGCCTACTCTCACATTTCTTTGTCTTTATATGGACTGTTAGGCTTTCTTACTCTAATGGCAAAGAAAGCCTCAAAGGACAAACCAAAAGGAGAAAAAAACAAGAATGAGAGCATAGCATGCCTGAAATTTTCAGTTTATACTTCTTTCACCTGAACCCAAATCTGATGAATCGACAAATATTTTCTGAAAATGTTCAGATAGTAATGCAAATTCCGCTTCGCTGCTATAATAAGAGCCCTGTTACAACCACTCAGCTTTGCCACTGCAGTGTGAAAACAGCTGCAGACAATTCGAAGACAAGTGGGCAAGACCAGGTTTGCAGGAGAACAGGCTGGCTGTGGCCTGCGGGCCCCATTGTGCTAATTATGTTGGTCTTCAGTCAGTGCTGTTGTTCTTCTTGGCCTGGAGAGGCTTCTGGCCTCCTCTTGGGGAAGGAACTGCCAGAAAGGCACAGGAAGAGACTATTAACAAAGGCATTTCACATACACAAAAAAACCCAAAACCAATAAAACCTTTTTTCTTCCTTTCATTGATCTCTCTGACCCTTACCTCTATGGCCTAATTTGGTTATATTTCCTTGAAGTATCCAGAGGTACTTCTAAGTGGCTGACTCTGTAGACTCAAGCTTCAGGTTAAACTGTGTAGTAGTCAATGGTATCCCAAGGAAGTCGTTCCTCATTAGTGACCTAGGCCTATAATGTAAGCATTTGCCCATATTTGCAGTGGAAATGCCCACAAAAACCACATTCAAATCACTTTAAAAGGAAGATCATGCTACACTACGTAAAACTTTCTAACGTGTTTGTGAAATTAAATATTGTAACATGGAGTGAATCCCAGGAAATAGATTTAATATGATTTTGTATCAAAGATAACAACACTGCCTTTTTGTTGTTGGATAGTCCTTGCTTAATTTTTTTTCCTGGTGTTAAGTGAAAAGATGAAGAAAAATTATTACCAATTATTTAGCAATCCTGACAAGGATTTTTATTTCTTAAAACGATTAAAGGTCATTTGGTTGGCTTGAAAATATTGAGATTTAAGCCAATGTTCTGGGCTATCGTTTTCCTTTCTTGTTTGTCTAAGAGAAGAACAGGTAGTTGCCACCTTGAATACTTCACTCACTAGCACCAGCAGCTTCAGCCTGCGCCTTGAAATTATTTAAGGCCTGACTGCCTTTTAAAATGCATGACCAAATATTTGCCCTCCATGTTCAGCCCTTGATCTTTCACCATGGATTGTTCTACATCATCAATAATTCTCAGAGCTCCTCCGTGAGAAGTTGTCAGGCCTACTGCAGAATTTGATCTTAAAACCACAAAATGGAAAGTCTTTGTATCTAAGCCTCTGGTCCTGCAGTTTTTTACACATATTCATAATACCTTGGAATTGTTTTCGCTGTTATTTAGTAAATTATACATGATACTACTTTTAATTTTTAAATATGAAAACTGACATTCAAAATAGAGAATTGTAATTAACACTGAATTTTTATTTTATCAATATTTTAAAGGGTTTTAGGCTTCAGATATGACATGTGATTCTAAAGTGTAACTTTTATCACAAACCCAAATTTCCACATCCCCACATTGTTCCTGTCCTTCTATTGGATTCAACATTTATTATGTGACTACTATGTCTGATTTAAAGCCATATGAAATTGGAAAGGTACATTCTCTGCCTCCTAGGAGCCTCAAAGGCAATTAGGGTATATGTTTTACAAAATTCGTCACCTTATTTGAATCATTTCTATGTAATTGTTTTTCAAGTACAAGCCCTCAGAAGTAAAAACTTATATGAGAAAATGAATCTTATTACTGGGATTAGAGGAAATGACTCCCTTTTACTAGCTAAGGCTCTTTACCTCCTATCCCAACTGTTGAGAACCCTACAGAGATAAATCAGTGCTTTGAAACAAAAAAATTATTGGCAGAGACCAACACATTAGACTGAATTTATAAGCTGAGAAAGAAAGCATAAGGTACAAACAAGGATGCAAAATAGCATGTCATTTATTTGCTACCTCTCTAACCGTGTATTAATTAAGAGTGCATTGGTTGCAAGTGATGGAAATCCAAGTAAATTAGTGGAGGAAAACAGAGAAATGTATTGACTCTGAAGAACATGACTTTTGGAAAACCAAGCCGTGGGAGAGGTGGTAACTCCAAGAACTAAGAACTCAGCTCTCTGGGTAATCTATTCCATGTTATCATTGGCTCTATTTATCTCTGGCATTTGCTTCATTATCTCTAATGTTAGACCTATAAGAATTATGACTTACCAGGAAGAACAAAGTTATATATATTCTAAATTTTATATTTGAGAGGACTTCATAAATTTTAATCTCCTCATTATAAAATTCTATGAAAAAAATTGATTGGTTTAATTTAGGATAGGGTCACATCCCCAAACAAATCAACTCTTTACGTAAATAAGGCAGTGCCTCACGGGTCAGGTAAGTATGACAAAATTTGAGCTCCCAGGAAAAGCAAAAAGTAACTACTGATAAAGGTCTTTATAGAGAGCTACTACAGATGTATAAAATGTAAGTATTGCAAATGGCTAATAACCATAAATGCAAATATCCTAAATAAAAACACCATAAATAGTTTCCAATTTGCAGTTTTAATGCAGAAATAAATAAAGCAGATGTAATACATAATGTCTCCATTCATCATCTTGACACAATTTTTTATGCCTTTGTTTTGGTCTAGTGAAACTAGGAGGAAGTTTCATGAGCTTTTATGATGTAGGTTTTGGAAAACTTTAAGATAAGAATAGTATGTGAATACAGTTGAGAGGTAATTTCTTTTTTCTTGATTAAGCACCCTCTTTCATTGTTGTTATAACAATTCATTAAATTGTCAACTATAATTCAATTCCTTTTACTTTATCAATGTACTCTTTAATAATAGACAATGATGAACTTTTATTAGAAATAAATAAGAGAATGCATGTATTATGTATAAAATTCATTGGATTTAATATAGAATAAATTAGTACTATTGCTGATTGGCAGTGCATAGCCTTGTCTAAATGATTTATTTATTTTATTTTTTTGGTAAGATTATTTATTATAATTTTATATTGTATATATCTTTAAATGAATGTTTTTAAGACATTGGTTAATATTTTCTAAAAGTACTTGTACATACTTTACATTTTTTAATTAGTTCCTAAGTACTCATTGAATGAACCTCAAAGGAGGAAACAATTAGATTCCTTAATTTATGAAAAGCAGAACTTAGAACAAATTCACTTAGACTTATAATTCCCAAATGAAATATCAGATTCTTTCCATGCTGTTTATAAGGTTAGAGGTTGGAAAGAATAATCTTGTAATAACTTGTTATTGCTAAAGACCTCACAGACTATTTATTAAAGGTAATTTGAGAATAAATATGAAAACTATATTGAATACTATTAGAAAAATGTTTTACTCTGTATAGAATGCTTTCATTATAAATGCTTGTGAAGGAATTTCTTTCCAAATGGTGTGTGAGCCAGTCCTAGTATTACATGACATATGTAGTGTTAAAACTCACTGTGCTGTGCCAAATTGCACCCATAAAAAACACAGGTCCTATGGGAAAATGGGATTTTTTGTAACACTCAAGATCTTTGTTAGTGACACTTTTAAGAAAAGATAGGAACCTAATAAAAACAATAACAGACTTTCATACATAGTAAATGGTTAAGAAATACATGAGTATTTTCTCTAGAATGTTACTTTACCTTAAAAAATGACCTAAAGCTTGTTTGTGGATGTGGGCATCAGAAACTATATTTCCATTGCTTGCATAACAAATCACCATAAACGTAGTGCCTTAAAACAGCACCCATTTTTTTTTATCCTGCATGTCTATGGACCAGAAGTCTAGGACCAGAAGTCAAAGCACAGCCTATATATATGCTTGGCTTAGGGTCTCACTGGATAAAGTCTAGGGGTCAGCTGAAGCTGCAGTATCTGTTAAAGCTCTGGTCCTCTTCTAAGATCATTAGATTGTTAGCAGAGTAGAGTTAGAGGTTGTAGAAGTGGAGCCCTCACTTCCTGGAGACCACCCCTCTCCATAGGCAGCTCACATCATAGCTGTTTGGTTCTTCTCAGCCAGCGGGATGGCATCTCTAACTTTTTCTATCTCTGACTTTTTTTTGATGAGCCCTCTATTAAGGGCTCACATAATTGAAGCTCACCCAGAATAATCTATCTTTTGCTTAACAAAGTTAACTGATTAGGGAACTTAATTATAACTGTAAATTTTCTTCATCTTTATTATATAATGTTTCATAATCATGAGAGAGATAACCCATCACCTCTGTTGTGTTTCATTGATTAGAAGCAAATTACAAGCTTCTCCTAATCAGAAGTAGGGAATAACTCAAGAACATGAATCACTGAAGGTCATCTTTGAGTTTTGCCTAAAAGCAGTTGCAGTTTATGAGAGTTATTGTGGAGTAGTAGAAGGAGGGTTATGTGAAATTGAATGAAAAGTTTTAACTCAAGATGTGGATCAATGATGTTCACATGCAATGAATTGAGTTAGCTGGTAGATGTTTGAAGTCTGTATATGTGTGTGTGTTGAGTAAACTTCTATATGGTAGCTCAACTTAGCTGGGTACAGTTTTTTGCTTTCAGCTGATGATTCTTACAGATGAAATCATATATAAGCAAATGCGAATTCCATATTATGCTCAAATTGTTCCTTAATATATCAGTCATGTTGGGACTAATGTACTTTTTTTTTTCTGAAGTTGGAAACGGGGAGGCAGTCAGACAGACTCCCGCATGCGCCCGACCGGGATCCACCAGGCACGTCCACCAGGGGGCGATACTCTGCCCATCTGGGGGTATCGCTCTGTTGCAACCAGAGCCATTCTAGTGCCTGAGGCAGAGGCCACAGAGCCATCTTCAGTGCCCGGGCCAACTTTGCTCCAATGGAGCCTTGGCTGTGGGAAGGGAAGAGAGAGACAGAGAGGAAGGAGAGGGGGAAGGGTGGAGAAGTACATTTTTAAAACAAGTATTATAGCAGAATGAACTATATATATTTTTCTTTCTATTGCTTTCAATACTTAAAAGAATGTTGGCAATTAGTGGAAGTTTTGTAATACCTTTTAAATTGAATAAAATTGAAATAGACTTTGGAATTTGAAATAGATACACACATGGGCTTTAGTTCAACCCATCAAGTCTTTACTGAGTTGTTTTTATGGCTTCTATAAGCCAAAAGAAAGAGAAACCAGATGAATATGCAGTTTATCTACAACATCATATAGAACTCACAGAGAACAAATGAGAGTTCAGGAAAATATATTATAGAGGCAGAATCATGCAGTTTGGATACCTGAGTTCTTATTTAAAGATTACCATTACAATCTTTATTATGTGAATTTTCCCTTGTTTCAAAACATGCTTGAAATAGGCGAGTTTCTACAAGTAAATGAGCATCTGTAAAAAAAAACCTTTCAGAAAAACATAAACAGCTTTTTAAAATTTAACCTAGGTAATCAAGGATCCTCTACATTAAAGAAATTTCAGCGTATCTCCTCAATCGTGCTTTCTCCACAGAAAAATGATCAGGAACCTAAACAAAAACAGGCAAAATGTCAAAATAAACTGTTTCAGAAATAATTTAAATCTAGGGAATAGTAATATTAAGGATGCTTTAAGTGTGACTCATTTAGTGTAACTACATCGAGAATGTGAGGAAGACAATAAAAAGACTTTTTGAATATCACTATTAAAAACCAAATACCTATTTCAAGTTAACACTCGAATCACCACTGCAATAATTAAAGATACATAAAATAAGAGTATACTTATTAACCTTTGTTAAATACAGTAAGGAGATAGCTTCAAAACAAAACACGTTTGAGAAATTTTTGCAAAATTCTAGTGCAATGTGATGTCACTAAAGGAAGTGTCAAACAAACTGTAATTTAATAAACACAAGAAACACTTTCTAGAATATATGGGCATCTATGGTGTTGTAAAGAAAAACTTAATGCTAATCAGAAAAAATAAGAAAAACCAAATAATTTTAGTAGCTAAATAATATAACATTAAACATGTAAATAAGATCATATTTATCAGTTATTGAAATAAAGGTGAGTTGTGTTTTAAAAAATTTTAATGGAAGTTAGTAACTCCCAACCTGGTTCAAAAACCAATAACTAATCTCATTTGCAAGAAATATCTTTTAAAAAATACAATTTAGTAATTGTAATATACAAATAAATAAATGTGCAAGAGATAAGTACAAATAAAAATACCAGTGACAGTCTTAGATAATATATGACAAAGTATAATTATGGTGAAAATTTTTATGACTCATTTGACAATTTTATATATGCCTACTATATCCAGGAGTAGTGCTGAGTGTTTAAACTATCAAGTCTGGAAAAAAAGACCTTGTAGTCTAAACTTTCCTTCAGCCAAGTCTTACTATCTCTGTTTCTCATAAATAGTCCTAAGTATCAGTATTTTACTAGTCATGAAGTTACACCATAAACTTATTCCTCTGCTCTCCAGAAAAAGCAAGTGTAAGGATATACATAATCTCTGCTAATATGTTGATCTAGACATTACAAATTTTGTATGACAATCACTCAGGTAGTGAACTTGATGTTTGGATGGCTTAAACAACTGCCTGGTAGTTTAATCCTCTGCCTACTCATGACTAAGGTTACTATAAAATTCCTGGACTTTAAAACAATTAAATAAGCTTAGCAGGGGAACAGATCAACTTTAAAAATAAAAGATAATCAATAAAATTTGAATGCTAACTAGAGTTTGGATGATATTACAAAATCAATTTTCTTTTAGTTCAAGAATGACATTGTAGTTATGTTAAAAAAACAGAGGGTTTTTTTTAATCTTCTAGAGACTATATAGACAATTACAACTGGACATGGGGAGCAAAATAAAAAGCAGGCAGAGGACTAGATAAAACATATTTGCCTATGTTAATAACTGATTGAAAGGTTTTTGAGAGGTTCAGTAATTTTTCTACTTATGCTTATGTTGGAAATTTTGCATGACCAAACTGAAAATGAACTCAGTGACAATGAGCACACATAACTCCCAGATCTTCATTTGTGATCAGTTCCAATAAAAGTACCCAGGCCTCTGTGGAGAAATGTCTGATTGTAGGGCTGAGACATGAATATACAAGATAATCCCAGAGCATACTATAATGCCAGAAATTGAGAAAGTGCTCAAAACCAAAACAATAAGGATATGTCAAAGGGACATAGGAACCAACATGAAAGAAAGCCAAATGCCAAAGCTGGAACAAATTGAAAAATTAATATAGACTATAGTATAAAAAAAAGGACATGAGCCCAAATGAAATAAATAAAATATCAAACAAATAAATAAATGGGAGAAAAAGACAAATCTCCTATATGAAAGAATTCCAAATGATTTATATAGCTATTACCACTCTAGGGCCTGCAGCTTAATTCCCCAACCTGTAAGTATAGACCTTGCTTAATGATGTGCTTTTGCAGAATAGAACTTGAAAAGGAGTCTGTGATATAACTACAGAGGACGGAGAATAACTATAGTGGAAAAATCTGATAAACCTTACTTTTGCCAGGTGATCAAGTTTAACATCAGCAGTGACAAGTTATTTTAACAGCTTGTACATTTGATACAATGGGATGAGAAGGCAACTTCACCTGTGTGGTCTTATCAAAAGTTCATGACCTATACATCTAAGCATATGAAAAACATCACAAATCCAAACTCAGCAACATTATACAAAGTGCCTGACCAGTGCTCTTCAAAATTGGCAGGTCATGACAAATAAGCAAAGTCTGAGAACCTGTCATAGTTAAGGAGACAGAACAAAATTTTAAATAATATCCTGGGTAGAATTCTGGAAAAGAAAAAGAACATAAGGTGAAAATTAGTGAAATCTGAATTAAATAAACAATTGAGTTGTATAGGCTGGCTTCTTATTTATTTATTTATTATTTATGAAAGAGTCAGAGAGAGGGACAGGTAGGGACAGAGAGCCAGGAAGGGAGAGAAATGAGAAGCATCAGTTCTTCATTGAGGCTCCTTAGTTGTTCACTGATTGCTTTCTCATATGTGCTTTGACCAGGGAGCTACAGCAGAGTGACCCCTTGCTCAAGCCAGCAGCCTTGGGCTCAAACCAGCGACCTTGGGCTTCAAGCCAGTGACATTGGGCTTCAAGCCAGCGAAGTTCAATCTCAAGCCAGTGACCATGGGTTCATGTCTATGATCCTATGCTCAAGCCAGCGACCCTGCGCTCAAGCTGGTGTGTCTGCACTCAAGCCAGCAACCTCCGGGTTTTTTGAATCTGGGTCCTCTGCATCCCAGTCTGACACTCTATCCATTGTGTCACCGCCTGGTCAGGCTGGCTTCTTAGTTTTGATAATTGTACTGTACTAATTTAAAAATATTTAAACTGGAGGAAATCAGGTAAATGGTAGATAGGAACTCTGTACTATCTTGGCAACTTTTCTGTAAAATCAAAGTTAAAAAAAAATAATTCAGTTGAAAAAACATAAAGGGACACTAGGAAAAATGTTTTAAATATATAAATAATTAAAATATGGTAGTAAAAAGACCTAGAATAATGATGTTTTGGCAAGTAAGGTGACAGGCAAACCAGGAGTGAATTCAATCAGTTTGCACCAGTTCGGCAGAACCGATACCTAATATTTTGTTGAGTTTAGCGAACCAGTTGTTAAAATGGCACTTGTAATCAGGGTTCTTTCTATGGTGGGAACCTGGGAAACCGATCAATGTGGGAATCACAAATTTACATTCCTTACTCTTTTTTAACATTTGCTTATGTAACAGCATATTCTAAGCACCGTAGTAATGTTCATTCTGTCCATAGGTGAAAAAAATTGCAAGTGAGGATGCCAATCAAGAAGCAATATGGAAATATCTTAAATAAGAGTTTTATTTTATGTAAGGTGTTTATTAATATTTTTTCACTAATATTTTAAAACATAACAAAACTAGTTTTGTGTACCTCTTTTATTATTCTTATTTAAGTATTAAATGTATAAAATAATAAACCACCTTTTGCTATATTGTTTTTTTATACTTAAAATGGACATTAGGGCAGAGAACCGGTTGTTAAATTATTTGAATGCCACCACTGCAAAGACCATTTGTTGAGAATCTACCACAGGCTAGAGGTATGCTAGGTCCTTCATTTTATATACTGTGTTTTATTGGTTGCTTTTGTATTATTCTATACTTAGGCATAGAAAGAAACACCTCTAAACCAATAAACCATCTCCAAATAGCTACAAGCTGAGTCTCTCAAATTGCAAATAAATCAAATTGACAACTTTTGAATGTCATTAAGGTTTACATATCACCTAGTGTGACAGGTCTGAAAATGAAGTCTTCCCCAGGTTCTAAAACAAATTACTAAAATTGCTATTGTCATTCTTTCACATAAATGCAAAACCAGAATTCTATAGAAAACTAAACCTTTATTCAAAATTGAACATTCAAGCCTGGAGATTATAAAAGGTGTTTCTATAGTCTAAAACTGTGCTGATGAACTCCAAGTATTGTGGATGGAACTTCTATAAAACTAGAATTAAAAGCAGCTTATCTAAACTAACAGGGGTTACATCAAAGTTTATTCTTTTTGGGAGGAAGTATTTTTATTTCTACAGAAAAGGAAGAGGAATACAATAGGAAATGTTGAATGACTACAAATTAACAATTCCCTCAAGACTACAATATCATAAATATGTCCTACAAAGTGATTTTTATTATCTGTTGGTGCCAGAAAAGAATCCTCAATTGTTCTTTTGAAAGAATTATATGGCAAAATCTCGTTGAAAAAATATTCAATTAAAATTCAAATTGAACAGTCAAATATTTATTGAGAGTTCATTATGTAAAACACAACCTAGGCTACTAAAAAAAATAGATAATATTTTAAGAAAATAAAAGTATGTAAAAGATTATGAGAATTTCTTAGAGTTGTAGCAATGAAGATATTACAGTCACTGAGTCTACTTAGCACTAGACACAGGACCAGAACAGACAAGAAGAGAGACTTTCTGTTATTATATTAACATTTACTCTAAGACTTAATTCTATCAGACTATATATACATTTTTAACTTTTAAACCTCACTTATATGACACGGTTTGCATTGGATGATGACTTAATTAGAACCCATTTATCAGAATCAAAGAGACTTTTCAAATAACAACTTTAAAACAGTTGAACAATATATTTCACATAACATCACATTCACAGGAAGGTGGTTCAAAGTTGTTAAATCAGAAGTGTAGCCAGACCACGCAGTGGTGCAGTGGATAGAGTATCGGCCAGGGACACGGAAGACTCAGGTTCACAACTCCAAGGTCTCTGGATTAAGTGCAGGCTCACCAGGTTGAGCACAAGCTCATAGACATGACCCCATGGTCGCTGGCTTGAAGCCCCTGGTTGCTGGCTTGAACAGGCTTGAACAAGGTGTTATTGGCTCAGTTGGAGCCTCTGGTCAAGGTACACATAAGAAGCAATCAATGAACAACTAACGTGCTGCAAACAAATAATTGAAGTTCTCATCTCTCTCCCTTCCTGTTTGTCTGTGTGTCTCTCTCTCTAAAAAAATAAAAATAAAAATAAAGAAGTTCAAAAGTGTCAGGAGTTTTACCATCTTCCACAGTCCTCTCATCTTTTCTCCTAGAGTAATAGGAGGGGGACTACAGCTTCAAACATCTTGTCCTCACTCGCTGTGTTTGAATTGTGCAGGGAACGATTAATTTAAAAGGCCTGAGCTGTTCAAACCCTGCACATTCTCAAGAAAGATTTGCCTTCAGGACTGGTCCTTGGCTGGCTCCTAGGAGATGAACAGTGAGCCCGTGGAATATTCTGTCTGATTTTTAAATATTTTGTGTTTCATTTTGTATGCCTGGGGACTTGGGCCTTGAGATATCAGTCTAATAGATAGTTTATGCTAATAGTATTGTCTATGGTAAATGCCTGTTTTTGCTGGGGGGGGGGGGAGGGTGCGAGTCTAAATAGCTGAGGTCTGTCACATACTCATGTGACTATTTACACTCTTCCCACTCCCTACTATGGAGCTGAAAAACAACAACAAAACATAACCCTCTTTAGAAATTCAATCCAGATACTTCAGACTTATGTCATGCAGTAGGTCCTTATATCTTTTAATGCTCTTTTTGGGGTACCATTTAAATCTCCAATTTTATTATGACTTGAGACAGATCTGCTAAGGGTAACTCAGTACTGTTTTAGTTTGCTTTCATTTCTGGAGTAATTTTTAATAAGTTCTGAATTGCATGTCTTCATTAACCTTTTGTAAAGTTCTAAGTAAAATGACACATAAGTTGATTTCATCATTAAATATTTTCAATGGCCACATTATTATTATCACGAACACCCTAAGCCTTAGGTATATGTTCTTATTCATAATTCCACAAAGATGTAAACATATTTATTTAATATTTCTATTACAGCAACATCATCACTATGTTTTTGAGAAAGTCAGTAATATATTTTATTTTCATTTGATAATACATAGGGGAATATTGTTTGACAGACTGCTAAATGTTAAGCAGTTGACATTGTATGTTCTTAGAGACAGTGAGGTCTGTGTTCATTTAAATTTTATTTTATCTTATTTAATGAATTGAACCTAGCATTGTAAACCATGAGCCTTACATTATGTCCATATGTAATAGGATTGTAAAAAAGCAAAACACCCTGAAAGTATAATCATGAGACTATAAAAAAAAATACTTAGCAGTTTTTATATAAAATAAAAATTAATTTTCTTTTTTTTATAAATAAATTTTTATTAATTGTAATGGGGTGACATAAATAAATCAGGGTACATATATTAAAAAAAAACATGTCCAGGTTATCTTGTCATTCAGTTATGTTGCATACCCATCACCCAAAGTCAGATTGTCCTTCATCACCTTCTATCTAGTTTTCTTTGTGCCCCTCCCCCTCCCCCTTCCCCTCTCCCTCCTTCCTTCCCCCCTTCCCCCCGTAACCACCACACTCTTGTCCATGTCTCTTAGTCTCGTTTTTATGTCCCACCAATGTATGGAATCATGCAGTTCTTGGTTTTTTCTGATTTACTTATTTCACTCCGTATAATGTTATCAAGATCCCACCATTTTGTTGTAAATGATCCAATGTCATCATTTCCTATGGCTGAGTAGTATTCCATAAGATATATGTGCCACATCTTCCTTATCCAGTCTTCTATTGAAGGGCTTTTTGGTTTTTTCCATGTCTTGACCACTGTGAACAATGCTGCAATGAACATGGGGCTACATGTGCCTTTACGTATCAATGTTTCTGAGTTTTTGGGGTATATACCCAGTAGGGATTGCTGGGTCATAAGGTAGTTCTATTTTCAGTTTTTTGAGGAACCACCATACTTTCTTCCATAATGGTTGTACTACTTTACATTCCCACCAACAGTGAATGAGGGTTCCTTTTTCTCCACAGCCTCTCCAACATTTGCTATTACCTGTCTTGTTGATAATAGCTAATCTAACAGGTGTGAGTTGGTATCTCATTGTAGTTTTGATTTGCATTTCTCTAATAACTAATGAAGATGAGCATCTTTTCATATATCTGTTGGCCATTTGTATTTCTTTCTGGGAGAAGTGTCTGTTCATGTCCTCTTCCCATTTTTTTATTGGATTGTTTGTTGTTGAGTTTTATGAGTTCTTTGTATATTTTGGATATTAGGCCCTTATCTGAGCTGTTGTTTGAAAATATCATTTCCCATTTAGTTGGCTGTCTGTTTATTTTGTTGTCAGTTTCTCTTGCTGAGCAAAAACTTCTTAGTCTGATGTAGTCCCATTCATTTATCTTTGCCTTCACTTCTCTTGCCTTTGGAGTCAAATTCAAAAACGCTTTTTAAAACCCAGGTCCATGAGTTTAGTACCTATGTCTTCTTCTATGTACTTTATTGTTTCAGGTCTTATATTTAGGTCTTTAATCTATTTTCAATTAATTTTAGTACAGGGGGACAAGCTGTAGTCGAGTTTCATTCTTTCGCATGTGGCTTTCCAGTTTTCCCAGCACCATTGTTGAAGAGGCTTTTTTTTCTCCATTGTTAGTTGTTGGCCCCTTTATCAAAAATTATTTGACCATATATATGTGGTTTTATTTCTGGACTTTCTATTCTGTTCCATTGGACTGAGTATCTATTTTTCTGCCAAAACCATGTTGTTTTGATTGTCATGGCCCTATAATATAGTTTGAAGTCAGGTATTGACTTCATTCTTTTTCTTTACGATTGCTTCGGCTATTTGGGTTTTTTTATAGGTCCATATAAATCTGATGATTTTTTGTTCCATTTCTTTAAAAAATGTCATTGGAATTTTGATGGGAATTGCATTAAATTTGTATATTGCTTTGGGTAATATGACCATTTTGATTATATTTATTCTTCCTATCCAAGAACAAAGAATATTTTTCCATCTCATTGTATCTTTTTTTATTTCCCTTAACAATGCTTTGTAGTTTTCATAATATAGGTCCTTTACATTCTTTGTTATGTTTATTCCTAGGTATTTTTTGTTGTTGTTGTTGCAATCGTGAAGGGAATTATTTTTTTGAATTCGTTTTCTAATGTTTCATTGTTGGCATATAGAAAGGCTATGGACTTTTGTATATTAATTTTGTATCCCGTGACCTTACTGTATTGGTTTACTGTTTCTAGTAATCTTTTTGTGGAGTCTTTGGGGTTTTTGAAGTATAGGATCATATCATCTGCAAAAAATGATACCTTTACTTCTCCTTTTCTGATATGGATGCCTTTTATTTCTTTCTCTTGTCTGATTGCTCTGGCCAGAACTTCTAGCACCACATTAAATAAGAGTGTGGACAACCCTGTCTTGTTCCTGATTTAAAGGGGAAAGTCCTCAGTTTTATGCCATTTAATATGATGTTGGCTGATGGTTTATCATATATGGCCTTTATCATGTTGAGGTAGTTTCCTTCTATACCCTTTTTGTTGAGTGTCTTAAACATAAAGTTGTGTTGTATTTTATCGAATGCCTTTTCTGCATCTATTGATAAGATCCTGTGGTTTTTGTTCTTTGTTTTGTTGATATGGTGTATTACATTAACCGTTTTACGTATGTTGAACCATCCTTGAGATTCTGGGATGAATCCCACTTGATCATGATGTATTATTTTTTAATATGTTGTTGTATTCGATTTGCTAGTATTTTGTTCAGTATTTTAGCATCTGTATTCACTAGAGATATTGGTCTGTAGTTTTCTTTTATTGTGCCGTACTTGCCAGGTTTCGGTATGAGGGTTATGTTGGCCTCATAAAATGTGTTTGGAAGTATTGCTTCTTCTTCAATTTTTTGAAAGACTTTGAGTAGAATAGGAACAAAATCTTCTTTGAATGTTTGATAGAATTATCTAGTATAACTCTCTGGGCCTGGACTTTTATTTTTGGGGAGGTTTTTAATAGTTTTTTCTATTTCTTCCCTGCTAATTGGTCTGTTTAGGCTTTCTGCTTCTTCATGACTCAGTCTAGGAAGGCTGTATTGTTCCAGGAATTTATCCATTTCTTCTAGATTGTTGAATTTGGTGGCATATAGTTTTTTGTAGTATTCTATATACAATAATTCTTTGTATATCTATGATGTCTCTGGTGATTTCTCCACTTTCATTTTGAATTTTGTTTATATGAGTCCTTTCTCTTTTTTTCTTGGTGAGTCTTGCCAAGGGTTTGTCAATTTTGTTGATCTTTTCAAAGAACCAGCTCCTTGTTTTATTAATTTTTTTTATAGTTTTTCTGTTCTCTATTTCATTTATTTCTTCTCTGATTTTTATTATTTCCTTTCTTCGGCTGGTTTTGGGTTGTCTTTGTTCTTCTTTTTCTTGTTCCTGAAGGTGTGAAGTTAAGTGGTTTACTTGAGTTCTCTGTTGTTTGTTCATATAGACCTGAAGTATTATGAACTTCCCTCTTATTGCTCCTTTTGCTGCATCACAGAGATTCTGATATGTCGTATTGTCATTTTCATTTGTCTGTATATATCTTTTGATCTCTGCGCTTATCTCTTCTTTGACCCATTCATTTTTTAAAAGCATGTTGTTTAGTTTCCACATTTTTGTGGGTTTTTTTCCTCTTTTTTGCAGTTGAATTCTAGTTTCAAGGCTTTATGATCAGAAAATATGCTTGGTACAATTTCAATTTTTCTGAATTTGCTGATGTTATTTTTGTGGCCCATGTACACTAGAGAAAAATGTATACTTTGTCACTTTGGAATGATGTGTCCTGTAGATGTCTATCATATCCAGATGCTCTAGTGTTTCATTTAAGGCCCATATATCTTTATTGATTTTCTGTTTGGATGAACGATCTAGAGCCATTGGCAGTATATTGAGGTCACCAAGTATCATTGTATTTTTGTCAGTTTTTGTTTTTAGGTCAATAAGTAGCTGTCTTATATATTTTGGTGCTCTTTGGTTTGGTGCATATATATTAAGAATGGTTATGTCTTTTTGATTCAGTGTCCCCTTAATCATTATAAAATGACCATTTTTGTCTCTGAGTACTTTTGCTGTCTTGTAGTCAGCATTGTTAGATATGAGTATTGCTACACCTGCTTTTTTTTTTAATGTTATTTGCTTGGAGCATTGTTTTCCAGCCTTTCACTTTGAATTTGTTTTTATCCTTATTGCTTAGATGTGTTTCTTGTAGGCCGCATACAGTTGGGTTTTCTTTTTTAATTCATTCTGCTACTCTGTGTCTTTTCATTGGTGAGTTTAATCCATTTACATTTAGTGTAATTATTGATACTTGTGGGTTTCCTATTGCCACTTTATAAATTGCTTTCTGTTAGTTTTGTATTTTGTTTGATTCTTCTCTTTTGTTTTTCTGTCATTTGTTTTTGTTTGTTTGTATTCTATACTTCATTCCTCTGTTGCTACCTTGTTTAAGTCATGTGCTTCTGTGGTGGTTTTTTCAAGGGTAGTTACCATTAAGTAATGAAAAGGGTACCTATCACATTCATTGTAGTACCCTATGTTATGTGTGTTTCTGCACTCCATCTTCCTTTGCTAGTGTTAATCTCTGTCCTCTCCCTTTTTTTTTGTTTTTGTTGTCACAGTTTAAATTTGGTTTTATTGTGTTCTTGGTGAAGCTTTTTGTGATTTTGTTTTGCTTTGTTCTTTGTTTCTGGTCGAAAAAACCCCGTTAGTATTTCCTGGAGTGGGGGTTTTCTGAAGATAAATTCCCTCATCTTTTCTGTATTTGTGAATATTTTCATTTCTCCTTCATATTTGAAGGATAGCTTTGATGGGTATAGTATTCGTGGCTGAAAGTTCCTGTCTTTCAGGACTTTAAATATTGGGGTCCACTCTCTTCTAGCTTGTAGAGTTTCTGTTGAGAAATCTAATGATAATCTAATGGGCCTTCCTTTATATGTTGTATTCTTCTTTTCCCTGGCTGCCTTGAGAATTTTTTCTTTGTCGTTGGTTTGTGCCAATTTCATTATGATGTACCTTGGATTAGGTTTTTTGTGGTTAAGAAAACTCAGTGTTCTGTTTGCTTCTTGAATTTGAGGCTTTAGTTCTTTCCACAGGCTTGGGAAGTTCTCATCTATTACTTGTTTGAATATATTCTCCATTTGTTTTTCTCTCTCTTCTCCCTCTGATATACCTATTATTCTTATGTTATTCTTTTTGATGAAGTCAGACAATTCTTGTAGGGCTATCTCATTTTTTTAAATTTTTGAGTCTCTCTCTTCTTCTCTCTGTTGTGCTTCAAGTTGCTTGTCTTCTATGTCACTAATCCTCTCTTCTATCTGGCCTGTTGTATTAGCTAAGCTTGTTACCTCATTTTTCAGTTCATGAATTGAGTTTTCATCTTTGTTTGATTTGTTTTTATAGTTTCAATTTCCTTGATAATATATTCTTTGTGTTTGTTGAATTGTTTTCTGAGCTCCCTAAATTGCCTTTCTGTGTTTTCTTGTATATCTCTGAGTATTTTTAATATTTAACTCCAAGGTTTCCAATATATTAAATTTTTTCTCCAAAGATTATTTCCACATCTATCTGTGCTACTTCTCTATCTTTTGTGTCCATGATATTCAATTTCCTTTTTCTTAATGGCATCTGAGGGTGGTCTTGTTGACAGTACTAATGAGAATTAATGAAGAATAAAAAGTAAAAAAAAAAAGAAAAAAAATTGAAAAAAAAGAATAAAAAAATAATAATTTATTATTTTTCCTTTTTTTTCTTCTCTTTCCCTTCTCTCCCCTCCTCCTTAGAAAAATATCATGATCAATGGTGAATTATATTATGCTAAATGGAACAAAAACTGCCTATAACAGATGGCCTGAATGGGGAGGGGAGTGTTCAAGGGGCAAAAAAGGAGGTAGGGACCCACAAAATGCAAAAATGGAAAAAATTTGGGTCAAGTATAAAATGATTTGCTTGTAAGTGATGGTCAACTAAGAGATATAATGAGAGGGATAAGAGGGAAACAGGAAAAAGGAAAAAAAATTACTATTGTATTAAGTGGAGCAAAAACTAGACAGAATGGAGAGCTGGGGTTGGGAGGAATGCTAATGAGTTAAAAAGCGAAGTAAAAAGCACCCAAAATGCCATACACAAAAAAATTGAGTCCCAGATAAATTAATTTGTTCTTGATTAAGGATTGAATGAGGGGAATAGTAAAAGGAAAAAAGAAGAAACTAATAGAGAGGGAGAAAAATAAAAAGGGGAAAAGAAAAAGAAGAAAAAAGAAAAAAATAAAGAGAGAAAGTTAAGGGTTTTGGAGTGTAACCCTTATGGAGAGAAAGGAAGAAGCGAAGAAAGAAAATGAGAAATGTAACATTTATGGGTAGTTCAAGAAGAAGAAAGAATAAGATGGGCAGAGAATAAAAGGACCAAGGTGGAGGAAAAAGAAATAATAATAATAATAATAATAATAATAATAATAAAGGCAAGAAGATGAAAAAAACAAAAAAAATAGTGGAACAAGTTATATAGTCTGTGGATTTTTCTTAATTTTGAGAAGTTAACTTCTTCCTTTTTCTTTCCTCTCCCTCTTCCTGGTCAGTGACTCTGTACCCCAGGCTCTGCCCCTGTGGCATGCTTAGGTAGAGATTTTCAGTTGATGAAACTCTATGGCGATGTCATATATTAGGCTTCAGTCTCATTGGTAGTCAAGGCTTGTTAGCGTTTGCAGGTTCTGACAATGAGAGAGTTCATTTTCCCGGAGCCTCTCTCCTAGTCTCTCCTTCCTGAATTAGCAGCCTGATGATCCAGCTATGAGGCTGCCACTGCCTCTGCCTGGGGAGTAAGAGGCTCAAAGAGCTGGCAAACCCTCACTCTATCCCCACTCAATGCAGGGCTCTGGGTAAGGCTCTGTCAGTCAGAGCCACCAGCATAATCAGGCAGGGCTGGGAGCCAAGTGCTCTCAAGGTGACTTTCTATGAACCTCCAGGCCTGTTCAGCATGCCTAGCACTCTGTGGAACCACTCTCCCCAGGCTTTTTGCACTTGATAACCTGTTTTGGCTGGGAAGAAGGTACCCTAGTCACTGCTTGCAGTACAGGAGGTCTTAACAGCTGCCAAGTCCCTCTTTTTAGCGTATATCTCTGAGTATGAAAGCTCTGCCAATCAGAAGTTACCCCCACTCCTTTAGCAAGAGGCACTAAAAAATATCACACCTCTTGTCTTAGATTGCTGAACTGAAAGAGATCTTTTCAGAGCCACGTAGGTCAGTTGGGAGGTGAGCAGACTGTGTGTTAAGCTAATTTTAGCAATTCAATCCATGGATCTGCTCCAGGAAGGACTGCAAGCTGCCCACGCACCCCTCCTCTGATGCTTGATTGTTAGCTTGAATGGCTGTGTGAAGCGCCCCGCCCGCCCAGAGAAGCTTGGGCATAGGGAAGTTTGCTTTGGCTCACTCCCCGCGTGCTGCTGGCAGCTGCTGCTCGCCCGTCCTTGCCGGGGACCAGCACGAGCGTTAGCTCGCATGGGCTGAGTCTTCACAGGCACACTCTTTCCTCAGCTTGAATGTCCATGCTGCAGCCTAGCTTCCTCCACACACTTAGCCCCCCCCCCCAACTCTATCTCAGTTCCAACTGAAAGCAGCCTTTGCTCAGGTCAGTGAGCAAGATGGAATGTTCCTTTCTCCATCTTATTTCTTTCAGGGTTGATAATATATTTAATCAATTTTTCGCTCAATCATACCTTCATTTGCAGTGTGTGGGACTCCCAGATGCTCCAAGGATAGATTTTTGTCTCTGGTTGATGAACTTGTTGAAATTTTGGGGAGATTTGTCGGTCACACTCCTCATGGCACCATTTCTCTGACATCACTCCAATTTTCTTTTTTTAAATAAAGGTAGTATGCCAGATTAATCCAAATTAACCCAAGTTTTGTCATTTTTCTGTTTATTTATTATTATTTATTTTAAATGCCATACCATCTTCACTATAATAAGGTGACTAATTGTCCTGCTTTAGGGAGGACAGTCCTTCTTTTGTAAGTTCCATTCTCCTTCGAAAAGTGTCCTCCTATATGTCCTCCTTTTTGATATTGGAAGAATAATCTGTAAATGTCTATATTTGATAGATGCAGAATTGATCCATTGCATGTGATGTGACGTATTTGTATCTAAATGAGTACTTTTTTCTTCCAATTATTATTAAAAATTAATAGGCATATAAGCATAATTACAATATAAAATATTACAAATGTTTTTATTATGTATTTATCATATTATAGTGTTTTATTGTAAAGAATAAAATGTTTCTTTTATTTACAATATTGTTTTCTTCAATTTATTTTTGTCCTTTTCACTGTAAATAAGTTGGTCACCTTACCTATAAGCAAATACTTCTTTCTCTCTCTCTCATAATCTTCCCCCAGATTGTTTCTCTAAGAAGACTATTTTTGTTCTTTTAAATAGGTAAACATTCCATTAGGTAATTAGTTTATATAGCTTAATTTGAAGATAAGAATTTCAGTTAAGTTTACTTCAGTCATAAAACAGGAGAAATCCCACTAGGTTAAGTTACAGGCTGTTTGCCCCAAGGACAATTGCAGTAATGAGAACTTAACTGGTGGTGCAGTATCTGAATCCTGATGCTACTGTGCTGTGTAGACCTGGGAAGTAACTTCACTCCTCTCAATATCAGTTTCTTATTCATAGGTGGTGATAAGACCTGTCACCCAGTATTGCTGCAACAATTAAATTAGATTAAATGACATTTAGAATGTGAGAGCTACTGGCTTTCACACTTTCATTCAATTTGATTTCTACATATGAAGAATGGCCATTGATGGTGAAACAGTTGAGAGATTTTCTTTAAATCTTAATACATTTGAACTTAGTGAATGAATAGAATAGAATGATTTGCCCACTAAAGGCTTGCATTATCATGAAAAAAAAATTGAGAATAGCAGTAAATCACCTTTCCTGGACACAAACTTTCTATGATTGGTTTACTAATAACTAGGTGTATCAATATTTGCAACCCAGGAAAACATCAAATCTATCATTTATGTGTAATGTCAATGCTTTATAAGATGCTTCTCCTTTTGATTTATCTCAGTAACAAGAGTATCACACTATTGACTGCTACTGAGAATTCTAATTTCTCTAGGCAATAATATCATCAACAAATATTTCTGTGCTTAGATAAAATAAGCTTTTGTAATTTTAATGAACTCTGGGTGAAAGATAAGTGAAACAGTTCAACATATATATTAATGAGATGAGAAGCTATGAAACTTGATTGACAGTTTAAAATTACATTAACCTTGACTCACCCAATTTATTAATTTATTATAGAAAAAGTCACTCCAAGTCCCTGGAAAGGGAGCTAATTAAGAGATACCAAGAAATAGTCAGAACTCAATGAACATACGTTTTTAAAAACTCCTTAAAATCGCTCCAGGGAAATTTACCAATTAGAACTAGATGATGTATAACTCAATAGAATATTTTTTAAAGGGCAGTTTGATTCTAGATACATGTTCAATAGAAAATAAATGGTGGTACAACACAGCTCAATACAGAGGATGAGCTCAGGTAAAACTAAAAATAAGCAGTTAACTTACTGACACAACTCTCATTCAGGAGCGCTCATGCTATTACTGGGGCTCCCATTATAGTCACTGGTCCTAGAAGGCTCCTGTTCATGGCTCTCATCTTCCATCTTTACTCCAAAATTCTAACCTTTCTACATTTCCCTCAGTAATCAAGGTCCATGTGCCTCATGTTCTGTTCTTTAAGAGTCAGGTTAATCAGAGGTGATCTGATACACTAATTCATATAAAGTGTTAATGTGGACATTTTTTTTTTTAGCAACAGAGACAGACAGAGGGTCAGATAAAGGCAGACAGGCAGGAAGGGAGAGGGATGAGAAGCATCAATTCTTCCTTGTAGCATTTTAGTTGTTCATTGATTGCTTTCTCACATGAGTCTTGACCAGGGAGCTATAGCTGAGCCAGTGACCCCTTGCTCAAGCCAGCAACCTTGGGCTTTAAGCCGTGACCTTTGGGCTCAAGCCAGTGACTATGGGGTCATGTCTATGATCCTAAGCTCAAGCCAGTAACTCAGCGCTCAAGTCAGTGACCTCAGGGTTTCAAACCTGGGACTTCTGTGTCCCAGGCTGACACAATATCCACAGTGCCAATGCCTGGTCAGGCTGTGTACAACTTCTTAAATCTGACTGGATATAGACAAACTACTTAATTAATAATAAAATTATTTATTTAATTTTAAGAAAGGTCGATTTATAAATCAGAAATATAAAGGGAACTTCTGCCTTTTTTTGTGTGACAGGAAGGAACAGGAGTACTTTGCTGTAGCCACAGGGTTCAGGGAGCTGTAGAAGATAAACCATATATATTTTTAAAAGACTTGGAGACTGAACATTTACTTTCTAAGTATGTTAAATGGAGGTCAAGAAAGTGGGTTTCTATTGTATTAGTTTCTTTTAAACAAAATTCATATTTTTATAGCTTTTGTGCCTTGGCTAGAAGGAAATCTAAAAATTCCTTGCCTTATAGAAGAGACTGGGTGTGGTGTGTGTTTGTGTATGTGTGCAGGCATATATGTATATGCACTGGGAATTAAAATGATTCAAATATAGAGGGAAATTTTTAATGCTGTTCTTTGTGACAGACTAATGGTCCCCCAAGGAGGCCTATGTCTCAATTTCTAAAACCTGTGAATATTTAGGCTACATGGCAAAGGGGAATTAAGGTTGCTAGTCACCTGACCTCCAAATGGAGAGATGATTTTGAATTGTCTAAATGAGTCCAATAAAATTTAAAAGTTTTTTATACATGTAAGAAGAAGGAAGGAGAGAAAAATGAGAGATGTGACTGTGGAGGAATAGAAGGAGGTTATGGTGCTAGCTTTGAATACTGTGCAAGAGGTCATAAGCCAGTAACATAGGCACATAGCTGGCCTCTAGAAGCTGGCAACGGCCAGGAAATGTAATTTATTCCAGAGCCTCCAGAAAGAAACTGAGCCTTGCAGACATCTTGATTTTTAGCTCTCAAAGACTTTTGTCAGACTTTTGAACTACAGAACTGTAAGGTAATAAATTTGTGCTGTTTTAAACAGCCACAATTCTACTAATTTGTTGCCACAGCAACACACACAAAAAAACACTAACTTCATGGGGTATTCTTTCTTCTGTGCTTTTGGTGCCCACTCCTATCAGCGGAACTCCTGCCAGAAGCAATATAAATGGGCAACAGAAGTGAATCGTGGTGATTTTAGAACCCTGTCAGCAAGGACATGATATAGTAAAAGGTACCCAAATATGATCAAAGGAGTTGGTGTCTGTCCCAAATTTCTTCTATCTGGACACCTATCCACAGACAGGAATTTGACACTGTGGGGTCTGTATATCTTCTTCTGGACAACAATTAATCTAGAACTTTTTTTTCACTATTCTCAGAGGCATCTGACGGATCCTAATGGGTTGTCTCTCAGCCTTCCATATAGATAGCAAAATGGGGTGAAAAAACAGGCTTTTAGGAATTAGTGCACTGGGTCTTTCCCACACCATCTTCCCTCTTTCTGCTCTCTGAATCACAGTGACCTCATTTAAAGTGTTATTTTTCTCAATTGGCTTCTGATGAAAAATTCTTTAAGAAATTTTGTTTTTGATTACAATTTATGATCAATATTGTCTAGTATTAGTTTCAGATGTACAGCATTGTGATTTACAAAGTGTTCCCTCAATATTTCCAGCACCTACCTGTCACCATACATAGTTATTACAATATCGTTGACTATATTTCCTATGGTGTAATTTGTGGGTTTTTAAATTAGTTTTCATTAACTGATTTTAGAGAAACAGAGAGAGAGAGAGAAATTTATTTGTTGTTCCTCTTAGTTATGCATTCATTGTTTTCTTTCCATATGTGTCCTGACTGGGGATCGAACCTGCAAACTTGTTTTAAGATGACACTCTAACCGACTAAGCTAAATGGCCAGGGCCTCCTACGTGATACTTTAAATAAGTGAACTGATTTAGAAAAAAGATAGAAATTTTAGAAAATTTCTGAATTAGATGCATTTTTATGTCTTTCAGAATTCCAAAATTTAGTTCTAATCAACATCTGCTCATACATTATTCAATTCAACAAATGTTCATTGAATGTCATAGCATTTAGTATTGTGTTGTTTGTGTTTAACATATTACAAGCATTTTTATGTAGTATTAAATATTCTTTAATAAAAAGATTAATTCTTATATGATTTAAATTCATCAAGAGAATATGCCACAACTTTTAACCATTACCTCGATTTTGTAAATTTAAAGGAGTTCCAATTTTCATTATTTTAAATTATGCTGAAATTAACATCTTTGTATAATAGTCTTTGCGTTTCTGGTTCAATTGGATTTTTTGCCATAAGCACAATTATTTATTTATTTATTTATTCAATAAATATTTATAGAAAACTGTAATGTGCCAGGAACTAGTCTACGATTTGGCATATAGGGAAGAACAAAGCAAAACTGTTGTTCTAACAGATACATTACAACAAAATAAGTATTAGATATGATGTTAGGAATGGCTATTGCTTTGAAAATAATAAAGCAATTTGAGGGAATAGAAACTATTATTAAATTTTATAGCATGAAATTTTAAAACTTGTGATATGTATTTCTAAGTATCAAATACTTTAAAGAAATCCATATAATATATCCACAAAAATCCATATGAATATCCCAATCCCACAATCTACACTTCTACAAGCATATATTAGGATATTAATCTTCAAGATCTATTTAGTGAAGACATGCAAAAGACACTTTTGCAGCTCCTGGAGATTCTTCAGTGAGCAAACCAACAAACAAACAAACAAATCTAGGTTTCATACATTTCACAATTTAGTGGATTATCTTTCGTTTTGTTCATTCCCAATATTTTACACCAGTTTGTTTTTGCCTCTTATTTCATTTATAAATTGTATTTAATGTTCAGAAGTTTTAAATGCATATGTAATTAAATTTGTCATCATTTTTGATAATTTGTCTATAATTTAATACTTTTCTTAATACTCCTTCTTTTTCACTTTTAATTGCACTACCTTTCTTGTTTCTTCAACAACTTTTTGGGTATGAAGTCACCTTAAGTGCTTTGTATTGGCTGTTTCTTTCACATGGACAGTTTTTCACCAGA
Source organism: Saccopteryx leptura (assembly GCF_036850995.1). Lineage (NCBI taxonomy): Eukaryota > Metazoa > Chordata > Mammalia > Chiroptera > Emballonuridae > Saccopteryx > Saccopteryx leptura. The sequence continues at coordinate 230,612,967 of NC_089505.1, read as the reverse complement.
AATCTTCAGCGTTAATTCTTTACCTCCTTCAAGTCTGTGTTCAAATATTACCTTTATAAGGCCTACCACGAACAGTCTATTTATAACTCTTAAACCATCCACTCCGCACAATTTTGCTCTTCCTCTCAATGTATGCCATCTACTACTATAAAACACAGTGTACGCAGATGTGTTGTTTATTTGTCTTCCCACCCACTAGAAAGTAAGCTCCATGAGGGCAGGTATTTGTGCAGTTTTGTTCACTTTTGTATCCCCAACAATTCTCTACATTTATTTATTGAATAAATTACTGAAGTTCTTTCTTACCTTAAGATGTGTAAACACTCACCTGAATTTCTTTTATATTTTTATTTCTTAATTAATCAGTTATTCATTTTTGTACAAAGAGTAGGGTAAAAGATTCCTATTTCTTCACATGTCAAATTAACCAATTTTTCAATATTATTTGCTATTAAACTTTCCTTTCTCTACATATTTATAAATACAACTTAACCAAAGAGTAGATTCTTATAAAAACTAGGTTATATTTCTGGGGAAACCAATCTTCCAAAATATTTCAAATGCTAAATTAAAAGTTAGAAATGAAAGCTAGAACTTAGTAATTGGTCTACAATATGTGCAAAAATTATAAGTAAAACTATATCCTATACCTCCTTATAGGATATACATATATATTTCTTTATAAATTTATATTATATATTATATACACATATTATGTATATGTATGTATATATACTTATATATATATATAAACTTATATTTACATATTAGTTCTTTTTAGATCTAATATACATCTTTCAAACAATTCCATATCTTCTGAGCTATTATCTCAGGAGACTCTGTATTGGTGTGAACAACAAAAAACATTAACACATATTTGAATAAAATACATTAATTAAATTATCTTGTACCACCACCCATTACTGCACTGACACTAATGAATGTTTTGAAATTACCCTCTTATATAGAAGTGAAGTTTTAACTTGCAAAGTACATAAGGGGAAATTATTTTAGTAGTTGTCATATTGTGTCAAATATAGCTGTTTAATTTGCTGATTTCCAAATATTTGTTATTCAGCAGTTTATTTAAATTGTCTAATTATTTAGGATATTAAGAGAAGAAAATGATTTTGTGAAGCATTCCTATGTATTCAAAAGCAAATACAGAGTCACTATCTAATGACCACATACTTTATACAAAATTAAGAAGCAGAAACAACCAAGAGTTATAACATGATGCATGTCAGTCCCAGAGTACAAGCTTTAGAATACCTAGAAAAATTATTTATAAGGGAGGAGAGCATATAGGAACTTGTCACATTCTGTTTTGCTTACCTTCTCTGATGTTAGAGAGGGCTTATTCATTTACTTGTGCTCTCATCTTTACTCAGAGAAACTCTGAAGACAGACTAAACTAAGGAACAAATATAGGCCATTTTGTTGAAGAGCTTATTGCTTATGTTTTCTTTCAGGATGCTTACATTTAAGTCTTTTATCCATTTTGAGTTTATTTTTGGAAATGGTGTAAGTTGGTGGTCTAGTTTCATTTTTTTTGCAGGTAGCTGTTCAATTATCCCAACACCATTTTTAAAAGAGACTATCTTTACTCCATTGTATGCTATTACCTCCTTTGTCAAATATCAATTGTCCATAAAGGTGTGGGTTTATTTCTGGGTTCATTTCTGGGTTCTGGGTTCTGTTCCATTGATCTATATGCCTGTTCTTATGCCAGTACCAAGCTGTTTTGAGTACAATGGCCTTGTAGTATAACTTGATATCAGAAAGTGTGATATCACCCACTTTATTCTTTTTTTTCAAGATTGCTGAGGCTATTTGTGTTCTTTTTTGGATCCATATAAATTTTTGGAATATTTGTTCTATATCTTTGAAGTATGTCATTGGCATTTTAATAGGAATTGCATTGAACTTATTGCTTTGGGCAATATAGACATTTTAATGATGTTTATTCTTCCTATCCATGAACATGGTATATGCTTCCACTTGTTTGTATCGCCTTGATTTATTTTATCATTGTTTTATAATTTTCTGAATACAAGTCTTTAACCTCCTTGGTTAAATTTACTCCTAGGTACTTTATTTATTTATTTTTTGCAATAGTGAAGGAGATTGTTTTCTTAATTTCTCTTTCAAACAGATCATTGTTGGTGTATAAAAATGCTTCTGATTTCTGAGTATTAATTTCACATCCTGCCATCTTGTTGAATTCATTTATCAGGTCCAGTAGTTTTTTGACTGTGACTTTAGGGTTTTCTATGTACAGTATCATATCTTCAGCAAATAATGATAGTTTTACTTCATCTTTTCCAATTTGGATGCCTTTTATTTCTTCTTCTTGTTTGATTGCTGTAGCTAGGACTTCCAGGACTATGCTGAATAAGAGAGGTGAAAGGGGGCACCCCTGCCTTGTTCCTGATCTTAAGGGGATTGCTTTTAACATTTGTCCATTGAGTATGATGTTGGCTGTGGGTCTGTCATAGATGGCCTTTACCATATTGAGGTATGTTCCCTGTATTCCCACTTTACTGAGAGTTTTAATCATAAATGGGTGATGGATTTTTTTTTTTACTTTTTTTTAATTTTTTTAATTTTTTTTTTATTTTTGACAGAGATAGAGAGTGAGTCAGAGATGGATAGACAGGGACAGACAGACAGAAATGGAGAGAGATGAGAAGCATCAATCATTAGTTTTTCATTGTGCGTTGCAACACCTTAGTTGTTCATTGATTGCTTTCTCATATGTGCCTTGACCATGGGCGGGCCTTCAGCAGACCAAGTAGCCCCTTGCTGGAGCCAGCAACCTTGGGTTTAAGCTGATGGGCTTTTTGCTCAAACCAGATGAGCCCACGCTCAAGCTGGCGACCTCAGAGTCTTGAACCTGGGTCCTCTGCATCCAGTCCGATGCTTTATCCACTGCGCCTGGTCAGACGGTGCTGGATTTTACAAAATGTTTTTTATGCATCTATTGATATTATCATATGGTTTTTCTCCTTCCTTTTGTTTATATGATGAATCACATTGATTGATTTGTGAGTATTGTACCAGCCTTGCCTCCCCAGAATAAATCCCACTTGATCATGGTGTATGATATTTTTCATGTATTGCTGGATCCAGTTTGCTAATATTTTGTTGAGAATTTTAGCATCTAAATTCATCAAGGATATTGGCCTATAGTTTTCTTTGTGTTGTCTTTGCCTGGGTTTGGAATCAGAATTATGCTTGCCTCATAAAAGGAGTTTGGAAGTCTTTCCTCCTCTTGAATTTTTTGAAATAGCTTGAGAAGGAAAGGAGTTAGTTCTTCTTTGAATGTTTGGTAGAATTCGCCTGTGAAGCCATCTGACCCAGGGCTTTTGTTTGCAGCAATATATTTGCTGATTTATCTCCATAGGCAAGGGAAACAAAGGACAGGATAAACAAATGGGACTATATCAAACTAAAAAGCTTTTGCACAGCTAAAGACAATATGAACAAAATAAAAAGACAAACCACACAATGGAAGAACATATTCGACATTATATCTGATATAGGGTTAATAACCAAAATTAATAAAGAATTTGTAAAATTCAATACCAGGAAGATAAACAATCCAATCAGAAAGTAGGCAAAAGAAGTAAATAGACACTTCTCCAAAGAGGACATACAGAAGGCCAATAGGCAGATGAAAAAATGTTCAACATCACTATCATTAGAGAAATGGAAATTAAAACCACAATGAGATATCACCTCACACCAGTCAGAATGCGCTCATTAACAAAACAACACATAAGTGCTGGCAAGGATGTGGAAATAAGGGAACCCTCTTGCACTGCTGGTGGAAATGCAGACTGGTGCAGCCACTGTGGAAAACAATATGGAGATTCCTCAAAAAATTAAAAATCGAACTGCCTTTTGACCCAGTCATTCTACTTTTAGGAATATATCCACAGAACACCATATCAATTATTCAAAAGAAGAAATGCACCCCCATGTTTATGGCAGTGTTATTTACAATAGCCAAGATATGGAAACAACCCAAGTATCCTTCAGTAGACGAGTGGATTAAAAAGCAGTGGTACATATACACAATGGAATACTATGGGGCCATTAAAAAGAAGTAAATCTTACCTTTTGTGACAACATGGATGGACCTGGAAACTATTAAATGAAATAAGCCAGGCAGAGAAAGAAAAATATCATATGACCTCACTCATTTGAGGAATCTAATGAACAATATGAACTGAGGAATGGAATAGAGACAGAGGTGAGATCAAAGGGTCCAGAGGGAAAGCAGTCAGAGGGAAAGTGGATGATAGGAAGGGATCAGAAAAGGGAAAGTGATTGGTGAAATTATACACACATAACACAACATTATAGCAGCAGAAAAGCAAATCCTGAAGGGAAAGGGGAAGGGCATTGGGTGGCGAGGGGGTAGGGGGATATTGTGGGTAACATGGGGTAGGGGTAATGTATTTGGGGAGACACTTGAATCTATGTAAACACAATAAATTAAAATTAAAATAAATAAATACAAAACATGAAAAAAAATTTAGGCCATTTTGTTAGGGGTGAAATTTACCTTTGAAAAAATAAAGAGTAAAATATTTTTTATCTATAAAGTCTCCCCTATTTAGATTATCTTCCCTTTTGATGGCTTAATTCTTGTTTCTTCTCATTTTATGGAGTAGGGGCATTCCTATTAACAATTAGGCAAGAATAGAGGTGGAACTCAAGGTCAAGGGTCCACAGAGTAATTGGCTAGCCTGAATCTGTGCCATAAGAATTAACATATGGCCTAACCCAGGTCACTGAAGGAAATTAGGGGGCCATAGCCCAGCTAATAATTAAAAAAATACCTTTGTCTAAGGTATATTACCTCCTATTAATTATAGGTAAACACTAATATAGGAAGAGCAAAAGCTATGATGACTATCTTTAACAGAATAAGCACTAGAATTTGAGATTTCATGTTACTCTTTCTTTCTTTTCATCATATCTAATATTATACCTATATGCCAGAGATTAATGACAGGTAATTTTTTCATAATGTTATATACTCTATAGAGAATACCGGGATATAAAAAAAAAAAAACTATGAGAAAAATAAAAAGTATTCAACTTGATTTATTTTGGTTTCATTTATACCCAGTAGACTTAGTAATAAAACAAGTTATTATTGAAGTTAAGGTGCCACATGAGTTGTATCACCACATTGTGTCTCCCTCTGTCCACTCAGAAGTTTATCAGAGAACTAACTTTTCTCTGAATGCAGCATGGAAGGTAACTGATTGCATTATCAGGAAACCCTTACTTTGTGCTGTACAAACAACAAAAATTTAGCTCAAAACTTGCTGCCTCATCACTAGAGAAGTTAGGCTCCTTCAGATTCATTAAAACAATGGCCATAAAGTTGTAACCAAATACTTTCTGAAACCTAACCTTAGAATGTTAATTTTAATATAGTTAAGTACACTAGGCACCCTCATCAAAATATTCTCCTCCCCAAATTCAAAACAACCAAAAGTACAAACTTTAGATTTCTTCTGATTTCCCTGTTTTACAACTGTATTACCCACACCTTTAATACAATTTTAATTAGTTTGGTAGATGTTGCTTTACATAATTATTTAAGTCTACCTCTTATTTATAGTTAGCTCTGCCAAATAATGTGTTCCTGCTATGAGGAACATGTCATGTAAGTCTTGTATAAGAATCACAGTTTCTAAGGAAGTGCTATCATACCGTGTTTAATAAATGCTTGCTAACTTGAAATGAAAGGGTTTAAAAATGACATTGACTCTTGAAGATTTGATGCGATGACACTTTCGTTAAGGAAATGAAAATATATATAAAGAACTACAGTTTTAAACAATGATTCCTTTCTGGGAAGACTCTCGGTAAACAACTGATATGAGCCTTGTTAATTTTTGAAACATATAAACTTTTGCCAATTATAGCACAGTTTTTAAAATCTTTGCCATCTCATAAAAATTTTACATGAGATAAGCCACATGGATTGTTCAAGTGTGGTAATTTATTTATTTTTCATAGAACAGAGCACATTTTGCTATACCCTGACCAGAGTCAGGTTGAAATTCAAATATGTCCATGTCTGATGAAAACTGTCATTTTTGCATCCAAAGCAATGCTTTTTTTACCCTGTTTTATTTTTAGTAGCCATGACTTCATAGATTATGGTGTTTATTGTCTATATTATATTTCAATTATTTTTTGGACACACCATGGAAAAAACTTAACCAAGAGTCTAAACTGTGTGTGTGAGCTGTGAAGAAACTCTAGCTTAATGTAAGGCATTTTATATACATTTTTCTTTTTGAAATATTTTCCTAAATAATACTTTATAGAGTTCATCAATGTAGTACATAATAATCTTTAACATGTTTGGAACAAGACAAAGTGTTTTCCCAAGGACAATGACTTGGCACTAATACACCCCCGTATCCTCACACACAGTAGCTCACCAACCTGCTGAGTGCTTTTATTCACCCTGGAAACCTGACAGATGTGATCCCAGTGAGGTTCCGCCATATTCCACAGCTGAGTGGAGCCCATATGTTATCGAAAAGAGAAAAAGAAAAGAAGAAGATTAATTCCATTGTCAGTGTAAGTAATTGAGGTTATGTACCTACCCTCCCTAATCTGCAGGGAAGTTTATAATTATGTACAAAAATCAGAATTGGACTCAATACCACCAATACGTGTTTTGCAGTATGTTTACCTCTCTGGCTTTTTACATTTCATTCTGATGAGGTAACAAAGGCAAAGATTATCATCTTCATTGCATTACCCAATAAGAATAAACAGACCCAGGGTTCAAGGTAAAGGCAGAGAAATACTGCTTCTCTTTGTTAGAAACCATAACGGGGGGAGAGCAATTCTGAAGTCTATATTTTCATCTCTATGCTCATTGGCTCAAAAGATGCATTATTTTAGCTTGATTCTCACTCAAGTCTGTCTTTGTTTTGAGAATTTATATCAAAATGAGCTAATAGTTGTGACCTTGATTTATACGTTGTACAGGTCACACAAATACTCCCTAAGTAATTGTTTTTTCATATGATTACACTTTCTCTTTGATGCATAAATAATACAGCAGTTGGATAATAGGTTTGCTAGTGAATAACTTATAGGTAATCTATTTTATAAAGCTTATTTGAATATGAGGTATTTTTAAACATAGTAAATAGTCTAGCATCTTCCATAAGTTTTATATAGAGTTTGAAATGATCACAGAGTGTTATAAAAATAGATGTTACAAATAGAAATGTAAATGAAGTTCTAAAATTTTATAATGGGAAAATATCAACCTGGGATTATTCTATGAAGTTGGGCTCTTTTATTTTTTAAACAATTGCATTATTGTATGTATTTTTCCTTGGTAAATTATTTTTTATTTTCCAAGTGAGAGGAGAGGAGATAGAAAGACAGACTTCTGCATGCACCCCAAACAGGATCCACCCAGCAACACCTGTCTGGGGCTATTGCTCTGCTCATCTAGGACCATGCTCACAACCAAGCTATTTTTAGCACCTGAGGCCATCCTCAGCACTTGGGTCAATGTGCTTTTATCATTTGAACCATGGCTGTGGAAGAGAAAGACAGAGAGAGGAAAGGGGGAGGGGTAAAAAAGCAGATGGCCACTTCTTCTGTGTGCCCTGCGTGGGAACTGAACCCCAGACTTTCACATGCCAGGCTGACGCTCTACTGCTAAGCCAACTGTCCAGAACCTCCTTGGAGATTAAAATGAAATTTTTAAAATAAAATGTCATTCTCTAACATTTTATAAATAAATTTTTTGAAGAACTAAAAGTTATAAGATCATAATTTATTGTGAAGAGGTAGTATTATAATGTACAAATCAAATAGTTATTGAATTGCATTGTTTAATTATCTAGTATAGCTATGTATATTTATGCACATATATTGTTAATAAACATGTGTATGACAATATAAACTTATATATTTATATAAACCTAAATATATCCACACATATATAAACATATACATACATATACAACATATTATGATATATATATATATATCACACAGATATTTATAAACAGATATCAGGTAAGCAATGTTATAAGCAAATGGTTAAAACTATTTGCTAAGTTGAACCCAGTTTATTAGAAAAATAAAAAAATGTCACTTCAGCTACTTGCAAAAGATTTGTAGTAGTGAGTTTTTTTATAATAACATCACCAAATAGAATTCTGAGACTTCCAAAAAAGTTAATTTTTGGCCCAGTTTGCAAATAAGAACATTAACTTATCTTCCCAGCACAATGTCATTTAATTCAAAGCAACACATTGAAAATCAGCTGTTCTGTTGTTTTTCTTAGTTATAGCAACCTAACAGTCCAAACATTCCTATCGATTACAAAGAAGTTAATTAATAAAATGAATGAAATATATTCTCAACAGTGGTAATTTGAAAACCATAATAGACATGGCCTCTATTTAGATGTTGGGGATCAAAGGAATCAGTATTTTGTACAAACAGGAGCCATCGGATCCTAGAATCTCAGGTCTAATAAGACTTAATATGCCACATAATCCAATTGCCCATAATTATTTGAATTCTTACCAATGCATTATTATAATATCATTTTCTAACATGTGGACAAAGGCCCACTGCTTCCTGAGGAAACCTACTTGAATGTAAGTACCATCTAACTTTAGAGAATAGAAGTTGTAAATAAAATATATCTTCCTATAATTTCCAACGTTGGTCATCTTTATATATCTGATAAAACAGATATTGATAAAAATCATGACTACATATAATAAATGAACTAATGCATTTCAGTACATTTTATATTTAAATTTATTTAATTGGGAGAATTATTTGGGGTTGATTAAGCCAACTGCACTATAAACTTGTTTGAGTTCAGGGCATCTGAAATCTGTTGAAGTTTTCTTCACAAGACAAATCTACTAATACCTGAGGGGAGAAAGTTATGTGCTGCACAGTAATTCATGATTAAATAATGAAATATAACTTCCTATTCTTCCAATGTTAAATGTACGATACTTGCAGCCCAAATGTGGATAAAATTTCAGCAAAATAACTTTTAGCTCTTATGTTAAGCTTTTTTAATCTTTGGAAATGAAAAGTTTCTTGTTATTTTTTGTTTTTGTTTTTGGAACAAATAAAATCAGAATGCATTAACAAAAGTAGAATCTTCTCTACCTCTGACACTGAGATTTAATTATTGGGGGTCATCGGAAAATATACCCCTTTCCTTAGGATGAGTTCTCTCTCAGCTCATTTCTAAGTGTTCCCACCAAATAGACTCCTAGAGGACCCACACCTTAACTGAGCAAGGAATTCAACTAAAGTTGATACCCTACATAGGTATACACACACACACACACAGAAACACACACACAAACAGAAACATAAAAAAATAGGAACAGGATGAATCAATATCTCTGGAATTTCAATAAAATTTTCCTCTCTTTGTGCATGCATATATTAATCAAAATAATTTTATGAAAAAAAAATTGATAAATTGGCTGGGAATTTACTTGCTTTTTGCTTTTCTTAGATTGCATGTGGTTAACCTACCAAGGAGCAATACTTTGTAGTTGTTTACATATTTTTGTCACTTGAAATAAGCCAAATAAACTAGAAATCATTTATTCTTTGAAGGTTGTAAAAACCTCTCCAGAAATTATCTGTATTCAGTGTCATTTAGATAATTTTTTATATTTTAAACATAACTCCAGTTTATCAGAGGTTATTAGAGATTTTTCACCTCTACTGGCTTTTTATAAAAAATTTATCATTCTTTGGAAAATTTCACTTTTTATCTGAATGTGACTCTTCAGAAATATAATTAATTGCATGTGTTCTTGTGAACAACATATACTTGGATTTATTTTAAAGGTCAAATGTGAAAACTTTTTTAATACAAAAATGTAACTAATTGATTTTTTTTAAGACTTTATTCCATTTTTAGAGAGGAGAGAGAGAGAGAGAGACAGAGGCAAGGGGATAGAGAGAAAGAGAGAGATAGAGAGAGAGAGAGAGAGAAGGAGGGAGGAGCAGAAAGCATCAACTCCCCTATGTGCCTTGATCAGGCAAGTCCAGGGTTTCAAACTGGAGACCTCAGCATTCCAGGTCAATGCTTTATCCCATTGTGTCTCCACAGGTCAGGCACTAATTGATGTTTTATAACTAAGTAACAAAATAATTTTACTTGGTTAATCTTATTTGAAGGTTGATTTATAAATTCAAACTCTATTATGAGCGTTCCTTAAAATTTTTGTATATTGATTTTTTTTTTGCTCCTTTTTAGTGATAATAGTTATGACCCTTTTCTCTGATGTTCAAATTAAGTAACAGTCTTCTAATTATAACATCTTTTCACACTTTGGGGACAACTTCAAATATATCAATAAGAAATATTCTTTCTTTAAAAAAAATTTTCCCCTTGATTGATGAAGAAAAAGAGAGAAGCATTAATTCATTGTTCCACTTAGTGGTTCCATTTAATTGTGCACTCATTAATTGCTTCTCCTACATGCCCTGACCAGGAATTGAACCACAACTTCTATGATCTGGGATAGCACCCTTGAATCCAGCGAGGGACCAAAGGATTCTTAATAATCCAGTTTTCAAAGCATGCTAGAGAAATGCCATTTCAATATTGATTTTCTTTTTTTTTTTTTTTTTTTTGACAGAGACAGTCAGAGAGAGGGACAGATAGGGACAGACAGACAAGAAAGGAAAGAGATGAGCAGTATGAATTCTTCATTGCGATACCTTAGTTGTTCATTGATTGCTTTCTCATATGTGCCTTGACCCAGGGGCTACAGCAGATCAAGTGACCCTTTGCTCAAGCCAGCGACCTTGGGTTCAAGCCAGTGACCTTTGGGCTCAAGCCAGTGACCACGGGATCATTTCTATGATTCTACACTCAAGCCAGCAACCCTGCACTCAAGCTGATGAGCCCACACTCAAGCCAGCAACCTTGGGGTTTTTGAACATGGGTCCTCTGTGTCCCAGTCCAATGCTCTGCCAGGCATCCCCAAACTATGGCCTGCAGGCTGCTTGTGGTCCCTTGAGGCCATTTATCCGCCCCCCCACACTTCCGGAAGGGGCACCTCTTTCATTGGTGGTCAGTGAGAGGAGCACTGTATGTGGTGGCCCTTCAACGGTCTGATCAACAGTGAACTGGTCCCCTGTGTAAAAAGTTTGTGGGCCCTGCACCACTGCCTGGTCAGGCTTAATATTTCTTAGCATATTTCCTTCTAATGAATATTCTCAAAGTCTGTTGGGGAACACTAGTCTTTTAAATGCACCTTGAAAACATGACTTGGGCAATAACTATACTTGGGAAATGCAACATACTTTGTGTCCTTCTTGGAGGACCATAATAAATATTTAAAATACTGTCATTTTCTGAGTTTAAAATATGCAGCATTACCTAGCTTTTCCTAAATATGTTTCACTTTGAATCTTCACTTACCGCACTGATATATATATATTTTTTATCTCCTATCGATGTTCTGTGTTTCCTTGGAACGTGTTTTGGGAGTTCCTAATATATACCACTGTTTTGAGGTTTGCCAAAGAAAAATTGCAATTTAAACATAGTTCAGTTTTCAAAAGGCCTAAAATGGGAGAAACTATGCTTCATGGGCCTGGTAGCTCTCCTTAATTTCCTAACATCTACTACCTTAGAAGCAATGAAATCAGTATGAGTAGTATATCATTTCCAGTATGGTCCTGGCAGAGATTTTGGTAGCAGAATGAAACAGCTAGGGCTTTTGTCATGAAACGTCTGTGCTGCCATTAATTAATAGCTGGAAAACTACAGACTATTGTTCACAGTCTAAAAATGGAAGAGAAAGTAATATATATATATATAACCAGCTCAGAATTTTGTATCAGAAAGGACAAAGTGAGACTGAGGAAGGCAACCAAATAAACAGTTTCCCAGTTGGAAAGGTGAACTAGAGAGTGAAGCATGGGTTGGAATTCAGTGACCAGCAGACTCAATTGTTTCTTCAGAAGTTTATTTTCTCATGGTTCCATAGACTCCATTGCCTTTCCCTATTGATGTACTAAAGGATGCTTGAGAAACTGCAAACATATGGTGGAAACATTGTTTTCTGTGGTCTGAACATCAACTACAATGCTGTTGCCAAGGTGAGTCCCAACACTCACCCAATAGTGGTGCAAGTTGGTGAAGTTACTCAACAACACCGCTGATGTTTCCTCTTGTATAAAATGGAGTTAGTAATTTTGTGGATTCTTATTAGCTGAGAGGAGATAATGCACAAAAGGACATAAAACAGTACTGAGCACATATTAGCCTTTCTATAATTACAGCAATTACTACTGCTGTTCATATTATTATCAGTATTACAAGATTTAAAAAATGTCTGGTTTCTCCAAAATAAGCAAATGTTTACCTGTCTTACAAAATGTTTCCTATTCTATTAGACACAATTTATTACTATTGGAAATTGAACAGTTTTAAAACATCTCCACTTTAAGACGTTACGCAAATTATATAACAACAGAGACAAATTTTAAGTTTTTAAAATATTTTCCAGTGTTTACCACGATGTCTTAGGGTGATTTCAGTAATACAACAATTTTATTTTCTACACAATATACCAAATAGAGTCTATTCTGCATTTCTTTTTATATTTTATTTTCCTTCTCATATTTTAGCTCTTCATATACTTAGGGAGGTTAATTTTTCACTTGTGACTTATGCTACTAATATATTCTCCTCAATCATCTTTTGTCTTTTGCTTTTATTTATTGCAATTTTTCATGAAATCTTTGTCAAATGAGTCCATATTTTTTCTTTTTGCATCTAGATTTTGGGACATAATTTGAAAGGCTTTTCTTATTATTGCTTATGAATTCATTCATCTATATTTTCTTCTAGTACTGATGTGGCTTCATTTGTTACATTTAGATATCTTATTCATTTAAGATTGATTCTGATGTAAGATAGGAAACCAATTTCATCTTTTTCCATATGGCTCTTTAATTGCCTTATACCTATTATATAAAAATTTGTATTTTCCCCATTGACTTGAAATGATGACTTTATCATATACAAAATATCCATTTATATTTATTTTTCTTCATATTAGTTGAAATTTTATTATACTTTTGTATTGTTATTATAAAGTCGATTTAATATTCTAACCAGATCTTATTCATATAAAAAGATTATTGACTTTTGTTTGTTTAATATTCTGCCACTGTGATAAAATGGTATTGCTTATGTTAAACGTATCACAGATTCTCTAAGGCAAAGGTCAGAACTCTTTCCTTCAACAAATAAACATTTCAGGCCTTGCTGCCAATGCAATTTTTGTCTATTGTTCCAGTGCAAAAGCAGCAGTATTAAATATATATATAATATATTTATATTATATATATATATATATATAAACATAGCTTGCTCCAATAAAATTTTATTTACAAAATCATAAATTAAAAATCCTAAATTATAGCCCGGGTGCTATGATTTACTGACTCCTACATATAATAGTATTATGGCATCTAGAATAAGATTTTTTTTTTTTTGTCCAGTTACTACAAATTAACAGTTTTTGTTTTATTGTGTGTGTTTCATTTTTTAAATCCTTGTCTCAATGGGATCATTAACACCAGCAATGCAGTGTTAAATATCAATAGTGATACTGGGCATCCTGGCCTTTTGTACATCTTTAGAGAGAATGACTCTAGTATTTCCCTGATAAATAAAATGTTGGCTTACATTTTTAAAATATGTAAAGCAAGTACCCATTATCCCTATGTTATTGTGCTTTTACCAATCAGGTATTGAATTTTATAAAGGACATTTTCAGTATAAACAGAGATACTCATGATTTTTCTATTTAAATTTGTTAATGTAGAAAATAATATCAAAATATTTTGAATATTAAAGTATTTTTACATTATACTTAATCACAGGCATTGTTTTTGTTTATTTTTTAAAGATTTTATTTATTGATTTTAGAGAGAGTGGAGAGAAAGAGAGAGAAAGGGGAGGAATGAGAAGCAGTTTCTTCTCGTATGTTCCTTGACCAGGCAAACCCAGGGTTTTGAGCAGGCAACCTCAGCATTCCAGGTCAATGCTTTATCCACTGCACCATCTTAGTTTAGGCACAAAACATTATTTTTAATGTGATAAATTTGTTACTAATATTTTATTTAGGTCTTGTGCATCAATATTCATAAATGAGATTGATTAGTATGTCTGTGTACTGAGTATGCATCTGTTTAGGCATTAATGTTATCTTTACTTCATATAAAGAACCTAGATGTTTTTCCACTTTTCATGCTCTGGGTAAAATAACATTGTATTTATGGTATTTGAAAATTAGAATTCCTTGTAAACCCTTCTGAGACTTGTGTTCTCACAAAATAGTGCTGTGAGAACTTTCTCCATTTCACCAGCTAATATACTTTAATTTTTTTCCTTAATTATTTAAATATGTTATCTACTCCTCAGTTTACTTTGAAATTTCTTCTAATTTTCTGTACCAACAATTATAGTTATTTCTTTTTAATCAGAAATGAGTAGTTGATTTTGTTTACTACATTTCTTTGAGAGCTCTCCTGTTTCTGCAATGGTTCCCATCTTTTTGGTGTATGACAGAGACAGAGAGAGAGACAGAGAGGGACAGATAGAAACAGATTGACAGGAAAAGAGAAAGATGGAAAGTATAAATTCTTCATTGTGGCTCCTTAGTCTCCTTAGTTGTTCATTGATTGCTTTCTCATATGTGCCTTGACCGGGGTGGGAGGGACTACAGAAGAGCGAGTGACCCTTTGCTCAAGTCAACAACCTTGGGCTCAAGCCAGTGACCCTGGGCTTCAAGCCAGCACACATGGGGTCATGTTTATGATCCCACACTCAAGCCAGCGACCCTGTGCTCATTCTGGTGAGCTCACACTATAGCTGGATGAGCTTTTGCTCAAGCTGGTAACCTTCAGGTTTCGAACCTGGGGTCTCTGCGTACCAGTCTGATGCTCTATCCACTGCGGCATTGCCCGGTCAGGTGTAATGATATCCCTTTAATCCAAAGTTTTGATTTCTATAATTTTTTGCCCATGGTCGACTGCAGTCCAGAGATATTAAATGGCAAATTCTAATAAACAATTTGTAAATTTTAAATTGTATGCTATTTTGAGTAGCATGGTGAAATCTCACGCCACCTCACTCTATCCCACCTGGAATATAAATCATCTCTTTATCCGGAGTCTCTATGCTGTATATACAATCCACCCATCTGTTACTTATTTAGTAGCCATCTGTGTTATCAGATTAACTGTTGCAGTATTCCAGTGCTTGTGTTCAAGTAACCCTTATTTCATCTAATAATGACATCAACTCTCAATCAAGAGTAGTGATACTCAACTCAAATATGCCAAAGAAAAGATGTGAAGTGCTTCCTTTAAGAAAAGATGAATACTTTGAGAGAGAAATATTTTGAGAGAGAAAATGACAACATTCATATATATTTTATTGCAGTACATTGTAATAATTGCTTAATTTTATTATTTTTTGTTGCTAATCTCTTATTGTACCTAATTTTATAAATTAAACTTTATCACATGTGTGGAAAAAACATAATATACATACCATTAAGTATTATTATACATGGTTTTAGGCATCACTGAGAGTGGATAAGAGGCTATATTGTATATTTAAGTAGTTGTTTTGTTTGATTCAGCAAACTTCTTAGTGGAGGTGGGTTGTTGGCAGGAGATTGGCATATATTCTAACTTTATGATTCTATTCTATCTATAGAATTTTTAATTTCCTTTTCTTCACCAACTAGGCTTAAAATAATGCCTCCTCCTCCTCTTATGTTATCCTTACTTAAGACTGCCATATATATTATCTTAAAATTTGAAGGTTTCTTATTTTCTTGGTGATCATTCCTCTGAGCCATTATCAGTTTCAGCATGTTCTGAGTCTTCCCCCTTCCAGGTGCTTCTCTCTTTCTGGGACTTATTTGGCCTGTGTTCTGCCACTGTTGGGCCCCTGCAACCTTAATCTTTTCCTAAACAGTCTCTTCTTAACCTTCTTTTCTGGAACACAAGTCAGAGTTGGCTCTGCTCTAGGTACTTATTGTTTTTTATTTAAGAATGTATTGTTATATAAATTTGACTTTAAAGTATTTTGTACTTACCAACTGTATTTTAGGCATAAATTATGGTCAGTTGTATTTGTTAATTTTGTTGATGTGTATTGTTCTGGACAATTTAGTTGGCTGCCATTGTCCTATAAAAAACATGGTTGTTCTTCATTATAGTTCATGCAGTTGTTTCCACATTTATATTTAATTTTAAGCTTTTTCCTCTATTTCTCTCAGATGTTTATTTTGTTAAGCTATACATTTTCAGTGTGCATTAAAATACTAAAATGTACTGAGTCTGAGAAAACACAGATATGAATCATTTTAAACATAATATAATCAACAATGACAAGATTTTGTGAGCACCTTTTGTCTCTGAAGCAACTTTTGATAATTATATAAATCACGCTTAGCCAGGATGTTAGAATTTGTAGAACATTAAGATGGTCAAGACATAATGTTTTTTGTTCTTGCTATTTTTCTGAGGCTTTGAGTCATTTCCACTTAAAAATTTAATTTATGGGAGTAATAAACTATGAACTAAAAACAGTACTGAGAGTATTATGCTAATTGAAATAGAAAAAAGGAAATACTATATGATTTTACCTATGTGGGGAATCTAATAAACAAAATAAACAAATAAAACAGAAACAGACTCATAGATACAGAGAGCAGACTAAAGGTTGTCAGAGGGGAGAGTGGATGAGGAACTGGGTGAAAAGATGAAAGAACTAAAAAAAAAAAAGATGAAAGAACTGAGAAGTTCAGACTGAGAGTGACAAAATAGGAAATACAATACAGCATAGGAAATATAGTCAATAATATTATAATAAATATCTATGGTGCCAGATGTGTGCTGGGAATATCGAGGGGAACACTTTGTAAAATATATGATTGTCTAACCCTATGCTGCACACCATAAACTAATACAAAATATTATTTTAAAAATACTACTGGATCTGGAAACATGAGACCTAGACTCTAATAAGCACTCAAGGTTAAGCAGCTAACTAATTGGCCTTCACAATCATAAGCCTAGGCTCTCTCAGTATAAAACTACTCAATTGGTGCAGCAGGATAATATAGTTCAACTCCAAGAGAAATCCAACTCTAAGATTCAATCTATAGTTATTTTTTTTATTGATCCTGGTTGGGACATTCACCAGAAAATGACCTCAGATCTTTTTTTTCCCTTGACAAAATGACAGTACTCCCCAAACATCCTTGCAACCATCCATGTAAGTGTAGGTCACAAAACAATGCCCTGAGGTGAACAGTGGTTCAATACCCAGGGCCATAGCTTGCATATTCTTAATTACTTCTTTTTGCAATCATTCTTTCTATTTCAGTCTCACTCTCTCTTCTCCATCCATCCTGTCTCTTATTTGTCCCTCTTCCTCTCCCTCATGAAAGAAATAACAAGGAAGAGAGAAGCAATATAATTATTTTTTCTGATATATTATTTAAATATACACTGGGAATGTAGGAAGAACTCCTGCTTAGGTTGAAGTACAATCTTTTTACTTGCCTGCCACCTTGCTAATTGGATCATTAGTTAATTTTCCATTTGCTTCAATTACTGTTCTTGAATTTTTTATTTTTATGTATTTATTGCCAGATTTCCAGCCTATCTTTATCACATAAATTAAACACTAATCATTAATAACTTTCAAGTTTCATGAAAATGTTGAAGGAAATGATAGTTGATTTTTCACTTTAATTTCATTGAAAATGAAAGACATTTAAAGCAAAGGTTCTCTTCATTTTTTTCTATAAGACTTTCTCATTTCTTTTCTATAAGATTATCCACACAAAAAGCAGTATTTTAAAAGTCTAGATAAAAATATTTATTTATCACAATCAATATGTGGCTCCTCAATCTAAGTGGCCTCTTAACTAAGATGTTTGTGGTGAGGCATTTTCAAAACTAAAAAAACCCTATAGTTTATAAACAAATTAATTAAGTGGATATTAAACTAAGATAACAGTAATTGTACATCAACTATACAGTTAGTCTAACCAAAATAAAGACTCAATGTTCTTACTTTTTCTCTGTGAAAAGATAAGTAAATGAGTTTATGAGTAAGCAAGTGTGTAAGTGAATTAATAGTATATTTAAATTCAATTTTAATACATGTTCATTTTTTTGTCATTCTAATTCAGTGTTAAAAATGGAATATTATCATGAGATATTTAAGTACATAGGCTTCATTAATAAAAAAATATTGTTAAAATGTTAGATTTCTGACATGCCATAATGAAAGAATTTAGTTTTGCATTATTTCTCTAAAAAAGAAAAAAGCAAAATATGTCAAATAAGGTAACAAAGCAACCAATATTTCATAACACCTAACTTGATTTCATCAACAAACCATAAGAAAGAAAAATTATACTTTAAACATAAAAACAAGGTATTAGATGCAAAAATTTTGAACATTTTTTTCCAAAGTAGCAAAATAAAAGTGCTGAAAGTATTATAAAAGAATAACACAAAAGGCAAAGAATGCAGTGATCTTAATAAAAATTTAGGGGAAAAAACTATTATATAAGTAAAATACACTTTGTAATTTGAATAGAATTGTAATTAATATTGATAAATAATTCTGATTAATAAAGCTAATTACAAAGTATCTACCATTTCAACAAATTAAAATACCTTTTTAAATTTCCTTGCTTAAGCAAGTAAAGCTATTTTTTAAGTCTCAAATATATTCTATTGAGGATGACGTCAGAGTAATGGTGGGGTAGGAAGCAATACTGATAAATCTCCCCCAAAACTCAACAAGATCTTCAACCAGAAACAGAAAAACCTATACTTGGAGCCTCCAGATGTTTCGCAATACACCCGAAGGTATGGTCGAGCGAAAAATTGGCTAAATATATAACCAAACCCCGAAGGAAATAGGGAGTAAGAAAGGCTCCGCCTTCCTCACTAACCTAAACAGGGCGGCTTTCTCTGGGATCCGTGAATATAGAAACTGAGGCGGGCAAAGGGGGTGAATAGATCCAGGCCGCGGCACAAACGGCCGAACCAGGCTGTGGCACGGAGATCCAAGCCGAGGAAAAACTGATCCTGTGGCAACCCGGGTAATACAAGCTAACACTCATGCCAAACCCAAACAAAGAAAGACAAGCGGGGCAGCCATTTTACCCGATCTCCTGGTCGGTGCGCAGTTAGTGGGCGAGAGATTTCTTCCTAAGCCCTGGGAGTGGATGCCCGTGTTACCCCACAGAGAGGCAGAGTCAGAGGCCTTTCTGTGGGCCAAAAGCAGAATCTCTGGGAAGCCCCAGTGCCCTGGGAAAGCCACGCACGGGAGGGAGCGAGAAATAATTCCAACGGTGGAACTTTTCCGTGCTTGTAGGGGATTCACTCAGAGGGAAACGCAGCCGGCCTCATATCCTGGTCTGCACGCGCAGATAGTGAGCGTGAGATTCCTCCGAGTGCCTCGGCAGTGCACGCCCATGTTATCGCACAGAGGGGCAGAGGCAGGGGCCTTTGTGTGGGCCAAAGCAGAATCTCGGGCCGCCCCAGCGCCTTGTAAAAGCCACGCACGAGGACGGAGCGAGAGCCAATTCCAACGCTGCAACTTTTCCATGCGGTTGGGGGTTTCACTCAGAGCATGAGACTGCTGGCCGGATATCCTGGTCTGCGTGCGCAGATAGTGAGCGAGAGTTTCTTCCAAGCGCCCCGGAAGTGGGCACCCGCCTGTGTTACCGGACAGAGTGGCAGAGCCAGAGGTCTTTGAGTGGGCGGAAACCCCACCTGATTATGCTAGCAGCTCTGACTGACTGAGCCTTACACAGAGCCCTGTGCTGAGTGGAAATAGAGTGGGGAGTTGCCAGCACTTTGAGCCTCTTACTATCCAGGCAGAGGCAGCAGCAACCCCATAGCTGGATTATCAGGCTACTAATTGAGGAAGGAAAGACTAGGAGAAAGGCTCCAGGAACACGGACTCTATCACTGTCAGAGCCTATAAATGCTAATGAGCCTCAACTGCCAACGAGACTAAAGCACAATACATGACATCACCATAGAGACTTATCAACTGCAAACCTCTACCTGAGCATGCCAAAGGGGCAGAACCCGGGGTACAGAGTCACCGACCAGGAAGAGGGAGAGAAGAGAAAAAGCAAGAAGATAACCTCTCAAAATCAAGAATAATCTGCAGACTTTATAACCTATCCGATTTTATAATATTTGTTCGTTTGTTTCTCTTATCTTCATTCTTGATACTTTTTCCTCCTCCAATTTGGCCGATTAACTCTCTGCCGGTCTTACTCTCTCCTCTCCTTGAACTACACTACCCATAAGTGTTACATCTCCCATTATCTTTTCTCTCCTCTTCCATTCTCTCTATGAGGGTTGCACTCCAAAACCCTTAACTCTCTCTCTCTCTCTCTCTCTCTCTCCTCTTTTTTCTTTTTTCTTCTTTTAGTGGTTCCCTCTTTTTTTCTCTCTCTCTCTTTCTTTTCTCCCTCTATATTAGTTTCTTCCTTTCTCCTTTACATCTCCTCTCATTCAAACCTCAATAACAAACAAATTATCTTATCTGGGACTCAAATTTATGTTTGTGGAATTTTGGGGGGTTTTTACTTCACCTTTTTAACTCACTAGCAGTGCTCCCATCCCTGGCTCTCCATTTTATCTAGTTCTTGTTCCACTAAATATAATAGTAATTTTTTAATTTGTTTCCACATTTTTCTGTTTTCCTCTTATTCCTCTCATCATAACTCTTAGTCAACCAATGCATAAAAGCAAATCATTTTATTCTTGACCCAAATTTTTTCCTTATTTGCTTTTTGTGGGTCCATACCACCTTCTTTTTTCTTTTTTTTTTTTTTTGCCCCTTTATTACTTTTCCCCAATTCAGGCCCTCCATTACAGGCATTGTTTGTTATAATTCACAGTTCACCACAAGATTATCTCAAGAAAGAAGGGAGAGGAGAGGAGAGGAAAAAAGGAGGAGAGGAATAATTTCCTTTTTAAAAAATTTTTATTTTATTTTATTTTTCTTTATTTCATTATTAATTTTTTTTAAAAAAATCAATTCTTCGATTTTTTATTTTTTTAACTTTTTATTCTTTATTAAATTTCATTAATACTATCAACGAAACCACCCTCAGATGCCATTAAGGAAGAGAAAATCGAATATCATGGATACAAAAGAAAGAGAGGTAACACAGCTAGATGAGGAAAAATCTATGGAGAAAAAATTTAATATATTGGAAACCTTAGAACTAAATGACAGAGATTTCAAGATAGAAATCCTAAAAATACTCAGAGATATACAAGAAAACACAGAAAGGCAATTTAGGAAGCTCAGAAAACAACTCAATGAACACAAAGAATATATGTTCAATGAAATTGAAACTATAAAAAAAAATCAAACAGAAATGAAAAACTCAACTCACGAGCTGAAAAACGAAGTAACAAGCTTAGCTAACCTATAGAACAACCTATAGAACAGGTCAGATAGAAGAGAGGATTAGTGAAATAGAAGACAAGCAACTTGGGGCACAACAGAGAGAAGAAGAAAGAGACAAAAAAATTTAAAAAAATGAGATAGCCCTACAAGAATTATCTGACTCCATCAAAAAGAATAACATAAGAATAATAAGTATATCAGAGGGAGAAGAGAAAGAAAATGGAATGGAGAACATACTCAAACAAATAATAGATGAGAACTTCCCAAGCCTGTGGAAAGAACTAAAGCCTCAAGTTCAAGAAGCAATCAGAACTCCGAGTTTTCTTAACCCCAACAAACCTACTCCAAGGCATATCATAATGAAATGGACACAAACCAACAGCAAAGAAAAAATTCTCAAGGCAGCCAGGGAAAAGAAGAATACAACATATAAAGAAAGGCCCATTAGATTATCATCAGATTTCTCAGCAGAAACTCTACAAGCTAGAAGAGAGTGGACCCCAATGTTTAAAGTCCTGAAAAAGAGGAACTTTCAGCCAAGAATACTATACCCATCAAAGCTATCCTTCAAATATGTAGGAGAAATAAAAACATTCACAGATACAGAAAAGATGAGGGAATTTATCATCAGAAAACCCCCACTCCAGGAATTACTAAACGGGGTTCTCCAATCAGATACAAAGAACCAAAAAAAAAAAAAAAACAGAGCCACAAGTAAAAGCTCCAAGAAGAACACAATAAAACCAAATTTAAATTGTGACAACAACAAAAAGAAAGGGGGAGAGAAGATGGAGATTAACAGTAGCAAAGGACGATGGAGTGCAAATGTACTCACAAAATAGTTCACTACAATGAACAGGATAGGGACCCTTTTCATTACTCAAAGGTAACCACCATTGAAAAAACCACCACAGAAGCACATGCGATAAAAAAGATAGCAACAGAAGAAAGATGTATGGAATACAACCAAATAAAAACAAAAGATAGAAAAACGAAAGAGAAGGATCAAACAAGACACAAAACTAACAGAAAGCAAGATATAAAATGGCAATAGGGAACTCACAAGTGTCAATAATTACACTAAATGTAAACGGATTAAACTCACCAATAAAAAGGCACAGAGTAGCAGAATGGATTAAAAAAGAAAATCCAACTGTATGCTGCCTACAGGAAACTCATCTAAGTAACAAGGATAAAAACAAATTCAAAGTGAAAGGCTGGAAAACAATACTCCAAACAAATAACATCCAAAAAAAAGCAGGTGTAGCAATACTCATATCGGATAATGCTGACTACAAGACAGCAAAAGTACTCAGAGACAAAAATGGCCATTTCATAATGGCTAAGGGGACACTGAATCAAGAAGACATAACAATTCTTAATATATATACACCAAACCAAGGAGCACCAAAATATATAAGACAGCTACTTATTGATCTTAAAACAAAAACTGACAAAAATACAATCATACTTGTCGACCTCAATACACCGCTGACGGCTCTAGATCGGTCATCCAAACAGAGAATCAACAAAGACATAGTGGCCTTAAACAAAACACTAGAGCACCTGGATATGATAGGCATCTACAGGACATTTCATCCCAAAGTGACTGAGTATACATTTTTCTCCAGTGTACATGGATCATTCTCAAGAACTGACCATATGTTGGGCCACAAAAACAACATCAGCAAATTCAGAAAAATTGAAGTTGTACCAAGCATATTTTCTGATCATAAAGCCTTGAAACTAGAATTCAACTGCAAAAAAGAGGAAAAAATTTCCACAAAAATGTGGAAACTAAAGAACATACTTTTAAAAAATGAATGGGTCAAAGAAGAAATAAGTGCAGAGATCAAAAGATATATACAGACTAATGAAAATGACAATACGACATATCAGAATCTATGGGATGCAGCAAAAGCAGTGATAAGAGGGAAGTTCATATCACTTCAGGCATATATGAACAAACAAGAGAGAGCCCAAGTGAACCCCTTAACTTCACACCTTAAGGAACTAGAAAAAGAAGAACAAAGACAACCCAAAACCAGCTAAAGAAAAGAGATAATAAAAATCAGAGCAGAAATAAATGAAATAGAGAACAGAAAAATTATAGAAAAAATTAATAGAACAAGGAGCTGGTTCTTTGAAAAGATCGACAAAATTGACAAACCCTTGGCAAGACTTACCAAGGAAAAAAGAGAAAGAACTCATATAAACAAAATCCAAAATGAAAGAGGAGAAATCACCACGGACACCGTAGATATACAAAGAATTATTGTAGAATACTATGAAAAACTTTATGCTACTAAATTCAACAACCTAGAAGAAATGGATAAATTCCTAGAACAATACAACCTTCCTAGACTGAGTCAAGAAGAAGCAGAAAGCCTAAACAGACCTATCAGTAGAGAAGAAATAGAAAAAACCATTAAAAACCTCCCCAAAAATAAAAGTCCAGGCCCTGATGGCTATACCAGTGAATTTATCAAACATTCAAAGAAGACTTGGTTCCTATTCTACTGAAACTCTTCCAAAAAATGGAAGAAGAAGCAATACTTCCAAAGACATTTTATGAGGCCAACATAACCCTCATACCAAAACCAGGCAAGGATGGCACAAAAAAAGAAAACTACAGACCAATATCTCTAATGAATACAGATGCTAAAATACTAAACAAAATACTGGCAAATCGAATACAACAACATATTAAAAAAATAATACATCATGATCAAGTGAGATTCATCCCAGAATCTCAAGGATGGTTCAACATACGTAAAACGGTTAACATAATACACCATAACAAGAAAACAAAGAACAAAAACCACATGATCTTATCAATAGATGCAGAAAAGGCTTTTGATAAAATACAACACAATTTTATGTTTAAGACTCTCAACAAAATGGGTATAGAAGGAAAATATCTCAACATGATAAAGGCCATATATGATAAACCATCAGCTAACATCATATGAAATGGCACTAAACTGAAGGCTTTCCCCCTTAAATCAGGAACAAGACAGGGTTGTCCACTCTCTCCACTCTTATTTAATGTGGTACTAGAGGTTCTAGCCAGAGCAATCAGACAAGACAAAGAAATAAAAGGCATCCATATCGGAAAAGAAGAAGTAAAGGTATCACTTTTTGCAGATGATATGATCCTATACATCGAGAACCCCAAAGAATCCACAAAAAGACTACTAGAAACAATAAGCCAAAACAGTAAGGTCGCAGGATACAAAATTAACATACAGAAGTCAATAGCCTTTCTATATGCCAACAATGAAACAATTGAGAACGAACTCAAAAGAATAATCCCCTTCACGATTGCAACAAAAAAAAAGAAAATAGTTAGGAATAAACATAACAAAGAATGTAAAGGACTTATTTAATGAAAACTATAAACCATTGTTAAGGGAAATCGAAAAAGATATAATGAGATGGAAGAATGTACCTTGTTCTTGGCTAGGAAGAATAAATATAATCAAGATGGCTATATTACCCAAAGCAATATACAAATTTAATGCAATTCCCATCAAACTTCCAATGACGTTTTTTAAAGAAATAGAGCAAAAAATCATCAGATTTATATGGAAGTATAAAAAACCTCGAATACATGTTCATTGCAGCACTGTTCACAGTGGCCAAGACATGGAAACAACCAAAAAGCCCTTCAATAGAAGACTGGATAAAGAAGATGTGGCACATATACACTGTGGAATACTACTCAGCCATAAGAAATGATGACATCAGATCATTTACAGCAAAATGGTGGGATCTTGATAATATTATAAGGAGTGAAATAAGTAAATCAGAAAAAAACAAGAACTACATGGTTCCATACATTGGTGGAACATAAAAATGAGACTAAGAGACATGGACAAGAATGTGGTGGTTACCAAGGGTGGGGGGAGGGAGGACATGGGAGGGAGGGAGGGAGAGAGTTAGGGGGAGGGGGAGGGGCACAGAGAACTAGATAGAGGGTGGCGGAGGACAGTCTGACTTTGGGTGAGGGGTTTGCAACATAATTTAATGACAAAATAACCTAGACATGTTTTCTTTGAATATATGTACCCTGATTTATTAATGTCATCCCATTACCATTAATAAAAATTTATTATAAAAAAAAAAAAATTTAAAAAACAAAAACAAAAAAAAAAACCTCGAATAGCCAAAGCAATCCTAAAGAAAAAGAATGAAGCTGGGGGCATTACAATACCTGACTTCAAACTCTATTATAGGGCCACGACAATCAAAACAGCATGGTATTGGCAGAAAAATAGACACTCAGACCAATGGAACAGAATAGAAAGTCCAGAAATAAAACCACATATATATAGTCAAATAATTTTTGATAAAGGGGCCAACAACACACAATGGAGAAAAGAAAGCCTCTTCAATAAATGTTGCTGGGAATACTGGGAAGCCACATGCAAAAGAATGGAACTGGACTACAGTCTCTCCCCCTGTCAAAAATTAACTCAAAATGGATCAAAGATCTAAACATAAGACCTGAAACAATTAAGTACATAGAAGAAGACATAGGTACTCAACTCATGGACCTGGGTTTTATTTTATGAATTTTGTGAATTTGACTCCACAGGCAAGAGAAGTGAAGGCAAAAATTAATGAATGAGAGTACATCATACTAAGAAGTTTTTGCTCAGCAAGAGAAACTGATAACAAAATAAACAGAAAGCCAACTAAATGGGAAATGATATTTTCAAACAACAGCTCAGATAAGGGCCTAATATCCAAAATATACAAAGAACTCATAAAACTCAACAATAAACAAACAAACAATCCAATAAAAAAATGGGAAGAGGATATGAACAGACACTTCTCCCAGGAAGAAATACAAATGGCCAACAGATATATGAAAAGATGCTCATCTTCTTTAGCTATTAGAGAAATGCAAATCAAAACGGCAATGAGATACCACCTCACACCTGTTCGATTAGCTATTATTAGCAAGACAGGTAATAGCAAATGTTGGAGAGGCTGTGGAGAAAAAGGAACCCTCATCCACTGTTGGTGGGAATGTAAAGTAGTACAACCATTATGGAAGAAAGTATGGTGGTTCCTCAAAAAACTGAAAATAGAACTACCTTATGACCCAGCAATCCCTCTACTGGATATATACCCCCAAAACTCAGAAACATTGATACGTAAAGACACATGCAGCCCCATGTTTATTGCAGCATTGTTCACAGTGGCCAGGACATGGAAACAACCAAAAATCCCCTCAATATATGACTGGATAAAGAAGATGTGGCACATATACACTATGGAATACTACTCAGCCATAAGAAATGATGACATTGGAACATTTACAGCAAAATGGTGGGATCTTGATAACATGATACGAAGCGAAATAAGTAAATCAGAAAAAAACAGGAACTGCATTATTCCATACGTAGTTGGGACATAAAAGTGAAACTAAGAGACATTGATAAGAGTGTGGTGGTTACGGGGGGGGGGGGGGAGGAGGGAATGGGAGAGGGAAAGGGGGAGGGGGAGGTTCACAAAGAAAACTAGATAGAAGGTGACAGAGGACAATCTGACTTTGGGTGATGGGTATGCAACATAATTGAACGACAAGATAACCTGGGCTTGTTATCTTTGAATATATGTATCCTGATTTATTGATGTCACCCCATTAAAAGAATAAAATTATTAAAAAAAAAAATAACCCTTATGTTTTGCTATGAATAAAAGACAGCTACAAAAAGAAAAGAAACCTTAACATCTACACAATTCAAAACTAAATACCAATGTGTAAATAAGCCAATAAACCAATGTGTGGTCAAATACAACTTCCTAAACTTCCTCAGCCCACCATAAAAAAAGATAATAATAAATAAATAAAATAAAAGGATTAAAAAACAGATATTAGAAATATATATATGATTTTCACTGATAACTTAGGTATTACATTTTTTTCTTTATTTGTCTTGACAATTTGACAATCTTAGAGTCATACATCCTTTCATTATTTCAGGTCAGAGTTCATCTGCTACTATGCAATTTACATTTTTATGTTTTCTTGGTCATTTAAATTTTATAACTTTTAATAGTGTACCTGTTTTTTTTATTTTATCTCTTATGGCAGTTCATTTTGAAGTATATATATATATATGTATATACATATATATACATGCATACATAAACATAGTATGTAAATATATGTTATATATACCTATTTTTGACATGTTTTTATATATGTGTGAATATAAACAAAGAGTATTGTTGCAATATGGTCACTTTGTTACTTCTTTTGACTTGGTGCTATTTGATTACATTTATCATGCTTTTATTTTGCTTATTGGCATGCTGTGACACATAGGAAAAAAGTCCTCTGTATACATATAACAAACATCAAGTTAAATTGAAGATTACAAATTTTGAATGTTTTATACATTTACTTTCCCATTACAGTTTACTCACTTCAATTTATTTTGGCATATGATAATAAATCACTATATTCTTTTGGTATTCAAAACCGTTATCACTCATATGTGGGATATAAAACTATGAAACTCATAGACACAGACAACAGTATGGTTACCTGAAGGAAGTTGGTGGGAGCAGGTGGAGAAAAAAAGGGGACCAAATATATGGTGATGGAAGATGGTTTGGTTTTGAGAGGTAGACACACAATTCAATATACAGAGCATGTATCACAGCAATATACTCTGGACATTTTGCAACAGCATGGATGAACTTGGAAAGTATTATGCTAAGTGAAATAAGCCAGTCAGAAAAAGACCAAATACCATATGATTTCACTCACATGTGAAATCTAATGAAGAAGATAAACTAAAAAGCAAAATAGAGACAGACTCATAGAGAACAGGCTCACACCTTTCGGAGGGGAGCACTGGATGTGGGTGGTATAGAGATTGAACAAAAAAGAACAAAAAGAGAGAGAAAGAGAGAGAAAATCTCATGGATGTGGACAGCAGTGTGGCTATGGTCAGGGGTAGCAGGGAGGTGGAGGAAGGTATAGGGGAGATCAGTGGTGATGAATGGAGACTTGACTTGGGTTGGGGATGAACACAGAACACAATGTACAGAAATGTACATCCACGCCCCTACCCAGCCCCACCTTGACAGCTGTCAGCTTACTCTGAATATATGAGTCTGTTTGTATGTTGCCTATAGATTTGTTTTGATGGAATCAATGTCTTTCTTGTTGGATATTTCATTTACAGATAGTGCCTTATGGTATGACAGAAAATTTTTGCTTATTTTATTCTTTTAAACTTATCAGAAATAAGATTTTCAAGATCCTATACATATGTGTTATAATTTTATAAGGTATTTATTGTATTTCTTTGCCAATCTTTTTCTTGAAACCATTTTATTTTTGAAATGGTTATTTTTAGTATCCAGAGAAAGTTGTTTAGTTTGTATTTCTGTATCTAGCATTTTGACAGAAATTTTATTGCTCATTGGCTTTTCATTTTTCCCCTTGGCATTTCCAGGTAATAAACATATCATCTTGAAGTAAAGATATCTTTCTTTTTTCCCTTCATATTTACTCATATTATCATTATTATTATTTTTTATTTTTTGCATGAGATAAGGTAAAGTTCTAAACAGTGCTGATCATTGGAAATCCTTACTTAATCATAAGTTTAAATAAAATGCCTCTTCAAAGAATGGTTCTAACCCAAGTTCTATAGACATTTAGCTTATTTATGTAGCCTCATATATTACATAAAAATGTGTGTATGTACAATTTTAAGGGTATCTAATTATGATTAATCATGAAATCTCAAAATTTTAGTGATCAAATGTTAAAACTATTATTCATCAATAAGTGAAATATTGCTATTTATTAGAGATAAGTATCTCTTGACACAATAAGGGGATAATATTATGATTTTTATTTTCTAATATTATTTTTCTTCTTAATTTTTTTAGTTCTTGTTTGCTTTGATTTTTATATTCAAGATACAGACTTTTCTCAAATGCTTCTAAGTTGAACCTTCGGCTTGATAAATCATGTTGAACATTTTAAAATCTAAAAATGGGTTTTATTTGTTAAAGTGTACTCTATCTTTTAATTTTTTGGAGGATGTTACTTTTGTCAATTTTATTTTATCTGAGTTGTTAGTTTCTGTGAATGAATTGAAATGCTTTTAGTCTTATAATATGGAAAAGTTTATATACAAAATTGTTTTTCATTAATTGAAAGTTCTTATGTAGTTTATACAAAAATCCTACAGGCTTGTGAAACTTTCTACACTTTTTTATTGTTGTAGTCAAAAGCCCCTTCATGTTTATCAGTCAGTTCCAATCCTCCACGCCCTTTGTTTTGTTGATTCTGCAAGCATTTATTGAGCACACAATGGTAGGAAAAGGGAATGCACATATAATTAAGGTGCTGTTACTGCATTTTACAGTTCAAAGTCTCATAAGGAATAGTCTTATGTTACAAATTATTATGTGATATCTTTTTAAATATGTTTATTTTTTTTGTAAAAATAATCACCTTTAGAGAAAATTTAAGTTAGAGTGATCTTTATTTTAAATAAAAATAATATATGATGATTGTAGAAAAAGTTATAGATTACAAAATGTTATAAAGAGAAAAATAAATCATACCCTTACTAATCCAGCAAAAAGCACTAGAAACATTTTGGCACATTTCTTTTCAGTCTTTTATCAGCAACTCATATCTTTTTTTTTATCATACCATACATACAATTTTAAATACTTCAATTTTGCCTGCCATTATAGTGAAAGCATTTTTCTTTGAAATTAAAAAGGCTTTAAAGGCATAATCACTACATAAAATTACATCTTATGTGTGCACAATAATTTCTTGAAAGTGCTCACTTGGACATTTAAGTTGTTTACATTTAAGTTATTTATTTTGTTTTTTAGATTCCAAGTATAACTGAAATCATACAGTATTTATATTTTTCTGTCTGACTTTTTAAACTTAATATAATATCCTCTAGGTTTATCCATGTTGTTGCAAATAGAAAAATTTCATTTTCTTAGCCGGGTAATATTTGATTACATATATGTACCTACCATATCTTCTTTATCCAATTGTTTACCAATAAGACAAGTTTTATTTTACTGTTAATTTTTTTAAAGTCATATATACATATATTTTAATCATACTTTATATATAATTGTTGGCCTAACAAAAATATTTTTTTCATATTATCGTGTACTACATGTAAATTTTTTAATAAGCACATAATAATCTTTATATATAATTTTCATTTGCTTAAACATTTGTGTATTTTGAGAATTTGGTCTTTTTTCAATAGTTAGCATATGCAAATGTAATTTTTATATATTAAAGTAGACCTTATGATCTGATTAGTAGTAGTGGTTATGATCTGATTTTGGAAAATTGGCTTTGAATTCTTTATTCACTTCTAATTAGTTCTATGACATGGGCAAGTCAGTTCACTTTTATAAGCTTCTTTCATCTTCCTATAAAAAGTTATGGTTTTGAAAACATATACTTCATAAGGTTATTATGAATAATAAAACAATGAATCTAGCCTGTTACAAAATATAGTCTTTAAAGATACATTTTTTAAAATCTCGTTTCCCGTGCTTTATTTAAATTAAGAACTAATAAAACATGTAAATATTGATTAGGTTAAGATTAGTATAAAAGATCTTTCTTTCATCCGACTCATACTCAGTCAGGGTTTATTTGCTGTGCTCAATGTTAGCTCTCCTGGATCCCTGAGGCTGAGAATGCCAACACAGAATTTTCAGGGAAAATTTTAGTAACTGTGACTGCTTCAGCTTCCTCAATTCCTGAGGTAAGGACTTATGTTTTAAAAATGGAATTGAGGTAAAGAGTGGGCTACACTGAGAAAGCTTTGACGTTTTTTTCAAATAAGGATCTCCTCTTTTTCTAGTCTTCCTTGCCCCAACCATGCACACCCTATTAGGATTGTTTTTGATTTACTTTTTGGTTGAACTCATGTGAATCTGGTTCTCAAATTGTAGCTTGGTCTACCTACAAATTTTCTCCTGTAAATTTGGTATAACCTTTTTCCTTTTAAATCAATGTGTAGTATTAGTACTAAAAATGTGGTGGCCCTGTCTTGCAGGGTCAGGTGTCCTTTGTATCTATGCATGTGGCAGTGTGGTAGAAACCAGCTGAGAGAAAATTCTCTGAGGCCTGAAGAGCAGCTTAGGTGCTGAAAGGATGCTGAAAATAAAGGGTAACAGTCAGATACTCAATTAATGCATCCTTTATTCAACAGACACGCACACTCTCACACTCTGCTATTGCCACTAGCAGGGATGCAAATACAAATCGGATCCAACTTCAACCTAATTTGGAAACCACAGCACAAAATGATTACATGTACAGTAGAGGCAGAGCATTGTGTGCTAGGTATTGTGGAGAAATAATTTTATACTTAAAACCTAATTTTCAACCAAGTTGTGGTTTCTGTTCATTTACCAGGCTCCAACAACCAGAGTTCCAATGAGTTTGAAACCACTTGTCTAATGGAACCAGATATTTTTAAAAATACTTTTCAGGTTTACTCTTTCTTTCTTTCTTTCTTTCTTTCTTTCTTTCTTTCTTTCTTTCTTTCTTTCTTTCTTTTTCTTTCTTCTTTCTTTCTTTCTTTCTTTCTTTCTTTCTTTCTTTCTTTCTTTCTTTCTTTCTTTCTTTCTTTCTTTCTTTCTTTCTTTCCTCCCTCCCTCCCTCCCTCCCTCCCTCCCTCCCTCCCTCCCTCCCTCCCTCCCTCCTTTCTTTCTTTCTTTCTTTCTTTCTTTCTTTCTTTCTTTCTTTCTTTCTTTCTTTCTTTCTCTCATGTGTCTTCTCTCAGGTACCTGATGTTGGGCTTTCTACACTGATGTTCATCTATTTTAATTGCTTTCTATTGTCTTTTCTATACCTGTAACCTTTTTTTCTATAATATAGAAAATATCCCTGACTTTAGCACTCAAACCTCAATGCCTTCCTTTTTAGTACTTAGATATTATAGTCAAGTTACATCTAAGTGACTCTGATAAAGTATTTATCATGAAGAAAAAAACCTCTAAAAGAAATAGAAGAATAATAAAATTTTTGGTTTCATATTTCTGAAATGACTGTAAAAGATAACTGAATACTAATTTAATACTAGAATGTAAAACACAGAAGTAAAACTTTTTTTTTTGTATTTTTCCAAAGTTAGAAGCGGGGAGGCAGACAGACTCCTGCATGCACCCAACCGGGATCCACCTGGCATGCCCACCAAGGGGCGATGCTCTGCCCATCCTGAGCGAGCTTCCTTACCGCTGGAGCCATTGTAGTGCCTGAGGCTGAGGCCATGGAGCCATCCTCAGTGCTCAAGCCAATTTTGCTCCAATGGAGCCTTGACTGTGGGAGGGGAAGAGAAAGATAAAGAGGAAGGAGAGGGGGAAGGGTAGAGAAGCAGATGGGCGCTTCTCTTGTGTGTCTTGGCCGGGAATCGAACCTGGGACTTCTACATGCTGGGCCATCACTCTACCGCTGAGCCAACCAGCCAGGGCCAGAAGTAAGACATTTTTAATTTGACCTTTTTACTTTGATTTAAAATTACTATTACCGTAGGAATTACGTTACACTTCACTCTAATAACAGTGCATAACATACATTTATGGAGTTCTGATTCTTTAATTGATTAGCCATTCTTCATCAGGTTAATAGTCATTAATTCCTGAACAAATTTTTTATAAGTTAAGAAAAATAATTTAATAGTGGACTAAAAGTTTTAAAGTATATAAACTCTTCCTTTTAAAAGTTGCACAGAAATTATAGATATGTTAACTAATAAAACATATTGTCAACCAAATTTTCTTCTGTGTATTCACTTAAAATTGAAAGAAATAAATGAAATAATCAAAAAACCTTACTAAAGAAACAGAGGAGATAGAAACTGCTCTAACTAAAATGTAATTTACTTGTACCTCTTTAAAAAAAGTGTTAAAAAAGTACAAGACCCTCTTTATTTACCAAAATTGTAATAAATTATAGATTAAAATATCAAAATTTATAAAATTATTGAAGTTTAAAGTTTACTTTGTAGTGGACAAACTATCAGACACTGACATTTTTAACATTTGGAAACCCAGAGATTGTATAACTTTATTTTAACCAATTTATCAATGTGGTCCTCAATATACCATAATTATTTTCCTATTGCATGGTTTATTAATTTATATTTGGTACACTGTTTTGTTTTTATTTTACTGAGATACTATTGACATACTACTTATGTCATATACATATACATATTTAAATAATCTAGCTACATATATGTGTGTGTGCACATATACAGTGAGATTATCACAAATGTCAACATCCATCACCACACATAGTTACAAATTTTTTCTTGTGATGAGAACTTTTAAGATATATTCCCTTGGCAATTTTCAAATATACAGTACAATATTATTAACTAGAGACACCATGCTGTGTATTATATTCCCAGGATTTATCTATTTTATAACTGAAAGTGTGTACATTTTATCTTACTTTGCTTAATTCACTTAACCCAATCACCACCTCTGGCAAACACCAATTTATTACTGTTTACCAAATTCCAGAGCAATTTTTTTATGTGTGTGTGTGTGTGTGTATCCAGAGTGAAAGTAAAGTAGATAAATAAAAACAGTGTGCACTAGAGTCACAGTAGGCACTTAATATATAATAACATGGTCTAATTATATAAGAATTCATAATAAAATGACCTATTTATTATGAAGGAGGAGGTACAATGGATATAAGGGAGACAGAAGGAAAGAGAATAAAGAGTGATGTTCAAATTTGGGTATAAGCATTTATTTAAAAAAGTCTGAGGCAAATATGAAAATCATAGACATTATATGTTAATCTTTAGTATCAACTGTATAGATATGCACAATATTATTGTTTATATTTTTAATTTTATTATCTAAGAAAAATGAAATTAATTTTTATAATGTAATGCCTAATAGAGATGGTCAATAAAAATGGTATTTATTCCAATAGTTATTCCAATCTTTAGTGAAGTTATATATCAATTTTTAATCTTAATGCAATAATGTAAGGTTTTAGAAATTTTATGCTTCTATAACCTGGTATTATGTCTGATACTTTATTAGCTTTTATAAG
Source organism: Saccopteryx leptura (assembly GCF_036850995.1). Classification (NCBI taxonomy): domain Eukaryota; kingdom Metazoa; phylum Chordata; class Mammalia; order Chiroptera; family Emballonuridae; genus Saccopteryx; species Saccopteryx leptura. The sequence continues at coordinate 230,578,282 of NC_089505.1, read as the reverse complement.
TGACTTTTGAGGTAAGAGATATTATAAATAAACATTATTTTAAATAAATTAAAAGAATATTAAAATTTAATATAAATCAATCTAAATCTTACTCATTTCTTGAATAAAATATGTCCTTTTTCCTCTAAAATCTTTAGGCATACTACATTCTTTATTGTGTGTATATTATTCTCACCTCATGACAAAACACCAATTAGACTTGATTAGAGAGTAGATTCCTTGGGGGAGGTTGGAGAAAAGCTCATTAAATTCAATTATTATAAAAATGGTAACAAGTTGAAAGATGGATTTTTCCTATCCCAAGTCAGTAAGTACACTGAAGACATGTTTTAATGTCGGCACCCCTCTAATGAAACACTAATTTTTAACCACACACTCTGACAAACCAGCTGAAATGAGAGTTTGCCTGTAGCAATTGCCTATAGTCCCCATACAATGTCACAAAACATACACTTGTGTTTGGAAGAACAGTTGTCATGGAGGATGTAAAGTGAGCAGCAAGATCTGGCAGGTCATGGGGGAAAGTAATTTAACCTATATAAACACATCAAACTTTTCCATATTATTAATGATGGTTACCTGACAGCAATGGTTAATTGGGATAAAGGGTAGTTCTAGAAAACATAGAGAAACAGACAAAGGTCAGAATATTTTCCCCCTAACATTTGCCAATTTTCAAGATACTACTTTCTTATTCCTTTATATCCCCACTATCTGCAATTACAAAATGGATAGAAATGTACTTTAATTAATTGACTGATTTATTCACTCATTTACTCATAGTTCTCTCACTTTCAGCAACATATTCCAACAAAATCTGTCACATACGGTCTTAGACAAGAGACAACAAAAGTGGCCTCCAAGCATTTAGAGAACTAAAAATAAGTTAGTGTGTAGTGTAAAATCAATACAATGAGTGAATATTGAAGTTTATGTAAATTATATACAAGTATTAAGGAAGGAGAAATCATTGAGAAGTGTTAAAGAGAAAGTGATACTTCTCTTACAGGCCCTTGGAGAAGTCAGAATGTGGTAGGAATTAACTGATAACTGCAGCAGACACATCCTTTATGTCTCAAGTTTTACCTTAGGATGAGTTGCCTACCTTATTTTAGGCAAATACATGCCCTTTATGTGTGCATCACTTTAACCTGTATCATTTAATGAACTTGTGACTATTTTCATGTGTATGATACTGGGCTCATGTACAATAGAATTTTCCAATTTCTGCTATTATGCAACAGAATATATGGATACAACAATAATTCCACAAATAAAATACCACTCCAATGGAAAAATGCACCAAAGATATTAGAAACAATCTATATATAAGAAATATAAATAAGCATAATAAATAAAGAGATGTAAATTATTCTAATAGATATGATAAGTATAAGAACAGAATATTTTACCTTTATCATATAACTGTAACATGAAAACTGAAGCTATAACTTATAAAATAAATAAACTTTAAGAAATAAATTATGGCCTGACCAGGTGGTGGCACAGTGGATAAAGCACTGGACTGGGATGCGGAGGACCCAAGTCCAAAACTCAAGTATGCTGGCTTGAGCATGGGCTCACCTGCTTGAGCGCGGGGTGGGTGGCTTGAGCATAGGATCCTAGACATGACCCCATGGTCGCTGGCTTGAAGCCCAAGGTCACTTGCTTGAACCTAGGGTCGCTGGCTTGAGCAAAGTGTCACTCGCTCTGCTGTAGCTCCTTGGTCAAGGCACATATGAGAAAGCAATGAACCACTAAGGAGACTAAGGAGCCACAATGAAGAATTGATGCTTCTCATCTCTTTCCCTTCCTGTCTTTCTGTCCCTATCTATCCCTCTCTCTATCTCTCTCTCTGTCTCTGTCACAAAAAAAAAGAAACAAATTATGTTTACTCTTCATGTTATTAGTCATTAATCTTTCAAACAAATATTGTGGCAATATTACCAAAAACCTTAAAATATTCAACTTTTAGAAAATTATTGTGAAGAAATAATTAGAAATAGAGATTAAGATTCTATAATAAGATTGAACCACTATCATATAATAATTATTTAAAATAGAAAAATATTAGCAATGATATCAATAATCAGGAAAATACATATAACTTTTTAAATAAATGATGGTCCATTCATGTGATGGAATACCCTAGCTATTCAAAATTGTGTTCTCAATATTTAGTTATCATAAAATATTATTATAATTTAATTAATTTAAATGAGACCATTCATTCATCAAGTTTTTAATTTACCAAACCTGTATTGTTCTGTTACATCATGGCTAGTTTTGTTGCTTTTTTGTGAGTGCAGAGGTGTGCAAGGCTTTGTCCTGCCCTCATGACTTCCTTAGTTGTCTAAGGTGAGACAAGAAGAATGAACAGGATTTAGGCAGACAAAGAGTGTTTAGAAGAATGTTCTAGGCATCAATACACACACACAGACACAGACACACACACACATATATACACACACCAATGGTCAAAGAAAAAAGAGATTTTCTGTACAGTATAATATGAATTTTCTTTTCTTTTCTTTTGATATTTTTCCATTGATTTAAGGGTGAGGAGGAAGAGAGGGCCATAGAGAGAGAGAGAGAAAGAGAAAGAGAAATACCACCTTATTTCACTTAGTTGTGCATTTATTGATTGCTTCTAGTATGTGCCCTAACTGGGATCAAATTCATGACCCAGTGTGCAGGGTCAATGTTTTATCCAATGAACCATCCATCCAGGGCCTGAATTTTCTGTGAAGTACTTCCACATACTAAGAATGACTGTAGGAGATAGATTTTTTATTGATATCTATAACTTTTTCCTCACTTTAGAGTTGTTTTTTATTAAATCTTCTTTAGCATAAACAGATTTGCTATTGAATCAAGAAAACTTAACCTCATAAATTTTCAAAAGATTCAAATGATCAGAGAAGAATAACCTTCAAAAGAAGTAATCAATACTTAAATTTATTCTGTACACTCTGTTCAAGAGTTCTCTTGTGTTTAAATACATTAGCATCAGAATTGGGATACCAATCTATCAATCTGTTTCACATACTGTACTTCACCTATTAACATTTGTGACTTCAAGCAACATTCCTTGACAATAAGGTCATCTAGTCTACAGCAGCCCATGTTTATCTCATGCAAGTCAGGGTCACAAGGCTATCACAGAATTTAAAGGTAAGACATAGTATTAATATAATTACCTGCCTGAATGTCATAAAAATAAATAAATAATTGCTTACATGATCTAGCTTTTTTTTTTGTTTTTTTTTTTGTTACAAGGACAGAGAGTCAGAGAGAGGGATAAATAGGGACAGACAGACAGGAACGGAGAGAGATGAGAAGCATCAATTATCAGTTTTTCCTTGCGACACCTTAGTTGTTCATTGATTGCTTCCTCATATGTGCCTTGACCACGGGCCTTCAGCAGACCGACTAACTCCTTGCTTGAGCCAGAGACCTTGGGTCCAAGCTGGTGAGCTTTTTCTTTTTTTTTCTCAAGCCAGATGAGTCCGCGCTCAAGCTGGTGACCTCGGGGTCTCGAACCTGGGTCCTCCGCATCCCATTCTGATGCTCTATCCACTGCGCCACCGCCTGGTCAAGCTGGATCTAGATTTTTAATTTTAATTTTTTTTTCCAGAGCTGATTTTACAACTAAGCTGAGCATATATAAATGATTGGCTAGGTCATGGGAAATGTATGCATCTTAAGGAGGGCTCTGGAAATTAAAATACTAACCAAACTACCTGACATTCTACTGTTATGATGCAAAGGTATGTTCTCACACTTTAAAAGCTTTTGATATTTAAATTTTCTCCTTAAATAGAAAAAAAAACTAAACTGTTCCTATTATCAATATCCATGATCTACAAGGACAGACTGGTGAGCCTCTTCTCTGCCATATATCACTATGTATTACTCTGGTCCCGGAGGGATAAAAGGCATTGTTCCTGTCCTTACAAAGTTTCACTCACTAAAGAGGGCATATTAGGGAAACAGGATATATCTGTGCACCCAGCAACAGTATCCATAATGTGTTTTAAGTGCCATGTAAGTGATACAAACAGTAAGTTACTAAGGAGGCAAAATCTATCTGTTGGAGGTAACACGGGCCTCTCCTTAGGGAAGCTCCTAATATGACAGCTGGCTTCATGCAAGCCTGGAAGGGAAACAATTTTTTAGCAAAACCAAATGGACTCAGGAGGTCAGAGATAACTTCCTGGCGATGTCACATGAGTACTTCAGGGAGAAGAAATATAGACAAATAGAGAATGACATTCAGTAAACTGTTTTGTTGTGGGCAAAGATATTTGGGAAAGTAATTGTAATCTATTAATTTCATTTTCACTATTGCATTTACTTGTTATAGGTTACATATTTGTTCTATTAAAATAGAGGTTTCATGACTATGATATTAATCTATCCTAAAAATATAAAGTCTTATCTTGCAGTTACATTTTCTTTCATTGTAGACAAAATTTATTTCCTTTAAATGCAAGGATGAGCAAAAGTTGGTTTACAGTCATTTTTATGGAAAATAATATAATACAAGAATAGAACCTGTGTTTCATGTACTCACAACTATAAACCATCTTTTGCTCACTCCTATATCACATGTTTTTATTTTATTAAGAAGAAAGTTGTATTAATTACCTATTGCAGCATAACACATTTTCTTAAAATTAGCAGCTTAAAACATCCCGTGTTGACTGGTTTATAGTTTCTGTGAGTCTGAGTCTAAGCATGGTTTGTCTGTGTTCCCTGCTTTAAGGTCATCTTGGCTGTGTCCAGTCAAGGAGCTGGTCTATGCTAAGGTCTCATCTGAAGATGTGACTGGAGAAGAATCCTCTTGCAATCTTTCTTACATAGCTGTTGACAGACTTAGATTCCTTTGGGCTGTGTGACTGAGGCACTGAATTCCTTGCTGGCAATCATATGTAACCTTCAGTTCTTTGCCACTTGGACCTCTCTATAAGGCAGCTCATTCATTCATGGCAGCTGCTTCATCAAAGCCAGGAAAGAAGCTTTTCTGTTAGCAAAACAAGATTTGTAATTATATGTAAGGTAATTACAGAAGTGATAGCCCATCCACTACTCTTTTCTATTAGAAGCGAGTCACATTTCTGGCCCATTCTATGGGAAGGGATTGTACAAGGGCATGCATACCAGAGGGAGACATCATGGAAGATCATCACAGGTTCTGACTACCAGAAAACATACATGATTTGTGTGCTTAAAGGGTGGCATAAGCTACGGTAGAGACAGAAGATTTTTAATTTAATACATGTAATTACTAAGATTGTCTTGACTAGAAGATGTGCTAAGACTATTTAGATTGCTACACTAGTTAGTAGTTGAAAGTAGACTACATTTTAAAGTCTACATGCTGTACTAATTACTTATCTAAGGTGATTCAGCACTCAATTCCGCCAGTGCCAAGTTCCATATCTCTAATATTAAGAGATTGGATTAGAAATAATCTTAATCTAATATTTTAGTACTTTGCATAACACACAGTTATTTGGGGTTTTAAGGTGAGTTTTGCAAATGTTTTATTTTAGTATTTCTTTTTTAAGTGGAAGTACATTTTTTTTCCTGCCTTAGCAATTCTACATGATAGAAAAGTTGTAATAATGCTTGTCTCTGCAGTACAGAATATGCCATTTTAATATGTGGCTGACCATGCTAATGCAGTATTGATTTTTCAAAGGTTTTATTATCTACATTGTATTGTGTTGCAACCTGATTGTGTAGTCTGTAAGACATAGCGCTGTGCAAGTGTAATCAGGAGTAGTGTTCTTGGGCTCATTCAGAAACGAAGTTTAATACAAAGATAGGATGATTAAATTGTGTGTATTTGGAGATCAATTGAGTTAAGGCATTTCTATGTGTACTTTCCTTTTTGCATTCCACTTCCTGCATTCATATAAGAATTGGTTCAAGCGCAATGACCCTGGTGCTGAGGATGACTCGGTGGAGACTCCACCTCAGGTGCTAAAAATAGCTCAGTTGCAAGAATAACCCCAGATGAGCACAGCATTGGCCCCAGACGGGGGTTGCCAGGTGGATCCCGATTGGGGCACATGTGGGAGTCTATCTCTCTATCTCCCCTCCTCTCACTTGGAAAAGAAAAAAAATAATAAAAAATAAATAAAAAAAGAAATAGAATCAGATACTGGAAAAAGAGTTCATTTACCTGCTATACACCCATGCTTGCTATGTAAAATTTCCTGACAGCTTTCTACTTTTTCTAAAAGAAAATGTTTTATCCAAAAGATTGCATTTATTTTGTGGGGGAACTCTAAAGATGGAGTTGAGGTATTTAGATAATGCTTGTGTAATTATTAAACAACAATATAGGACTTGGTGAGAGATGCCAATATCTTTTTATTGTAAAACTCAGCACACAACTCTTTTGAAAAGACCTTGTCCAAATACTCATCAACTCTACAGAACCAAATGCAAACTATATATATATATGATATATTCTTCCTGGAGAAAGCAGTAACAGGTATTGGTATGCAAAATTGCTGAGCAAATAGGAAGCACTGGAGGACTCCAGTAGGACAAAAGATCATATGATTTTCTGGTAAGAAACAGAAGAAGGATCCCAGCTACTGCTGAACATTTAGATTGTAGGATACTTTTCCCAGAATGGGACCGTTAATCTATGTGTTCTGGCAATATTCCAATGCCGGAAATTGTTTTCTGCCTCCTTAAATCTCTTTTTCTTTTTTATTTATACTGTAACCCTCTCACTTTCTGTCTTAAATGGAATACACTATCATTCATCTAGAAGAGGTTATTATAAGAAAGCAAATGTTAATTTATATGTAAAATGCCAAATAAAGTTTATAATGTTATTATCCTTTTTACTACTATTATTCATTATAAGTAGTCATCTAGAATGTTTTGTTTTTTGGTATTGTTTTACTCTGTGGCTTTCTGTCCCATTCTCTTCTAATCTTATAATACTAACTCAATCCTATTTTATAAGATGAATGAATTCATTTTCACTTTGGTTATATAGTATTTTGACTTTAGTAGCATAAGTTTCCTTATATCATACCTAATAACACCCATGTTTTATGTATATCTGGAATCCTTAAAAGTTCCCCCGAAAAGGTCTGACCTTTTCTAAAAAAAAATCAATCATCTACCCTTTCCCAACTCCCACTTACCTTCAAATCAGCCTCAAATACGCCAAGCAGTATCCCATGAGATTCCTTAGCTTTGTTAGTGTTTAAGGCAGGCCTAATATAAGGTATATATCAACTTGATGACTCTCCTATTACACAATCCAAAAGACAAAGAGAAGGCGCAGCCTCTTCAACCTGCTACCTGAAAATTGTCTTCCTTACCTGAAGATTTTATTAGCTTTTAAAAAAAGCAAACCCCAAGTGGGGACAATTAAACTGTTAACCATTTCACATGCTCTAGTGTAAGTAAATACCCTATCTTCCCAAAAGCTATTTTAAAAGGTGGCCAAGGAAGTATAATGAGATAAAGAAATTTGAGAATAAGAAGGGACAAAAAAAGGCTGCCCCCAAAAAGTGCACGTACCTATCAGAGATCCACTTCATCTTCTTTCATCTGGATCTTGTTCAGTTGAAGTTTTTATGCTTCTCTTTACTTAAGTGGCCAGGCTCCCTCTTACACTTCACTTATTGCAAATCCATTGGATATTTTTATTATATTCTTAGCAATTTTCTCATAGAACTAGATAATATAAAAATAGCTTGAACTTCCTTAAATTGAATGAAGTCTATACCAGGCTTTTTTTTTCTGCTAAAGCTTTTCTCTAACATAATCTTAAAATAGCCTCATGAAATTGCTGATAGATTTGTAGAAGTTTGATGTATGTATTTGAAGAAAAAGTTAACTATGTGCAGTGTAAAAAGAACATTCTGATTGAAAAGTGTGATATAAATAACAGATATTTTTTTAAATTCTGTTTACACTCAAAAAATTGTTGAAAACTGACCATGGCATATGTCTATATATAAAACATGTTGAAATTTTAATAAATGTGATTCAGACTTGTGTAGGAGTATAAACTGGGTCCTAATTATAACATCATCATGTTATTAACTTAATCAACTTGCAAAAATAATATTAGGAAAATCTAGCTTTGTTTTAAGATTTTGGGATAAAGATCTACTTCTGAAAACATCATACACTGAGTACGATTGATTAAAAAATACCCTTAATTCCATGAGATGACTTGATATCTTTTTTTTTTTTTAATTTAGCCTATGATGTATTAGACAGGATCCTAAAATTCCATGAAGGACAGATCATCTGTGTACAGAAGAAATGTTTTATGGCTTACCAGGGCTTTTTTTTTTCTTTTGGTTAACTTGGCAGAGGAATCAGTAAGTTCTCATAGAGTCGATATCTTTAGAACATTCCAAAGACTATTTATGCATTTATTTTATTTTATTTTGTATTATTATTATTCTCTGAGAGGAGTGGTGGCAGAGAGGCAGACTCCTGTATGTGCCCGACCCAGATCAACCCAGCAAGCTCCCTACCAGGCAGTGCTCTGCCCATCTGGGGTATTGCTCCATTGCTTGGTAACCAAGCTATCTAAGTGCCTGAGGTGAGGCCATGGAGCCATTCTCAGTGCCCAGGGCCAACTTGCTCAAACCATTCGAGCCATGGCTGTGGGAGGAAAAGAGAGATGGGACAGGAGGAAGGGTGAAGAAGCAGATGGTAGCTTTCCTTGTGTGCCCTGACCAAGTATTGAACCCAGGACTTCCACATGCTGGGCCGATGCTCTACTGCTGAGTCAGCTGGCCAGGACCCCTAAAGACTATTTAAGCCCATCAAATCTCAATTTTATGTATCCTGGGACTTAGGTGGAATTTCTATTTCTAATTGAAATGAGAAGATATATATCTGGATTGGTATATTACAGTGAAGGGATATGTTTGCTAGGAGTATATTCTATTCCAGACAACATATGCTTCATTGTGCTAACAACTGTTAAGTCAATAAGAGCAACCTATTTCACAAGCTTATATAAGTGATTACTTATTAAGGTACATCATCAAATGGGGGACATCCACAGTGTTTTTTGTGTTTCAGAATCTTTGTAGCCTCAGTTGCACATTAAGCTAACAACAAATATTCAACTAAAAAAAATCCATGAAGGATTTATTACAGCAACTAACTTTTAACATTCATGAAAAGAAACAAGCAAAAAAAAATTTTTTTTAAACAGACACACTTAGTAACCATACCAAATATACCCAAAGGAATTCAATTACAAAGGCTTTTCTAAGGTGTTGGCCACATCCCAGTTATTTTATCTTTAAATCTTTTATATTTGCAATTATTTGTGTCCAATTTGGTTTTGAAACATGATCTAAAGCTTTCATATTTCTAGTCATTGTTAGAATTTGTTGTATTGCCTCGAAGAAACCTATCGAATAAGCATCACACTACATCCTAATGTTTCTTGTTTAGTTCGGTCCATCATTCTCACTTGCTCATTGATTGGTACAATGCAAGGAGACAACAGTTACTGAAAGTGATGTGACAGACACATCAATCAAGGCTTGTTTGAAAAAAGATACAGTTTAGAATTTTAAAAGTATTGTCTTTTGAAGGAAAAAGCTTTTAAATTTGTCTTTGATTAAAAGAAAAAAAAATGATGACAGGCTAATCCAAAACTGAAAGAGGAAAAAATACAGTATTGATCCAAATGCTGCTTGCTGAGTCATAAGGAAATTGAAAATGCTTTAAGGAATAAAAGGTAACCAACTGAACTGATGAAAACCCTGAGGAAAATGTTCCAAATGAGATCACTACATCATAATCGTTTCATGTTGGTCAGCTTGTCAAGGCTTCAAAGAGAAGATGGTAGGAACTGAGACTGTTCTTCAATGAAAATGCATACAGATAGGTTTAAATTAACTTCTGAAATGTTTAGCCCTCAAACAAGTTTAATTTTGTAGGATAGATTTTGCAAGGAGGTAGGTGATTGTGATTCATCACCGCGAAGAGTATTGTCCTGCTTTGGAAGAAATAGAACCAAGTTACTCTGTTTCATTTATATCCAGGGAAGGGATGGGAATGGTACCCTCTTCACCTGCTCTTTTCATTCCAGCTATTAAGAGAAATCTTATCTAAAGTTTTTATTAATCACCCTAATAGTAACATACATCTTCTTCAAAATAATTTAAATGACTTCATCATGGAAGTTATGATATACAAAACATTGCTATGATGGGAATTAGTGCTCTGGATATACTCTTTAATTTCCAGAAGTCTGTGCTTTCTTACTTACTCTATGAATATGCAATGTAACTGTCTTACTACATTTTTCTTTTATACATATATGAAATAGGGTGATCAGATATTACTAGCTCTCTTTTGTTTAAATGTATCATCTTCACTTTTAAAGTCAATATCTATATTCTAAGCATGTGTATTTCTCCCTGATTTATTTTTTGAAATATAAGCTTTGAGATATCTTTGATTCTAAAATATTATTTAAATTTTGACTTTTAGCCAAATGGGAGAGAACACAAAATTATGTGAGTTTATATGCTCAATTAGAACCTAGGCAAAAACTGATGAAAGGAAACGTCTTCAAATTAGAAACAAGAATTTGATGAAAGAGTAATACTTTCTCTGACAAAATATTGAGGCTGACAAAAACTGGGTAACAAATTTAAAATGCTGTATTGGCAAGAACTCTCTTTAATTCTGTAAACTGTACAGTAGTCCCTTGCTGTATTGCAGTTTATTGTTTTCAGCTCACTGTATTGTGGATGTTAAAGTTGCATATATTTAATTTTGTATTGAGGATTTTTCGCTATATTGTGGGATTATGCGGTCTATAGGTATTTTTATATATTTATTATTTTAATTATTTTTGCAGTAAAATAAGCAAAATAAGTGTGGGATAGGTTAATAACAGTGTGAGAAAGATTTATAAGAGTGTAGGGAGGGTTTATAAAGCCTTAAAATATATATAAATAATAAAATAATATATAGGTTGCTACTTCACAGACTATCATCTATTGCGGGGTGTTCTGGAACCTAACCTCCATGTTAGAAGAGGGACCACTGTATTCAGAATATCTATTGAGATGGGTGAGCCATGCCCACCCACTACCATGCCTATGGTTTTGTTGGCATCAATGTTATACTGTCTTTGAGTCTTTTACTATCTGAGAATGTTTTTTAAAATGACTCCTGAAAAAGGTTCCCTATTATGTGCTTAGTCTGTCTATTAATACTTATTAGATCTTTCTTCCATGAAGTTACACAAGATGTAAATATCAAAACAGCTATAGTCCCTGACCTCATGGAGTTTAAAGTTCAACAGGAAAGAGAAAAACTAAATATACAAAATGCTAAACAACTTCTTTAAAAAATATGTGTACAAAGTACTATGTAATTATTGCTTGTACTGTAGGAAAGTATAGTTGGGCAACCTAGCCTAATCAGGAATGAGGGTAAAGAATGTTATCAGTGTCCTGGTAACAATTTTCTCCCATAAGAATATGAGAAACATAAGTAAAGAAGATGAGATTATAAGCATCATTTGATACTAAAATCACTTATTAAAAATCCCCAACTAACTTTTTTTAATTCTCTGCAAACAACTCTAGGGGTGATAAAATTTCTAACTTCTGGGTATTTCATTCAATCTTTGGCCAACTTGGTTTTATAGAGTAAAATTTTCTATTCCATGTTTTGCTGTTTGATCTGAATCCCACCACTTTCAAAACAAATAGCATTAGCTTAATTTTTGTTCCACATGACATATTAAAATACTGCAAGGAAGCTATTATATTTTCCCCACGACTTGCATTCTCTTAGCAAAATTCCTTTGATGGGATAATCTCAATTTACTTAGAAATCATAATTCTCGAAGTAAGATATATATAATTTGTTTGGTTTCCCATACTGAAATCAATGCCTAAATCTTTTTTTCAAATCTTGCAGGTTTTTAAAAATAGGAGTGCAGAATTTAACATTATTCTATGAAATTTCATCTTAACAGGTGCCACCTGATATTTTAACTAGGTGAAAACATCTGGATTTCATTTAATCTCCCAGTGTATTTCAAGTGTTAATGATGTATGTAATATGATTCCCATACCTTCTACATCATCAAAAAATTGTTTAAAATCAAACTGTTAATAAGTATAGCAGAAAAATGACTTTTTCTTCCTCTATGTGTTCTATTAATTGAGGAGGGCAGTTTAGTGGTGGTGTTATTTGGATGTAACTAGCATCAATTGACTATTGTTTGGAAACCTGTAGACTTGAATGTAGGCAAAGAAAGGAGGAAGTCATAGATAAATAAATATAAAACTCTTTTACCTGCAAAGTAGAGTGAAAAAAAATTTAATTTAGTGTCAAGGCAGTTTAAGATTTGGATTCCATATCTGCCACTTGTTGTGTGACCTACAGGACATCACCATTGACCTCTGAATCTTGATTTTTATGACATGGAAACACACACACACAACTTGATTTTTGGCAGTTAGATTTTCTCTCTTTACAGAAGTTTATAATAGCCTGGAATCGATGGACAAATTCACAAATAATAAAAGAGTTGGCATGACAGGGGTAGGTACTTAGGAGATAGAACTATTCACAGTTAGATGTGTTAAAGTCACCAGATAAGTGCTTCCAATTTTTAATATTATTTTGACAGTTATAAATTTAAATTATTTATTAAAAAAATAATTGGTAGAGAAATAGTTTGGAACTAGGATATGCTTTGGATAACAAAAATAAATATACAGATGGTACTATCTTTAATAGAGATTTTCTGCAAACATAATTCATCTTGCCAGCTAGGTGCCTTCATTTATTAAAGTTACATTTTCTTTTTTTAGTTCAAATTCTCTTACTAAGTCAACAAATATATGTAAGAACTTCATATTTATTTCTTAGATTGTTCAAAGAAGAGTCAACAAAATCCAGTTTAACAGAGAAATTGCACTTATAATCATCCTCTGATATTACCATTGCTTTTATATACATAACATTTTTTATTGATTTTTAGAAAGAGAGAAAGAAATATCAACATTGTCGTTCCATTTATTTATGCATTTCTTGATGATTCTTATATGTACTGATTGGGATTGAACTCACAACCTTGACATACCACACCAACTCTCTAACCAACTGAGCTATACTGCCAGTGCCTATATGTAATATTTTTATAAAATACATAAACACTTGTATGTATTTAGAAAATAATATCTTTCCTCCCTCTCCACAAAGTACTATGTTCTCTTACTTTAATTCGGGAAGGTCATGCTGCCACTATCTATTGTTAGATAGTCCAGAGCAACAACCTTCCGAACAGTCTCTTAAGGACAATAACATTTCTCAGCATGTTTCTCACCTGAGAAGTGACAGCTAGCTTTATCACCCATTCCATGCACTTCCCTGAACAAAGAACAAAGTTCACAGCAATTTTGGGTAGAAGCAACAGATAGTGAATGTTAGATACCTAAGAAAGCAATTTCTGAACACTGTTGTGAATTGCCACTTAATCCGAGCATCCTCTCCACCCATGGACACACTCTGACCTGAGAAAGACTATGTTGCAGAGGTACAAAGACCCAGTCCCCCTGGGTGTTACCAGCCGCATGTACTGTAGCAACAAATGGCACTAAATGTACAGGGAGTCGGAGGCTGCAGCCTCGTTTTCTTTCTTAATTTACTGAAATAAAGGAACAAGCATATGCTATTATTTATAGTAATGTGAAAGTTAAATAAAAATGCTTTGTTAACTCCCAAGTTAGCAAGTCTCTGTTCCCGTGGCTCAGTATGAATGTCCTTGTGCTAAGCATAGAAACAGCCTGAGATTTTTACAAAGAGTATTCCAGCCAAAGAATGCCTAATTTAACACACATTGCTTCAAGTGCTTTGGTCCCTAGGCCCACCAAAGTAAGACCACACATTTGGTTGATGCTATTTGATATGTGCTACTTCAGACAAATTTCACTATATATTTGAGAATACAGCAGGTTGGCCCTGACCAGTTGGCTCAGCAGTAGAGTGTTGGCCCAGCATGTGGATGTCCTGTGTTTGATTCCCAGTCAGGCACACAGGAGAAACGCCATCTGCTTCTCCACCCTTCCCCCTCTCTTTTCTCTCTATCTCTCTCTTTCCCTCCTGCAGCCAAGGCTCCATTGGAGAAAAGTCAGCCTGGGTGCTGAGGATGGCTCCATAGCCTCTGCCTCAGGCATTAGAATGGCTCCAGTGGCAACAGAGCAATACCCCAGATGGGCAGAGAATCGCCCCCTAGTGGGCATGCCAGGTGGATCCCAGTCGGGTGTATGCGGGAGTCTCACTACCTCCCCATTTCTCACTTCAGAAAAAAACAAAAGAATATAGTAGGTTTTCTTTCGTCTCATGGGAAAGTCAAAGCCAACATACTACTTGTTTAGTCCTGATCCCATGCTCTAGTGTGAAATTTTAAACACCAAATGCCTTTCTTACCATTGATAATCTGGATCATTGTATTATATATTATATTATAATTCCTAAAAAGAAGAAAGTGAAAGTGAGGAAATACTTTTCTCAAACATGTGAATGAGTCATCTAATGACCTAGCAGACTTCAATGTCTAAAACAAAATTAAAAGAGCAATAAAGACCAACACAAGTTTTCTCAGAAAAGACAGAAGGTGTGACTGTTGGAAAGATTGCCTTGACACTAGAGCTACAAAACAAAGTACTTGGGCCAACAGACCATCAGGGTGTAACTAAAACTGTGAATAGAGCAGAACACTTTGATGGAGAAGTGAAATGAAACTCCATGCCCTTTAGAGATAAGTGACATAGAGTGTTGATACAGGAAAAAAAAGCGAATCAATTGGTAGTGTGCTGGATTTTGATGATTCTAAAATTTTTTATCGTGAAATCTTAAGATGATGCTTTATTCTTACATTATTAAAATTTTATTTATTTATTTATTTATTTTTATTATTATTATTTTTTTACAGGGACAGAGAGAGAGTCAGAGAGAGGGATAGACAGGGACAGACAGACAGGAACGGAGAGAGATGAGAAGCATCAATCATCAGTTTTTCGTTGCGACACCGTAGTTGTTCAATGATTGCTTTCTCATATGTGCCATGACCGTGGGCCTTCAGCAGACTGCATAACCCCCCGCTTGAGCCAGTGACCTTGGGTCCATGCTAGTGAGATTTTTTGTTCAAGCCAGATGAGCCCATGCTCAAGCTGGCTATCCTGGGGTCTCAAACCTGGGTCCTTCCGCATCCCAGTCCGACGCTCTATCCACTGCACCACCGCCTGGTCAGGCACATTATT